>NC_133568.1:25633750-27085000 GCF_048773025.1 Camelus bactrianus
GATCCCAGCCTTTGTGATAGCCTTTCCATACATTTTATGCCACTAGTCCCCCCAAGTATTATTACTTTAGTTGCACATGTTAATTATATTTCAAAGAAATTATCAAATGAGATAATTTCCTGTGTTTACCAACACATTTTATTTTTCTAACCCTGTCTAATCTTTTGTGTAGATCCAAAATACATTTTCCTTCTTCCTCAAGAACTTGCTTTATCATTTTTTACGTAGGAAATCTCCTAGCAGTGAACCCACTCAACATTTTTCAGTCCAAAAAAAGTCTTTATTTCACCTACATTTTTAAAAGACTTTCTCACTAGCGTATGGAAATCTTGGTTGAAGGTTGTTTGTTTTTTATTCTGTGTTTGTTTTCTCTGTCGAGGATTTAAAGAGATTCTTCTATTGTCTTCAGTCTCACAAAGTTTCTGGCAAATAGAACACGGTATTTTTTATCTTCATCCACCCGTACCTAATGAGTCATTTCTCTGTGGCTGTTTTGAATCTTCTTTATTGTCATTGGTTTTTAACAATCTGTATATAAAGTGGTTTGTGTGGTTTTCTTTACTTTTTTTCACTTGACGTTAATGGACTTGACTGAGTTTGGAACTGTGGTCTTATAATTTTCACTATATCTAAAAAAATAGCTATTCTTTCCCCATAATATATATTTTTGTTTCTTCCCTTTGTGGTTCCCCTAGACTCCAGTCACACATCTGTCAGTAAGACTGCCTCCTATTTTCCACAGATCAGTTATCTCTGCTATGTGTTTTTCAGCCTTTTCCCTCTTTGTGATTCATTTTCAATAATTCCTATTGTTTCATTTTCGTATATCTTCATCAGGATCTAACTGCTTGTAGTCTCATTGTGTGTTATTTATTTCAGATACTGTGTTAGAAGTTTTAGGCGTTCCACTGGGTTTTTTATACCCTCTTTTTTTTTTCTCCTTACCATCCTCGGGCTTCTTCTAGAATTTTGAACATATGGATCTTCTTTGTAATAGGTGTTTTGACGTCCTGGTTTTTGTTTGTTTTATTGGTGATGCATTTATCCTTGTCATTTCCGTTTCTAGTAGTTGAAGTTTCTCCTCCCTTGTGTTGTGTTTTCCTGCATCTTTACATGCCTGGTAATTTTTTATTCGATGCCAGGCATTTTGTGTGTTGGATGCTGGATTTTCTTGTATGCCTCTGAGTGTTTTGGGTTTTGTTTTGGCTCACACTTAGATTACTGGGGATCAGTTTTTATCCTTTCAAATTTCACTTGATGCTTTATTAGGGAACATTCAAAACAGACTTTATACAAATGCCGAGTTAGCTCTGTCACTATAGTATATTTTCGAACCCCTACCTGAGGTTCCATCCATTGCGTGTTTTTATTTTTGTTTTTTATTGTTCTATTCTTAGTGGTCAGAATAAGAACGAATCCTAGCTGTGTGTGAACTCCAAAAATAATTCAGCTGGCTGAATTCCAGGTGTCATTTCCTCAGCCTCAGTATTTTTCTCTCGCTCATGGTGTATAAATATTTGTTCAAACAGTGAAGGTGCCCCTCTGCAGAGCTCTGTCTCTCTGCGCCTGTCTCTCTCTGAAGCTCCCTTTTTTGCATCCCACATACTCTCACCACTCTGACCTCCTCCAACTCCAAATTTTGTTTCCTAGACTCAAAAGTGCTGCCAGGGTATGTCTGTGTATCCACTCCTAGTCTGATTTCTGACTGCCTCCAAACAAAAGCCAGGACAGTCACGATTCATCTTGTGTGTGTCTCTTATCAGTCCTGCTTAGCCTGTGTTCCAATGTCGGAGGAGAGATTTTTAATATTTTTTTGTCATGTATTCTGTTTCTTGAAGCTGGGATGATAAAGTTGCTGGCTCAATGTACGTTAAAAACCAAATTGTCATTTTTTAAATTCAGTTTTAAATCACTCTACTGATCTTGTGTTATTTCCACATCATCATTCAAATTTTTCCGGTTAGTGTAGCCTTACGTTGACTGTGATTTGGAAAATTAAAGGGAACAGCTTCTGTGCACACTTGGGAAAGGTATCTGGGGGCAGAAATACAACTTTTGTTTGGAAACACAAATAGTATGCAGAACACATAGGAAAACTATTTTAAATTAAAGGTGACAGATGACAATTAGGATAGATTTGCAGAAGCATTCTGGCTTGTTCAGAAATTCTTAGGATGGAGAATGATTCAACAAGGATTATGAATTTCCTGTGGTTGGGCAGATAACGTTTTGGACTGCTAGTTGTATATGTTTAAATAAGAGGCTTTTAGAGATAAAACAGTTGGGAATTTCAGCTTATATGTATTATTTTCAATTTTAAATAAAACATTAATGCTGAGATAAAGCTTCTGTTTAACATTGTTAATCATTTTGCTGTTGTTTATTATTTTCTTATAAAATATAAGTTTCAAATTTGCTTTCATTTTTTTCCAGATTACTTTCTGCATATTTGATCAAAAGCATGGGTAGTAGGAATTTGACAAGCAGTTTGACCAAATCATAGTTTATTTAATTTGATCGCTTCTAAATAAATATATGCCAGGACTGGGTCTCCATGAAGCATTACTTCTTTACACATGGATCCTTCCGTAGGAGAATTGCTCATTTATCTGTAGGAAGAATTAGCATTTTGCAAAAATAACCCACAAACATTAGCTCCATGTCAAGCTCTAATTGCAGTGGCCAATAATATGTCCGGTATCCTTCACTATTAGGGAACTAGGCTTGATCCATCAATTTTGTGCCTATAATAACTGGTGCATTTTATTTTGTTGGATTAAATATTGATTAAAAAATAAAGAATCCCAGAACTTCAAAATTCATCTGAGATTACATAAGTCTCTACAAAGTGGTAAAAGAACAAATCTTTGGTTTCCTTCTACATACGCATTGGTTGAGTTCAGAGATGGGACCTCTTTTATCTCAAAAGACATTACTCCATAAATGTCAGAAATATTTAATTCTCAGCCCTCTGAATATATTCTGAAGTTGGCCAGCTAATATGTTTTCTACATATATAACAAAGCTTTCAATGATAAGATACTCATTTCTAGATTGCTTTCGGTTAACTCTTGAATTTGCTTTCATAAGCAAGCCTACTGTTAGCAGTTACTAAGGGACTACTAGAATTAATTAATCGTATTCTCAGAAATATCTAAGCAAAAAATTATAAACTCTTCTTTGTGTAATTACTTTTTTATTTACTTTCCTTTCCTGTCCTTTCTTCTTTCATTTCTTCCCTTCCTTCCTTTCTTCCCCTTAATTTCCTTTCTTTCTTATTTTCTTTCGGGAGTTCGTAGAAACCTTGAACTTCTAATGAGCAGAAGATGGTAAAGGTGTTGTTTAATTTCCTAGTTTTCAGCATAAATCTAGCACCAGCTACAAAATAATTTTCCAGTACATTTACATATCTGATCAGTAAAGTTGTACGTGTCCCCCAGATGTGGGACAATTTGCTTGGAAAACTGTTGAGGTTCTTTCTGTAGAAGAAAAGCTACAAGGTCCCTTAGACTTCAGAATTAAAACGAAGAAAAAAAAAAAAAAAAAGAGGAGAGAAAGTATTTTAGACTCAGATATTTTTGGTTGACTTTTTAAGAATACGTTAGCATTTTAACATAATTTGGTTGTGTACGTAGACATTCAGGGAATAGGGCTGGCTGAATTAAAAATACACCAGGTGGAAATTAAAATTATGATTTGGTTCATTTTTTTCACTTGGATAATCTCCATTTCCTCCATTTAAGTGACTTTATCAATCTAACTGACTCATAACCAACAAAAATGCATTTCTTGTATCTCTATATTGGGGCAGCACGGACTTATCGTAGGAAAACCACAACCTGAACTTTGGAGTAAAATGTTAACTGGAAGGACAGTGTTTCAATGTCCACATTTAAACGTGGAGTTAGTCATGGCTTCCTCCCAGAATTTAAAGGTTCCACATGTAGAGACTGGTCCATCGCAGATGTGAGATACCTGGGCATTGCTTTCTAGTCCCAGCCACGCTATCTCCTTCGGGCTTTGCCAGAGCCTCCCGCACTGATAAAGAGAACAGAAATACCAGTACTTCCCAGGGTTCTGTTGCAGATCGAATGAGTCAGCACATCACAAGCCTTTAGCGCTTTGCTCAGTAAATCACAGGTATTTCCACATGCGACTTTTAAGTAAACATGAGTTTGAAAAATAGTAAAAACAAGTAACCACTGTCTTACACACTCCCACTGTGGCAAGGAGCAAGGCTGTTCCTTAACTTGGCCCCCTTATATTGCCCAGGGTCTCAGTGAAGAAAGCAGCCTACTACTTGAAGATTTGTACACATCTGTGTACAAGTGTGTACTGATGAAGGTATTCAGAGCTGTAGATTGTACCTATTTAAAATGAAGATCGTAGAGAGGGCCACGGATGGACTCAGTCTAGCATCGCCTGGCCTCTCATCCACCTTGGGTGATCTGAGTTGTTCCCACCACACTGCCCTTCCGATATCCGCACACTCAGCTCACCTTAAGGGGGCAAGCGAAATACAGGTGACTCGCCTTTCCCTGCTACTGCAAGTCTCCCTTCGAGTAACTCTGTGACAGACCTTCTCCTTTGTTCCTTCACGTCGTGTCAGTTCAGGACTGGAATTACCGTCTCTAGGAGAATCATTCTAGGCCATAGTTTTATACGTAATTTTTTCACCACATCGTCCAGAGATTTGCGTGTATGCCTCTTTCTTCAAAAATATGTATTTCTCAGGCTATTCTGTGACTTTGGTTTTTTTTTCTCTTAAGCTGAAGAAATAATTTAAAAAAAACAGAATCCATAAAAATTGGTGGTCTCCTTTCTGGCAGGGAGTTTATTATATTATAATGGAAAATGTGTCTGAAGCTATGCTGGGCTGTGATTCATACTTTCATTTATGCTTAGATAAACTGCTTGATGGGCTGTATATTATAAACTCCATAAATTCTCCACAGTCATTACAAATTATTCTAGAAACTCATTGAAGGAAGGGCTGTAAAATATGCATCTCAATTAGGTGATCCCTACTGCAAGTTTGTTGTGCTCGAATAATTAAGTTAAAGTAGCAGATAAAAAAGACTGCCTTTTCACAGGCATAAATGATCACTAAAGTGTCTTATAAATTGTGTAATTTAGATCTGGGATAGTTTTCAAAAAATCCTATTCTGGACGTAAACATTCATAATATTGAAAGACAAGGTTTGGCTTGGCTGCCATTTCCTCCCAGAGGACATTTTATGACACCCAGAGGGGGTCCTGCACTCCGTGCTTTTTCTTTTTTTCAGACCCATTTTTAAAAGTTATTCACAGCAAGTTATATTTGCAGTTATTTTCATGCTTCAGTTCATGTGGTTTTTTGCCACTTTCTCGCGTGAGAAAGTAAGCTTAACAAAGGCCTATACTTCGTTTTTCCTGCACAATTTTTTAAAAAAGTACATCAGTGAATGTATGTGCTGAACCTCTGACAACACTCTGAGTTTAAGCATTGTTTAAACACATCGCAGTGCTAGAAAGTCGAACATGTGTTCATGGAGGTGGGGGTGGAGCGGAGGGACAGTCTTATTGAAAGTAAAAGAACTCCTAGAAAATGTCGGTGTTGGTCTTCGTGTGTTTGGCAGACTGGTTGCTTCCAATATGGCACCTTAGCTAAACTTGATGCAGGAAAAACGGATGTGGGGCAAGAGAAGGGCCGTGTCCCAGGCTTCGGGTGAGCCCCTGGGACAAGCCCTGCCAAGTGTGGGTCCTTGGCTTCGCGCAGGAAAGAATTCTAGAACAAGCCACAGTTGAGTGAACGTAGATTTATTCAGAGAGATACATTGAAAGGCAAGAGAAAGAGTTGGGTGCTCAGATTAAAAGTAGGTACACACTCCATAGACAGAGTGCGGGCCGTCTCCGAACAGAGAGAGACAGAGAGGCCGTGAGGGGCACTGTTGCCCTTTTTTTATGGGCTCAGTGGCATCATATGCAAATAAGTGGAAGGACCAGTCTAACTAGCCTGGGGAAGGGGCTGGGATTCCCAGGAAGTTGGGCATTTCCCACTCTTTGACCATTTGTGGCTAGCCTTGGGACTGCCGTGGTGCCTGTGGGGGTGTTATTCCCATGCTAACATATTACAATAAGCATATAATGCAGCTCAAGTTCTTCTAAAAGTTAAATCTCCCATCATCTTAAGCCTCAAGGCCTACTGGGGGTTGAATCTTTGACCATTTTGATGTTAATTGCTGTAGCATTCCTTGAATGGCTGTGCCCTGCCCGCTTCTAGTCTCAAACTGAGGTTTTCTTTTAGCATTGTTGTTAAGAAAATTACTTACATTCCTGGAACGTCTTAAAAAGAGTAAAATTTATCATTTAACCCTGAGATTTATAAATCTTAAGGAGATAAGGAAATGAGAAAATAAAAGGAAAAGAAAAGAATGGAAGGGAAAGGAAAGAAGTGAAAATAAGAGAAGCCAGGAATAAAACTTGAGACATAAGTGAATGTAAATAATGGAAGAAATGGCCAAAGAGAAGATGTGTGCGTTGTGCAGTGGTGCTTTCAATAAATCATCTCCTAAGAATGATTCCCATTAAGAGACCTCAGCCAGCAGTTGCTAGGAGTGAAAGACTTGTTTGCAAAATTGTATCATCACCCTCAAGGGTGATAAGGAAATATGATATATGCGGTAAAGGTCCTACAAATCAACATGTGTGATGGTTTTAAAATCCCCCGTGACTGTTTAAGACTGTCATTATTTTGTTAACTCATCAAATCTCTAGTTAATATAGAGTGTCTCTTTACGTCAGAATTTTTTTTGTCAAAAGAGAATTGTTGCTTTTCCAGCTGTCACATCCCAATAGCTAACGGCTCCCTGGAATATCCTTAAGTGTGATCAGTGACAATAACATTTAAAAATCTGTCGAGGGAAAAAATATTTTGACTGTTCACCCAGTATTCCCGTGAACTAAGATTATGTCTTGTCTTTGTGAATTCAATTATTAATTGATAAATCACTGTGCTCTAAAAAAAGCCGATGGTTTAGGATTTTCTGTGCCTCCAAGGAAATTAAATGCAAATCTATGTCAGTCATCTGTTAACAAAGGCTCCTTTAAAGAACCCACTGGAATACAAATGGAACGCCCCGCAGCAGTTTTGGTCAACTGTAACTCACTCTCTTTTATTTTATTTTTTTCTTAATAACCTCTCCTTTAAGGTGCCTATTTGATTTTTCTCTGACTTCGCTCCCTTAAAAAGAAAATGTGATCGAAGGTAATATATCAAAGTACTTAACACTGGTACAAATGAGAGTTCTGTCTTGTTTCTTTTTAACACAAGTTTCTAATGGATACAGGCTTTGAGAAGCCTTGGGACGGAATGACCTCCAAAGTCTCACTGATTTGGAACTTCAAGAAGAGAAGAGTTTTTCCCATTAAGATTTTTTTTTAATCATAGGCAGAGAGACATAGCCATTCTCTGAAAATCTTGAATGAAGAGTTTTGGGTTTTTTTTTCACCCAGTACCCTGTGGTAGTAAAAATTTATATTAAAAAATTGGTGGCAAGATGGAACATATATAAAATATTTTGATTTTTGATATGAAATACTCTATTGAATGAAACTTTTTTCCACGCTAATGTTATATCTTACGTTATCTAATTATTTCCGGTGCCTGCACGGCTCCTTCCCTTTGTCATTGCTAAAAATGAGGAGGGCAGTGAACAAATTCACATTCATTCATTCATCCATTCATCTCAGGATATCTGTTTCTTAAACTGGCACTCCCAGTCCAACTAACACTTTTAATTTCTTTCCATATTTCACTCTCCCCTGGTCAAGCAGGTTGCAGATTTTATGATTAACAAAATGAAAACAATCAAATCTCTGTTATTCATGAACTAGCAGTCGATTGGGCAAGACCCAATAATTGTCCAGCTGTCTGATTCCTGTGACTGCCAGTAACAGCCTCTCAGCCAGCTCACTCCTGACTCAGAGGAGGAATGTCCAACCCAGTCTTGACAGCAGCACCTTTGCTAGTAATACACAGGTGAATCCTTTCCCAATGCCCCAATGGGAAAGGAAAAAATATATATGTATATGTATATGTATATATGTGTGTATGTGTATATATATATATACACACACACACTCAAATATTTTGATAAAGTCAGTGTTTTAATCTGAGTCATTTTGGACTCTTTCTCTCCTAATACATCACATAAGATTACTGAGTCTTACAGGTGCTGCTCTCAACATTGATAGTATCTTGAGAGCCTTATTTCTCTGTGGAGCCACTAAAAGGTAATGAACTCCCAAACTCCACTGTCTGCACCTCTTCGTCACTTTATTTAAACCCAGTGTCTACTTCCTCCAACTTACTGTCATTTCTCAAACTTGAGGCCTCTTCCCGTCACTCACTGACAAATACTGTTAATACCAGTGTCTCTGTTTTCCTTACTATCCAGTTATTTTTTTCATTTCAGGAGATTTAACATTCATACCCGTGACACTTACAAAGGCTTAGCCTCTCAATGTCTTGGCATCCTTGTCTCCTGGGATCTGTACCTGAACGGAAACACAGCCACACATTACCGTGGTCGCACTTTGGAACTTGTAGACCTGGTAACATCTGGAAGTGTTCCCAACTGTCTGTTTTCTGAGAATCCCTTTATTTTCACAGTCCCGTATGATTACTAGTCTCAGGATATCTGTTTCTTAAACTGGCACTCCCAGTCCAACTAACACTTTTAATTTCTGTCCATATTAGCCATCTTTTTTTCTTTAATGTTTCTGGCCAACCAGTTTCACTTTTTAATCTCATGTTGAATCAGATTCTGTCAAATTGCCTCTGTGTTTGCTTTCTAAAATGTTGCTGGGGTCAAAAGCTCATCTCTACGTTAAGCCCAGGTGCCTGCTCTTCCCATGTCCACATGGTTTCAAAAAAGTGATGCTAAGAGAAATCATAGAACTGGGTTGAATATAACAACTGTTAATGCATGGTTCCCAGTTCATCCTCAGTCTCAGCAGATGATTAAGACATTACATCACAGGAGAAACAGAAGCGTTGGCAGGTCGATTTTGAAGTATGCTGTTACCCAACATGAAGCTTACCGACGCGACACCTGTTTATTCCTGCAGTTCTCCTGTCCTCTTTGACGATGTGTATCTGTGGCAAATCTCTCCATCTGCTTTTCGAATACAGTGCTGCTCAAAAGCTGTGGGATTAGCCTGGGGTTTGTCAACTGAAAAAAAAAAATTTGCACAACCTTAAAGTTGAGAGTTATGTTTTATTCAGCGGACTTTCTGAGGACTGCAGCCCAGGAGGCAGCCTCTCAGATGACTCCATGGGGCTGTTTTGAAAAGGCAAGGGAGGGAGCCAGGATATATAGGAGTTTTGCAACAAAGACCAGGTAGTCAGAACATTAAACGATTACTCTTAATTAAAGAAAGCCAGATATCTCAAGTTAAAGAATTTAGCGCTTTTCTGTCTGTGGGAAGATGCAAAGGTCTGGGCTCATGGAAATCATTCCTTTGATATGCGCCTTGGCTGTCTAGGGTCAGTATCCTGTTTTTTTCCCATCCTGAGTTCCCTCTGGGGGCACCCCTGGGGTGGCTGCAGAGGCTGGGCTGCCTGCTTGTCTCCAGATTTCCCTCTGCCCACTGTTGGGGGCAGTGGTCCTGGCTGATGACTTGATGGCCACAGCATCCTTTGTGCAGTGATACAGCTGGCAGTATGTTTTATTCACAGTTTGAATCTTCACTCTGCTACTTAGTATCTGTCTGCTTTTAAGTAACAGTATCTGTTCAGTGTCTCTGCTTTCTCAGCTTTAATTAAAGACTTGTGACAAATACCATTGCTATTACCATTGCCACTGTTCCTGAAGGTCACTGACTATTCCTCTTGGGGAAAACAAATAAATTCCAAGGATCTTTCTCTTTCCTGGTCCTCCCTGTCTCCCCCAGGTTAGTTTGACTGCTATGATTGCTTTTTAGGTTAAGAGGAGATGATCTCTTTCCTAGACAATCTTAGTGCCAATGTCTGGATGGCTGATTAGGACTTCTGGCTACTATGACTTTTGTGGTTTCATTGAGCAGTTTGAAAACACACTCCCCCTTGAGCACCCAAGAGTGTTTTCTCTAAGACTTGATGTAGCCTATAAACCATTTCCCACCTGGGACAGTTTCCAATAGGTATTTATTCAAGTAAAATATAAATGAACCAAATCCTCTTTCAGAAAATTAGAGTTGAAAAAGGCAACTGGCAAAATCACTTTTATCATGTCAGATAAGATTAAAGAGGGAATTCAGTTTCTTGTAACATTGAGGCTTATCTCAGTTACCTTGTTATGACGGGGGGAAGCATTTTGACAGAAAGCTCACTTCAGATCGCTGTTAGAATGAAGGGCGAACACTCCTCCTCCTCCTCCTGCGATTACCCTTTATGGAGCCACACCATTAACTTACAAGATACATGGTTCGACTGACAGGAATGCTATTTAAAAAAAAAATACTCCAATCCCTTTTCTCTCTCATTCCATTTCTGTATAATCTTTTAAGTCTAGTTGCACGAATGGTCTTCTGTGTTCACTTCAAGGTGTCTCCAACAATGTAGCTTGATTTGACTTTGAAAATGGACCGAATGACTACAACGTGGTGGAAGTATTCTAGGGAGGTGGGCGGGAGAAAATGAAAAGTGGTAGCATTTGTAAGTACAGCCCCTTCCCGTACTTCATCTGACACATGTGTAAATAACCCCCTAACACTTGGTCATTTACTCCCCTGGCCAGTTTCCCTTGTGATGCCCTAAATACCCCGGGCAAGTGTACCAGTCCTCTCTTCTGATGGTCCACCCTGGTTTATAAGTCTCTCCATAATATTTTGCTTCTGAAAAATATGCTTCTTTTACATATGATTTAGTATGATATATAGTACTTACTAAGTAGCTGGCATAGTTCTAATAACTTTATAAATATTAACTAATTTAAGCCTCACAATCAGCCTAGATGATAACAGCTACTAATTTGTTTTCTTTTCATGCATAAGAAATTGGAACCTAGAAATGTTAATTACTCTCCTCAGGGGCCACGCATCACTGGTGGTGTCTCCAGTACCAAAAGCTGGTGATCACTGGTGCAGCTCTGCCCGAGAATCATTACGGTCACCTTAGAAGACCCGATAGCCCGCTTATGAATGATGCTTTGTCATGTGGTATTTCAAGTATAGATTTTAATTTAAATGTCGTTGTCTCAACCTAAACAGATTGTCAAGTATGGTTCAATCTATACTGACCTCTAGAATGTCATGTTTATAATTAATGCTCACCAGAGATACATGCAGGTTTAACTGTGGGTCTCTACCACCTGTAGGTGGATTACTGTCAACCCATGCTGTTTTTTCAGTGAGCTCAGTGTTTCTCTGAGGATGACACTCCCCTGTTAATACTTGGTAAAAATGCGATACAAGTATTAAAAACATAATCATTTTGCCACTCTATCATTTCCTACCCTCTTTTATCAATCAAAGTTTGAAACCAAATGAATTGTAGCAGTGACATCATATGTCAGACATACCATATTATAACAGTTAACATTAATGCAGATACTGCATGATAAATGAGAGCAGAATATGTGAAAAGGGTCTTGAGCTGTCTACTTATTGTGTCTTCCTGTATGCCACAGATATGTGTCATTTTGATTTCATAAAGTAGATTTAAGTAATGAAAAATAATACATATTTTTGTATCATTATATGTTTCATTTTAGTTATTAGATTTAACAAATACTTGACTAGAAATTTTAAGCACTGTGTTTAGAACTGAATACCTAGGGTTCTCATGGAATTTGAACAAGTAGAGGAATTCATTTTATATAAGAGCTAGTACTTATATACAGTAAAGATAAGGACAAGGAGTAATTAGTTTCCGTTGGTGGTGTTGGCAGCTTCGTCAGAAATCCTCCCTGAGCTGAAACATGAGTGAGGAGTCGTAATTATCAGGTAGAAGTTTGGCTGGAGACAGTGTTGAGAACATAGGAAATATCACGTCGGAGGGCCCTGAGCCCAGATCATAGTTAAGAAATGGAAATAAGCATGTGGATTTTAAAATGCATTAAGTTTAATAATTAGTACAAAGGTAAATTTCTTGAGATCAAAATCTTCACAGTTTAGTAATAACTAGTCTTTTAAACAAATACAAAATTCTTCACAACTTTTAAAGACAATTCACAGAAATATTTAAATTTTCAACTTACAGTCACACATGACATGAGTTCTTCATTACGAATAATCGGACAAGGAAGGCAAACATAATTTCTTGACCATTAAAAATTCTCATACTTCCAATGTCAGTGTGGTAAGAAAGGAACTCATTTTTCTAGCAGCAAGCACTTTTGCTCGCCTCTTCATAAGGCTTCGTGTGAATCACTGGATAGCCCAGGGGCAAGTGTCATCGCAAACTTCTTGAACACCTGCGCTGAACGAGGCTACCAGTGTTTCATCTTCCACTCCCAACTCTGGACCTCATTAGCAGCGGAGTGTTTCCACTAAGATGGGAGACCGTAACCATCTTCTTCGGCCTAACCCAACAGGAAGTGTCAAGTAAAGAAGAATCTGGAAGACTGATCGGGTTACAGGAGAGGTCAAGTTTACTAGCAGTATCAGCTTTTATTCCTGGGATTGAGAGAAGAGTTAAGATCAAGTATAAAAAAATTTGAATTCTATTTTAACCAGTTGATCATCAGACCCTGTACTGCATCTCCTACACAGCTCCCAGACTACTTCTTTTCTCTCCTTCTGCACCACCACTGTGTAGTTCACACAACCGTCACTTTTCCCTAGGTTAGTGCGTGAGCGTCCTACCTGTCCCTCTCATCCCACTGGAAATGGAGTCAGAAGAACTCGTTTCAGTATTTCCTTAAAACAACTGTCTTCTTTGAAATGTTGTTTAAAATGTCATCACCATCACCATCCCCACTCCTGATGGGCCAAAGTCTCAGCGAGTCGTGACATTGATCACCACTCAGGACAACTCGCTCAGTGGTGCATAAAAGTTTCCTTAAGGCTGATCACGTCGGCCCAGATCCTTCCAATCAGTGCATTTCACCCAATCTGCATAGATTTAGGGAAAGTGAATCTGTCAGTCCACCGGGCAATGAAATGATGGGAATACGGAAAGCAGACATAAGTCGATGACAGAAGAGAATTCTGTGGGAAGGCAGGGTAGAGAGTGGCTGTCATGGAGATAGAAAATCTGAGTGTTCTGATTCTGTAATCCTAATAAATTCAGTTAAAGAAAGATCAGATAGAAACTATGTATTTGCCGGGTATGTCTTGATACTAAAGTATTTGCATCTTAAATATGACAGACTGTATAAAAGAGTGTCATCAAGATATTTATCAATATTTCCTATCAGTGAGAACGATACTTATGCATTTTTATTGTATTTCAGATAATAAATGAGTATGAATCAAGAGCAACATAAGGACTGTACTTCTATATGCTAAATTAATAATGTGTAAATTATAAGCAATCATTTACATGTGTCACGTATTTTCATTGGATACATAATGGAAATGGTTTCAAAGGTGAATTAGTTAGTTATACAAATAATTATAGTAATGGGTTTATACACCCATTAGAAAAAAATTGCTTCTGAGGCTTTTATGAAGTTCTGAAATACATGAGTAAATCAGGACAGTAAAAGTTGTATTACTCAATCACAAAATACTAATAAGGCACCTGTTATGCACCATTCATTGTTAATGCCAAAAAGAAAACAGTCAATTAGACACAGCCTTGCTCTTAAGGAACTTACTGTTCTTGAGCAGAAAACCGGAAAATAAAAATCATTTCATAGGAAGAGCCACATCAACACAAAATAAAATTCTGAAGTAAAAAGCTGTCCTAACTTTTGGGATATGCACCCTCCAGCTTCAGTGGCGTTACTGGTAAGATCTCAGTAACATGGAGACCTGGACGGAGTAAAATCTCATTTTGAACTTAATGAAATTTCAGATAGCATTGATTTTCTAAACCAAGTATTTCTGAAAATAAAACTTCAAATAAATGTAAAGGAGGATAATTAGGTCTTTTTTTTTTTTGCAAATTTAGAACAGAGCAATTCGTTCAAGGTTTGAATCTAGGTAAGTTCCTTATAGGATTGATTCTCAGTAAATATTCATAATTTAGGCCTAAATATAACACTTCAAAATACAAACAGCTGTGGCAACACACCTAAATTTAATAAAATCTGTTACAAATCAATTGATAAAAATCCTCCTGCTTTTAATTTTAGTTTGCTTATCAAAGTAGGTCCATGTACTTGTTTTTCTAAGTCAGTATTTCTTCAGTTCCAAGGAATCAAATCTCTTAATGAAACTCTATAGTTAAATTGTTTCTTCCTTAGTAAGTGGGCAGCAAATGGTTTATTTGATTCTATTTGAACAGAAGTGGGTATAACAAATGAGAGGCAACAAAATCACGAGCAGACCTAATGATGCTGAATTCCTGTTATGCAGCACAAAGCTTATCTAGTTCCTTAATGATAACTCTTCTCCTGTGGTGATCAAATCCTCAGTCATGTATCTAAGTAGATCATCCATGTGAACTGATAAAATGAAGTACAATAGCAGTTTTACCTTGAACGTATCAGACAATGCCATCATGATTTGCAGCAATACACAATGTAATAAAATCCTGCAGAAGACACACCAAAGAGTGGCTATTTGACATTAACAAAAAGTGCTTTTGTTCTGTAAAATCATAGCAGATTAGTTTCCCCATCATTAGCATTATTTTTATTCTATTTTTAAACATATAGGCTATATCTACAGAAAGTAAACAGTGAAGAGGTTATTGGTAGTCAAACTGCTTTTACTGTCGATTAAACCCACAGGAATGCTTGAAGAAAGTGCTACACACTACAGTTACCTTTTTTATCATGGATCCCGTGTTTTTTGTTACATTTTCTATTTCTTTTTTGCATACTTAGCACTCATCATTCAACAAATGCAGAGAGAGTTAAAAACAGACCCTAAAGAACAAGCAGGCCGATGGAGGGAAACGTCCATCACACTGATCCTCCTCTTCTTGCCAAAATCCTGTTTAGTGTATTTCCTCCTTCGGTCCTTGTCACTCTGTCTGCCACACTGTGTCAGGAAAATAACCATAACTGATACTAAAAGAAAAAAAAAAAATTGAAGAAACATCCTTAGCCACAATGCAGAATGAAGAATCATAAATCTCAAAAAAACAGAAGAGTCATAAATAAAGAAACAAAAATTGGGATTAAGTCGGCCCCCTTAATTACCACTCCATGGTTCTTCTTAATAGGGTCACAGTTTATCTGTTGCACCTGAAATTTCAACAATAAGCATTTCCTTTCAGGTTAATAGTATTAAATACAGACAATAACTATTAAAATACATGAAATCCAGATCACATTAACACAGGATTTACTATTAACCTAACTGAGTGTTTTTTAAATTGTATTTGCTGTCGCTGAAGGAGGAACAGGTGGATGAGAGAATGATGACACTGAGTTTGCAGCCAGGTGTGGTTAACATTGCTGGATATCATTTAATTAAGAATGAGACTCTAGGGAGACAAGGAGATCACTGGGGAGAGGGCACTTGAGAGAACCCAGAAGATGTAAACAATGCCAAGACAGATTCTACCTACACAGTCATTTTTCCAAGAGCTATCTCTACAACCTCAGAAAGACCCAGCAGTCTAAACAACGAGTAACGTGATCCATAATTTAAAAGCCTCTAACTGCTGGGCAGCTCTACACTTATCTCTTAGAACTTGTATGTTGAAAGCTTCAGATACAGTATTAGCTACCATTGCCAGGAGTATTCATAATTTTACAGTCTTTCCAGTATAGTATTACAGCATGATATCTATAAAGGACTTCCAAAAATCCTAATTGATTCTGTTACCTACTTTAAAAACCATCAGCATATTCTTATTAAATACAGCAAAAAGATCTAAATTCTTATTATGGCATCTGATACATTTCACCATCTGGCCTTTGCCTGCATCTTTAACCTTATTTACATGCAGCTTTCCACATAGCTGTTACTCTAATCTATACCCATGGTCACCGAATTCCTTATCCAACACTGAAAAATTTTTTCATCCTGTGATTTCAAAATACAATAAACTATCATATTAGAATTTTTATCTCAATTTTGTTCATATCTATTTTGGAGGACACATGTATTGACAATCGAGAAATTTTATTAGTAATATTCTGTTCTTGTTCACAAAATACTTTGAGCAGAATGGATGCACAACATTTTAAAATTTAAAAAAAATTTATGAAGCAAATGAAATTTTTTTAGAGATGAAATTCCATGGAAATTTGGTAATGAATCTGAATTTCCATGGAAATTTGGTAATGAATCAAAATACATAAGTAGCTGGAGATTATAGTAATAATTTTATGTGACTAATATAAGTATATATTTAAACTGAAAAGAGAAACCATATATTTTGAAGAATAAACTCAACCTGACATTCAAGGAACCATTCATTTCAAACCTCAGGCTTCTCCTGAAATGACAGGCCTTTCCTATAAGAGAATGTTAATCTGGGGAGTGGAAACAGAAAAGAAGTGGCATTTTGTATATTAGAAAGTTTACTCTGGACCCTGTCATATAAACTAATGCAGAAAAGAATGATATGATTTCAGTCATTCAACCAATCTTTCATATCAGTTAGTGTCTCAGCAACATATTTATTTTACCACCAAGCATTTCCTAAAATTTATTTTTCTTAGCATAGAGACACATCTTAGTTTTTTTTTTTTACCAACAGCATCAGTATCCAACAAGAGGAAATTGGCTAAATAATTTATTCAGAAACTGATAAATCATTCAAAAACTGAAATGTAATCATTGAATATGTTTATGAATGATTGAGTTACATGGACATATGCTAGTATTTAAAATAAATATTTAAAATGAATATTACATAATAATATTTGTATCATAATCCAAGTGCGTGTATTGTGTATTTAGGACCTATGGGCGTTTAAAAGTTCACAGTAATCTAAAACATCACAAATTGTGTCATGGCAAGAAAAATAACAATGAATTTTACTTAAAAAGGCAAATTTCATAACCCAGGTAAAACATACTGTGAAATTTTGTAGTCTGATTTTCCATGCTTGTTTAAACCATGAAACCTACACACGAGTTTTTATTAAACAGCCTTTTAGATAGGCCTCTTGTAAGCATTGCTACAAATTAAGTGTTTTGACTAGAAATTATTCCTATACTGTTTAAGCAAATCAAAATTTAAGCACATTTTTAAACACAACTTCCTTAGGCAAGTCCTTTGAGAGATTATTAACTAAAATTTTGTTTATCAGTTTATTTTTCCCTGTCAAACAAAACAATCACCAAGACCTTAGAGAATTAAAGTAAGCCAATTTAAATAGAAATATCTCACTAAATTCCATTTCAAATTTAAAACAAAAATTCAGATTTAAAAATGCTAAACCTAAAATAAAAAGACTCCAAGTTTGCAAAATATTGTAAAATGATACTGTTAATTTAAACCCTTTCTGCAGTTACGTTTTTTTTTTTCCAATCATCACTTCTTTTGGAAAGTTAGCTTAGATCTAATTTATAGTGCCCAAAGCACACACAACTCCAAAGGCAAATATTCTTCAAGGCAAGTAGAGTTTGTAGTGAAAATTAAAGTTCTGTTTTTTTTCTCTCTTCTCTATTTTCATTGAATTCTTTGAAAACTCTGACATGTGACTTGGGGTCTCAGCTTGTCCAATGTGACATCTAAAAACATTATTTAACATGAATACAGGATCAGTTTTCTCTTTCTAAAATGGGGATAATAATTGAACCTATCCACAGAAGTTTTGGGGGGATTGTTAGTTAAATAGAGGCAAAACAGTTCATCACACAGGACTGATCGTTGCTGGGTTCCAATCACTAAATTGGCTGTTATGATCAATGTTTCCATCACAGTCATCATCGTCAGTTAACGTCACTCTCTGTGATTACTTAAACGTGCAGTGACTCGTCTGTTAAAACTGAGCTTTGAGTGTTGTATATTTGATTTATTTTTCTGTATTAAACTGTTGAAAATGTAACTCAATTCCATTTCCTGCAATAGAGAACACTTTCTAGATATTAAAGGAGAAGACTGTTTACATTCATAACAATAGACTGATCTGGGTAGGCTTTATTCTTTATTCTCAGCAACAGAAAGAGGGGAAAAAGGAGCTTTTTATTTTAGAAATGCGTATTTCTCTAGTCATTCACAAAAGAAGGTACAACCTTATTTTCAAAGTTAATTGTTATGAGGAAAAAAAGTGAAATTAGAGACACTTGCCTTATTGCTGTTGACAAGAGAGAGCTCATAAACATAGCCACTTAATTCAGTGTAATGAATTCGGAAGGGATCGTTTCTTCACAACTGAAAAAAGTCACTGAGAAACACACAGAAGATAGAGTACTTCCATTAGGTCTATCTGTTTCAATAAGGGAAGATTATACAGTGACCTTTTCTCTGGCTGCCTTGGTTTCTCCATTTTTAATCATTATGCAAGATTTGGTAGGAATCCTTGCTGACACTTCGCTCCTCAGGGGGCAATTAAGAGAGCAGTGAATTCACTGGAAACTGAAAATCATTTTATTTTACTACCAAAAATGACAGGAGAGAGGCTAACATATTTGGGCTGTCAAAGCATTCTTCCAATGTTAGCAACACAAGTTGTCCATAAAGTTGTGCTTAAGGGAAATTGCATAGCCAAAAGAAGATTATAAAATGCACATCACAAAAAGATCAATTACAATTAATGCTCTCTTTCACAAAATTTAGAGCTGTAGTTCTACACTTCTTTTGCACATTTGTACAAATAAGTTTGTTCCTAGCAAATCTGCTATTTGAGTTTTTGTCTATCTTGCTCTTTCTGTTTTATATTTCCAAATTATGTTGCTTTGCTAAGGATTTTCTTTTTTAGTGCCAAGGAAGAAAAAGTTACATCAGGATTATTCCTTTCACCCAAAGAAAATCAATTTAAATTAAACAATTATGTTGCCTATTTGAGAAACACTTGTACATATTTTAGGGAAAAAAATGAGAGTAAAATGTAATCTGAAAGGTTTATTACTCAGTATCTGCACCACTAGCTGCTGTAACAAACAAACCCCCAAATCTTAGCAGCTTAACACAGCAAAGGTTCATTTTTACTCTCACATCAATATCAGTGAAGGATAACTTCTTTTCCATTTTGTGGTTTCATTGCCCCTTAGAACCCCCGACTTCCCAAGAGAAACTCTGCATGATTGAGAGAGAGAGAGAGAGAGAGAGAGAGAGAGAGAGAGAGAGAGAGAGAGAGAGTCAGTCTGCGCAATGAGAAGTTTTAGAGGCCAGGCCTGCTTGATGCACATGGCCTTTCTCCCTGTATTTTACTATCCAGAAATCAGACCTCTGGCTCCATGTGCTGAACTGGAGTGTAATGTGGTCTTGACATTTTTCCCAGGGTGAGATGAAGGATGCAGGTGTTGATGGCCACTAGCTTTCTCTGTAAGAATTCCCTTTGAAAAATATTTTAACAGATTTCAGTATGAGTTCTGCAACTTCTTTGAATAAAATATTTATTATTTAAAAGCATGATAACTGTAGCCACATCTTTCTCAACGAAGCTATTAAGGACAAAAATGAAATAAAATTATATCTACAAATTTTATATAGGTATATATTTATATAATTTACATCACAAGCGTAGAACTTCTCTTTGTGCTCAGACTTGTGCATCTGATCGCCTATTGGCACATTCACATGCATGTCCAGTCTCATTCGTGGGCAGTCCGTTCTGGGGGGTGCTTGACTCTACTCCGTCTTTAAAACTATCCTTCTATCAGCATCACTTGCCAGCATTGCCTTTAAAATATAACCAAAAGCTGGCCACTGTCGCTGATACCTTTCTGGCCCAGTCCACTGTTCTCTCTCTCTGCCCCAGTGACTGTTCCCTCCCTCTGTGTTAACAATTGCATTTTACCCACAAAGCAGCCCAAAGAAACAAAAAGCAAAAAACAAAAACCTTACATCCCTTGATTGAATCTACACAGCCCCGCTGACCTGCCTCGCACAGTTCTCCTCTGACCTCTGACTTTACCTCCTGTTCTCGCTCCTTCCCTCTGCTGCGCGGGTCTCCAGGCTGTGCTTCTGCGCTCTCTGCGCATGGTCCCTCTGCTCACTCCCTCATCTCCTCAGGTCTTTGCTCCAGTGCTGCTCAGGCAAGCCTTCTTTGACTTACCTACTTAATATTCAACATCACAACCTGCAACTCCTGGCACGACTCAGCCTCATTCTCTGCTTCATTTTTCTGTGGCGCTCTTACCGCCGAACTTAGCACCACTACTACTGTGAAGTGCCCTTTGCAAAGGCTTTCATTCTTTCCCATAAGAAGATGACACTCCCCTGCCCATTTCCCCGGGGCTCCACTAAGTTTCCCTAGAATATGGTACACGTCCCTGCCTTATGCTGAGTTTCATGGTCTCCCTAGTGCAGTGGAGTCAAAGAGAAGGACCTATACACCATATGCAGAAGAATTAGAAGCTGTGAGAGCAATCTTACAGCTCCCCATCATCTTTTTTCTCTGCTAGGAGAACTCTCTGTTTGAGAGGGAAAGCCCCTAACCTAGAACTACTTGTGACCAGGGAAACCTCATTTGGTTACTGTCAGTCACTTGGATTTCTTCTTCTTTTTTTCTTGATGTGTTTGTTGTCTGTTTATTATTATTCTTACTGGAACATAATCTGTCAAAGCAAAGCAGGCTAATATATTTTAAACAACCCCTGTTGTAATTACTTTTTAAGTTGCCTGTCTCTCTGCACTAGAATGTATCTTTCATGATAGCAGTAATGTTGTCTATTTTACACTCTGATTTATCCCCAGTGCCTAGGGAGTGGCTGTTGTAAAGTGGGCTGTATTTCAATCAGTAAATACCTGTTTAAGGAATAAATATTTAGGGTGGAGTCTCTCCCCATGTAGGAGGAACCTACAGTAGGAAACCTGCAGGCTCAAAATTAGTCTGAGTCCAAGTTTACCAAACAATACAGATTATGTGCTATCTGTTTTAAAACAGTAGGACACTTTATCCCAAATAAAGTATTAGAACAGGAAGTATGCAGAGTGGAGAGAGGGAGATACAGTCTTTCCTGCTTATTTTCTGCAATTCTCTTGAGAGAAGGCAGCCCTTTATGATATCTCTAGATACTTAACAACCTGAAATAAATGTTCACCAACATCCCTTTGGATTATAACCTCCTATGATTCTATAATACTCTGCCTTTACAGAAAACTGCTATCCTTTTATTGCCGAGGACTGCTGTAGAAATCCAGTTATTATTTCTAAATTGCTCAAGTGAAAAAGGATCTCTTCAGGAATCTTGCTGTCTTATAAGAAAAATTATCTCTTACAACTGTGTGAAAGTTATTGATATGCTCAAATATTCTCCACAGAAGTCAAGAGTTATAGGAATTCATCCTCTGAACTCTTCATCTTATAACGTTATTTCGGTGGTGCGTAAGATGAGAAAAGCAGCATCCTATAAACGCTGCTATAAATATTGCTCAGAGGTGTGATGCATTTTAATATTTGTTTTAAAAATATGAAGAGAGGAGAATTTCCTCTCCGTGGACTCTAGGATGTGGTAATCACACTAAAACACCCACTCTGAGTGTGTTCCTTTCCCAGAAGGTACATTATTTTGACCTTCTGAGGTTGTTTGTAATTCAAGAGATTGGAACATAGATTTCTCATTAGAAATAAGTTTAAAAAAAATAGTAGTTGTCAGTATCAAAAGGTCACAAGTAATGTGTCTAGAATTGGAAGCCACACCAGAAAACATAATACCCCTGAGAAACATGTGAGATCAGAAAGGGAAATGGATTTGAATGCTGCCTGGAAGATTCTTTGGAGAAGCAGTCTCGGCACATCTGAATTTTCCTTCCCACAAGCAAGTGGTTGGAACAGGTCAGAGGGAATGGAGACTTGGCGGAAGGAACAGAGAAGTCATCGGCCATCTCACTTTCTGTAATGATATTGTTGGTAAATTAACTTACTGATTTATTTCCCACTCCTCTCACTTGAATTTAAGCAAAGATTGTCCACCATCTTTTTGAGTACTATCTCCTTGATTTCTAAAACAAAATTTATAATATAATATATTATTCAATAAATTCTTATGGAGGAGATTCATGAGTTGATCAGTTGAAGAGAAGAGCCTCATGGAAGGTTGAATTAGCAGCGAATCAGTCTACTTATGAACAGTCTCAGAAATATAAATATTGCACAAAACATATATGGAAAATGCTATCAAATTAAGGGATATGATTTAATTTTGTCCTAAACAATCACAGAATTGTTCTGTAAAGACAGCATCTTTTTTTTTTTCCTTCTAAAAGAGAACTAAAGGTGTATTGAAACAATGTATATAAAATGGCTCAGTGTGGTGATATATATGGGAAATCTTCCTAAAAGTAATATAAATGGTTAAAGAGTTAAAACAAATTATTTGATAATTAAAAGGGGAAGCTAAAAAATACTTAACCCACTGAAGGTTAAAAAAATGACAGTGTTGATGCACAGGTGTGCAAGTACAAAATTAAAGATGCAATTAATTCAATTCTAAAAAGGTGTTAAATACTGAAGGCCATTTTTATAACTATGGAATTTATTAGGCAGTAGATTGAGTTCTTGAGGGAACAGATGTAGATTTTGTACTCTGAATCATTTTAAACTGAGTGAATTGAACACTTAAGAATACCCTAAAGGGAATCGTCCTTTATTAGGAGTAGGACTGAATAGATGGACTAATGTAGCTTCCATTCATAATGTTACTTATGTTATCAAGACTAACGTAGCTTCCATTCATAATGTTACTTATGTTATCAAGGCTAATGTAGCATCCATTCATAATGTTACTTATGTTATCAGTCTTTGACTAAAACAGTATCCAAAGCTAATAATCTCTTGATATTTATATGAGTAGTTATAATATATTAAATTTAAAAATTTATCCTTCTAATTAAAGCATAGGTTAAATATTATATAAGATACTAAAATTTCAAATTTATAGTAAAATATACTCTCCAGGTTGCAGTTGAAATAAATTATTTCAATGAGTGCTAATATTAACTTTTATGACCAGAATTGTGTTTTTCTTAGATGACATGAGTATTTTATGATAGTATTGTTTTAATTTGATTAATAACATAGCAAAATTTAAATCAGAAGAAATTGCAATTTCCAAATAATAGGATATTTTGTACTTAAAACATATATATGTATACATAAAACCATTTTTAATATTTTAACCTAAGTTAGCTTTAATTATACTTAAAATAGAGATGATGTATCACTGTTTTATCGCAAGTCAGAGATTTTCTATAGTAAAATGAAATACTTCAGAATTACTAAAAGCAACTTTCTGGAAATGGTTCAGAAGATGGAGTCCAAAAATTTGTTTTAAATACTGGACTCACACAATTTCTAGTCATGTAATGTAAGGTAAACTTTTTACCTGTTTAAAGGTGTTTCAACATTGATGCTTTTAAAAAAATCAATATCATTCACCATATCAACAATAATACATATCATCACCACAAATGGGAGTTAAGCACTGACAACACCCAAACTCCATTTATGATATGAACTTTCATTATATTAGAAATAGAATGGAACTTCTTCAACCTAAAAAAATGTGTATTCTATATAAAAACCTAATAATAACATTCTACATCATACCTAATGGGAAAAAACCAATAATTTCTCCCCTAAGATCCAGGGAAAAAAGAAGATGTGCTCCTTTGCCACTCCTGTTCAGTATCACAATGGAGTTTCAAGCAATGCAATTACGCAAGAAAAATAAATGAAAAGCATACAGACTGGCAAAAAGAAATACAATATTCTTTATTTATAAACAATATAAATATTAACCTAGAAAATGCAAATAATTTACAAACAAGTTACTAGAAATGATGAGTAAGGAGATGTTGCAAAATTCAACCTCAACAAAAATCTTACTATATATTGGGAGAGAACAATTTTAATTTAAATAAACTATAAATTAAAATTAATTCAATTTAAACATGAATATAAAAGTAAATATAAATTTAAATATAGTATCATTGAAAGTAGCATCAATAAACAATATGTAGGAATAAATGTAAAGAAAATACATTGATAAAATGAATCAAAAAGACTTCATGTATGGATAGATGTGGGGTATTCATGACAGTAGACTCAGTACAGTAAAGATATCATAGGAAGGAGTAGGAGAGAGTTTAATTTGAGCCAAACTGAGAACTATAGCCCGGGAGACAGAGATTCAAGAAGCACTTGAATTGTGTTCCACTGGACTACAGATGAGGAGTGTTGAAAAAGTCAAAAATCGGACAAGGTTTTTGTGGTTTCAATGTCCTTAAATGTCCCTGATTTTTCCACAAGAAATTCTGCATGAGAGAGAGACAGAAAGACAGAGAGAGAGAGAGAGAGACCAAATCAGAGATCTAAGAAACTCAGAAAACAGATCAGTATAATTAAAAACAAGGGGAAAAAAAGCATTAAAGGAAACAGACAGAAGAAACAATACATCTAGAGAAACAAAGATACAAGTTAGAGTAGATATCTCATCAAAAACCAAGAAAACAAGCCAATGGAGTGACATGATGAAAACATTCAAAATAACAGAACAAAATGTCAGCCTAGAATTCTATACTAAGCAACAGATATTTCAAAAATAAAGAATACATTTAAGTTATTATTCATGATTTTCCTTATGCACATTTTATGTTATCTGTAGTGTCCCACAGTCCTTGGATAGTCCATTCTCTTTTGTTCAGTCTTTGTCATCTTTGCTCTTTGATTTTCAAGGATTTCATTGACATATCTTCTAGTTCAGAGATTCTTTCCTCAGTTGTGTCCAGTCTACTAATTAGCCATCAAAGGCATTCTTCATTTCTATTGCAGTGCTTTTTTCCTGAAATAAATGCACACCACTCGATATATCACATATTATAATTTATTTTTAAGTCTCATATCATGTTTTAAATCATATTACAATTTGTTTACAAGTTATGTTCAAATGTTAAATTATAATTTTATTTTAAATATTCTTTCTTTGTTCGCTGTACATTTTTTTCCAATATATTCTTAACAATTATCAACTGTTAACTTTTCAGGTTAAATTGAAAGCCATTGTATTGAAATTTAGGTCAGGATTGAAAGATCTTTATAAATTGTTTTCAGAAGAATGAGTTTCTTTAAATACTGAGTCTTTCAGTGCATAAACTTCATTAAATGCTTCTGTGATTTTTTTCCCTTTTTTTCTATTTCTCAGTAAATTTTTATAGATTACTTCACTAATATTTGTATATTTGTGACAAAGATGTAAGTAGGTACACATTGCTGTTCAGATCTGCAAAGACAATATAGCAAGTTTATTTTCTAGTGACTGATTTATCCTTGTTCTTATCCTAAGCTCTTGTACCTTAAACTGAGAGAGGTCTTAAGTTGCCTGTTACAGTTTCTCTTTAAAATTGTCACCATTGATGATTAATGTATCATGTTGCCATTTAGGCTTCCTCTATATGAAATATCTATCTATATCCATCTATTTATATGCTTTGGGTAACTCTATCTTTCTACTGTAAAATATGTAGTGTTTTGTATTATTTCGTTCTCCTCTTATGTTGACGTGTGATGGCTTCAGAATACGGGGTGTGGCACGACACCAATGGGACACTGATGTAGCCAGTGAGAGAGAGCCACAGATGTGCTTGGTGTCTTCTGGACTCTGACTGGTTTCTGCTAAGTGCACTGTGATCTAGTTTCCAGACTCTCACTGCAGCACCACTGTTTCCTTTTGGCCCTGTCGGCCACCGTGCGCCGTGTCCTTCTTGAACCCATGGATTCAGTCATTGCCTCCAATTACAAATTAACTCCTACTGGGTGCCCTTCTGCAAGTCCTAGAATTTGCTTCCTGTCCCAGGACTCATATCCCTGCATTTTCTGAAGTACATTAACCTACGCATCTAAGTAGCTCAGCCATCTCCAAGTAGGACAAAGATCCACATCAAAATACGTCAAAGTAAAGATGTTCCCAGCCAGAGACAAAGAGAAAATATTGAAAGCAACCAAAGAAAAAATGTCAGGCTCTGTAAAAAGGGACCTTCACTTTTGAAGGCAAAATAAGGATATTCCAAGATAAACAAAACTGAGAAAACACATTGCTGGCAGACTCACCTTATAAAAAATAAATAAATAAATAAAAGGCCTTCAGGCTGAAGGCAAGAGCGCAGGCAGTAATTGGTGTACACATGAAAAGACAAAGAATGCCAGTAAAGGTAATTTTGGCCACATCACTAGGGTAGAAAAGGCCACATCGTATCTTCATTTATCTTCGTCCACCTGTTATCCGTATTAAGACAGAAGAAGCTGTGTGTGCTGGTGCAATGTCTTGTCCATCTTTCTCGTGTTCCCCTGTGAGAGATATGCTTTAGTATAAATATTTGTTTTAGGTGCTTATTTAAGGGAGAAAGAAAGAAGAGGGAAGGGAAGTTGTAAAAAAGTGGCTGAGATGCGCACACCTCAGCCTCTTCATTACTGCTCCCTGGTTCCTGATGTGCAAGGAAAGTGGCAGCTCTCCGGCACAGATTTCATTAATCACAACCTTCTGGCTAAACACAGAAGTCCACGTACTCCTCTTATCTATCATTTATATTTCTTGCTGCACGATTATCCTAAAACCCTTCAGAGGAGTCCATTTATAGAAAACTCAAAACAAAGACATAAATAAATAAACCTGCCTGAATCCCCTCGTGGAAAGCCTCTTGCTTCTTAACGCCAAACAGTCCCTTTTACTTAACCAGCCATTGAAACTGTCAGGAAACGACGACGAATCTTCTTCCCCTCACTTCAGATAAATACGCTCTCACACACGAGTGCGATGTTCATGAAAATGAGACGAGCAAGTAACTGTTCAAAAACTAAGACTTCGTAACAAGCGATTGGCAGTTTTAAATATTTTGTGATGCAGTAAATAAATCAATTACAAAACCACTGGTTAATATATAGTTTAAATATATGTATATGGTTTACATAATCATATTTTCAAAATCACTAATTTAAATGTAGTTTAGATAATAAAACTTTCAAAATGCCTATGAAAATACTTCAAGAAAATTTAGAGTTTAATTTAAACTTTCATAATTCCTCAGGCTTTTCATTAATTATTTAATCATTATACTCTAATGGCTTAATATAATTAATGCAGTTTCCAAATGCAGTTTCCTAATGCAGTTTCCTAACCCTAGGATTTTTAGCACTTTTCTGATACAAAGCGACTTCAGAATTACTGTCTGTGAAAGTATTTGCCCCAAACACTGCTTTTTAAATCAATTTAAGGAGACTTCTATGGCAACATGGCAGTGTTAAGCTAGGTCCTAGATGTTTCTCTCCTCTCACTTAATGATGTAACCAGAAAAAAGGGTCTCAGAAATATATTACAGCAATCTCTCAAAGGAAGAGAAAAGATAATGTCGCACCCAAAACTTTGAGAAATAATGTGGAACCGAAATCAGTATATTTTCGTTTTGGGAATTATCAAATATCACTGGTAAAAGGAGTGGGCTATACCCCCCGAAAAATCAAACTCATAATAGATCCTCATTCTCATGCCAATAGCAGACCAAATCTCAGAAGCCCACTTACAGCAAGATATTGATTTGATAGTTAAGTCACAACCAAGACAGGGAAATTCCATAAAAGTTGAATGTTTTGTTTTTGCTTTATTTTTCCCAGCTGGAACGAAAGCATGAAAGCAAAGATCAGATAAACATAATCATCAAGAATTAATTATCTTTAGACTTAAATAGAGATTAACTTGAAGGTAGATAAAGAGATAATAAATAAGATAAAAACACTGTAGGAGCTGGCTCTCCAGGGGGGATATTTTTCAGCGGATTCCTGTTGTATTTCTGTTTTTCTACATTTAGAACTAATAACAACTTGGCTAAATATATACATAATTTACCTTTCTTTCTCCATTGACAGATGGTCTCGGGGCTCTCAACGCCCTATGCTGCCAAATCATGGGGATTCTGTATCTGTAGAAGGGATATTTGGGGACAAAAATGAAGCCTGAATGGAATGCCCACAAAACAATTAAAAAAAAAACCAAGCAAACAAGTATTTCCTTGAATAGGTGGACTAAAATTTGATAGCGGGTTTTCTTTTTTCAATGTGTAGAAGAGAGTTCCACAATTACACAGTCTCCAGGAAGCCGTATCTTTCCACCCACTTCCTTCCCAGTCAGTATCACTGCAGTATCAGACAGGTCAGGGGCCAATCCAACCAAAGCATTAAAGGAAAGGGTAAAACGTAGTTTTCACACAAATGGGGCAGAAAGTCAAGGCAGCAGTTGACCTTTGAACAACAAGGGTTTGAACTACACAGGTCGACTTATGTGTGTTCTTTTCAATAAGTGTATTAGAAAAATTTTGGAGATTTGCAACAGTTTGAAAAACTTGCAGATGAACCACGTAGCCTAGAAATATTGAAAAAATTAAGAAAAGGTTAGATATTGTCGTGAACGCATAAAATATGTGTAGATATACATATGACATACAAACTACGTGTTAATTGACTGTTAATCGGCATGTTTTCATATAGTTTATAAGACCTTAAATTCAATCTTAAGCATTTGAGAAAGATGGATAATTTTTGTAAGGCCTGGGTTCCTCTATATTCAGAGACAGTAGTTTCTGTTTGTTTTCGTTTTTGTTTTTCCTGAATTAATGCAAAAGCTCATTTTGAGGCTTTCAAACCCATCAGGGTTATCAGTTCAGGCATGACACACAGAGATTTAACAAACAAGGTGCCGTATTAGGTGTCGTGGAATCACACTGACTATATTGTGATTACAGCTTTGTACTTATTCTGAAGCCCTTCTGTCAGATAATTTCATAGCTCAGATAGTATCACCAATTCTAAATTCATACTTTTAAAAGGAGTCCAGAGTTAATTTCACTGCAATCATGACCTGAGCGGAATACTGGGGACAAGTAATGACTTTGGAAGTTCTTCAGCACCAAATTCAATATAGGACCTCAACGGCAATTGAGATTTAGTTTTAAAAAAAAGAAAGAAAAAGAAATGATAGCAGGCAATTTATCGCCAGGGTACTCAGACATCAAAGAGAAGAAGAGGAAAAAAAAAAAAAGTCAAGTAACCTACAGACATTTATATCTATAGACGCGGGATTGGCAGCATCTGCCTCTGGCAGTTGCTCATTACTGACAGACATACAGGCCACAATTGGAAACACAATTGATATTGATAGGTACTGGCCATTGAAGGGTATCGTGCTGTTTGCAAAAAAATGATGAAGAAATTAAGGGTGCTGCCCTAAAAGTATTACCACATCAGCCTCTGTGTTGGCAGATACCCTTTTACAGAGCAGTCACCTCTAACTTCCCACAGATCAAGACCTTTCACATATGACTGAATGAAAATAACAGATTTGATATTTTCCATTTAAAAGTTTCATCATGTGCATACATTTCAAAGGAAAAATTAACCAAAAATAGCACTCAGCAGATAGGCTATGTATAAACTAAAAGGAATTCTATTCATGACAAAAAGAAAATGCAGCCATATTGTGTGGTACGGGAGTGGTTTCAAGACGTCCATCCTCGGCCGGAGAGATGAACTTGCCCACAAAGGCAGAGCAGGGGCGCCTTTGCGAGTCCGTTCTCACAGGCAAGCAGTCTCTCTCTAGAGTCCAAGCTAGAGAAGCTTCTTAAAGACCAAGACGCGGAAGCTGTTCGTGCCCTGAGAAGAGATGAAGTGGTGAACACACAAAACACACAAAACACACAGACAACTCCTGTGTCCAGACAGAGGAAGAGGGAAATAAGCAACTCATTAAAATAGAAAATGCTGTGGAGGAAAATAAAACAGAGACTGGGAATAAGTTATTATGTCCAGGGGACAAATGTAGGGTGAGGGAGGAGGCATTTTACTAAGAGCAGCCAGGAACGATCTCACTGAAAAGAGACTGTGAAGCCTAAATCCTCAGATGAAGGTATGTGGACATCAGCCAGACAGGGAGGGAGAGGAGAGCTCCGCTGTCACAGGAAGGAAGTGGAAAAATCCGAGCGGTAGGACATGACAGGTGCAGCCCACACGTTTCCCACAGCTGGAGAGGAAGGGAGAAGGCCACTCAGTTACGCTTCCTACCAGAATTGACATGTATTTTTCTTCAAATCTCATGGGTCCAAGCAAATTGCCTGACCTTAGCTAATACTGAGGAGCTAAGAAATAAAATTTCTCTAACTGAAGAAGGATAAACAGGGGAGGGGGTAGAGCTCAGGGGTAGAGCACAGGCTTAGCTTGCACGAGGTCCTGGGGTCAATCCCCAGTACCTCCGTTAACAAAAAATAAAATAAAAAATAAAGAATAAATGGGCAGAAACACAATATATCGAAAGGCCATGATGTCTAATAGAATTCGCAAACATGATATGCTTTTAAAAAATATTAATTGAGGAATAATTGACATACAACAAACTGCACATATTTAAATTGTACAGTTTGATAAGTTTTGAAACGTGTGCAAATCCTTCAAACCATCATGACAATCCAGGGTGAACACATCCATCATTTCCCCAAATATTCCTAGACCCTTTTATAAAGTCATCCATGCCTCCACCCACCCACCCCACACTGCATCCCAGAAACCACTGGTCTGCTTTTATTTAATTTTATATTTTGTATTTTCTAGAGTCTTACATACACAGAATTAATTGCACAGTGAATACTCTTTATTTGGGGGAGGAGGGTCTGGCCTCTCCATTTTACACAACAAAAGTATTTAGGAGTTCACTGGTATTTTATTATTTATCAGTTACTGATTCTTACTGCTGAGCCGTAGTCCGTTGTATGAATACAGCATGGATTTTTTAGGCATTCATCTGTAGGAACATACGGGTTGTTTCAAGTCTTTTGGCTATTACAGATAAACCTGCAATAACCATTGTTGGTAAGTCTTTTTATAGATGTTCATATGTTGTCTTTTCTCTTTGGTAAATACCTTGAAGAGGACTGACTGGAGGACAGGTTAGACTCATGCTTAACTTTTTACGCAGTTGACAAACTGTTCCCCAGAGTCAGCGAGCAGTGTCCGAAGTTTCAGTACCTCTTCTTCTTTACCAGCACTTCGTCTGATCAGTGTCTCTACCTTTAGCCATTTCCATAAGTTCATATTTGTACTGCATTGTTTTAATTTGCATTTCTCTTACGACTCATGGTGTGAAACACCGATCATGTGCTTATCTGCCAAACGGACGCTTGTCTTCTAACATTAAGCACCTGTCTGAATTTTTTTCTATATTTAATTGGATTTTTGTTATCTTTGTATTGATTTGTGAGGGACATATACCGCCCACCCCCAAGGTATAATTTTTGTATATCTTGTTATACTTACAGTGTCTTTCAAGGAACAGAAGTTTTCAATTTTGGTAGAATCCAATGTATCATTTTGTTAGTTATCATCGTATCAATATCTACCCCCCAAAAAAGCTTAGTGGATTTTTAATGCATTGAACATATGGATCAATGTGGGACAAAATGTATATTTTTATGATAGTGAATCTTCCGGGACATCGTAGCCCTTCTTCACTTTCTCTCAATAATCATACAGGTTTCTCAAATAATTTGTAAGATAGATCTCCATTTTCATATTTTTGATGCTATGGTGAATGGTGATTTTTCTTCAAATTTTTGTCATGTGTTGCTAATGTACAGAAACACAATTACTGCTCTATATTCACTGCGGTCTTGATAAGTTCACTTACGAATTGTGCTAGTTTTATTGTAAATTCCACCATACTCCTGACCCCCATGAACAGGTTGTCAGCGAGCAAACTCTCCTTCCTGATGTAGATGTCTTTTGTTCCCATTTCTTTGCTTTCTGTTTGGCAAGACCGTGTTGAATGGCGGATGATTACGGACCCTTCTAGCCTGGTTTTCAGTCACCAGCACTCTGTCTTTAACCATGAGGTATGATGTACCTGTAGGATGTTTGAAGATGCCATATATCAGTTTTAGGACGATTATTTCTACTCCTAATTTTCTGAAAGTTTTTAATAAGAATTAATTTTAAATTTATTCCTTTTTTTGCATCCATGCTGATATTAAAATGACATGCATGCCTATTTTAAACTACCAAGATTTTGGAATTACCAGTTTTATCAGAACAATCCAGCCTATTTTGACTAATATACCAGGTATTTTTTTAATATTTACTGTTTTCAAAATATTGCTCATAAATATTTTGCTGTAACACGTCTAAAAAATATCCCCTTTCTTGACCTATGGATTAAAAGTCAGTCAGCGCTAGTCTGCTTAGGCCCTGATTTAGAGTGCTTTCTCTCCTTAGCTCAATTGTTTCGTGAAAGTATGCTTCATCTAGTGTGCTTGTCCGTTACACTGACACGTGAAGCCACCCTATTAACAGAGGCTATTTGTTCTCGTTGACTTTCCCAAACTTGCAGCTTTCCATTCTGTAGAAGCTGAGGAAAAATACCAAAATAATAAAAATGTTAGTAAAAATTATAATAATAGCAATTAAAACTAACCTAAAATGTGCTAACGCAAACAGTCTGGACTGTCCACTTTGGTTAATTCTGCCAACAAATAATTCCTATAGGCTATTCAGAAACATAAAGTTAAGTTTTTCTTTGCAAGTAAGAAGTACTCATTATTAGAATATTCTTCTATGGCCTTTAAATAAAGCTATAAAAGTCAGATTTAAATGAACACAAGTCACCAAATTTACTGATGACGTCAGGTAGTAAAGACGAGTTGTATAGATCCTTCTGGTTTTCGTGAGTATAGATTATGCCTCTTTAGAAAGAAAGAAGCACCGACTTTTTAAAAGGGACCCTTGGTTCTATTAAAGAAAAACAGCAGCGTTTCTGTGATGCTTTTTTGGTGCCAGCTTATCATTCCCTAAGGCTCTTGCTTCTGCAAGAAAAAAAAATATGATATGGAAAGATCACTAGTTTTAGACCTTCTGAAAATTGCAGATAAGGGTTAGAGAGTTCATTGTATTATCAAGTCAGATCCGTCTTCTCTCTGTGCAGATCAGGCGAGTAGGCAGTGTGCTTTTCCCCCACTGCTGCCCTTTCACCACAAGAAAACAGATCCGAAGAAAGGTATCCACCGCCTATTAGACATCTATGAACAACTGATCACATCTTGTTAACATGATGTAAAACGTTTGGTCTTCTAGTCAGAAGCGACGCTATTTTAATAGCATCACAATTTGCTCCAGACACGCTGGTCTTTCTGTAACAAGACGTTGCAAAAGACCGGCAGTGAGTTCGCTCTCTGTCTTTGGGAAATTGAGTGAAAAGCAGTTCACGGCTGCGTTTCTCTACATAAAGACCCAGAGAAAGCAAAAGAGTTCACATATAACCTCATTAAATAAGACAGCTAGTCTAAGTGGCATCCAAAGCTATTAAACAAACTAGATTGGGCCATAATAATAAGAAACATATTTCACATCTGTTGCGCGGTCCAGGGCTTTTAACAAGCGATCGGCATAGCATCCCCCATCAGTATATCATTGTCAATGGCAGCACTGTCTCAAAAGAAGCACTTATCTCATACACTTTATTGCTTGATAGCTTGCTGATTGCTTTTACAAAGCAATAAATTGATGGCCTGATTCAGTACTGACATTAGGTTATGTTCATTTTCAGTGATTGATGTCTTGAATTAGAACTCTTGTATTCGTCTCTGTTTAGGAATATGAAATTCTAAACAGGCCTGTCTGATGTCACAAATAAAGCCGTATAACTGATGTCAAATGAGCTATATTTATTCATTTAAATAACTAAATGGCTTTTCCCTTTAATAAAATTTTCATAATTTATGTTTTAATGCCTCCATTTCCAATTAAATTGCCTAGCCAAATTTTAGGGAAAAAAACTTGAAAAAAGGTATTGTATGTTTAAAATTTGCAGTTTCAAAGCAGATAAATGAACGAGAGTCCAAATTCAGGATATATAAAATATTAATAAATCAATAAGAAATGTAATTATGTAACTACTTTTTAAATTTAAAAGACAGAATATATTTATTATTTTCCATTCACTGGAATTATTGTTTGATTTTGTAATTTTAAAACAGTCCTGACGCTATAAAGGTAAAAATAAGGAAAATAAAAGAAAAGCAAAGCTGTTGTTTCTGTTTAAATTGTTTCCACCCTTTTTCGGAAAATTTACTTTGGCAAATTTGATTAAAATAGCATTAATATTAACCACATTCCCAAAGAAAGTAGCAAATTCAGTGCTAAGATTGGTAATAGTTCAAGAAAAGCAAATAACAAGTGTATTCTCAACCCAATCTATAAGGACGGAGCAATCTGATGTGTAATCAAATAATCTCTCTAGACCAGTGGTTCTCAACTGGGCAAGATTTTACTCCCAGGGAACGTTTAGAAAATGGAGACAAATTTGACTGTAACAACTGGGGCGTTGCTACTGACACTCAGTGGGTGGCAGCCAGGAACGATGCTAAAAATGTTACGAGGCAGAAGAGGGACATCCCCTACAGCAAAGAATTTTCAGACCCAATGTGCGCAATGTGCTGGGGCTGAGAAAACTCTCTGTAGACGCTTTAGGGGACCCAGGGCAGATCGCGGGACTCCCTGCTCTCCAGCCCCCCTTATCCCGGTAAAATAGCAAGACAGGTGAACCTTGTCTCGGTGCCTTTATATCTCATCCCTGTGCCCCCATGAGAGGAATAAGAATGTGGCCTATGACCATGGACATGGAACAGGCAGTGATTCAGGGAAAGGATGTTCTCAGTCACAGTAAGTGTAGCAAACTGAGTATCACTGCGCAGCGAAACGGAATCAAGCAAATTAAAAAGGGGGCGGTTACAGGAAGTACGTGAAGAGTTGTGTTGTGACAGTGGTGATTTCATGTTTGGAACTGGGCTGTGGGGACAAGAGGAAAAACTTATGCTTCAGAAAAAGCATTTGAATCCATATTAAGTATATGTGTTAACTTGCAGCTCATTGCGAGAGCACTAATTTATAGCGCCGTCTTCCTTTACGTTTTTGACTGTATCATATACTTCTCTGCACTAGTGTGGGTACAGAATAATCCTCTGTGTGTGTGTATTAAACCTCACGAGAGAGAGGAATGAGACCTATCACGTGACGTTGTGTGTACTAGATGTAACTTTTGTTTTTTTATGGAGGAATAAGTGACAAAATATGAAGATAGAACAAAACTAAAAATGAGCAAACAATATTTCTAATACAGCAGAGTAAAATAACATTTTATTTTAAATAAAGACTAAAAAGAGCAACAGACGTGACACATGATGGAGATGAGGTCTTTATTACATATACGTGGCTGTGGGTTTGGATTACATAGTAAGATAGAATAAAAACCAGTGACAAAGTGCTCAGCCAAGGCAGACTTGACAGAGCCAAAGCTATCTTTGAAACAGCTAATATTTTCTGTTGGAGTCTATCTTTATTTGCACAATTCCTAATTTCTTGTTGCATAGATATTTTATAGACACGTGCATGCGTTTTTGCAAGGTTGCTAAAGTTTGTGACAGGGCATTAAAATGTCGCACATGTTAGTAAGCACGTTTATATCTCTTGTGCTTTATTTGTTGTTCAGAAAGTTCCTCCGAAATTTGGAGGAAATTATTCTGCACCAAGAACTAGTGGCGACGTTCAGTTCTTTATGACGAGGTAACTGACATTTCCCTCTGAGATGCTTTAAGCTTTCGTGTTCCCCATGGCGCCAGGCAGGACTGACTGGGGACTTCACAGAGTTTGATGGAGGTTGAGATTCCAGTAGTTTTCAGTAAGGAATTCTTTAAGTGAAGCTTCAAGTAACAAACACGTCTGGGTACGGCCATGTCAGGGATCCCAGACGCAGAGGACAATGGAGACACAGTGAGGGCTTTTATTTTTTTATCCTGCCCCTTGGAGTTTGCCATTATTCCGACTGCCAGAGACTGAGAGCACCAGTGGGGGGAAAGGAGAGGCTATCTTTCTGATCTATCGAATTCCTCCAACACTGGGAAAAGTGGGCTTTTCATGAAATCTATTGCAGAGAAGAGGCAAGGAAGTCACAACTTAGTGTGGATACCTGGCAATCGTGTGAAATACCTAACAGTAAAAGTTTCCTAGAGAAAATGACAGCAGATGGGATTATTAAAGGTTTGATATTTCTAGTTTTTATGGAAAATGTAATTTTCAGTTTGAAATCAAAGTAAATAAATGTGAAGGCTAAAGCAGACATGTAGAAAGGTAAAATTTTGAATGTGTATTTTGGGGGCCAGGTTTATCTTAAATTAAAATCAACTCCTGCGGGGCGATTGAACATCCAACTCCCAGATAGGTTTCCTTTGAAACTAGTCGTTTAAATATGGATATTTGGCAAAGCGGATGTTAAAAATCGGCACATAGGTGACTTAGTTATCATTAGCAGCAAATTACTTCATTAAGACATTTTCTGGTATCTGCACAGTAAAACAAATGCCATCCTAATATATAAACTGTGCAAATACATGAGAAAGCTCTAAACCAGCTGGGTGTGAAAATAGAGAATGGAGTTCTAGGCGTACTGACATTGGCAGAAGAGGAAATAAAAGGAAAAAAAGACACAGATGGAAGAGAAACACTGCCGGGGAATCTGCCACCCACCGCCGGCCCCTGCTTCTCACACCATCTCCCAGGCAGAGAGGACCACCCTGCGCCCAGAGCTGAGCAGTAACTGCACACGCGCTGACGTCACCTCCGAGGCTGCTTCCCCCACGGATGCACAGGACAGGACGGCCATTCATGTCTCTGAATTCTGTCACTTTCTGCCTCCCTTGTGTCACATGGCGCAATCTGTCTTACAGTTCCTTTTGTACATTTTCTATCATCTCACCTAGATCGCTATCTCTAGGAGGGCAGCCTTTGAATTTTTCATCATTTTATCCCCTTGGTCCTTCACAGAGTACTCTGACCACAGTGGATTCTTCAACAGTGTTGGTAGAATAAACGGATGGTAAGAAAGAATTGAATAGATGGGAGTTAGATTTACACTTGAAACATGTGAAATGTCTGAAGACGCTGGCAAGCTTGCTTCAAGTCTTTGAAATTATACGTGGTTTGATATGCCTCTCCCATTTGGTAGCCCTCACGGAGATCAAATACTGAATTCCATATGGCAAGGAACCTGTGAATTAGGTTTCTGAACATTAAAAAGTACTAATGTTAATAAACAAGGAGGTAGTATATCTTGACTCGTGTGCAGGGTATATGTTTAAATCCAGTATTTTAGATAATACAACACATAGTGAACTGAAGGAAGTTTAAAGTAGTCTGGGAGTCTGAGACCCATGAGACTACCACCATTCTCTTCATGCATTTTAAAAATATTTAGTCGCTGTTCTATTTTAATAAATAAGCATAGTGTACACCTACATAGGCTTTAAAAAAGCATCTCTAGCAGTCAAGAAAAAAATACTATAAATAGTTGCTTTGTATTATTATGTATAATATATGGAACATACCAGTTAATGCCATTTGTGCTGCAAGTGTACTGAGACAAACATTTTGATATTACAAAGGCAATTTCAAATGTGCTTGAGAATGAAATGTTAACCTGCTGGAACATTCTAGAAAGAGTTGAGTTGTCTTGTAAAATGCAAAGATGTGTCCTTTTGTGAACCATTCTATCAGGTAGCTTCAAATTTTAACTTTAACTTACTTTGCTTACAGACATTTGGAAAACATCACAAGCTGTTCCTTCCAATTACATGTGTCAAACTATTAGCAAAGAAAATTCAGTATCAGGCAATGGGCTTCCCTTTTCTCTTCTCAGGGAAGGACCATTTTTACTCAACTTATGAATATCATTTTGAAACTCATGAAGGGATAGTAAATGGAATTAAGATCGATTTGGAATGGCTCAAAATGAGCATGAATAGGAACCTTCATTTTTTCTTATACAATATAGAACGTTCTAATCAAAGAAAGGGCATTTTCTTTGTCTGACTTCACTCCTCCTATATATGCAAATATTATGTTAATAACATGAGCTTTAGTCCTAAAGGTAACTAATAAATAAAGTATCAAAATTGTCATGAGAATAAATGCAAAAAGGCACAAGTTTTTCGATGTGCAAATTGTTAGATAGAACACTGACATAAAATGAAAAGTAGATACTGTTTAGATATACCTCTAATGAGATTCATATTTCAATGTCCTCAATGAAAAAAAAAATTAAAGGAAAGAGAAATCAGAGAAAATGTGGCAAAGATAGAAAGAACCAAAGACTACGACCCCCCAAAATGGAACTAGCCATGTATTTTATAAGATTGATAGTGTTTCTCATAATGGTACCCAAATGAGAACATATTCTTTATAGCCAATAAATTCACTTGGCATTCCGTAAGTTGTGATTTTATTATTTTTATTTTCAAGTGTCTATTTATTTTCTATACACAACCTTCCTCCTTCAACCTCATGTTCAATCTCTTTTGAGTTTTATCCTGTTAGCACACATCTGACCATTCAATTGTTCTGTTAAGGATCAAAGGCAAGTTACTTCGAAAAAAATTTTCTTTATTGAAGTATAGTCAGTTTACAATATGTCAATTTCTGGTGTACAGCTTAATGTTTCAGCCATACATTTACTTGCATATATTTGTTTTCATATTCTTTTTCATTATAGGTTACTGTAAGATATTGAACATAGTTCCTGTGTTATGTGGAGGAAACTTGTTCATCTGCATCTTTTTTTTTAGATTCCACATAAGAATGATCTCATATGGTATTTTTCTTTCTCTTTCTGGCTTACTTCACCTAGAATGACAATCTCCAGGTCCACCCGTGTTGCAGCAAATGGAGTTATCTTATTCTTTTTTATGGCTAAGTAGTATTCCAGTGTGTGTGTGTGTGTGTGTGTGTGTGTGTGTGTGTGTGTGTGTAGCACAACTTCTTTATCCAGTCATCTTGTCAATGGAGACTTAGGTTGTTTCCATAAGACAAGTTAGTTTTGCATTTCCTGCTTCATCTTCTGGATTTGACAGTTTTTGTTTCAGGGTACCTTTGACTACACACATAGAAGTCAGTGCCTTCCATTCCCTCACTCATTGTGCAGGTGGGTTGTTACAAGAGGGCCTCTGTTTCCTAAAAATTCCTATAGATATATTTAGTCTCTATGTTTTTTATTGTTTAACATAATCATTGAATGATAAGTGAAGAATATTTTGAGTACTTTGATCCATAGTTAGGATGGATGCTAATCTTGTGTCATAAGCCCCTTTATCTTCCTTGTCATAACCTGTCTCCCACTCAACACCTGCGCACACACACACACAGGCTACATATAGAAGTTAGCATTTAATGGTTTATGTGAACAGTCGTCTATCCCAAAGGAAGACTGAAAAACTGAATCAAGAGTTTGTCCCTGAAAGTCACAATAATACATCATTTTAGAAGTTAAAAGAAAGCAAAGGCATAGGAAAGATATTTTGACTGGTATAGATAGTAAGAATTTTCCAAATTAGAAGAAGAAATATTTATTTTTCACTGGACTTTGGATAATGACAAGAAATGTTATGTAACCCCTTGTTATTCAATATTTTTCATAAATTCAATGAAACAAGGAAAGTAAATTACATGTTTTTATTTTCCTTTTTCAGAATAAAATGTTGCCATTCAACTTAAAGCAAAATAATCATCAGAAGTCTAAAATAATTTATAATTATTGCTAAACAAATTCTATGATTTTAATAAATAATGCCAACAACAAGGCAGAATGTATACTATGGCAAAAAAGTTCTAATTTAAAATATTACCAAAAATTATTTTCTATATTTTAATACTCTATTAATTATAATTTATTTTCTTGATTGTCAGAAAAAATGATTACATTAAATGTACACAACTCCAATATCTTATCTTTGTAAATACTTAAAAAGAACTATCTGTCACATATAAGGAATTAAATTACTTTCCTATTAAGATTTAGGTTAATAATACACCTGTAGGATCTATTTGGCAATTAGGTTTTTTCACTTTTTTGCGGGCGGAGGGTCATTACATTTATTTATTTATTTGATGGAGATACTGGGGATTGAACCCAGGACCTTGTGCATATTAAGCATATGCTCTACCACTTGAGCTACACCCTCCCCCTCTGCCAATTGTGTTGTTTCGAAAGGATAACAGTGGATGACTACAAATATCCAAGATAGGAACACAACATAGTAAAAAGTCAGAGTTCTTTGTTCAATTTTCCCTTTCAGGTTTACAGGCACTGCATCAAAACTGCATGAGAGAACGAGAAATGAGGGGAATGGGTCGTTTTGTTTATTTGTGGATTGATCCAAACCATAAGAATTTTATTTTAGTATACGCTCATCGAGGTTTGCGTTCATAATAATTATTTTCATGTGATAAAGGTATCAAGGCACATCGGAAGTAAACACATTTTATAACTATCTACTTGTGGGTCTTATCTTTTCTCATTTCCCTTTTACTTTTGGATACTTTGAGAAATTTATGAACAGAAATGGAAAAAAGTGGTCTGAGGATATTTGTAATACATAATTCCAGTGAGGAAAATGAGAAAAAAATGAGGTTCCAAGTTCACAAGCTCATCCAGGGGTAAGAAAGGGTTTTAAAGAAATTCCCTAAGAAGCAGAAAATGTCTGCAGCGCATGCAATGTGTCCCACTTCTCCCCAACCCATTATTTTCCCTCTGATCGGCATATAAAGCAATGAGTTACTCAGATCTCAGGGAACAGAAGTACCGTTTCCGTTCCCCCATGCTAAAAGAGCAGACAAGGTGAGATTCTGGATCAAAGCAACAGGAACAACCAAGCAAATCTGACTCGATTATGTCTCTGTTCCCATCTCCTAAATAACCAGGAGTAAATAAATAACTAAAACAGCCACCTCTGCCCTCTCAGAATGGATGAGGAAATCGCACACTTGAAAGCATTCCTACCATAAAACCTGCATCTCGATCCATCCTCAGCCTTCCCTTGGGGAGAGAGAGCTGTTCATAGAAATCCATTTAAGTCTTCCCGCCCACATATAATTCTTAAAACCCCCCTCCCCTTCCTTACCTCCCTGTCTGCTTACTCACCAAAGGTAAAGGAGCTCAATTCTCAACAGGCGCACAAGAAATGAAGACTGTAATGCAATCGCACATGATGCCTTCATGAAAAGGCTCAAAGAGAGCAGTCTCCTTCTGTTACAAATGTTTTGCATTTCCTCAAAGAGCGTTTATCAAAATGCATGCATTTTAAAATACCATAGGAGATCTGTTCAAAGATGATGAATTGTTTTCCAGTCGCTTAGCTCAAAGCATTTCCTTTTATCCAAGGAAGACATTACCCAGGGGGCACTAGGTTTAGCTCTCTAACAAACAATGTTCTGAGTCTCTTGCCAGGTAGTGGCAAATACCGCCTTCCCAGCTTACGAGCTTTAGGGCTCCAGCTACGGGAACTGCCGTTCACCCGTGGATCCTTCAACCCGCGCCTCCACACACTCGCCGCAAGGCTTATGATGAAAGGCTGCACTAAGTAAACCTGAAAATCCCGCCTAAGCTAGTAAGAAACTCAAAGCAACTAAAAGATGATTCATGGCTCAGAGCATCATTTTTTATTTGCAGGAGACTGGAGAGTCATGGCTGAAAGTGAAGGCTGTGTGAGTAAGACAAAAAGAAGGAAGAGGAGGAGGAAGCAGATTATATGAGATCGTAACTTAGTTCTTTCTATTATAGTTTTCTTAAGGGTACCTTTTTTTTAGTCTATCTCAGTGTGGTAAAGGTCTCATTTTATTGTTTGATGCTTGACGGATGAGGGATTTCAACTCTCACCCCACCCTCTTCCCTCTGTGCCCCACGCGTGGGCAGCACAGAGGTAACCTGAGTGCTCGCTGCTCTGCCTTCAGCAGGAGATTCAGACCGCAGACCTCTGACCCCAGGAGGGCCCTCTCATCCCAGCCCCAGCCTCTCATCACAATAAAAGCCCCCAACTACTTCTCCTTCCCTTCTCTCTCAAGCAATTTTTAGACAAGCTTAGGAGATTTGGCCTGTTTTCCTCAGAAGCCTCACTATGTGAGTAACAACACTTTTTATCCTCTTGGTCTGTGTGTGACTTTATCAAACTTGGCGTCTTAACCAAGATCTTGAATGAGAGCCCATCCTGCTTCCTCAGGTTGCGCACAAGATTTAGACAGATCATTTAAAATTCACTGAATTATTTTTATCTTAATCATATAGACTACAAATTGAGGGATGTCATTCAAATTCGAAATCAATAAATTCCTTTCTGGTGCATTCTCTGGAGCCTAAAACCTAATCCAAAATGTTGCAGATAATGTTATATTAATTTTGTGCATAAATTGAAGCCACACTATTCCAAGAGAACAGATGTGGCCTTATCAAATGCGAGCTATTTACAGTTACATACAAGCAGTGATTTTGAATTAGAAAATCAGAAATAGACCAGCCTTCACAAAGTTTGCAAACCAGCCTTCAATAAACCCAATCCATGGTAGGATTAAGGTGATTTATAACTAGCTTAATCCCTGACAAAAACAAAGGAAAAAAATCTGTTTTGCAGGAGAACAGCATTTTTCAGAGCCTAAACTGTGTATACATTCTTTCACACACATAATCTAACATGGAATCAAAGGAAACTACCAATAACATTAAATGACTAAAGATAAAATCATTTAAAAAAGCAGCCCATGGACACAGTCACTGGACATTCCAGTTACTAGTTATTAGATACAGATTGTAAATAAATTGTGAAAAATATGTTTAAGAAAATAGAGAACAGTGTCTAACATTTCAGGTAGGTGTAGAAATAAAAATCAAATTGAAGTGTTCAGCCTGGAAAGTACAATAAGTGAAATTAAAAACTTCATAAATAGGTTAAACAGAATATTAGACATAGCTGAAGAGAAGGTTAGTTAACTTGAAAATATATCTGTAGAAATTGTCCAGAGAAAAAAACTAGAGAGGGAGAGAGAAATACAGAACATACAGAAAGAATCAACGTGTAACAAGTATATAATTATAGTCTTAGAAGGAAAAGGGAAAATGGAGGAGAAACAGTATTTGCAGAGATAGCTACTGAATATTTCTAGAACTAATAATGATAGACTTTAATTCTTAGACTCAAAAGTGTTACAGCCTTCACCAGGATAAATACAAAGAGACATTACACAGAGGCAATTTCTCTTAAGTCTTCTCAAAATTAGTGACAAAGGAAAAAATGGAAAAGAACCGGGGGAAAAATAGACACGTTATCTTCAAACGAGAGACAGTAAGGATGAAAGATAAAATTACAGCGGAATGAATGACATGTTCAAAGTGTTTAAAGGGAATCAGTGCCAGTCTAAAATGCAGCAAACCCACTTTCCAAAAATGGAAGCGTGATAAGTTAATACTCAGACACACAAACACAAAGTGCATTTCTCAGAAACGAAGCCATAATGAGGGGAACATAAAAGGGGCTTGCTAAGGCACAATGAAAGTCATCTGTATGACATTAGGGAAATGCGTGAAGAAAAGAGGTACCTCAAAAAACGATAAATAATGTGAGGACATCTAAATAAATGTCATGTGTAAATAATAAGAATTCATTGAAAATTTCACATAGCAATAGAATGAAAATGAAAACAACAGAAGGAAAACTTGGAGGGTGAAAAATGGCGTTGACATGCCATAAGATCCCTATTGACTGAAACGCATCACCCGGACACACAAGCCCCCTCTTTGGCCCCCCATCTTGTCCAGGAGGTCCCCCGCCCTCCTCCTGTTCTGCACGGTGGCCCCTGTGACGTAACTGTCTCATACTGAATAGTCTCATACTGTGAAAGGCTGCTTCTCTGTGCATCACTGCCTCTTGGGGCCATAACTTTGCCATTGATCAGATCCCAGATGCCCTGAGCCCTGGACAGGGGGGTGCACTGCTTTGAATATTTGCTGTAGCCATAAGTTCCAGAAGCTTCACGTTTATTCAGAGTCCTTGCTTTTGTCTTTTCTCTTGACTTTGGGCTCCCCTAAATAATCCCCTGAAGACTTGTTGGTGGGGAGGTAAGGTGTGGAACAATAGGCTCATCTGTATTTCCCGAAATACATTCTAGCCTTGCAGGAGGTCTGTGTCTTAGGACTATGGCTTTTGCTGGTGCTTTTCCAGTGTGTAGGCTTTTTCCTCTGGCCCTCTTTCCTTCTCCATCTGTGGTGTTCCCAACCTCATCACTTGACTTTCTTCCCCATTTTGATGATGCTCTTCCCTGCTTAGGTGAAAAAGGAAAATTGAAGGGGGCTAGAGTGAGCGGAACATCTCTTATCAACCGGAAATGCTCATGCATTTTCCGTGTGAAATCAGCTTTTTGTGAAGGAGGCTCTGTGTACTTCTCACGGTGATCTTCCTGATATCTCCACCGTGAGAATGTGCTGGATTCCCGAGGCCAAGCCCACGAATGCGTGGGGGCCCCTCCAGGACTCATCTCGGGAGCTTCCCCCTGCCCTTCCCGTCCACGCAGCCCCTAGAAATCCATCAGATGCCCACTGAAGCGTTCTGTCTGTTTACATCGCCAACAGCTCCTTTTCCAGGTAAGCAGATCTTGGCTGTGACTTTTTACAGATTTTGGCAGTAGGCCCTACAAACTCAGTTCTCTTGATGGGTCCGAGAAAAGTTATTGATTCTCAGTATATCTAGCTTTTTCTTACGGTAATTACAGGAATGATGACTTTGAAACTTTTTACATGTGGGAGCTCCGGGAATCTGACTCTTAAAGCTGCTTTCCAGCTTAAAACCAACACCGTATTTTCCCTAAAATCTTTTGCTTTCTCTTTTCTCAGTGGCAGTGATCCTCAACTTCAAGGTTTATTTTTAATAAAGTAAAGGGAATGTAAATTAAAGATGAGAAAGATAACTAAGAATTGGAATAACAGATCCTATAGTACGTTAAATGATTTAATTCTACTGTCTACTGGTACCACTCTCAGGAATGATCTGATTAATAAGAGGTGTATGGGAACAAGCGGACCTGTGAGTACTGTTGGATGAGAACTTTGCTATTAATGATTGTGGTGGTAGGCAGGGTTCAGAACTCAGTTTGAGGGGAATTTGGAAAAGACTGTCTTGAAAAGATGATTCTACAGTACAGTCTGGAGTTGCCAGAGAAGACAGGAAAATTGTTTGCAGAGATTGCAAAATATACCAATGGTCACAGAATTGAGGGATTATAACATAAGCTTAAGGAATACATATATATATGTATACACACACACACATATATATAGAGAGAGGGAGAATATATATTATATATAATATGTATATTACCTAATATTTAAAATAAATATCAGCAGGTGATCACTTAAAGTCCCAGGTGTATGCACATAAAATTGTTCCATTGTTAGAGTATCTTTTCACTCAAAAAATAGATTTTGGTATAAGAGGATGAAAACACACCTCATCAATATACATTTTCCAGCAAAGTCGTTGGGTAGAGTTTGGTCTGTTCATTGAATAAAGGAAAATCAAAACAAAGAGCCAGCCTACGTCAGGAACACGTCTGTCTAGCATCCCGTTATAAACTGTTAAAAGCAACAACTATGAAGCGCTGGTCCATCTCTGGTTGGGCTCAAAAACACTTTGTAACAACTATTTGTCAAATGTCTACTTTCTGTGAAACAGTATGTTTGGCAAACTCAGGGAGAGGCAAGTATGACTTACACATAAATCATGACAACAAAATCTGTCTCCTCAGGGAATGCTAATTCTACTCTGAGAAATAGCCGAGAACACACACACATACACACAGGAAAATCTTCACACGTGTTAATGAAAAGTAACTTTACTTAAAGAATTTACAAGTAACTTCTCTATGAAAAATACAAATAAAAGTTCCTCAAGAAAAATTTTTTTAAAAAAATAGTGAATACTTTGAAAACTATTTACACATTAAATGTTTAGATTTTTTTGAGAGTTCCTTAAGTGTTTGGTATGAAGCTACAATCCCCTGGGTTTTCTTCTACTGGTAATTCTGTGTCATTTTATCCAGTGATAAATGAATTCTTCAGACTTTTTGTTAGGGATCCATTTTGGAAATAGTCAAGTGAAGCGCTATCACCACTATCTAGTGAAAAATACAATTTAAAAGTGTGAATGCAGACAACCTCTAAAATATTGGTTTTCAAAAATTGTTAATGAAGGTTGGATTCTTAGGGGAGAGAAATAGCTCAGTGGCAGAGCACATGCCTAGCATGCACGAGGTCCTGCATTCAATCTCCAATCTCTCCATTAAAAAAATAAAATAAAGTAAAAACATTTTTAAAATACGCTGGATTTAAAAAGAGAATGGATTCTGATAATAGCAATTCATGGATTATATATTATATACCAGTGCCGTTGTGCTTTAAATATATCTGATATAGATGTCATGGAAGATTGGCAAACTGGTTATTATTAATCTCGTTTCAGAGTTGGTGAAAATGAGAGTAGGTGAGTCATCCAGAGTCACTTAGCTAGAGAGCAGAAAATGTGAAATTTGACACCCAAGTGTGTCAACCCCAGATTCACGTTGTTCACCAGTACGTCACACACCCCTTCGGAGGGGGCGATAGGAAACACAGTGCATACTCAGTATTGTCTATCGATTCACACGCTCAATTTGAAAGAGAAAAAAATGACATATGACAGTAGCAGAAGCGTCCCAGGATTTTGGGGGGATTTCCCCAAGATATTTTAAAAACTCCTTGACATTTTGAAACATCCTAGCCCCAAGTGAGAATGGCGAGTGGGAGAGAGTCACATATTTAGTTAGAGGGGGGCAGGGAAGGGTGTCCTCTGTGCCTGGGTAGCTCATTGCCCCAGGCTGGGTGGTTTCTCCTCTTCCATTTGTTACCAACCACCAGGGATGTAACTTGCGCGTCTGCAGCCCATTCCCTGCTCCTCCCCAGAGGCACACACCCTTGCTGGCTGCGGCTTGTTCCGAATTGGTAGATTATGTGCAGGCTTTGGGGGATCAGTTTCCCGATCCAACTGTAACCCTTGACTCTGGGTCACTTTCTTTGCCGGGCATCCACCATTTCTGTCCCTAAACATTCTCTGGCATCTCTTTCAGTAGAAGTACTGCCATGCGTGTGTTTTTGAGTTGTGGTTTCCTTTTCCAAGTGAACCCTGTCATTTTCCCATCCTTCAGTGGCTCCTCTTGACTTTGGTAGACTATAGGATCTCCTTTATTTTTTTTTAACAGAGACCACGCATAATTACTTGCATTCGTTACTGTTTTAGGTTTGGAGCAGATGCTAGAGGTGACTCCACTTTAGCTCAAGTATCAGCTCTTCCTGCCTGATTAGTTCCCACGCCTCCCTTCCAGATTCGCAGCAGCTGACATGCATTTTGAAATCTGTGATTACTTTCTGGTACGTAGTGTTCCAATGGCACTCTTTATTTCTCTCTATTAACTGCGCTTATCACTTACAATAGAACTACTTCCGCCCGTCTGAATCCTCTATTAGGCTTTAAGCTTCTGGTTCAGAGACTGTCACTGTCTATATTCTTATCTAAATCACAGTCTCTAATACAAAATTCTTATTATAAACATCTTTTGAACTTTTAATACAGAGAGGATATAACGTGAAATGTTGAAACAATTAACATTTATTCAGTTAAAAAGTTAATTAAATAAAATAATTGGTGTCTGTAATATTTTTCTTGCATTTAAATATTCATATTTATACTCTTTTCAGTGGAGTATTTTTATTATAAGATAAATAATGGTAGGTAAATAAAAAGTAGACTATTTGCTCTGGAACTAATTGAAATAAATGCCTAGAGTCCTTTAACGTTATAAAACTTCCAGTGAAAGCTATCTTGGCTTGTAATTTAGATTTACTCTTGTAAGTGAAGGAAAAAAAAAAAAAAGAAAAACTTACCAGTCTCTTCCTTCCCAAAGGGACAGTTAGAGAGCAGTATATTCAGCAATAGTGATAGGAAATATTTTCTTTATGTGGATGCTGTGCAGGGAACAATGGTAATTACCAGTCTGGAGGTGAGTTAGAAAATCACTGACAGTAATAAGATACAACTGAACTCTACCTCTGGGAAAGACATTACAACACAACACAAAATCAAAAGCTCTCTAGGCAGAAATAAGCAATCAAGTCACAGACACTGAGTTGGAATGCTACGCTATCAGAATAAAGACCCCTGTGTTGAGCGTACCCTGAAGTTAGTATACTATTTCTCGCTTTGTTTTGTGGTATTGTTTGTTTGTTTTTCCTTATGGAAACTGTTTTTTTTAAAAAAAATATTTTTAATTGAAGTATAGTCAGTTACAATGTGTCAATTTCTGGTATGAAGCATAATGTCCCAGTCATGCATATATGTACATATATTCATTTTCATGTTCTTTTTCATTAAAGCTTATTACAAGACATTGAATATGGTTCCCTGTGGTATATAGAATAAATTTGTTTTTTATGTATTTTTATATGTAGTGGTTAAAAAATGCTCAATATTGCTAATTATCAGAGAAATGCAAATCAGAACTACAATGAAGTATCACCTCACAGCCGTCAAAATGGCCATCCTTACAAACTACAGAAACATAGTGAGGGGAAGGCTTCGTGGGGGAGGGTATAGCTCAGGTGGTAGAGCACATACATGAGGTCCTGGGTTCAATCCTCAGTGCCTCCTTTAAAATAAATAAATAAATAAATAAATAAATAAATAAATAAGCAAACCTAAGTCTCCCCCCTACCCAAAGGAAACTGAAAAAAAAAAAAAAAAAAGTCCACAAACAACAAACGCTGGAGAGGGTGTGGAGAAAAGGGAATGCTCCTACACTGCTGGTGGGAGTGCAGTTTGGTGCAGCCGATATGGAAAACAGTATGTAGATTCCTCAGAAATCTAAAAATAGACTTACCCTATGATCCAGCAATCCCATTCTTGAACATATATCTGGAGGGAACTCTAATTCGAAACTCTTCTGATAAAATTACCTGTACACTTTCAGGAATTCAATAATCTGATTTTTTTTTTTTTTGTCCAAGTCACATTGGAGTTCATCTAGTCCTGTCTTTTTAACAAGGTTGAAGGCAAAGACGAGAGCTCAGCTGACGTGGTAAAGCCAGACCTAGACGCAGGCGTCTTCTCTTCCAGCCCAGCCCAGGCATTTCTCAGTCACTTGTAAAGGGAACCATTAACATCACCGTCATCACCTTCTTATGTTTCTTTTCGGCTTACTTTTTAGAATATACTTAGAGAATATACTTTTAACAAACACTAGTCGAAACCCCTGAAATACTACTTCCCAAAAAAGACTGAAGACAGAGGAATGTAATCCAGAATATTCCCCAAAGAGCCAGAGTATTTCTCTCCTGAAGACACACACGATGGTGGATTATTGGCCCAGAAAAGGAAAGGGGGCGGGTACTTTTCACCAGATGGCAGAAGGTGCTTTAACTTTTACAGATCAGGGGGCAGTCCAAAACGGACGCGTGACAAAGACCAGCAGGATGGGACTGTAGTTGAGGAATAAAGACCATGAGAAAGAATGAAGAAAATGAGGGCAGACACGACAAGGAAAAGGAACAATGGGTCCCAAGTCAGATCACAATGGAGCAGGAACTTTTACACCCACAAGTTCTTTTTACCACATTTTTGTTCTCCTTTAAGAATGTAAGCATTTTACTTAAATTTGCAGCTGCATGTAGCCCACAGACATTTCATTTTATGTCTTCAAATATCTTGAAAAACAGTAAATCATATGTTGAAAACTTTACTGAAATAAAGTCAAAAATTGTTACGTACCAAAAATTAATAAACAAGTGAATAAAATATGCATTGTTTTTGAGTCTCCGGTCACATAATAAACCCTAGAGGCCAGGCTGTAGTCCTTCCTCTCTCCTGTGATGAAAACATGGTAATATATGAATATATAATATCTAGGTATATATTGCCCTACAACTGACCTGTATATGATGTGCAGATGCTACTCTGGAAATAATTTTTTTTCATATTGGTTTGAATCTAAAAGAAGAGTTTTAGAAATGAGTAGTTAACTTCTCGGAAGCACTACACCAACATTAGCAGAACTCTGCAGTATCACCTTACATGTTAAATTGAACTGGTCTTGAACGTTTTTTGATATGGTGAAGTAAAATTCACTGGGGATGAAGGGGCAGCCGAAACTGAGACCTGCTTCTGCTGGGTGGTCCCAGAACAGAGCAGGAGGGTATTCCACGGGTGCCAGGAACACAAGTGTTCAGTAAGGAGCAGTGAGGGGTCAGAGGGCACGTTGCCAGATGTGGTCTGTTACCTAAGTGACGCTGGCGCTCACCTGACTCCACGCCACCAAAGGATGGTACACTAGCTACTTTAAAATAGGGTAATATTTCCCGATTATGATTAAATGACATGAAACTAATAAATGTTGAGTTTAAGATACCAGTAATATCCTATATTTTGCTCCATTTCCTATCAAGACCTTGTAACTAAGTGAAGCGTGTAAGGACTCATTCATAAAAATTATCCAAATAACCCTTAAAAATTCATAGTTTTCTCTGCTGGCAATTAATATTTCCAAAACACTAAGTCTACTTTTACTTTATTTTTCCTAAAAGCCATGAGAAAAATTAGAGTAAATTCAAGAAAGCCCAACATTTCCAAAACCATTATCATAAATAAATTTCAAATAAGTTCAAATATTTGAATGTTGCTTTCGTGTAACTTACTTCTATGCCACAAGCTGAATTTCCTATGGAAACGTGTTATTGACACATCTGACTACATTTATTTATTTAGAAAAATCTCAAAACCTTTGTCCCTTTTAACAAATATTACCTTCAGTGATTCCTTCAACAAATAATAGCTCAGAATTCAAAAATGTGTTAGAACCCATGTCCTGTGTGTGTAGAAACCACGCCCCTCAGTTTTTATCTCTTTTGGTATTTTATTTGCATTACAGGGGGAATTTTATTAATATTTCACATTGTTTGAGTAAAATGTCTCTGTGACATGTCAGGTGTATTTGACAGACAAAATTCACTGCAGTTTACATTTTTTATTTACTTAACCTTAAGTGTTATCAGGCAAAGCGTAACTCATTTGTAAATTTTCTGCCTCTACAGATGAATAGTTCTGAGTGATGAATATGTCCCTCGTTCAGTTCTATGTCCTGGTTGCAAATAACTGTAATGGTTCCCCGACTCCACAGATCTGAATGTTCTGTACTGATCAGATTCGTTGCATAGCAGCTCTCACTTAGGGACTAAGAGCTATTAAGCTATTGATCTAAAATCTGGCTTAAAATATCAAGGTTGAGAACACTGTCTTGTATTTCTTAATACAAAAACTGGATATTTCTTAAATAAAAGGGTTGAATATTTTACATTAGTTTGATAATATGCTTATTGATAAACAAGGCATGATGTTTATAAACTGTACAACAGTTGCTCAAGGAAATTTCTTTATACTATTTTTTAAAGTCTTTTGAAATTAGTAGAGGTAAACCGTTTCTTGACGCACATATTTATTTGATCCAATATTTTAGCAAATAATTACCGTGTTAACAATCCTAGAATTGGTTCCTGTGATACTCATGTGCTAGGTATTTCCTAGATTATTAGGATCCACTAGTATAATAATAATGGAGCCTATTTATGTGAATTATTAATTTGAATAATGAAGTTCTCAATGCAAGAAAAAGTTTTCTGCTTGCATTGTCTTCTACTGTAAGACGGTGGCCTTTGAAAATCAAACAAATCATTTACTTCAAAAGTTATTTTCCCAGCTGAAATATAACCTCCTTGTTGGAAAGATATCATAATTTATTGGGGGGGTTCTATTTTTTACCCCCAAATGATGTTTGCAAATCAGCATGTTTGTGTGTGCGTGTGTGCACATGTGGGTGTATGGATGTCGATGTGACAATTTCTCCACGGAATTTTTTCTCCAGATTGAAATCTTTTGGGATTTCAATGATTCAGTGTTTTCTAAATTTGGACAAGCTTACCAGTGCAAACTGGATTGTTTCTTTGACTTATCCTAGATATCAACATACTTAATTGCCATATTTAACCAACATTTATGAACTGCAGGGCACAAACAACGTTTTCTTAAATATAAATAAAATGAATATTAAGGTCTAAATCATTTGAGTAAAAACTGAATTCAAAATAGCTTTCTAATTAAGGGATTTTATAAACATTGAATCAGGCTTTTAAATGTCTATAGTCAGGTGTGAATTATGATATATTTAGAAAAATGACCGTATCTTATAACAATGAAAAATCAAATCAATTATGCAGTTAAGCCTGGAAAGTTGAACTCTGTATCTGGAAATCAGTCACATTCAAAATATTGGACAGAACAGCCCATCTTGTGCTTATATGCTGTAGGTCATGTTGACAAAGAGTTTGGCAACAAGCTTGACTTCTTTGGTAGGAACCAGAAGGTTAAGAAATTGCATAACTTGTTCAAACCACATGCCGATGAGTGACAGCTGTATAGACCAGCTATCTTGACAACCACTGCAAGTGCTTTCCATTATCCTGTTAACATCCTGTCATTACCTAAGTGATGTGTGTGTGTGTGTGTGTGTGTATATGGTGTATATATATATATATGGGGTGTGTGTGTGTGTGTGTGTGTGTGTATATATATATATATATATGGTGTCAACTAAGAATTGCACTGAATGGGGTTAAACTGACATGGGAGAAACTATTCAAGACTATGGCAACAAGGGAGATAGATTGAACTGAACTTCACTGAAACAAGAGACAGGAGGTTTTTTAAGTGATGTGGCAAGAAATGCAAATATACCGGAAGGCGTTAGGAGGGAAGTTGACCAGTGTGATTTAGGCAACCTGTGTTTGCTAACTGAAGATTTCCAAAGCTAGGCTCCTGCCTCCCTTGGACTTGGAGGTAGAAGCCTTGTTTGTCCAGATGATGACTTTGTAGAAGGGTGACTGTGAGGTCCTAAGAAAAGCATTCCTGGGTTGTAAAACCCATAAAAGGGAGAAGATTTACACCTTCAAAAATAAAAAATAAAGAATTTACAATTGCAACTTTTTTAATGGAAATGCTTTAGGAGAAGGAAAGTCAGGGGACTGAGGGTAGGAAGAATCCTGTCTGAAGTTTAGTCAAACTGAGGGAACAGTAAGACCATCTGGTCAGTATCTGTGTCTCTTCCTTTCAGCCGGAAATGCTTGGCTCATCATGTGAAAGGCTGGAGTATTCATAACTATGTCACAACTTGCAGAGTATTTTTAACATTCAAAGTATGACTTGCTGCCAAAATGGAAATAATTTTCTTTTAGAAGTTGGGGTGTGTTATTTGTACTGCCACTTCTCTGCTAATTTCTAAAATTATCTAAATTGCAAAGTATCTTTTGGACGTATCTGGTTTATTATTCTGTGCTAGTTTCTAATCAGTATAGCCAGAACCGAGCTTATTTTTGCTACCATTGTTTAACTACTGCTGTCACCACATGGTTGACTGTTTTGACTACTATCATCAGCGTAATTACATTAATAAGAATAAAATTGTTCAGGTTAGTTACAGCGTGAACATGCCCACCGCCTTCCCTTAATCCACTTGATTTCCACATTCTGTAAAATTCTCTTTCCACAACATTGTTGATACCTGGCATGTGACTTTTTGGATTCTCTTTTCTCTCCTCAAGAGATGTTGGGTTTTTTTCCCTTTATCTCTTCACCATTGTTAATTTTTCTTGTGTCTAATATTTGTGGCTCTTTCCTTTAAAAATAAATGTCTTATACATGGATACCTTTTCTTTTAAAAAATATTTATTGTACTCAAGTTTCCTTCAGCTACAGCCCCATTTTTAATGCTTATAGTCATAGCTAAAATTTTTTGAAAATGCATATCTGTCACCAATATAGATTCCACTGTCTTGATTATATTTCACTTCTCAGTCTATTCCAATTTATCCTTTACTCTTCACAGCAATGTTCAGTTGAGACTGGTCATGAAATGGGAATGAATCTTTCTGCCTGAAATGCACTTCTGTCTTGATCATGGAATGCTCTTTCTTTCTGTTCCATTCAGATTTCAAAAATGCCGTACATTTAGATAATTTTTTCCTAACAGCACAAATCTAAAATACCCACTCTATTTCAATTTTCTGCCTCCTCGCACAACTGAATGTTGCATGTCTGCTGAATGCCGGTCTCCCAGTTCTCTCGACGTGTAATCTCCATAAAGGGAACTCATGGTAATTAGGTTCATTGCTGTAGCCCTAATGCCTAGAACATGGCGGAAAGAAGTCTCTCAACAGCTATCCATTGGATGAATAAGTGGATGGAAGAATAAATACTGACCCCTTAACATCTATCATCAGTAGTGTGATGGTAAAAGATAGGGGGCTTTTAAGTGATGGGGTGAGGAATTGCATCTGCATTTCATGTCTGTTAGACACACATTTCACAAAAAAGGGACTCTCACATGTCAGTTGGCATTGAATATTCTCCTGAGTGCATTTCCTGGGGAGCGGGGAGGAGGAAGTCCAAGAAGAAAGCCCTGTATGTTCAATCGTACATATCATAAAATTTTAGAAAGAATTGTAATGACCAAAAAATAAATCAGTGAATTTTAGATCTGCAGAATATATAGAAAAATAGGGGAAGCCAAGTTGCTTCCCTGGTTTCAGGACTAGAGGCTTCTCTCTGAATTGAGTCCTGCCGTCACCTGCTGTCTTTTGCTTGATTTGTTCTGTCTTTCCTCTGCTGTAGATTGATTCAAAGGTGACCTCAGAGTCAGAAGCTTGGTTTTGTTTCCTTCATAATTACTCTCAGACATCCTCTTGTACATCTTTGCCAGTATCAAGAGAAAGAACCTGTTTCCCGCTAAAGTTGCTCCCATTTTCTGTATGATCTTTCAGAGATAAAGGAAAACCAAACAAATAAACAACAGTAGAAACAAAAAAGCTGCCATTTATCTGAACACAGAATATCAAGTCCAGTTGTCACTGGCTTCTTTTCTTACTGGACCCCCTTTTCTTTCTTGAGTCAAACAGTGTCTGCTTTGAAATTTTAAGTATTCATAGTGTTTCTTACGTCTTGAATTACCTTTTACTTTTCTTTCAAAAAATATGTGGTGAGTGTGAAAACATACCTTATGCTTTACAAGTATATTGTATTCCTTCAAGATTAGTACTATGAGAAGCAGACTGTTCAGGTACATCTCAGGTTTAAATTAATTAAAGTAATAATTTTAATAATATTTTGTTATTATTTCCTTCCATTTCATGCATCTTTATTATCCTCTCTAGCAAGATTTGCACTATTATTCATTTTATCCTACAGCAAAGGAAGAAACTTTGTGTACTGAATGTCACTATTGAAAGAATTATTTGTATACTATTTGAATGTAAACAAAAAGTAATTTTTTTGACAATAAGATCATCTGGTCTAGCAAGAATTAGAAATACAAATGTCCTTATCCTTAAGCCACATTGGTCTACATGATTACCTGCATAGAATCCTTAACCTATAAAAAATGAAAGATCAGTGCCAGAAATATTATCTTACTAATGATTGCAGATAAACTATTATGGATTTTTTCATAATCAGTGTCATTATTATAATATTTGTTGTTCAAATGCAGTTACTCCCAAAATACTGTTCTGTTTGCTATTGCTTGATAATTTCAGTCTTCAGTTCCAACATAAAATATTTTATTTTTAATGTGGCCACATGACCAGAAAGTGCTAGTCATGTTTAATTTTCCCGGAAACACAGAGAACATATTGTCAAGAACGTGGGTTTTTGAGTTTGAATTCATAGATTCACATCCCAGTTCTTAAGCTTATATGATCTTAGACGAATATTTTAACTTTGCTGTTCCAGTCTTCATATCAGTCAAATATGAGTGACTATAATCTTTCCCAAGTCATAGGGTTGTTGTAAGGATAAATATGTATTTAACTTACCTAAAATACACTTAGACAATGCTTGGAATGCTTAGAGTTAGCACTTAATGAATTTTAACAATTATTAGTATAGAACTCTACATAAAGCTCTGCTATATTTTTGACAGATTTCCAAAAAGAGAGTTTCAAAGTTTGAAAGATGTATCATTGAAAAATAAAAATAAAATTAATAAAATTAACATATTGTAGTTAGAATGACTAAAATAATTGTAAGCGTTATAATTTTTTTCTGATAATTAGATTTAATTTATCTTATTCCAACTCTCCAATTTCCCCTGTAGATTCCTCAGATTTAGTTTCCCTCAGTTCTGGGGCCAGTTCTTGTTTTGTTTGTTCAGGTATTTGATTATTTGTTTGGCTACAAAATCTATTTCCCTTAGAGTTCGTAGTTTCTGATGTCTCTGCTCAGACTTTTTTCCTTATTTTTAGCTCTTATCCTGGCTTCTTAAACATCATCCCTGGGTCAACATAAGCCACTTATGGATCAACAGTTATGATTTAGCTCCTTGAGCCAGTTCGATTTTCACTCTTTGACATTGAATGTGTGTGTAGTTTGAGGACTGGTTTCACAGTGCAGCGTCTGCAGTGTCTGAGACACAAAACATTAACACTAACTCATGGTCATATTGTAACACATGTGAAATGATCTTCACTTCTAGGGATACAAAAACTGGGAGGGTACACCACCTGCTTATCCATCCTGAGGGAAAAAACACAACCAAACAACCTCAAATATTTATACTTAATCTAAAAAAGATCAGTATATATAAACACAATATTTGGTAACGTTCAGGATATAATAACTAATTTTGAGCAATAGAACCTAAGTATCCAACGAAGTGAATCTGGGTACACAAAAATTATCCCACATAAAATATTATTCAATTAATAATATGCATAATATATTGTTAGGTATAAAACCCACTTCAAAACTGTATCATGCTTTAAACTCAATAATAAATGTATGGATATGTTCTTTGTTAGACTTAGGTATTTTCTTTATTTTTCACATTGTCACTAAAGCACAGAGAGTGTTTTTGTTCAGTATGAAAATAAAATAACTATTGATTTAAAAGACACTGCAAAGATATAAAACAACTTTGCTCTGTTAAATACTTCAGATTTGAGGACACTTTCAGAAAAGAAACTAACTAAGAGCTATTCAATTTTATTTTCAAGTATTTAAAGTGCTTTGCAAGATGGAGATGTTTTCAGATTTACATATTTTAATTTCCTATGTATTGCAATTCATCAACTTACTTGCCAAAATATACAGATGTCCTTACATTGCATTGTGTTACTTCAAATTTTATTTTCTCCAATTTGTATTGAATCACAAATCAAAAAGTTTGCAACGTAGTTTTGATTAATTTAAGATTCAGTAGAAGTCATTTCCTGTTTTATGTTTGACAATAATTTAGCATAATATAAAGTGGTATGACATTAAACAACATTCCTGAACAGAATTCAGTTCCATTAACAAGCTCCATTACGGAAATATAGCTACCTACAAATCAACCATTTTGTGTCAGTTTCATTAATTACTGTTCGGGCATCATTGGTATACCATACCTTACATCGCAGTGTTTGAAATGTTCAGCTAGACAAGGCAACACATAATTTTGGATGAAACATAACCTAAATGCAATTTTAAATTACCTGATCAGAGTCTGCCTCTCTAAGAAGAAAAAAAAATTGCTTTATGAAATTCATGACTGATATTTTAATTTTGAGTGAATAATCTATTTATTAATGGATAACACAAGGCAAATTTGTAATTCCAAAAATACGTATTAACAAAGGTTCACGTTTTTAAAAACATGGTCATTTTAAATGTTATATCCCATTTAGAAAAGTGAACTTTGTGCCTGTGTTATCTGTTATAGGAGAATACTTTTTATTCCACAAGAAGTACATACACACACACACACACACACACACACACACACACACAGATGGCCTTCCAGAAGTGCGTTTCCAGTCATCTACTGCTAACCCTATTATTTATAAGTTTCCTTAGTGGATATAAAATACTCTATGTAAATCACTGCCTTTAATAATTTGACAGTATGTTTCCTTTATTGTTAAAATAATTATATTAGGCAGAAGTAGGTTACTAATGAAATTATTGGAAGCTTGACCCTTAAATATAAAAATGATAACAATAATTCACATATTTTTATGCGTTCTTTCCTCTTTTCCCTTTATGGCCAATTTTAATTTTAAAAAAACTTACACTATCATTTAGTTGTGACTTTAGTCAAAAATATTTAAAAACTCATTATTTCTCAACTTAAAATTCAAATGTAACCCCTACCCCACATGTCTTGATCACCAATCAATCCTAATTTTATTCAAGTCACAGAGCCCAGAGCCTAAGAACGAACAACCTCACAAGAGTCAGTGTCGATCAGTTCTTCTGGCCATTTCTAAGTCTAGAACAAGGTGGGAACTCAAATGCCCCACCCCAAATGCTTCCTATCTGCAGAAGGTACATTTACCACTGCCTCTTGATGCCACTATGGAGTCGTGCTGTAAAGATCCAGGCGTCTTTTTTTTTTTTTTTTTCAGTTAACGCCAGTATATTTTGTTCAGCTCTCTCTTAACTGGGTCCAAGTTTTTTTGTTTGCATGTTTTTTCCTCCTACATCAACTCTTTGTAGCAAATGGCCCATGAGGCTTCAGCTGAGGACTTAGAGAGAGGAGCCAGTGCAGTCGTCACTGCGGGAGTCTGAACGCCCTGGTCGTGTAATTCACGTGTGTCTCTAGACATTCTTGAGCCCAATTTATTATATACTCTTTGCATTGATAATAGAATGCATGCTGCCCTTAACCACTATTGTGATTTTTGTGGGTCAGGTAAACAGAATTCATGATGTAACCTCAAGTCATTTGATATCCTAAGGTATCCACCAATGTTTTTCAAAAGAAGGTATTGGTCTTTGGAAGAGCGCATAGATTTACTCCAGAACCCTAGAGGAGTGTGCAGGGTTCCTCCATGATGCCCGACCGGCAAGTCCTAACATAACAGGAGCAGTCGAGCAGCAACGTGGTTTAAACAGCCTCAGCTCCGGGAGCGCAGAACAGTCACAGAAGGGCGGGGTTAGGGCTGAGAGACGGTAACGTAGTAATTAGCCGTGTATCATGCTGTGCTTTGTAAGCCCACGCTGATTTCAGATATATTAAATATGAAACAAAATAAGGGTTTTTATTTACTTATTTACTTATGGGCTTGCTTTTTTATGCAGTTACTTATTTTAACATCTTTAAAAGCACAATTAGCACATAATAAATTGCATACGTTTAAAGTGCACAAAATTTCAAATTTGACATTTTGATACACCTGCAAACCGTCACAAAATCTAAACAATGAACAGACCCATCACTCTCAAAAGTATCCCCCCTCTCTCGACCCCCAGTCCCCGAGTCGCCATTGATGTACTCTTCTGATACGGTACATTATATTTTCCAAAATTTTGTAAAAATGGCATGATTCAGTATGGAATCTATTTGGCTGACCGATTTCTCAAAACTATATTTACTTCCGTCCGTGTTGTAGCCTGCATGACACCTCCTTCATTTCATTGCTAAGTAGTACTGGATGTCTGGATGTAACACAGGGGATGAGCCATTCACATGCTGACGACGTTTGAGTGGCATCCAGGTTTGACTAGAACAAAAGTTTTTTTTAATCCTTTTGGGACAACAGCTAGGAATGTAATCCCTGAATGTTATCCTTCATTTGCTCTCAGGCAAAATATTTTAATAACTTTACTGTAAACGTTCTCTTTGCGCTATGGGTTATTTAAAAGTTCATATAGTTGGAACTTCTCCCGTTACCGTACCACTTAATTTTTAGTTAAATTCTATCATGCTCTGAGAACATAACTTGCATGATTTCTGGTCTTTTTTTGTTTCTTTGTTATTTTGTTGTTCTTTGTTATTAAGAGAAAAATTTCCCTGTGTCTCTTGCACTTCTGCCTATTTTCTGAACAAAGCCTGGCAACCTTTGTTCCATGCCATTCTTCCAAACATGTCTGTATAGCAAATGCGGACTTGAAAGACAGACACAAGTTTTCCTCTCTGTAGGGCACTTTACCCAGGGGAATAAAAAAACGCATCACCCTCCAACACAAAGTTTGGGCAGTTGGATGGCTGCCCTCTTCTTACAGAGCGGGGTTTCTTGTACTTGGGGTCCTTGTCCCTAACGCAGCCCACTGTGTGAGCACGTGTTGAATGACACCTGACACTGGTCTGTGGAATGTATACTTTGGACTGAATGTTTGTTTCCTCCTGAAATCCTTATTTTGAAACACAAATCCCCAGTGCCCTGGGGTTTGGAAGTGGGGCCTTCAGGAAGTAATTAGATTCTGAGTGGAGCCCCTAAGATGGGATGAATATCCTTGTAAAAGAGACACCAGAGAGCTCATGTCTTCACTGCCGTTCCCTTCCCTTCCATACTCAACCCTCCCCTCCTCTTTCTTTCTCTTTCTTTCTTTCAACATTTGACTAAAGCTGGTATCCTAGAGAGTAAGCATGCTGAATGGAGGGGCTTTTACAGAACTAACCCTCCTGTGACTGCTGTTGGTTGTAGAAGAGTCACATTCACATTGAACTGGAAACAAGCTATATGGGGCACTTGGTTCTGTAACCTGTGGTCAGTAAGGCCAATTCTGTGCTATGAATTCAAGACTATCTCCTTAAGTTTCTTAAATCTGCTTTGTCTCCATTCCCATCATTTTCATAATTTCTCTTAAAATCCATATTAATTGTCGCACTTAAGGAGTACTTTGGTCTCGCTCCATTAAATAGACTTAATTCAACGAAAAGAATACTCGTAATCTGCTTTTGGTAAGAAAACATCGATATCCTGGAAGTAATTTATAAAAACCTCTCCTGCAGGATGTACCAAAGCAGCTCTCAACTGTGTGACTTCTCCTCGTTACGACTGTAAACGGCCAGCTTCGGCTGCTCTGCCCAGCACTGCGGTCGGGTACGTGCGGGCTTTGGAAAACTAAAGGGAAGGGACTTGTTTTTGTTGTTCTCAAAGTAAAGTGCACAGATTCAAAAATCATTTTTCAAAAGATACTTATTATAGTTACTAATCATAATAATTGTAAGTACTTTTGTTTTAGAGAGTAGCATGGAAAATGACCCAGTGCTGAGACAGGTACATTTGGGGCCCGTGGCCCACAGCCGGGTTGTCAGCAATCAGCTTCGTCAAGGGCTTTTTTTTCACCCCAGTGATAAACAGCCATCTCCCAGATCTGGTCCTTGGTGATGGTCACAAAGGGTCCAGGGAAGTTTCTGCACAGTGGGCTCTGCAGGGCTTGAAAGCCTGCTCCCAAAAGGGGCACGTTCTTGCTGGTGGTCACTGAGAGGGTCCAATCGAACTAAAGATTATACTAAAGTTTACAGCTGCTGCCAAGATAGTTTGGATTCTCTGTACCCAGAGACCAGCAGCCAAAAAAAAAAAGGGGGGGGGGGGTGTTGACCACCCTGCGGGCTGGGATCATCAACCCTGACCAGCAGTAGGAGGCAGAGTTGCTTTCAGATCATAGGAGCAGGGGATAAACAGAAAGAGGATCTTCCACTCGGATGGCAGCTCCCACACCCAGTGACAGTGCGCGCAGCCAGGGTCGAGAGCTCGATGCCGAGGGAATGAAGGGTTTGCACCCGGCCTGCCGAGCGGACTGCCGCGGGCGCGCGGGGAACGGGAAGGGGTGGGGCAGGGAGAAGCGAACGGGAATCCGCAGCGACGGTTCCGTGCGTCAGAGTATCTTCTCTCTGACGAGTGTCTCCTCGGCGAGAAAGGGCCGTGGAGACCCAGCAGGAGCTGTTTCCTGAATCTGGGCGGGGAGGCGAGTCTGTGCGCAACGCCAGGTCGCCGGTGGAGGCCGTGGGCACGCGCCTCTACGCCCTCGCGGCGTCAGGATGTGACTGACGGAGGCCTGAGCGGCGGCCTCGGAAACCCCAGCTGCGTTTCCACCGGCTGGTCTCCCCTGAGCGTCCCTGCTCAGCGGGCTAACGGAGACCCGATCTTGCAAAGTGGGTCTGTTCCTCTAACGGCAACCTTGACGCAGGGTCTTCTCTCTATCTGTGCTGAGTTTCCCTTAAACTACACTGTGATCCACAGTGTTTCCACACAACTTTCCTTCCTTCTTGCCTGCGTCTGGGGTCGGACTTGAATCGCGGTGTGGGCACTCAACCTCCAGCAAAATCCTGGCACGCTTAACTTCACCTTGACATCTGATTCTCGGATGAACCTGTCAGTCAATAAACTCCTCAGTGTCCTCTTCTACTACTGCGCTCTAGGCCACTTCCCATTCCTGATTTAATTTAATGAATAAGGCTCTTAATGGCGCAATTCTTTGTGATGTTTATATCTTCACTGATGATCTTTGCAACAATCTAGCCTCTGAGATCTTCAAATTTCTCTTCTAATTGTCTTATTCTTTAGTGTACCTCAACCATGAATTCTTATTATCGAATACTGGAACTATTTGTTATCCATAACTGTAATGTCTCCGTAATTTCGGTTTCAAGCGCCCTACCCCCTCTCTCCCTCTGCTGTATTTCCATCAGTTACAACACTTGAACCATACCAGGCCCATTTTCCATTAGAGCTATCTCATTTTTGCTGGCTTCACACATTTGGTAGCTTCACGTCCCAGTACAAATTCCAGGATCCTTTTTTATCATTCACTCCCTTGCTGAAAACTTCAGATCTCTACTTGGTTACCTAGAATGGGGATTAAACCGAACTTTCTGCTTGTATGGTTTCACACATGTACAATGGAACTTTGCTGAAAATATAACAACTCTGGTGACTAATCACACTTTAAATTAATGGTCGTGAATCTAAAATGTGCCTGGAGGGTAACACGGCTCTCCTAAATGACCACCTCTAAGAGAATCTAGCAAAAAAATTACATAGGAAAGTTAGTGTCTAATGCCAGCAGAAGGGATACTTGGGAGAATGGCTTTGATCGTTCATATTCAAATAACAAACATTTCAAAAGGCAACAACCCTCTCTCATGTCGCTTTAGGAGATAACGTGAGTGAAGCTGGAAGCAGGGCTGGCGTCCCACCTGGGGAGGGTGCTAGGGACCCTGGGTGTCCTGAGTTTACCTTCCATCACAGGTCAGATCAAGTCGGTAAGTGAATAGGTTGGGCAGGGCTTATAATGAGAGGGGGGACTAAAGTCACCTACGACCCAAGAGTCGACTTCTCCTTCAGAACTTACTGTAACATGTGAACCCGGTCTCCTTTTCCACTGGGAAGGAAGTCCTCATACAATGACATTCTGTGTTCTCACAACAGATGCATAGTGAACCAAGTGAAGATTTGACTGTCTCGACTTTGGCAGCAAGACAGTGTTTATATCATAATCTTTAGGTAAAGAATGAATCACGATTCATTCATTCATTCATTCATTCACCCTATCATCCACTAGATGGTTATTGAATCTCTGCCGCCCGTGTGCTGCTCTGCTTCCGTTTTAAATATCAAGGGTTGGGAGAGATCCCTACCTTGTTCCTAAAGGGAAAGGAAAGCTATCAGCATAGATTGTGTTTCTTATTTAAAACTCTGTGACAATGCAGCCATCTACTGCTTTGCTAAAAGCTAATTTTGCATAAGAGTGACACAAAAATGGGTTTTGGTATACATGCCATTTATCAGCCTGTAAACAACGCCTTTAAACAGAAAACGAAAACTCTTTATTTGGATGCACACATTGCCAAAAATCTTACAGACTCTTCTAAGATTTATGACAGCTTTCACAGCCTTCTTTTTTCTGGCATCCACTTCAGTGCATTAACTTGGAAAAGCAACTGTTTGGCTTGAATTGTGAATATGACTTCAAACAATAAAAGCAAAGGGATCTATATTGCAGCTCCTTTCTTGTATATCAATACACAAATACAGAAATATTGAACCCAATCTTGGTGCTTTTAGGGAGGTGCAAGTTCACTGTAAGTTCAAGTAAAACACAAAGAAGTCTGCCTGGCGAAGTTAGGTGTTCATAAATTGTGAAATATTGGTTATCAAAGTGTCAAAAAACTGGAACAAAGGACCCACATTTGTACCTTTATCACGAAGAAAGAGGAATGTGAATTCTAAATCCAGTAAGAATGATTTTGCAGAGTTCAAATTTAATTATATAGCATGAATGGAAGCTCAATGTATGATTTTTCAAGGAGTTCATTAGCACAGATATTCCAAAAATATTTAAAACATTATATAAATGTGAGTGCAGCTTAAAGAAATACTTGTGGAATCGAGCTAGACACTGTGAAATGCAACTCAGATTCTGTAATAACACTGGACCACACATGTATTTTAGATTCTCTGGCTTAAGCACAGGCATCTAAAAATACAAAATTATCCACTTTTCTTTGACGATTCCACAGTGTCGTTCTGTCATTCATTCAAAATATGTGTGAGGACCAAAAAAAGGAAAACGGACTTCTTTCTTCACTACTTGTCATAAATGAACACTTGTCAGAGCCTGTTTTGAAAGTATAAAATCATTAGGAAGTTTAGAACAACTCATTTATACTAATCACCATTCAAAATTATAGGGATTATTTACAACACTAAAATATCACTATTAACCTTCATAATAATACTTTGATTATTATTGGTACTGTTTCTCCCCATTTTGCAGATGTGGAAACCAAGTCTACAGTGAGATAAAATAATCAGAGTCACAGTAGCTTATACATTATTATAAATCCTGGCATTGGGAATCAAATTCTGATTTGATCCCCAAAAGCACATATTTAAACACTATGATATGTTGTAACTCCTAAATTAAAATTTTAAGGTGATGAACATCTTGAGTTGAATTGGAAGAGAAGACAGAAGACAGCTTTTCATCTCGTAGAGGCAAATCTTCAAGATATATTGAGGGTATTTTAAATGGAGAGCATTAACCAGGAACTTAGGAGGGTGATTTAAAAGTAGCCCAGGTTCTGTTTGCATATTAAGAGAATCTAGTTCATTTTGTTGAGAAGATCAAGTCACTTCAGCCAAACTTATCAGAAGGTGCTCCTACTTGACTTTTGCCACCATTGACCTTACCACGTGATAGAACAAATGTAGTCTTTCCTTCTATCATTATAAACTCCACGGAGAGTTCACCGTCTCCCACTGTGTCCTTTCCTCATGGTCTTGTACCATTTCTGCAACATCGTACTCACCCAACAAATATTAAAATAAACTGTGGCCATGCTTGCAGAATATTTCTGTACATAGAGATGTAAATTAATCAAATTTTGGTTGACCTAATATCTGATTGTAATTTTAAGAACATATTATTTCTTCAAGATATAGTTCGCTGAGATAGCCTCATACATAACTATACCCCAGATCGTGTCTACCACTGTGACTGAGTAAGTGTTTGATAATGAACATTGTTTTATTTTGAGTTTTCCTATCAAATGTAATTTGCTATATTGGACTTACTACTTTAACAAATATTAAGTTATAATTAAAAAGGAATTACGATAATGCTCTGAAATCATGTGGGAATACTGTAGTAAAATTGAATTCTGGGATTTTCAGACTAAATTTGGTTCAGAAGGGAAGTCTGAAAAATGACTTCTTATAACCCCAAACTTTACTTTTGTAATTAAATTATGTGAAACTGGGAGTTTTAAATAGAAATTGATCACTGTCATGAAAAAAAAAATAATTGAAGGGAGGGCAAAAGATGCTCTCAACTGACACTCAACAAATTCGTCTTCCAAAACCTGCACGCGTATAAAGGCATAAATATGGCGATACAGCCTTTTAACCTTGGTGTTGTTATTTTGACCACACAAAGTTATTTTGACATGCAGCTTTGGTCTAAATACAAGGGAGCCATTAATGAAGTTCATCTTTACATCATGTCCCTGCAGGACTGGCGTCTCACATAGTGCACAATACAGAAAGCAAATGTATCTGGGGGAAATGGAAAAGCTAACATTTTTTCAAGAAGTCTTTGAAGCATGAGCCACTTTCTTGGAAGTGCCTAAAATCAGCAGTTAAAAATCTAAGATGAAAAGAAGCAGAATACTTAATTTCAGTAAACATAATGTATTTTTCTAATGCACTATTTCTAATACAATATTCTTCTTGCCTCCTTCCTGATTGCTAAGGCCCCCTGAGCTATAACCATTGTGCTGCATTTTGAAATGAAATAATTCTGGTATTTTACTAATTAAAAATACTAATCAATGTATCATAACATTATTTAATAAAAGAAGCCCGAACCCAGAATCCCTGGAGAAAGGGCCGATCACAGGAATAGAACAGCAAACATGCAAGATTAACCTGGAGCCTTCTGAAGTGGTGGAGTGTAAGGAAATATTCAATAAAGGAAAAATAAATCAAATGAACAAAAACAATGGTGGGGATATGTCGGAGGGACACAGGACACAATGGAAAGGGTTCCCAGTGATCAAAGTTGGAACAATTTGAGAAACAAAATGAAGAACATAGCTTTGGATTATAACTTAAAGGATGACATAAACACACCTGAGTTCAGCTGACATCAACAAGTGATTGAATAAATAAATAAATGTGGGCGAGAGAGAAACCTGTGCAGAAGGTGTCCAAGTAGCTTATGCGGATACTCCACCATCAAGGAGATGGGGCATAACTCGAAATACGGCTCCCTGTGGAGGTGAGCTGTGCATAGGGACTTCCTTGAAAAGAGCAGGGTATGGAAAGGGGAGAAAAAAGAGCAACTTCACAGTGGAGAACCCTGATGAGCACACCCCAGCCCAGCCGGGGAAATAAGGGTGAGGACAACTGCGATAATTTATGTTAATAGTAGAGAGTTTGATATGAAGAGATGAAAAAGCAGAAAAAGCATAGTTGATTTAAAAAAAAAAGAGAATTCAGGAAATCTGAATACAGCATGGACCTTCGGTGATAATAATACATCAATATTGGTTTATTAATTGTGACAGATGTATTATCTCCTGTAAAATGTTAATAATAAAGGAAATTGGGTGTGGGGTGTATGGGAACTCTGTATTAGCTTTATAGTTTTTCTGTAAACCTAAGAATGTTCTAAAACAAAAAGTTTATTAAAAATTTAGTCATCCTAAGAAGAGTTTTTGGAAAGATATATAAGATTACTTTAAAATTTAAATGTATTGGCAAAGTAAATAAAACAGCTAAAATGATGTTGAAGAAAAAATAAAAGAATTAAGTAGAAGGACTGTCTACCTGAGTTCAAGATTTATTATATAGCCAAAGTAATCAAAAGAATTTCCAGAAGGGATAGACACATAGATCAATGCTGCAGAATAGAGAACTCAGAAAAAGAACCACAAAAATGTGTCCAATTGATTTTTGACAAAGTTGCAAAAGCAATTTAATGGAGGAAAGATAGACTTTTCAGCAAATGGTACTGGAGCAATTTGATATCCAAAGTCAAAATAATGAACTTCCAACAAAGTCATACATTTTATACAAAAGTTCACACAAATGAATCACAGATTTAAATAGAAAATATAAAACTATAAAGCTTTTTAGAAAAAAAGAAGGAGAAAATCTTGGAAACTAGGGTTAGGCAAAGATTTTCAGACTTGACAGCAAAAGCATGAGCCATAAAAGCAACAGTTGATATATTGAAATTCATTACAATTTTAAAAAGTGCTCGGCAAGACCTTCTTAAAAAGATGAAAATACAAACTATAGAATAGAACAAGATATTTGAATCCACATAGCCAACAAAAGACTAGTATCTGGAAAATATAAAGAACTCTCAAAATTCAGCAGTGAAAAAGCAAACAGTAAAAAGCAAATGACGAGACAAGGAGCAAAAGACATGAGACATTTCACCAAACAGGACAGAGAGGCGGCACTAAGCACGTGAAAAGACATTTAACACAATTAGCCACCACACCTGTTTTCTCGCCACGTCAGTTTTGTGTGACAGAAGACACACTTAATGCAAGGGATGGAAATATATATTTCTAAAATGATGTTAGGTAGCATCCTGTCATGTACTCTTCAAGCTGAAGTCTTCAAGATATTTAATCATGTTAGCAATATTTTAATGTATTGATTTACCTTTTCAGAACAAGGTATAATAATATCATGTAAAAGTGACTATCAATATTCTGATGAGGAAGAAACTAAGGAGATAAATGTGCTTCTGAATGAACGTATATGATCAAATTATCCAATGTGATACGAACCAGAGAATTCAGCGTTAAGCTTTACTAAAGAAACTCAAAGACGCATGCGATTATGGATCGTCCTTCCAAAGCCCAAAACTTAATGGAGAAAACTAATGAAATGACAGATGTAATTATCTTCATGTCTTCGCTGTATATTATTAGCACATCTTGTTTCTTCTGTGCACCCTTTCTATTAACTTCCTCTTTATCAGGATAATGAACAACATAGATTTTCACTTTTCTTTGCCTTGACTTTTTTTATTTAGCATGAGAAACGCAGTATGAACAATATGCTTAATTCTAGGGAATTGGCTTTCAAAATGCAGCTTCAAATAGTAATTAAAAGTTTTAAGTGACTTTAAATAGATTCACTAGGTAAAATTTGTGATATATTGATGATAAACTAGATGTTTGTTTATGTCCATGAGAGACTATCTTGAAATTTATAATTTGGACCCCATTTTGTCCCCCTAGTCCCTGTGTGTAGGGCCATGATAATTGATTGTCTATGATCAGTAACCCATGATGGAATGGTTTCCTATCTATCTCAATTGTAGTGCCCTGGTGGAGATCAAAATAGTTCTGCATTGCAGAATTAAAATGTAATTATAAACTTAATGATGAACATACTTGCTTAACTCCTGACATTTTTCTTAGTTCAAGATTGCGAAAAATTTATACTAAATACCACAACTCCAACTGCATCAGGGGAATAACCAATAAACTGGCTTGTTTTCGAGGGTGTGACTTTTAACCAAAACTTTAAAGGTTGGTATATTCCTTTGGAATGAAGCAGTCAGAGATGATCACAGTTTTATTTGCATGTTCCCTAATTTGCATAGCCATAATCTTGACCTACATCTGTGTAATATACTTGAGGTGGAGTTTGCAATTATAAAAGGGAAAAAGAAAAGAGAGAATGAGGGGTGATCAGAGGGAAGAGGAAATGAAAGGTTTTCAAACTGATTGTATTTAAAATAAAAATAATTGCTATTAAAGCAATGAGAATCCTAGGGAAAGGACCTATAAAATACTTAACATCTTGAAATCACTATTGCCTGTCCTGAGAGAATGCTAGATGTAAGAGGAATAGCGCATCAAAAGGAAGATGTTCCTTAACAAAAAGGCTAGTGAATTAATGTGAGAGAGGCATAGGGAAAAATCACATGTAATGGGCATTTATTTGGGTTAGCAGGTGTAAAAGATACTCCAGGGAACTCGGTGCCAACGTGCAGAAATGTCTCAGACTCTGAGCACTTGTAATTATGCAGACTTTCCCTTAGGGCTTATGTGTTTATTTGTCTGTTGGTAGTTGCTTGAACTTTTTAAATTAAAATTTTGATGAAAAGAAAGTTCCTGCCTTAAAACCATACTTTGCAATCCTAAAAAGGACTCCAGAGAACAATTTTAAGGCTTTATAAAGATATTTTTAAAAATTGGTTTTATTTTTATTATGCATTTCACTTTCCTCTTTACTGTGTTCTGGTTAGGAGAAAATTAATTTAGAAAATAAAAGTAAGTGGCCCCGAAAGTCTTCCAAATTGTTTTCATTGTCCCATATACCAAGTAAATCTGGTGAGCCTGACTGCGGTGGAGACTTAGTGGTGTTTAAAGATTAGTTAGAAGTGGAAGGATCCATTAACTTTTTCTCTTTATACAATCATCAATCGTTTTAAGAATATTTTCTGTCCATTGAGGGATATTTTCTTCATATAAACACAGTTTTTATGAACAGAGAAAAGCAGGATTAAAGAGAAAAAGTTCTCTCATAAAGAAACACTTAAAAAGAACAAAATGCAGTGTTCTTTTATTTTGTACACATGTGAATATGTAAAAATGATGCAGGAAAATAAATGGAAAAAATACAACCTGCATAAAATATATGAAAAGAAATTCCATGAAAATGGGGGATACAGATAATTGTAAAAAAGTATTAGTAATCTGACATTTCCATTTCTAGTCCTATCTGACTTTTATTCAATCTCTCCAGCTGCAAATACCCAAGTATTTCTATATATCCACTTATTTTTGTAGTGTACATTTTTAGTGCATCACTGAATAGATGGCTGCAATTTTAACATCAGAATAATAGAAATAATTATACATTTTAATTCACCACCTTGAAACAAACAAATTAGAGGGAATTTTCCATAATTCTTTTAGGCTCTAGAATAATATGGACTTGATAAACTGAGAGATAAAAAAAATCTCTGTATTATTAAGAATACAGCATGACATAAAAGAAAGTTTACAAATTTAAAGAAATAAAGCGAGTTAAAAAATTTCATTATATTAAAAATTTTTTTGAATAGGAAAATGTAAGACAGAAAGGCTTAAATTAGCCATAGAGAATGCAGAGGAATAAAACAAAGCAGGTAAACAGTCTGGGAGAAGTTATCCACAACCAGATAAAAATTGTTTGAGACAGGGGTAAATATTCCATTCATAAATGTTTAAAAAGTGTCAGCAATATAGAGAGGGAACTTCCTCAATCTGATTTAAAAAAAAAAAAAAAATCCGAGAAAGGAGAACCTGCAGCCAATGTTATACTTACTGGTAAAAGTTTGAATATTTTCCTCCCAAAAGGAGTAACAAGTTAAACTTATCACCTCTCATCACTTCTGTCAACACTGTCCTGGACGGAACAGGCCATCAAACATGGCAGGGAAATTTAAAAATTAAAATAAACAAAAGATGTACACTTTGAGAAAGAAAAAAATTAACAACTGTTCTTATTTGCAAAGAGCATATTGGTCTAGACAGAAAACAGTCAAGGATTTACATTGAAGTTAGCTGATGCATGAATTTAGTGACATTTCGGGAGGTAACATCCAGATAAAAATTGTATTTCTCTATATTAGTAATGAACCACTGACAACTGAAATGTACAAAAGAGAGTGTCATGTATGGTCGGACCAAAAACATGATGTGCTTAGGGATAAATCTTCAAAATATGTCAAATATATGTACTCTTTTTTTTTTTAAATTATAAAATAACTTAAAGAAGATCTAGATTGATGGAGAGATATACCATGTATAGGAGTTGAAAACTGCAGGTTGGTACCCTCCTTGGGAACTTCCCAGGTGAAGTCTGAAACCAGCCCCTCAGCAGGGAGACAGGGAGCAATGGAAGAAAGAGGCAGATCCCTCCAGGTGGTAGGTGGCGAGGTCAACAAGCAAGAGGTATCAATACCCAGAATGCTCTCTGGTATTGGAGAGATAAAAGCCTCGTAACTTGCCAGGGTGAATGTGCAATTTGCAGAGTCTAAAGGGCCTTTCTGACCATCACTCTGTGACCATCGATGGTGCCCAGAGCACCAGGAAACTTCTGAGGGTTACTATGTATTATCAGGGACAGGAGACAATTTTTTGAAGTTGTAGAAATGTTTTACATCCCACCTGGGGTGGTGGTCATCCTTTATATTTGTCACAGTTCATTGAACGTCATATTCAAAATGACTGAATTGTATTGTTTGTGAATTTAATTTGGTGAAAACTGACTTAACATTTCATTACAGCAAAAGATATAACCAACCTTTTTAGGAACATTCAGAAAATTATCAGACGCGTTTTCTTGAGCTAGGAAAAAGTGTTTCAAATTGTTTCATTAATTTTCCCCTCTTTATTCTTATAAATTTTCCATTTCCATTATCCTGCCCTTTTATGCAGTTTAGGCTTGGGTCTTTTCACTTACCAGAAAATAAAAATAATCTGCTCAATGTTAGGCATATGTCTCAAAATAAAGTTACTGGGTCTCCATATCTATAAGCATCCAGCCAGTGCCTCCAATCCTGTCCCCACCAGAGGCCACCTTTGATGCTCCTTTCTCACCTCAGCGGGTGCGAGCTGAAGAGTTGATGGTGGAGGACCACCGAGTCCTAACAGCAACTTTCCACAGAGGTAGCCTTCGAGGTCTCCGGTTGCCATGGCTACTGGCATGCCCAAATTTGAGTACACCACTGCTTTAAAGCAGTCAGAGAATTTTAAAATAGGGTTGATCTTAGATTGAAACTTGGATTATAAATAGTCTTGACATATGTAAGATGGCATTTTCTCTGTGATGTGAATTTTCTACTAGATAGGATAAATAATACATAGAAGAATATGTTTAAACAGACTACAATTCTTAATAAAATAAATAAGTTTAAACAGATGGCAGTATTTTTTTTTAACAGTCTTTCATTTACTTGAGGAGAAACTGAAGAAACATAGCCACAATAATAAAGCATTGACATTGATTGATTCATGGAAACCCAAAGTGTCAATATGGTCACCCCGTTAACGTGGGGCCTAGAGGGACTGGGGGAGACCTGATCCCCAGAATGTGGCTCCCAGTAGTTCCACACATCCACGGAGCTACCCGGTGGTCGTTTGTCCAGGACCCACATGGATATTTGGGGCTGATACGTTTAGCACTTGCAATAACCACCCTTTGGTTTCCTGTCCCGTGGATGAGACCCGTCAGTGTAAGGAAGCTCTGAAACTGTACCAAAGTCAAGATAGTCAGTGAAAACCAATGGTTACATCCTAAGTGACAGCATGGGGATTAGTGTCACCATTAAACCTATGGGATGCAGAGGTGGTGGTCACCATCACACCTCTGTTTAACTCACCAGTCTGATCTCTGCAAACACCAGAGGAAGCCCAGAGAATGACTATAGAGGAGTGTACTTTTGTCAGCCAAGGGGGGCTGATGTGGGGTTCTAGAAGGTGAGCGGCCCAAACGAAAAAATGCACGAGGAGTTGCCATACCGCCGGACAGGCTTCAGCAGGAGACACCATGGTGTTAACAACACTTTGTTCTATTGCCACAGGGACGTGCGCACGCCTATGATGCACCTGTCCTGCTTTTATCTGTTCTCTGCCAGCACATGCGCAATGTGAATTTCTTTGTTCGTTAGGCTTACAGAATATCTCTAGCGGATGCGTACTTCTATTTTCTTTGTTCTAAATCTTACATAATTGACTCATGTGTACAGCCATTATTTACTGCATACTACAAACATGCTCTGATCGTGGCCTTGGGTCCCACAGCCTTAACTGATCTCAAGGCCAGCTCACAACCTTCCAGAAGTCATTGGCCTTGCTGAATGCTGGGATGGACTTCTAAAGGCAAACTTAAATGGCCAGGTCAGAGGCAATACTCTGAATAGAAGTGGTTCCACCCTTAAGGGCACCATATTTGTAACAGACTAAAGACTTCTCTATGGTGTTTTTTGCTCAATAAAAAGAAACATGGGTTTGAGAACCATGGAGAGGATTCATACCTGGCTCTGCTCTCCATGACTCCCAGTGTCCCACTAAAGGATTTTTATTTTTCCCATTCCCACATCACTGGGCTCTTCAGAATTGAAGCCTCCATGCTCCAAGGGGACACAGTCTTGGTAGAGGACATAGCAAGAATCCCGGTGACCTACAATGTAAAGCTACTGCCAGGGAGCTTTCGGCCTCTCATGCACAGGGACCATGAGGTGAGAAGGGGTCCTGGCATTGGCAGCAGTTAGTGATGGTGACCGGAAAGAGCAGGCGGCGCCGCTGTGACACCACACCTGCAGGGAGGAACACACGTAGGGGTGAGATGATCAACTTGGGCCTTCCTGGTACTCCCTACCATAACGGTGAAAGGACATGTGTAGTAACCCCGGGTAGAGGGAAACTATTGAAAGTCCAGACAGTCAGTTCCACTAATGGCTAAGGGTGAGGGAAAATTCCCGATAAATAGTGGAGGAGGGAGCGGATGAGTACCAGTTGTGGCCTGAAGATCTGCTCTCCTGATGGTGACTGGGGTGTGTTCCTTGAATCCCCCTCTTCTAAGTTCTCCCCCCTGTGGGGCTGCTGCCTGAGCCTGCGTGGGGAGGCAGATCTGCTCCGAGCAGGAGGAGGTGCAGAGGGGGGCGCCCAGGATGATGCTGCACTCAGATCTCCTGCTTCACAAAGCAGAACTGAGACAGAGCCTCGGACACTGTACTTTGAGCCCACCACATGTTACCACCACCGCTCTGCTTCCTCTGGGCTCCTCCAGCCCATGACTCAGAGCACCTTCTCAGGCGGCTCCCCCCCTGCCTTACAAGGGGCTCCTCTGATGAGCAAGCTAGGCGTGAGCACGCTGCACTGGATGCGCCAGAGGTCTACTCAGCTGAGCTGCTGCACGTGTAAGGCAGCAGCTGCCCTGCTCTCCTGCCCTTCCTCACGGGGTCCAGGACTTCCCTCGGCATCGCCGTCCTCTTCTCTTTCTCTTCTTTCTCCTCCCACGTGTTCACCACAAAAATCTCTCTTGCACATTTTATCACATCTTGGTGTCTGCGTTTCGAGGAACCTGAAACAGTACAATAGTTATGAGCATCGGGCTGGTTTTTGTCATTTTATTGTGTGACTTGTGAATGATCATAGTGTTATCCCAACGTGGGAGCATATTTTTGATACCAAACCAAACTTGGGTCTGCTTGCCCACGTGCAGTAAAGCCGGTCTCCTGCCCCCTGGGGGTGGTGAGGGATAGTGCAGCGTTTACTGCCGGCGCCGAACAAGGGGTCCCGGTAGCTAGTGCTTAAAAGACCCGAACTCCCTGAGGGCTTTCAGGGAAAGGTCTTTGAAGACAGGGTGAGGGAGGGCGCTTGTGAGGTGGGCGATCAGCTTGTGGACAGTCTTCTGATTGGTTGGTGGTGAGGCCGTCAGGAGTCAACATCAACTTCTGGCTCAAGACGGTCTGGGGTGTGCATGCTTGTGGGCAGCATGGTGTTAGCTTCCTCCACCTGGTAGGGGTTTTAGTATCTGAGAAGCAGCTCGAAGGACACGATCAGAATATTACCTCTAGCCCTTGAGGAGGAACTAAAGGTCTCTGACTTTGTGGAATGGCTCAACTATCATTATTTTGTCTTGCTGGACTGTTTTCCTTTCTTTCTGCATTTTCTCACTTCTCTGATTAAATGAACTCTTTGGAATTCGGGGAAGCCGAGGAGACCAAAGTATTTCTATGGACAAGAGGCAGGCAGAGGACACGAGGCATAAGGGATCCTGTCCTGGGAAGGCCCTGTAGGGTCCTCGCACTTCCGTTGCGCTGTCAGCCCCTGTTCTACGTGAAAACCCATGTCTCCAAATCTCCCGTCACCAAGGAGCCTAAAAGCCAAAGGGAAGAAAAGCTGCAGGGGCTTTCAGTGAGAGAAAAGTGTTCAGCAGCTAGAGCACACATCTGCTGAACATACTTAAGAGTGCATTTTAGTTCATTCCCCCATTTAACGTCCCCCTCTCCTCTGCTCGGCCCCCCGTGGGAGTTGGAGACGGGCATACCAGCACTGTCTCAGAAGCAAACTTTCAAGAAAGTTTGAGAATATTTAACATTTGCAGCTCAAGAAATTCTCGATGAGTTAGAATGCTGTTTGGGAGACTTCCCTTGGCATTAAAATTTGAAGAATAACACAAACAAATCTGTATTTCATGCCTTCCTTAGGGCCACTTTAATTATGTGCTGTTATATTTTTGATAGAGCTTTTGAAAAACTATATTTAAAGGAGTCAGTAACGCTAATTAATGATCGTTAAAAAAAGAGAGGATTGTGTGGTATTTCTGCATCCTGAAAGCAAGCATTGGGTTATTCATGGTTCTTTTTAACTGTATCACTTACACAGGAGATGTCTAGACCCTTTGAAATTTTATATTCAAATCACGAGCATCTTCTCTGCTTCTCTCTCCCTTTAAACCTCAAGTCCTGTAAATACAGCAGAAAACAAAAAACTCTGAACCAAATTTGTTGAGAGATAATATTAATAATACCTTTTTTATCTTTTCACTAGATCTTTTCATTTTCTGGGTATATTGAGTTGAATCACAAATCAAAATGCATGGCTTTTATTTTCAGAAGGTCTGTTTATGCACATCCAGAATCTTCCTGACTGTACCTTTATGATTTCAAGTCGCTGACTTTGATGTGATAGTCATAACATTCACTTTTGTAAGATTATGAAGTTACACTGAGCTACGAACCCCCACCAAAAAAAGAAACTTTTTTATGTTCACAAAGTGATTATTATTAAAAGACCAGAGAAGAGACTTGTTATGATGTTTGATGTGATCACCCAGCATGGATATTCTGCCCGTTTGCAGATGAAATTTGGGGTAGAAAAATACTCATTAAGCCATCGTCATGTACCCTAGGATTAGCTTTAATCACTAACTTTAGAATTTTAGTTAGTCATTCTAGTTTTAAAGTAAATCCAATGTGATTGACAAAAACCTAAGCACAATTTTTAGTAGGTCCACGTTTCGCAGCCAGCTAGGTTAAATTGCATTTTTCAGCCTTGTTCATTGTCCCGAAAGATATGCTGGGTGATAATTAAAACCACACAGACCAAAGGATGAGAGAAAAGACTCAACTGACTTAATAAGGATAAAGTTAGGGAATTGCATTTCGGTTTAATGATAATCACATACCCCAAATCTCCTTTAAGGACTGTTTGATGCCCCTAATTAACTGGTCATTAGTGACATCAATCCCCTGCCGGCTTTAATCAAGGTTCACGCTTACAGCACCTGGAGCGCTAACTACTCTCTATGGCACGTGTGAATTACCTCAAAACTTCCCTCTTCAGGTAGAAACCATGAGAGCCACTGAGCAGTCCGTTTCCTGGCTGCACCCACGAGAACAAGCGAAGGCGGCTTCTGATGGCCGGTTGTGTGCTTCGACGCCTAGTAATCTCCGAGGGGTTTTTATATCAGCTAAATTAAGTCAATTAAATGTAATACAGACAATTCATTTTTATATATTGATATTGAAGTATATCCAGAGGGGGGAAATACAGATGAAAAAAATCACTAATTAGAGCAGAGAGAAAAAGAAAATACTCGTCTATCTTGCATTTCAACATCTCTCAGTCTGTGAAAAGGGAAATAATAGATGTGTCTTCAGTGATCAGGCAGATTAATCAGAACAAAGGCGGGCTCTCACTTCATGCTTCTCATCATAGTATTTTATGTCGTTTTTACAATTTTGAGCCTTTTACTGTCTCTTTCTCTCTCTCTCTCTATCCAACATTCCCACTGTGTAATTTCCTTATGTTTGTTTATTTATTTATCTAAGGATTTAATCCATCTGAGGGAGTATACAATTACCCTTTTCTGAGATCAGGATCTTCAATCCCTTTGCTCAAGTCTCTCCTCTAAGGATATCAGTTCCAATGACAGAGGATCTTCCACAACAAGACTGGAAAATTCACCTTGGTATTTCTGCACACCTACATTTCCAGTTTCAGATATAAGGGCTACTAAACGTAAAATCCCAAGAAGAGAGAGAAGGTGGCAAACACCCATCACGGGAATTCAGTTCAGCTTTCTTCCTGGGGTATGCACGCCCTTTACATGGAGAGAAGGCATTATGCAGACAGACACACCCAGGGTCCTTTGGAAGGCAGAGGGGTGAGATTATTTCGTGACCTAACTCAGAGTTGTAGCCACATGGAAGATGGCAAACAAGTGCAAGAGTGGCTTAGCTGAAATCAAACTGCTGTTCCCATGTGTGCATTCATGCACAGAGTATGTTTTTCAGAAAATGCTTGGAGACAGAGCCCCAGTGCGTGTGCACCCTTAATCCCCATGGAGGTAAAAGTCACTGGAAACATCTGAAAGTAGTTTAAATGTCTCCTGCCGTAGTTAAGGGTAACTATATAAGTCATTGTGCAAATTGAGGCATTGCTGAGAATAAGAGGAGATGGTATTAACATCTCATTATTAATACCACACCCGAGGACAGCACCACGCCCGGCACTGACCCAGGCAAGCCGGAACAAATGATCCTTATTTTTATAATGTGGAATTTTTGTCTGTTTCTAAAATTCATTTTTTTTTATATTTAATATTTAGAAACTGAACTAGGGTCCTTCTGTGGTCTTTTTTTGTGGAGCATACAGCTTCAATTTGTGGTTGTAAATCAAGTGAAAATCTTACTTTATATCTCGATGGTTTCATTTGATTTTTGTATTTAGTTCTATGTGCTTGTCCCCTTACTTCAATAACACGTAAAGACCCTGTTATAGTGAACAGTTGTTCGTTTTAATCTTTCTTAGCTCATTTTCACATTCTCATCTTGTTTCCGTTTTTTTTAAGAAAATGTCGCTTTTGTGTCTTTTATTTTTAAAAACAAACTCCTGTATTGAAGCAGAGCAGAGATACAGAAAGTTACATAAATTCTGAATGTTCACCTCAGTGGATTTTTCACCCCCATAAAATCACCAGGCAGACTGAGAAATAGACCCTTAACAATATCCCCAAGGCCTCCCGTACACTTCTTTCTGTGGTTTTCCACCACAATTACCATCGTCGGACTTCTATCAGTGTTGAATGCTTCTGTCCATCTGTGAGCTATAAATAAGCAGAATCTCATCACATATGAAAATGTTCTTTCACACAACACATTATGTTTCCACGACTCTTCCGTGTTGAAGCAGGTAACAGTAACTGGTTCATTTCCTGAATTTTGCGCTGAAATTTGTAGTATAAAAACAAACGTCATTTATTTCACCTCTCTTTAGATGACAATTCAGAATGTTTCTGGTTTTTGTTTTTGTTTTTGTTTTTTTTTTTTTGCCATGCATGTCTTCCATTTGTTTCCAAGGATAAAATCTTCAGTGGTGTTTCTTGAGCTGGTCATTTCAGGAAAAGACAGCTTTTCCTCTACTATCGTTAAGACAAGAACATTTACAGTATTTTCATATCTTGAGACATTTCTCAGCGGCACACGGTGTGTATAGTTTCATTTGTATCAGGTTCAAAACTGGCACAGTTTTTGCTGCATGAATTTAAGATAGTGGTTAACTTGAGGTATAGGGAAAAGGAGGGGGACTCTGAGGACGTGAGTGATTCTCTGTCTTGATATGAGTTTCAATGACAGAAGAGTGTGCAGTTTGTGAAAATTCATTATGATTTGTTTATTTTTATAAATGTCTATTATATTAACATAAGATCTAAAGATTGAGTGGAGCAGAGTATAATCCATATGTACAAATCGTAGGGTAGTTACCGTTTTATTTCATTGGATGTTTTTCTTAATGGATGCACAGAAACAGATCTTTTCCATGTCTCACTGGAAAATAATTTGGAAGGGAAATTGGAAAGAAGGGTGCCCGACCAACTCAAGATTCTTTGCACTCATACACACTTCATAGGTGTCAGCAACTATTTGGTGCTTCTCCAGACCATTCCCATGTCATCTGATTCATTGACTAAATTAATATAGTTTTTCTTTTTCTATAGTAAGAACAACTTTAGTAATATTTTTAAACAAATAACATAATCTGAAGAAAAAGCTAGGATGAAAATGATGAGATTTGGGTTAGTTCTCAATCACGATGCACGTATTAGATAAGCAACTTCTGACTGGTGAGCAGCTTCTCAACTGCTGAAAGTAACAGGCAGTTAAAGGACTAAATATAGTTAAGGCATTTATCATGTTGCTCATAGAACCATTGGTTAGAGCACTATTTGTATTAGCATTTAGAGGTAGCAATTTATATGCATCCATTGTTCATCAACATAAATATTTTATACATAACATTTTATTAGTTGGTTATGTATTTTAGTCCTTGATTCCCTTGAGGAGTGTCATGTTATATAACTTTGCTCATTAGCGTTTGCTCTGTCTGTGTCCTGAGGCCACTCACAACAGCAGATTTACAATTATAGTTGGAAGTCAGTGCCCTGAGTCCTTTAACTTGAATATGTATAAACAGATACAGGAATGTGATCTGTTACGGAGTGAATGTTTGTGTTCCCCCAAAATTTGTATGTTGATGACCTAACCCCCAGGGTGGTGGTATCTGGAGGTGGGTCCACTGGGAGGTAATTAGGTTGAGACAGGTCATGAGGGGTGATGGCACTATTGTCCTTTTAAGAAGAGGAGGAGACCAGAGTTCTCGCTCTCTCCAGATGCACACACAGACAAGGTCCTGGGAGGACAGAGATGGCAGCTGTCCATGAGACAGGAAGAGGACCTTCACTAGGAACCTAACCTTTGGCACCTTGGTCTAGGATTTCCCAGCCCCCAGAACTGTTAGAAATACATGTCTATTGTTTAAGTCATCCAGTCCACAACATTTTCTTATAGCAAACTGGCTAAAAGGCAAAATGACAGGAGCATCAAACAGGCGAGTAATGCCAGTCACAGGGTGTGGAGGAAAGAATTGTTGACAAAGGGGACATTTTTAGGGTGATGGAACAACTCTGTACTGCAGCGGGAGATACATGATTCCACTTTTGTTGAAGCCCATGGATTTCAACAATATAAAGAGTGGATTTCATTGTAGGAAAAAAATTTTTTAAATCAAGCAGAAAAAAACACTTCATGTTTAAAAACTTTTTTTTTTGAAATTTAGCATAATAATTCTCTCTTTAGGAATTCTTTGTGAAAAATTAAAGCGATCATATATGATTATTTTATGTCAGAAAATAAAAAGTTTTACTAAAATCTACTTCCATTTTAAACTCAAGAAAAGTTTGAGATGCTCATTTAAAGACTTAAATATAAACTATTCTTTGGATAATAAAAATATCACAATAAGTAAGGTCACAACTCAAATGTATCCATTTGTTTACTTTTTTTTTGTTGTCTTTTTGTTTAGGGAGAGCACTAAACAGTGGAGATTGTAGAGATACATATACATAGTTTGTATTCTCTGCCTGATGCGTATCTTTTCTGTCTCATTCCTGCTCCCAAACGATTTAAGATCGTGTTTTCTTTATTTGAGGATAGTAACAGACAGGCTTAGCTCCTGTATAGGATGGCTAATAGATTGCACTGAATCTCTAGCTTAACTAAACAAAACTGTCCTAAACCTACTCTCATCTTGATATTTATAATCATCTAACCGCACTCACTATGCTTAGCCCTTTGATAATCTATCTTGAGTTGTTTACCGTTTACCCATCATCATTGTTAGTTAACAGGATTTAAGAAATGCCATGAAAGTCTTAATGTTTTCCAATAAATAAATTCTCAGTAGACCTTTTGGACTGAGTTATTTTGGTCCTCATAAATTAGCCTCTTGAAAGATAATATTTCATCCAAAAAATGGATATTTTTCTGTCAGAGAAATAAAAAAAGAAAAGATGCGTGCCCTTAAAGGCAGGTTTATTACCAATGCTCTAATACCTGTCAGCTCTGAGGAATGAGGTGGCAGGAGTCTGCTTTAAAACCCACAACTCTCTTGGGTCTAAAAGTATTCAATAACTTACTCAGCTTGAACAATTTATTATTTTGCAACCCACTCTGGAAGATGACAAGATTCAATTATTCAGTCAATATTGCAGTGTTGGCTTTTGTCATGAATATATTTAATTGAATAAAAAGCACTGAATAACCCATTTATCATATAGTTACCGTTTTACACATTGGATTTGTTGATTCCGTCTCTTTTTTTTTGTGGCATCAAGAACATTAATTAATTCGTGACTATGATGTATCATCCACAGTCGATGCCCTTAGAGCTCTGGCAGGTTAAAAAACTGGCCAAATATACATCTCCGAATAACATTTATCTCTGTACCTAAGGATATTACATGTAATAATGTGGGGATTCTCCAACAGGAAGTGTCTGAGGCCCGATTTTTGCCATGATTTATTATTTTTCAGTGTGGGTTACCAACTGCTACGGATTTACACATTCCAAAGTCTGTTACACTCACGACCCTGTAGCCAAGGAAAACTTACAAATTTTAAGTTACAATATCTGATACAGAAATATATATATTTAGAATATCAGAATGCATTAGAATTTAGAATTTAGAAATAGATTGAGACTATTTTTCAGGAGCTCTCTATACATTTTGAAAAAGTAAAATTTGACTTTCTGGATGTATCTTTTATTATTTAAATGAGTGTGTAATGTTCTCAGTTTTTTTTTTTTTTCTTGCATTCCACGTATTGTTTAATTCCAGTGCTCTTCAAATGTATCCCTCTGTAATTTACCAATTCTCGTAAGTTTTATAGGGAAATAATTTCATTTTCAGATAACAGCTGGCTAGCCAAGTATTTAGTTAGGGGAAAAAATAGTTTGATATCTTTCAAATCTATTTCCTCTAATATTTTGAGTATCTCAAATATTTTAATGTTTCTACTACTCACAGCTTTTCACTGCACAAATATCTTGGTAGAAGCAGCTTTCAATTAAGTGCTGAGAGCCGGTATTCAAATTAAGTTTTGGTAAAAAAATATGAACTGATTGAAGTTACTTGGCTGTTCCAAATTGCTTGTAACATTTTTAACTACTCTAAATGAGGTCAAAGTTTTGCATAGCTAAGTGAATATTTTTAATATTCCACCTTTCAGAGAAGTTTTTATTTCACTTGTTTATGAAGAGTTAGTAAAGCCTTTGTTGTTGTTTCAGCGAAACATTTCTCAAGCCTGACTTTAGCACAGAGATTCGAGACCCAAACTCCAGTGGTTGCAGGCAGTGCATTTTCAAGTTGCGTCCCAAATGGTTCCCATGCGCGTGGTCCACAGACGCAGTGAGAAACAAGTCTCTAGCCCCACATATCACGCCAGAGGATTTGTATTTTCATCACGTTCTAAACCAGTAGTCATTCCAAAATTTAGCTATTCTGTTTTCTTCCCAAATAACTTAGAGAAACAGAAAGCTAAGTTTTTTTTATATCCTACACAGCCAGCTTCACATTTTTCCATTGGTACCCTAGGTCCCTTATAAATGTAGTCCTAACTGAACCTCTATGCTTTCAGTTGTATGAAAGGTAAAATATTTTCCTAAATATTTCCCTTATATTCATTTGGTCAAGTTTAGTGCAGCTTCCTGAAGTTTGATGTAAAAAAATGTCATTAAAAACCTAATTAAAAACTATAAACAGATGAAAACCATAAGATGCTAAAGTATAAATAGAGTAAGGGGAAATAATATTTTGTTCAGAGAGTGAGAGAAAGCAAAAAGCGGAGATAAATGTATAGCCTTAGTGCAGACACGGAGCAGGACTGACACTGAGACAATGGGGAATTGTCAGGGGGTGAAGCTTTACTGCTCCGGGGTTCCAGTTATATACTACGGCAGATGTTCACACAGAGCACCGACGGAGATTTCTGGAAGAAGCTGAGTGACAGGCACTAATGGCCAACTATATTGAAGCCTAGAAGAAAGTCATTCTTGAACTCAGTTGATCATATTTGATTTTGCTTTCATATTTTGCCATGTTAACTGTAATCTTCTGGGTTAGGAAATTGACTATTTAGTGTAATAAAATGGGATGATTTGGGGACCATAACGATTTGAAGCTATTTTCTCAAGTGGATTTTCAGCTTTACAGGCACATTTCCATTATTTCTCATGGAATACACAAAAGCAAGAATATTTTCCCCTTGGTATCAAATGCATAGAAACAGCTTAGCCTCATTCTTTTTGGACTTGGTAGAAGGAAATCAACAAAAAGGTAGATTGAAAAATCAAACTATCCTGCCATCAAGATGAAGCATTTCCCCCTTTCAGTGAATATTTAAGTTGTGGCATGAAATGGAGCATAAAAGTTTTGGTGTATTATTTATATGGAGACAGCTTTCCTGTCTCGTAAACTCTTTCTCTGCCCTGAGTGCACTGGGAAACAAAGAAGCAGAGAAGAGGCACTAAGAGGGACTGGGTAAGAGTGCTTATTGATTAAGACAGACTTTCTGAAGTCCGTCCTCTGCTTGCCGCAGTGGTGCACCTCTCTGGCTGGACTGGTTTGGAGGATGACTCTCGGGGCTACGACCTGGCCTCCCCATCTGGACTTGTCAGGGTTTACATCACCTAACAAACCTGCAGGGATCAATCGTGGCACACGGAAACATCGCTCCAGCAGTGCGTGATGAAGGAGCACTGAGGTCTAGCCGTCCTGTGCCTGCTCAGTGCCTTAACCAGTCAGCTGAATGCTTTTACACCGAATGCAAAATCCTGGCAGAACTGATTTTGTCATCCCAAGTCAGCCTGTCAGAAGCTAGGACCACTCTCTGTTAGCGAAGTAGGAAATAATGGTGATGTCTGCCAGTGTCTGGTTTTCCCCTGCCATCTTTTATTCTAACTTAGTATCCTCTATGTCAGAGTTGGGAAAACCATGCCCATCCTTCTTTATGGGTCTTTCCTATCACAGAACTTGTAAATTTAAAAAAAAAAAAGTGCTTGATTGGAAAGTTTGAGCATCTTGATAAAACAATAGTATTTTAGAAATGAAAGACTGGTCAAAAATCTTCAGTGCCTTATGTAAAAGTTGCCTAAGACTTCAGATGTTTTTTAAGTGGAATAAATTTAAATATTGATGATGGGTCTTAATGGAACATTAGCAAGAGCCCTACTCTGAGTCTTGTAAAACCAATGGAAGATCTAATATTAAATCTCTTTTAGTGGAGATAGACAGATAAACTGATCGAAAGAGTGGAATGTTGTAAGATCCCCAAGAATTATATAAAGACAGTTACTGTTACAAGGACATCGTTCATTGATTTAAAGTGCAGCTCACAACTGAACTATACTCTCTTTTAAAAATAGGAGACAAAGCGTGAAAAAACATCAAACAAAAAAAAAGTTTTCTTTCTACTTATTTGAATCAAAGGCAGGTGTGTTTTTCCCTTTAAATGTATTTTCACATCCAGTCAGGTAAATCCAGAGTTTTTATTCAATGATGAAATCAGACTCCAGAACTGCAGTTAACTCTTAACTCCTGGGCAGTCGATTGTCGAATTACGTTCAGGAACTACTTAATGAATGCTAACTAGTTAGTCTAATCTTGCAGGGGGAGAGAGGCCAGATGCCATTCATTACATTTATTACTTCCTGTTTGCCACCTGCCGGAGCAGAACCAGGGTCGGGAGAGGTGTGAGGAGACACCTGCTGCACTTCCCTCTTATCAGTTCATATTTATGAACGCATGTGCTAGAAAATTCGGAAAGTTGCACAATGTTTCACATAAGAATGCCTTAATATTGATACAAAGTTATGTAAAAAACTTGGAAAGAAATATCATTTTGCCCTCTAAAACTCATGCCTCATTAGAATAAAATCCCAGGTACCAAACACATGAAATCCAATTTAGCTCACAATTAAAAAACTCATTTTGTGGGAAAGAAAGAAGCTGATAAATCTTGACAACATTTTCCAAAGTGTGTTGTAAATTCCTCGTTAAGCAAAAAATTGAAGACTCAGTGATATATTCCTGCCTTTACCTTTTTCTTTTCCTCTTTAATTCTTTTTTTTTTAATCCCACTTTTGGTTATTGTTTTGTCTAAAAGAACAGTGGAATGTGTTTAAAAGAGAAAAAAAAAGAATCGATTTTATTGCTGAAAAGGATCAATGACTAGGAGGTTTGGAAAAAAGATTAAAACTGTACATAAAATTAGGGTTAGTGATTAATTTTTGGGTGTGTGTAGAAAGTCAGAATAAAGACTGGGGTCTGAAAGAAAAGAATTCCCTGGTTTTCTCAGTTATACATGGATTGAGACATTCAGTAAACAGTTTTGGCCACTACCCTGTGGCCCACTCTGAGCTCGCTGATGGACGTGTGGAAATTAACAGGTTGAGACATTATTCAGTCAAGGTGACAAAACATATCATGGTTACCTAGGATCAGTGATTAAAGGCTTATGTAGAAGATAATTGGAGAACTAAGGATAAAATCAGTTTTGTTTTGTTTTTTTACTACAAATACCTTAATGTGGAAAATATTTCTTTAGTATATTTTTTGGAAATTTGCTTTTCATTCAAACGAAATACCCATAAACTGCAGTGTGAGTTTTTGAAAGTTATCTCCCCATTCTATATTTTATAAATACAATCATTTGAATCATGCTTGAGAAACCTGAGGAGGTAAAAATTGAACCGAAGTTTTTAATTTCAAAAGATTTTCTCGTGTTCTCTGTCTTTAATCAGTTATTCTGAAACGGTGTTATCATCAAAGAAGCTTCTCACAGTCCTGAAACAGTCATTGGAGGTTCAATTTTGGGTATTTGGACAAGAGAGTGATTAAACTTTTTGAAGCTACACTTCCTTAAAAAAATAATGTCCAGTATTGGGAAAGTGTGGGAATATGAATAATAATTTAAAATGTAGTGTATAAGTGTATGGGCAAACTTATTTATATAGCAAAAGTTATAAGAGGTCTAAATGTCCAAACAAGAAATGGATTATATACATTTTAGTGTATCTCTCCAAAGGAGTCTAATGCAGATTTTATGCAAGATAGCATATGCTAACATAGGGGATTTTGAAAAAAAAATCTTATCAAACTATTGAGAAAAATGTTTATAAAAGTGTGTGTGTGTGTGTGTGTGTGTGTATATATATATTGCATTTTTGTTAAAATATATTGTGTATATGACATCGTCATAAGATGTAGTCTGAGAGACTGAATATACAAGATTTAGATGAATTACTTTGTTCATGGAACAGGGAACCTATACGAAAGATTCCATTTACTTGGCTTCAACCTCAACAGAAAAGGAGCATAAAGTTTCAAGGAGAAATTATAATTCTGCCAAAGCACAGTCCATGATTTAGGGCCTGTCTGTCTAACAAGGGGAATATATTATCTCCTGATAGGCTAACGATTATCCCAGTCGCCTTACCAGGTGATAATTGGGAGGATTTCTTGGTTTAACTGGGTCTTGCAGACAATGGGTGGCAGACTGTTCTGAGACTGCCCTGCCTCCTCATGAACTGACCAAGTCCTCAGTAAGAGACCCTCTGTCATGTGACCCCAAGCCCGAAGGCCTTCTGTAACCTGCAGGGGAGTTTTCAACAGCCTCCTGCCCTAGGTGCCCCTAACTACAAAACCCCTTTTTGTTGATTTGTGCCACAGCAACCTGGACAAGCCCTGATGGTTTTGGCTCATTGTTATGGGAAATTTCAAAACAGTATTGCTTGCTCCAGTCTCCTCCTTAACTGGTTACAGAAGGTGACAGTCGCTGCTGGAACACCTGTGGGTGCTTCTGCTGAAGGAATTCGAGGCTCCTCCTTGGGCCCCTGGTTCCCTCCCCAGGGTGGACATCACTCCTGACTGAGCACACACTGCACGTTGCTGTCAGACAATGAACGGCTTCTGAGATTCTGTGAATCTCCCTCCTCTTCTGCCCCCAGTGGAAGGAGAAACCCCAGATGGCTTCACCTCCGTTATGAAACTTCTTTATGCCTCTTTCAAGTGCGTTGGCCACGATCACTGAGAACGGTATCTCACCCCATTGAGGTGGGAAGCCCCATTAAAAAAGACCAGCAGGAACCCCAGGCAGGGCCACTACTCTCCTGCCAGCACCATCCGGTTCCCTGGCCCAGAGGCTCTGTCTCACTTTTTTCCCTCTGAAAGGGCTTAATTCTAAGAAAGTGGAACTTACTCCTTAAATTCTATTGGTTCCCTGAGCTCACTCCTGATTGGTTCTTTCTTTCACTCCTGATTGGTCCATTTCCCTCTCTCCTGATTGGTCCATTTGTAGTACTTCATTTGCATGGAGCTCACTCCTGATTGGTTATTTCTCTCCCTCTTCATTGGTCCATTTCTACAAAGCTTGTTCCTAATTAGTCAAGTTTTGTTATACCTTATTTCCATATGATGTTGCAAAGTGTAAACTGGTATTCTATAAAAGCCTGTGTAAACCTACAGACAACGGGGGTCCAAGCTTGGAGTGGTAACTCTCCTGGGCCTGCTGGTGTACTAAGTTCTCCAACTTTCCCAGTGCTTCCTGGTCATTCGCCTGGATCCCGGTTGCTGTCACAACTGAGCTGTAACACCGAGCTCTAACACGTTTTTCTACAACACTATCTGTTGATGAATATGAGCCTCAAAATGAAAACTGGAGATTTTAAAGCAAGACATGCTATTCCTAATGTAAGCTCTTCTTTATAATTCTGGACGCTACCTAAGGTAGAATCACATGAGTCCGAAAGAGCCAAAGGAAGTTCATTCATCACGGCCGTGCAGAGAGGCAGTCAGTGAGAAAGCTCTGCTCTGAGTCAGTCCAGTGCTGACGTTTGAGGGACAGTTCAAAGCCGAACAAGGAAACCGCACAGGAATCAAGGGGGGAGATTCCAGTTAAGAAACGGTGTCCAGTCAGAAGCAGAGTGAGAGAAAACAGAATCAGATTTCGCTCAGAGGCAAAGTGATGTGAAATTGTGACAGTCAGAAGAGGACCTTGAAAGCATTCTCCTTTTCGTTTCAGCCGTCCAATATTATTCTCGATAAGTCAGAATGTGATCTGATCTGATTTTCTGGGTGGGCAGTTGAAACATGGTTTTTGTGACTAAAGCCTACATTAACAATTCAACCAAATTCCAGTAAAATGCCTCGCCTAATACAATTTCTAGCACTGCTTTATACATATTTGATCACAGAGTACCTTTCTTTCATAACAAGTGATATGTGTATATTGTATACATGAAGCCCATGTTGTGGAGTTGTTTAATATCCATTTTATTTATGCTAATATATATTCATATGTATTCATGCATTTTCATATACATATATTCATATATATGATTTTATTTATAATTACTATATTTTCTTTCAAAATCTCTAAAATCCTAGCTATCTTTTATTTATTCCGTGCTAATAGACTTTTAAATTTTTTTCCCACAAAATATGTAATTTGGAGACAGACTGTATGTCTTATAGATGATTTTATGTATCTTTGACCCTGATTAATAAAGCTAAGAAAATGATGTAAAAATTACATTAGCATCTGGAAGTAAAATGAGTATGTCGATAGAAGCGACTTTATTTTAGGTAAGAACTAGAAACGTGGCAGAATGAATAAGAAAAAAAAAAAACCCATGCTCATGAAAAACTACTACTTTCTAAACCACAAAGGAAACAAAAAGAATTAGGGAAATAGATTAATAATAGTGTAAAAAATTCTCTCAGCTGACAGTTTGTGATGTCGAATTTCATTTCATAGCACATCACATAAGATGTTCTGTTCCCAGTCTGCAGGTGAGAATTATTGTCTGAGAATGAAGATGTTCTTTCCCACCCTTATTGTTAAGTGATAATTAATATTTTAAATCCAAATCGATACCTAAAAAATGACCTCCAATATTATTTTTCTGAAGTCATGGAGCTATGACTCTTTATTTTGGAAAAAAAAAAAAAAAAAGGAGCTGAAAAAGCAAAGGTTTGGTAAACAAATGTTGGCTGGGCCTGGCAGAGACAATGGGAAACTGGAGTGGTCTCTGATCTCAGGAAATTTCCCCCTCCACCCCTGGCCCATGTTCTCTGCAGACATCTCTGGTGATAGCACTATTCCAGAGAAAAGGCTCTTTATCTAAATTCTTCTAGGCAGCTAAGGAGGAAGGTCAAAGATTCTTCCTGAGTCTCGAGCCCTGATTGTTTTCAGCTTGAAATAATCCATATACCAGAGAGACACTTTAGGGTAGCAAATTTTGCTCCCCTTCCAAAAACAAGCATTTGTTTTCCCAGGCAGTGTAACCCTGTGAGTATGTTTAGTATGAGAAGCTGTGACTTCTTAGGAGAGTCTCAAGAATTACCGCCTTCCCTGGAATGTCTCTTGACTCAGCTATCAGGTGGCTTTTATAGCACCCCGGTGGCTGGCTCTTCATTTATTTGAATGTAAAGCAATGTTAATGTAGCCCCAAGGATCCGTGGAGAATAGTACAATATTTCTCACCTTTCAACTTGCGTACAAATCAACTGGAGATCTTGTTAAAATGCACATGCTGATTAGGGGACCTGAAATTCCAAAATTTTAAACAAACTTCTCCGTGATCTCCATCCTGCTGGTCCTTGGGTCTCCCTTTCAGCAGCAGAATAGTCAAACTGCTAAGAAGCAAGGCTGCTTTTTTCATCTCCAGTTTATTGCACGTTGTTGTCGACTCTGTATCCCTGTGTGCCACGAGTCCTGGGGACACAGCTGTGATGCTGTGGCTGAGACTAGCCTTGCCTTTTGACACCACAGTGAGACATCATTCCTGCTTCTTTCCTTCTCCTCTTCCAGGTGGAGATCCAGGGACAAAGAAATGTGTCTACGAAGGATCCTTTTTCTTTCCATCTTGCCTCCTCATTTTTTTCTACTCAGATCTTTCCACCAACTACCTCTGAGACATCACCATCCACCTTCTCCCACTCCTCCACCTCCTTCTCTTTTCTTCTCATTTCTTTCCTTTTGTTCTCTTTTTGTACTGTTGACTGAAAAAAAAAAAAAAAAAAGCTCAATCTAAAAGTTAAGAATTATGTTTTATTCACAGGACAAAATTGAGGACTTAAGCCCAGGAGATGGCCTCTCAGATGGCTCTGAGGGGCTGCTTGGAAGAGACAAGGGAGGAGCCAGGATGTATAGGAGTTTTGCAACAAAACCAAGTAGTTAGAACATCAAAAGGTTACCATTAATTAAAGAAAACCAGGCATCTCAAGCTAGTGAATTTAGTGCTTTTCTACGGATGGAAAGATGCAAGAGTCTGGGCTGAGTGATATCATCCCTTTGATGTGCACCTTAGCTGTCCCAGGCCAGTGTCCTGCTCTTCTCCATCCTGAGTCCCCTCAGGGGGCACAGTTGGGGGTGGCTGCAAGCTGGAAGGCTGCAACTTCCTTTGTTTACTGATAGGGCGGGCAACCTTTTTCATCCACAGTATCCCCCTCCAATCATCTGTTTCATCTTTTTCTTTCTTGCTTTCCCGTACTTTCTTCTCCTTCCCCTCTCCTCCCCCACGCACCCTCCCTCCCACTTCTAGACAGCTGCCCCTCCCAGGAACTGATCTGACTCCAAATGTGCCTCAGTAGTAGTTTGTAGGGGAATCTGCAGAGTTTTGAAATACACACAGTCACACACACCAGCTCCTCAACTCCCATCATAACCCTGCTTGAGAAGGTTATGGAACCTCCCCCAAAAGATCCATTATCATCTTACCCACCTAGCAGCGATGACTACGGGCAGACTGATCCTGCTCTGATTGCCAGCTTTCAGTTTCTCTGCATTCATTTGAGATATGCTCTCTGCTGTGTCCTTCACCCCTAGGTTATACGGGATGTTTTAATCTAGCCCATTCCATTAAATTTATTTTCAAAGTAAACACAATGAATTATTGGTGTTTTTTTAAAAAAAAATATATTATGCACTTAGTGAGTTTATAAAAATGTACCTGCCAGGTTTTAAGTCCTGGGCGTGCTCTGTTTCTTCAGTTTTCCTCCTCTCCTGCATCGGGGTGCTGCCTGATAAGCTCCCACTTTTCACCACTCCCTCATTTTTCTGGGGCCCCCTTTCCATTTACTATTTTGTTAGTTTACACCTCTCTCTCCTTGCCACTCCTCTTGCATGTGTAGCTTTTATTTGAGGAAAGTTCTAGAAGAAGCTGCTCACAGGAAGGCAAGCTTAGCCTCTGACCCACACTGTTTCTGCAGTGAGGGTGGGCGCGCCAGGCTTCTGGTGGCAGCAGATGCATGGAGGCAGCAGTATGGCGGATCGAGTTTAGTTTGCATTTTATTACTGTTGACACGCATCGCTGTTCTGTTTTGTTTCTGATTATCTCTTCACTCGTGAGAGCTTTGCTGTAAGCTCTGTAACTCAATTACCACACAGGGCTAGAGTGACCCGTTCTTAAACCCATTCTCAAGCGTGCATGTTGAACTCAGTTTTATGTCTGAAGCTTATCGTTTCACGTACTTTATTTTTGATTTGCATTAAATTGTTTTAAAAATAGGGACTTAATTAGAATAAATCACTCCGACTCTGACACCATAATAGAAATACAATAATGCTGGCCAGTTTCTCAACTTGTAATACACACTTGCATAAAATACTTTTATTAAATACAATCATCTAATACATTTTGGTCCAAATCACTCGTAATTAGTGGAAGAGTAAAGTTTATTGGATGATAAGTCAAGTAACATAAGCTTTTGAACTGATTGTCCATGAAACTGTTAGTAAATACTTGAACTTCTAATGTCTAACCAAGGAAAGGAGAAAATGTTCTATGCTTTGTAGGGAAGAAAAGATTTTTCTCTACCTTTTTAGGTTTTTTTGGCTAGTATAATTCATTAAATTGGCATAAGACAGATTAACAGAAGAGAAGCATATTTAAATAAGTATGTATGGGACCCCCAAAGATGTGAGACCCAAGCACAATTTGGGGAGATAAAGCTGCTAATTAGATGTTTGCCCTGCCGGAAAGAGAGGTCATTCAGATCAAAGTCATCTTTGGTAGCAGCTCTGTCTCTGGACAGGCCCCCCCATCTAAATTATTTTAGTCAGTTAAGGAGAAGGTTGGGCAGGCTTGTTCCAGACCAGGTGAGACACCTTTGCATTGCCCAAAATAAGCCTCTGAAGAATAACACATGAAAAGAAAAAGTCTATTCTTTCTCATTTTTATCATTGGAAATGCATTTCCTCACACCCCAAGTCAATAAAAATTTCCCAGTGAAAGTCTGTTTTGTAAAATGGTATAGAGGGAAATTTTTTTTCCATAGCTGTGGTGTTGGTAATAAGACCCACAGGTCAAACAGCAGGTTTTGTGTAGTTTTCCTTCATTTTTGATCTCATCGGGTTTTTTGGTGGTGTTTAACTGCTGTGAATAAACTGTGTTTATCCATAAAACAAGATTTTCAGTCCATATAATTATTAATATGCTTCTAAACAAAGTGAATGCCTGGAGGTACCGTGAATGATGTATAACTATTTAATACCCTAGCACATTTCAAAAATTAAAAAAATTTTTTAAAACTCCTTGAAATGTCTGAAGCTCCCCTAGGAGTCAGTTCTTCCCACATGAAAAGTGACTCAAGTAGAAGATTCCCTCTTTCTTAAAACATTTTTATTTCCTGGCCTTGTACCAGCTGGTACCTTAGTCCCCAAATACTCAGCGTATTTCCCTCTTGCTGTCACACTCAACGTTCAGCCTATCAGCTATTCCTGCCCCGTCTGTCTTCAAATACATTCTCGACGTCACTCCCAGCTTACTTTGAACGGAAAACTCTGCATTTCCAATGACGACATTGCTGGTTGTTTCTGACGTAGCTTCCTATGTGGTTTCCATGCTCCCAGGCTTGTTCCTGAAGATTAAAACTGTTACATAGAAACAAGAATAGCACTTTACAATCACGTGGACGATGTTGTTTATTCCCTTACCGCCCAAAATTCCCAAAGGCTTCTATTCACAATCAGAATATGTACGCTTCCTGACTAGAGCCCGTGACATCCCACATCACCTGGCTCAAGCCATCGCTGCTTCATCAGCTCTGTCCGTCAAGTCCACTTGGCACCCGTGAAATATGGCAGAAGTCCCTGTTTCAGGATCTTTGGAGTTGATCTGAGGCCACTCTTCCAACAGTTTCTGTAATAGCTCAGGTATATCAGGCAGGTCTCTACCACCACCACCACCTGTTCAAGGAATCTCTTCCTTACCCTCTATGTAAAATACTGTGCATCCTTACTCAGTAACCCTGTGTCATCTTCTGTATTTACCAACAGACTTCCCACTGCCTAACAGTAGAACATGTATTTATTTCAATGTTTAGTATCCACATATCCCTCCCTGGAATATAAATTGTGCAACAGGGCTTATCTCTCTTGCTCACTCTTCTAGAATATATTCTTATATCTAAAAGTCACATAGCAATAAAACTTTCTGAACAAATAAACTCAGTTATGCAAAAATGACATTTTACTTGGAAAATTGAGTTTTGAAAATAATAACTAAGTGTGAAAAGGAGATAGAAAATATCAAGAGAAATGGCCCTGGAGTTTGAATTATCCAAAGGAAACATTTTGATGCTGCAACCACATGTATTGTTCCCTTTACTCCGTTACAGTGGAACAAGAAATAAGTAAAAACGTGGGTGATGCCTGATCATTTCAGCACAGAAATGTCCACCCAATTATGGTGTGCGCGCACCCTGGTGGCCTCCTGATCGGTCACCGCTTGTGGTTTTAACCGCTAGACTATGGCAAAGACGATGGGACAGGCAATCCCCTGATCAAACTGAGTTTTATCACAAAAGCAGTGGGACATACATTATATAAAATACGTTATGTGACATATAATGTATACATGGGATGCTACACCCATGGTTATCAGCCCATGGGTGTAGCCACTAGGTTTGTGATTGTTACGCAGCAATAGAAAATTAAAATCCCACCAGTGTTGCTAACTTTATGGTAATGGATTTTTTTCTAACTTATAACGCACTAAAATAAGAACCAGAAATCTCAAACAGTAAAATCTCGATTGTAAAATTATTGGTCGGAAATGTCAAGACCTCTACAGAACTACTGAAGAAGCACCTGGAGAAGAAATGAGATTTTCCTCTTCTTGGTTGGATTAAAAATTAGATCATAGTGTAGCCAGAGGCATTTGTGCAAATTTGTGGCAACTGTACATTTGAACTAGTTTGTATTCTTCTCTGGTTACACGCATGTTTCTTTGAGATCAGATTAGGTCAAAGGATATGGAAGGTGTTCGCTTTGTCAAAAATAATTTACTTTATATTTCTTTGGCGGGAATGAAAATAAAAGCTGACGGAAATTTTCAAACAGTCGCACTGCAAGTTTAGACATCTAAATTGCTTTTCTGCTTCAGGCAATGACAAGCAAGTTATACTTTGGAGTTTGAAGAATATTTGAGGGAGGATTTTTGCATTATATTCTGTCTTCACTTTTAATTGATCTTGAAAGTTATCAATGACAACAATGCAACGGTAATATTTGCAGGCGCCCGCACCCTGTAAGGGTGGGGAGTTTGTCCTAGGCTGTGACATATATTTCTGCTATTGTGCAATCTTTAGGTTTCTTGGGACATTTTTTTAAGAAACCCTTTGTAAGTCAACACAGAAATCTTCTGACCTATTAAGTATTAAATATTTAATAGTATCTATCTATATCTATCTATCTATCTATGACATATATTCAGTGAACATCATACTTGCAAAGACCCTATGGGAGGCTTCTTAATTAAATATACCAATTCTATAGTGTCATTTAAACATTGAGATAAGATAACACCTCTACAATTATCTTAAAAATGCAGGCTAAACATAACCGTTGCAAATGAGAACATGTAACTTGAACTCCATGACCATCAAGGCGATAAAATGGAAATGATGAGTTATGCAGCCTCACTTTTAATAAGAGAAAAGCAACGTTTATTTTATCAGGTGTAAGACTCACAGTTTTTTTTAAGAAAAATGCTATTAAGAACTTTCAATAGTAAAACTGATTTTAGTATGTTTGTGATTGTTACATCTCATTTTATTTCTGAAACGGTACCACAGTAGGGAAACACTGGAAAACATCCACTTTCATATATTTTGCGATAATTTCTTTTCAATAACACATGTGACGTCCTTTCTATGTTTGTTGAGGGTCTGGGGGTGTTGTTGAATGAAACGGACATCGTTTTAAACAGAGTTACATTTGCTACATTACAATGAGGGAGGCTGAACATCAGCACATGAGCAACGGACTAGCGTTCCGATTTTAGATGGTAATTAGAGTGCCGTGGAGGAAAGGGCATCCGGAAGTGTGACAAACAGCAGCTGGAGTAGAGGTGAAGGAGTCAGAGACTGTGAAAATTGGCTGATAGAATATTAAAATCAGAGGTAATCTTATCTGTGGACGCCCTAATAAAAGAAAAAAACATAGGTGGTTCGTTTAAGAACTGGCAAAGTTTGGATAGTTTGCAAGTGGTAGAGTAGTAGGATGTGAAGATTCAGAGGGAATCAGGATCCAGACTTGGGGACCTCGGGAAGCATTAAGAGAGTTACAGCAGAAACATGAAATTATCTGACTTGCGTATTATGCAAATTACTTCACCTGCTGTTTTGTGAATAGTCTACGGTGAGGAAGCAGAGGTGCCCGCTCGGAGGTCATTGCGTTAATCTATGCAAGAGACCGGGTGAGTGGTAACAGAGGAGATGTTGCCAGTTTGGGGATGTGTTTTAAAAGCAGAGTAGGTAGTACTTGCCGATTGGTTGGAAAATGTAGATGAGAAGAAATAATAAGGTATAATTTCCAGGGTTTGGGTGGAAATAACATTGCCATTAAATCCATAGGGAAGATGAGGGAGGAACAAGAGTTTTGGACTTAATCATAGCGCTCAGCGGCTCTGAAATACTCATAGTTCATTATCTTTCATAATGTATTGCTCATGCTGTTTAGTTTTAATATAATTATTGATGCTGTTGAATATAAGCTACCACCTTTCCAGAAGTTTTCTATTTGTTCAATCTATTATTTCCTTTTCCTCTTTCTTTGCCTTCGTTTATAATCGAGCATTTAAAAAATGATTCTAGTTGGGGAGGGTGTAGCTCAGTGGTAGAGTGCACATTTAGCACGCACGAGGTCCTGGGTTCAGTCCCCAGGACTGCCATTAAATCAATCAGTCAATCAATCGATCTAATTACCTCCCCACCCCTCCTTCCCCTACAAAAAGAAAAAAATTAATCTATTTACCTATTCTATCGCTTATGATTTGCATCTACTGAAACATCATGGTTGCCCTAGGCTTTATACGCTACCTCCTTAATTTGTGATGATCAACCTTCAAGAAGATACCATGTAAGACAAATCTTACAGCAGTGTGCCTCTAAGCTCTTCCTCTTATCCTCTGTGCTGTTTCAGTGTTGCATACACCACATAGCGCCCCTACACAGCTACTCTTTCAGATAGTCAGTATGTTTTAGAAATTAAAAAAGTAAGAAAAAAAGAAAATACCTATTTTTTAATTTGTTTTCATTTTAACTATTTCTCAATCTCTCAATTTCTCTCTGTAGATCTGAATTTATATACACTATGCTATTCTTTGGTAAAAAGATTTAAAATTTGTAATAGTGCAAACACTATTTTTATCTGGAAAAAAGTAATTGTTCTTCATTTTCAAAAGACATTCACTTTACTAGGTACAGAAGTACCATCACCTCACTCCCCAGTATTTTAAGTAAGTCACTCCGTTGTTGTATGGCTTGCATATCTTCTGATGAGAATTCTACTGTGTCGTTTCTCTCTGGCCACCTGTAACATTTTATCTTTTGTCCTTGGTTTTCTGCCATTTAATTATGCTTTGTCCTGACGTATGTATATATTTTTTAAAGTAATGTTTATTTTGCCTATGGTTTCTCTTAGTTTCTTGAATCTATAGTTTAATATCACTGTTTTTGAAAAATTATTTACTCTTGGTGTATTTCTCCTATACCATTTATTTTTTTCTCTTTGCATTTTGGCCCAGTTACACATATTATTTCTTATGGTCTCAGGATTCATGAATGCTCTGTTTGTTTAGCTCTTTTTTCTTTCTGTGTTTCCATTTGTTTTTTTCCTATTGACTAATTACTCTTGGCGCGGCTGGGTGCTACCGTGCCTGCCCAAGGCAATCATCATCTCCGACTTTTAGCTAGAGTTTGCATTTGACTTCTCTTTATGTCTATCTGCTTGGCTTTCCCATCTCTTCCTACACATTTGCCTCTTTCCTGTAAAATCTTTTAACATATCACTCAAAGAGTTTTAAACTCTGTCTGGTAGTTCTAATGCCTAGGTTGTCTCTGTGTGCTGTTTAAATCTGCCGAGTGTGTGACGGTTTGTTTCGCAGCAACAGAAGAGCCTGGTTCCATTGGTTGTTTTGTCTCTTGATAGCTGGATTTTTAAAAATATCTTGCTTCTTCATGTGGCTCATCATTTCTGATTGAACGCTGGACATTGTACGTAGAACAGTGATGACTGAGGTGAAGAGTGTAAGGGACGCGTCTTTTCCTGTTTGCCTGGTGGTGTGGGAGTTTGGACCAATCTAGGCAGCATTTAGTCTACTTTAGGGTTTGTTGTTGTTCTGGTTACCTTTAGCCAACCTTGGTTTCAAATTCCTCTGTTTTATTTTATACTTGGAATAAAGACGGATGTGAAAAGGTATTTTCTCTGTATTTCTGCTCCTGCTTCCCTGTGTACCTGTAGCTCAGACACGGTTTCTCCCACTCTTTCGTCCTGTTATCTGCTGAACTGCAGTTGCTCTCTGCCCGGTATTTGCAAACGTGGTGGGAAAGGCGAGCGTGCGCTCTGCTGTCGTACCTGATGTCGGTGTTGTGTGGGCTCCCATGCGCCTTGCCCTCTGTGGCGCAGCTTTCTTGGTTACGCTGCCCTTTCTCTCAGAGACAGCCAAGCTGTGTCCTGTGCATCTGGTGACTCGGGTAGGGGGCATGTCCTGCCCCACTTCTCGTGGTGGGACCCTAGAACATCATCACTGTAGGACCAGCAGGGACTCCATGTCTCTCTCTTCTCTTGCAGGAGTAGAGAGTGTTCTTTTTCTCCCAGCCATATGAGTCTTCACCTGTGCCCGGGGGATAACGGGATTGCTCTCCTCCCCACAGTGGCTTGAAATTTTACCTCTGTTAAGGAGAAGGTTCTGGGGAGGGAGGTCATGATTGGCACTGGACAGCGGCGCCTTCATTGCTTTGCCACGGGGGACCCAGTGTTCATACCCCGTCTTGACTGGGAGTAGATCTCTCTTTCTTTGTCTATCCAACAAACTCACTGCATTGCAAACTCAGTACTCTAATGGGTTCAAGAAAAGTTATTATTTTATAGTTTATCTGGCTTTATTGTAGTCAAGGGAGGTGCAATGCATTTTCCAGCTTCTAATATCCTAGGTGAAAGCAAACAGCAAGGCACATTTTGAACAGCAGAGAAGTGTCCAGAGAGTAGAATGGTGGTCTCCGGGTGGCGGGCGGGGGCGGGGGAGATGGGAAGCTTCTGTTTAACAGGTAGAAAATTTCCATTACGCAAACTGAGTGAGTTCTAGGGACCTGCTGGACAACATAGTGCCTATAATTAACAACACTTCCAGTGCATTTCAAACTTTGGCAAGAGGGTATATCTCATGTTCAGTGTTCTTACCACAGTTAAAAATAAATAAAGGGAGAAAAAAAAAACATAGACCTCTAAGGTTAAAATCAGTTGTTTTCCAGAATTCTTCTTGGATTCTATTCTAAATACTTCTTGCCAATGGATTAGCCTTTTGCCAGAAACCCATTGTGGTTTTGTAAATAAATATTCTTTATATAAGCCACGGCATCTTGTCCAATAAGCAGATGGAGGAAAATCACCCAGAGGTCAAGAAATTTCAACACCTGAAAAGCCACAGTATATATTTTCCACTAACCCTCTCACGTAATCTGCAACATGACACCTTGAGGTAAGATGTGGTCTGGACCACCACTTGCCAATAAAGAAATTAGGGCAAAGGAAAGTTCAAATTTCTTGTCCCGGGTCGCAGCCCTGGAGAGTGAAAGCTGGGACTCAGGGTTGGAATCTGTGTTCGTAGTCATCATATGATACTTCACACATGTCCTGCCAGTGACTGCAAGAGACACTGAGCAAGCTGAGAAGCACGCCACCGCCATGCTTTTTGTCCTTTATTTTCACTTAAGAAAAGGAAAGAAATGTGAAAATAGATTTCCCTAGCTGAAGCTACCAATTAACTGCCAAGAAGGGGAAATCCTAAGAGCCGATAATGAGACTTTGAAACTCCAAAGGCTCATGCTGTCTCCTGAAGTATGCACCAGGTTTGGTAACTTTAAAGTCTAAATTTAGAAGCTCAGCACTGAGAAGCTCAGCTCTGATTTCATAATTAAATGATAATATGAGATACACATATATGGATAGATGTATGAATCATGGCATGGAGCTTAGGGCATCCAGAAATAATTGCTTCCAATTCACATTAGGCATCAGCTGTACAGCAGAAAGAAAGAAAAGTATTTTTCAAGCAATAGTTTCTTTACGGTAATAGTCTGAGAATAAACTATTGAAAAGAAGAGACGTTTATTAATGTAAAGAAAAGGAAGGCATTATAGCTGTGACTAAAGGCTAAAGTATGAAGTGTATCAGCTAATTGCTCCAGAAATTTTATAGATTCATCCCAAGCCAGCACTAGAAAGTTTGAAATAAATATTCAGTTTAGAAGTTTGATCTGAAATGTAATGGAAAACATTTAATATAAATATATGTGTAATATATAACCTCTATTAAAAACCTCTGTTTTCTAGTGAAAGTTTAGTGAGGGATACGTTTGAAAAGGACATATAAATCGTATGTTCTAAGCAACTTATTTTAAAAGAGAAAGAGTTAGTCATGAAATTAGCAGATGCTATCACATACAAATTCTAGTGTATATAATTCTCTGAAGTTTATAATCCTAGGTGATTTACAGGCTCTTAGGACCAGATGGCATGTCACACAGTGAGGGTGGCAGGTTGCTGGAAGAACGTTAGGAAGTGAAGGCCGATGGATACATGCACGGCTCCTCTAGGAAAGAGTGATGTGTCTCTTTCTGGTTTTTGTTTGTTATGTGTCCTTTGATAATCCTTAGCAAAGGCTGGGACTGTGTAAGATCTGTGACTCATATGGGTTTGCTTTGACAGGTTGACCTATGTGATGATGCACTCCTTGATTCCTTGTTAAGGAAAAAAGAAAGAAGGAAAGGAAGGAAGGAAAGAAGGAAAGAAGGAAGGAAGATAGATCATAGTTATTATAGGTCTGTTGTGTCAGAATATATTCCTAGTATCTTATCTTCTTGATGAACTGTACACAAGCCCTTGAAATCTCAAGGGGAAAAATAGTTATTTAAGTCTATATGTACCTGTATTATAACTAATCTTAATAGTAAATATAAATGAATTATTATCTTAAGAGGTGATTTGCCATGTTTTATGTTTATTGTTAAAACACAATAAACAGTGAAATGATTTGCTGTTGCTGTGTATGTAATAAACATTTGCACAATAAATGGACGCCTCAAAATTTTACATTTAAATAAATGACTTTGTACATGATTAAATTAGGAGTGTCTTATCTAAGAAAAGGATCAAATTGTCATTCAGATTCCTTATGAGGAGGTGAGAAAGAGCTCTAACAGATCTCTTCCAACCCTAGATAAAGATTAGAGTAAATGTTTTCTTTCTGAAATGATGCAAAGACTTTTTTGAAGTAAATGCAGTTGGTCAAAGGATGTCTGAAATTTTGCAATCTGGGTAATGGACTATCAACTCTTCCAGGAGAAGTGAAGGAGCAGAAGTATTAATGAGAAACATATGATATGTTTCTTTTTAAACCCACTGAGTTGAAGCTTCCTGAAAAACAGACAAGTGGAGATCTCCAGTGCTCAGCCAGAAACGCTGCAGAACATGGGAACGTAGCTTACATCAATTCCTTCTGCACAAAAGGGCTCGAAAACTATAAATTTGAATAACGCAGGCCGTGGTTTACAATGCTATCAGGTAGAAAAAGTATGTTGCACAGTAAAAGAAAAATGACAGAAGTCAGAAGAATGTAAACAGTTAAGTAAAGAAGTCCCATCAATGTGATAGATGCTTGAAAACCAATATTAAACAAAGTTTCACAGAAACCTCTTAAGACACAGAAGACAGAAATAATACCCAGGTTTAATACCAGTAAAAATTAGTTGAGAATTTGAAACTCGGCTGGACTGAGTCCTTCACTGATAGCCTTTCCCATGACTGGTTCACCAGGGCGGTGAAGATGTGCAACGGGAAACTGGGGTGGGGGGTAACGTGGAGGTAGAAGGTGAGCAGTGAAGACAAGGTGGGCTACACAACAGAAAATATTTGAGAACAATCCTCAGGTGAGTGGGAAATACACTTAGAACGGGAGTTTGTGAGACTCCAGATTTGTAGGAATTCTGTGAGGCATCACAGAGGGTTATAAAAAGTCAGTAATTAAAACAGAATGGTTTTAGCAGCCCAGCAGACACGAGGAAGAGAATGGGAGTCCATAAATAAAAGCAGACCTTCAATTCGACGTGCGATCAAGGTGGTGTGTCAAAAGACGTGGCTTCCGTATATGACAGTAGCACAGCTCGGGAAGCGTCTTGGCAAACACAGTCCATACGTCGCACCAGAAAACAAGAACAATTGCAAATGAATCACACATTTCAGTGGAAAATTAGAAAGTGAAGGAACAGGAGGAGAATATGGTAGAAATCTTTTTTCTTTTTTTTTATGTGTGAATACTGCCACAGAATACTGAAGTGTTCCTAGTTTATCTATCAGAAACTAGAAGAAAATAATGCTTCCACTGTACACACACACACACACACACACAATCCATAAACAATGGAAAACTAAAATTAAAAATCTGGGAAAATATTTACAATGACTATTAAATCACATTTCTACTTTGTAAGAAGCTCCTTGAAATTAATACCAAAAAGACCTAAAATAAAACTAAAAGACAAATTGTTTATAGCCAGAACACAGACACACACACACACACAGATTTTAATTAAACATCATGAAAAATGTGTAAACTCATTTAAATAAGGCATACTCAATTTAAAATTCCATGAAAATACTATCCAAAACTTCGACTACGCTTTCTGTTGCTGAAGCCTGACATAAGCAGGAATTTACCAGCATTACAGTTGAAACTTCTCTACCATGTGGGGGTTAGGGGTGCCAACCCTCTCACAGTCGAAGATCCACGTCTAACTTTTGATTTCCCCAAAACTTAACTACTAATAGCCCACTGCTGACCTGCAGCTTTATCTATAACATAGTCAATTAACACATATTTTATATGCGCTGTGTATTATACATTGTATTCTTACAATAAAGCAAGTAAAAAAAAAATTATTAAGAAAATCATAAGACAGAAAAATTTTATGGCATATACTGTTACAGTCATATTCATGACATCACATTGGAAACACTGTTACGTTATAAAACACTTACCTGCGAAGATAGGCTGACATGCATTTTCTCCAGTGACGAGATATGTATTGGATGGCAATGCAAATGTCTTTGAAAGCAAAGCTATAAAATACTAAGAAAACTAACAAGCTATTAATTTTATATTAAATATCGCTCACCCTGAGTCTGTGTAAGGACAGGCTATCCACTTAAATACAAGTCCTGAATACAATGTTCTACACATATATTTTTGTATACTTTATTGAAAAAATCTGTATAGAAGTGGACCCACTCAGTTCAAACTTGTGCTGCTCAAGGGTTTACTGTATTGATACAGTGTAAACGATCCCCACAAGGAAGGTAACTTGAGACACTCACTAACATTACAAAAGGACGTTTTTACTTTAAGATGTAGAAAATTGCAATAGGACATTACTCAAATCCAAGTAATGAGAACAAGACAGAAAATTCCAAAAATTCCCCAAACTAACTCCGTCGCCTTCTTCAGGAGAAATATTTTCCAACAAGCTTTTAGTTTTCTTAAAAAGGTTTTTTTTTAATAAAGTTAGTAAAACATGGCAAATTTCTCCTGAATTCATGACAAAAGTCATATTCTACACCCCGTGCTCAAATTGCTTTTCATTTCTTCATGGAGAGGGTGCTCTGTAAAAGTAGCTTGCCTCACTGTACTTTGTTTTTCAACATTATTAACTTTTCATTATATTTAAACAGTAAGGTACGACAGGCAATGAATTCCTGGATGATGATTATACTTTTTTTGCATAAAAATAAGTGACTGTTGGAACCCCAAAGATAAAATATTTTCTAGAAATGTTCAAATGCCATATTGCTTTAAAAATGGAAATCTTATGTTACAAGAAGAATGAAAGTAAAGTCTGGAATAATTCTCAGCATATACTCCACTGCACACAAAAGATTTGGAGTATCTATTTCTCTTCTGTCTGTAGCATCACTAGCAAATTGCATGCTCTGAGGGCGATTTAAAGTCCACCAGAAAAGCTTTCAATGATAGTCGCATCTTCTGAAGTCTGTCGCTAAAGTAACTTTTCCTTTGACCAGCAAATGACCTTAGCACCTAAATGCTGTTCCCAGGAAGGAGACAGAACCAGAAAATTCTTGTGATTGCTCTGCAGCAGCAATATTAAAAATGAAGGACAACAATGACAAAGAAAAGATTTCCGGATGCTTTCCAAGGAAACTGAAATTTTACATGTCAGTTTCGGATGCAAAAGGAATATATCTTACATTTTCTCTTAGTTTATTTTAATTAATTGTAAAGTTATACTGTCATAGAGACAGAAATATCTCTGAGGGAAACCAAGAATGCTTAGATCATTCAGTTAAATGTCACTCTTAGAGGAGACAGAAAATAATATTTTACTGTGTTTTCCCATAAAAGGAATGTAGTTTCTCTTGGTAAAAAAAAATAAATGAATAAAAATAAAATTTTATCAATTACACAACTATCATCTGCAAGTAATAGAACATCTTTCTGAAACGAATGTTGTACAGGAAAAGTCTATTATCTTGTATGACGACATGTCTAGAGGGAAATAAGGGACCAAGAATGTTCCTGTACAATTCCTTTTCTGCTTCTTTGTGATTTCTCACTCTTCCTTTAGCTCTGCCTTCATTTTATGTGTCCTTGTCCTGAGATACAAGACAGCTGCATGTTTCCAGCTTGTTAATTCCTAGGCCTAAATGCCATGGAAAATGTAGTAGACATGCTGAGGTTCGTAGGGGGCAAGAAAAAAGTTCCATGTGGTGATGCAGAAGAACCATGACACTTAGACACTTATACACCACCTACTGGCAGGTCTCTCGCTCTCTGGGCTCCCAAAATAGCCATTTTATATCTGGAGTCAGATTAGTCTGTGAGATAAACACTGGAACTTTTTTTCTTTTTCTTTTTCTTTTTTTTTTTTTTAAGGAAGGAGAGGGAAAAATACAGTTAGGCAGGCCTCCAACACATCACAAATATTTTCTGAACCTGTAGAATCTAGAATTAAAATATTTAAAACTTTTCCAAATAACCACTATTATGTGAATAGATAGATATTAAGAAACTAAAGCAAAATTAAATATTAATTTTCAGATTTCATCACTAATTAAAAATGGCCTTTCCTTCATATTACATCACATATACAGTGAGTAAAGTCTGTACTTGCAATGTCTACTTTAGTAATCTATGAAAATCTAAAAACATGTGCTCTGGATGTACATTCAGATATCAAGCAGAAAGTTAATTAATAATCTTAAACTCCTGGTAAAACAAGTCTGAATCAAGGCTAGAATGATAAAAGTATGTTTAGAAAAATTCTAAGCACCAGGAGAATAATGTGTGATTAAATGATTCCTTTGTACTAACAGTATTTCAAAAAACTTATTTTGAGCGCTCAAAAATTTTAAATTAATATTTAATTTATAACCATGCCTCATACCTCCTGTTCCCATCATAATGCTTTATTTTTCTCTCAGTACTTGCAAACATCATAAATGCTGATCCGTTTATATCTAATGTCAATTTTCATCCCAACCCTAAAATATAAGCTTAAATTTGCCTACTTGGTTAACTACTGTGTATTAATACAGAGTAGGTTCTCAAGATATTTTTTAAAAAAGAGGTTTTTTTTGTTCTGTTTTGTTTTTTTCCTGGCACAACTGAGATCATCTTGTGGCAATTTATTTGAGGAATGCTTTTGGCTTTTTAAAAAAATCATACACATACATTTATGTGTGAGCATGTTTGCATTTGAATACACATACATCATGGATATCTTAGATTAACAGAAATTGTATTTATGGCCTATATAAAATATGTTGTATATGTAACATTCATTTTCTCAGCTGTACCCTATTTTATTCTATGACTTTAAGACAACAAATTAACTATCTAATTGCTAACAGTGTTAAAGAGGGTTACTAAGAGAGCATTTTCCAGATCTCCATTTTTGGCAAACTAGTTGCTCTCAAAGACTCTCTTCTCTGAAACAAATAGTATCACAAACATGGTACTTTGTTCAATCACCACTGGCTGGGAAGAAATTAAGGAAACCTCAGATTGGAGAAGAAAAGCAAACAGACTGAAACAGTGAGCTAAAATCTAAAAGATGACGAGGTTCACCTAAGGACAGCTGTCCATGGAGTGGTGGGCATTAATTTCTTTTAATCAACTGACCACAAGTTAGGGGACCTAAAACAGAGACCTTCACATTATGTGAAGCGTCTCAAAGAGAACACAGGTTGTCCCAAATTGGTGGTGAACCCTGACTCCAGGCAAAGACAGGTGGGGGGTTCTTGGAAGAAATCATTCATAATTTAGGACCTTAACAGTCCCACCTCATTATTACAAACATCATGAATTCATCATCAAAAATCAGTGAACACAAAGTCACCTGGAGTGAAGATCAAAAGAAACAGATATCAGCTCTACCACCTCCACCTGAATTAGTATATTTATTAGAGACTCCAAAAGCACTTACATATTAAATACTCACAAAATGTAATAGATAAACAAAAGAAATAAGCAACAAGATATTATAAAAAGTGAACAGCCATGGATCATAGACCTAAATATAAAACACAAACTGTAAAATTCCTAGAGGGTAATATAGAAAAAAAAAATAGATACCCTTGGGTGTGGTCATGACATCTTAAATATAATACAAAGGCATGATTCATGGGCGAAATCAACCTTAGCATAAAACCCTCATTTGTGCTCCTTGGTATTTGCCCAAAGGAGTCGAAAACATACGTCCACACAAGAACCTGCCCGCGGTTGTTTATAGCAGCTTTATTCATAATTGCCAAACTTTAAAAGCAGCCAAGAAGTTCTTTAGTAGGTGAACAGATAAATCAACCGAGCTGTAGTCAGATAATGGAATACTATTAGAGACTAAAGAGGAATGAGCTATCAGTCCTTGAAAAGACATGGGGGATCTTAAATGCACATTACAGTTGAAAGAATCCAACGTGTAGAGGCTACATGCTGTATCATTCCTACCATGTGACATTCTGGGAAAGGGAAACGTGTGGAGACAAAGAAAAGATGAGTGATTGCCAGGTATTTGTGTGCTTGGAGGGAGGGGGGAGGATGAGCAAGCAGAGCGTGGAGGATTTTCAGGAAAGTAAAACTAGTCTGTATGTTGCCATAATGGTAGACATACATCATTGCCCATTTGCTCAAAGCCATAGGATGTCCGCCAAGAGGGAACACTAACGTAAACCAAAGGCTCTGGGGGAAAACGGTGTGCCAGTGTAGGTCCCCGACCCCGCCGCCGGCGTGAGACCTTGCTGATGTCAACAGTGGGAATTCAAGTGAAGCCAGGGCTGTAGGGGAAATCTCTGTACCTGTCTCTAAATTTTGCTGTGAATGTAAAGCTGTTCCAAAATAAATAAATAAATAAAGTCATATGTAGAGACTAAAAGGGAACAATGTATAGGAAAAAAATAAAACTTCAAATTTAAAACTGAATGGAGAGCTTAAGCAGAAGATTAGAAAAAACAGAGTGGAAAATTAGTGAAGTCAAAAACAGGACCATCTAAATTACGTAAAGTAACTCACAAGGAGAAAAAATATGAGCAAAAACAAAGAAAACATTAAGAGGCAGGGAGAAGTTTTAAGGTAATTCTAATCAGAAGCTAAGGAGGACACAGAAAGCAGATGGGGAGGTGACAGTATTTGAACTGACAACAGGGAAGAGGTTTCTTAAAGTGAAGAAACCTGGGGATTTGCTAAATAAGAACAAATTCTGCCAAGCAGGTTCATGTAAAGAAGCCCACCGCTTGCATCACATGTATTTAATAACAATAAACATATTACATAAAATAAATATGCAATAAATAAATGAAAATGAATATTTAAATTGATAATAAAATGAAAAAATGTATAAAAATGTTTAATAGCAATAAACATAAAATTAATTGCAATGGTAGCTAAATTGATTTTATAATATTATGTAATAATGCAAATAATAATAATAAATGCAATGACTGTAAGGATAGGTAATACTTCTCAGTATACTGGCAACCAGACACACCGCATTAAGCACCCAACATATATTCTCTCTCTTTTTCCCTCATAAACTTATTTTAGACAAGACTTATCTTAATGTCCTATAGTCCTGTAGACACCTAGTTTCATCTGCTATTCAATCTCAAAGAATCTGAGTCCATTAATTACACTTACCTTTTTTTAGTTCTTTTTTTAAATTTATTTCAAATGCTACTATATCTAATAATTTTAAGACTATAGAGACATATTTAAATAGACATCATTCTACTTTTGTTAGTATATGGTTTTTCCAAATCATGCAACTTTTAAAATATCCTCAAGGTATAAAAATACTTACCTGGGGATAACTCCTGTGTCTCGAGTAAATTTTGTGAACTCTGTCTAGCATGTATGTCTTTTTGGGTCTCTTTGCCTTCATTTTTGATAGTTATCTATCACTTGCTATCATTATTCGTCTTTACAAGAGGAAACTTTTATCTGGGTTCAGTCTGACTAAAATACCTGTGTGTTTTTGGAATCGTATGCTTCTGTAAGGGAACGAACAACTTCAGTTTTAAAAATGTCTTTGAATTTATGCCGACCCACATCTGCTGAAACCTGTACCTTCATTTCTGCCCTCCTTGTGGGGTCAGGAGGCCACCCATGCCAGTGGCCAGCATGACCACTAGTGATGTCCACAGCTTCTAGTTCGTTGCCACATCTCTTCTTGTTACTTTATGTTACTACATTTAGCTCCCTGGCTGCAAAAATCAATCACCCAGCTTTTTGTCTGCTTGTTTTTCTCGTCCTCCTCCTCCTCCCTAGAAGTCCCAGCCTGGGGGTTGTTTGTTTTAATTTAGTGAGAAATCTAGAAAACTTAAATCAGTGATCATGACGGTGCATCTGTGTGGTCCCCCCTGTCAGCGATTTCTTGCTGGATGCTCTGTGTCATGTAAGTGGCCTTTAGATATATTTACTATTTTCCCCTGGCCTCCCTGCATACCCTTGTCTTCTGGGTGAAGTACAGACACAAAGCCAGGGTTTTTCAGAAGCCCTGAGTCACCGTGTTCAAACAGTGCACGCTGCCAAGATCCAGAGAGGGGTGCGCCCACACTCAGAATCCTCCCTCAAATTAATTCAAATTCCACTGCAGCATATTCGGTGAATGATCTTCTTGATATGTGGTTGGGATCTATATTTTATTTTAATCAAACACAGATTTTCTGAATAGTTTAATTTTTGTCTTCCTGGGATTTCAAAAGAAGGGGAAGCTATTTTTAACTTATGGAGATTGTACAGAATGTAAATGGTATTAATTTAGATTAATGCAGTTGAAGGCCTAGTGAAAAAAAATAAGTAAATCTAAAGAAAGATTTAATTCATTTGCCACTGCTAAAGAGAAAGGTAGGCATTTTGGTACAACGCTCATTTTCTTTCCTGCCCTTCTCCTGTATTACATCTATGTACGCTTCATTGTAACCATCTGTTTTAGAACCCGTTTGAGTCCACATGACACCCATTATTTAGATTTATAAGACAGATAATATTTAGCCAAATTAGCAATCAGAATGCCTGAATGTTTTAACACCATTTATAATTAACTGCTGGGTATAATAACAAATAGGGACAGCAGCTGCAACAAAACTCCGATTAGGCCGTCAAAACGGGGATAATTCTAATTTATGGAAGGCCCCAAACTCATCTTCAGCCCACGGAACAACAGCTCAGTAATAACCCAGCCAGGCCACGGGGCACCACCATCCTGGGGTTCAGCTCAGGTAGAGAATCCTTCTAAACAGTGAGGCCGCGTTCCTCACCAGCCTCAGTCATTCTTGGAACTTCAGGATGAGATCGAAGCCTGAAGTTGTTTTTATCCCGAGACAGAACCCAGAATTCGCAGCTCCGATGTCATTCAGTCATTGTGATTCTGGAGCTTTTCTGGTCCTTTTCTTTTCCCACCAGTGTTTCTAGATCGTTGAATAATGATCTCAAATCCTGTCCTTAAACAACCAGAACAAAACAGGAAGTCGCATTTACTCTTGACAGCGCCGTGCAGCCAGGAAAACCAGACTCCCCTTCACAGGGGAGGGGACGGAAGCCAGAACGGACCCGCTTCCTTGTGAGGCTACCCGGGACCGCACGCGGCTGGGATCCCCCGCCGGCTGTGATGCTGCTCATTGTGCCACCCTGGCTTCTCCGTCACGACTGCCTACTCTTTTGAAACAGTCAGTACGTGGAACGTAAAACCCAAGCGAGATTTACAAAGAAGGGGCAAAACAAAAAATAACTAGTAACAGTCGTACTATCCGTGTAGTAATTACAATTTATTTTGCATTTACTTTTGACAAGGCATTTTAATAAGCATTTGCTGCATCATTGCATGCTGATGACAGCCTTTTAGATGGATATTCCATTTTCATGCTCAGGTAACAGAATACTGCAGTTATTAAGAAAAGGGTCTATATTCATTGTCTGAAATTGGAAGGTCAAGTCAAGGTCTTTTGGAGGAATACAAACCATGCATTCAAACACTATATATATATATATATTTTTTTTTTTTTTCTCTCCCCACACTGCCTTGGCATTGGCTGCTTTTGAAGGCTATGAGGACAAGTTCGGTAGCTGGTTCTAAGCGTGATGACCGTGGTGGTTACAGCGTGTTTTTAATGCCCGTCTGTCTTTCCTTCACCTCATTCAGGGGGAGAATTTCCCTCTGATACCACTTGCTTCTGCTAAAACTGTCAGTCACAGTGATGGACGTTACCGTTACTACTCTTTTGAATAAAAGTGACAAAGACCTACCGAAAATGCATAAACAGAAGGATAACTGATTAACTGGGTTCAAAAAACCGAGGGTAGGAAGGCTCTAAGTGCAGGTGCTCCGGCCTCAGAATATATAATGAAGAGAAGTAGTTTTTCTCCTCCTTTCAAGTGTTGATTTTATTCATAAATCTTAATTTAGTGGCAAATGGTTGCAACAGATATTCTTAGTAACATAATCCCAGCCTCCTGTCGAGTGGGGCAGACATCTCGCTGACTCGCACCCACCCCATCCTAAACTATTTAGAGTGACCAAGAATGTGAATCCAGAGAATAATTTCGATCAATCAACTGTTGACCCCCGGAACTTCAGTTGGACGCAGCACATCCACCACGTTGCCTGACAGTGTGAGTGCAGTGATGTCTCAAACCAAATGAGAAGAGATATTATTTTACTAAAAGAATTTCCCATGCCCTGGAGAGATCATTACAACAGTCACGAGGCTATACTAAGAGCTCATGCCTACTGAGTGCTTGCTATGAACCAGGCGCTGACACAAGGTTACATAAAATAGCTTGTGTCATTTCACTCTACCAGATGTTTTGTTATCTCTGCCCTTTCACCAGGGAAGATACTGAGACATGGGGAACATGGGTAACTTGCTCTAGATGGAACATCTTGTATAAGCTTGATTGGGGCTTCAAATGTAGGTTGTCTATTTCAAGATTTTCTATCTACCCACATTGGCGTATGGCCTTTCTACCGTGGACAGACACATATTCTCAGAAATGAAAGATGCAGCAAAGTAATTAGCTAAACAACTAAGTAAGTAAGTTAAAAAAGAAATACAAGAAATCAATGAATACTAAAATATTTGAACAGGATAAATGATTTCCTGATGAATAATCTACATCAAGTCTGAAAAGAAATTGATACTCAAAATACAAATTTCAAAAATCAAAACAGTAACATCAATGCAATCTTGGAAAAGGAAATGATGTAGAACTTCCCCTATCAGTAATTTATTATGAAGCTGTAGAATTTAATATAATCATTTAGACCGTCAAGTTGAAAGTTCTCTGTTTTTGTCTTCAACAAATTTCTTTTCATTTGCTAGTGTATTTTTCTTTGTCCTATTACTTTCTACTCCCTACAGCACATGCCTTTGCTCCTGCCATCATTCCAATTTTCTGGAATGTTCTAATCACCTCCCCAATCTTGCTCTTGTGCAATGCATCCTGAGCGTGGTTTTCATACCATGCACCAAGTGGCTCATCTTCAGGGACAACCCTGCAGCAGACGTCACGCTCTGCATGGTCCCTTCCAGAATCGATTCTGGTTTGGCTTTGTTGAACCAGTAGAAGGCAGTGGATGCTATGCTGTGTGGCTCACGTCAGAACCTTCAGATCACTCCATCCTGAGATGCCATCTGAGGGCAATTTCATGAGAGACACTGACTCGGAACCACCCACCTGAGCCCATTCAACCCCTGGGGCTGCGAGAGATGGCTGCACATTGTTTACAACACTAAGTTCCAGGGCAGTGTGTTACAGAGATGGAAACGGAAAGCATTTGCAATTTCAGTCGAAGCAGGACAGTTCTTCTCTTCCTTAAAATAATTTTGTAGTGATTTTTTTTTTGTCCTCTCGACTCGAACACAGCCCCTCCCCACTTTCCTACGCATGTTTAATGAACTCCCAGCTGCTGTACTCTGCATGTAATCCTTCTGTGGGTTTTTTCTTCTGCGTTTCAGCTTACTCTTCCCATAATCCTGGAATGGTCCACCATCTCCCTACCAAAATCCTGGTCAGCCATTACGTCCTCCACTTTGATCGAGCATCACTCATGGAGCTCCCTGTCTGTACATCTATCGAGTTCACCACATTATCTTGTAATCACCAGCTCTTCTTGCTCTGCCAGATGTTCATAAAACACATAACAGTGCTGGTCAGCTAATAATTGTTTAAAAAAGAAAACTGAAAATGCATCTCAATTTCAAACAATCTACTTCAAATGAATATTAACTTCTTTTCAACATGCCTCAGAAATTTACTCCAATATACATCTAGCCTCCTACTTTGTATTGTAATTTTTATACAGATTACACTCTTTTCCTATTGACACAGGTTTCTAATTATTAATAACCATAAAACAGAACACTAAGTGACAAACAAAAGCACTTTCATACCATCTTTCATAATGCCTCTGCAGTCACTCATCTGATGCCTTTTTTTCTTCGTGTGGATTGAAGTTACCCTCAGGTGTCCCTTCATTACAGGCTGAAGGACTTCCTTTAGTGTTTCTTATGAGAAGAGTGGGCCTTCTCAGTTAATGGAATAGCAAAGATGCTGTAGCACCATTTGCTTCTACTTGAGAATGATCCCTGCCTGACTTCTCTGTATTTTCTGTGTCTGCTGCTGTTCTCTCTTTAGAATAAAAAATTTTATATGCCTTTTTTATGATAGGATCACTTGGGGTTGAAGTAGAAAATGAAAAATCACTCTCCTCTACTCCTGCTTCCATAATTGTAAAGTGCTAGCCAGAGACGGAACAGAGAAAGGTCTGCAGTCCTAACTCTTTAAATCAGCTATTCAGTGATCATTTGTTCACTCGTGTTGCCACTCGATTTCTGGTTCATGTATCCATTCACTGAGCTTGACCATCACTAGGTTTCCCTTCTAGATGCATGGCTGATACTATAGAAATTAAAAGAACCAAACAGAAATTCTGCAGCTATAAAATACAGTAAATGAAATAAAATTCCATTAGAGAGACTCAGCAAAAATGTGAGCATGTGGAAAAAAAGTAATCAGTAAAATGGAAGATAGTGCAATTGAAATTATCTGATGAGTAGTAGAAAGAGGGGTTAATAAAGCAAACCACAAAATATTATTGAAATAAACTAAATAAGATATAAGGCAAGAAGATACTTTCCTCGTTGTCTTCTGAAGTAGTTAGTCTTTTATGTTTTCCATTTAGATTTGCAATCCACCTGCAGTTAGTTTGTAAGTTGTCTTAAGGCAGGAGACAAGATTTATTTATTTATCTCTATGTAAAACCAACCGAACTAGCAGCATTTGTAAAAGTGACTACATATTCCTCATCGTACTGAAGCGCCCGGTCATCATGGGATTCTGTAGTCATGATTCCATTTCGCTGGACTATTTTTCTAAACTGTGTCAGTATCAGATTATATTAAAGTCCGCAGCTTTGTAATAAATTACTATCTGATCGGAGACGTTCTGCGGCATTTCTTTTTCCAGGATTGTATTGATGTTACTGCTTTTATTTTTGAAATTTATATTTTGAGTATTATTTTCTTTTCAAATTTGATGTAGGTTATTCATCTGGAACTCACTTACCCTGTTCAAATATTTTATGTATTTCACGTGCTTTGAGAGTAGCCCTGAGTTCTTCTGTCTCTTACCACCCACACATCATTGATCAGTAAATCTCACTGATTCTAATAACTTAATGGATACACAAAACCTCCTCTATGACCACTTATGTATGTTCATTGCTGTCACTCAAAACCTGGGGGTGCTTACCTAACCTGCCGTCCCTTAGCTCTCTGACTCCCTTCACTCCCGCTGCTCTGATTTCTCACTGATTCTAACTGCTCCTAAGCATGGACCTTCCTCCTTGGTCTTTTCTTTGTCACCATGCTTCCCACCCCCTCCTCCAGGGCTTTATTCAAATGTCACTCTGCCCTACGTGGAGTACGAGATGATACATAGACATTACTTGATGACACTGTATATAAATGCATAACCCACACCTCGTCTGTTTTATTCTCATCTCTAGAACTTGTCTCCTAACAAAACATTTATTGAACTGATTATCTTCGCTCTTTCTGCCCTTTGGAGTGTAACCTCCATGAGGGTAGAGATTTTGTGCTTTGTTCACTCTTTCATTTGAAGTAGTCTGAAGTGAAAATGGCTGTATATTTGATAATGAGGTGATAAATTGACTTGAAACATGACCCTTGAGAATAAGGAAGGCTGCAGCTCTCCAGGGCTGCAGATATGCTGGCATGCCAAAATTACTACCAAGTTACAGGCAAAGTGACTGAGATTTAAAAATCTCTGTATTATTGGCATTGGCCATGATCACATGAGAATAGAAGAGAAATATTCTGTAAAATATTGAGCAAAGCAAATCTCCAAAATCCCTGAGCTGAGATGAATAATTAAATGGAATTTGGTAGCGAAGTCAGAAGGAGCACAGGGGGAAAAGATGGAGGATGAATTCACACAGTCTTTGACTGGAGAAGTGAGGGGATTCAAACTGGACCAGAGGAATGTTGAAAACTGTAAGATTTTAGGGAACATGTTAATTTATCTAGTCAGTTTGTTTGCTTCCTTTTCTACCTACTCGATTTTTTTTAGCCACACTTCTTCTTACTTGGACAAGTCCTGTACCAGAGTCAAGATCTTGACATTAACTGGGATGGAAAAGAAGACAATGAGCAGTTTTTTGAGGGAGTCAGTTTTCTCTTTGTAGCACATCAGATTGTTAGCAGTTCTGTTTAAGTAATGGCGATGCTTCGTTGGACTAAGTATGTCGAGGGGGAGGCGAGAGCTGCGGGCTAAACTGCTGTGCAGAACAACTAAGAAAACTGGTGATGATGAGGGGGTGAGAAGGTGAGGAGGGACAGCGACGCAAGATCACAGGAAACATTTAAGGGCAAAATGGTGCAGGAATTTGAGGAATAGGCGGGCCTGATACCCACTGTCAAATACCTGGGCTGTGATGCTCCCTGCCCTTTCCTTGTCCTTTAAATCAGGAACGGTGAGCTTGGTGCATAATTGTTTAGGTGGTTCTCTGAGCTATGAAGGTATCAGAAGTACATCTCAGCATCGTTCCAGGCTTAGCAGTTAACAGAGGTGTGAAATCCAGAGGAAACAAGAAAGCTGAGACAGACGCTGTGAGGAAGTGCATCTGACTCACACCAGCCCCGTATCTTCCTCCAGTTACCCTTAGAGATATGGTGACAGGTACTAATGGGTTTGCCGGAGAAAGATAAATGTTGTTCCAGCCAATCTGATTTTAGTATTATCAGACAGGGTCATGCCAGCAAAGTGAATCACTTGAAGAAAGCTGAAGGGTTGAGTTCTGGATTAAAAAAGGATATCGGTACACCAATTGAATTTTACCTTTTTAGAAACTAGATTGTTCATGTTGGTTACTTCCATAAGGCATGAATTTATCTTTAGAAACTCAAATGCTTTTTTTTTTGAAGTCCTAATGCTCTGCCAACTAAATGGTAGTATAATAAATATAGTCAATATACAAACATGCATATATATACAAATTTGAAGCTTATAATGTTCGGGGAATTCAGATAAATCTAGTCGTGATTGCCTCTCGGCATCATTACTGAGAATGTCTGACATCGTTTGGAATTCTTGCCACGTACTTTGAAAAAGGAGTTTTCGGGGGCATTTCAGGTGGCCTATTTGGGATGGTGAAGTTAGTCTCTTGGTGATTACTGTGAGTTCTGTTCCCTAAAGGCAGAGCACGACAAAGCGTTACCTCTTCCTTTTCCTAAAACATTTCAAGTGAAATAGTAAGGAGAATGCGTCCACACGGAGCAGGTGGGGATACTTAGCTTACACGACCAAACATCCTGTAGCTGCCACCCTCAGCCTAAATCAGGGGCGGTGTTATGTCATGTAGACGGTCTAGAAAGCCCGACACCAGCTGGGGCTGCTCGCAGAGCCAGGCACCTGCATCCTCCACTTTTTGTTCTTCTCATAATTTTAAAGCACGTGTTCTGCGTGTATAATGCACAGTGTCACATGCAGCTGAGTTGGCCTAACAAATCTCATTAACCAACCCTTGAATTCATAACCGGAGAGCCTGTGGCAGAGCACGTCCTAAATTATGTGATTACACCTTCAAATTCACTTAAATTAAATGGAGAGCATATTCATTTATTTTTTTCCGAAGAGAACCTTTAATAGAAGATGGATTTGTTTTGTTGTGATAGTATCAAGGAGATGGTGGGATGGAATAAATTGTTTGATTTTCTAGATGGCCCTTTGAATGTTTACTTTCCTTTTTATTAAATAGACTCACCTTCCTAGCAGAAGGGCAAGGGGACTCAACTTGAATGTGTAACTGCCTGAGTGTCCTTTACTCTGGGAAATATCATTCAGAGTGTTTGAGATTTGCTTCAGGAAGCATGAATGGTAGGGATGGAGAGACCCAAATTGCATTAAAGGTCACTTTTGCATGGCAGAATATTGCATCTCTGTGATCCTTAGAATATGAGTGTGGATTGCGCTTTGCTATGAGAATTGCTATTGCTGTAAAAAACTGGATGCAAAAATCAGTGTGAAAATTTGGCTGCAAGTTGTCTGACATCTTGCCTGCAAAAAAAGTGAATTACTTGACGTGAAGTTGAAAGTATATTCACTTCTGTATAGAAGTGCTTAACATTTTGTCAATCCTGACATTCAACTATTTTATTGGACTTCTGTTATAACATATTTCCAGCAGATATTTTTAATTTTGGAAAATAATATCAAAAAGTATCAAAGAGCATGAACTACAATATTATTGCTCTAAAGTGTAGGGGACTTATAGTTGATGTTATAATTATGCCTTTTATTTTTTGATTTACGTTAATTTACTTCAACTGTAAGGTTGACATTGATGGGCTCACTGACACTCTCACTAAACGTTTATAAACAGCATTTTTATAAAAGTTCCTTTATCTTATTTCCAAGTTAGTTTAATATGCATGTTTTAGTACCTTCAAGAAAATGATAATGACCGTGAACTTTGTTGTTATATATTTCTTTAAATATAAATATTTTATAGTGTTTATTATAAAATAAAAATTAACCCAACTAGTTTATAGTCATTAACTAAATATTTTATGTTTTCTAATTTTTTAATATGCAACATGAGTTTTTTTGAAACTAGATGGGTTTACTGAAATCTTGAGCAGTGAGGTCTTAAAATATAAGTTGCTGGTTTCACTGCATTCATATTCACTGCATTTCGTGGAAATGGCTTTATCTTTTCCTTGAACACTGGAATAGTAATAGAAACTCAATACCACATTGCTCTCTTAAAGATCAGAAATAATTTAAAATATTTCAGAAGAATTGATACCATTTGGTATTATGATACTGTATTTTATGCTTAAAAAATCTTGAGAATCTATCTTTTGTATGTCTGTCTGTCTAGAGAGCTTAAAGTACCATAAGGGATATGGAGATAAGAAAAAGATGAATTTAAGCATCCTCTAGCAGCACATTCTTGTCAAATTATATAATTTTTTTTCGGCAATAGGGCATCTCTGTCCTGTCTGCTGAAGGTCCATGGCTGCTCCTTTTTTACAAACTAAGAACTGATATTCTCAGTTCTATACATCTGTATAAGCGATTGATCTCTTAAGGAACAATGGAATTCTATACCTCAGTCAGATTCAGAAAGCCTCCAATGATTTTGTAATACCAGCTTTATTTTATGCATTTATGCATCACGATGGCAATCTTTGTATCTATCAAATGCCAATGTGTGGTCATTATTGCACAGTTACAGAGTTCTAGAATGAAGCTTCTTTTGGAAATGTGATGAATTGCTCTGCGGTTGCTAGGGCAGACACAAAGACAGATAATAATAGAACATTCTCGCAAATGCCATATGGGCATTGGAAAAGGGACACGTGCAAATGATGTGGGATTAAAAAGATCACAAATTTTGAAAGAACAAACTGAAATAGTGTGGAATGTGCAGGAATTACTTCAGTTAGTCCTATTAGCTAAATGAATTTTGAAATGTGCTATCTTAACAAATTTTAACTTTATAGAAGATAATTGTAATATACTTGTTAAAATAAAAATATGAGCACCGATTTTTACTTGCACACTTGCAAAAATACAGACATCATTCACAGAAGTTCAAATCATGACCTGAAAATACAATAACTATTAAGGGAAATTATTGTAATAATAATACATGCTGTATATGGTTTTCAATACTCATGAAACCAGTTTTTGTTCTTAACTGTGATGGAGTAATCACATATGAGAAATTTTCTAAAAGCCAATAAATGAAATTTTAAAAATGTATAAATCAGATTGCTGTTGGGATCTGACATTTCTTGTCCTTCCAAATGAACATCTCTCAATATTAGAACTGTTCTCCAGAATTTAGGAAAAAATATACTGATCCACCAAGGACCTTTGGGGTATCACAAAGGAAAATCAATGTGTACAGGTATAATTAGGTCGTAGGTAATTCTCCCGGAATTCAAATATATACTTTTATTTTAAAATTCGAGCTTTGATTTACAATTCCAGTATTTTAAATTTCATCAGATTGTCATCGCAGTTCAGCTTAGAAACCTAATATTTACTACAACGTGTTTCCATGATTTTGCTTTCATATTCGTCAACTAAGTGTTGTTGTTAATGGCATTTGCTTTAATTTCACACTCAGTTGCATAACCTTGATGTATCCAGCTCAGCGTGTTATTATTATGTTATTTTTTAGAAAAACTCTCAGTTTTGGAGTATGTCTAGATTTCCCTGAAGAATACAAGGAAGAAAACAGGAGATCCTCTGTAATGTTTACCCAGGTTCCCCCAGCTGAAACACCTTGCTGACTACAGTACAATGTCACAGCCAGGGGCAGAACGTGGACACAATCCACCAGCCTCACTCAGATCTCATCGGGTTCACATGCATTCATCGTGTAGCCACAGGTACCTCCCTCCCTGGCAACCACTATTATGATCTGCAGCTCTCTACTTTTGTCATGTGAAGACAGCTGGCTGTTTTTCACTTACCTTAAAGTCCTTGAAACCCATAAGCTGCCAAGTTAATAATAGTCTGTTCCTTTTTTTGCTGAATAATTACATGTTTTGGACGTACCTCCATTTACTCAAGCATCCTTCAATTGAAAGTCATCCAAGTTGTTTCCAGTTTGGGGCTATTACAAACAGAACACTTGCACATATTTGAGTACAGTGTTTTGTGATGAATAAGATTTAATTCCTCTGGGATAAATATGCAAACATAAAATTGCTTGATCACATGACACATGATTGTCTAATTTACAGAAGAACTTCCACATATTTTTCCGGAGGGACTGTACCATTTTACAGTCCCGGCAGCAAAGTGATCAGTTTCGCCACATCTTTTCAGCATTTGACATTGACACTATTTTTTTTTTTTTAAATTTTAGCTGTTCTAATAGGTTTGCTATCATGGTATCCTTTTATTTCACATTCCCCTAAGGACTAAAAATGTTGAATATATCGCTCCCTATGTTTATTTACCATCTGTATGTTCTCCTAAGTAAAGTCTCTCTTCAAGTCTTTTGTTCATTTTCAAATTAATTTTGTTTTTGATTTTTAATGCTTGTGTTTTCAGAGCTGTTTGTATATTCTAGATAACACATCTTTGTCCAGTTTGTGACTAGCACATATTTTCTCCTACTTTGTAGCTTCTCCTCTTCACATTTTGTAAGCCCTCCTCTTAACAGGGCTTTTTTTTTTTAATTTAAAAAGTTTCAGTTTATCTTCTTTTTCCTTTACGGATCGTGCTTTTGATGTCAGACCTCTCTTTGCCTAGTCCTAAAACCTAAGAATTTCTTCTGTTTTTAAATTGTAAATATGTTTACAGTTTTGCTGCACACAGTGTTCTAAATATCTCTCAGTACTGTTTTTTTTAGTGTATTTATTTCCATACTTTTATTAGTAGTTGCTTCAGTTATTACAATGTACGTACTCATTACAATCTACTCATTTGCCATTTTCACTGCCAGGTAACTGCTTCCGCATGTTTTGTTATGTTTTATTTTCCTTTTATTTCACATATATATTCCATGTATATATATATTTGTTTATTTGTTTTATTTGGATTTCATTTGACCTGTGGATTGTTTAGAAGAATATTGTTTATTATTCAAGTGTTTTTCTGTTATTGATCTCTAGTTTGAAGCCATTATGGTCAGATAATATTCCACATGACTTCAATTCTTTTAAATTTAAGTTTGTTTAGTGGCCGAGGGTATGGGCTATAATGTTGAATGTTTCATGGGTTCTTGAAAAGAGAGTGTGTTGTGTTGTTGTCAGATAAAGGATTCTGGATACGTAATTAGGACCTGTCGGGTGATTGTGTTACTCAGATGTTCTTTCTCTGTATTTCTGGGGGGTAAGAGGTGTATTGGAGAAGCCCCACAGTTTGTAGCTGTGGCTTTGTCTGTTTCTCCTCTGAGCTCTGTCCGTGTTTGCTCCGTCTGCTGTAAAGCTGCATGGTTTGATACGGACATGTTTAGAATCACTACATCTGTTGAGTTGATCCTTTTCTCAGTATTTAATGCCTGCTTTGTCTCCAGTAATTTTCCTTGCTCTGAGTTTACTTTCACCACTCCATTTAGTAGTTTTAATTAATGTTTGTATGGTATCTCTTTTCGCATTCTTTTAGTTTCCATATGTTACTGTATTCAAAGTGAGTTTCTTCCAGACAGCCCCCAGCTATGTGCATCTTCCTATCCCAGGCATTAGAAGTGTGATTTAGTAAGTTTTCAGATGCTCCCAGCCCCTCAGCCTTCAAGCCAAGCTGGCTGATTCTGAGTAGAACAGAGATGCTCTGTGGATCCCTCTCCACAGAAACCTGGGGAGATAGTAAGTAATTATGGTTGATTTAAGCCACTATGTATGGAAGATCATTTGTTTTTGTCAGCAACAGATAATTTGTTTGCTTCAGGAAAAGAATAAAAAAGAATTCCACTAGCACAGTCGAGAAGAGAAGAAGCCAGACACAAAAGTATACACACTATGTGATTCCACTTATATATATTTCAGAAAAGGGAGAACTAACCTGTGGAGCTTGCAGTTAGAACAGTGATTCACTTAAGTGCTGTAATGAAGAGGAGAACGTGGTGGAGGTTATTAAGTCGTGTTTTTTTGTCTATATGTGTCTTGCTTGGTGCTTAAACAGACGTGCTCACTGTTAAACAAGAATAATGACAAACTACGTGTGGGCTTCTCTGTATATTTGTGATGATCAAAAAATAAAAAATTTGCCAATAATAACAGAAAAATAAATATAAAATGAATTACCACAGTGTGTGGGTAAGAGTTCTTTAATTTCCTACCATTTATATTTTATTTTATGTTTTTATAACCAAAAAAGGTAACCAGAACATTTACTGTGTGGGTAATTGTCTAGGTATGTCAATCTGCACCTAGAATTCAATCATTGTGTTCCTCTTTTTAAAATTGAGGCCACTTTTAAGCCTTCAACCTCACATCCTACATGAGGACTGTTTCTGATTATAACCAGGAGAGATTCAAAAACCCTGGGATAAATTTTGATCCTAAACAAAACTTTTGCTTTTTGCTTATCTAATCTGGACTCTGTGCCTAAGTTGTGATTGAAAAATATGGGCCTTTTCCCCAATAAATTGACTCTGCTTACCATCAGCTGTTTGAAATTGACCCTCATGTGTCTGAGTGCTATGTGTCTGTGTCCCGATGTTTGTAATTTCCTAACAGAGAGAGCGTAAGTAGGAGTGTGAACTATAATGCTGTTCAAGTAAATAGCCTTCTGTGGGCTAACCTGGTGTAGGCATAATTTATGGTCTCACAGTAGGGACCAAGCAAAGTAATCTCACAGCAAAAGGAAAATCGATCATTTTGACTTTGTCCCTTGTTAGCAATGTTCTCGGAAATCCTCACCCCATCCCTTCTTTCTTTCCCTAAAGAATTCCACCAATGAATTCAGTAAATTCCATTTCTTATCTCGTACATGTCCCAGAAATGCTCCACCATCTCAATCTCCTCCACATGTGTCCCTGGGAACGCAAGATGCCTAGCGACATAGCACCCCCTCTTCATAGTTCTCCCTCATTGAACCTCACTGTGAAATTCTGGTATGTACTGTTTTACATGAGTTTTTCCTGCTTCATATTGAGACAGGCTTGGGTCAGGGAGACTTTCGCTGTGGCAAGACTGGATATTGAATGTAACAAGTTCTCACTCCCCATTGCTTATGCCAGCGTGTTTCAGGAGAATTCACAGTTAGACAAAAGTACTTTTTATCTTCTCTTGTTATATGCTGTGTGGCTTAGGCAACAGATCAGTATTTCTTTGTGCTTTTAAATAAATAAATAAATAAATAAATATATATATATATATATATATATATATATATATATATATATAAAATATGTGTGTGCATGTATGTGTGTGTGTATATGTATATGTATATATGAATAGCTTGATTTTCCTCTGTTTTCTCTTGTCGGAGCCCTGACAGTCCCCCTGCAGAGCAGTGGGCTGAGAGCTGAGCATTACTCTCATGCGTTCGTTCTACTCTAATCAAAACCAGCGGTTCTCTTTGATACTGACCCACCGATTTAAGATAAGTTAAATACCCCTTTCTTGCCAGAGGAAATTCCTTCCTGGGCTCTTCATGCAAATACGTGCTTGACATGTCTGCTCTAAAACCCCAGCCGATCTAGAACATGGTCTTCGGAGAATGGTGTTCACGGTGGGTCTTGAAAGGCCAAGGGCAGAGGGAAATGTAAAGTACCCAGATTACCGTGGGTGGAGCGCTCTCCTGGAACCTTTTCAAAGAGGCGAAGACCAGGCCCTGTGGCTGCAACTGTTGCTCCCTGGGCCTTTTCGATGTGTGCACTTCATCCTGTTGTCTGCAAATTTTTGCTGTCGCCTCCCTGTGTCCTTTCTTTGCTTCCAAAATGCACTTTCTTCTAGAATCTTTAGCCGTGACATGTTTTTTCTCACTAGGCTGGTGGCTGGGTCCTGGATTCTTGTGTTTTCATAGAACTCAACTTCAGGCCTCTGTCCTCCCGCAGGATAAAGGCCTTCGTGTCTTCCGAGTGCCCTCTTGTTATTAATTCATCAGGGAACACGATGTTAACTACGATTATTCAACTGAATTATTCTAGAAGTAAAGGCATATAATCAGGAATACACATGCATAAAAATACTTGGAACCATGTGAAAAGAGCACCCAAGCAAAGTTAAAGCATTTGAATGGGTATTAGAATTTAGCCTAGTTTGTGAAATATCCTGGGATATGAGAAACTCCATGTATTCATGGGTTATGAAATCTGCTTTTATAGGAAGGCGAATATAAAGGCATGCCCTCCTTTAACTTTTCTCCTTCTCTTTTCTTTGTACATTTTAATTATAGCCGTTTCCTTTGGCAATGTATTTTTGGATTGTGTTACTCTAATCTTCTGTTTTAAAATGATTTCAGTAACATTCTTACTAAATGAATTCTGGCTCCAGATTAGGACTCAGATACTGTTTGGGGGCCTTATTCATATGGCAAAAGGACGGAGTCCTGCTTCCCCTTCGTTTCCTCCCTTCGCTGGCATTCACACGTGGCACCTCTGCCTCAGGGCGATTTCTCCTCCGCCCCGTGTGACGCACGCACGATGCCACGCCTGAGAAACGCAGACGACCAGGTGGCACCTCGCCTCCTTCACTGCCCTCGGTCTCTCCTTTGTGAAAGGAGAGACGCGGGATGCCTGATCAAACACTTACCCCTGAGAGACCGAGGGACGGAGGTGATGGGACGGACACTGGGAAATCACGTTCGCACACACGCCCCACGCGGTGCTCACCGAGCTGTTTGAACTCTCCGCTCCACGTGCCAGCGCGCTGTTAGAGGTTTCATGAAAGCCCGAAAAGTGAAGGTCTCCCAGCCCTCAGACTATTAAAGACGAGAAACAAGTTAGAGTGGCTCTTCCCTAGCTCCTCTCACTGATACTGCTGGTGACGAAGCGCCTTTGGAGCTGATGGCTCGGAGCCAGTAGCTATGTATTTCCATGGTAACTCCATCCAGCCCACTTCACAGATGAGTGATTCAGTGCACAGAGACCACGTCTGAGGGGTGGCTTGTGAACCCAATGGCTTGCACATCGTAAAATGGGCATTTTCCTATTTTTCCTGACACTTCCCTAAAATAACTGAGAATTTTAGGGTCAAGGAATACCGCCCCTACTTTAGAATCCCTATGCAAATGTTAACAATGAATATACAACATTGATACATGTACAGCCTGGGCTGAATTTCTAGCCTTTGTTGCAGAGCAGGCTCTTAAATATCAGTGGGATTTGCGGGTCGTAACAAGCTCAAAGCGACGAAGCCCCTTCCTCTACTCCAAAGGTGTCCGTTGTGTTTCACAATCTTAAGAATTTGTTTCCAAATTATTTTCAAGACAAATACTTTCAAGATAATAGAGGAAAGGGGTCACCTTAATAAGCATATACTATTTATACAACTTATGATAAATTCATGTCCCCGTGTGTCATATAAGAAGTTCTCAATTTGATTGGAATGTCTCAAGGAAAGCCGACATTCTTAAGAAGAGATCACATTCTGTCTGTGAACATTATGGCTCCCTGTGCCTCATTTCATTTGCACAAAGCGTTTTTTTGTGAAAGATTATAAAGCAAATCCAATTTTTAACCTCCTAAAGGAAAAAAAAGAAAGTTGGGGGGAAGCTGCACGCACATTTCTTTTCCTTGCTGTCTTTAAACACGACGCAAATTTTGATATCAGCGTTTTGAACCTGTTATTTGTTACGGCTTCCAGAATGTGCCCTGCTGTCCGCCTGCTGTCTGGGGCTGAGCCAGGGAACGAGGAGGTGTGATGCAATTTAAAACAGCCCGAGGAAGCCTCGTGGCAATGCTTGCAGTTCATTCGGCACGTGTATAAACATTTTTTTCTAGTTACATTTTAGTTTTGAAAATCTACATTCAAATATTGTGAGATAGAGTTATATTTTGGAGCGAAGCAAAAGGTCACAATGGCTGCACCTGGTATTTGAGACGGAACGCTTTTCCAACGTGGTGATGGTTATTTTCCTGTCAGCTGTCACTCTGCGGGCAGATATTAATCTGAACACTAGCTGCATTCCTTGTCTTGAGGTTAGGTCAGATTTATAAAACTCCACAATAATTATGCCACCTCAGGAGAAATAGCTTCAAAATGTGCCTGATGAGTAAAGAAAAGAATAAGAAATGAGCCTGAATTTATGTTGCTTCTTATGTGACAGTCACTTTTCTGGGCACTGTCTTGTGGTATCAAATCTGTCAGGAGGAAATGCTTTCCAAAACATTATTAACTTGTCTGATCCTTTTAGTCAAATCTAATTGAAAAAAAAAACCAAAAACTTTTGTCTGATTTTTAAAATATCCTGATTGAATCTTTTTTTGCTATCATTCAAGCAAACCTCATTGACAGACACTCCAGAAAGAGAATGATGACAAACACACACAAGACTACGAACAAGGAATATTTTCTGACCAAAGCATAGCCTTCATTAAATGTGAATCTATACTTAAAACTCTACACAAATATTTTAATTTACCAAGAATAAAGACACAAAGCATTCTCCCTCATTCGCTCTGTCTCCCTTCCCTCAAATTTACTTATTTTATTTACTATTTAAATAAAAGTAATAGTAACTTGCTTTACGAATTTGCTTATGCTAATTCCCTTTAAAGCTTAAAATAGCATTTGATGGATAAAGAAATTAATTGGCATAATAATGCACCGTCTTCTTCACAAGGCAAAATATTTCATGAGAATAGCAGGTATTTGAGTCATGTAAATTGAGTAGACATTAACATGATAAATATTAATTTAAGAATGCATTTTCATACACTGTCAAAATGGATATGTCCCTCCACTCTAACATCTGAATTTGTCTTTTATTTCTTCCAAATATAATCACCTACCACAACACTATTTCTCTAAACAAGCACTCAGGTAATTACAGAAATTCAGATAATGCCTTCAGTGTCTTGATGAAATAGCTAAACATTTTCCCTTAAGTAGTAATATGATATGGAAAACAAAAACCTTACTTTTTTCTATAATCACATTTATTAAAAATAATGTTAGTGCTTTATCAAGGCAAATCACTCTGTAGAGTAAACCTTGAGATAATAAAGTAAATAAAATTTAAATTTTATTAAAATTTATCCCAGTAAAATGCCCCCATGGTTTGCCTACCACAGTGATTAAATGTGTTGATTCCTACAATATATTTAGCAAATTAGTCTTAATAGAAATATTTGCTTTGTTTTCCATATCATACTAATTATTAGTTGAACTCACTATTGATTAAAAAATTTAAAGTGTTACTTTTTTTTAAATTTTGGATATAAAATGAAAATAACTTCCTAATATTTTAAGAGATACATTGTTTTTGTTTTAGTATTTAGTCAATCCATCGTGTAATGCCATATATAATGATATGAATAATACAGGAAACTCTAGAGACAAGTTTTGTTTTTTTTTTTTAAATAATTTTGCCAGACTGAAGGGGATAATAAGACCATATACAAAGTGATCAGAGTCATTAGATTTCTCAGTAACATCACGGAAGCTAAAACACAACGGGACAGAGTCTTTAAAATCCTCAAAGGGATATTTTTCTAACCGGGAATGCTATGTGCTGACAAAGTATCAATTATTATAATCAAATCAATACAGTTACTTGGCGCTACATTCCTGGTGTTAGAATACAATGTAAAACAATTTAACGGTTGTTAATGGTTCCGTCAATTACTGAGAAATTTTACAGTTAATCCAAGAGCACATTTTATCAAATTCTCAGGACACAGTTGGTCCAACATTACATATCACTCTCTCAACTCAAATACTTCATGACATGTTAACAGGAACAGACAAGTGAACAGGATGGCTGCTCTTCTCTTTGGTCAGATGGGTAAACTGTCCCTTAAATACTTTCATTATAAAGCGTGACTGAGAAGAGCTGAAATTGGCCATAATTAACCATAATTTACTAGGCAAGTCTTCAGCAGACTCCAGAGTCCCAAAATAGTTGCAGGAGACAGATTCTGCCAGTTCAGTCGCTGTGTGGGTGGGAGACAGATTCCTGAGGCTTCCTGCTCTGCCATCTTCCGGGAATCCTCTTTTGAAATGTTCATTTATTTTGGAAGACTTTTGTGATTTTTGTGGTTGTGTAGAATTATCTACTTGAACAAATATTTTCTCTAATTTTAGATCTTCTCCTGTCCTTCAGCTCCAAGTAGGATCTTACAAGATAAACTTCTTTCTTTTGTCTCGGACCAGCAGAAATGGATCTCTCTGGAGATTCCTTCAACTTTCATTAGACCATTTTTTTTTTAGAAAGACTGTCAGGGATTCTGTAGATAAAAAGGAAGTGCCTATCGATGTGGACTATTTAGAAAGTCTTGAAATGGAGGACAGAAACTGTCCTTTGCTACATCTGGTCAAAAATCACTAAATGCCCAAATTCTTAACTGGACACATCTCTCAAAATATAAGTTTTTCCAAGGAGGCATTTGTTTCATTACAGGGTATTGAAGGTCATGGTGTTCAGTATTATTACCAGGAACCGCTCGACCTTGGGCTGGAAAATGGTTTGATTAGTGAATTAAGTTATAATATCTGGACTCATCACTGTTTGGAGCAAAAAGAAAAAAAAAAAGCAGTTAGTATTTATTGCATTTATTGTATTTATTGACCTGCCTTGAGCTTCTGTTACTTGCCTATGTCCACCATCGCTGTTTTCATTGATACGGTTGAGGAATCACGCACTGGTCTCTCAGAGGATTTGGATCCATGAGCAAGAGGAACAAAGGCTGAAATCTAGTTGCTAAACTAAAGTAGGTTAAGTTCTAGGCTTTAAGTCGAATGCATAAGAAATGACTTTTAATCATTTCCACCTAACTTTGCCCCCTCATTCCCAGCTTCCTCGTCAGTCACCTCCCCCACTGAGGCTCACGTGCAGTTTTCTTTCCCAACTCTTCATCCTTCTTAAGAATGTTCATGTATTCAGTGCTGATGTTCAATGAAATCTTATTTTTGTTTTTCATTTTGACACATTTTATATCTTTCATTAGTTTATTAGCTAATTTCCCAGCCAACATCTAATACCAACATTTCCCGAAGTGATCAAAACATACATTTCATTGATTTGTTACACATGTTTTGAGTCGTAACAATGTGTCACAAACTGTTTAGTGATGCAAGGATTTTAAAGCAATAACTTGGGCTCTGGCCTCCAGGATCTAACCCTCTAATGCATGAAGTGGATAATTTTTTGCAACTATGCATAATTAGGGAAGTTTTGTAGCAGAAAAATCAAATGCAGACTATTGAGCTCAGAAGAGGGAGTAACCCATTTTGTGGCACCACGTGCCAGGAAATACCTGCAGGGAAGAGTGAAGGTGACGATGATGACAGTACGAGTGCTGCTGACAGCTGCTCTTGGCGTAATGCTTACAGCGGGTCTGCTGTCTGATCTCTTCGTACGACGCAGTGCAGCACCGTGATGAGGCAAACATGGCTGTGATGTGATACGGGCTTGCTCTTGTCCTTTACCTTGAACCCATCCCCACGGCAAACCCATGCCACCCTCTCCTCCCCCTGCTCTATCCAAAATAACAGACCGAAGTTCTCATCTGCTGATGGGAGTGTGCAGGTGAGACGTGGAGATGAGGGACAGTAAAAGAGTGTATTGAATGGGAAGTAGAGTGGCCACCAAAGTCTCAGAGTCCTCCCCAAGGACACATTAACATACAGTTGACCGTGGCCACCAGGACGCAGCAAGACGTCCTGGGACAGGGACGGATTTGGAGGAATTCAGCTCAGCCCTTTGGTCTTACGGGCAGCTGTCTGCAGAAATCCTCCCTGGTTATTTCATGAATCTCATAATAATGTCGTTCTCTGGTTTATGTCATAAATATCATAATCATGTCATCCCCCGTATTGTGTGAGAGTCTGACTGTACTGTATTCTCTTCCTCAGACCTTATAGCAACCCTCTGAGGTAGGTACTCATGTCACCGCTCTTAGTTTTGTGTAGGAGGAAACGGAGATGCAGAAAATTGAACTAGTTACTAAGAAGCAGCAGAGATTCTATGAAAGAGCAGGTTTCAAAATTCCTACTTCCTAGCTCTGGGCTTTAATGACGACCAGTGAAGATGGTCACGTAAATTAAAATGTAGAGGAAAAACCTAGGGGAGGTTATATGCAAAATAAAATATGAACGGTAAGAAAAAAGCTTATTTAATTTTCCTTTTAATAGGAATCCAGACCGATAATATAAAACAAATCCAGACTCAGAATCCATCTGATTATTTGGAGGAGTCAGGGAAGTTAAATCCTAAGCTGTAAAATCAGGCCATTATTTCATCATACTTTAATATCTACAGGCATCAGGCAGCTCAGGATATCAAATGGTAACAATAATTATGTAAAATTAGATCTGACATTAAGACTGTTACACACTAAACATAAGAATCATTGATATATTGGGAAAAAAAAAAAGCTGAGGTTTTTCTCTCATACAGCAGTTGGCAAATTTTGGACCGTCCTTCATGACCATTTGGTTTCCCTAGATGCTCAATGCTGTGTCCGAGAAAGACTGAACGCTTGGCTCTGGGAGCCCTCTAAGAAACAGGTCATCTACCAGGAGATTAATGGTTGACTCCCTGAAAAATGTCTTCTCGCCAGCGCCTGGTTGAATCTCACTGGTGTATGTCCTCCCGAATCAGCACTCCACCGAGGACCATAAAAGAGGGAGGCTGGCAGAAGGAAGCCGGGGTGGGACTAAGCTGGCAGCTCACCTTGGAGGACTGAGAGCCCTGGCATCTTTGGAGGAATTCACAATTCATCACTGAAAGAGTTCAAGGAAGTAATTAAACTTGGAGGGCGTACCTACTTCCCTATTCCTTGTGGGACGCACCACAAAAGAGCATCAGAAAACGGAGACTGGGCGAAATCGCATAAAATCGAGAGAAAGAGAAAGCACAAATCTGGGTCTCCTTGCTCAGCGTTTCCTTTGCGGTCGGAAACTGGAGCAGCGACCTGCTGACCCTCACACTGAAATGATTACGAGGGTCCTCTTTTCATTATGAGTTTTAAGGGTCTAGGGAAATTCTTTTTTTTCCCCTTCCCATTAAAAGTTTTATACATGTTCCTTTGAAAATTATGCCCTTCCTAATACAAAAAAACCATTTCCCAGAGGTAGCATATAGCTCAACTGGTAGAGTGCATGCTCAATATACACGAGGTCCTGGGTTCAATCCCCAGTACCTCCTCCGAGTGGAAATAAATGAATAAACCTAATGCTCCCCTCATAAAACAAGCAAAACGTGTGCTTTGGTATCATTCCACAAATCTGTCTTACAGTACCTCCTCCAGATGGAAACAAATGAATTAACCTAATCCTTTAAAAAAAAACTTCTGATTTCAAGATTCTTCTGATTAATTTCTGAAATACCATAGTCCATAATTACCTCAGAGGAAAAATGAAATTTTAAATGTTTTTTGAAGAGCACATTTACCCTGTGGAGTGCTCTTTGGCTGGACTTGCAGAGAACGCTTCGGATGGTGCTCAGTAGTGCAGTGACTTATTTTAAATGAAACCTCCTTACTGGACCTTCTGGTCACTGCCTTAAAGAACCAAAGGACATCGTGTGAGGTGACATGGTAAGGTAAGTCTGCAGTGCTTGCTGCCCTTCTGGAAGTGGCTTGGTCCAAGCTCTGCCTTTTGTCTTGAAGACCCAGAAGTGAACAGACTTACCTAATGACACATGCCTGGTAATCACAGAGCTGTTAGCTCTGCCCTCTGCCTTCAAGCACCATTTATCATCCCTGAACTGCTGCTCTGTATGAATGTGGAAGCACATCGGGTACTGCAGGGAACCACACTTTCTTACACTTACGATCTGTGTGGATCTGTTGTTTTCTCGCAGGTCAAGTAAGTCACTTTTAATTTTCAAATCGTTTAGGTAAAATGCCGTTATCTGTCATTTCCTATGGGAAGTGTCATCTTGAACAAATATGGCGGAAAAACTTGGGCTGGTGTATCACGGCGATTGGGGTATTATTTTCTGTACATTTTCTCATAATTATAAATTTAGATTTAAAGAATCACTACTTATGCTGTTCTTCATGGATATTATTGGAACTTCTTGCTCTGGGACAAACATGTTTAACTGAGTTTATCGTTCAGTGGTATCACTCCTCAAGCAAGTCTGGAAGTAGCAATCCTGTGCTTAGACGTGGGGCCCTAGGCAAAGGGAGATTACCTTATTTGCCCAACTTTCTACAAAATGGAAATACAGGATTCAAATTCAGTCCTCAGCTTGAAGCTTGTGCTCTTTCTACACATAAGCATTTGGGGCATTGTGTGACTTAATTCCAGGTACAGTTTGTAGTATTAAAAGAAAATTGACTAAATTAGCTCCCTTTTTGGTCTATTAACATATATAATTGCAACATTAGTTACAAGCACATCCTATTTACAAATCCCGACTACAATTTGAAAATGTTTATCCATTTGAGATCGAAGGAGGTGTTTCATTATCTAGTTATTTCTAGAAATAACTCTTTCCAACTCTTTGTAGAGTACTCATCACATGATTTATACACCCCGGACGTGTTTTCCTTTATTTTCTATTCTTAGTAAATATCAGTCTTCATTTAAATGACTCCTAATAAAATGTTATTTATAAAAATTGTGGTAACGCAATGTTTTCTAGGAAAAATGCTAACCACTGCTTCAATGTATAAATGTCAATATACTTTAAATGACTTTCCAAGCTAAAATATGTGCTCTAAAATTTAAATAACATTCCCATTAGACTCAGAAACTGAAAAGACAACATAAACTTGGAATTAATAAAGATCAAAACATGGTACCCAATAAACTTTTCTGAAAATATTGTACTATACACATTGTAAGCATTATTAACATTTGAATGCCATATACACAATGCTACATTTTCCAGTTGCACATTCAACATATTTTAGCCTCTTCCTTCTGCTCCATATATGCTACCATTTAAGCAATCTTGTCAGTTCTTGAGTGATATGACTATAACCACAAACATTTCAAAATAATTTAGCAAACATCATGGATTTGCTTGATAACATTATATTGTCATGTTTCTTGATGAACAAATGTGCTATTGACGGAAACAAAATTGTCAAAAGATTATAGTCATAGTTTCTTCAATGCATGAATAACTTTCTCCCAATAAACTCCATTACCTATACTATAACTTAAAAAATTTAGTCTGTATTCTTTACACCTCTCCAATGCCCAATGTGCTCGTAGACACTAAATAATTTTGCAAATATAAATAAACCTGTTTAGATGAGAAAGTTGTGTAAAGAAATCACAAAATAGAGAACAGTTTGGTAGATTATATGGAGTTAGGACATACAGAGCAAAGAGTCAGTAGATTTTCCTCTTTGTGTTACTAATCAGACACTTGAAAAGGTCACTTAACATCATTGCCTTTCTCCTCCCTCAAATTGAAATGAGGGCTGATTAGATGGACAAATGTTAGAAGTCTTTGACTTCTAGCAGTCTTCTGTTAGCATTTTTTCCTAAATAGAAAAAAGATAAAGTGTTCATATTTGAAGACAAACAAGCATAACTTCCTATTATACATTTATGAAATGAAGTAATGTCATAATCTTTTTCTGATGGAAGCTAATCATGTATTTGTCTTCATTAGAGGTTTTTTGTTTTGTTGTGTTTTTTTTTTGGAATACCTGCCATATGTTCAGTGCTATAATGCAAAGTGCCAAATGTTGGACATACAAAAATAAAATCAATATATTCCTAGCTTCCTACATTTTTCTCTCTAGAAGAAGAGAGAAGACGAGCAAAATGAATTGTTTTCCAATATGGTAAGTGCTCTGAAGGAGATACTTCAGTGTTGTGAAAAACCATCTCTTAGAAGAAAAGTAAAGTAAGAAATCATTCCATTCTCTTAATTTTTGTGCTCACATAAAATTATTTCAGAATTTCATGATAATATTAAGCAATATTTTTTTCTATTACCTTAAACTATAGTTCAATGTGTAACTGTTTTTGCAGAATTCCTTATAAAGTCTGTTAAGTGTAGAAAAACACCAAAGGTATTGATGACAAACCTGAAGTCTGTATCACAGAGCAATATTCATGACCTCACTAAGTCAGCGCTAATTCATCTTTATGGACTCAGTATAGAAAAGACACCATACAAGGCATTACGGAGACTGTGAGTTTGGGGAAAATGTGGTGTGCTGGTGTTGCAGCCTGGAGAAGAGGGAGCAGCACGGCCCATGGTACCATATTTGGCCCCCAAAGTCAACTGACAATTGTGTAGAATGACAGTTGGGTAAAGCCCGAAAGGTTGTGGATCTTACTACTTTCAATTTGCCTATTTGTAAACACCACTGTTTATAGTGTTGGTATCAACTGGATGTTGAGAGGATATTGTTATACATTGTAAATATTGAGATATAATGGAAAATCCCTGGATACTCAAAGATGTATCTATTGCATTCCTTCTTAACTGCTAAAACGTTCTTATTTCCATGTAAGGAATTTTTTAAAAGGTACATTGGCTTTCTAAATATCTCAGAATGATTCCAGGTAGTGAAAAATAATGAAATAATCTTCCCTTCCTTTGAACTTTGCTATGTACTCAGAATTTTATTGAGTGTTTCATTAATTCTTATAACTTTAAATGTGTGTAATGAGAATGATAGTAAAAATATATTCTGAGCATAACTAGGTGTAAAACTGTGCAAACACACTAATTTTGTGACCAGTGATTGAAAAACAGATTATAGATCCCTCTTTAGGGTTCAGAAGATATTTGTTTTAAGAATTATTTCAAAAGAGATATTCAAACAAGAAATAATATTCTCAGAAATAATATAAGTAAGACAGAAAATGCAATAAAATAAGCTCTTGAGTCAAATAGAGATTTAATAATTGTGCATAAATGATGCTAGAAACGTGTTTCATACTTAGAAAAAGGTGCACATTCTTACATTTTTGAAGCATTTGCAAGTCGTAGGGAACATGCATCGTCTTTTTGAATATTCATTTATATTCATTCTGCAGGTTTGCTTTATTTTAACTTCTATATTCAAAGGGAGCCACTGCCTTGGCTAATCTATACTAACTCAAAATACTGCAGAGAGCCCTCTGGGGAAGCCTCAGATTTTGGAAAACAAATCTATCTGCAATTACCGCCTTCTCACTAGGCACCCGACAATGTCATCATGTTCGTTTTCAAGCTGAAAAATATAGGTATGGAGCCTGCTGGCAGATGCAGTCACATCCTAAGGTATTTGTTTATGGAAAAGTATTGAAACAGTTCAAGAGGAGCTGGCAAACATCGAGTTCTACAAATAGAATGGACAGTCTGTTTCTGGAGATGCTTTAATACGTGTGCTAAAAGGAAGAGTGATCTTCAAACCCCAGAACTGACCACGTGTGGCATCATGGTACAGTCACAGGGTCCATGACCTAGCAGGCTCTCAGGGCAGCCCTGAATGCATGCCCATGCTACCGTGACGGTGCGAGCCTTCTTCATTCTTCCTTTAAGATATATTTCTGCACTAAAGGAAAAAAATCAGCCAAAGAATCTATATCTGACAGCTAGAAAAGGAGGGGAAAAGCAAGAGGAGATCACTTCAGTGTTTTCATTTTAAATAAATCAATGTATTATAAATAGAACTGGAACTCCACTGCTGGGAAGAGAAGGGCAAAAGAGCTGCATATTTTCACTTTTATAAGCTTTTGAAAACGTCATCCTTGTCCAGTGAAATCCTAAGGAAAGTTTTGGTTTGCTTGTTTATTAATTTTCAGCTTGAAGGGAACATTTCTTTAATCTTACCAGAAACACAGAACATTTTCACAAACGTTGTATCATTTATGTTTCCGCATGCTATATTGTATTTGTTGTGTGAGAATGAACTTTTATAAATGGTGACCCCCAAAATCTATGTCCACACCCTAATCCCCAGAACCTGTGAATATTACCTATAAGGCAAAATATGTGATTAAAATAGGGCATCTGAGAGGAGGAGAGCTTATTGTGGATTATCCAGGTGGACCTGAAATCCAGTGTGTATTTTTGAAGACAGAGGCAGAAAGAGATTTGACACACAGAGCAGAAGGCAACGTGGAGACTCAGAGAGAGCTTGCAGTGATGTGGCCACAAGCCAGGGAGACCAGTGGTCACCAAAAGCTAGAAGAGTCAAGAACCACATTCTCCCTTGGAACTTCTAAAGGGAGTTCAGCTCTGTGACACCTCGATTTTGGACTTCCAGCCTCTAGAATTATGAGAGAAGGAATTTCTGTTGTTTGACGCCACCAAGATTTCAGTAACATTATATAGCACAGCCCTGGGAAACTGGTGCAGAAGCCCCAGGAAATGGTATCATTCCTATATTAGCAAAAATAGTTGTCAGAATCCTCTGAGAGCTTAGATGACTTGCAGACAGATATTTGGGATCTGGTTTCTAATAGAAACACAAACATTAGAATTCTCAAAGACACGATTACGTTCTCTCTCCACACGGTAGAGCACAAATATAGGAATCATTTTTTATTTTTCATACTTCAATAAATAATCTTATATCCATGTTCAGAACTGGGATGTGTGATCTGTAGTCGTTTATATGCCTTCCTATGGAACAGAATATTTCCTTCAGACTTGTGCAGCATGCTTGGGTGAGTCAGTTGCCAATGTGTTTTCTCAGCTTGGAAAATAATTGATGCGACTGGTAAGGAAAGCACCGTCTAACAAACCATGTGGGAACACCTTTCCATGCTGACTGCGGTGCTGCTTGTGGGAGTGCAGACCTTATGTTCAGATTCATTTGTTCCATGGTAGGGACTCCACTGGCCTGAACCATCCTGATTTGTTATTCTGTGTCAGGGTAGAAGAATCTTTTTTCTTCCTGAGAGAAAGTATAGGATGCATTAAGCAAAACTTGCAGGTAGTTTTGTAAGGAAAAGGATATATTTCTCAGAGCATTTAAGACACTAAAAACACACACACATAGTTCATAATTCCCTAACAAAATATAACAGTTTGATATACATCTAGACTCCAGTTTCTTGTCATTTTTGCCATTTATTTTTCACTTTAATATATACTTTTAATATGCTGTTTCCAGTACCAAGGGGAAGATAATAAACATCTACCTGTTACATATTTCACTGAGAAAAGTCCTCCCATTTTCAGTCACAGTCCATGATTTATTTCCTTTTTGTGTCGGTTGTACGCGCACATGAAGTGAGACGTACAAGCATAAAGATCTTTGCTTTTTTTTTCCCTTAATAGTGTATCTCAAGCATCCTAGGACAGTGCCTGGCTTAATAAGATGCTTAATAATAAATATTTGTGACATTTCTGAAAGAACATTCAACTTGTATGAAATTGTCTAAATGATCTTACTGTCACTACAGCCTCTGTGTCTGATACAAATCATCGTAGATATCTGCATCGTTTGATATAATTTGGATATATGTGCACTAAGCATATGAATTTTCTAAGGGGAACATTCAGCAAGACAAAGGCTCTGCCCAAAAAATATGTTGTCGTTAAGAACATATTTTTCTCTAATGTTTATCAGGGTAAACTCTGCTCTATAATAAGGCACAAATTATAATACCAACTACTAGGTGTATGACATTATATACTATCAGTATAATCAGAAAAGCCACGTTCATTATTTGTATTTAGCAGAAAGACTGTAAGAACAGTTTCTTTGAGAGCTATTGTAACAATACACTTTATAAAGAATATGCCTTGATTAATAAGCTACATAACCTCTCCACAGAATATATTCCAACTTGTGTTCCTGTTATCGCATCCTGCTTTTCCTTTCGTGCAGTAATAAAGAGCTAGGAAGGTGCATTGTTACCAAGCTGTTGGGAGATTTAGACCCCCATTTGCTTAGCACCTACAGGATGAGTTTCTTTGATTTTAGGTCAAAACACATTTTCCAATAGTAGGAAAAAACATAGGGCTTTATTTTGCCTTAGTTGTTGGCTGACCTTTGAAAATTCTCTTAAAAAACATGTCAATTAACAGCTCATCATAAAAAAAAGTTATTGCCAACTATAATTTTAAAAAACAAATCATCAATTCTTGAATTACCTTAACATTGATTTTGTTACTAGATTTACAGAAAGCCGCTTACCTTTTGACAACTGATTTAGGCACACGTTGTAATGGCAATTGGGTATTTAAGCAGGAGGCCAAAGAAAAATACTTTGAAGGGATTGACTCTTGTCTGTACTTGTGTTGAATGGTTGGGAGACTCCCTTTGCTATTTACACACTTTTTGCAAAACTCTCCAGGAACTAATCACTTGAACTTTAAAATGTGCTCCTATAATCGCTCACTGGCGTCAGGTTCTGTGACAGACGCCTCAGGGTGATGCAGGAAAAACGGATGTGGGGCGAGGGAAGGGCCGTGTCCCAGGCTTCGGTTGAGCCCCTGGGACGTGCCCCGCCACGTATGGGTCCTTGGCTTCGCGCAGGAAAGAATTCAAGAGTGAGCCACAGTTGAGTAAATGTAGATTTATTTAGAGAGAGGCATTGAAAGGCAAGAGAAAGGCCATGAGGTGTGGGTGTTGGGTGCTCAGATTAGAGTAAAAGTAGGTACACACTCCATAGACAGAGAGTGGGCCATCTCCAAAGGGGGAGAGAGAGAGAGAGAGGGCCGAGAAGCACCATGTTGCCAGTTTTTATGGGCTTGGTGGCTTCATATGTTAGTAAGTGGAAGGACCAGTCTAAGCAGCCTGGGGAGGGGGCTGGGATTCCCAGGAAGTTGGCCATTTCCTACTCTTTGACCTTTTCTGTCCAGCCTTGGGACTGCCATGGTGCCTGGGGGCGTGTTATTCACCCTGTTAATATATTACAATGAGCACAGAGTGAAGCTCAAGGTCTACTAGAAGTCAAATCTCCCACCATCCTGAGCCTCAAGGCCTCCTGGGGGTTGAATCTGCCACCATTTTGATGTTAACTGCTGTATCTTGCCTTGAATGGCTGTGCCCTGCCCCCTTCCTGTCTCAAGGGGAGTAAACAGAAGACCATTTCAGCCTTCAAAGGTTTTCAGCCCAGTGGCAAAATGAAAGAAAGCCAAATATTTGCAACCGAATGAATAAAATGATATGTAGAGTAATGTGGGGGATATTTAAGGGAAAAAAAGCATCTTCCCTCATGAATTGGATGAGAAAAGCCTCCATGAAAAGTTTGTATTGAAATTAATCTTGAGGAGAATGGTTAGGAGTATTTTGTTTTTGTGAGAACACTTAACATGAACCCTAACTTCTGAACCCATTTTTAAGTGCGCCATACGTGTCGTTAGACTGTGCGAAAGGCGTTGTGCTAAGTGAACAAGCCCATCTCGGAAGGGCAAAGACCGCATGAGCCCACGTGTGTGAGAAACCCACAGCAGGTCTGCTCGCAGGATCCTGGAGTTCTGGTTGTTGCTGGGTGGTTGCTGGGGCTGTGGGGGGGGGGGGCTGGGGGTGGGTGGGAGTTGTTGTTCAAGGGACATAACGTTTCATTCATGCGAGATGAATGAGTTCTAGGGGATGGTTAAGATTCCTGACAGTCCTACTTGAAGAGTCGGAGAGGACACTTAAGGCAGATGGATTAACATAAACTAAAGGTACATACAGGGACATTTGCAGCTTGTAAGGGACGAGTAAGGAGCCCAGTTCATTTTAACGTGGAGGGCAGTCAGCGGGACGGTCAGTGATGCACTCATCACTGAGCAGCCGTGGGGCACGTTCCTTGTTTATTCCTCACAGCGTTCCCAGGACGTGGGTCGTGCTATTATTCCTGTACGTGGGTGAGCTCATCGGGTCATGGTGAGTTTAGACAGTGTCGCAGCCCACTCGGGCTGCTCTGACAAATTTCCACAGACTGGGTGGCTTGGACAATAAACATTTGTCTCTCGCAGTTCAGAGGCTGAGAGGTCCCAGGTGAGGACGGCAGCCTCGTCAGGTCCTTGATCAGGACCGGCGTAAAGACGGCCGCCCTGCGTTCCCTTATAGGTTAGAGAGCAGATGAAGAAGCAGCTCTCTCGTCTCTTCTTACAAGGGCGCTGTTCTAGTTCAGGCTGCTGTAGCAAAATGCCTTCGATCCGAGGGCATCAAGGAGACAAACATTTAATTCTCACGGGTCTGAATGCTGGGACGTCCGAGACGAGGGTGTCAGCTGATCCAGTGTCTGGCGAGACCACACTTCCTGGTTTACAGACACTGTCTTGCAGCTGTAACATCCCAGGGTGAAAGGGGCAGCAGGGTTCTGTGGGTCCTTTTCTATCATGACCCAATCACCCCCAAAGCCCCACTGCCCAACACTGTCACCTTGGGGTTCAAGACTTTAACATGCACATTTGGGGGAACATAAACATTGAGATCATAGCAGGCATTCATCTCATCATGAGGGCTCCACCCTTATGACCTCTTTGCCCCCTAAAAAGCCCCACCTCCAATGTCATCACATTGGAGACTAGGGTTTCAACATAGGAATTGAAGGACCTAAATGTACATTCTGTAACAAATAGCTTTTCAGTCTTGTAAATGACAGAACTGGGATTCTGGGGTGAGAAGTTTCTCTCTAGAGTCCAGGCTGATCACTGCAGACTTTGGGGATAGCAAACTGAGGCCATGCCAGGAAGGCGCTGGGATGGGCCGCGATGAGAAATTTGTTTGCAAATAACTAGATAGTAATATTTTTATTTACTTAAGGATTTGAAGAAAAAAAATGGAAAGTTGTGGTTGTGTTTTAAAATGATGATTCTGGAGGTACCATAAAGAATGGATTGAAGAGGAGGGAACTTGGAGTCAGCCTCCTAAAAATAGGAAATGAGTGTCCCATTCTCACCAAACACTCCTTGTTGAAACTAAAGGCAGCTGGATCAGGCTGGCGGCAGAATGTGTTAAATAGAGGAGTCTGAGGCTACCTGGGAAATATCTTTAATTTGGATGGATTTAGGACACATGGGTTTAAACGTTCCCTCAAATTTGAGCTGATACAGATGCTCGAAGCTTGCAAAAGTCTCATTAATATCACGTAGGTTCCATCAGTTCTGCTAGTTCCAGTGAACAGATAGGTAAAAATATTAACATGAACTTTGATATCTGCACTATTTTTTCAGACTTAACTTTCTCCAAGAGTGCATACAATAAATGTATTTGCTAATCATCTGGAATCATTTTTCTTCCTAAAACCAGACTCTCAACCAAGTGCTATGCCTTGGTTATCAGACCGATGTATTGAGATAAAATAAAAGTAAAATTCACAAGTGTGAGGTTCTAATAGAAGGACTGTGCCCCTGACAGCATCAGAGACAACTCTGTAATCCCCTCTTTCATTAAAAAGCACACTTGTGATGAGAGATTAAATGCTCAGTTAGACACATAAATTATCCCCTAACTCTGATACGGTTTGTGTATAAGAGGTTGTAACTACTGTCACTTTAACTGTAAGTTGAAAAGGAGGAATGGATAAAAATAACATCCCAGAGACGCAACATGAACTTTGCTGATTTTGCTTCGTATTGATTTCTTCCTGTAGTCTTCACAGTACCCTTATTTTATTGGAAATGTTACTTTGCAAGTAGCGTTTTACTGGAGATAAACACTCACCAGGAAATTGCCATTGGAAATGACTTAGGCCATTAACAAAACTGCACGTGAGGACTGAGCTATGCAGATCTCTGCTAGTCCTATAAAAACGCGGGCATCTCGAAAAGAGCCGGGGAGGTGACAATACGCTGTTTGCCGCGTTCTGCCGTCAAGCTTTTACTTTCTTACCCTGTTATATACAGATGCCTAGGAATGAAGTAAAGTATTTCAGTGGCATAAACATGCAAAACTAAAGGAAAAGGACATGAAGAATCAATCCAGTTATAGGAAAAGCACTACTTTTAAAAGGTTCGAGTGCAAATATAAAGGATGTAGTGTTACCACACCAGCAGATTAGAATAAAACACTAATTAGATCAAGACAAAATTAGAAATAGTTCAATCCTTACATTGTATTTTAATTATGATTATTCTGATGGCTAATTGGTCAAGAAAGTTGTACATTTATCAAAAATATCTGTGAATTGAAACTGGCAACCAAATGCGGAGCATAAAGTTAATGTCACACTTACCTTTTCTTTCAAAATACCACCAATTTGTAAATTGGGCAGGATTTGCACTAGGAGGAGGAGGTACGGAGCATTATAAACCAGATACTGGACAAAGACAAAGAAACTGCTTCTGGGTGTGGGAGGATGTCTTAAGTAAGGGCATCATACATGCAAAGACATGAAATAAAATGGAATTTTCAAATAATGGTGAGAATTTAGGGTATTTTCAGTGAAAGGTATATAATGAGGATAAAAGGTGGCTTTGACTTAAAAAAATATTTAACCTAAGTTGAAATAATGTTTATTTTATAAGGCAGGGGTCCAACGAGATAAGCTCTCTAAAACCTTAAGCACAGATCAACACCCCTCAATTCGCTTGCGTTTTCAGCCACAGCTGTGATAGGAAATTCCGCGGGTTCTCACAAGCAGAAAACGTCTCTTCTAAGCACCGAATGCAGTTCTGGCTTCCGTCCCAGGGGAAGCCCCTCCTCTGAACACTCTGCATATAAGCAGGTCCCCATGGAGCTGTGGGTGAGTCAGTGCCACCAAACAGCGATGTCAGGGCACCTGTCCTCACTGCCACCAGGTGGACATCCTTGGAAGCAGTCCGTGGTGGTCCAGAAGCCGATGTAGCAGCTGGACAAGGCTCGGTTGCTCTGCCTTTCTTCCTCCCCTGTCTCCGTCTCCCACTCCCAAGCTCTCCCCTCCGGGGGCCTCCTCTCAAATAAATTACCTGCACACAGGTCCTAGTCTCAGGCTTCACCTCCAGGGAAACCCAAAGGAACAGACGGACACGTTATAGGGACACAAATGACAGATGCCTTTTTGCTGTCCTAATGCATTTAAACTCTCTCCATTGACTACCAAAGTAAGTGCAGTTTTCTCTTTCTGGCAATTTAAGCCATCAACAAAATGGCCACCAATTTTTTTGTGTAACACCTATGAGACAGGACTTCCCTGCGGGAACATTACTCAGCTACTGCCTGTTCTTCAGTGCCTTCCATATTTCACACGATTGTGTTTTTCCAGGTGATCTATCAACTGCTTCGAATGCTCTTAATCCCATTTTTTCCCGTCAAAATTTTATAGGGTCTTCAAGAGGCTCATCAAATACTATCACCTACAAAATCCTTTTCAAAATCTTTCCTACCAAATGCTCTTTTTTCCTGTGGGTTTCAGTTAAACCCCAAGAGTACTTTTTCTGTGGTCCTTATTTACCTTTAAATTCAATGATCAACTAGGACATACTTGTTTCATAAACTCTACTAAATTTTAAGCTGCACAAGCATAAATCCTAATGTTTTCATCTCTCTCACTCTGCCCGACACCCTAGCACAGTGTGTACGTGTGATATGTGTGTGTATCCTTGGTAAAACTGTATGTTACATGAAGATAATTTATATGTAACATTATTTTTTGTTTATAAAGATTATACATGTTAATTGCAGAAAAATTTTTTAAAAATAAACAAAAAATTCCTAGATCTCACTGGCCAAAGGAAACCGTTAATATTTTTCAATTTGATATTTTTTAATGTCTAATTAATGATAATATTATTTTACCACCTGATATTAAAATTAATAAAGACCACCTTATTAATAGCCATCCTTAAAAATGTGCATAAAATAAACCACAATAGTATAACCATTAATATTTGATGAGTTCTAGGCATGAAAATATAGGAAAAAAGCCCCTTTTTAATTGATATGAAATACAACATTCATGCCTATGAATTTTAGGATAAGTATTTCTTTTTTTTTTATTTTCTTGTAATGTCTTTGCTGGGGTGTGTGTGTGTGTGTGTGTGTGTGTACAATTTGTGTGGTTTCTTAGATGTCATCAAATATTAACATTAATATTATAAAACACTACAAAATATTTAATATTTAATAGCATTCTTCAGTACACTCAGGTGGTCCTAGAATTTTCTTTGTGTAAAAGTATGTAAATAAAATTTTATTTTTAAAATAGGTATACATTTTCTCAGGCTTTCATTTTCTTCATGAATGAATTTTGGTTAGTCTCCTTTCAAGGAATTTGTCCAGTTTATTTAAACTGTTGACTTTATTGCCATAAATTATTCATAACACATGCTTTTTATCTTTTAAAATCACAGTGTCTGTAATGACATACCTCTCTCATTTCTGATATTGTTATTTTTCCTTCCCCTTTTTCTTTATCTGCGTGCCGAGCTGTTCATCATTTTTACTGATCTTCTCAAAGGACAACTTTTGACATGACTGATCTTTTAAAATTCTTTTCTTTTTGGCATTTTATTTCATTGAATTCTGGTCTAACATTTCTTATTTCTTTTTTCTTCTCTTAATTTGTTTGTTCTTGTTTGTCTGTTGAAGGAAGAGGAGATTTTTTTTATATGATTATACGAAGGTTTTGGGAAGGATACCACAGAGGTAAAAATGCCTTTTCTTACCACATCCTGTCTGGGGACACATGCAGTCAGGATGGGTTTCCCCAGGTGGTGGTCATGTCAACCACGTGGCCGAAGTGTCACCATGTTTCTTTTAAAACTACCCCCCACCCTGTACAAAATCTGTTATTTTGAAACATGTCAGTAAGTCTAGCCCATATTTCACTGGGGAAGAATTCAATTCCACCACCTAGAAGAAGATATTTACATAAATTATTTTAAATTCTTCTGTAAAGATTTGTCTCTTTCCTCACATATTCATATATTCAGTCATTTGTGTCAATAGAGACTCATGTGTGTTTATTTTATTTATTAGATTGTAATTCAGAATGTTGTCTATTCTGTTGCTTACATTGTTTTATCCTGGGCCGTGTGGGGCTCTTTTAGTTGGCTTCTGTGTTCCTGTGAGATACCTCTACCATCGTGTGTGTGTGTGTGTGTGTGTGTGTGTGTGTGTGTGTGTATGTGTGTGTGTGTGTGTGTGTGTGTGTGTGTGTGTATGTGTTTGTATGTGTGTGTATGTGTGTGTGTGTGTGTGTGTGTAGGTACTTCCTTATTTTCTGGCAGGAAAATGTGGTGCAAGCTCATCTTACATATCCCCAGCCCTTAGCCTAGAATCAGCCATTTCTCTAAAGAAACTTGGTTCATTTTATTGGAAAATAGTGGAGACAAACGAAGATCTGCCTGATGGGTGTTCTTACTGCTAAAGGGATTTACTGCCTCTAGGTCATCCAAGTGGACAGAGCTGGAAAAACAGGTGTATACCTGCCCGTGTAGACAAATAACTGCATTTATCTCTATCTGTCTCGGTATTAAGCTATACAGGATTCATTCCTGCCATCCTCACTTCAGCTGCTTGCCTTAACTGTTCAACAGTAAGAAATCAGACTTTCTCCATCCACCATCCATTTCCATACTTTTTGACCTCAGAATACACATGAGGCCGTTTCGAAATTAAATCACATGCTCATGAGAAATAACTTAACAGGCTGAATATTCAGCCTTTTAAAAAACTATTGTTTGTATGGCATAGATTTTTCCATCATATTACTTTTAATTTTTTTCTCGGTAAATTGATCATTTTTTAAATTATCATTGATCCTTTTTCATCATGTAATATCATCTTTTTTCTTTTAATGTACTTATACAATTATATTTAACTTCATTTATTTTTCACAGTATATGGTTGAGTCTTGTTTTATTACCCAATCTGATGACCCCTGTCTTAAATTAGGATGTTTAAACCATTTACCATTAATTGAATTATTGGCATATTTACATATAAATATCATATCTTTGTATCTGTTTTCTATTTGAACCATTTGGACTTTGTTCCATTTTTCTCTCTTTTTTTGCCTTATTTTGCATTAATGGGTTATTTCATATGAATCCTTTACTAGCTCCTTTGGCTTTTAGCTATAATTAGTTTTTATGTCATTTTAGTGGTGAGTTTCAGACTTAAAATACAGAAATTTGTCTAATCACAGGCCACTTTTAAGTAATATAAATATCACATGAATTTAGTAAAAAAAACTTACAACTGCATACTTTGCTTACTCCCCTTCTGACCTTCATGCTGTTGTTAAGAATTTAACTTTTACATATGTTGTAAACTCTAAACTTCATTGTTACTATTTTCGTTTAATCCCTCAATTATCTTTAAAGATGTATAAATAATTAAAAAATCATGTATTTCTGTGCCCTTATGTCCTTGGTGGTTTCATTTTCCATCTGGTATCATTTCCCTTCTACCTGAAGAAGTTTCCTTACACTTCTTATAGTGTGTATGTTGCCGAATTCTTTCATCTTTTGTATGTCTGAAAATGCCTTCATCTCATCCTCATTTTTGACAGATACTATTTCTGGGAAGAGAATTCTATGTTGACACTTTTTTTTTTCAGTGTTTTAAAGATGTCATTCTGATGTTTTTTGCTTACACTTTCACATTTTTTACAACAAGAAAATCTGCTATGGTGTTAATCATTGTTCCTCTTTATGTAACTTATTTCTCTGACTGTTCTGTACATTCCTTTATGCTGGTTCTGAGTAATGTGATTATGCTGTGACTTGTGTAGTTTCCTTCATCTTTCTTACTCATGGGGTCCCTTAAACTTATTGAAATTATTGGTTTAATAATTTAATCACATTTGAAAAAGTGTTGACCATTATTCTTCAAACGTTTTTTCACCACCTCCAAGGGGACTCTAGTTGCATATATATTATTTCAGTTGCTGTTATAAAACAGTTCACTGATACTCTGTTCAATTTTACTTATTCTTTTCTCTCTGTATTTTCTTTGGAAAGTTTCTTTTGCTATGTCTTCAAGTTCTCTAATTTTCTCCTTTAATTTCTCATCTACTATTAATTCACCAAATGCATTTCATTTATTTATGTTTGGTTTGTATTTCTCTTATACATTATCATATCATGTGTGTGAACATCACCCACCTACCTTTATAGATTCCTTTAATAAACAATTGTAAATTGTGTAAGTCGTGCAGAATAAAAGACAAATCAAGGCGACCACATCAGTCAGAATCCTGTCCTTCTGACTGTGACAAAGCCAGAGAGAACTACAGAATTGTTCACATAACACTGAAGGAAAAAAGTTTGTAAAGTTGTACCAAGGCTGTAATAGGTCGGTCAAGGTTGGTGGAAATGGTTCTAATCTCTGCCAACATCCTGTAATGGTCAAATAAACAAATTGATACAAAACCTTGGGATAGACAATAATAAACCAATTTCCTAACATCTTCATAAATCAAATTACCACAGATACGAAATATATGAAAATAACTCTTCTATTTGAGATGGTGCTACTAGAATTCATCTCCTTTTCCCACTTTAATTTTCCCTCCTGGAAAAGCCCCCTGATGAACTCCACCCTGAGCATTTCTTCAAGGGTAACCACATGCAGTTGTAGATTGCTAGTGGGGGAAACTATCACATTATGTGCCAGGTAACTACCCACCTAAGCAGGTCCCTCAGTCATGGCCAGCAGTTCAAGTCTACTTTTTCTGATACGTTTGCTTCTTTCTTCTCTGCAGGGACTGTCCACTCTGTCATCCCCAGTCCTATGTGCTTTCTCTGTCACACATTTTTGGTCATATTTTCAACCTTTACTATCTCTACTAGAATCCCAACAGAATTTTTTTTTAAAAAAATGCAATTTCTAAACTAACCAAACTTGTTCTTTGCTGTTACACTTTTTATTTACCATGTGCACATGCTCCTCTCATGATAGAATTTCGAGAAAAAGTTGGATACACCTGTTATCACCATTTTCTCAACTGCAATGTAGTCTTTAGCCAAAGCCACTCACACTGTTCTGTAGAATATGGTCTTGCTATCACCACCAGCCATCACAGTCAAGTCTTTACCTATTCTAGAAATATTAAGCATATTTTTTACTCCTTTCTGTTAAAAAAGCACTCTCGTGGCAGAGATCAGGTTCTCCTGGCTAGGAATAAAGACTCCACAAAAGGAAAAAAAATAAGCTTAATATGCTATGCATATGGCTTGTTATTTTGCATGTGTGTTTTTTGAAACTGAAACTGAAATAGTTCAGCTGCATCTTGTTTGGTTGATGTGCACCACCTGTACCGCACGTGAAAACAGGTAAATAGAAAGACTAGACATACTGGAATTTTCAAACTTAAGCTGTCAGCTCATTAGCCTTCACATAATGAGAAGAACTTTCCTTAAAAGCGTACTTTCAAAGCAAACCCACTATTCTATTCAGAGCTAAACAAACAGGGACGTAGATGAACTTGGATCCTGTGATGTGTGTGAGCATTAGTGAGCACATGACCTGATGGTGCAGACCTCACCCAGCCATTCACGTTGAAGGCAGTCTGGGGATGGTCTTCAATAAGAGTTTAAAGCAGGACAAAGGAAATACATACTATCTACACCATCTGTTATGGACTGAAAGTTTGTGTCCTTCCCCACCAGACTTATAGTTGAAATCCTAACCCCCTCAATGTTATTGTAGTAGAAGGTGGGGCCTTTGGGAGGTAATTAGATCCTTAGGGTGGAGCCCCTGTGATTGAGGTCAAAGAGAGACACAGATGACCTCTGTCTGTCTCTGCCGTGTGAGGACACCAGAAGACAGACACCTGCACCCAGGAAGAGAACTCTCAATGGCAACTGAACTTTGCCAGGTCTAGATAAGACTTCCCAGCTTTCAGAACTGTGAGGGGTAAATTGCTGTTGTTCATGTTGACCAGTCTATGGTAATTTTTATAGCATCCTGACCTAAGACAGCACCAGGTACAAAAATAGCATAAGGTTGAGCATTCTTTATGTGCTTTGACTGTAAGTAAAGAGCAGTCCAGGGCTAAGTGTCCAAGAGATGGAATGGAGCCAGGGGCTGGCGTTTGCAGTGATGGTGTCATGAGAGGAGGGTCCTACTGGAGCTAAGTCAGCCTGGAGAAACGCACCCCCAAGCCTTGGGTGGTAGCAGGAGGCACAGAAAGAACAAGCTCAGATGTTGACGAAAAGAAGCTTCCCAAATATGTCCCTTCAGGGCTCAAGGGCAGCCGATTCTCCGTCAGGCTAACACAGCAAGCGCAGGTCCAAGGAGACTTCCAGACTGCAAAGATTTTTCTCATTTTTTAAAAAATTTCTATTGAAACCAATGCTATCGGCTTTTTGTGGAATCAATTTAATTTTGAAATTATTCAAAGATATTTTGAAATCATGTTTAATGACTGAAAAATCCATGAAAATTATTATAGCAAAGGGAAGACCACATAGACTCTATTATATAAAATTGTATTTTACTTGCTTCTAGTAACTTACTTGGGAAAGAGCACTACTGCCCAAACAGCGTACAGAATTGCAATCCGGATGGAACGGCACTCTCAAATGTAGATGTGCTCTGCAGGAAGGTGAGAGAGTTGAAGTTTTATTCTCCAAATCTCTTGACCGCAAGATAAGGATGGGCAGCAGAACTTCGGATCCAGATACACAAAAGTATCTCCATAATTCTCTAATTTAATCCAAATGAGACATTTCAAAGAATAAGATAACAATGTCCTTAGCCTCCTTAGAATCTCGCGTAAAACTACCCAGGCTCACAGATGCCCATAAAGACGTCTCCATGTAATTGAAGGAGCTCAGGGCATTTGTGCTGTGAGTTGACCTCCAGGCCACCTCCATGTCTTCTCCAGCCTTGAGTAAGTGTAGGACTGTCCCTACATCTCTGTCACTCAGGGCTGGACGACCTACTGCCTTCCAGAGGACTATCTTGAAACCCATCTGTTATAACTGCTTTCTTCACACCTCACTGGCTGCCCTCCTCAGTTTTCTAGAACCTCACCAACTAGACATCAAAATTAAAAAAGAAAAATTGTCTGGATTCAGTCCTTGGAAAATACACAGCCTCAAACCCTTGCACATGGTGATGACTTCATGAATACCCATTACATTAAAAAGAAAGATGAAAAATAATTTTGCCTATAAATCTTGATTAGCAAAAAATTATTTTTTAAGAAATATGTCAAGGAAAATCATAAACATATAGATGAAAACTGTTGACACCTGAGAAACTTTTAAATTTAGAATGAGAGAGAATATGAAATAGCACATGGCATATGTGATGAGTAAAGTAATAAATGCAAAACAGTTCAATGAGTTAAATGCCCCGGGTAAATGCCTCCGTTAGATCATAGTTGAATTCATAAGTTAATATGAGTTAATAGAAGAAAATATATCAAATGGACTATCTTTAGTATGTGAGTTTTGTAACATTTGTTTTTCCCTGAAGAGTATTAAATGGTAAATTTCCAAAATTTCAGAGAAAATTAAATATGAAGGTACCTCATTGCTCAGAGAAATATTTAACATTTCCTGGTAACAATGATTAAAATCCCAACTTCTAAGATCTCAAAACACACACACGCACAGATGCACACGCACACACGCACACCATGTTGTAACATTGCACAAGAAGAGACATTCCTGAACAGAATACAAAATTCAGGGGAAAAAAATGTTGTTTAATTGTATCAACCAAAAAAAGTCAAAACAGAAATAACATATTTGGAGGAAAAAATAGCTGACTTTTACCAGAGAATGATTATTTGTTCCTAGGTCAAGGAAGGGCTGTCCTCGTCCAGAGTTCCCGTAGATGTGACTGGACCAAGTCCTACTGCTGCCGAGGGTCCTGTCATCCAGGACAGCGGCATCATGGCTGTGCTGATGCCAGCGGTCTCTGGTAGCAGTTCTGGTATCGTCCACTCTTACACGCAGTAATGCCTGAGTTCTGGGCCATCAGAGAAAAGAGAAGCTTGTGAATCTAACAACCACTGGTGGATTCGGGGCACATAGCAGGAATGGTTACTGAGAGAAAGACAGATCAGACTTCTGGTCAACCTAAAGCCTGGGCGCCCAGGCGCTATGTTCTTCCATCTGCGAGGCCGTAAGATGTGGACTCCATCACCTACACCGTGTGTTTTTGCGTTGTAACCACTCAGCGGGCTGCATCCGCGCAGGCAGCATGTAAGGGGCAGGGCACGCAGACATGGGGCGAAAACCAAAGGAAGCAGAACACCTCGCACTCGGTACTGACCAAGGACGAAGTGCTCTGCACAACCTGAAAGTGTTCAGTTCCGTCTGTGGCTGGAGGAGGAGGCCACGATGAGTGGACCTCAACCCAAATCCAGTGTGACAATGAGAACCCCAGGGAGCTCAAACAGGAAACGTCACATCGTTATCCTACGAGTTCTTCCGAAGCATGCTACCTTGGGACTACAGTAAAGGGTTAAAACACACATACCTGCACAGAAATATTTTTACAAACTAAGATTGCATGATTTTAAAAATGCATTGTGTTTATTGTCCGTTATAAATTATTTAAGCTAAATTGAGTGCTAGTAAGCCTCAGAGAGCATATCAAAAAATTGCTATCTCCTTGTAAAGATGCTAGAGAAAGCGTAGGCATGACTTTATCTTAAGCTCCGTATATATTTCAAGGTGAAATAGATGGTTGACAGTAAAATCTTGCTAGCTGTTTTTCTTTCTTGAGCATCGTGCCCATGGGCTGTTGTAACTGAAACAGAAGACAAGAATGACTTTTGCTACATAAAAGTGTATTTTCTCTTATTTTTCATTCCAGGTAACATGTCATCTACCTGGGGCCAGGCACCCAGTCCCCTTCTGTTTTCATGTCCATCTAAACCTGCACACATGGGCTTGGATGGTGCACCACCTCACCCCCATCACATCTACCCTTCTCCCAGGTGATAGAGAAGCTAAGCGTGGGGTCCACCCTTCTCCAAGAGCATGGCCAGAGAGTTGCACAGAGGCACATATGGAATTAGCCAGATAGTCACCAGAGGCCCAGGGTTGGCTGCAACAGAGGTAGGTAGGCAACCATGTGTCCTACTAAAAGTAGGGGTTCTTTTATTAAAGAAAAAAAAGAGGGTATGGACATTTTAAGAAGCTAGCGGCATCACCAAGCTGTATCAAGCTCATTTTAAAAAATGTGTTTTTATGTTTTTTTCATGATTTGGACAAATAACAACAATAATGGTAAAACTTACAGAGTGTGTAAAATAGAGACAAAATATAAATTTCTTTATTTAGAGCACCCAGGAATAAGAATATAAACTTCCCATAGATATTATTAATTACCAAAGCCAGGTGAGATATTTCCACAGAAAATGTAGCACATATTTAAATATTTAAATCTTAAAATTTTAAATTTTAAATATGTGAATAATTTTCACTTTAAATCTCTGAATAGGTTAGCTTTATTTCCTATGCAAGTATATTATTTACTTTTCACGTACTAGAATGTTCAGATATTTATGCTTCATTTAAGTTAATTAAACCCTCCATGCATTTGAATGCTTTTAATCATTCTCGGCATGTTGAAAACTATGAACTTTGTTCATGTTGATTATGACATAGGATAAGATTTCTCTCAATTTAAATGTCTTAATAAGAATCTCTAAATATTCTGTGCATTTTATTCTATTCAGAAAATCAATATTCTGTCATTTTCCAGCACAATATTCTTAGTAAAATAATTCTACATTCTTGAACAATTCATGAATAATGAATTTGATTTATAAATACAGTAAATTATAGTCACTTTAACCACTGTACAATTTTAGTCAGCATCCTTCACTATTTGCTACATTTGGCATGTTTTTGTTTGTCAGGAAACTCTCCTGTTTCCAAGCTAGCTTCCATAGCCCAAGACTGTCGTTGTATCTGGCACTTCACCCCACATATTCATCTGTTCCAAAGGATGTGTGCAATAAATGGCTACCAGCTTCCAAACACAGCGAAAGGCCCTGAGGACGTGTGAGTGGAAAGTCCATAGTCTGGGTGAAGCGCACACTTAACGGTGGGGAAAGGTAATGAACAGAAGAATGTGCACTGGGCCACGTCAGAGCGGGGCTGTGTGAACTGACTCTTAGGGAAGTCATCCCTCACGCGCCTGTATCTGAGCTGAGACGTTGGCATGATTCTCTGTGACACTTCTGACTGCCGCCTGTTGCCTTCTCCATTCTGTTTGTGTTGGCGGCCTCCCTTCCCTGTCAGCTGAAAACTGATGCAGAATTTAGAAGGCCATCCAGCGGTGTTCTGCACCATCTCCCAACGCTTTGTCTTATTTAAGTCACACTGATGGGGTCACGTCAGTACGGTCTTCCTAATGGCGGTTTAGATAAGCATTCATCTTCCTACCTTACTTTCCAGGAAACTGATGGGGAAAAGCAGGCCTCACTGGTGTAAAGACTTCGTGCCCGTCTCGCCGTCCTTACAGTACCTAATGCCGCCGCTCCTTTCTCTTGTCGTGTTTGGTGAGAGAGTACAGCGCGTCCTTGTCCTGGGAGCACATCCGAGCGAGGATGAGGGCTGCACAGGAGTTAATCACTGGCTCTATATGAGAATAGTGAGATTTTGTTTTTATGCACAAGTGTGTATTGAATACCTACTGTTTTTGAAGGCATTGGATTGTGGAAATGAAGGAATAAATGCAATAGATACACTGTTTACCTTGCGGTGGAGTGAAAATCTACACTAAGCGTGTACATCGTTAACATCTGTGGCTGCGGTCAGTGATGCGAAAGAACATAGCAGAAACTCAGGGGAACGTGAAGCGACTACTTACTATTCTTTTAGATTAAAACTGACTGTCCAAAATTATATTTTTCTAACACCAGTGCGTTAAAACAACGAATTCCTTTAAACTATAAGCTTCAGTAGATGTTTAAATATAAATCGTGCATTGGGGGAGGACTGTGGAAAGAGGCCTCAAAATGACCTAGCTAAACCCTCAGCGCCAGAGACAGTGGCACAGGAGGCACAGAGTTGCTAGAAAGAGCGTGGTCCCCAAATGTCCACGCAGACCCGAGCCATCCTTCAGGTCTAAAGAGAGTGGACAACGATTCCCCACGTACAGTGTTAGGGAATCCGACACGCACGTGTCCTTCTATAAACTGCTCCATACGAAATACGAAGTAGGAAGGAAAATAGGCCAGTTTGCATCTCACTTTATTACACTAGGAGGTTACACCCTCAAAAACGTGGCATTCTAGGGTGGAGGTTAGCAGTATAAAGATGACCCAATTAAAATAATTTAGCTCCTTGGTGTTTTATAGCATCATTATAGAGTGTCTTTTTGTTTTTCGTTTTTGTCTTATATACAGAATAAAATTATTTGGCAAGGGATTTATCATAGTATTTTATTACTGTGCCTCTGTTTATGCCCTAATTATCTGGTACTTTTTAATAATACATGGACATGGCTGACTATAACCTCCAGCAGCAGTCCGTAGCTGAGAAAAACATAATGTACAAGTAAAAATCATCTGTGACACTAGAAATAATGTCTTATAGCATTACCTACCTGGACTGTTGTGCAGCTTACCTTTTCCACACTTAGATTAAATACTGTCACTAGAATTCAAAGTTTGTACACACACACACACACACACGCACACACACACCATGGTGGGAAAGGTAATTCAACAACATACTATTTTATATGGCCACAAGGCTGAGTTTGGAAGTTTTTATTCATCTATAGTTAAATTAAAAGTATGTGGCCATTCCTTTAGCCACATATATCTTATTTCTAGCCTGATTTTCATGTAAAATTTGGATTTTTGCTTTCCAAGAGAGCCTACTTATATATCAGAATATATTCAGGTGGCTTAATTCAAATAGCATATTTTTCTTCATAGGTACCTGCGAACATAAAAGCAAAAGCAAATGAAGCAAAACCAGAGCAGAGCAGAGGGAGTGGGCTGGCTGTGCACAGCCGCTCACACGTCAGGACCGCAGGAAGCGATTATTGGCAGAAAGAACTGTGCTTGGGAGGAAGGGCTGTCAGCCAGCCTCTGGCCATGTCAGACCACAGAATGGGTTCTTCTAGTCTCACTGCAAGCTTATGGGAACTTACTACTCATGTCAACTTTCTACACTGCAGCGCTTGCCTTATTACCCATGTCAACTGTCTACACTGCAGCGCTTGCCTTATTACTCATGTAACTGATCAACTGTGTGTGTGTGTGTGTGTGTATGAATGCATGAAACTTTTATATTAAAATGTGATGAGTAAGTTGGTAGTTTTTTATATATATATATATATATATATATGTATGTATATGTATATATATGTGTGTGTGTGTATATATATATGTATATATAAATAACAGATAGAATTATAAGAATGAAAGTTTTTATCCTCTCTGTTACCAGGCCTTGTATCTCACTGTGTGGCAAACTTGGGATTTAACTCTAGTTATGACTCGGGGGTCAAAGGGCAATGGGGGTGAATTTTGAAGAATTTTAGCATCTCCTTAGGAGGCAATTGCCCTCGCCAAACTATGTGAACTCTGCAGGGAGAGTCGTGGGAGGGTGAATCCCCTGACTTCTTTTTCTTTTTACCTTTCCCTATCAGTGCCTCACATGTGTGTGAGTCCAGATGGCAGCAGTGCGGTTAAGCTCTCTGGTGTCACCTGGGACAATGAATGCGCAGGAGGACAGAGCCCAGTGGAGAAGGGTGATAGTGACGGGAAAGGCAAGAGAGGGTGTCTGGAAGAGGGACTGGAAGGGAACCATGGCAGCTGTGGTCTGTCTCTGTTGAAGCTGTCGTAACAGATGTGCTGACTCCTCCATGAGTTTCACTGTGCGGGTCTTAACCCAACGGTCAGGGAGGAAGAAATTTTTCTCTACCCTTCTAGGTTATTCTGGCTCATCTAAGAATGAAATTGGTATGAGGCAGATTAACGGGAGAAAATCAAACAGAATTTTAGTAACGTGCATACATGGGCGAGAGCCAGGAAGACAGGAACTCACCACAATGGCGGAAACCCTCACCTTGAATACCATCTTCAGCTAAAGACAAAGGAGGATGTTTGGGGGGGGGGGTGTTCAGGACTTCAGCAAGGAGAAAGGCAACTGACATGGAGATGGAAAAGCAAATGTATGATAAACGAAAGTTGGTTGGACCAGGCAGAGACGATGCGACACAGAGGGCGATTGTAACAAGCAGACTTTGCTGGGTTCCTCCCTGTCCACACCTCTACTAAATGCTATAGTTAGTTGTCTACAGTGATAGCTCCCTTCCTGAACACGTCCTCCATCCACACTCTAGAGGCAGGTGGGGAGGAGGTCAAAATTTCTTCCTGAGTCTTTTGAGCCTTAATTGTTTTCAGCATGAAATATTCTGCACATCGGAGGGGGACTTCAGGGTAGCAAATCCAGCTCCCCTGCACTGCTCTTCTGGTAGGTACACAAGGGTAGGATTGAGACTCATTTTCTATTTTCAGAAAGGACTTGGCTTCATTCTTGCCGAACGTCCACTATTGACTTTCTCATAACTAGGGTGGCCATATTTTTTTTCGGGGAAGTTATGTCTTTCTCTCTAATTTGCCATCACTCTTCTCACCTTCTGTTTTTCAGCAGCCAAGTCACAAAATAGACCGTCTCTTGGTGCTTGGATGCTGTGACCACACGTTTTTTCCAAGCTGCCCATTCATGGCAATGTCATCATGCTCTAAATTTGTAGGGAGGAAAGGGGTTCCCTCTGGAAACTCTTGAAATTGATGTTATCACTTGCTAACAAAATGAGGTTTTGCCAGCTTTGCATGGTCAGTGGTCCCACATAGGTTCGAGGTAAACAGTTTTTTCAGTTAGGATATAAAAACTTTAATTAGTTCCCCATGGTGCTTGGTCCACAAAAAACGGAGAAGTTTACTAACAAATAGACTTTTGTTTTTACCACTTATTAGCCTGCCATTTACTCTGGAAACACCGCATTAAGATAGGAAATTAAGAAAACTATGCCCACAGTGCAGATGTGGGGAAAGCACTAATAATGGTCTACAGGACTCCTAGACTTGCAGAAAATAGTCATACATTATGAATTAATAAAACATAAGAAAAAAATGCTAGAACATCTCGATTTAATGCCATTTAATATAAGTTGTGCACAGAAGTAATTTAAAACTAAGACAGTTTAGAATATTCACAGTATTTTTTCCATGAAAAGGTGTCACAGTTAATGTTGATTCCTACTGCAAATGACTAGATGTCCTGACTTTAATGTGATCTCTTCTAAAACTCTGTAAATTCTGGCTGGTCCTTTTTAAGGAAATACTCCTTTCTAAATTCCTACTCAAATTTTGTCATAAAAAAAATCACACTATGGATTTCAGTAAATCAAAGAAAACATGAAGTTATGTAGATGTTTAAGATAAAATGGACCTAGGTCATTACAGTTACCATAAAAATTGAAGTTAGCATAAAAATTGGATTCAGTTATAGACTTCTTTACAGATTCTAAAATGTTTATTTAAAACTATATCATTTTCAGAATATTTTTAAATCTAAAGTGCCGTTCTATTTTGGAAAGAAACTTTTAGTATGTTAGATTATTAAATTTCTATTACAATCACTGTTAAAAAACTGAAGGGAAAATAATCTTACCTCATAGACAGTTAAATATCTATGTCAAAATTTATGAAACAGCAGGATACATCAGTGTGCCTGTACTTCTGTTACTAGGCTAGCAGCTAACATGGGCATTATTGAGTGGCCTTATATTATCTTTACGAAAAGGAAAATAAGTTTTCAGACACACTGTTTGTAACATATGTAAAATATGTCTATGAATGCTTCAAATTACGACACCTATGGTCTAGCAACTTTTTTTTTTTTTTTTTTGCTTTCATTACTTTTATGAACTATTCGGATTTTACATTGTGATCTAAAGAGTTTGACCCTAGACATAAAATGGTGCATGGACTAGTCCAGCTTTTGAAATAACAGACAAACATCCACACTTTTCCATCTACCAGCTTTCCCATCTTCATCGTGTTTATAAATCTTTTCATGCTTTCAAGTCTATGAATCTGATATAATATTTCATATAACAGATTTTTCTGGATATTGAGTTAATGAAAGTAAAGTACGTGCGTAACTAGGCACTTAGTTGAATGACATGGAAATATATCATAGAGGTAATGATTTATGTCAAGACTGTGGTGCAGGATGAGGAATTAGAGACGAGACAATGAAGGAGACAGGAAGGATAAGAAATTCTAAATTCAGCGTATTGGCTGAAAAAATTCATAATGCTCAACGGCAAAGAACAACATCAATTTTTAAAGTAAATAACACTTGTAAACACATTTGTATAAAAATCCACTAGCGTTAATGGTTTTATACCTGTTTAAATCTCAGGAATGGCTAATTTTATAAAATATATTTTCCTTATTTATGTCTACTATTATGTCAGCAATTTTTTTTAGTTTAAAGTATGGAATTATTAATAGCTTTTGTTCCATTTATTCCTAAGTAGTTTATCATTTTGATACTATTTTCAATGTAATTTTTAAACAATTTTACTTATTAATGGCATGCAGATTTCATATGGAAATTAATTAATCAGTGATAGTTTATATACTGTAAACTTGCTCAAATCATTTATTAGACTGAGTAATTTTTTTGACATAGTATGAAGTGAAACTCTTAAAAATGGCTAGCTGAATCGGTTCTGAGTTTTCTGGAATTTCCCGATCTGATTTGATAAAAAGCGGTAAGAAACTCATTTCTAGTGATAAAAGATACACAAGGCGCACGCAGTACAGCAGGAAATGGTTACTAAAATCATCACCCATAGATACAATGACATCAAATAGCTAGAAAGGGAATATTTTTGGTGACAACGTGGTTGCCGTGACAGAACTCTTTATTAACAATGACAAATGTGATGTGTTTCACTAATTGTTTCTAGGTTTGCTGGAGAAACTGATGAAGGAATAATAAGAGATTGTCCCATCAGCGAGTCTACGCCCAGGTAAGGGACCAGCGATTTCCATGATTTCACTAAAAGTAAACCTTACCTTCTCTATTCTCATGGCCAAGACTTGTGTAAATGCACAGCAAAATTCAGTCCTATTGGTGGCTGACTTAAACACACATTTTATCCACAACCTAGGGGGATCAAAGAGGTCACCTCACGGCTTGCTTTCAGGGGTTGTGGTGCAGCCGTGATAGCTACCTAATGTCTTAAAGCCACTGACTCATATACTCGTCCAGTTTTCCAGCTGTTAACAGTGGGAGGCAGTTCCTGCCCCAATGATCCCATTGTGGCCACAAGCTGAATAATCCCTTTGGTTCTGATACTTCTTTAAAATTCACCTTCTCTGCTAAGATTGATTGACTCTTTGTCTATTAAGATCATATTTTATTTACTTATCTGAACACGTTTTCTTTCAGTTCTTTGCGTCCCTTTCAGGGGTTGGTTTGCTAAGCTCAGTGTTGGGGCCAGCTTGTGTTCAGCCGTAATCGACCGTTATTTTTACTGTCTGTGGAGCGTGTTTTCCTGTTCAGTGGTTTGTCTGGTGTTTTTACTGGTGATTTATTTGCTTTTGGCAGAAAACGGTGCTTTGTGAACGATACAAAAGGGTGTTTGGATTCTGTTGTCTTTCTTAGAACAGTACCGTTTCTTTTGTCAGTAGGTTTTCAAATGATTAGAAAACAAACTGCAGACACTGTTTATCCTTCTGGGTGTTTTGCCTATTTCATGTAGGTACACACGCATCTTACAATACCATATATTTTGTAACACTGTATACGTTTTTATGGCCTTGTCTTTCATTGTCTGTTTATTTTTAATACATATGTAAACAATATTTTTAACATGTAATAATTATTGAAAGTCTTTCATTTGATATACCCTGTGGGAAGCCAAGATAATTCCAATCTATATTTACTATGCTCAGCTGACTGAATAATGTTTTTAAAGCATGAGAGTAAAGTTTCTCTGAATACAGTACTATCATTGTTTCTAAGTGGAGAGGTGGGAAATAGGATTATATTTCTAAAGGGCTGACTGAGTTTGAATCACTGCCGCTGAGTCTTGAGGCAATGGAAAATGATGATAAACTGGGAAAACGGAAATCCTGATTTGTGCCCTGAACTTGGGCTTGGTTTCTTGGTTTAATTCCTTTGGCTAGATTAAAAATCAGGTGGGGAAACCTTCTTTAGGGTCTGTGGGCTCTGTGTGTCTGATCCCTCCAAACTTGAGGAAGCATGAAAAAAGCAGCCCCCTTTTCCAGGAAGGCCCAATCAGATTTTCCCTGAACTGCCCACAGCATCGCTTTTCTCTCTCTTGAATTGTACCTTTGTCTTCCGAGAAGTTAGAAGTGGAAGGTAGCTACGGGTTGTTTTAAAAATGTTAGCTTTTTTCTTTTTTCGACTGAAAATATTTCCCTGTTACCTTGGCAAAAGTGTGTGTATATGATAATTTAAATTTGCCTGTAGCCCATGTGAAAGCTCTGTGTGGGGTCTTGACAATCTTGAATTCACGCTCTCGTTTGAACGTGTGGCCACGGAAGCAGTGAGAGCTTATCAAGGTGAATTACGAAGTCGGGCTCCTGAATTACAACTGCAGTTTTTAACCGTGCCCTTTCTGCTCACCTCGTATCTTTTTATCACTACTGATGATGTTTGTTCACACTCAAGAGCTTGTGGAATGGATGGACTTATGCTGTGTAATAAAACAACATTTCCTATTTCATGAACATAAACAAAATCTGTCCTTGTCTATTCAAATTGGAATTTGTAAATCTACTTCATTGTCGTCCGCCATGGTAGGTATTCAACAGTAGGTAATCAATGTGTGCTTCTGGAGGGGTTTGAATAAAATATGCCAATACTGTGGAAAACAGATGAAAACTTCATTGACTAAAGGGAGTAATATTTTTATATAAAACGTCTTCAATTTTCCTCGAGGTAGGGTAAATTAAAATGACACACAAAAGGAGACTGAAATTGGTAACTGAAATTGACAACTAGATGAAATAAATGGTACTTCGTCTTTGCTCAGTAATCTCTCGAATTCTGTCTTAGGGACTTTGTAATAGTGCTTTTCTATTTAAGAGGTTAATTCGACGGTGTTATTTAGTTACTCCAGAGCTCAGTATCACTGAGCTAAAATGATACTTCACAGTCTGAGGGAAGAGATTCTAAAGAGCTTCAGATACAGTTTCCGTGTAACTATTGCGTCCGATTTGAACAAGTGGAAAGTGATACAGATGGAAACAGGATGTATTTACGGTTCTAGCTGGGCACCGAATAACAGTATACTCTGAATAATACACGTAAAGGGTTAACTTTTCTTTTTTTCAACTTGAATGCTAAGGGTTCCATCAACTGTCAAAAGAACCCGATTTTTTCTGAACCTGAAACCATGGACTGGACAGTCCAGACTTGTTTACACTTTCCCTTTTTGTGTGAAAATCAAACGTATAGGCTGTACTTTCCGGACTTGCTGATCCTGAAGCCATCCGCTTGTAAGAACTGATAATGGGACAATTTTGGTTCTTCCTACATCACGTCCCTCCATTTCTCTCTGTTGACCACTCTGAGTGTCTGTAACGTGTAAACCTCGGCTAACTTGCAGGCTCATCCGGCTCCTAGCAGCGAGTAAAGACTCTCTCTTTGTTGCTCTCCTTTCGTGGTCTTCTTTCAGGACAGTTCTGCCCCAGAGAAGTCCTGATTCAGTTTTACGCAGAGTAGGTCATCAAAGCAACCTTAGTGAGTGTGCTCCAAATTCTTACTTTCTTGGTTTAAAATGTATCTTCAACAATTGCTCATTTTTACCTAGTAGCAAGTTATTTAAACTTTCAGGACCCAGACTTTTCCATTGGTAAAATAGTACTTACCTTATGGGGCTATCCAAGAATCAGTAAGATAAGGTTCTAAGGCAACTATATCCGTCTCTGGGACATGGTCATCTCTCAAAACTCAGAAACCTTCAGCAAGTGTAACCTTTACTACAGAAACGTATGGTGTGTTCCGATTACTATATAGAGGAAATGGTAAAAATGGTAAAAAATTTTTAATGGCAAAAATAATGTCGATGACTTCTCTCAGCCTTTTTGAAAATTATTGAAACCCTTCGTTAAAAACCATCTACATTTTACATAGGAATGGAAGGGCTCACAACACAATTATGGAAATTGGACATAGGCGAGGGCAGTCATTGTTTTTATCCTTAGCGTCGCACTAGTCCCAATGCCCTTTGTGAATGGATGAAGGATAGAGGTTGTAAACATGCCAACTGCTATTCTATTTCCACCTCTCATAAGGCACGTATTGTGAGAGGAAATGTTCACTAATGGCTAAAGTTGCCTTCCAGCAACAAATAAGTCTACTTCATTATTTAAATGAAAGTTTTTTTTTTAAATTATGTTTTTTTAGAAGCAGCATAGTATTAGAAAGAAGTGAGAAAACTCTATGTAAAGTATCTGGTAAAATTCAATGTTTGCAAATAAGACACCAGAGGTAACTAGTTTCTATGGATATTGCATATTCTTGGAAATATTGAACTTGCCAAACACATGCAGATTTTATCTCTAGCTTGAGCTTAACGTGTGCATCTGGTTTCACAGGCAGCCTCTTCCCTGGAATGTTCGTTAGTCCTCACAGCTGCCCCATTTGATTTACCGATGGCTCCATGCCCATTGCTCAGGGTGCATTGTGAGGCCACACTGGCCGCCTGTCACTGCCTCACACACCATCTCCAGATCAGTCATGCCTGCAAATCCTTCCATTTTCACTGAGAGCAAGTCCGTGCTCTACGCAATGCTCCCCAAGTTGCTACACAAATGCTCCCAAACCTCTCATCTCTAACCTTTGCCCTCCCGTCCACTGACTATTCCAGCCACTTCATACCCTGGGTGTGCCTAGAACGGACATGTTCCTGGTCCAGGCCCTTTGCGCTTAAAGACACGTGCTTGATTTACTCTTCTCTTGGGTATCGCCACAACTTCATGCCTCGTACTAGTTGCTCTTTGTTCAGATGCTACCAGTTCAGTGAGACCTTCCTGATCATCAGCTAGAATCTCGACCCCCATTTGAAACTCCCTCTCACCCTCTATATTTTCCTCGTATCACTTAACAGCATCCGGTTTCGTTTAACGTGATTTGTTTGTTGCACATCTCTCTGTTATAATATGCGTTCAAAGAGAATGGAAAGGTTTGCTCGTTGTATTGGCTGCTATATACTCTGTGCCTGGAAAGATAGAATGAATAGATAGCAATTACCCTCTGATGGGAAGACGCAGATGTGTATAAAAGTTGCAGCAGCTCTCTCTTTTTGAGAGCCCGGGAAGGAAGGGCGACTTGTGATGCTGACATTTCTGACTGAGATATACAAGTATTTCCTACAACTGTCCGCATGTGAGAGTGTAATTAAGTGCTTCTCTCTCTCTCATCTGGCATGACGAGTTAAGCATGGTCTCACTTAAATTGCACCAGACGTTTTGTAGAGGAGGCAATATTGATACCAATGGAAGAGTTTCTGAGTCATTCACGTGGCGGTGCCAATATACAAATCACCTGTGGAGGTTTTTGGAAATTCACGCATAGTGTCTTTTAAGGTGGTCTTTGTAGGCTTTATAAATCAGAAAAGACAGCTCCAGGAGAAGTAATTAATGCACATGCTTACTCTGTCTCCAACTCTCCTTTCTCTTGAACAGAAAATTCAAGCAAACTGTCTCCTTCACTCCTTTCTCCCCTCACTTCCTCTCTCTGTCTCTCACTTCCCCGCACGCCTCCCTGCTCCCTCCTTTCCTCCATCCCTCTCTGCCTTCTCTCCTTTTGTCCCTCTGACCTAACAGCATTCCTTTGAAAACATACTGTTTTCTCAAAAGGACAAAAAAAGTTAAAATAATTTTGTGATGCTGTCAATCTGCACACGTCTTTCTTGACCAGGACTTGTAGACAAGTAGCAGTCCAGCTAAGCTGAGGTGGTTTCTTCGGCAGTGAGTAAACTGAGTGCTCTGTTTACAACTAATCGAAGCCTGAAGGAGAGCTCAGCGTTGGAAACGAGAATGACGTTTCAGCGCCCAAATTCCAGATGATACGTTATCACACAGAGAGCTCAGCCTGGAGAGGCCGAGTGGTGTTCCTCCACACGGAGAGGTCAAGCGTGGGTGAAGGGACACTGGGCACCACAGGCATCAGATCAGAAAGTCCCCAGTACCTAATCGCCCGTATTATTTTCACCATTTGAATGTTTTGACCAAAATGGTGAATATTTTAGTAGCAAGTGTTATACAGGGAATATATGACAGTTTATAACCCAGTCTGTACGTGTTACTTTGGGGTATGTTTTTGTGTTTATGTTGAAGTATAAGGCATTCCTTTTCAAACCTTTATTGTGAAACTGGAATTAGACATTAGAGAGAAAAATACCTAGATTCTAAGTGACCCTGTGTAAGTCGAGCCGTAAGCTTGTTAGGCACAAATTAATAGCTAATAACAGACTTCTAATTTCTAAAGCCAAAAACAAAACAAAATACATCTGGAGAGGGGGAATTTGTTGCTTACATATTTGGAGGAAGATCAGAACTGCCTTTCTATCAGGCAAGCCACAGGAATCATAAACAACGGACACAAACACAAAAAATAATTACATAAAGTATCACAAACAGTAAAAAACTTAATTTTCTCTAAGGACATTACTTTCTCATAATTCATTCAAAAATATGTCTCTCTTATTGTAATGCTATAAATTTTCAAGTCTCCGTGGACTAGTTAGAAGTAAAAGAAAAGTTTTCTATTCTTGCTGAGTAAACAGAATAATTCCTTTCAGCATCATGCATCATAAAACCACAGTAATAAAATTATTAGAAATACTACTAATAAAGTAAAACAATATAAACTGTGAAGGGCTGGTCTAAGTTCCCAAAAGAAAATGCAGTATTGCACGTGGACTTAATGTAAAATTTAAAATATTTTCCTTGCAGAATTGAAATCGTATGTGTATGTGTGTACATTTTATTTTTTCACTCTTGAGGATATAATTACAGAGGCAACTCTGAAAGCATTTTATTTGGTGTTTCACCTGCCATGCCACAGTGTTTATCAGTGAGCCAAAATAAATAACCTAAACCTTTTATAATAGCTGTCACTAGAAAGCTAAACAAAGTCACCATTCATCTTGCTCATAGGCATTTTAGCTTTTAGCAGATGTGTTCTTTGAGCAAATTTATTGGCCTTATGAATAAAGATCAGCACTCCTCTGTTCAACTCTGTTGAGAAGAACATTATTCTACTGTAAATGGACATAAAATTCAGCAAAATAAATACTTTACAAAGGGGAAAAAACACAGGTTTTGAACTAAACTTTCTGAATACAATTGGGAATTGGTTTTCTCAGGTAGAGTTAATGAATTTATTATAATAATGAGTACATTGTGATGCATATATTCCAATGATAGGATTTCAGACCAAATTTTTGAATTTGAAGGCTGGTGACAACTGAAAGCAAGTAAATGTTCTTCATCTTTCTGTGGTTGTGAGGAAGAAAAAATCTGGCAAAAATAGAAAATCATTTTATGCTCCAATATCGACTTCATTCTTTTCTGATGGGTCAGTGGGTTTTGAATGCTCCTTCAAGAATTGTATAACCCAAAAGGAGTTATAGCAGATTTTAATCGAACGTTGATGCCCAGGGCGTGAACTGAGCTGGAAGGACAGCCAGCTTCTGACCTGGCTAAGACAGCAAGATGTCTTAACCAGAGTACCTGGCACCCAGGGGCATGAGCAAACAAACCAGACACGGATTTGGTAGTTACTTTCTCACTGGCAGAGTTCCGAGTTGGAGTTAAGAGGCCAGAACACCCTTACATTTTTCTAGTCTTTACCCTACAATTGCACTCCAGATGTTAATAGACAGGAAGAGAAATGCCTTTACTCTTTGTTCAAATATTTCAGAAAGCATTACAGTGAGATAGTTAACTTGTCTCTCTAGAAGATGTATGACTTCGCTAGAAAAAGTAATGCATTTTTTTTTTAGTTTGGAACTCTGTGACCCAATTAAACATTACTTGGTACATAGCTGGCTGTCTTTGGAATTTTACTTTCCATTTTGATGTTTCGAGAAAGAGAAGGGTGTCTTTTCACTTGAGAAGATTCCTAAAAGTTTGTAAACAACTGAATGTCTTTTACAAGGTCTTCGTGCATCACTTCAATTATGGATAATTTTTTATTTGTTGCTGATTATATCTGAGGCTAATCTGCATTACTCTACATTTGTCAACATTAAATTTCATTTGCCACATGTCAGCCTATTTAAGGAGCAAATTTAAAGTGTATTAGAATGTACTAGATGGAAACTGGAGCATCACTATTTAATCATTCCTTCCTCCTAATCTCTAAATTGAAAACCCCCAACATAATAAGAAGAAACTAAATGTCTAATTTCTTTAATTACAAAAAAAAATTTTAACAAACTGGAAGAAAGACAATACTATCTATAGAATAATATCTTTGACTGAAGAATAGTTATAATTTAAGCTTTTTTAAAGCTAACAGCATGAGTTTTTGAATTTCAATATAGCAACATTATTTGTAAAATATTAGATCTGAGGAAAAAAACACAAGGAGATAATATTTACCAATGATGTTAAAGAAGGTGGTAAACTAAAAATGGATTAATTTTAAGAAGTAAGTCTATAAAGAAATGGAATAAATTGTCAGTAATATCAGTAAATTATCACATTATATTTAGGGTTTATTTTGATCGTAATTAAGAAAGACAAAATCAAATAATTTGCTATTAAAGGAAATATAAAAACATAACCATTAAGCAAATAGGTGACAAAGTAATTTTAATATATAAATCAGAAAGCTTTGATTATATGCAGCTAAAGTCTTAAAGCAATTAACTAATGTTTATGACCCTACCATAGATATATATGTAGATTTTGAGGAGGAGGGTTTAGGGTTTTCAAATTATTGGAAAACATGTTAGCAACTTATGTTTACATGAATATCTCAACTGAGGTTTAAAACGATTTCAAACTTTGAAATACTGATAAGAGCACGTGTTGTTGTATTGCTGTAGAAGAAGCCTGCAGTGCCAGAATGTCTTTGGAATGAGTCCAAGCTAATGCACTTAAAAGCCTAAGAGGGTCTGTAACAAATACGTCATCATTTTGGAAGAATTTCCACATGACCAGACTATGGAATAAAGCATAAGTACTCAATGTGTTTATTTTCTGGACCCTAGTTATATTTCAATAATTATTAAATTTTGATCAGAGGTGAGTAGAAAAGAACGGTAAAAATACATACATTCCCAGAAGAGTCAAGGGCTGCTGGGACTTGAACAGATCTCTGTACACCTGTGTTTGGAGCAGCGTTATTCACAGCAGCCAAAGGATGCAAATCATTCAAGTGTTCGCCAACAGATGAACGGATAGACAAATGTGGGATATGGAGTGGAATAGTACAATCTTAAAACAGAAGATACTTTTGATATCAATTATAACATGTGTGACCCTTGAGGACATTATGCTAAGTGAAATAAGCCAGTTACCAAAGGGCAAATGCTGAAGGAGTCCACTTCTGTGAGGTACCTATGATGATCCAGTTCATAGGGGTAAATGCAGAATGGTGGAGACCAGGGGCTGTGGGGGAAAGGGAATGGTGAATTATTATTAAATGGGTCCAGCGTTTTAGTTTTGCAAGATGAAAAATGTTTTGGAGCTGGATGGTGGTGACGGCTTCACGACAATGTGATTGTTCCTTATTAATGAACAGAATTTAAATGAGTTGGTAACCTTGCAGGATGTGTTTATTGAAATTGGTTACTACATTTTCTGAATTTCTGAGAGTTTACTTTTTAATCTTAAGAGATTTAATTTTCAAAAAGATAATTTTTTAAATGTCATTAATTTTACAACCTTAAAGTTAAGTGTAAGCACTAATTTTAAATATTTATGTGTTCTTAATACATGTCTTAGGATATAATAATATTCCTAATGTCATGTATTACTAACTTAAGGACTTTATAAACATCATATTTGTGGCAATATAGTTAAGGGAAAAAAAGTAATCTAAGAATATCAACAAAGATGCCAGACACTAGCATCATTTTAATCTGATCAATTCATTGAGCTCTTATGTGTTCAACATATGACATTAAAAAAATGTCCATTTGGAAAAATAAAAGAATTTAGATTATTGCCTCATGTCCTATGTAAAAATACACCTAGGTATATTAAATAATTATATGTAAAATTTTCATTTTTTAAAGAACTAGTAGGATATATATATATGCAATTATTATCACACAGTTGGTAGTAAGAATAAAGAGCCAGAAGAAATGATTGCAAACACCACTATTAAGTACTGTCATTAGCTTGGCTCAGTATGCAATTTGTCCTTATAAACAAATCATAAATATTCTTCTATATTTCATATATGGCAAATGTACTGTGCATATTTTATTCAGTGTAGTAAAATTTATTTATGCATTAGATAATATTTATCAAATAAATATTTCTTCCACTATAGCACATTTTCTTCCAAAGCATATTACCTTAGTTAGTTCAAATAAAAACTTTGGCTGTCATTTGTCTCATTCTGTTTTTTTCTCTATTCATCTTCCCTTCTCTTTATTGGTTTTAATTTATTAATGTCACAATCCTTCTCTTCACTTAAAACTATCCTCTCTCTCTTTTGTATTCTCTCTTTGGCAAGATTGTGTTATGATGTTATTGATAATCATTGAATTATGAAACAAGAAAAGCTGGTTCACTTGGAATTATTGCTATATAGAAATTGTCTTTAAATTTTCTCCTTTTACTCGGATTTATTTTAGTATATAATATATTCATAGCATAGTTTAATTTCATCTAGGCATTCCTGTGTGTGTGTGTGTACCCTCATTCACTACAGAGTATAATGATTCTCTCTCTCTTTTTTATGGTTATGTCTCCCTTGCCAGTCCTTATTTTGTGTGTTTGTTTTCTTTGTTCTGCTTTCAACATTTTTTTCTTTTAACATTAGAAAATGTTTTGATTATTTTGTTGGTTTTTTTCAGAATTCATTTATTCATTATTAATTGTAGTGATTATTTCTTCTTTCCTTTAACTATATTAAGTATGTTACTTAATTATGTACTGAGATGAAAACAGCTCTCAAAAGCAAAAAAAAAAAAATACAAAAAAAAAAAAGAAACAGGAATACATATTTTATGAGTTCATAAATTCAACCTGAAATTTCTATTTGAAGTTTAAGATTATATTTTTTTGGTTTTAACTTCTTTGATTTCATGCTAGTGTCTCTATTTTGTGTGTGTGTAGAAAATCTCAGTGCTGTTAAAAGTAATATGCTACTTATTTATTTTATGTTACTGTATACAACAATAATCTCAAAGTAACAGTAAATCTATTGAATGAATTTTAAAGTATAAAATTTCTTTGTTGTTCTTTTTATACTCAGAATCCCCCAGGAAATTGCAAAAAAAAAAAAAAGTGCTACATTGTAAAGTCATTTCAGTACATTACTTTCTGTGTGTGTTATGTACCAACTTAATATATGAATAGAATAATTTCCTTCAGATGTTGAACCATGTGATGTTAATTGTTTATTTGATTTTGGGATAATGAATAGCACAAAACCTTATATTGTAGGAGTAAATTGTATACATAAGAGACATTTGATAAGAGACCCACTTTAGGGAGAAGGACACATATAGATTGAGACTGAAAGGATGGAAAAGGATATTCCATGCAAATGGAAAAGCCAAAAAAGCAGGTGTAGCAGTACTGATTTCAGGCAAAATAGACTTTAAAACAAAGGCCATAAAGAAAGATAAAGAAGGACATTTTATAATGATTAAAGGAGTGACACAAGATGAGGATATTACACTTGTTAATATATATGCACCGAATATAGGAGCACCTAAGTACAGAAAACAATTACTAACAGAGATAAAGGGGGATATTGATGGGAATACAATCATAGTTGGAGATTTTAACACCACATTAACATCACTAGATAGATCTTCCAGACAGAAAATAAATAAGGCAACAGAGAAATTAAAATAATACAATAGAAAAATTAGATTTGGTGGATATTTTCAGAGCATCACCCCCCCCAAAAAAATAGGATATACATTCTTTTCAAGTGCACATGGAACATTTTCTAGGATTGATCATGTACTTGGGCACAAAAGAAACCTCAACAATTTTAAGAAGATAGAAGTTATCTCAAGCATCTTTACTGACTACAATGCCATGAAACTAGAAATCAACAACAGAGAAACAAAGGAGAAAAAAAGGAAAGCATGGAGATTAAACAATATGTTATTAAAAAACCAGTGGGTCAACAATGAAATCAAAGTTGAAATTAAAAAATACCTTGAGACAAATGAAAATGAAACCACAACCACACAAAATTTACGGGACACAGCAAAGGCATTGCTAAGAGGGAAGTTTATAGTGATACAGACCTTCCTCAAAAAAGAAGAACAATCTCAAACAAACAATCTAACCTGCCAACTTAAAGAACTAGAAAAAGAAGAACAAAAACCCCAAAAGGCAGCAGAAGGAAGGAAATTAAAAAGATCAGGGAGGAAGTAAATAAAATAGAGATTTTTAAAACCATAGAAAAAAATCAATAAAACCAAAAGCTGTTTTTTGAAAAAAGTAAATAAAATCGACAAACCTCTGGCCAAACATACAAAGAAGAAAAAAGAGAGAGCACAAATTAGCAAAATAAGAAAGGAAAATGGAGAAATTACAACAAATAAAGTAGAAATACAGAGTATCATACAAGAATATTGTGAAAAACTCTATGGAACCAAACTGGATAACCTAGAGGAGATGGACAAGTTTCTGGAAACATACTGTCCACCAAGACTGACTCAAGAAGAAACTGACCACTTGAACAAACCGATCACTACAAATGAAATCGAAATAGCAATAAAAAACCTCCCTACAAATAAAAGTCCAGGAATGGACGGCTTCACAGGGAATTCTACCAAACATACAAAGAAGAACTCATACCAGTCCTTCTCAAACTCTTCCAGATGATTGAAAAGGAGGGAATACTCCCAAACTCATTCTATGAAGCCACCATCACCCTGATACCAAAACCAGGCAAAGACACTACCAAAAAAGAGAATTATAGGCCAATATCACTGATGAACATAGATGCCAAAATCATCACCAAAATATTAGCAAATAGAATCCATAACACATAAAAAAGATTACACATCATGACCAAGTGGGGTTCATCCCAGGGACACAAGGGTGGTTCAACATACGCAAATCAATCAATGTAATACATCCCATCAACAAGAGAAAGGACAAAAACCACATGATCATCTCAATAGATGCAGAAAAAGCATTTGATAAAATTCAACAGCCACTTATGATAAAAACTCTCACCAAAGTGGTATAGAGGGAACATATCTTAACATAATAAAAGCTATATATGACAAACCTACAGCCAGCATAGTACTCAACGGTGAAAATCTCAAAAGCTTCCCACTAAAATCTGGGATAAGCACTGTCACTGCTCCTATTCAACATAGTCCTGGAAGTCCTAGCCACAGCAATCAGGCAAGAGAGAGAAATAAAAGGGACCCAAATTGGAAAAGAAGAGGTGAAAGTGTCACTATATGCTGATGACATGTTACTATATATAGAAAACCCTAAAAAGTGCACATAAAAACTACTAGAGCTGATCAAAGAATTCAGCAAGGTAGCAGGTTACAAGATTAACGTTCAAAAATCAGTTGCATTTCTTTACACTAACAATGAATCAACAGAAAAAGAAAGTAAAGAAACAATCCCCTTTAAAATAGCACCCAAAATAATAAAAACCTAGGAATAAATCTAACCAAGGAAGTGAAAGAATTATACACAGAAAACAATAAACCATTGATGAAGGAAATTAAAGAAGACTTCAAAAAATGGAAAGATACCCCATGCTCTTGGATTGGAAGAAACAATATTGTTAAAATGGTCACACTGCCCAAGCAATCTACAGATTTAATGCAATCCCTATCAAATTACCCAGGACATATTTCACAGAACTAGAAATCATAATAAAATTTATTGGAACCATCAAAGACCTAGAATTGCCAAAGCATTACTGAAGAGAAAGAAAGAGGCTGGAGGAATAACTCTCCCAGACTTCAGACAATACTATAGAGCTACAGTCATCAAGACAAGCATGGTATTGGTGCAAAAAACAGACATATAGACCAATGGAACAGAATAGAGAGCCCAGAAATGAACCCACAACTTTTGGTCAACTAATCTTTGACAAAGGAGGCAAGAATATACAATGGAATAAAGACAATCTCTTCAGCAAATTGTGTTGGGAAAACTGGACAGCAGCATGTAAATCAATGAAGCTAGAACACTCCCTTACACTATACACAAAAATAAACTCAAAATGGATCAAAGACTTAAACATAAGACAAGATACAATAAACCTCCTAGAAGAAAATGTAGGCAAAACATTATCTGACATATATCTCAAAAATATTCTCCTACAACAGTCTACTCAAGCAGAAGAAATAAAAGCAAGAATAAACAAATGGGACCTAATGAAACTTACAAGCTTATGCACAGCAAAGGAAATCATAAGTAAAACAAAAAGAGCCTACGGAATGGGAGAAAAGTTTTGCAAATGAAACCAACAAAGGCTTGATCTCCAGAATATATAAGCAGCTCATACAACTTAATAAGAAAAAAACAAACAACCCAATCCAAAAATGGGCAAAAGACCTAAACAAGCAATTCTCCAAGGAAGACATACAAATGATCAATAGGCACATGAAAAAATGCCCCATATCACTAATTATCAGAGAAATGCAAATCAAAACTACAATGAGGTATCACCTTACACCAGTCAGAATGGCCATCATTCAAAAGTTCACAAATGACAAATGCTGGAGAGGCTGTGGAGAAAAGGGAACCCTCCTATACTGCTGGTGGGAATGCAGTTTGGTGCAGCCACTGTGGAAAACAGTATGGAGATTCCTCAAAAGACTAGGAATAGACTTACCATATGACCCAGGAATCCCACTCCTGGGCATATATCCAGAAGGAACCCTACTTCAGAATGACACCTGCACCCCAGTGTTCATAGCAGCACTATTTACAATAGCCAAGGCATGGAGACAGCCTAAATGTCCATCATCAGATGACTGGATAAAGAAGAGGTGGTATATTTATACAATGGAATACTACTCAGCCATAAAAACCGACAACATAACGCCATTTGCAACAACATGGATGCTCCTGGAGAATGTCATTCTAAGTGAAGTAAGCCAGAAAGAGAAAGAAAAATACCATATGAGATTGCTCATGTGTGGAATCTAAAAACAAAAACAAACAAACAAAGCATAAATACAAAACAGAAATACACTCATAGACATAGAATACAAACTTGTGGTTCCCAAGAGGGCAGGGGGTGGGAAGGTATAGCCTGGGATTTCAAAATTGTAGAATAGATAAACAAGATTATACTGTATAGCACAGGGAAATATATACAAGATTTTATGGTAGCTCACAGAGAAAAAAATGTGACAATGAATATATATATATGTTCACATATAACTGAAAAATTGTGCTGAACACTGGAATTTGACACAACATTGTAAAATGATTATAAATCAATAAAAAAAAGTTAAAAAAAAAAGAAATTTAACAGGATGGTTTAAACACACTTAGAATTATCAAGATAACTTTGGCCCTGCAATCCTGCAGTTGAAACGCACAAATGTACTACAATAATATGCATTTATACGTGAAATCATGCATGTGAACACACATACCAGCGGGAACATATATACATAATAAATGGCATGAACAACAAAAAAAGGGAACATTTGATAGATTTACTCTTGAACAGAATTTAGGGAAAGGTACTTTCAGAGATAACAATGGAACTAAATGGAAAATAATGTTGTTTCCATTTGTTTTATGACCATTAGTTAGTCCAAAGACATAAAAAATATATAGAAAGAAGAAGGAGGTAAAAGATATGTAAATTGGTCATTTAGTGTATTAGGGGATCATTCTTCACGCTATATATAAAATGTGTTTCAAATAAGCTTGCTGGCCAGTATTTCTCTTGGGGTGATATTTGATGAGTGATATTTCAAATTGCAGAGTGATCTTCAGTCGTGGATTCTACCTGTAACCCAGTGCAGCTTCAAGGCAGAGACTTTTCATTTTGGAGCTTAAATGATGCAATAATGTCACAGACTTCCAGAGGGAAAGAAATCAATCAATATGTTGGTTACATAGCAGAGGCACCCTGGGATTTTTCTGACCAGTGAGGAGATCCCGGACGTTTTTCCTGCTATTTCTCCATAGCTCTATTCAAACGTTTCAATAGAAAATCTGGCAAATACAGCAAAAAGAGGAAGAGAAAGACTAAGAAAAAATAGAAGTCAAAAGTTAAAAAATAAAAGTAACAATGATGGTGAACTCTCTGACCTTAAATAAAAAAGGAAAAAAGGTACGAGGTATGGGGATGAACAAAGCCTTGCTGGAATAAAGAAATGTTTGGGTTCACTGCCCGTGCAGGTTGCTTAACATACGAAATTTAACTGTGGATACTTTTTCAGTAAGTTCTTTATTTCACTGTAACTTCAGGTCCATAATCAACTTCACCAAACACCTTATGGATATTCAAATCAATTAGATATCCCCAAAGACATTCTTATCATCGAAATCACCTACTGTCCTTGAACATTTTGGGAATAAAATAAATCCTAAGTTTCAGTGAATTCATAAGGAATTAGAATTTTCAATATATTGCACAAAGACCTGCAATAAGAAAACATATTTAATCTCTCAAATTAATCAATCTATATTTAGTCGTCTCCACTTATTATTATATTCTTTAGTTTAAAAGTACTTAATATATCTTCTGAATTTGGTGAAACATATAAAATATTTAACTTTTGAAAGATCTACCATAGCACTATATTAATTAACAGTATACAGTCTTGTTATAGTAATTGTTTCTTTAGTCAAGAAGACATGTCTTCAATATGTAATAAAGACCAAGGTAATAAAAGTGATAATGTTTTTTTAAAAATGAAGTTACACACAAGAAACGTCACAAGTCTTAAGTGTAAATTTTTTTCTTAAATGACACTAATTTATACCTTATGGTACCAACACTCAAATGATAAAAATACACCCAGCTTCTCAGAAGACAGCCTCACATCCTCGCTAGTCAATGGCCCCTCCTTCAAAAACATTGTTGGACTTTGTTTCATGATAAGTTAGCTTCGCTTGTTTTTTAAGTTCATGTAAGTAGAAACTTACTCAAATATTACGTCTGTACAATTAATTCATAGTATTTTTGTGAGTAAATACTTCTTAAGTATTACAAATAACACAAATTCTCTGCTGCTCTTTCTATACAGAGTTTTATTGAGGCATAATGTATATACATTTTACTGTATTTTGCATTGGAAAGTCACAAGATAAGGACTGGATAAGAAGAAGAACTAGTTAAAAACAAAAAAAAAAGTTAACGTTTATTGTCAGAGGCTAAAATGCTTCAAGTGCATTGTTAACGTCTGACAGACACATACTTCACTTTAATACTTCAATACTAGGGACAGGTTTGAGTTGGGACCTGAAAAAATCTCAAACTCTGAAAGGTTAATGCTTGTGTCAGTTACCTATTGCTACACAACCATTTATGCAAAAATGAGCAGCTTAAAACACATTTGCCATCTTAACATTTCTGTGCAGTCCAGGGTTGTCTGCATCTGAATCTCTCAAAGGGCTGCAGTCAAGCTGTCCTCTGGGGTGACGTCTCTTATGAAAGTGCCACTAAAAGAGATCCACTTCTGAGTTTTCTGATTTTCAGCAGGATTCTGTCCGTGAAGGAAGAGCTGTTAGCTGAGGGCCTCGTTCCTCACTGTCTCTAGGCTAGAGGCCACCCTCAGGTGTGCATCATGTGAGTCCTTCCAAGATAGCAGTTTGTCCCCTCAAAGCCAGCTGGAGAGAGTCCGTGAGCAAGATAGAAGTCAGGACCTTGTGTAACATAATCACACAAGTGATGTTCCATCAACTTTGCCTTTTCTATCGAGAAGAAAAAAGTCACTAGGTATGGCCCAGGAAGCCAAACCCCTTATCTGAAATACGTAGCCCAGGAAGCCAGCCTGGGGCAGCCTTTCAGGACTGCTTATCTGGAGTGGCCATCCAGGAAGCTGTTCGGTTACTTCTGCAACAATCAGCTACAAATGTCCAGGATGTGTTTAATAACTGACAGCTTCTCGAATTTTTATCTCCACTTACAACTTAGGACCAAGCAGAGAAAGTCAAATATGCTCCCCTGACCCATCACATGGAATGCCCCAGCCTCCAGCTTCCCCAGCCGAACAGCCTCCAGGTGTGTTCCCTGTATCACCAATGTCCCCACTCCCCTGCCTGCCCTTGAGTCTGCCTGAGGGACGCAAGGGTTAGTGGCTGACTCCCTTGCTGTAGATGCTCAGAATAAACAAAAAACTTTTCTGTTCTCATTTGGTTGGTGTTTATTTCCATATCACATTCAAGAGGAGAAGTACGTTTACAAGGCATTCTACCTTTAAGATTAAAAAAAAAAAAAAGATGCAGGTAATGTATTCATGATGCCACTCAAGGACTGTGTGAGTGCTTTCCCGGATGTGAGATGAGAAGGGAGCTGCGCTGTTACTTCCGGAAGCTTCAGTGCACATTATGTTTTACTCTGAGTCCCTTCCCACATTGATTATGATACTTTTATGAGTCTCCTAAATGCAAGTCTTTTTTTTTTTTTCTGTTGTTCAGCCAAAGAGCTATACCAAAGTTGGGGATTAGGTCATTCAGACTCTTCAATTTTCTCATTCTACTGGACTTAAACTCAAAATTAGAAAATATATCTGTGAAATATAAAGATATTTTTTTCGGTTTGAATAACCGCACGGTGATTATCCGTACCAAGTCTAGCATTCAGAGTAGAAAACTGAGCAAAAGTTTGAAACATTAATTCATCTTGTCCTTCGGCGTTCTTGTTTACATCAGCAGCATCATTTTTCACAGAGATGCTCGTTATCCATCATTATATTAGATTATATATAAGTATATCTACTGATCTTCATACCAGCGAGTTTACCCTTACATAGCAAATCGCTCAGTGGTGGCTTCTCCCTGTGTAAGTCATCATGCTTTTTGGCTATCCTTGATTTAACCAGAGTACAAGTGTTCTGCCAGAGAGATGACTGTCATTGGGCCAGATTTTCTCTCCAGGGGAGTTCGAACGTAAGGTACGGAGAAGGGGAATACCTGCATAGAGGGGTGGACAGACTTCCACAAAGACAAATCTTCTTAAGAAGAATGTGATGTAGAAGGCTGAGAAAGGCAGTCAGCTTTGACACAGGAATAATCCGAGGGTGACAGATTTCTACATTAAGAAGCCACGAGTGGGGGCTTTGGAAGTAAACCGATCACAGTTACATTTGGTTCCCTGGGGCAAGTTTAACTACTGCTGTCTTCACACAAACATCTGGTTTCAGGAGACCTGGACCCGCAGCAGCTCAGTCAGTGCCGTAGTTCCCATTTCTGCCCCAGGTGCCATTATAACAAATCATCACCTTTCCGAGCCCTCTGAGCATCTTTCTTTTCCTTGAAATCTGCGGTAGCTTTACCAAAGAGCCAACACGAAACAAATAGGACCAAGTAGGGGGAAAAAAAGCAAAAATAAAACGATGACTCAAAACCTCAACACCCACCTAATCCATTTATCTTTGGCAACATTTTAGGTTGAATAATGCAAATTAGCAATAGTGATGCTTTGTATCCTGTATCATGGCTGATGTACTTTAGCGACTTTAATTACTAGGTCTTTCTTTGTCATTAAGAATAGTGAGATGATTGGTGGAATCTATGTATTATGTATATGGAGTGTTCCCCTACGCATACCCTGAAGACATATTAAAATGAATAATACTAGGAAGCAAACGTTTCCCAAAAAGTACCTCTACTTTTAATGTTATCCATGAAGCCTACTACTATATCATTTTTAATAACTAAATAAATCTCATTCCATGGAAGAAACAAAATATAACCTTACTGTCAACTGTGTAAGTTGATCCTTATTTACTGCAATAGTATAATTCTCTATGGTAAAACTCTTTTTGTAATTTTTTTATACTTAGTTATTATTTCCTTTTGGTAAGTTAGATTTATTGGTTAAAACACGCACTACATTTTGAGTTTTTGAGATGTGCTGGTGGATTACCAACAGTGCTTTACTCCAAGGAACTTAGGCAAATTTGAATTCCCACTACATTCTCATTCGGCTGCTTTTCGATTATTATTGGCTGTCATCATTTTTCCATTTTTACTTTTTTTATCTTTTCATAGAAAAATATTTATTAAACTTTACATTTACTTCATATTTTTATTATTAATGAGATTGAATTTTTTTTTTTTGTCTTGTAATAAACCTGCGTTTCTTCTTAGGGAGTGATCATGTCTTCCGATCATTTCCTGTGGGGATTTTTATCTTTTCTAATTAGCATTTAACAGATTTTTAAAAAAATTTTCAAGGATATGAAGCTTATGCCTGCCTATAATCTACCTTTTACTATTGCTGATGATTTTTCCTTTTTAGTATTTCAATTTGGATGTTATTGAGCAATAGAAATATGCACATTCAAATTGTTTATGCAGTAAAATCTATCAATCATTAAATGTTTTATGGGGCTGTTGGTGGTGTTGTTATGGTTTGTACTTGAAGCCATGTTGGCAAAGTCCAAGGATATGGGGAACGTGTTATCAGCCTTCCTAGTCTTTGACCTCTGTGCTCACATGCCCTGATTGTATCTGTCTGTAGAACAGTCCCTAAGCATTAATGAGCAGTAACAGAAGCGCCTTATTCACCTCCTTGGCTAGGTTGCAAGGTAACTGCAATTCTTCCTCTATTTCAGTTTGAATTTGTGTCAATTATAAAGGCACTGACTGACCTCTTCTGGGATGTATGCCCATGTACATGACCAATTACTGTCGCCTAAGGGATTGACTTCAGTGATTCAACCGTGTGGAGACCGTAGCCATCCCTGTACCAGGAGGAGCAGGTTTCTGGATGGCAAGTCCCGCCTGCATCACAGGCAATCCACAAAAGACTGTGCCCTGATGAACGATAACCAAATAAAACAGACAAAAACACAAGAACTAGCAGGGCAGACTGAAAATACAACACGTGAACTCAATCTGGCCACTTCTCCATTCTTCCTGCCACTACTATAGTTTAGTTTTTAATGATTATTTTACTTGGTTTTGGCAGCCTCCTAAATGATCTTGTAGCCTTCCATCCTTATAAAAAAATTTATTTAGCACCCTAGTGCCAGCATTTCTTTTTAAAAACACAAACCTCATAACGTTGCTTATATGGTCAAAATTTTTATTCAGTGCATCCCATTATTTTTAGGATAACATGTTAATTCTTTTACTAGAGCTGAAAGGCCAGTTATAAACTCAATTCAGTTTATTTTTCACTTCCCCAGTAGGATACTTCAAAGCCAAACGACACCAAGATGCCTCTCTCCTATTGGCACAGAACATGATTCTCCACAGGAATGTACTTCCAATGCAGTTGATTTTTCCTGCTACAGCATCCTGATTTGACCTCAGTTACCGCATTTATCAGTCTATCCTGTTGACTTGTTCACAATCCACTTTAGAACTGAAGTTCCCCGAGGGCAGGGACTGTATGATTCATCTTGGTGATGAATGCCCAGTGGTCAGCCTAGAGGAGGGACTGACATGTTTGTTTGGGGAGTGCCTGTATGAACCTGAGAGTCAGAGCATCCCTGGGTCAGGGCAGAACATCCTGTGCATGGTATCAAGTTTATGTGAGGCCACTTCTGAAACCCACTCTTGGTTTCCCTCCCTTTTTTTCTTCACCGCTAGGAAGATAAACTTACTGGATAGGAGACATCAAAAGAAGATAATACACCAGCTAGGACTGTCTTTTCTCAGACCTTTTCTCTGTTAGTTCTAGATGCTTCTAGATGCCAGAATGCACTTCTCCTCTGCCCTCCACTGCACAGCAGTAGTTTATCTACCTCGCCAGGATATATCCGCTATTCCCCTAGATGGATTGAAATAACTTTGAGAGTAAGCATCCTCCTCTCCAGATTTGCCAGCTAAAGCTGAGTTTTCTTCATACATCTGATTCACGTGCCCATCTTTCACTTTGTTGTGAACTTGATATGGACATAAAGAAGTTATTTTATTGGACCCCTGAACCCAAATAATTACATCAAAATTTTCCTTTAGTTTGATAAGATTTTTTTTTAATATTCAAAGAAAACTTTCAAAGGTAAGATCATCTAGAAAGGTATGTTTTTGCTGGCATGTTTTTATTCCAATGACAGGAGTCAGTTAGGGGGTACTGGAAGACCATAACTGTAGAAAAGAATGCACCCCATTAGATGAAGTGTGAGACTTACTTAGGTCCTCTGATTATCCAGTTTTGGAAAGGGAAAAGCAGACACGTTAAGAGGGAAGTGACATGTTAGTATAATAAGCTAGTAGCAGATTCACTAATTTGCTTAATTCTTTTGTTTGTAGAGGGGTTCTCTGTGCTACAATTTCTGCTTATTTCTCTTCCATTTATACCACAAATTCACCTTCTCCTGTAATATAAAAATTGTGTTTTTAATGTAGAGAGATACAAAATTGTGTTGCAGTATTATTTTTTTCAAAATCTTCTACTTTGTGAAGGCAGTGCAGAAATGATAAACTAGCACTCACAAGAATGAATATTACCAGAATCCTTATGTTAATTCTTCTAACAAAAAGAAGAAAAAATAAAGAAAAAATTATTTAATTTACTATCCCAGCTTATATTTACAAATATGAATAATGAAAAAAAGCCCACAATAAGATTGTTAATTATAAGTTTGAACATATTGCTGTCTGCAGATTTGTATGGGCACACAGCTAGCAAGATACGTGAAGAGATCGTACGTGTAGTGTCAAGAATCGATGTATAAGTCAGTTCTTGCTGTGTAACAGCCTAAAAATTTTAGTGATTTCTATCAAAGGAAATTTTTCTTTCTTTGTTCACAAGTCTGCAGTTGGCTGAAGTTTTGCTGATTTTGTCTGAGTTTAGCTACTTGTCTGGCATTATGAGTCGGGGGCCGGTCTGCCCCACCGTGTCCTCTTAGAAGGGTCTGTGACTCTGCAGGTCTGCAGGGCATATTCTTGCAGCAGATAGTAGACTTACAACAGGGCAAGCCAAATAGCACAAAGTTATGTAAATCCACTCTTTTGTTCATGTCATGTCTTTAATATCACTGTTGTCAGAAAAAATCACATGGCTAATCTCTTCTTCCGTGGGAAATACCACAGACTTACATGACAAGGAAATGAAGAATTAGGAACAATAATGTAATCTACTACGTGGAGTAGATTTAGAGTGGCAGGAATCCAGGTAATTTTATTCTTTCATCTTTATTTTTTTTTTTAAAAAGAAAGAAACATTCATTTGTAACGTTCACAAAGTTGGAAGGAGGTAAGTGGTTGAGTTAGACCCCAGCTCATATCTGTTTGATCCCCAAGTTCAAGCTTTCACTTTCCGCACGTGTTATCTCTGTAATTAAATCAGTATCCGTACTTAAAAACATACATTCCTTCTTCAAGTCACAATACTTTTAAACCTTTATTGCATTTTACTATAACATTTCTACAGTTTTTTAAAAAAACATTTTAACGTATATTTTGCAATTTTGTCATATTTTTCTACATTTTGAGAATAGGGCCGCAGTTGTACTTAATGCTTCTCAGTATCTTGTCTTTTATCTAAAACCTCAATGTCCAAAGAGACCTGATATCTAAATCATCCCCTTGAAAAATGCTTAAAAGTGCTCCACTATAAATCTAACAAGCATCAATTCAGCTTTTGTTTGAGTGGCTAGGAGTCAACACATATTTATGTTTTGACATAAGTAGAGGAAGATGCCTCCTATTGTATTTTTCTTTCCTAATTATCTGCTTTAATTATTCTTCAATATTAATGAAGTATTCAATTATTTTTAATTAGGTGGTTTTCACTAATATTCAATTAATTTTAAGAAAATTAACAAACAAAATATTTTATCATTCAAACAAAAATACAGTTATTCATTTATGGAATTCTTTCACCCCCTCCGCACATTTTCACATGATTGTGTATACTAAGTATATTTGACTAAGTTTATTTTCATTTATATTGTATTTATTATTACAAATGGAATTTTCTCCATTGACATAATTGTTACCGTATCTGAGAAAGCTATTTGATTTGGATTATTTTGTAAATAGAATATTTGCTGAATTATTTCCTATTCACATTATTCTATTGATTTTTCATCATTTTAAAATACATATTTTTTGTATTATTTTTCTGTCTAGCAGGTTAGAAATTTCAGAACACCAGCAAATTTTTAAAAATAGAAAAAATTTTATCTTCCTTTTGTTCCTTAATTAGCATGCTTCCCGTGTCTTACTGTTAAGCATTCTGCGTTTTGGTCTACACTTTTCATTGTGCTAAGAAAGTATTCCTCCTTTCATATTTTAGCTGACTATTTCATCAGGGATGCCTTTTCAGCATCAGTAAAAATTCTTATACTCTTCTTACTTTGACCAGTTAATATTGTGAAATATATTTCGTTAATTTTCAACTTCTGAATAATTCCTACTTTGCCAAAATAAATCCTATTTGTTTGAGTGTATTATTCATCTGATGTTTTGTTTGTTCCTATGTGTTATTGTTTTATTTATGACTCTGAATCAATATTTATAAGCAAGACAGTCTCTATGTGTGATCCTTGTCAGCAGAGAACTGTTTTGTAAATATATTGGAAAGCTGTCTTTTTGCTGGTGTCTTGCTGAAAAGTATAAGAAGCAATATGAGAGTTATCTATTCCACTAAAATTTCCAAGAATTCACCCATAAAACCATCTGGATGTGGAGAGTCTGTTGGGAGAAGCTGTTTGAAAGAGTTTTAATTTATTTATTATGGATCTTGATCTGCTTGTAGTTCGTGATTCTCCATGATCGTTGTCCTCTAACTTCAAACGTTTTTTCCCCAGTGCATTCATTGCAAAGCTAATATGTTGCTATCCACTTTCGATTAATAAGTATGGTAATTTTTTTCCTTTTTTAAATCAATAATTTATTGGGCACGAATTGAGTCCCAGCCACTCTACTAAACACTAATGATTGAGTGAGAATTGAGGACTATAAAGAATAGTGTCTCTGCCTTCACAGAACCTGCATTCTAGACCACCAAGCCACATGGAAGCAAGCAAAATCCAGAGCCAGCCAAGTGTAGGGCTGAGCGTGACTGCAGGACACTGCATGAAGCACGAGGGTCAGGAAAGTCCCTCCCGTGATGTGACCGCTGAGCCAGTCAGTCATCGCAGGTGGGGAGGAGCCTGGGAGGAAAAGGAACCGCAGGTACAAAACCTCCAACGAGGAGAGCAGTTTAAAATGTTCAATAAGCAGCAAGGATGACCAGTGGGTCCATAAACAAATGACCCTAAGTGACTTTGGTATCAGTGTGAATGACCCATCCAGTCAGGAGCCTCTGCTACTTGACCACTTCCTACCCTCTGAACATCCTTGGTTTTCTTAACCTCCAGTTCCCTTAATCACACCATTTAAACGGATCATCATCCGTTCATGCTCCGGCTCCAGATTCACAAGTTATGTATCCAAGTTATGTATTCATCCATCCCACTGTCCTTCTGCTGACTTGTAAACACGCCAAACACAGCCATTTGTTTCAGTTTAGTTTGGTTTATTTGTTGAAGTACAGTTGACTCACAATATTATATTAGTCTCAAGTGTACAAAATAGTGGTTTGATATTTTTATAAATTACGCATCATGTGAAGTTATAACAATGTTACTCCCTGTATTCCCTGTGCTGTGTGTTACATCCCCATGACACACTCATTTTATAACTGGAGGTGTGTACCTCTTAATGCCTTTTGCCTGTTTCCCGCATTCCCAACTGTCTCCGCTCTGGTGATCACTAGTTTGTTCTCTGAGTCTGTGAGTCTGTTTCCATTTTGATGTACTTGTTTGCATGTTCTGTTTTTTAGATTCCACATGTAAGTCAAAACATACAATATTTGTCTTTCTCTGACTTATTTCACTAAACATAGTATCTTCGAGGTCTATCCATGCTGTTGCAAATGGCAAGATTTCATTTTTTATAGCTGAGTGACATTCCCTTGTGTGTGTGTGTGTGTGTGTGTGTGTGTGTGTATACCCATATCCATTCATCTGTGGACAGATAACCTGTTTTATGCCATTTGGGTTATAGCAGATCAACCAGTGCATTACTTTCTTTAATTTTCATTAATAAACAAGGCACATTCTCAGGTGAAATGTTTAGAGCGGCAATACACTGCTAGGTGTTGAGTAGCTCACTGTTCTGTTGATAATTTCATGGCTTTACATCACACAGGCCATGTCCATAGGGCTCTCCTGTCTTTATCACGTGCCCATACCAGAAGATCAAAATAGATGTTCAAAACAGAAACTCATCTCTTTTTAGAATGCCTAATTTTCTTCTTCATTTTCACAACACTGGTTATATTAAACAGCCTTAGAACTGAGAATTATAAAAGAAGACCATTTAATCATTGAAGTTTGTGGTAAAATACAAATCTCTGGATACCATATTTTTTTACCTTCTTCCAACTAATTTATATATATTGGAGATTTTTATGGTAAGCTTTCTGCAGGCTGTTAAGTTTTTTGAAACCCTTCAAATTATTTTTGGGCTGAGTTTATCTGTACTCAGTGTTCTGTTGTTTTCCTTTTGTATTTGAGACATATTGAAAAAGCATCTTGATAGAGTATACTTTTAGGGAGAAAGGAGGAACCTTCTACTCACTTTAGAAGGATCAACTCTTTTTCACTATAAAATAAACTTACAATGAATTCAGGACACACTGAAACACTGTAGTACTCCATATTGTCCTTGGAGCGTAGGCAAATTATATTTAGTGTGACTTCCAATGTTCACTCATGATAAGCAATAATTCATTAATCAAGTCAACAGGATTTTACCGTCATTGACTAAATTAATGAATTAGATGGTCAGTCATTAAGTGTGAACACATTTCTCCACTTCTAATGAAACAGAGCAGTTGGTGTCCAGTGTAGCCATCACTGGGTGAAGGCACTGTCTTTATAAGCCTTACAAATAAATTCTCAAATACAAAAGAAGAAAAAAAAAAAAGAGCAGACGCGAAGAATGATTTTACCTAGTTATTCATGCATACCCAATGCCATTCGCACTCCCGTTTTCTCAATGGAGTTGTTGGTTCTTGTTGTCTTACTTGGATGGAAGGAGCAGGGCAGTCTCACAACAGTGTCCTGGGAGCAGAGATTGAGACCAACAGCAGATGGAGGCAGACAACTCCCGTCACATCAGCTGCCATCAGTGCCAGAAATTTTAGCAAAGAAGTATTTCTGGCTAATTTCTTTTCTAGAGAGACTCTTTATTAATTACTGTCTCTCTGTCTCGCAACGAAGTACAAGTGTTTAAAGATGGCCTTGAGAAGTATTCACAGTTAATTAAAGTACACTTTGCTCCTGAGTGATTTTTTTTTTTCTCTACCTGCTCAAGGCCAGATGTCAACATAAAAGACACTCATAAGGGAAACCCTGTTTCCGACTCAAAATCAGTGGCGTCTATTTTCCCTATTTACATTGACGTTGTTTTTTTAATAAGGCAGAATTAGAGATAAATCGACACCTTTTTTTAGGGACTCTAAATATTTGTGTCTAAGTTAAGGAATGTGTTTAAAATCATATGGCTGCTTTAAGAGTATGAGCACACTTACGATATTTGCAGGTGATTTTGCTTATTAACTTCATTGTTCATGAAGAGGGCATGTTTGTTATGTGTTCGCTTTCAAAGGTGAAACTCTGATATTACAATTAAATCAGCCCACGGTTTACAAAGCTTCCCAACACACAAGGTGGAAGAAAACCCAGCCTTCTTATCATTGTTTATCAAGGACTTACAAGACCAGGGTCTGACTTAATCCCACACCACCTTCCCTTCTTTCCCCTGGTGTCAGAGCCACTTGGTCTGATTCTATTCTTTGGTTCCTCCAATCAATTACCCACCCAAAATCCAGTGGTTTTACAGCATGAGTTATGTTAAGTAATTCCCCTATTTAAGACCCTACTGAAGCTTCACTTGCTTTGAGAGTAAAATATGATTTCATTATAGTTGCCTATAAGTGGAGTGCCTGACTAATTTAACATTTGAACCAGATAAATTTTAAAATTGAAAGAAAGCGTTAATAAGCCGGAACTACAGGTGTGAAACCAGATTATCTTCCGTACCCTGGGTGTATGCCTTCCCTGCTCTGCAAGCTGTTTTGTAGGCTTTCCATGATGTTTGGTTCTCATCTTGTATCCCTCTGTGAATTATTTGTGGAAGAATCACAAGCTACTTTCATCCATTTAATTTCCATGTGTACGTTAACAGCTTCCAAATTTCTCTCTTTATTTAAATCTTCTCCAATGAACTGCAGGTAAATTTCCCACTGGCATGTTAAAATTCTAAGATTCTATAATTAATACTCTATTTTATTTCCGGTATTGTATTTATTGTTTTAATATCCTAAAGTGAGGTTTGGAGACTCACAAGAAAATACTTGGTGGTTTCACCTCACAAGCAAAAAATTGAAGCCGAGGTTGGCTGTCTGACAAATAGAAACAAGCATTTGCAGATAAATTCCCTTTGAACAGTGCTTGATGTGGAGAAGGAGTGTGTAATCACTAAGTGACAAGTCTGAAACCGCCTCTATTATGACCACTGGAAATAGAGATGTGAATTATTTAAGTCAAATTGCATGTAAGCAAGTTCAACTAGTTATTTTCTATAAACCATTTTCAAGGTGAATTACTGAGAAATTTCCCCATGTGGAAATGTGGGAGGTGTTTGAAAAGTAGTACATTTACATTTTTATCGGGACAGGCTGGCACAATTTCCCTCATCTTGGCGCATTTTCCTCGCACACGCCCCATTTGTTTTCTGTGTTAACTGACTTGAAGCCATCTCACTCCCTCCAAAACAAAAATAAGCTGCCACCCAAAAAAAAGTTACATCACTTTACCAGAGTTTTGAGAGCACTTGTCTGTTTAGAACTGCGAATCTTTGCAGAGAGTAACGATTATCTTCCAAAGTGGGTAAAAAAAAAAAAAAAAGGACTGCATATAAATGTATTACAGCTTAAAATTACATCTCTTGGATGCTGGTAAAAGAAAGAAGAAGAACTAAGGACGCAAATAAGGCAATATTACACCCTGGTGCAGTCCCCTCGGTGGCAGGCAAGATATTTCTTCATGAATAAAGACGGAGTAAACCACATTTGTAGCATAATAAGAAAAGGTAATTAGTGTCATCTATTCACCACTGTTAGAACTTGACTAGAGCAATCTGATTATGTTTATCACATTTTAAACTTTGAGTAAGTTTTTCAGCTCTGTAACTCAGTTAGTGGTGAAGTGTGGAGAATATAAGTCAGCTTCCTGGAATGATTGATGAACACAAACTCAGAGGGATAGGAATGCAAAAAAAAAAAAAAAAAAAGCAAGCAAACAAACAAACAAAAACCCCAGATATTAGAATATAGATACTGCCTATTGGATTTAAAATAAATCTCTTCTAAATCAGTTTGAATCTGTGGGCATGAGTTGTAGAGAATTAGTGGGACTTCTTACCCAAGAAATACATAATGCAATACACGTGTGGGGTGGGAGGTCTGTGTGTTTATATAGAGCAAAAGGAAATAATTTTTAGGGAAAATGAATGATTTGAGCTTATTATAATAGCAAATTAATTTCTCACTTTTAATTTAATATCAACTAAGATAATATATTTTAACATGTATTAGTAATAAATTAATGGAAGTAATTAAAGCAAAGAGTCTCTTCTGGTAAAGCTTAAGACACTGAATTATGAATAAGTATGGTTTCATTCTAACACTAACACTTTCTAGTTAATGGTTCTATTATCTTAGGTGTTTTAGTTCTGTTTTCCCCACAACTAATAATGTAATCACTTGAATATAGTTCAGATATATTTTGAGAATCAATTAAAACAGCTGCATGTGGAGACAGTCACAGGAACACTGGCTGCTCAGGGCAAGGTAGGAGGATGTGGGAAATTTTGAGGAAGTAGACATGTGAAGCCACGAGAGTTATGGGATAAAGCCGCTAGAACTGAGATAAGGTAAAAAGTAAACAACAGGAAAATGCAAATCAAAACCACAGCGAGATATCACCTCACCCCTGTTAAGGTGACTATCACCCAAAAGACTACAGATAACAAGTGTCAGTGAGGTTGTGGAGAAAAGGGAACCCCGTGCACTGATGGTGGGAATGTAAAATGATACAACCATTATGGGAAACAGCATGTAGGTTCCTCAAAAATTAAAAATAAAACAATCCAGCAATCCCACTTTGGGGTACGTATCCAAAAATAATGAAGTCAGTATCTTGAAGAGAGATTCATGCTTGCAGGTTCACTGCAGCCTTGTTCAAAATAGCCAAGATGTGGAAACAAGCGAAGTGTCCATTGATGGATGCGTGCATAATGAAACTGTATATACCGTGGAATGTATTGTTTGTCCATTAGAAAAGAAGTCCTGCCGATTGTGACAACATGAATGAACCTGGGGGGCACTGCGACAAGTGAAATAGGTCAGACACAGAGAAGGACACAACTGAGGTTAGCCTTTGAAGGAACTGGAGCAATTAGTCATATAGAAATGTGGGGAAACATTCCAGGGGGAAGAAACAAGCAATGTAAGAGCACCCCAAATTCCCTCTGGCCTCCTTCCAGGCAGTCTTCCCTTCCCTGAAACAAACACTCTCTGGATTTCTGTTACCAGAGGTTAGTTCCATTTGTTTACTTTCATACAAATTGGATAAAGACGTATGTTTTCTTTTGTGTCTAGACTTTTCACGCAAGATAATGCTTTTATGATTCACCAGTGTTGGTTCAGCCTGTTTTCATGTTGAGTGATATATAAATGTGTAAAAACACTCCACATTTCTCTTCTCAAATTAATGGACGTACAAAATGACTATGAAACAAATGCTGGTACACGTATGCTGTGAAGCTGGATAAATATGTCGAAGTTTTTGCAGACATGGTTTCGTTGCTCTTACAGACAAAGTGGTGAAACTGCTGAGTCATTACATAGGCAAGTGCTTCATTTTATTAAAAAATGACAAAGTTTTCAAATGTATGTTTTTAAGTAGCTCCACCCACTTGTCAACATTCGACGTTGTTAGCACTTGTAGGTTATGTGAAGTAGTATCCCCTTGTTATTTTAATCTCTATTTCTCTGACGATGGTTTCAAACCCTCTTTTACTGTGATTATTGGTCATCCATATATCTTCATTTGTGATATGTTTCAGTTTTTTGGTCATTTCTGAGGAGTTGTTTCTGGGGATGTAGCAGTTATGAATATTTAATTTATGGTGAATATTTTCTTAGAATCTCTAGCTTCACTGTTTATTTTCCTGTTTGTGTCTATGGATGAGTAAGGATTTAAAATTTGATGAATTCTAAATTATCTTTTTTCTTTTTATGTGATAATATTTTGTGGCCCCTAAAGGAGTATTTTCCTAGGCCCAGGTCAAAAATGTACATGTTTTATGCTTCCTAGAAATTTAATAGCTTGGGGCTTTGATATACTTCTGTGATGTACATTAAATTAATTTTTATATATGATGTGAAGTTGTAGTTGAGGTTTATCAAGTTATTAAAGCACCATTTTCCCCTTTTGCTTTCATTCATCTTTGAAAATTAATTAACTGTGTATGTGTGGGTGGATTTCTGGATTCTATCCCATTCCATTGATCTGTTTGTCTAAATTTATATCAACACAAAACTCCTCTGACTATGGTAGCTTTAAAGTAGTATGTAATATGTAAAGTCAATTAGCTGAAGATCACCAGCTTTTTTCATATTAATAAAAGATCATTTGGATTATCCCTGATCCTTTGAATTTACATATGTAATTAGAGTTATCTCATGAATTTCTACAGTAGCAGTATTTTGAAGTTTTTCATGGGGTTGCGTTGTCATCAAAGCAATATGAAGAGAACTGGCACCTTAACAATGTTGAGTTTTCCAGTCATAAACATTAGTTTCTCTCCCCACTTGTTCAGACCTTCCTTGGTTTTTATTAGCAATGTATTTCAGTTATCAGTGTGATGGTCTTGCACATTAAAAAAACTACTCTTAAGCACTGGACCTGTTTAAATGCTATTATTATAAACAGTTTTCTATTACTTTAATTTGAAGTGATTGCTTGTAGTGTATGAAAATTCAGCTGGTTTTTGTATATGGACCTTATAGCTTCCAAATTTGCTAAATTAACTTGTGTCTTCAGTAGCTTATTGTCTTCTGCTTTTGTAAATTTCTTAGGGCTTTATTCATGGCCAATCATGTTGTCTGTCAATAATCTAGTTTAATTCCTTCCTTTCCATTGTTGATATCTTTATTTTTCTTGCATAACTTTACTGGTCAGAATCTCCAGTAGAACACTGAATAGAAATAGCAATGTCAGAAATTCTTGCCTGGTACAATTTTAGGGAGACAAGCATTTCGCTTTTAACCATGAAGAGTGATGTTAGCCGTAGGTTTTTCATAGCTTCCCCTTTCCTGAGTTGAGGAAGGTCCTTGCATTCTTAGTTTACTGAGAGTTTTCATCTTGGATGGGTGCTGAATTTGTCAAATGCTTTTGCTGCTTCAGTTGAGGTCATATGATTTTTCTTCTCTGTTCCATTAAGGTGGTAATTTACATTGATCGATTAGTGCTTAACTAACATTTATGCCTGGGATAAACTCCTCTTAGTCTTTATGTCACATATACATAGTTGAATTATTATATATTGTTGACTATTACATATTGTTACTAATTTTTGGATGATTTCATCTCTGTTCATAAAGAATTTATCATGTAAATTTGTTTTATTTTATTGTCTTCAAGTTTGGTATCAAGATACTCGCCCTAATTAAATAAGTCGAATATGTCCCCACTTCGTCCACTTTCTGAACAATTTTGTAGAAGGTTGGCCTGTTTCACCAGCCCGTGGTAGAGAGAATCCACCAGAGAAAGCAAACGACCGGGAGTTCATGGGAGGTTTTAAATGTGGAGGAGCGGGATGAGGTGTGGGAGGGAGGGCTCTGTGTTAACTCTAACTTTGCTGCTCCTCCAGAAGTCAGCAAGTATTTATTGACATGGATTAAAGCTGAAGAAGAAAGGCCCACACAGCCAAGTGAAGGAGGGAAGTGTTACTATCAGTTTCATGAGGAGACGCTGGATGGGCGGTCATACAGGCCCCGGTTACCAGATATGGCCTGTGTGGTTAGCGATCAAAAGCAGAATTTGGCATTTTTCCATCCCTTACTAGTTAGCTAGTCATGACTGAGACTAGTCTATACATAGAGCACCCCTTATATTAAAGCATAACTACAAAGCTTCTGGAAGATTGAGGATGGCCAAACATTCTTTGACCCTCCTCTGATAACAGATCACCCTATGACCCTCTTCCGTGAATCTGGTTGGACTGTGTTGGTTTGACCAGTCTGGTGAAGCAGAAGCACCACTCTCTCACTCTCTGGGCTCTTTGGCTAACACACTTCTAGATTCCTCTTCCTCTCCCTGAAAACGTTCACTCTCAGAACCCTGAGCCATCGTGTACGGAGTCCAGCAACTTTAGCGACGAGGTATGATGAAAGGAGAGCCACCCAGCTGAGCCCAGGCACCTGCCATTTCCAACCAGACATGAGGCTTGTGGCCAAAGCCGTCATGGAGCCTGTGGTCCATCCATCAGCCTCCTTCCATCAGGTGCCCTATGGCGGCAACACAGGGGCAGAGGAACTGCTCACTTAATCCCTGGCCGGATTCCTGGCCTAAAAATTGATAATGTAGGACAAAAGATTTTTATTTTAAGCCACTAATACCCAAGGTAGCTATGATGCAGCGATGAGTAATGGAATAGAGTTTGGTACCTGGAATTCGGGTGCTACCCTGTGTCCCATGACTCTGGGCTCTAGAATGGGGAACAGATAGGAGCTGAAGGGCTCCAAGGAGACATTTGTGAAGCATTGTGGTTTGAAGCTGCATAGTGACTACATAATTAGCAAGCTGCATCCTGCATGACGTGGGAAAGAGACAGTATACCCAATGGATCCATGGGTCTTCTGGAGGGACATAGAAAGTGCCGAGTGATTTCTACTAATTGTTTAAGAAAATATGAGAAGAGAAAGTTGACTGAGCAAAGAGCCTGCCTGTTAGAAAACACTGCAGACATGAGAAATCGATAATAAACATTTCACACCCGTGACACTGGAAGTAAAGTGATTTAGATGGCCCATCCTCCGAGTCCCCTGAATTTAGATTTCTATCAATACAGATACCTCCTTGTGGGAAATCAGTCCCAGGAAAGACTTTACAGGTCTGATGCAAGTAAGACGTATTGAAAATTTATTCTCCGCATTGTTCCATCTCACAGTTCTGGGATTCCTACTGTAGTCAAAATCCTACTCTGATTATCCTGTAGGTTATACTGGCCAATAAATACTGAAATCTGGCCTTTCTGTTAACAGATTTTTTTTTTTTAATTAGCAACATTAGGAGATTACATGTGCTTACCGAACTCTGCAGGGATCTGATACTGCTGTCCAGATGAAAAGTTCTCTGTAAAATAATTATTAAAGAAAAAAAAGCTGCGAAAATTAACTCACAGAGATCCAGCCAGGGTTGCTCCTTCCCTATGTGAACAAGTTCCTGATCAGAAGTAACATTTCTCTATAATTTTATTTTTAAATGACTGCAAGTTTTCAGACAAGCTTATAACTCACAGGTTAACTTGCAAATATGATCTCTCTTACTGCTAAATGCTTCAGTATTTATTTTCTAAAAACATGCACATCCTCATACAGCTAGGGCACAGCCTTTTAATTCAAGGAAATTAATATTGAGCCAATATTACCACCGAATCCACAGAACCCAATTGTATTTCACCAACTGATGCAAAAATATCATTATTGGGTTCAGGATACAATCCAAGATCACATATTACAGAGATTGGTATCTTTTATCTCTGCTATCTCGAACAGTTCCCGAGTCTGTCTGTCTGTCTTTTTTTTTTTTTAAGAGTTGATATTTTTGAAGAGTACTGGCCAGTTGTTTTGAAGACTATCCCTCCACTTGGGTTTGTGTGATCATTTCTCACAGTCAATGCACTTCGGTCACAATACCATGAAAGCAATGATGTGCTCTTTTCAGTGCATCATACCAAGAGGTGCACAATATCAGTTTATCCAAGGAGATCAGGATTAATCACTTGGTTACAACGGTGTCTATCAGATTTCTCCACTGTTAAGATGAAGAATAATTAAACTTATTAAATAATCATTTCAATATGTATTTTGTGAAAATGTCATTGAAACTTATGAAATTGTTCCAATCCGAATCACTAACCAGTTTTAGCATCGTTGATGCTTCTTGCTTCAACCCATGATTACTGTGATGACGGACAAATGGTGACTTTCTAACTCCATTATTCTCTCTGTGTTTATCGGTTGGCATTTTGCTATATGGGAGAGCTTTCCCTTCTCTCACATTCATTTATTAATTCATTTAATCTTTATATCAATATGGGCTTGTCAGTTCCATTTCTTACTCTACATGCCACAGCCCACGACTATCATGTTTGTATTTTGCTCAACTTGCTCCAAACATGGACCCCCTTTCACCGAGCTCCAGGGTCCCACTCTTAAGACATAATAATACGTCCTAATTGTTCTTATGCTTTACTTCGGTTTCAGACACAAGGTATTCTAGCCTCCCCGAGACTAGGACTAAGCCATTTCCCCAGGTCGATCTGGTTCCTTCTGTGGAGAATGGTATTTAGAAGCCAAGATCTGGATGCCTGTTAAACTCATTGCTCCTGGGCTGTCCTTGTTTCTAGGTCCTCTCAGCAGCCTTTGTGAAGAAATATAAGTATAAACACACAAATCAATAAACACATGAAGACACATATGCACCTATATGATTTTCTACGCATAAATCTAGACCTAAATCCAAAACTAAAAGCTTGAATTTACACTGATGCCTCCGATTCAGACCTAATGCTATAGACTTATTCCAGCCTTCCCCATGTTCTTATTTTGAGCTCCTTTCCCTAACAGTGAGAAACCCGGCGTGCATTGTTCTGACGTTTACTTACATTCTCCATCTCCCGGAATTTAATGAAACTTCCAGCTGTGCCAACCCCAAACTTGGCCTTGAGTTAAAAAAGGAGACAGGGAATTTCTAGAAGAATAGAAGGAGAATGGATCAAGCTGGAAAGAGAATGAATCTGAAACATGGTCCTGAGATTTTGAAGGGCCAGAGCTCTACTCAAGGCCTCTATCCTTAAAGTTATACAGTGTTCTCAGCTTGGCCTCTAACTCAGGTGGGGGACGGCCTGACCGATGGACTCTTCATCCCTCTGGGTTTTACTTTCTCTGTCTGTACGTCAAGGAATCTGGGCTGGAAGAAAGACCACTGAGATAATCTTTTGCTCCAAGAATCTAAAACTGACCAATTTCCTCTCAGCCAAATCAGCACTGTGCTGTAGAAATAACATACCGTAGGATGGCCGTTAATTATGTAAATATCTTCATACCTGGCACTGTTATTTTCTGTTTGTACTAATTCCCCTCACTGAGGTGGGGAACAGGAGGCACTCTGACCAATGATAAGACTTAAACTGTAAAGCCGACTAGAGGGGGAGGGTGTAGCCCAAGTGGCAGAGCGCATGCTCAGCGTGCATGAGGTCCTGGGTTCAGTCCCCAGTGCCTCCTCTAAAAATAAATCAATAAACCTAGTTACCTCCCTCTCCCCCCCTCCTCAAAAATTAAAGTGGACTAGACCAGACTGAATTTTTACTGCATGGGACAGCATTTTTCCTCCTCAGTTACCATGATGGGGAGAAGTAGCAAAGTAGGAATGGAAACAATCCAAACAGTGAGAAGCGTTTGATTCAACGAGCACATTTACTCCTGACATTCGCTTGTCTCCCCCGTCCAACAATTTACCCATCCCTTCCCAAAACAGGAACCACCAGGCAGGACGCACAACTGGACCCATGAAAACGCAAGGCGCAGGATAGCCCCATGCCACTCTCCCTCAGCTCTATGTTTCTTTCCGTATCAGCATCCACATACACCTCTAAGTCCTTCCGAGTCCATTTTACAGGCTCTGAAACGTCAGCAGCAAAGGAGAGCATGTCAACCAGCAGTGCCGCCCAAGATCTCACTTTACATAAGCTCTCAAGCTTTCCACGTGCAACGCTCATCAAAGAAAGCCATTTGGTCTTTAAAAAATAATGATTCTGGCGCTCACAGGAACCGCGTGTGTGTCAATAACAGAGAAATGAGATGCTCTGAACATCTGGAAAGGCACATGTGCAGAGTATCCCCTGCTGGGGGCATCTAGAAAAATGCACGTGATAAATGAACGTGGTTTCCCTTCCACTCTCCTGGACCCGTCTTTTAACAAGCCGGTTCTTTCTTCTTGCCAACCACAAGGGTGAGAGAAACATCTATTCTTCTCTTCAGTAATTCCCACTATACTTTCTCAGACAATGTAGAAAATAGCTCTGTGGGGAACTTACACCATAATGTTCTGGTGCTGGAAGAGAGACGTTTGCCTGCGCTGGCATTTCTGGGCACGATGTCAAATCGCATTGTGTTGGTGCACACTGAGGTGCTCTCTCCAGCTGACGGTGGTAGTAAATCTCGACGCCTTCCAGAGAAGTAAATCATTAGAAATAGTCTAACCTGTGTCAGGGGCTTCTGTATAAAACCTTTGTAAAATTACAGTAATGCAAGCACTTAAAATCAGATGCACACACACACATACATTTCTATGAAATTTCAAATAAATGACCTAACTATTTAAGATTACACAGGTCTTGTGTTCACACTATAGGGGATGGGACTGACATGCCAAAGATTTAATGTTTTTCCTTTAAAAAGGAGAAACATTATGTGGCTTTGCTGCTTGTGGCAAATTTAAAAGTTCTGCAAACTAGCCTACCTTTTCTGTTCTCTTGTGTTTTTTTTTTTTAATTGATGTCAGTGCAATTAAAAAAAATAAAAATCCCATATACAGGATCTTTGGGTAGCTCCCATCGAAAAAAAAAATGTGACAATGAATATATACATGTTCATGTAGAACTGAAAAATTGTGCTCTACACTGGAATTTGACACAACATTGTAAAATGACTGTAATTCAATAAAAAAAGTTAAAAAAAAATCCAGGCATATTTCCAAGGTATTCACGCCAATGTATAATCTAGCTATAGGGCACATTTAAATACAGGAGAAGAGATTTTTAAAATTAGTGCTATTGTTTTGCTTTGTTTTTATGTATGATTTGCAATTACAGTATCCATTTCACGTTTACTGAGTGCCTGCTAGATGCTAATTGGTCCAGGGAAATGCCAAGACTTCTGGTGCAAAGTCTCTTTCTGCAGAGACCTCAGTAAAAAGACAACGTACAAAAGGAGGGTTCCAATGACCCTCTAGGAAAGTACATCCACAGACATACTAATATTGTATTATATTATATTAGACATATTATTACATACCCATAGCTAATGCGTGTGGGGTTTATTCTGGAGGGTGAGAAACATGTTCTGGAATGAGATAGTGATAATGGTTGCAACATTTTGTGAATGTACTAAAATCACTAAGTTTTATACCTAAAATCGAGAGTCGGACGGCATGTTAATCCTATCTCAATAAAGCTGTTTTTAAAAACGGATGATACAAGTCCTGTAACGATGAGGTACGCAGTATTTTGCAGCCTCTTATCTAAAAATCTAGGAAATAACCAAAAACTAGCACTTGTAAAAATTCTTTCCAAACTTAAAGTATGATCAATTTTGAAACTTGCTAAGGGACTAACTTTCTTCTCCATGAGTCATTGTTCTCTGTTTTCCTTAGGGTTTCCTTAGGCCTTCTCTTAATTGGGTCCTGTTAGACATGCTGAATTTGCAGCTCTCAAAAATAAAGTGGACTTTGACTAAGAAGCTGAAATGTGATGGAATCCCTGAGTAGGAAGTGCCAAGGGACACTTCCTAATCAAATGCACTTCGGCTTTCAGACTAGTGTGTGGACACACTGAGCCCTTGATAAAGACAGCTTAATGACATAGCTTGAAGTTAGGGGTAAGTCTGCAAACGAGGTGGTCAGGTTAGGAGAACACACTCAAAGCTTCAGGGGACAGCTGACCCGTCTCGAGTCCACAAATGCCCAGATACATGCCCCTCATGTGTACTCACCATGGACACCGAAACCTAATTTTCTCCTGATCACCCTAAGCAGGTAGATCTCACTTCTCTGTGCAAAATCCTACAGTCGGTGCCCATGTCTTTACAGGGAGAAGTCACAGACTGGGCAGTCCTCTCCCACATCCTGTGTGATCTGGTCCAAGCTGCCTCTCTGCATCTCAGAACTCTGCTAACTCTCTGCAGCTACACTGGCCCCCAGGTTGTTCCCTGGAAACATCAGGGAGAAACTTACCTGAAGGTTATGTTCCAGGTTCTCCCCTCTCTGCGGGACCCTTCCTTCACCCTCCATCCTTTGAGTAACTCCCTCACCTCCTTCTAGAATTTTGTTCAAATATCACCTTCTCAATGAGAACTTCCATGACTGTTCTACTGAATACCACCGACCGCCATCACCTCTACAGCTGACCCAGTCCCTCTCCCCCATAGCATTCATCACCTTCCCAAACCATACGTAGTTGACTTATAGATTACTGCTATTGAGTCTCGTCCACCTCTCTCTGCTAGAATGTTAGGAGCCACAGAGAGGTAGGTAGTCTCTGGTTTTGTAAAATATTAATAAACAGAGACCTCGATCGAGTTGAGCTGGGACACCAAAAGGGGGTGCTTTCAGATCCTGTGACTGTAGCTGCTCCCGACAGGAGGAAGAAAGGCTCTTCTTTCCTGGCAAGGACTCAGCCAAAGCGAAGCCGTGGGCTCTGTTTACTGCAGCACCCACCCCCCTCCCCAGCTTCCTTGTCCTCTATAAGGAGGGTTCTTCCCTTGCCACCAGGGGGCCAGCACAGGGCTCGTCATGGCTGCAGACCCCAGAACTGCAATGTTCTGCTAATCCCGAGTAAAGCCATTTTTGCTGGAGAAATGTCCGACAGCCTCTTTGTTTCAGGACAACAGTCTATTGAGATTTCACTAACAAAGCAGCTACTCTGCTGGTTTCTATTGCCTGAGTGGCTTCACATAGGTATGTGTAAAATTAACTACCACTGTGTGCATGTTTCCAAGCCTTATCTGGGGAGGTGTAGTTCAGTGATAGTGTGCACACTTAGCATGCACGAGGTCCTGGGTTCAATCCCCAGGACCTCCACTTAAAAAATAAATAAACAAATAAACCTAGTTACCTTCCCACCTCTGACCAAAATTAAAAACCAAACCAAAACAAAACAACAATAAAGAAAAAAACAAAAACAAACAAACAAAAAACTACAAGCCTTGTCTAATACGTTACTGACCAAAATTTCCAGACTTTCAGCTGTGTGGATATAGAAGAAACGTCTTTGGTTGTCCCATGATCTTTAGTGACTGTCAACGTTGCCCACCGGAAATGTGAAGCACACATTTAATGAAGGGAAGAACCAGTTACCCTTCTCATTGTTTCACAGGCAAAGAAACAGATTTTAAAAGGCTAGAAAGGCTCTCCAGAGCCAAACAGTTAAGAGGGGAGAAAGACAAGGAGTCAAATGTATTTCTTAAAATGTGAAAATCTAATTATACTTGTAAGCCTTTGGCTTTAAATCCATTCAAAAATAATGTACCTATTTAAAAATGTGATTAGTAATGCATAGTTTTACCAGTGACAAAGCTTGCCTAGCGTGTTGGTGGCAATAAAATGCTCATTTTGATGCTTTTTTTACATTAATGGTCACTTGAGACGAGCAAGGAGAAGTGCTAATGTTGTATGCATCCATTTAATACTGTGGGTCACATAATTTGCATAACAGACCTTTGGAGCTTTTAATGATGGGCCGGCTCCTAACTTCCACATTCTTCTCCCAGAAAGAGGCTAACATTTGATCTCATGTGCACGTAATCCTTCATTATGAAATACTGAAAGCAACGACTAACTAATACCACGTTTGGAGCTCAAGGTGCCAGCAGCAAAAGATGCAAATTAAAACCATTATTTCATCCTGATTCTGTATCACTAGGAGAAAGCACATAAAGTTACTGCCGTTTGGAGCCAAAGGGGATTGTACCTTTTTGCGTGTGTGGTGAAATTCAGTTGTGCTTTTTAATAATACATCATTTTTTGAGTAATTATTTTAAACTTAAGCCCTTAATTTCTTTAAAATTGAAGTAGCAAATTGATAAGAACAGTGCCACCCAGGTCATTTGAGGTTTTTCATTAAAAGCTTCAATATTTTGTTGAAGCTGGTTTATACTGTACCTCATTTGGGGGGTGGGGGAAATTAACTAATTGGTAATGAGCCTCAATTAGTTAACATCCAAAAGCACCAAGATGACTAAATATGGGGCAACGGTGACACATGGGACAGAAATTCTACTCTGGAAGGGAGTTTGCGGTTTCCTTCTGATGGACTGTTTCTTGCAGTGGAACCCTCAGTTACTTTGAGGTACCATAAAAGAAAACATAGGTTATTTGAAGAATATTCTTCTTTATCATGAAATTCTCCATAACTTAGGACTTTGGGATTGTGGAATATAAACCTAAAGACATTCTTCTAATTTGAATATTTGTTAATACAATAGCCTCCTTAGAGTTGACAGTTGAATGTATTTCTGATAAAACACAGTTTCCTGGTATTCCGTGTTGGTAATTAATGCCAGCTTTTACCCTTGGAAAATCAGATAAGCGAGTGGTGAGACTGACATGCATTTTGAGGAGTATGATTATTTTTCTTTCCAAAATGGAAAGACTGCCCGCGTCCACAGGGGTGACCACAGGGTTTCAGGGGCAGCAAGGCGAGGGGTTGTGCAGGAGCTGTCTGCACTGCACCAGCTCTTGTGCAAGCCCTTGATTGAGTCCCCCGTGTCCCACACGTTCAGCAGGGGAGAGAGGACTCAGACCTGGAAACATATCAAAGCAGGTGTCAGCACTCACACGCCGCAGTCCAGACCCGCACAGCAGTGCTGCTGAAGACCGCCCCGGTCCTGCTGGCTCTGGCTTGCCGGCCAAGGGAAGTAGCTGCAAAGGATACCTCGACGTGAGTGAAGACACTAATTAGCCGGGTGCCATGAATCCTACCCGTTAATTGAATTCTGAATTATGTATGTTTTATCTGATAGTCTTATCTTTACCTTTGGCATTTTTATGCCTACAAATACCCAGAACAACATTTTCATGCAGCAATTCTGGCTTTACATTAATAAATTGATGGCATCAGTTTGAAGGAGAATATTTATCTTTCTTTTATCTTTTCTTGAAGGGAACATGTCCAACAAGTCTAAAGTACTTTTAAACATTAAACATAAAATTTGAAATGGTATGGAAGCCACTTGAAAATATATTTTATCTATTGCTCTCTCTGTGTAGGCGTGCTAGCAGACCTGTTTTTATTGATTCTTGATGATAGTAAAAGCTTAATTTCCAAAAGCATTATTAACTGAAAGTCTGAGTAATATTGACATTCCTTGGCCCATAGTCAGAATCTGTCCAAAATCGAAGGGCATTTAAAAATCAACAGGAGAAACAATTCTTGCTAAGTTATTTTTATCAAATTTCTCCAAGCAGGGGTGGAAAATAAAATCGTGATCAATAGTACAGTAAACCCACTGAAACCTATTTGTTTCTAATGTAAGGCAATTGACTAAACATTTAGTCCTGTGGTTGACGGACAAAAGACTTGCTGTTACTCCCTGCCCTCCCCTAACCCTGCCCGTTTGATTAAGGGGAACGGAAACTCGAGCAATGTCGCACTTTTACTCTATCCATCGGTGACTGGGTCTGAGAAATAGACTAAAGTAAACACTTCCATGAAGACTAGATAAAAGGCTTTGAGCGTGTAAGTCCTCAACAAGACAGGCTGCCTAGGGCCCGGAAGGAAGGCAATGCAAGTTCATGTCTGGAACAGGTGTCACGTCCAAGTCATAGCGAGTGGCTGTCCCTTGCAGGGTGAGAGGGGCCTGATGTTGTCAGCTTGCTGCGGAGGTAGTGAGGGGGTCGTTTGGTCTCCCTGTGGAATAGTGTCATATGAAGGATCAGCATTGGATCAAATTACTGGCTGTGTGGGCCGTCACCAGCGGCAGTAACTGAAGCAGTCTTTGTAAGTGGGAGCACACCTTGTTGGCCCAGACGTAGGCCCCGTAGCTGCCCATGAGATTTCTGCATCCATGAGCCCGTTTTGAAAGTTGAAGAGTGGATGATGAGAGGCTGACTGGCGTCACTGGATTTTATGCTGAAACACTTGCTTCTAATGCTCATTAATCATTTTCACCTTTTGCTTTTTTAACACACAAAAATGACTTATTACAGCGATCCAAGTTTCCAAGACGGGGTCCTCCTTAACACATATGCATTCCATAGTTATTATTTACAACACACATGCAGTCAATGAAAAGGGAATTTGCACAATCACACTTGGAATTGGAAGAGAGGACCATGTGACATTCCACCATTTTTATCATGGCTTCCTCCAATCTTAAAGAAGGGCCATGTGCATCAGAATCAATTTATGGCAGCCAAAGCACTTCCTGAATCTCTTCATTCCTTAAAAATATAGCTTCTCTTTGCACCAATGAATGTCAGATTAATGGTCAACACCCTTAAATTATTATACCACATTAAAAAGGAGCAAAAAAGAAAAAGAACAATACTATTAAAACAAAAATGCACATTTCAGTGCTTTTTTCAGCTGTTTTTTCAGTGCATATTTCCAGTTTTCCAATAAAACAGTTGCCAGGGGAACCTCATGCTAAACAAAACCCACTGTCAAATGTCATCATTAAAGTGAGCTAACAGCACCCATGGGATCTCCTCTTGGAAGCTCTATTCATTATTTTCTAAATCTGTAAAGCTATCATTTCCAGGGCTTCTTTTGAGTACTGACATAAAAAAAGAGAAACAATCATAATTTGTAAGAGTGTCACCGAAAACTACTCTCCCCCTCCCCCAGACGCGCTGCTCTCAAAGAAAGGGAAGGTAACAGCGAGCATCCCCTGTCATTCCCGCAAGAATGGGGAGATATTAGCCGTCGCTTTCAAAGGGAAATAAAACATTTTGAAACTAAGTTGAAGTCACCTCTTTTATAACCGTAGGAAAGGATTACCTCTTGATGCGTAGGAAAGGAAGAGACCCCAGATATGAAATATTTTTTGTTCTCATTTTGTTGCTTGCTCCTGTGGCTTGAATTTTTTCTGAAAGAAATGCTGAGCCCTTGGGGAAGTATGAGCTGCCCCGCTGGTAAAGACTCAGGGCGGTACAGCGTCCAGCAAGGCCCTCAAGAAAGACTGGGGTGAAGGAAAAGGAAGAGTCGAGGAAGAGCATGTTGTTAACTGCCTTTGATCAGTTGTTCCGTAGCATCCTAGCTGGACTCATACTTGGAGGAAGGATCAAAGCTGGTTGAGACATTTAGAGGGAAGAGACTTGGAAGGGAGACTCGAAGTTCGGGTTATCAGTTCCATGTTTTCTATATCACTTTATCTAAATATGTCTAAATATTCTTAGTTTAATTTTCGTTAGTCATAAACATAGGGATAACTGGCTGGACAGTGATCTCACTTGGGAATGATATAATGACTCTAAGCTAAAAATTAGTAAATATTTAATAGCTGGTAGAAGCTACTCGTGTTTTTAACATCATTGCTAAAATTTATATTAGATAGAGGACAGGTTATTTAAAATATCCTCTTTAAGTTTTTAGTTGAACAATTTGAAAAATGCTAAAACTATTTAAATGATAAAACTTCCACACTTATGTGATTAGCTATTCCATCGCAAAGGACTTGAAGTTCTAGTCAGTGTATATAAAGCTGAGTGCTTCCTTATAATGAAATGATGTCTGTGGAAATGTGACTGTAATGTTGCAGAGTCAGTGCGTTAAAGTACTCTTTGGATCATCTCTCTTTATTACTTATAATAAAAGATATTAGTGCAGAAGAGCTTCAGATCATAGAAAATCATAGTAACACTAAAATCATTTTTCTGCGCTCAGGGTACCTCCTTTGTCCCATCATTGCCTGGTCCCTTAGTTATGTCACTGCTTCTCAAATGCTGGAGAGTAGAAATCTGTGTTAAGAGGGAATTCCCATTTTTTCTGCATAATACTTGAAATGGAGAATTTGTTAAGCCTTTCTGGTCTGGATGGGATTGTTTTAAAGTGAGAAGGCTGCAGACTCTGAGGAATGAGAGAACTGGGGATCACAAGAATCATTCTTCAACAAGCAATTGTAAGCTACAATGAAATAAAATAGACCAGTAGACATACCACGTGGAGAACCAGGGGAAATGGTGGTAAGAGGGTGGGGAAGCTCTCACCCATCACTCTCGTAGCTCTAAATTCAAATCACAGGATAAAACTAGAAATCATTGATTTCTTCTGAGATGTATGAAAATAGAAATAAATATAAAAGGGAAACATTTTAATATCCCTCTATATTTTAAAATTTAGGTTAACTATACATGTAAATAAAGTTTTGCCATATAGTAACTAGTGAATATTTTATCATAGATAAATCCTGCTTATTGACTTTTACATAAGTCCTGTCATAAATTTAAAAACAGGGAAAAGCAAGTCAAGCAAAATTATTGATATACTGGTGTACCTTGTTCCAGTTTTAATTTAATTCATAGACAAAATTTTTAATACTGCATTCTTAACATTAAAATCATCTATAAAGTGATCTTTCTAGTTGAGACAATGATTTACACTGTCTTCATTTATCTCTCCTGTGGATTAATTGCCTGGAAAAACGTTTTCACCTGGAAATAGTGTCTCCACTGTTGCTAATGGGCCAGTCGGTCAAACCTCTCTGTTTTCACCAGAACTATGGTCTAATCTGAATACTCGTTTAAAACATACAGCATGCATTCATGCATTCTTATGTAGTTTAAAACTTGAATTTACTTACTTATTAGGATATGCTCCCAAGTAAAAAGTCATCATATTATTCAGTCTAAATCAAAGCTCTGTAAATATTTCAAATAACTCCCATTTTATGTTTAAATGACTTCTTTTTCCTCACAGTATGTCAACTGAGAATTTTTTTCTAATGATTTTACTTTTAATCAGATTCTTTACAAAACAAATAAGAAATTACTACATATTTCAGTTCAATATGTGATTTTTAAAAGAAGTTAATCAACATTAAAGCCACAATTAATAAAGACTTCAGACTTTTGATAATTTTTATTTATAATAATTATAATCACATTTACTAATCTATGTAGGGGCTGCCTGTTATAATTCCAAAATAAACCTGTGACTTATGAAGTTCTTTTTAAAGAGTAGATATAAATGCACAACCTAGAAAAAACTTCAATTAATTTATTTTTTCTTTTATAAAGAAATCTGTTTCCTCATGAAGGCATTTGTACTTTAGAAAGTAAAGCAAAAATCAATATGAAAATAATGAAAACCATTAGCCTCACACCCCATGTATGAGTTTACTTAAGTTCTGTTAAATACAAGTGAATTTAGTAATGTAATGGAGTTTTGAAAATATTTACTTAAATATATCTTACTTTATAGTATATTCTGATGTAAAACAACTTTCGTAGTTACATGGAACCCCTGTGATCAAACTAATGTTTGTTAAGATATCCAGTTCATCATTCTTCTGCCCATCAGCTGTGAGGTTTGGGGAAATAACTTGTTTGTGCCTTAGCTTCCTTTTAATAAAATGATGGTAATAATAAAATCTAGACCTTAGGTTTGTTCTGAGGATTAAAATAGTTAATAATGCAAAGTTCTTGGAACTATGATTGAAAAGTGGTAAACATTTACTCTAATGCATTGCAAGAAAAATTTTAGCTAAATCTTGGGGAAGTCTGAGACTATTTACTGAAAAGAAATGACGAGAAAACCTACATCAGTGGACATCATGGGGGAAAAGCATTCCGATTTCATACACCAGTTTGCACTCTAAACACCGTGACCAGCACTGACTGCTTCTCAACATTCCTTAGGAATTGTATTTACTTTCCAACATCATTACGAAAATATTTGTATTTCTACTCATATTTGTTAATTTGATTAGAAATGTTGAGCAGTTTCTATGTACGCTCCTTAGAGTTCAGCCCTTTTTCTCGTCACTTGTTCATTTGTGCTATTGACATCTACTTTTTTTTTTTTGTAATTGTAAGCTACAACCATAGCTACCTCTATCTGATTTTTACAACGTTTGAAAACGTTCACATTTTATGATGTGTTTTGGCACATAGATGTACTTAAGCGGAGGGCAGTAGTGTCATTGCCTTATGTTATTCTGCCTTTGTCATTGTGTGTGTTAAATATACACCAGCCAGTGACTGTATACACATCCATCTGTATCCCTTTCTGATTACTGTATGTTTGACTTCCCTGTATTAAAACATTTGTGTGGGATATGCTGTGCTGTATATTTTGAAAGGGGTAATATTTTCCTATATGATTTTTAATAAGCCAATTATCTAATCACTTTGTATATAATAAAACATGGAGATCTATATTAAAATAATAAAGTAGCAAGGCCAAATTGTTATTCTGCAACTATGCTTAATTATTAGAAAGCATATTGATATAGCTATATTCATACATGAACTGTTTGGAATATATACTTTTATATCGAGCAATTTGAAATGGGTCATCTTATTGATAGAAAGTAAAATGTAAGTAAAAATATTTATTGCAACCATCCCAGTAAAATACGGTACAGGCTTAAATTAGGGCAGTGTTAGCAATAGGGGTGTAGGCACCAGAGTCCTGGTCGGGGAAGGGAAGCACTGCTCACAGTGTGTAGCAGCTGCACGTGTCTCACATTTAAACAGTTTCTGATGATTCTTAGATCAGGGAAGGGTGTGAGATTGGAAGAAAGGTGGACACGAGTTGTGCTCATGATGTAAGGGACTGACGGCACTTCTCCTGTGGAGGAATTTTGGAGGGAACTTTCTGCCAAGCCGATCAGTACCACTGATGCTCAGGACAAACCACTAGTAAGACTTTGCATCCTTTTCCACAGTGTTACACTTCAGTCAGTATGTGGCGCACAGGTCGGTGTACTCACTCGCTGACCCTCACCACCTGTCCTATTTTAACTAGGTTTTTCTTGCTAACTACTAACTTGCCACCATCATTTGTTGTGGTCACGCTGAAGGAATTCATTTACCCCTCAGGTCTTTATCATCTAGTCGCTGTAAGTCACTGCTCCAGGTCTGGGAAACGGCAGTTAACAAAATAAACAAAAGCCCCGCCTTTACATTATTATGGTTGGAAGGAAACACATAATGATTTTTTTTAAAAAGTAAATATACAGAATATGTTGTACATTGGATGGTCAAAACTTGGTAAATGAGAGGTGGCCCGACCCATCAGCTCGGTTAAGGAGAGAAGTGTGATTTCCGTGGTGGGAAAATGTGTTTTTACGTGTCGTCATGATGGACATCGTCACCAGTAAGTGGTCTGAACGGTGGGTCTGAGGGGTCGGTGTTCCACTGCTCTGTTTATTTATTTATTTATTTATTATTCATTATTTATCTATTCATTGCTTCAATCATGCAATGAATGTTTGCATTTAGTGCAAATTATGCTTATGCATTTAATACAAAATATACTCATATTAAATATATAAATATGAAAATATGCATATATGTAAAACCAATGTCCATGTATCTTTATACGTAAAATGGGCCATATACACGTGTGTGTGTGTGTGTGTGTGTGTGTCGTAGGCCTGCCTTTGTGATTTTTCCCCCCAGCTTCTCTTGGCATCTGGAGACCTGAGGGTCTCTGTTTCCTTCTTCCATCCTCCACGTCCACACCTGCATCCTTCTCCTCCGTGGCTCCGTCAGGAGAGTCAGCACACACCTAGATGGGGCTTCTTTTCTATTCAGTATCACTCATTCAGTCACGTCTCTGTGGCAGACGGTCTTCTAGGAGTGGATTCCTGCCCTCATGTGATCACAGCAGTCCGGTGAGGGACATGTTATCATCTTAAACGTGTAGACGAGGCGCCTTATTTTCTCAGGTGGTTTGACCTGCGAGGCGCCCGTGTAGGAAATAGGAAGGAAACCTGCACCTGTCTGACCCCGCAGACGTGCATGTTCTTAACTTTTCTATCAGTGTCGTGAAACGCACCGCTGAAAGGGGCCGCCCAGTCAGATCCTTGGACTCACATCACAGAAGCCCCTCCTCCCGGCGGGATGAGGGCCGCGGCATCCAGGTGCTGCTCTGCGCGGCTTCAGGACTCAGCGACCTGGGGAAAAAGCAGAAGGACAGGCAGCAGCGTGTGCAGGGAAAGGTGGAAATCTAGGAAACAAAAGGCAGTGATAAAAGTGTGTTCTGAAAAGCATTTCAATTAATCAAAATATATTAAAAGCATATTTTAGTACAAAGATTTCCCAAATACAATCATGTATTTCATTCTGGAAATGGAAGAAGGTAGCTGGATAAACATCAATTAAGTTCTCAGTGTTGACAACATCTTTAGATAAATGAAGACTTTATCTTGATGATGTGAAGTCAAGTCCTTAACGTGCTTCCATGGGCGTGTTACCGATAGGGATGACGGATTTGCTCCCTATAGTTTGAAAACTCATGGCAGCAGAACCACTCAAAGTGTTCTTTCCAGCTAACACTTACATCTGTGTCAACATGCTTCACATCCATCTTGCAAAAAAATATAATTCTGATTTTCTGTCATTTACAAATACAATATTTTAATAACAAGTAGATGAAACTAAATCAGTATTGCTTCTGATTGCAATAAGATTTTTTAGATGAAAGAATAGCCCATGTAACCATGTTTTTAAATAGTCAAAGATATTAGAGATAATCACGTTTCGCCACAATTCCCATACTAGTCATGGTGTTAGTGCCTTACTCCACAAAAGGATGTATTTCTGTAAAATGACTAAAAAATTTTTTCTGAAGTCTGATAAACATTGGATCATACAAAAATATTTCCTATAGAATAGACTATTTTTAACACGTTCATACATCTGTGGTCTAAGTTTGATTAGTGAGGAAGGAAATGGAAGATACCAAGAAATGCCTCTCCTAACTCGTCAGCTTGTGATCTGGCCGAGCTCAGCTTTAATATAAACTCCAAACACATACTCTTAAACCGTATGAAGCATGGTTAACATATTTATTCCTTATTGCATTTATTTCAGAGGGTAGCCATGAATTTTTCCGAATGTTCATAGCTGTCTGAAGGAAACATGCTCTTTAAAAAACTTTTATTTTTCAAGCTATTGTTACTTCAGCGAGTTAAATGCCAATTTAGGGGGAGAAAATACAGCTATAAATATGGAAAGGCTTATAAAAGAGTATTCAGAAGCAAGACAAACAATATTAGGTCTGAAATATTATCAGTTTTATCCTTTTAAATATATTTCCAAATACGATTTGTTCAAAGATTATTTTCTTGTTGAAGCTCCGTTTCTATTTAGACAGAGAAAAAGCTCTTAAGGGGAATACGATACAGCACAATTGCTTCAAATTATACCAGCTCATATATTGGTATTTTGCTAGGAAAAATCAATGGCAGTAAGAACTCTTACAATAGTTTCATTAAAAATCACCTCTGTGGCCTGATATTCTCCTTCCAAAGTCAAATAAAAGAACACTCTTATTTTGTTATGTTGTTTGACCAACTACCAGCTTCAATTAAAATTCTTAGCTGGATATATTCTGTCTGAAGAAGAGGAAATCAAAATACGTTACTTTCCCGGCTCCAAACCCATAGCTGGAATTACTGGGATTACTTCACTGCCTTAAGAGTTGACACATTTATTTGTTTTTAAAAAATATATGTATTATATAAATATAAATATATAAATATATTATATATATGTGTGTGTGTGTGTGTGTGTGTGTGGAGAGGGAGGTAATTAGGTTTTTTAATTTATTATCTTTAATGGAGGTACTGGGGATTGAACCCAGGACCTTGTGCATGCTAGGCACCCATTCTACCACTGAGCTATACCCTCCCTCCAGTTGACACATTTAAATTCTGATATCATTGTCTTTCATGGCAGATGAAAAATTTGGCAAGTTTATTTAAAACATACTGTGTTTATTTATTTGGTGATTGAAATGAATAGTTAGGAGGGAGATATTTGCTTTTAGGATTTTTTAGAGCATAGAGTTCTACTGTCAATTTAGAAGAAGACTGAAAAACGGCTGATGGTTAATTGTGTTGCCAAGAAGGCGGGGCCAAAGGATGCCCAGAGAGCTAGTAAACATAACTTCTGGGTGTGTCTGAGAGGGTGTTCCCAGATGAAAGTTTTACATCAAGGGACTCAGTGAAGTAGGTTGCCTCCCTACTGTGGGTGAGTGTCATCTAACCCATCCAAGCAGGAATGGAACAAAATGGCAGAGGAAGAAGGAGTCTGGTCCATTTTGCCTCCTGCTTGCCTGGCTGAGCTGGGACGCTGAGCTTCTCTTGCTCTTGGACTGAGGTTTTCACCGCCAGCTCCCCTGTTTCCTCTGGCCGTTAGACTCAATGACTCCACCAGCTTTCCTGGGCCTCCAGCTTGAAGATGGCAGACTGTGGGTCTTCCCAGCTGCCATGACCATGCAAGCCAGTTCCTCGTGATACATTTATTCATATACATACATAGATAAGTTCTTTTTCACTGGGCACCCCTGACTATGGTGACTATTGGCTTTTGAAGGTAAATTACCAGCTTAGTGGAAGCAGCTTTGTCAGAAAGTGGTCAATTTGAGGTGGTGGAGGAATATGTGAAAAGTTGGGGTGGGGGGAACCAATCATAGAAAACTCTTTAGAAAATTTGGCTATAGTGCTTATAAAAATGCCTTGAGAAAAGTGAAGCTACTTAAATTATTCAGTGTTAACAAAAATATCATTAAACATCGTAGAAAAGCTAATTTGAAACTGTAGTCTAATATAAAATATTTTAAATCTGTAAACTATTCTTTTGTGTGGTAGGTAGCCAGTGGAGGTAATATTATCCAAAAAAAAAAAGAAGAAGGAGAGGAAAAGCTACATAGTTCATATCAATTATATGTGCCCAAGTTGCAATGACATGTGAGACAAAATCCTCAGCAACACTACAAACCACCTGAACATATAAACTTACTAGAATAAAAAACATCACTGATATAAGAGTTGTCTGAGAAGTATACGTCTTTGCTAGAGTATTCTGAGGGACAGTAATTTTCCTGGAAAAAATAAGGTTTTAAAAGCACTGCATTTATTATATTCCAAAGGCAGATCTATTCAAATAAAGACACCAGTCCCAATTAGTGTCTGACCTAGGTCAAGTCACATTTTTTGGTAGCTGCTTAATGAGCAAAATAATAAAAAGTGTCTTACAAGATTTTGGAGTGTTAGTTGCACGGCAATGAAATGGCATTTAGAAAACTTGTTATAATGAATAGAAAAGGTATTGCATTAAGTTCTCATTATGATTTTTCTTTAGAAAATCATAGCATCCTTATAATTAAACTCATTTTTGCCAAAATCGTTCAAGCAAATTATTTGGGGTTGTGTAACATCACATGTTTACTAAACTGTGAGAACAGTTGTAATGCACAGGGTCCAAGGATTTTCTAGAAATTGGTCAAAACACCAAATAGCATAATTGAGGTGAAATCTTTGCATATCAAGGCCACTCTATTCTTAATAAAATATACAAATGTCTGACCAGGGATTCATGGCCTGACAACACATATCATACATTTTTCTTGTCTACTCAGTGTTTACTGAGTATGAATTAAAATGGTTAAAAGTCTTATAATTTGCAATTAGCAAAAATTCTTACTACTGTTTCCACATAAATGAGCATTTAGCGTTAAGAGAAGCATTATAATATCCAATATTATCGATATTAACTAAGTGACTAAAGACTCGAATTTACAATGACTGTAGAGTAATATTCACACATTTATTCAGTTTTTTGATACATTCATGAGTACATTCAGGTAGTAATTTGGTTTTAAAAACCTGTGTATACTACCCAAAGCAATTGTGGCAATTATGAAAACATGCCTGTAATATTTTCTACCATGTGTAATTAGGGTCCCAGGCACTGAGCTCTGAAATCCATCATGGCTTCAGGTCAAGGCTCCCAGCCAATAACAGAGCACATCGAGGATACTGAGACAGACCCTTCCTAGCTGACGGGGGACCCCTCTGACCGTCTGGAAGCTTGACTCAAGGGCTCTCCATTGACCTTGGCAAGACTTTACTCAGACTGCACTGCAGTCTACAGCCCCTCTCTCTTGCATGCGAGTCAGACCAGCACCACTGCCTAATAGCTCTCGTGTCTCTTCCAGCTCCCTCTGCATTTCATCTTATGGATGCATAACCCCTTCACGTTATTTTAAATCTGGTGCTAACAAAATGCAAGTGTAGGCAGAAGGCGAAGTGTGTCCCAAAGCTGAATGGTGTCCACATCACCTCTGAGAAGGAAACGCACCACTGTTACTGTAGCATTAAGGATTGTTTCTGGCTTCCCAATAACCAAGTCATTGAAGCGTCATCACCCAAAGGAAAATAATACACAAGGACCCGTGAGTACTGTTTGGACCCTCCGTTCCGCCTCATACAGATCCTAAATGATGGGACCTCCCTGTCTTAAACACTTTGAATATATTGACTGTCACATGGGCTCCATTTTATTTCAGTGCACAGTTGTCATTAAATGCAGTATTTTCTCATTGGTGAAGTGTATCAAATAGATATTTTTATAATCTCCCAAAGATCAATATTATTCAACAAAAAATTAAACATTATACTTCCGATAACAATTGAACCAAACTGCAAGGCGGCCTAAGTCCAAAATCGTCCCACACTGCTTCCTTCTGCCTAACCCCCAAGGTAAAAGCTAATACCACCCTAACTCTTTTTCCCTCTGCCGTTTAATATCCATATCAAAGTCGGATCCTGCGTTCAAAGACAGAATGTCACAGAACAAATGACAGAAGTAGTCAGTTTTGTGGAACAATCCTGTTATTAATAGTTTCTCATAAATACATAGAAAAAAAGGGAAACACTACTACTATTATGTTTTATAAAGCACCTCAGTTTTATTCATGTGAATTTCAAAGAGCATTTTGCTTAATAAAAATAACCATACTTTCCAGATTAAAAGCTTATATTGTATAAAATTAAATTAGCAAGCTAGAACTCATACATTTGACCCTTAACACAATATCACTATGTCCAAAAATAAGAAATAAGCTTGCTTATAATTTGAGGACCAAAATTTATTGATCAAATTCTAATTACTGACTTAAAGGTTACAACTCCATTCTCCATTATTTCTTCAATGTTTCTTAAATAAAAAGGAACCACCACAAAAAGCCACATTATTAGATGAACCACAGTCCTATGTTATAAATTACTGCAAACTGTAATAACTTATTTAAATAAATATATAATTTTAGAAAGGAAATGATATCGTTCAATGTTAATTTGCATATTAATAAATATATTTGAACCTAGATATAGTTAGCTGTTTAATAGAATTAATGGCTATGCTGTTTAATATAATTCACACAAGGTCCTATAGGATAGATAATACTGTATTTATCAGCAGACAAGGACAACAGTCCTCAAAGAATTTAAATACTGTGCTCAAGTTCAGGCAGCTGTTTCACTGTGGACTTTAGATTTATACTGATGCATTTCAGATTATATGCATATTCTTCCCAATATATACTGATTCTAAAATTGGGTTCTAAGTATGTATTATTGCCCATCATTCTCTCTGAGTTTTTTTTAATTGTATGGTTTCGTTTTGATTATAATATAAAAACTGATTAATGGCCCTGTTCTGGACCATGAGAATGACCGCCATGTATCTAACAGCTGTTCCGTGCATTTAGCTCCTGTCTTTGCACCTGTGTTTATGATCACCGTGGAGCCAGCTGACCCTGTGTCATATATCTTAGCTAAACAAGAAACAACAGAACTGCATTTCACGTCCGAGTGATAACTTCAAGGATGTGACGACCAAGTGAATAATGCTATAAATTTGGAAGCAGAGGGAAGACAGATTATCACTCATCATATAACATGGCACTAAAAGAACAGTGATAGCAATATTTTTATAGTTGATTGAGGAATATATTACTATTTTGAGATTCAGTTATGTAGCGCTAATTGATGTTTACCTCCTTTTTTATTGCTGAGTAGTATTTCATGGAATGAATGTACCACACTTTATCCATTCACTTAATGAGAAATATTTAGATTATTACCAGTTTGGAATTATTACACATAAAGCTTCTGTGAACGTTGGAATAACAAATGATGGTTTGGCAATTATTCTTCAGTTAGGTTTAAAGGCCCTGTTGCCTCTGTGGTACAATTGGGAGAAAGTCTTTTATTTCCCCTGAGGATGTGGTTCTCTATGCTCTTGTTTTCAGAGGAAAAACTATTCCATTCTGGGGCTGTTCTCTCTTCTTGGAGTGCTTCCAGAATGCTAAAGCTTTAAACATGCCGGTTGCCCCATCTCCTTTGCAAACTCATGCTCAGGACACTCTATTTTTAAAAGAAAAAAAAATAATGTAAGCTACTTTGTTTCTGGGCAGAATGTATCTTTCTCAATGGGTTTTGGCTTTGAGAAACACCAGGATCTTGCCAACAAGGACACTTTTCTATGTAATATCACCTGTAACCAGGGGCCACAGGCCGCACGTTTGAAGGGGACAGAAGAGGAATACTGGCGGGGTAGGGGACGGGACTGTGAAATACATAGCGAAGTAGAAGTTTTAAGAACAAGCGTTGTACCTAATTTTACATTTATACATATTTAAATAGCATCTTAAGGAAAATAATAGGAGTCAGCAAGAATTTTTTTTTCTTTAGAAGCAGCTCATAAAGTGCTTAAATTTAAGAGTCATTTCACGGTATTACAAGAATTCCTCGGTGATTAAGTACAGCTTATGCCAATCAAGGACGTTACCATCTGATGTGGACAAGCATGGCCATACTGTCAGCAAAGGGAGTACTTGCCGTGTTTGAAAACTGGAGCAGTATTGGGCTCAATGATTAAGAACAGACAGTGGGTATGGAATGGGGATAAGGCCCTGTAATGAACGCCCGCTGAGTACCAGCCCTGCCGGAGGGTGGTCATACGGAGTTTATAGCATTTTATATCTTATATGCTTTAATTGATACAGCTGAGCATAGCCAGTCAGAATTTTTACTCCATATTAGCTGATTAGCACTCAGGGATGCTGGCCTGTCAGAAGCTAGTCATTTGAGCCCCAAGATGTCATGTTGTCCCCATTCTTGTGTCTTCAGCATCATCTCCTCAGACTTGCTCCAGAATATGTGATCATTCTTGAGAGTAGAATACGTTCTTTTTTGTCTTTTTGTTCACTTCTCAAGCTTTTAGAATATATTTTCACAGGTCTGTCATTTGGCTTAGAAATTGTGTCTCTTACCTAAATCTACTAATAAACCCAGGGCAGAGAGGATGATTTTGAACTTTTAAATAAATTATAAGGTAATTTGGAGCTGGGGATTAGCCCTTACAAAAGCAAAATGTTTTATCTCAGATACTATCTCCCTTCCGTCTTATCCAGGTTTCAATTTGCAGAGGGTTTTAAGCATTCAGCTTTCTTCCATCCTCTGTGCTCTTTTATCCCCATTTCTCCTGGCTGCGCTGGGCTGCATAGCAGGTGGCTGATGTAGGCTCAAGATCTTTCAAAAGAGCAGTTATCACATTTTTCAGCAGCTCAGGTAGTAGAAATTTGCTTTTCTCACAGTATCTTTTTTTTTTTTTTTTTTTTTTTTAGAAAAGTACATTTTTGCCAAGTGTAAATGGAACTCAAACCCCTGGGAGTTTAAACTCATTTCTAGGTTTGAAATCTACATTACTCAAGTGTGTTGGAAACATGCAAAAAATCATTTCCTTCACAGCTCGGGGATGCCCAAGAGGCTCCAAGCCTGAGCCAAAACAAGAAGAGTGCCAGGAATAGAGAAATATCTTAGTATTTTCTCACTGATACTCTTTTCATTCTATTAGTCATATGTGGCCAGCCCCACAGCCTTAAATAATTCTCTAAGCCCCAGAATAGGTGATGTGTTTTTTAATGCTTTTCTTTGTAAAATACATTTCAAAACTCCACCAAGAGAAAACCTGAGAGCTTTTTCATCTCAATTTTACACAGAAGACCTTCTGAATGTGTTAACAATATCATTATCAATGTCACCCAGAGTCTTTGTCACTGTTTTAAATTTCTATTGTTTTCAAAACAAACACATTCAATTTTCTTCCATCCGGCCATCTGAAGGGGAACAGAATTTGCCACCCCAACTATGCCTCTCCTGCATGAAGATTATTTTAGGTTCATTATTTTTAAGAAACAGCAGACACAGGAGAAGCTCTGAGCATTGAGGAAAAATTACCCTTTTGTAAGAGAGATTGATATCTATTAGGGAAATTCTATCTATGAGGGTGTCTTCCTCTCTGTCCCAGAAAGAGGATGACTAAGTGTCTGGGAAGTCTTATCCACGGAGAAGGGCAGGGCTTAAATCTGCATGACAACCTAACCTGTGTTTCCTGTGCTTTTCTGACTGCCTCCTGCTCCATGGCCACATCTTCTTTTGTCTCACCTGGTGATGGTATTTAAGCTGATGGCCTGGGCTGTTTAGGGGTGTTGCTCTGTTTTCCTAGTCATCTCCCACGCACGCTGGAGGTACACATGTTACTAAACTTCTGTTTGGTTTTCTCCTGTTGTCTTTTGTTACAGAGGAGTCTCAGCCGAGAACTTGGAAGGATAGAGTGGAAGTTATTTTCCTCCCTGCACCCCATAAACAGGCAGGCCTCCTTCCCAGTAGTGCCATTAGTGGGAATAGAAAAGTGGTGATGCCCCGTCAGCTTGGAGAAAAGCACAATGTGAGAGCTATTTAGTTTATTTAGTGTCTTAACTGAGGATTACAGCCCAAGAGACAGCCTCTCAGGTAGCTCTGAGGAACTGCTCTGAAGAGGGAGGGGAGAAGCCCGTATGTAAGGAAGTGATTTTGGCTAAGAGGTACGTGGTACGTGCAAGCAAGTGTACGTCTCAGTAGAAGGAAGCTGCCCATCACGAGAAACAGGTATCTCAGTTAATGCCTACTGTGCTTTCCTAAGAATGAGAAGATGCAAGAATCTTTCACACAGTATACAGAAACTTAAATTCTAAATGTGTGAGGTAATGAGTAAAGCTTTCAATGTTAATGTAAAAATTAAAACAAAAGACATTTTGCGAGAAAACATTGGAAACTATGCTCATGACTTTGGGTAGGTAAACGATTACAGTCTTTTTGTTTGTTTGGTTTGGGGGTTTTTTTGGGGGGGAGTGGTGAGTATTAGGTTTATTTACTTATTTGTTTAATGGAGGTACTGGGGATTGAACTCAGGACCTCACGTGTGCCATGGGTGCTACCACTGAGCTGTACCCTGCCCCCCATTATAGTTTTGAATATGTACAGTAATGGCCCAAATTTCTTTTCCCCTCTGTGATTCTTTAAAGGAGAAACAAATATTTGGCTTACACGTGTTCTCCTTCAGCTTATAACTATATTAATATCCTGGAGAAATCTGATTAAGCTCCTTTTTTTTTTTTTTAATTAATCCATCCTCTTTATGTTTGAAAACTTAGAAGATTATTTCTTTGTTCCTGGATTTTAAAAATTACCAATAGTCCTTGAAAACATTCTGAGAAAAAAAAAAAGCATTCCAGGTAATTCTAAAAAGCACTTAATTGTTTGCAGATTCAAAAATATGTGAAAGAAAACACACAGGAGGAGGCATTTGGGCAAAAAGTAAAGCAATGATGACACACCCAAGAGGGGCAGTAGTTTATTCTACCACAAGGCAACGTTAACTAGTTAGAAGGGTCCAAAATACTTTATTAGGAAAACGGACATTCAGATTGAGTGAAACTATGAAATAAAACAACAAGCAGTGGCACCCCCAACCCCACAGCAAAGCGGCAACAGCCGGCCGCAGAGGAGCTGTCCAGCTGCTGCCCGAGCCCGCGCAGCTGGACACAGGGCACAGCATCCCTGGCTCACTGCCCCTCCCTTGCCTTCTTCCAAGTGCCCTCTGCGGACGGACAGACGTCTCTTCCTTGATAGACAATACCATGATAGTGAGGAATTCCCTACAGAGAGGATATGAAAGTGCTAAACTAACCCCTGGAATTTGCCCAGAAAAGAAAAAAAATAAAGTTTCATGACTCATCTGAATGCAGCGAAGACATTTTTGAATCTATTTAAGCCATCTCTGGGGAGGTAACTCCCGCCAGTTTAGTACTTCCTTAAATAGTTCTTTTGATGTCAACCAAATTTACAAATTCTAAGTTTCACGCATAATCCCTCCCCATTGTCATCAAGACGTTTTGTTGTTAGTATTTATTTTTGAATGCTGTGGTTTTCTGAGCTACGTCCCTCATGAATTTATCAACTTCAGTTCTACCCATTTTTATTTTTGATTTCCCTGAAACCACAATTCTGTCTTCACAGGCAGAGCTGTCATAATTTAACAACATGAAAAAAAAAAAAAGGAAACCAGGAAACCATGTCTTCAGGTCAGGGATCTGCCAATATTTTCTGTTAAAGGCCAGATAATAGATAATTTTAGGTTTTGTGTACCCCATAGAGGCCCCCTTCTTCTCCCCCCATTAAAAATGTAAAAATTGTTTATGTCTACTACACAAAAACAGCCCCCCCCCTTTCCTGTTGCTCTCACTCAAACAGTAAGAAACTGGGTCCCCTCTTCTGCCAACCACTGACTTGGTGGGTCAGTCCCAGGATTCACAAATAGAAGTATCAGCAGTGTTTACCTGTGTCCGCCTGGGGAAAAGCTTTACAAACGATCGTTCAGTGCTTGAGTAAAGTTCCTTTTGCATTTAGTCTCACAGAAGCCACTCCTCCACAACGTTAGGTAGGTAAGCAGCATTTTCTCTCACCCCCTTTGGTGAGCTGGTTTCATACATTTTTAATCCTGTAAGATTATTTTGACATACTATGCATTCCACCATGAGAGTCTCCCACCTCCTAAAAACTGTATATACGTATGTATTGTTATTTGTCTACAGTAAGGTGCACTGTTTTTTCTGCACAGTTCTGTGGATTTGGAGAGATGCTCAGTGTCATGTATGCATCATCACAGCAGCCTACAGAATAGTTTCATCACCCTGCAAAAATTCCTAGTTTCATCTCCCCTACACCGTCCCCCCAAAGCCTGAATATCTTGTGCCCATTGATCTGTTTATCAACTGCATGGTTTTGCCTTTTCCAGAATGTTATATAAAATCACGCAGCCTTTTCAGGCTGGCTTCTTCCACCTGGCATTATGCGTTTAAGCTTAATCCACATCTAGGCATGGCTTGATAAGTGCATACCTTTTTATTGCTGAATGGTGTTGTATTTTATGGATATCCCAGAGTTTATTTCTTCATTCGCCTGTTGTAGAACATCTTGGTTGCTTCCAGTTTTTTTTTTTTTTTTTGTCAATTAGGAATCAATGTTTGCGAATAGGTTTTTGTGTGGAGCTATGTTTTCAAATCAATGGAGTAAGTACGCGACTGCTGGGCAGTGAGCTAAGACTGAGTTTAGCTTTATGTGAAACTGCCAAATTGCTTTCCAAATTCCAGTACCACTTTGCATTCCCACCAGCAATGTGTGAAAAGTCCCTGTCACTCTGCATCTCACCAGCGATTGATATTGTCAGTTTTGGGGGTGTGGGCCACTCTAATAGCGTACAGTGCTAGCTCACCGTTGTAGTTTGCCTTTCCCTAATGACAGATGAAACTGAGCATCTTTTCATGTGTGCTCTGTGATCTCTCTATCTTCTCTGGTGAGATGATGTCTGTTTAGATATTTTAAATTGGGTTGCTTGTTTTTATTATTGAGTTTTAAGTGGGGGGTGTGTGTGTGTGTGTGTATTTCCGGCACAAACACTTTGTAAGATACGTTTTGATAGTGTTGTGCCTTGTCTTTTCTTTCTCTTAATAGGGTCTTTCAGAGATTTAGAGGTCTTTAATTTTAACGCCCTCCAAATAATCTCTTTTTTTTCTCATTTTCATGTAGCATGATTTTTGCATTGTATCTGAAGACTCATTATTAATCCTAGAGTCACATATATTTTCTTCTAAGTTTTCTTCTTGAAGCTTTATAATTTTACATGTCACATTTGGTTACAGATTCATTTTGACTTACTTTCTGTAGAAGGTGGAAGGTCTCTGTCTATAGGTTTATTTTTTTGCATATGGACATCCAGTTGTTCCTGTGTTATTTGTTGAAAAGACTGTCCTTTCTCTGCTGAATGCCCTTTGTCAAAAATTGGTTGAATATATTTGTCTCGGTATATTTCCGGGCTCTCTGTCCTGTCCCATTGATCTATGTGCTATTCTTTTGCTAATACCATGCTGTGTGATTCATGATAAGTCTCAACTCCGGGTAGCATGGGTCCTTCGACCTTCTCCACCTTTAGCATCACATTGGCTATTCTAGGTTTTTGCCTTTCCACATACATTTCAGAACCAGGTTGCCAATATCTACAAAATAGTTTACTGGGATTTTAATAGGGCTGTGTCACAGTTTCCTCTTTATAAGGATGTGTATAATAAATCCTTTCTGGGATTCATTGCCAAAAGTAAAGTTTGCTTCTCGTCAGGACATAAAATGTCTTTCAGTGAAATCCGTTTAAGCTAGGGTTCTTCTTTTTTTTTTTTAATACTGGCATCAAGGAAGCAATAAAGCAGAAATAAATCATATTTAGAAATCATTTGGTCATTTAATTGATTTTTTTTATTGTTGTTAATGACCTTTTTATTTTAACACCCAAGATATATATGCATATATTCATATATATTCCAGCCCTATTAATGGTAGGTATGATATAAATTATAACTAAAATTAGAAATAGAATAGACATAAAAATATAAGTAGAATAAGCGGAAATTTAAATTAAAATATCAATAAAATGTATTACTTTTTGTTTCCATGAAATTTTTACAGACAATTTGTATCAATTTGTTCTCTATGTTAAATATTCTGCTTCTTCTTCACATACATGTATTTTACTTTTTTCCAAGGATTCCTTAATAGAATTGGAGAAAATTCTACACATAAATGCAAAGTTCCTATAACCTACCAAAGAAGAGAATATGGGCAGGAAAATGTGTAATGGCGTTTTTGGTTAGTGGAAATTCAAAAATTTTATTAGAGCTAGAATTCAAATTTATAATCTTAGCAAAATATATTTAGAAATGCACTGAGGCCTTATCAGGGTAAAATACAATGTGGCCTCATCTTAGTGGTAGATCTGTAGGTGTGCATTTTCAGAGCAGGGAATTCGAAGCTAAATCAACAACACTGGGCAGTAATATTATTTCTTCACCTTGTACATGGAATCCACACAGTATTTTTTCCTACAACTTAACGACAGGAAGAAGAAACACTCCATTTTTAAATGGTTAAGCTACTCACTCTGGTTTACCTTTGTAGTTCTTGAGGAATGTATTTCATATGATGCTGGCTCTTTCCTTTGTACACAAATAGCACTTTGCATCAATCCCCTTGAGCAAGAACAAACAACTCCTTTTGAGCGAGAAGTGTGTTGAAGAGGTATCAGGTATATAAAAGAGCAGCAGAACTGAGAATAGGACCTGGAAACCTTGTAAAGTTTTTGTGTTCATAAAGCACCCTACATTTTTTCTTACTCAAAATTTATTTCAAGCCTGATTACAAAATTAAAATAGTATTTCCCAAAATGGATTATCTCCAGAAGCCATTTGTAAATTCAAAATGTCACCCACATGTTATCTCTAAGACCTCAATTCATTTCGTATTTACTTAGTGAATTCATAATTATTCTTTAAAATCCACACTGAGCCTTTGAGAAGGGATCTTGGCTAATTCCAAGTACATTTGGGATTCTAGTAAGTTACACTATTAAATTATTGTTTGTGGACACATTTACACATTGGGGTCTACAACTAGACCCCAAGCAGTTTGATGGAAGTGTAAATATGGCCGGCATCTTTCCCTTACCCGAAGTAAGCATACTCCTTGACTTTACCAGATAGGGACTCTTTACAGTATATATTTGTGGCAATTTTGCAAGACCCTTTCTTTTGGGGACAGAACCACGTCTTCAGTGAGGGGCTCCACATCTGAAATTTGGCTCAAACTTAGGCACCGAGCAAGGACTCACGAATTCTTATTAAGATGACATCCTGTCTCCTCCATCTTTGCCTTAGTTGAATTGCAGAGGCCAAGCAGCGCTCCACAGGCTGCCTTTCTCCTTTGCCTCCAGGGATACCGTGTTCTGTTAACCATCCCCACAGCTCTTCGTGGGACCTGCCCCTTGTCTACTCTTCTGACCCTGCTGGATGTGGCAGTAGTTGTGGGGCCATTGGCTTCTGGCAGTTAAACCCCACCACTCAGTCTCTATTGCTCTGGGTCCCCATTACCCTCAGTACCATCAACACACTGACTCTGTGACCACCCCTCCTGCTGGCAGAGGAAAGCCAACACCGTTGAACTTCTCTATGAAAGTTCTCACTAGCGCTGTCCTGCAGAACCTAATTCCTCTAGTGGAGCTTCCGGTCTCACGGGGTCTTTCCATTCCAGCATCCTCAGCTCGCAGAACCTTGGTCCCTTCCTCTGTCATCTGCCTTGCTCAATGTGAGCCACTGCTTTTCTCAGGAGTTCATTTTCTTGGACGGTTCCTAGCTCCAGCCGTTCTAGTTCAGGGTCTCAGGAAACAAACGCCAAGGAAGAGTGAGAAGGGCAAGAAATGTATTACGAGGTGAGGAATGTCTGTGAAGAACAGTTAGGAGAGAGAGTAGGGAAAGCCATCGGACCACGAAGTCTGACACTCCTGAAAGAGGAGGAGAAAAGAGAATTGGATGGGAAGAACCTCAGGCTGGAGTGCCGTTCTGAGCAAGTCTCCACTTGGCCAAGGCAGCAGAGAGCCTTTAAGCAAAGATTGCCCCGGAGAGGGGTTCTTTACCTCTGGAAATGGCTCAGGTCTGCCGTTCCTCTTGTGGTCAGGTGTTAGTTGGGAGAGCACAGGGAGCATGTGGCCCTGGTGGGAATGAGGTTGTAGATCACAGAGGGCCAACGAGTAGATGCTAACTCTGCTGCTCAGAACACTCTTGTTTTTCAAGAAGTCAAGTACTTCTTGGTGGGCCATGTCTCCCTGAGGCTGTTACATGGAAAATATAAATTTCTGTTTGGTTTATTTCTGGCCAAGGCCTAGTTAGAATGTTAAGAACTAAATCGTAATGCTCAGTTTTTGTTGTTGTTTTTTGTTTGTTTGTTTGTTTTTTTACCTAGGGAGACAGAGTTCAGTCGTATGAATCAAGGCATCTCTCTGTTCACGTCTAATAACCAGTACAAATGTTTATCACATCACTATGCTCCATCTCTAATTACAAACACATATTCTTTTTCATTTTCCCTCACGGAGAGAATTTCATTTTAATATTTTCTAGTAAATTTCACATACTTTGACCAAAACCAGCTTTACTGTTTTTATTGACCAAGAGGAGCAGCTAAAGAAGGCTGACAGACAAGAAAGTAATTTGAAAAATCGATTTTATACACTTAAATATAAGGAAATAATGACCTATTTAAGCAGAACCACTTACACTTTCTTCCCAGATGACTTTGAAAAGCTCTTCTTTTAAGTTTATTATTGCTGAAGATGAGAGGCTGTTTGTTCATGTGACAGTGTTTAATTCAGGAATATGAAGAAGTAAAATGAGACTCAATAATTTACAGAAAAGTGCTAGCACAGCTGGAAAAGATCGTTATTATTCTCCTCGGCAAAGCAGGATTTTCATGTTTCCTACCGATACGTGATTACTGTTGCATCTGAAACTCTGACCAACCACTTAGTAGCACATAACGGTACAGAGCAAGCTTAGTAACTGCAGCTAAAGATGTACCACTATTCATTACTATGTGAAACAGTGTTCTTCACAACAGACTCCAAACCTAGAGGGCAGCAAGAATACCAGGACAGAAATTAAAATGAGAAAAAAAAACCAAAAAAAAAAAAAAACCCCAGAAAGATACTAACTTTCCTTTTCCCAATTGCCAAAAAGAGAGCTATTCTTGGTGAAAAATAAGAGGCAATGTTATTTGTTGCTCATTGCCTAAAATTATAGCACGTTAAAAATGAAAGTCCCGTGCTTCTAGAAATCAAAAATCGATCTATCCACCTATCTAGCTACATAATTTCTTAGGTGATGTTCTTAGATTAGCATTCAAAAATACTATTTTTGCACTACTACAGAGGGCAATACTGTCTTACAGGCTCACATGGAATTACATGTCTTATTCAGTGACAAACTTTACTAATGATGGTAAAGACCAGTGATGCATTGCACCCTGAATTTTTCAGCTGCAGGTGTCAAAAGTCCCCTTTTCAGAGTGATGAGAAAAAAACGCATATAGTAGAGATAAGGACAAACAAGCCACTTAGTTTTGGAGTATTTCTGTTTTCATAACTCGGTAGTTTTAGTGCTACGAATTCTATAATTCTAATGATTAACGTCTATTCTCTTGTTAGGAGTACCCTAAAAATTTATAAATTTCAAAGTTATTGCTAATGACTGGTCTAGACTGGACAGGATTTTCTCTTCCTAAAAGCATCTAGACTTGGGAACTAAGTACAGAGGTGTGCCTACAATCTTCCAGTTGTAATCCCACCACTCAATTTCCATAGCATGTTTTCAGGACATCTGGTTTGGGGCAAAAAAAGGCCACAGGCCACAGGCAAATCGGAGGAGTCCGAAGCCATTTGACAGACCCACTGCTGACTCTTCCGTTCCCCACAGTTTAAGATAAATTATCAGTCATGTTGTTGTTAACATAAAGTGAAATGGTAAGGAAAAGCAGCAAGAAAGAAGTAGGAATGAGGGCATGTATTTATAGTCACAAATCATATAACTGGACAGTTTGTAAAACTGTATCTAATTCTTTAGTATGCTCAGTGTTTTTCCATATAAAGACAAACATGTATGTACTATGATATTTACTTGGGTACATCAAAATATTCAATGCTTATTAATGTATAGTAACATCAAGCCATATGGCTCTTTACCATTTAGTCATATTTTAAATTTAGAAGTTATAAATGAAACAAATCTGTATCAGTCTGAAATATATTTCTTACTATGAACAGATAGAGAATTATCATTTTCCACTTTAATTAATTACTTTGACAGAAATGCATTTAATTCTGGACAAATGTTGTTTCAGTTTCTCAACTTTTCTCTTGGCTGCACACCTCTTAATCTGCTCTGCAAGTCTTTTCATATATGTTAATTTAATCAATATTGTTCCTGTTTTTTGGTTTGCTGGAAATGAATTCTGTTTCACTTAGCTTTGCACAGATCAGCTTTGTCATATTTTGAGTTGATAGTCCAGTTTAATTCTCAGGGAATGATAGGATTTCTCTTTACTTATTTATTAAAAATAGTTCTAGGTGGTGTCTGTACATGTGAGACATTGTGCTAGGAATATCATGTAAAATGAACAAAAAATTCTACTTTTATGAAGCAGCAGCACAGAATCTAGTAAATTATCAAATACTAATATAAACCAAACCTGTTGCAACGTTGGTAAAGAATATCTATATGCTGCTAAAAATCTGAATCCGTGGTTCTAAAGCAAGGTGATGTGACTGGCAAAGACTTGGCAGTTTCTGGTGACAATCTGACTGTCACCACTGGGGACAGGGGTGTGAGAGAGCTCCTGCCCTCTAGCGGACAGAGGCCAGGGATGCTGTTAAACAATGCACAATTCTCCAAAAAAAAGAACGGTCCAGCCCAAACTGGCAATAGTGCTGAGGTTAAGAAATTCTAATATAAATCAAAGGAAGGTGGAATCATTTAGATTATACAAAAGGAAACCTATCTGAGAAAGTGATAAAGTGAAAATGCAAAATATGAATAACAATAAAAGAAGATTTGCATAACTGAACTCGGATATCCAAGGGTTAAGATCATTCAGGACCTCAGCTACGCTAAAGATTCTGAATTAAATCCAAGAGAAATTAGAAATCCTTTGATGGTTTCAAAGAGAGAAGTAATATGATTAATTATGCATTTTTAAAGGATCACGCTATGGGGTATGGTTGTAATGTTACAAGAGATAAAACAAAGACATAGTTTATCTTTATAAACTAAGTGATAAATGCAGGCATTTTGACACTCAGTGGTGGTAAAAGAGATGAAACAAGGTGGAAAACTTTATAAATATTTATAAAGTAAACTTGGCACGTTTTAGGAATGGATTTGGATGTGCTCAGAAAAATGAAATCAAGAATGACTCCCAGGTTTTTTTCTTAAACAATGAGTTGAAAAGTAAAAATATATACATACATACGTACGTACATAAATACATACATGCATACATACATGCATACATCCAAGTAGTGCCTTTTATTGAGTTGGAGCAATGGAGAACCATAAAGACATGCATTTTGGTCATGTTATATTTGCAGTGCTTTTCAGACGCATAAGGTGAATGTCCAGGAGACAGTGGCAAGCCTTAGTCCAAAACTCCGAAGAGACATTAGACCAGAGAATCTGCTACTGAGTCTAAGCTCCCACTCCCTGCAGAACAACTGGGCAATAAATCCAGAGAAAAGGTGTTGGGGCAAGAGGTAGCAACTTTATGATTAAAAGACAAAACGTCAACTATGCTAAAAAAGATAGCAGACTAGTTAGCGTCCCAAAGATTCAGGCTTCTTTTATACTAAAATGGGAGGGGATGTGACTGGTAGTTGCAAGCTTCTTAGTGCTGGCCAAACCCCAGAGAGGATGTGATCACCGTTCTGTTCTTGCAGCTGCCCACGTGGGTCTGGGCACGATGTTCCTGTGAACCTCCAGCAAGACAATCGTTCTTTTCTGTTCTGTAACTTTTTAACTCCAGATGAATGAAAAGTGTTATACCTTTAAGGGTCAAGCCTGGGAGTCAGAGCCCTGAGGAAGGGCTACCATGTATATTTCAGGCTCTACCCAACATTCTTTCACAAACTGGCAGAGCCGGCATGACTCAGCACAGGCAACAGAGCACGTAGCTTAGACCTAAAGGAATAGAACCAATATGGAGTCAAGCTTGTTCTTGTCTGTTACAAACCTTCCGGAATACAAATGACACGTTTTAAATATGAGAATGCCTGTGATCATGCAGACTGAAGTCATAAGGGAAGGAGGGGGCAGCTATAATGGAGCCCTTAGGTTCTTCAGTGACTATAGTCTGTGGAAGGGAGGTAGAATATGGAGAAAATGCAGAACAGAGAAACAATAGCCAGGGGACAGTGGCATCCCAAAAAATCCAACAAAATGGGGTTTTAAGAAGAGAGAATGCAGCCTTGTGAACCACATTTCTAGCCGTAAGGAAATAGAAGGCTCTAAGGGAAAAATGTAGGCGTTGCATTTGGAAGTAGGATTACCGATGATAACTAAGGCATGCAAATTTGGGGCAGCAGGGCCAGGAGTTAGACATGATTGAAGGAATGATAATAAGAAAAGTCAGGAAGAGTAGGTATCAAACCATTTTAATAGGTTTGCTTTCAGGTGAGCAGAAAACTGGCACCACATTAGGAAAGCTGTGTGGTGATGAAAAGATTTTATTGCTGAGATAGATTTTCTGTTTTGTTTTGTTTTGAATTTATTTTTTTGTATTTTATGGATATATAATCGAAATATAACAGTGTATTTCAGGTATGCAACGTAATGAGTCAATGTTTGTGTACGTTGTGAAATGATCACCACAGTGAGTCTAGAAAACATCTAGTACTTTCTTGGCAACTTGCAAATGTACAATATTATGAACTATAGTCACCATGCTGTACATCACACCCTCATGACTTACTCATTTTATAATTGAAGTTTGGACCTTTTGATCCCCCTCACCTATATTGCCCCCACCCCACCTCTGGCAACCAGCAGTCTGTTCTCCGTATCCACGAGTTTGTTTGCTTGTTTGTTTGTATTTTAGAGTCTACATATAAGTGAGATCATACAGTGTCTGTGTTTCTTTTTCTACTTATTTCACTTAGCATGATGCCTGCAAGGTCCATCCATGTTGTTGCAGATGGCAAGATTTCCCTCTTTTTTTATGGCTGAATTTTATATATATATGCATGTATTTATATACATATATATATATGTTATATATATATATGTATGTATGTATATATATATATGTTATATATATATGTATGTATGTATATATATATATACACACCACATTTTCTTTGTCCATTGATCCAAATACGAGCATTTTAGAATCCGAATGGTGTTGTCAGAGGCTAGAGACAAGAAGACATGGGGGAAGTGTCGATCAGTGGGTATGCAGCTTCCATTATGAAAGGTGATTGAGTTCTAGCGATCCGCTGTGCCACATCGTGCCTGTAGCTAGCAGTGCGGTATTGTACACTTAAAATGTTTTTAGGGAGGTAGAACTGAAGCTAAGCGTTATTCCTACAATAAAAATAAAGAAATAAAATGAAATAGAAAACATTAATGAGACAAGCTCCCACCTACAAAACAGCCTCTCGGGTTTCATTTGGGATGCCAGAGCAGGACCACTTTTTTCGTTACCCAACAATCAGAAAATTAAGACTTAGAGGAATTGAATTATTTTTCCACGTTATGAAATGAGTTTCAGTCCATATGATTTGGCCTGTGAGGACCTTTCCAGATTCGTTGCATTCCACTTTCCTATACTCACAAGACGTTGGGCAGCTGGCTCCTTTCAGGACCTCCTCTGTGCTCCGTCCCAGCCTCTCACCACCCGTGTCTCCGTTACATTTCAGTGCCCAGCAGATCCCAGGTCCATGAGCCCTTCCCACCTGCAGCCCAGTTTACAGACTCACAGCTCTCTACAATTTCCACTCAGATGTTTGTCCAGATTATATTGCCATATTTTATTGGATAATTAATTGTTTGATGCCTGCCATCAGGTATTAAATGATTAATTAATTGTAATACTGTGAACTGCATGAAGAGTGTGTGGTATCATCCCAGTGTTTCCAGAACTTCACTTTGTATTTGCTTGTTGATGGATTACACAAAACTATTTTTTAGCTTAGGTGAATTCAGCTTTACTTCCAAACAAGAAAGCAGTTTATGTGATTAAACAGAATCTCATGTTAGGAATATGCTGCTAATTCAAGTTTTCCCCAAGATGGCTGGTAATTCACTTTTATTCTGAATAAATGTTTCAATCTCCAGAACATAGTGTTTGCCTCCAAAAGACTTTTTACGTTACATCACAAAATGAAGAGACTACTGTGATTTGAAAAATAGCACTTTAAAAAATGATCTCAACTAAGTTTGTAAGCGTACATGACTTGTCACTACAAATGTGCATCATTCTGTTTCACACTGTATTTTATCACCAATTTAAGATGAATATCTATAAATGCTCGTCTTTAGCAAAGTGAGTGACTACTATTAATTGCACAGGTGTATCAACTCTATAAATATGGTAAATAATTAAACTTCTCTCAATTTAATAAATAAATGATATTATAGTGAATAAATGTGTGATCCACATTGTTTTTTGCTTTCATTCAAAATATTTGCAGGCAGTGGTATAGCTCAGTGGTAGAGCCAGTGCTTAGCATGCATGAGGTCCTGGGTTCAATCTCCAGTACCTCCATTAAAGTAAATAAATAAACAATAAATAAATAAAAACCTCCTCCCCCCAAATAAAATAAGATATACTTTATTTTATACTATAAGTTTACATACTATAAATTTATATTTTATATTATAAATTCTTATTATAAATTTATATTATAAATTCTTAGTAAAGAATGTATACTTTTTTATTGACTTTAATTTTATACCAATTTAGGTTCACAGAAAAACTGAAGGGAAGGTCCAGAGATTTCTCATTTACCGCCTGTCCCCACCCAGGCATAGCCTCCCCATTGTCCGCACCCCCACCAGGGTGGGACATTTGTTACAACAGATGAACCTCTGCTGACTGATCATTATCACCCTGATATGTAACTCACATTGCAGATCACTCAGTGTATATTCTCAGGTTCCAGCAAATGTAGGATGACCTGTATCCATTGTTACAGCATCACACAGGGTATTGTCACTGCCCTAAAAGTCTTCTGTGCTTTGCAGAGTGATCCCCTTCACCAAACCTCTGGCAACCACTGGTATTTTTCGCTATCTTCATAGTTTTGCTTTGTCCGGAATGCCGTACAGGTGGAATTATACAGTATGCGGCCTTGTTATACGGGCTTCTCTGACCCAGGAATTGGCATATGAGGCTCCTCTGTGATTCTCTATGGCTTGATAGTTCTTTTCTTTTCAGCGCTGAGTAATATTTCATTGTCTGACTGCACTGCAGCTTCCTTATCCATTCACCTACTGAAGGATATGTTAGTTGCTTTCAAGTTTTGGCAATTATGAATAAAGCTGCCATAAACATCCATGCACAGGTTTTTGCATGGACAGAAGCATTCAGCTCCTTTGAGTAAACATCAGGGAGTAAGGTGGCTGGATAATATGTTAAGAGTATATTTAGTTTTGGAAGAAACTGCCAAGCTGCCTTCCAAAAGGGCTGTACCATTTTGCATTCCCACCAGCAAAGAATGAGTTTCTGTTGCTCCACATCCTTGTCAGCATTAGGTGGGGGGTTAGGATCTTGAGCATTCTAATAGGTTTGCAGTAGTTTGCATTTTAATATAGAATGCAGATCCATACTACCAAGCGTCCAACCAGAAAACTTTTATTAACTTATATTCCCTCCAGAAGAATGCATGGTCTCTGTATTTATGAAACATAGACAATCAATAATTAAAAATATACTATTTATATTAGTGCAAGTATCTTTGAATTCCAATGAGTTCATTTAAGTTCTGATTTTATATGGGAAATACTGTCAGTTTCTAAGCATTATTCCTTTTTTGCTTGTACAGACAAAAGCCACCTATATAACTCTGTTAGGCAGGGTTATGCAGAGAAAAAGAACCAAAAGAACACACACACACACACACACACACACACACAGATTTATTTTAAGTAATTGGCTCATGCGATTAGGGATGCTTGCAATCTGAACCCTTCAGTTCTATCTAACCCAAAAGCCATCTTCTGGTGGATTTCCCTCCTGCTCTGGGGAGGTCAGGCTTTTGCTCCATTCAGACCCACACTGATTGGATGAAGTTTTATCCACATTAGGGTAGACCACCTGCTTTATTCAAATTCCACTGATTTAAATGTTAGTCTCACCCAAAAACACTCCCACAGAAACATCCGCAGTACTGTTTTATCACATTGTCTGGGTACCATAGCTCAGCCAAGTTGATGCATAAAATTAGCCATTACAACAATATAATGTGGGAATTTCAGCATTTCACTTTATTTCACTATTTGTGTTATTACTCACTGTTGTGTCCAGAAGTGTTGGAAAAAAACGGTGAGAGCTACCTTTCAATCATTAAACAATAAAAAGCATTTTTACCACCGATATAAAATAATGGTGCTGCAGACAGTTCTAGTTTTTAAAATTGCTTGGAAAGGAGTAATGCTTTTTTTTTTTTTTCTCTCTTTTTTTTGAAAACAGCAATAAACACTGTAACATTTGATTCTATTATCCTATACTGGCCAATTGAAACCAAAAACTAACTTATGAAAACTAGTTTCAGGAAGTCTGTTTCTTTGGAAAATTTTGAACATGAAATGCATTTTGATCTGCTCAGGGTTTTTTTTTTTTCCATTTCCATTTCAAAAGTTTCAGAAGCCTTTTCATGTTTCATCCCCATACCAGGCAGCCTCAGATGTGTTTCATTTTAGAATTGTGAAGATCTTTGAATCCCATTATTCAAAGTAAAATGGAATGAATTGGAAACTTATCAACCAACATGAAGTGAAAAAAGTGTTTTGGAGGAAAACCTATGATGACTTTTTTTTTATATGTATAAAATGTATTCAGAAAAGACCTGAATGCCATGATCCCACCTGTGTGCAGGGCCAAGTCCTGTGCATTTGAGCTTTTGGCTATGAAGGGCTCTCCAGCAGAGTGGCCTGGCTGTAAGTGGGCATGAAAATTTTATATCAGTGCTGACTCTTCTGTTATTGCAGACAGGGCGATCAAAAAAAAAAAAAAAAAAAAAAAAAAAAAACCTCAATAAACTAAACCACACTGAGATATTAGTTAACAATAATGTATCATATGTATCTATTCACCTTTAACATTAAAAACACCTTGATATGAAACAATACATCCCAAATAATGGTATAATATATGTCAGGCTAATCAAAGGGGTGTTTGTTCCCTTTACTAGTAAACAACAAATACGAGGACCCCTTAGATATGTGCAAGGAAGCTACAGTTTAGAGAATTCTAAAATGACAATCAGAGGGTCCAGAAGTGTACAGTGACAGGTGGAGGGCAGGTATGGATGTCAGGAAATGTGCACAGGATAGAGACATTTTGGAGGAGGTTTTATTGTGTGGCACTTGTGAGTAAGATTGGAGAGACAAAGTGGGAATGTGATATTTTGTACCACATTTAGTTCTGGGTTTGGAGCAGCTGCAGAAAATGGAAGGAGCTGTATCGATGTGAGTTTCTGTGAAACTCAAAAAGACAAGATATTGAGCATATTTTTATATACCTGGTGGCCATTGTGTATCTTTTTTGGAGAAATGTCTATTCAGTTCTCGACCAGTATGTGAAAAGATAATCGATGTCAACTGCTCATCAGGGAAATGCAAATCAAAGCACAATGAGCTATCATCTCACACATGGTGTGATGGCTATTGTCTGAAAGACAAAAGATAGCAATTGTGGACAAGAATGCAGAGAAAAGGAACACTTGAACTCTGCTGCCAGGAATGTAAATTGATGCAGCCACTATGGAAAACAGCATGGAGGTTTCTCAAAAAGTTAAAAATAGAGCTACCTTTGATCCAGCAATCCTACTTCTGGATATGGATCAGAAAGAATTGAAATCAGGATCTTGAAGAAATTGTTGCACCCCATGTTCGTTACAGTATTATTTACAATAGCAAAGACATGGAAACAACCTTTCCATCTTTAGATGGATAAGAAAAAGAAAACGTGGATGGAATATTCTTGAATATAGAATGGGGTATTCCTCAATCTTAAAAGAAAGAATATCTTGGCATTTGTGACAACATGGATGAACCTGGAGGTCATTACGCTAAGTGAAATAAGCCAAACAAAGACAAATATGACATGATACCACTTAAATGAAGAATCTAAAATAGTACTTCTCAGAGAAGCAGAGTAGAATGTTGGTTGCCAGGACCTGGGGGGAGGGGGAGTGAGGGAGATGTTGCTCAACAGGTATGAAATTATGCAAGATGAATTATATCTGGAGATCTACTATACAAATATTGTCCATATAGTCAACAATACGGTACTGTATAAAAAGAATTGTTAAGAGGGTAGGTTTCGTCTTATCTGTTCTTTCCATAATAAAAAGAAGTAGATTGAGATTGATCCGTCTGCCTATCTATTTACTTTTCTAATTGGAGAAAAGAGAATTCTATCCATTTTAAAACAAAAGAAAATATCATTCTGGTGTTCATAGGACTGAGAGGAATATACTATTGATGTGGCCATAAAAATGATGATGATGGTAATGATGATGGTGACAATGGTGATGATGGTGATGATGGTGGTGATGATGATGATGGTGGTGATGATGGTTGTGATGGTGATGACAGTGGTGATGATGGTGATGGTGGTGATGATGATGACAATGGTGATGATGCTGATGATGATGGTAAGAAAAGCTAACACATCAAATGGCAGTTACGTGATAGGAGTGCACTTAGAGCTTTAAAGCCCTTAGCAAATACAAAACATTGTTCATCACAAGGAAATCTGTTCCCCCAAGGCCCTTGCTTCCCTGATAAGCAAGCTTCAATTTCTTCAGTAGTCAAAGAACCTTTGATTCCAGGAAAGATGTCCACCATAGCATAATTGGACAGAGCCCATCGTGGAAACTTAATTCCCACTGATAGCTGGAAGGAGTGAGTATGGAACCAACTTCAGCTGGCTGTCTTTCCTATATAAAATATAATGGCTCAAGGGAAAGCTGTTTTGACTTCTCTCCTTTCTGTCACAGACATGGGTGCAACGTCTGGGTTGGCAGAAGCCAAGGTCCCTGTCCCATGAGGCCGTGACCCGAAATGTATAAGAAGTAAATAGGAGGAGCATGGGACCCTGAGAATACAGCTGAGTGACTGCAAATCCAGACCAGCTTTTCCCAACTGTCTTATTATATGAGAAAATAGACAAAGTCCAGTTTGTTTAAGCGACACTTGCCAGATTTTCATTTACTTACAGCTAAAAGCATCCTTAATTGAAACAAATACTGTAAGGTTTTGGCACTAGTAGAACTTTGCAGCTACAAATAACAGAAAAGACCATTCAAACTGTGCTGACACAATTGACTGCCCCTGATCTCGTAGTCTAGAGCAGAGTGGGGTGGGTGGCACAATGTTTTGTCATGGTCCCTGACTGTGACACGAAAGGTCTACAAATGGACGTGCTGAGGGATTTATCTTGTCTGCCCTCTGGGCAGCTAAGCAGGCCATGGGCAGCTGGCTCTACTGAGCTGGTCACCAGTGGTCATTGTGATTTACAGATACTGTCACTTTATATCTGTATTATAAAAGTGCTGGGAAGCACTGGTCTGTGGGGAAGGCATCTTCAGAGATGAAGTAACTGAAGGACTCGGGCTCTTTGTCTACTCTGATACCCAGGATGCTGGCTTCATCCTCAGACTGGTAGCAAGATGGCGCCACAGTTACTGGTCGCATTTGGACAAGACTGTGCCTCTCTCTTGGGACCAAGAAACATATTCCAGAAATAGCTCACTCCTCATATCTTTTTAAAATGCTAAAATTTTGGTCTATTAGACATCTATAATCAACAAAATTATTATTAAAGATTCATTTTTTCCCTTAGAACTCTATACCCTACTTGATTCAAATTTCTCTCTCATGTATTTATATTTCAACCTATGTTCCTATGAAAATGTCTCCATCCTGTATAAGCCTCTCATCCAGTGAGCTCTTTGCCTTTATTACTCCACAAAGAGTATTCTCCATTTGGACATTGAGAAACTTCAAATTTGATTGGTAATAAAACTGAATATCAAATAAAACTCTTATTGGTTTTACTGTTTCATCTCTTCTTCTTTCTTTGAGTGTCTGCAGAACCATCTTCTTTGCCTAATTCTGATGAACACAGACTGATCTGAGATTGCATCTGCTATTGGCCACTTACTAGATGTAGAATTCAAGACAAACCACTTAGAGGAGCTTTGGATTCTTCACATGTAAAATGAGTTGTTGTGACAAACAAATGAGGTAAAACAGATAAAGTAGTGGAATAGGATCCAGCAAACAAAATTTTAGCCATTACTGTGTGGGCTAAAACTTCCTTCAGCAGAAATCATGCCTATAAATTTTGCTTTGTTCGGTGTCCAATACATTGCTATCACTTCTTAATGTGATATTATAATAACCTCCTGTATTATTATAATATTTTTCAGTGTCAGCCACGGTATTATTGTTAAATAACACAAAGCAATAAACTTACATAACTGGAATTTCAAATATTTTTAATAAAAACACAATTCCTCTTCATTGAAATTAAAATATCCAGAGTTCCTTGGCCATCAATGCTAAAATTAGAGCCTGCTTTATTTTTCCATTATTTTACAAATAATGTCTAACTAGAAAATACTTTCTTTTCTTATAACACATATTCTTCTGCAGATAATCAGTGAATTTCAATGAGAATTTTAATAAGTCCTAAAAACTGAATTAGATTTGCTTTGCTGGGTGTTTATTATGTCCCTTGAGAGGTCTGGGTAGAAAATACATGGATAGATTCTTATTTACTGTACTTCAGAGTTTATTTGAGGCATATTGTGAATTTGATTCATTATTGCTGCTTTTATATGCAGTGCTTTTATATCATCTATAATATAATAGTTTCTGTTTTGTAGAAAGACCCTTTGTGTTGACAGTTTTTAAATTTGCCCTAATCAACTGAAGGTCCAATAGAGGTTGATAACTTCTTGAATTATCAATTTGTTTGAAAAAATGTGATTGAAATAATCATGTAATACAGCATCATAAAACCATCCATTCACACAGCTTTATAAATGCATGCTGTTTTGAATTTTAGTATTAACATTATTTTCTATTGTTCAGAATCTTACAGTAAATATAATTTAACTTATAACATTATTGAAGGGATAGCAACAATGTGTCCCCATAAAAATTGTGTCAGATAAATGTCTAAAGACTGTAATTTTTCTGTGAGAAATACAGGCCCGTTAACACAGCAAAATAAGAAGAAACAAAATCTTTGAATGTGCACATATAAATGAGAACTAAATTTTATTTGCATAAATTTAAAATGCATATTATTTAAACAGACCTAAACATTTTTACATAAAGATAAACAAATTAGTCATCAGCCAGTTTACTTGTATGTGGCCCCCCCCCAAAAAAATCTGTGGAACTGTAGGAAAAGTGAAGTATAAAAACAATGAATTCTAAAGACTGGGTGAAGTAAATAGGAAAATCAAGAGAAAAAATATTATAGAAGAGAACAGAGTAAAGAAAATTAAATTGAACCTTATTTCTCTTTTAAAGGGTTATGGGAACAAAATACAGCTTTGCGGTGTGATTGGGGCAGAAATTTATTTCTGTGTGCAATAGATCTTAATCGTAAATGTGTGGTGTTAGCCTTAGATGAATCTGACTGTCTGAGTTCTGTACTTGAGCGGTTCTTTTGCTGACATTTCTACAAAGTTGAAAAAGACTAGCGCCTTGGCCAAAGGCGTAAGAAATATTGCCAGCATTACTAGGTCATGATTTGATGCAAGAACTCCTCAGTGCCTTTTGGTTCCACACCTAATGAAGACATTTATACTGAGGTTAAGGTTGAGCCTTAAACAAAAAAAATGTTGCTGTTCCTTTTATAAAGTTAGTAGCTGGAAGAGGGAGAGGAGATAATGCAAAATATGATGAATTTGATAAATGCAGCTTTTAGCCCCGTTTGCTGTTGAGAATGAGGTTATCAGTCATGGGAGTTGAACCATATGCAAATGCAGGACGCTGGCGTCCTACACGGTGGTGGTACTTGACAAATAACTCCCAACGTATCAGGGAATATGTGCTTCAGTGAAATCATATCCTTAGTCACTATCTGGAGTGTGTGTGTGCATGTGTGTGTGTGTGTGTGTCCTTGCAACTGTGTGCCTTTGTATCTCTTTCTACTAAAATTAAAGAAAAAGCAATGACAGGCAGTGCAAATGTATCCACAGTCAGGAATCCTAGACATCGCTCAGGAAGTCTAGCGTAGGGACACAAGTCAGCTATTTCATTAGAGGTGCGATTGCTCTTTATTCCCTTCAGGCACTTAAAACACAAATAAGACCTTCAGCCACGCCTTTGAGTAGAAAACACAGTATTACTGGTTTATACATATTGCATGAGAAGTTGCACAATATTTATATCCTAAGCCAGCCATTCTGTGCTCAGAATGCGAATTCCAACAAGAAGCACATTTACTCGTAATCGTAAGTCATGTGCTATGATACCTACCAATTAGAATGATAAAAATCTCAAAAGTGGCCTTTACTTTATACCCACAAGAAAACAGAAGATGCACTGTCATTTCATCCCCTTTAATGTTCTCTATGGCTTCTCAGATCCTGTAAGGATTGGCTGAATTCATTAGTGTGATATTTATAATCCATTTCAAATTGGCCACAGTCATCCCCTTCAGCCCCGTCTCTGGCCACTCTGCCCCTACACATGCAGCCAGTTATGCAGAAGCAGGTGTTTCCTGAAGTTGCACAGGCTGGAGTAAAGATCCTCTCGTCTTCATCCTTCATGTCTTCTCCATCTGCTCAGATGACCTAATTCACCTTCAAGAGCTTGGTTCAGTTTATCCCAGTCCTGACTATCCAGACTTCTTTTCTCCATTATCTGTGGGTCTGTTTTTTTAGCATAAAATTTGGAATGCAAAAACAGGACTTCTTGAAGCTAGTTTAACTGAAAACAGGAAATAGACTGGAAGGACATCAAGTAGCTCACAGATTCGTTCTCAGTCCATGAGAGGGACCAGAATCAGGAAGCACAGATATCTGTATCTCTTACGCTCTCTTCCTCTCTCCCAGGATCTACACGGTATTTTGTCTGTAAATCTTTCTTCATCTATTTCCATGTTCCTTCTTTCTGAAGACCAGTTTTCTCTAGGTCTCAAAGCACATGACAAAACATGGCCTTCAAAACCTTCTAATTTATGAGCTGACAATCAACACACAGAAGTCCCCGGGTTTAAATAAAAATTTCACTAGAGTGAGAATCCAATCTGTTTGACTTGCGTCAGGTGTCTACATCGACCGTTAAAGCTTTGACCCGTTGATTTGGATCTCGGCACACGTTTATCCGGATTTTTTGAGTTGAATTTTTGAAAAAGTATGTTTGGAAAAAGTGCCCTGAAAATTTCCAGTACACTTTCTGGCTATTACTATCATAGCTCTTAAATTATATTTTAATATGGTATTTTCCCCTGACAAGCTGTGAGCTATATAAAAGCATAGATAGCTTATCTGGATTTTGTTGTTGTTGTTGTTGTTGATTTGTTTTTTGCCCACAGCAAGCTTATAGTAAGTTATCAAGAAATGTTAAATGTACTGGGATGGAGCAGAGGGAATAGCTCCGTGGTAGAGCGTGTGCCTAGCATGCACGAGGTCCTGGGTTCAATCCCCAGTGCCTCCATCAAAATAAATAAATAAACCTAATTACCTCCCCCTGAAAAAAAAAAAAAAACAATAAAAATGCTTATAAAGTACTGGGATGAATGTAATGTGTTGCCCTGAGGATGATGTCAACCAGGGTAACGTCAAGAGAACTTGCTAGACTTGTCCTGCAAAGGTGGTTTATGACTTTTACTTATATTTCAAGTATCTGAATAAACATATCTTTAAAATGGTGCACTAAGGCTTGAATAAACTATAGAAGACTGTGAGGGAATCTGAAAATAGACTGCAGGATGTGAATTTTCAACACTCAGAGAGTCATTCGGATTTCACATTTGCTAAAGAAAGCAATGGGTATCTTAAAACAGCTGATCACTTGGCATTTCAGTTCTCTATTTTTGCATTAACAATACTGGATTTGGTCCTGGGGTCATAGCTTTTTGATTCTTGTCCTACCTGATATTTAGTACAAACTATGTGCCAGTTAAGATTGAGTCCATACAAAAGCGAATAGTTGTAAAAAGCAGAAGAAAAACAATCTAATAAACATCCCAGCAAGAGTAAACAACTTATAATATTTTTCATAAAAAGGCCAAAAGTTATGTGTAAATCATGGCGGGATAATTGAGGTGAAATGCGCTACAGTAAAATAGGGCATTTCCTATTTTGAGGCTTAGTTTTTCCTAAACGTGTGTATGAGCTGACAAATTATGATAGTTCCTATGAAAAGGACCATGCTGAGAAAAAGCTAAATTTCATAAGCAAAACACTCCTGATTTGATAGACTTAGCTGCAGGTAAAATGTAAGAGATCTACACACGCAGAAGCCAAAAGATGGAATCCATATGTCTGCATGATATATTTGAATATGCGGTGTTGTTGCCAGGTGTGTCTCACCTGTGGAGTGTGGCATTTTGTAGACTGTTTTGCCTTTTTTTGTTCCCCATTGCTAAAAAATATTTTTCTACCAGCACTGCGGTTATTCTCATTTTAACTAGCATCTTTTATAAATCATACATATTAGACCTCAACCTTTCCCACTATTAAAACGACCCAGAAGTGAATGCTCACTCAAACAAATCACTATTGCTTTGTTGCAGTAAAATATAATATAAATGCAAGATAGTATACAGAATATGTGGCCTTTTCTAAGATACCCTTTGTGATAATATTTTTGCATGCTCATAACGGAGTGAGTCATTCTCAATTTTATTACTTTTTAAAATTTTTCAGCTTTATTGAAGTTTAACTGAGAAAAATTGTATATGTTGAAGGTGAACAACATGATGATCTCATAAGAGTTAACATTGTTAAATGATCACCACATCCCAGCTAATTAGCATGCGTTACCCCACAGAGTTACTTTTTTTTTTTCCATTTCATCCTTTTTGCCCTTCCCTCAGGCAACCACCTGTTCTCTCTGAGGCTGTTTCCATTTTGTTACTTTTGTTCATTTGTTTTGTTTTTCTTTCCATCCCACATATGAGTGAAATCATACAGTATTTGTGTCTTTCTCTGTCTGACTTATTTTATTTAGCATAATGCCTGCAAGGTCCATCCATGTTGTCACAAATGGCAAGGTTTCCTTCTTTTTTATAGTTGAGTAACATGCCATTATTTATATAACACATCTTCATCCATTCATCTCTCAGTGGACACTCAGGTTGCTTCCATATCTTGGCTGTTGCAAGTAACGCTGAAATGAACATAGGGGTGCATATATCTTCTCAAATTAGTGTTTTTGTTTTCTTCAGAAAAATATCCAGAAGTGGAGTTGCTGAATCACATGGTAGTTCTACTTTTTAATTTTTTGAGGAGCCTGCATATTGTCTTTCCACAGCGGCTACACCAGCTTACATTCCCATCAACAGTGCATGTGGGTTCCCTTTTCTCCACACCCTCATCAATCCCTGTTACTTGTTGTCTTTTTGATGTTAGCCATTCTGACAGGTGTGGCATCATCCAAAATAATTAGTGATGTTCAGCGTCTTTTCATGTGCCTGTAGGTCATCTGTAGGTTTTCTTTGGAAAAATGTCTGTTTAGGTCCTCTGTCCACTTTTCAATCTTGTTGTTTGTTCTCTTGACATTGAGTCATGTGAATTCTTTGCATATTTTGGATACTAACGTCTTACTAGATATGTCATTTGCAAAATATCTTCTCCCATTCAGTAGGATGCCTTTTCATCCTGTTGATAATCTCCTTTGTTGTGAAAAACTTTTCAGCTTGATGTAGTCTGATTTGTTTATTTTTGCTTCTGTTTCCCTTGCCTGAGGAGACATATCCAAAAAAAAATAATGTTAAGACAAATGTCAAAGAGCAAACTGCCTGCATTTTCTTCCAGGAGTTTTATGGTTTCAGGACTTACATTGAAGTCTTCAATCCATTTTGAGTTTATTTTTGTATACAGGGTGGGAAAGGAGTCTGGTTTGGTTATTTTGCATGGAGCTGTCGAGTTTTCCCAACACCAGCTATTGAAGAGGCTGTCTTTCCCATTGTATATTCTTGCCCCCTTTGTCACAGATTAATCGGCCACACAAGCATGGGTTTATTTGTGTGCTCTCTATTCAGTTCCATTGATCCAAGTGTCTCCTTTGTGCCAGTACCATACTGTTTGGTTGCCAACCTTCAGACTGGAATTAAACCCTTGGCTCTCCTGGGTCTCCAGCTTGCCGACTCCCTGTAGCTCCTGGGCCATGCCTGCCTTCATAATTGCAAGGTCCAATTCCTTATAATAAATCCCTTTATATTACACACACACACACACATTCTATTGGTTTTGTTTCTTGCAGAACCCTGGCTTTATTTTGAGGAATAAATGAGCCAATACATACAAAGTTCTTAAACAGTGTCGACAAGTGATGGGAGCTTAATGAAGATTAGATACTTAGAAAGTGACGGGTCAGTAGAACACTGAGACTCTAAACTTGGTTTGCAAAGACATTCTTACTGTAAAGTATGGTGATAATAAATTCCGTCTCACCTGTAAAGCGAATTTCAGTCTACATAGTACGGTCACATATTGGTTCTCTTTTAAACAAGACATAAAGAAGATTACCTCATTTGAATAAATTGCATGCAATAAATCTTGAAGGAATATAAATAGTTCTAGTTAAAACCAATCAATTGAATTGTTTTGAATAAAAAGTATAATACTGAATTTAAAATATTAGAATATAATAATAGTGGACTACTGTTAAGTGTGGGAGAAACAAAACCATGATGGGGATAAAAACTAAACCAAGTCATGGTTAGGTACTGAAAGTCACAAAATAAAAAGCGTAAGTGTTGATGCAGAGAGTTCTGCTTCTGACCAAAATGGAGCAACAGGGACCAGATTTACCCTCTTATCTGAAAGAATCGAGTAACTGGACTACATCTATGAAATGACGGTTTAGACATTGTGCACCAGTCAACACAGGACAGCAGTCCTGGGAGGTAGGGAGACAGGTGAGGTTCAGGTGGCAATTGCCCAGTTTGCTGCAGGGACGGTTTCCAGTCCACTGGGAGGACAATGCAGGTGAGCTGGAAGGCTTCCTGAATTGAAGGGATGGGGCTAGGAACACAGGGAGGCCAAAGGGACTAGAGTTTGCAGAGCAGAGAGGGCAGAGCACCAGAGAGGAGAGAGCTTCCCAGCAAAGAGAGACACAAGTCTAGGGACCTGCCTGAGGGTCCCCTGGGGCCTTCACTGGAGAAGCCATCAGTCCAGGTCTTTGAGGAAACCACCCACGGCAAGGAGAAACCGCCAACAGAAACAGAGGGAAGAATGACCATAGTCCTTCCTGTGCTGGAATCCATGTCTCTCATCAGTGAGAGCAGAAAATCTGGTCATACACACATCAGTGGCAGAGTACTTTGAAGAGCATTGCCTTAGTATGAGGGCAACCTTGGCCCTAGGCCATAGGTTGATAGAATCCTAACAAAGCTCAAAAGCAAGGCTCAAGAAAGGCAAACGGTTTCTAAGTAACTTAACTGAATACCAGAGCAAAGTTAAAAAAAAATTTACCTGCAAACAACCATACCCAGCACCCAAACAAGGTAAAATTCACAATGATTGTGATTAATTAAAGTAGTAGGCATGCAAAGAATCAGGACATCTTAACCCATAAATGAGAAAAAAACAGTCAATTACCAAAAGATGATATAAATGATAGAATTAGTAAGCAAAGATAGTACAATAGTTATCATACCATACTCCTTATGTTTAGGAAGTTAGAAGACAGATGGAGTGTGCAAAAACATGGAAGATATCAGCATACGCAGATCAAAATACTAGAGGTAAAACACACAGTGCCTTGGATGAAAAATGCACTGTGTGCAATTAACAGATGTTTAGAGGTGATAAAAGAGAAGATCTGTGAACTCAAATAAAAACCAAAAAACAAAAAAGAAGAAGAAGAGAGAGAAATCCAACATGAAAAAGAGAAAGAAGAAAATCTTCAAAGGGCATAAACCAACAAGCAAACAGTGTCAGGCTTAAGTAGCCACATATGCTTGGAATTAGACAGGAGATATGGGAGGGGGACTGATGAAGGAATATTTGATAAAGTATTGCTTGAGATGCTTCTAAATCTGTTGAGAACAAGAGGACACATTTCCGAGAAGCTCAACAGACTCAAAGGAAGAGATGCATGGGGAAAGCCACACCACAGAACATCACTAATGTAAATTATATGCGTAGATAGCTAGACGATGACCAGCTAGCTAGATGAAAAGTAGACAGAATAAATCAGCAGTGGAGTTGATATAGAATCACAAACAAGAAAACTTAGTCAATTGTTAAAACAAAGTGGGTGAAAGAAATCAACAGTCGAGACAAACAGAAAAAAAAGGTAGATTTAAATTCAACTGTATAAAACATCCCATTAAATGTAAATATGATTAGAACCACGCCAGACAGAAGTCATGACTCCTCTACATACTGCTTATGAGAAATTCACTTTAAACGTAGTCATATAAATATGACAAGAGCAAAGGATAGGAAAAGATACAGCATGCTGTCCCTAATGTAAAGAAGGCTAGAGTGGCTGTGGTAACACTAGACAAAACGCACTTCAGAGCAAAAAGCCTTACAGGGATACAGCAAGCTGGCCCCCAGTGGTAGCGCTGCCATTCCAGCGGCAGGACGCGACAAGCCTGAGATGTGTGCGCCTAATAAAAGAGCTTTAAGCTTTAATGTACCTGAAGCAGACACCCAGAGAAGTACAAGATAAAAACCAATCAAATCCTCAATAACTATTTATGGTTTTGACCCCATTCTCTCAATGCTTGATAGAAGTCGAAGGCAGAAAATCAGTTAAGGACGTACAGGTCTGGTAGGACGTTAGCAGCCAGCTGGCCTGCGCTCACAGGGGCCGCTCCACCCAACACCGGAGAAGACGCGTCCCACCTCGCCCTGTCCCGCCAAGTGCCTGTGGGCTAAATTGTTCAGAAAGGAAGGGAAGTTAGTGCCACGAAGGGAAAAGAGAGGAATCTTGAGTGTTTACCGGAGAGAAGCAGAATGGAGGCAAAATTGTGATCATTCTCTTGAGTTTTAAGCATTCAGCGGTTTATAACTGACCAGAAACGCAAAACTTTGCAGAGCAAACTTTTCAACCTCTTGCTTTGATTTTTGCAAACGTCTTATCTTGCTTATCCAGGCCTCGAAAATTGGCTCCTCCTGATTGATTTTTCCATTCTGCTGCCAGAGTGAAAATTCTATGGTGTAAGTCAGATCACTGGTATCATTTCCTTTCCTCAAACTCATCCATCGGTCTCCATTATGTTCAGTGCAAACTTCTTGGCGTGATTTTAAGGGTCTTCTCACGCTATTTGTATTTTGTGTTTGAGTTTCACTATTTAATTATGGTTATGTCGCGGTACTTGCTTTTATTTCTTCCAGCCCTCTTCTTGCTGCATTAGTATTGCCTGGTTCCTTCTAACATTGCTGCCTCTATTGAATTGTTCTTGCTACTAGAACGTGGCTTCCGTGTCCCTCCTGTGTGCTCCCATAGCACCTCCTCTGTGGGTGGTGCACTGCAGACTCTCCACTCCCTATTGTAATGGCCATTTTGCTGGCTTGTCTTCCCCGCCAGATCGTTAGCACTCGATCAGGGCATCCTGAAATCCTAGGCCAGGAGGGAGACACAAAATTGATGTAGAATAAGTCATGTCAAGGTGCATTTCAGCCATGCTACAGAAGCAGCATGATCCTCTTTCTGAGTGAGATGGGATAGCCATTCATCTGGACAAAGACGCATGAGTACCTTTGACATGTAAGGTGCACCTCAATGGGTAACGTGAATTTCCCAAATATTTCCAAAGGCGGGTGACTGCAGGACGTCCCTGTGCAAATGACTGGGAAGGTTGGGGTAGACACAACTTGCCCTTAGACTTTTAAAGGAAAAAGTCAGATAGAGAAAGACAAATATCATATGATGTCACTTATATGTGGAATCAAAAAAAAAAAAAAAGATATGAATTCTAGTTACAAAACAAAAAGAGACTCAAGGACATAGAAAACATGCTATGGTTACCAAAGGGGAAACAGCGAGGAGGGGTGAAATTAGGTGTTGGGGATGAACAGACACACATTACTATATATTAAAAAGATAAACGAGGACTTACTATATAGCACAGGGAACTGTATTCAATACCTTATAATAACATATGGTGGAAAAGAATCTGAGAAAAAAAAAATATATATATATGTATGTATGTATATATACGTATAACTGAATCCCTTTGCTGTACAGCTGAAACTAGCGTTGTAAATCAACTACACTTCAATAAAAAAAAAAAAAGGAAGACATTCCACATGTTTCTATTGACCAATAAGTTGTTAGCATTCCCTTCAGCTTGACTGAACTTCAAACAGGTTTTTCCCTGCCCTCATCTCTCCCCTTCGCTGGTCCTTGCAGAACCCACGTGTCCTCTGGCAGAGGTGCCTCCTCTTTTTTTCTAGCATTTTCTTTAGAAAAGTTCTTGTTGTGCATCATTTTTCTGCTCCTTTGAAGTGTTCTTAAAAGCCTCTTGACAGTTTCAGAGCCCAGGACTCTTTCTCGAGGGTCTGGGAGCCACCCCTTTGAAAGGAAATCCTCAGGGAAGAGCACGTCCCTGTCCCGGTCCCTTTGTGGGGGTGTCTTCAGAGAGGCTGCCTTGCCCCAGGTTGCAATGTCATCTGCTGCTGTGAAGAAATGAGAACGTTTTCTTGCTAAAATCACATGCGATAGTGCAAGAGTGGCCCCCTGACATAGCAATTTTCAACATGGAGATAAAATCAGGGGAATCTCCAGGCCCTCGTGTCTTTCTACATCTTTTGTAGCCCAGCCTGGTAGAAACTCCATTAACCACGGAGGAGAGAAGCGCTATCTCCTGGGGGAGTTTCTGTTTCCTATTTAGGTAGATCATTCTTGCACAAGCAAGCAGCAAGGGGGAAAGGAACACGATATTAATAATAAACAAATACATACGTCGCTGGATTGCTCCGAATAAGAAATCAGTAGCGTGTTGGTCTTGCCAGAGTTGGAGCTGGAGGAATCACAGGAGCAACTGTGCGTGCGCAGGGGGGCAGAGGGTGGTCTTCTGTCTACCTGAGCTCAAGGACCTGGTGCACATGCATTCAACTTTTGAACTGACTTGATAAAACATTCTTGTCCCTTTCTTTAGATTGGAGTTTGCAAAAACCTGAAGAATGTTAAGAATAATGAAAAAAAAAATGAGAGAAAACTGAGAAAGACGATTTGGTCCCCTCAGCATTTTCTTTTTTCCTGCTGAATTGACCCATATCCAGGCTTACCGTATTTGGCTAAAAATTCAGTGCCCTGAAGTGATCCTTATGCATGACTCAGATAGGAATTAAACTTCTCAAGAGAGTGCTTTCATGACCCTGGACAATCTGTGTATTCATTTGCAGTTGGAAATAAAACTGGGTGCACAGTTGAATTTATTCCTGATATAGAAGCTACCAAAAGATGTCCAATGATATGGCATTACCTCGGGGAAGATAGAGAACAATGAGAATGAGTTGTAAGTAGTAAAGGTTTCATGCCATCAGATTAAGAGATACACTTTCCTTCATGCTTCCTTCATAAAAGACCTTTCTTTTACCCCAACCCTGTGTGCCTGGGCATTGCCAGGGTTGCCGTCTTGGTTTGCCTTCTAGATTTCTCCAAAGGTCGCTGAGCTCCGTCAGTAATTAGTACATTCAGAGCCTCTATATGTAAATTAGCATCTCTGAGGTAATTCTCACATCTTCCGGGTGAGACAGAAAAGGTGAGACTGCTGTTTTTGTTGTTGCCATTCTTTCTGCTTTAAGGCAATGCTGACGTCTCCAAGAGAGACCCCGCAGCCCTCTTTTCTACAATGTAGAGGATTCACCTGCAGATCAGTTAAGTGCTGATATTCTGTTCCTCAGTGACGGGACCTTTGAGGCTTAAGAGAAAACTGTTGATTCCTTTCTGAGAAATAGAACATGCTCCTCTGTCCGTCCTTTGAGGAGGCTTAGGATAAAATGTCAAATGCCCCTCCTTTTTGAGAAATGTTGTGCGTTCAGGAAATGACAAGTTACTGAGCATACCATTTTCAAACCTTGACACTCTTTAAAGTTAGGTGATATTCTGCTCACACAAACATGCATTTCTATAGCATTATTATAACTGCTAAGATGACTCTGTCATTACAACTTAGATTTTTTTTTAAATGTCCTCCTGTGGTTTCAGGCAAGAGGTATAGGAAGCATATATTTTAAATACCCAACTTTCTGCCAAGGTAGCAGAAATAAAGCAGTGAGGAGTAAAGTTGAATGGAAGCTTTAAATTGTCATACACACTCCGGAGATGCACGGTTACCATGGTGATGGGAGCTAGGTAAATACATAGAAAGACTGACTGACAAATGGACGAAATAAAATCCTGTTTCCAAAGGCACATCTAATTTGCTATTTTTTTAATGAGCATTTTCTATTATCTTCCATGAAGAGAAATACGACATTAGAGCCATTTAAAAATTCATTAGGGTTTCAGAATTATTAGTTAATTTATTCCAAGTGGAAAAGCACACGATTTGGTCCAGTGTGATCACTTTCAAGTGGCAGTTTGTTGTGTAATCTCAGTCTGAGAACGGCAAAGAACCTTGACTTGCTAATGGCCTGTGAAGAGGAGAAAAGTGCCCCTGGGATGCTGAGAAAGCCTGACGTCCCCAGGGCCTTTCCTGCCACTGTCAAGAGCTGGGATCTGACGTAGGAAAAACCGACCACTCACGAAGACCTCCACGGACCGGAACCTCTGGTCCTGTCATTGCCTCTGCTTAAGAACTTAATTTTCGATTTAACATCCTTAAACAAGACTGTGATTCGAAAGGTTCTGCCACACTTTACGTCGCTGAAAGTGGGTATCAGAATGTACTTTCAGATGAGACATTTCCTTGTTTGGAGAAACACATCTCCCTAAAGAACTCTATGTGCTTATGAAAAAAAAATCATCAGGAACTTCAGTGTCCAGAGCAGTGGATCTCAGCAACCTGACGGGCAGGAAGAGGGCCGAGGGGGCCAGACCCTGAGGAGCCCAAGCGAAGGGCACTGACCTTGTGCCACGCGTGTTCATTACACTTTCACCCGATGTAACTCTCTTGTGGTGTCCTCAAGACAGAGCAAATGCTGATCAATTAAAACACCCTTCGGTAAAGTATATTTGGGGCTAAGAGGAGAATGTCGGCTTCCTTGAGCAGAACGAAGCAGGAAGGGAGCCATGGTTGCAGCACGGAGAACTGAGACCCAAAGAGCCAAATGTCCAAATGTCCTCAGTCTCACAGCAAGAGAATATTTGAATAAATAAAACCTATGTATGGAGTTACAAATCTCTATGAAAGTTATTTCCAGGTAACACTCTGCAGGAGCTAGCAAGGATGGCTTGAGATAGATAGACAGACAGACAGACAGATAGATGGATAATAGTTATAAATCAATAAGAAGTTTATGGTAATAGCAGGTGATGATTTTAGAAGAAAACAGCTTTAAATATTTCCATAAAATAATCTTCCAAAATCTTTACTGGCATCTGATTTTATAAAGGAGTTGTTCCAGTCAACTATTAGCAAGTCAAGAGTGTAATGAAATAATTCAATATTATCTCCATTTTTAAACTCTTCCTTTTTTGGGGGGTCATTGGGCTTATTTATTCAACTGTTACTATTTTTTAAACGGAGGTACCAGGGGCTGAGCCTCGTGCGCACTAAGTACACGCTCTTCCACTTGAGCTGTGCCCTCTCCTTTACAGAATGATTAGAAACCTGTGTATCCTGATGTCAGGTGTGAGTTTCTCTTGTTTTTCTTTTTTTGTTGTTGTTGTTTTTTCATCTCATATAAAGATTTGCATTATTCTGGGCAGAAATTCAAAGGTTAATCAAAATAAAGTCCTTGCCACTGAAAAGTTAAGAGTTAGCTGTGTGTGTGACAGGATGAACACGGAGGTAGACGGGAAACATAAATAACTATATTAAGAGAAGAACATGGTGAGAGTCAGGGGTGATGGCATTTGACCAGAGACCTCAGGAGGGAGAGATGAAACCTGATTGTGTCACAGAAGATGTCAGGGTAGAGTTTCAGGGACGGTGTAATGGCATCATCTACCATTGATTTCAAGTCACAGATAATTGAAGAGGAAAATAATGTAGATAAGAGGACACTTTTCAGTCGTCAAAAGTGTTTATTCTGGAATTTTCCTTTCTAAAAGAAATCTTGGAAAAATCAACCAAAATTTTAAAGTAAGTTTGGAATCATTTCATGCATTTAAAAGTCTTTGTTTTTATACATTGAATAATTCATAATTGACATCTGAAAAACTACTTACAGCAGCTGTAATCTCTGAAGAAGATCAGACAAGACACTTCACTGACCCTACACCCTATTTGCACACGAGATGATTCAGGACCAGGATGGCACATTAATAGGAGCAGCACTACATCCACATTCATCCAACCACCTTTGAAGCCCATGCTGAGTCTTATGCAGGCTATTAACATTATCATCATCCTTTCTCATCGATCTGTTATGTCCATCTAACTTACATCACTCAAATCTATTTTCTGTAAAAATGTGGTGCAAAAGGCACAACGAAAGAAACAGATACAAATAAGTTTGTTTTTTTTAATGGCTTTACTGAGACATACTGCACACACCACACAGTTCACTCATGTGAGGTGGGCAATGCAATGTTTGCAGTGTATTAATGTACATGTGCACTGTCACCCCAGTCCATTTTAGAATATTTTCACCATCTTTTATCTATCCCTCCCACCCCAGTTCATCATTGCACCCAGCCCTAAGCAACTGCTAACCTGCTTTCTGTTCCTGTAGGTCTACCTTAATGGGCATTTCATGTAAATGGAAGAATATAATTATTAATTTTATTTCCATTTTATAAATTAAAATATACATACACTCAAGAGAAAGAGGTTGAGTACATTTCTAAATGTCGCAAATCTCCTGACAGTGTCAGGACTTGAATACAGGCAATCTGATTCCAGATCACTGGTTTTGATTATTATGTCAGATGCTACAACACCACCATGAACGTCAAGAAAAGATGGGCAGGGATTGAGATTCACTGAATATATATCTATTAAGGGTACGTTAGAGGATGAGTTATTTACATTATTTATATTTACACACATTACTCTTCCAAATTTTGACCCATCTGGTAAGCTTTGATCTTCTTAGTCATACAAGTGCTGTCATAGCTCAGAATACATAATTAGTCATTTTTCCTTCAGGAATTACACTCTTCCAGAAAACTCGCCACACAGTACAGGGAGTGAAATCTAAGTATTGGCTCCAAGAGTAGCAACATTATCTAACCCTGACAACAAAAGCAAGCTTGTCACTGATCGTGGTGGCATTAGTCATATCCACCCAACAGACACTTCCCACCAGTACTGCTGATAGAGCATATGCCGCTTCCGGGAGCAACTTAAATACCTGCTACTAAGACCTACGTGAAGAGTTTACTTAGGAGCTAAGGACACAACCTATTTCTAGATTATTCAGTGAGATATAGTCATTATTACAGGAGACATAACGTTGAGATAAATGCAGTCCTTTTCCTTCGTGTGCACACAAACAACTAAAACATGATTGGCAGGCAGAGGTGGTCGGGAGGAATAGCTCAGTGGTAGAGCACATGCTTATCAAGTACGAGGTCCTGGGTTCAATGCTCAGTACCTCCATTAAAAAAAAACCCGTAATATTATAAGTACCATAAATCAGAATGAATCCAGTGCTACAGGAATTCAATGGAGAGAGAAATCCTGATTGGGCAAATCAGAAGAGCCCTAATGGAGATGCTAGTTTTGTGGTGGGAGGGTGAATACAGAGGAAGCATTTCAGAAAGCAGGCCCGTTACACACGGAAAGTGAAAACGTGCAGAGGGGGATGGCGGGGCATGGCCTGGCTCATGACTGGTACTTAGAGCGCGGTACTTAGAGTGGATGTTGAGGATGGAAGAGCTTGAAGGTAGAATCCCGGGAGACTGTTTAAAACCATGTTGCTAATCATGTTAAGGTGATGCCACTGCGAATGCAGCCAGGAAGAGCTGTTTCCCACTCTACAACCTCCTTGTGTGTAGTCAACAAAGGTCACAAACTTTACTTGGTTGTGGGTGACACCAGATAATGATACACAAAATCATTCTTGGTATAAACTAGTGTCCACTTACTAGGGTCACAAAGACCTGTGAGAAGGGTTCAGTCTACTTGTCAGGTTCCTACTGCATTGTCTTACTAGGAAAAACAATTGTATTTAAACAAACTGTAAAATAGTGGAAACTCCTCTAAGCAAGAAAATTAACCAACGTCATTTCTGATTTAGCTGAACACCCAATGCACTTCATTAACCACCATATATTATCAATAGGTATATATGTAAGAAATGCCAAAATAAATTAGATAGGTTTAATGCCCAAGTTAAGAGAAATGTGCTTATTTTATCTTATTTTTAAAAAATTCTTGTATGGAGGGAAAAACCAGGAAAATATTGTTTCTTCTAATTTCTGTTTTGTCCTTTTTTGGCTTTTAGCTATTGGCCATGCTTTTAGGCATGATTTTTTGCTGCTTAATTAAAAAAATCACATAGGTATATATTTTACAATGTAATTTTGAAAGCTATCCACACGTGTGATTTACAGTTTCAAAGAAAATGATCACGAAAGATAAATTATCAAAGTAAGTTTTATTTTTACTGTTTGAGAGGTCACTTGATCAACTAAAGTCTACTGCTTTTACTGTAGAGGCGTTTGCTGTAATATTTATTCTTTTTTTTTCTGTTTTAATACCAAGACTATTTGATGCTGGGAAAGAGAATAAGAAGAAAAATGTTTCTTAATGCCCATTTAAAAAGTATAATTTTTCAGTGGTAAGGAGTATTTACTTTTCTTTATAACTGAATCACCAGGACATTCATAGAGCAGATGGTAGTAGAAACCACCATCATTAATTTCTGTATTAGAACTATGCAGGGAGTAAATTATTTTTGGATAATTTGAAAGGTTTTCTTTCCAAAAAAAAAAAAAATCTATGTCTATGCAACATGTTTGTTTATAGAGATTTTCTGATTAAGTAAAATGTATTTAAGTATAAATATATTCATATGCATATGTATGTATGTAACCACTGGGCTGTTCCTGCTTACGAGAAATAAAAGCTTATACACTGAAGAGACATGGCTTTACAATGTGAAACTAACACTGATAATTTCGGCCTGCCAGACCTGCCACCGCCTTTCATAAGGTGATCCAAGGATTTGAAGGCACGTTGACCCCATCTTTGCTATTCATGCCAACCATCAGTTTAAAAAAAGTTTTGAAAAATAGGTGCCAGATGACTGGAAATAGACAAAATTTTAATGGATTTCAGAAATGCATCAGACTGATCCTGGAATATATTGAGCATTAGACCATGAGCCTTAAATCGTCATTGTCACGGGACTGTCTGCCTCATTGCCATTCTAATTATTCCAAAATAGTCTTGAAATATCCGACTTCAAAGCATTAAAAATGTGAGTAAATCACTGAAAATTAATCTTAGTTTATTTTATATTATAACAATAACGGCATAAAACAAAACATTTTTGTTTGAAAACATTAAATTTACATATTTTATACTAGGAAGTTGATATTTCCAAAATGTTTAAAAGCATTATTTTTCAAGGTATTCTTGGGGGTTTACATAATAAAATAATTTCGGGACAAGCCCCATGTCATATACCAGTCTTGGATAATAACTGCACATAGAAAGTGATTAAAAAACCGACTCAGCATGTCTTAAAATTATTTTAACAATAAGCCAATTTTCACATTTAAAAAGAAGCAATTAACATAAGTCAGAAGTGACCTTTCACTTTGGGAAACAGTAATCAAAACAAAATCTGAAATCTTAAATCAAATGATGGAAATAGTTTCTTAGTAAAAAAAATGTGTGTGGATTGGATTGCAGTGTTCTCAAGTAACAACGGGTTACTTAATTTATTCAAAATATGTTCTTTATAAATAAATTTATTCAAAGTATGTTCTTCATAAACAAAATGCTGAGTAAAGTATGATTACAAATAAATATCCAAACTCCCCTCCCCCAAAAATAGGCGGAAAAGATGAGGCTGTGAAAGATGATGGGAAGTTGGCAGTGCAGATTTTAAATCTTAGATTTTAAATCATCACATAAAAGCAACACAATTAAATAAAGAACTAAAAACTGACGTTCTGTCTTTTGACAAAACTAATTGTCAGGGGATCCCACAAAGTACAATATACCAGGAAGCGAGGACACCACCGACCCTGCGTGGCTGGGCGGATCCGACCCCTGTCGGAGGAGGCAGAGGGCAGCAGCGGGGAATCTGATGAACGTGAAGTGGACGTGAGACTGGGCAGGTTCGGTGCCTCCCGGGGCGGCCCGACAGCAAGGAGACGAGCCCGGGGTGAGAGCGACACTGAGCGTGAGAGGGCCGATCAGAGGAAGGGAAAGGAGGCCCGGACAAAAGGAGCGGAGAGAAACAGGGACGAAATCTTGGAAAGGAAGCCACTTGTTTTTCAACACTAAAATAAAATGAAAAAAACCCCAGCGAAATAGAGAGCTTTCTGATGTTTGGGAAACTATACTGAAGCTCATGAAAGTGCAGGAAAACAAATCGCATCACAATGAGCAATTTAAAAAAAGGATCACGGTTGTGGGGATCTACAGAGGAGCAGCATGTTCACCTCAGAGGGACGCACGGGCCCCCCCAGGAAGGGACCACGGGGGGGGGGTCACACGGTGAGAGGAGCCCCCGCTGCAGCAGGTCAGCACCTGGAGCCCCGTCTGCCTCAGAGCACAGTGGCTGCTCTGTCCATTAACTTCTGTGTCTCGTGCAAATTTCTATTCATTCCAAACCTAACTTGGAACCATAAAGGGGGACATATTTGAAGGGAAAAGTTCCAGTTTAGCTCAGTTGCTTCAAGAGGAAACCACCAAGGCTGTATGTGCGTTCAGCACCCATCCTGATTATATTTCTCTGCGTTCAGTGGCAGCAAACCAGCACAAGGCGAAGGATAATCCCTTGAATGGGAGAAGGAGATTCTGAAAATGGAAACATGAAGCCGTTTTCGAAATGACATAGGACGTGCATAGTGTACTCAGCGAGTTAGGAGAACCTGCTCTTCGCAGATAGAAATAGCATCGCGAGGGAGGAACAAGTTAGTATAAAGGGGTAGGGATAGAAAGGGAGAGGGGAGGGGACGGGAGGGGAGGGGAAGGGAGGAGAGGAAAGGGGCTTCCTGAACCAGGAAAAAAGGAAAATGTGTTTTCCAGTTGTTTTCAGACAAGCTGTACTTAATGGGCACTCTGCAGTTCACCATTAAAATAGCCCTGGGAGAATAACAAACAAACAAACAAAAAGACAAAATTGGCAATCACTTAAAACTCTCAGAATTCAGCGTATCCTGGGGAAATGCCTGATTATTATGTGTGGGAGGAAGGGGGCTTCCTCTAATCTCACAGGACAGTTGCTTTCTTAGACTAAGATGCACCATCCTCGGAAAGTGAACAGCAAAATGTGCCCCCAAAGGGAAGAGAACACTTAGACTCTTGCCCGTTGAATATTTTAATGCTTATTATCCAGCAGCTGCACTGAATAGCCATTCTCCGTTTGCAGGAGAACAAAGGACCTGGGCCAACCAGAGCAGAGAAGGTATACGTTAGAACGATTTTTCCATGTCTGTTTAGAGATGAAAATACCTAGTCTTCAGCACCACTAGGATAAAGACAAATCAAGTGGCATCATAGTTATATCTTGAAATGAATAAAAATCCTCAGGAGTAAAACCTTGAAGACAGAAATGGGGATACTAAGAGACCTAGAAGCTAATGGTTAATGTATTCCATGCATTACACTTAGAAGTGCAGATCCGATCTCTCTCTTTACCATAGTCAGGGAACCAAAAAAATCAAGAAAGATGTGGCCCTAAGAGTTACCAGCAGAGCTCCTTCCTGCCAACAGCCATCTCCTTCCATATTTATTTATTTTTAAGAAAAAGAAGCGGTCAGTAATTTACTGAATACTTTAATATAATGATAATAACTGCTTGTTAAGAAATAATTAAAATATTTTTTAATGTATGTCTCCAAGTCCTGTCCCCGATGGGTAAATTTCATAATCGTACCCCCCTAACAGCAGTGCATTTGAACTGTCAATGATAATGTCCTTAAGTTATTATTTTTTTATGGTGTAAACCTTAATTTTACTTACTTATTTTTCTTTTCTTTTTAAAATTTTAATTGTGGTAAAATACACATAACATGAAATTTACCATTTTAACTGTTTTCTCTCTTTTTTTTTTAATTGAAGTATAGTGAGTTTACATTGTGTCCATTTCTGGTGCACAGCATCATGTTTCAGTCATACATACACACACACGTTCCTTTTCATAATTGTCTTCATTATAGGTTACTACAAGACATTGAATATAGCTCCCTGTGCTCTACAGAAGAAACTTACTGTGTATCTGTTTTATATATACTAGTTAGCATCTGCAAATCTCGATCTCCCAATTTATCCCTTCCTTAAGTTATTAATGTAACTCCCATGTGCCACGCAGTGTCCTTTGGCAATCCCGTGTAGTTACATATCATGATTTAGAGTCTGGAAACAGCATATTTCCATTGCCAAGTGTAATCAGGACTTCTGTGGTTCTTTTATTTTTTAATTTTTATTTTAAATTCTTTTTGCTTTTCAATTGGGACTATTTAATCCTACTTCTGTGATGACTGTTCCCAATCGACAAGAGTGTAGCCAAAGAGTAACCATTTTTATCAACATTTGTCATGTCTCATGGCATCATGTTGCAAAGGAGTGCAGACTTCAAACATCGGTTTCTAAATAAATACAAACATACGTATATGTTTTTAATAAACAAATGAAAGTGTTTTTTATACATTGAGCAGTTTGGAAGGGATCCTATTCTGTGGTAGAATTTTAATTGGTTTTGATTATGAAGAGATCACTGTTGGAATTTACTTAGCCCTACCAAATAATTTTTGACAATTTTTTTAGGATTTTTAAATAATAATTGATTTAGATGTCTTCTCAACAGAAAGATTTGTATTTCACAGAAGTGCTTGGTAGTAAAGATACAAAACACCACTAAAGTACAGAATGACATCTTACTTTTTTATTTCCACTTAAGAGAAAGTGAAACCTTGCTGTCCTTAACCCATTGGGAACAGAGCTGCAGACATTACAGTAAATCTCTTTAAGGCTAAAATTGTCACGAACTACAAGGATTAAAATCCTTGCCCTTTTTTTTATAAACAAGAGATTTTAGAGCCTTAATGAGAGCCCATTTGCTGATGTGCACTTAATCTACATTTGTTTGTATAAAGAATGGGGAAAAGGAGATATATAAGCAAGTAAACTAGCATATGGAAAGTCCTCCAGCCCATTATGCTAGCCTGATTGGCCTCAAGAGCCAGAATTCTGGCCAGAGGTTATACTGGATGTCTTCATTAATACAAATGCAAATAATTAGTCCTAGTTAACTGAAGCCAAAGTCCATCAGAAGACAAAGTAATTATTTTGGTAAATGACTTTTGCTGGAACAGGGAATTTTACTTACATTGCATAATTGATATAAATCACTTGCTCCGTTTCCCCAGGAGCACCAGACACCACATCGGGGAGCGCCACGTTGTCCCTGGGAAACTGGTAAGGAGACAGCAGAGTGGGCACTCATTCTGCCTTCCCCGTTTACAAGTCTTGTGAATTGACACAAATCATTTCACGTCGGTACAGCTCACACTGCGCTGTTAGAACAGCCCCATAGCACTGTTATGGAAACAAAGTGACACCAAGTAACGTATGTGAAAACACTACGATTTATAAATCCCTATAAAATGTAAGGTGTATACATTTAATTATTTCCATAAAGTATACGATCTCAATTAAAGCGAATGCTTTCCTTTAAAAGAAACCCGGAATTGTAGGCTAACACATGTAGAATAAATAATCGACTTGCAGAATCACAAGGGAGCAGTCTACAGATTTCATGTAACAGTTACGGCTGTCACTGCTGTTCTGTTGTTGACTTCCGTCCCGGAATTTCATTAAGTTCTGTTTGGTCTTATTACCTGGATTCAGAAAGGAAAACCTTCCTCCATCTCCTCGTAATGACGCGTGGGGAAGGTGGATCGTGACAACCCCTGCTCCAGGGTTACGCAGACACGCAAAGCGCACCCGGCTCTGTCAGAGTAGCCGCATCAGCAGCTCCTGCTGCTTTTCATTTGATGAGTTTGAAGTTGACAGTTATACGTGCAGAAAGCCACGAGGGGGGCTGAGATCAGGGACAGGATGTGATTATCTGTATCAGGTCACGAAGCGCATTTATGATTTTGAAAACCGGGCTTTCACAAAAGAAATTCCTCCTTAATCAAAGCTGCCAACATGATCTGATTGAGGCGTGCAGCCTGTGTGTGCATTATTGGAAAGTCCAGTTACACGGTGCTTTCAGGGAAGGCCATGCGTTCTTTCACACAACGGGAATTAATCTTTCTCCCCAGAAATTTTCTAAAAACGAATCATCATCTTGCTCTCTTTACGCCGAATGACATGCAGATAAGTACTTGGGTCACGTTTGGCTAAGATGGAACATGACAACCTCTTACTGGGTATTTGTAGGTATTTATATGACAAACCTTGGCTCTTTGTTGGGCTGGAATCCTGGGCCTGCCTGAGCGACTTTTCTGCAGTTTCTTCAGCTAATGATGCTTTTTGCCTCTCCTTTTCCCACGTGTGGCAGAGTGGTTCCTCTGCAGGGATGCTGTTGTTGTTTACTGAGTAAAAGACATGCCGTGAGGCTGAGAGGTACCTGGCCCTCCCCTCTGGGCTGGAAGTTCTTCCTTGCACCTGACCGCCAGAAGCTGGGCATATTTACCCGGGCTCTGAGGGAGGGTGTGTCCTGCCCATCACCCCTGGTTTAAAGCTTTGTTCTGTGTGAGAGACGGGCCTGTCAAGGGTGGATTTTCCTGCGGGGATGCCACCAAGTGGATGATGGCAAGCCTCCTGCACTGCCTGGACTTCTCATGTGCACCCAGAGGAGGCTCTTAGAAAAGAGCTTGCAATTCACTCTAAACTTCCTGTGTGTCTGGAACTTCTCGGGATTCTTAAGTGTCTCAATGTGTGACCTGTGACAATTCGCTAAAATTTTAGCGGTCTTCCTACCCACCTGTATTGTGGTCACCTCCATGTCTTGTGCTGTGCCTGAAACATCCCTGGTATTCTCTTGGAGAGTCTTGTCCATTTTTTAATTCAGCCCACGTCTTTGCCTTGTGACCTCCGGACCCTGATGGGCTCAAGAAAAGTTGTTACTTTGTAGATTATCAGAATTTTTCTCACTGTTTGTTTAAGTTGGAGCTAGTCACGATATACAATATTTGTAGAGCTCATATTGAAGGCACGTTAATATAAACCGTAATTTTATACTTAGGCATACCTTTTCTTGATGATTATCCCAAAAATGTCTGGAGTTAGGTCGATTTAGAATTGTTGCGGAATTTTTACTGATAGGAAAGCTAAGGATAAAATATTTTCATTATTTTGACCTGGGTCATGGAGCTAGGAGTTGGAACTCGGATCCTGGGCTCTTTTCAGCACCAGACACTGCTTCCCCACAACTACCTTTGAGTCGAATGGTGTCTGCTGGCCTAGAGCTGCAAACTACAGCGTTAATGTTAGAAGCCCCTTGATTGCTATGCCAGCGTGCAAGCGTGGTGCCTCCCTAGCACTCTTACTAGTTTGTTTAGAATTTAAACTACACATGGTAGGATTTTGTCTTAAATTCATTACTTATTTTGTGATCTTGAAAAATACATTTCATGCCACTTAATTTGAGATTTCTCATAAGTAAAATGGAGAGAGATTTAGCAATTAAATTAGATAACATGTGACTATTCTTGGTAAACTTTAACAAATGCAAGTTGTACTTTTTTTTTTTTTTAAGTGAGGATGATTTTAGAGAATTAAATGACTCTCATAGGTGTGTTGCTGTTGCGTTCTCCTCTGCTCCTGTATAAACACGGACATGCAAACACAGACAGACAGCAAATTTAAGCAGAATTAGCAAGCAATGGCAAAATTAAGATTGGGGATAGTGTGAAAACCAGGCAGAAATATTGTTACTTCCAACTACAGAATTCTTCTAAATCAAAGCAAGATAATGATGAATAGTTTAACTTGAAGATATCTTAAAATAAAAGTTAGCATTCACAAGTTATTACAGTAATAAATCATACAAATAAGTCAAGTAAAATTCTGTTTTCTCTTTTTATCTAATAATGTGTGCCTTACTCTTACCATGTGTAAGAACTTGGTTCTTCAATCTATGCTATGTTGATAAAAACAAATTGTTTTCCTTTAGACCTCTTATGGAATTTCTGGACTGAAATTCTCTCTCTTGAGTTCTTATATATTATTCATTATGGAGGCATTAAAGGAAAAATCTTAAAAGCTAGGAGTAGAGTATGGACTGAGTTTTTCTCCTCTGCTATTATGCAGTCTTTGAAAACACAAGGGAACAACAAAACACATATATATATACAATTATACTTGGAAAAAATCTGATCAAAATTTTACTTGGAGGTAATGGAAAGCAAAAATCTATGTTGACTGATTTCTAATAATAATCATTAATGCCAGATTACATCCATTGCAGCATGAATTGAATAACTTCTGCTCATCAGCTACATCATAAGCACAATTAAAACCAAATTTTAGTTTTTATCACAATAAATTACAACAATACAATGATTTAGAAAGTTAAACTTACTTACAAATATATTTGCATTTGTCTGTAAATCTAAAACTATTCTAAAATGAAGAAGTTTATTTCCTCAGTTACTAAAAATATGTTTGTAATTTCTGCCCTTCCAAACAAGACTTTAAACTGTTCATTGGCTTTCAACTTTCAAATGTTGACACCATGTGGATAATGCATATTTTTAGACACAAATTTTATAGCCATGTTTCATTTGCCAGAATGTTGGAAGCAAGTAGTTTCATTACTAGCCTTTTTTTTTTTTTGAACTTTTTTTTTCTCCCGGAGCCATTATCCTAAATGTGGGTATTGACGGTGCTACCCGTGGAGTGGAAGCATTACGGCTACATAACGTTTAGATATTTTACATAAATCTTTGCTATAATGTCACTCCTGGCAACCAGCTGTGCTGTGATATGTCACAATGATGAATCATCAGCCATGGTAAAAATCTAAAGGACAGTTATATAAGAACCTGTATTAATAAACATAATTTTCACAAGTGCAAAATGAACATTTGCATATACTCTGAAACCTTCTATAACATTTACTCCAAAGTTGCTAGTACATGACCATGTTTTAGAATCATAATGATTTGCATGTGATATTTCACAGAGAAACAAATCCTTTCTGCAAACATATTTAAGACTGAAACTTAATTGCACAAGGCAGGATTACGTTATAGCAAGATCTAACGTGACTACCTTATACAAATCCACTGGGCTTCCAGTCTGAACAGAATAGTGTAGCCTCCTTTCTCCCTCCTACTCCCTGCTAAGTGCAAATAAAAACCCAGAAAGTAATTCAAGAGACAACCAAAGTGTAAGTCTGAAATGCAAAAAGAGGAAAGTAAACTGGTTAGGGACATTAGGACTGGATGGACAGCAGAGGGGAGGGACATCTTGCAAACACCTCCAACCCAAGGAAAGTGGCCAAGGCCCAGAATTTCCTGATGCCCCAGACAAGCAACAGAAGACAGATGCGGTAGGTTCGTTCCCCACACAGACCAAGTGCGAGGCTTGCCAGCAACACCAAGCAGGCCTGGCTGTCGTAGCAAGAACTGACCAGAGGCAACCTGATGGCAGGATGCTGGGGAAAGTTCCTTCCATGCTGGACCACTGGGCCTGAGATGCCCCCCTCACCCAGAGATGATGGTCCATCGGCAAGGGAGATCTCCCCACAACCAGCGCCTTCCTGAGAAGCCCCGTTCGTCTCTTGGGCAAGAGATTCTTTTTCTGCATCTAGAGATGACGAGCAGTCTGACACGAAGCCCCTCCTTCGGGCCCCAGGGTCCAGGGGATGGCCTGGCAGCACATTGTGATATGATAGTCAACCAAGTGAACCAAAACTGCCCCTTAAAGTTTCTGATAATTAGATTGTCGTTGGACCCACAGCCCACAGCAATGGGCCAGAATCTATGTGCTGTGTACTTCAACAGTAACAATGTAAACAAATGGAGACGTTCTGTCTACGTATTACAAACTCAACACAGTAAAACATGTCAATTCTCCCCAAGTAGATCTATAGGTTTAAACCAATGTTTATTAAAATCTCAGTAGGTTTTTTTTTTCAGACAAAGAAAATTTTATTCTAAAATGTATACGGAAAGGCATGAGCCCTGGACTAGCCAAAAACAATCCTGAAAAATAAAACCGAAGTCGGTGACGACCTCTATAAGGTAGTAGGACCCCCAGCACAGCTGCCCTGGCAGGACCGCGTGGCCCTGGTAGGACCGCGTGGCCCTGGTGGAGGTATTGGTGACTCAGGCATCCAGGGGCAGGTAGGGTGGGGTCATAAAGGCGGTGGTGGAAACGCTCTGTGTTTTGACTGTGTTGATGGTAACACCTTGGTTGTAAGATTGTACTGTAATTTTGTAAAATGATTCCATAAGAAAAAAATAGGTAAAGAATACAGAAGAATCTCTGTAATATTTCTTATCACTTCATCTAAGTCTACAGTTATACAAAAATAAGTAATTTAATTTAAAAAAACCAGACAACCCTTGTTTTCTTATCTTTGGAAAAACATAGACTAAGGCAATGGTGTTGAACACTTTGGCTGACCAGATTCCGAAAGTTGTTTCAAGTGTTTTGTTTTTTGGGTTTTTTTTTTGTGGCTGCCCTATCAGTTTCATCACTCTAAGGGGAGAATCCTGCAACCGCTGCTGCTTTTAATTATCGTGATGGTCCGAGTGACATCTGTCGGTGTTGCTTAAAGGAATTGTGTGGCCATAACCACCGCAGGGAAATTAAAAGTATCTTGTAGACCTAATGTATACATGCTGTTAACCACAAAAGCAGGTTCTGCCTTTCTTGCGTCTGACACCCAGAGGAAGGTGGCTGGGAATGTTAGCGTATTTTCTGTAATCTGCTAATAAATCACATTCTGCTTATATTGACTTTGGTAGGAACTGGACCTGGCTCATTTCGTGGGCAGTAGACCACACTTCCAGTAATGTTCAGTTCCAGGAAGGGAACATCATTGCAACCATATAAAAATGGGCTAAAATAGTACAGAGGGAATTTTTTTCTGGGCCTCTTAGGAAAAACATTAGGTGCCTATTTATTACTGATTTCAAAGACGGTTATTTTAATAGTTCCGTATCTGCATATTATATAGCATGTTCGTGAGCCTCTGTGAAATTTAAAGTGATAAAATAAAATGTATAGAAAAAAACATGAATACATTTTATTATGTGCAAAATTAAGTTTTCAAGGGGGAGTGTATACAGCTCAGTGATAGAGCGCATGCTTAGCACGCACGAGGTCCTGGGTTCAATCCCCAGTCCCTCCATTAAACAAATTAATTAAAAAGCCTAATTATCTCCCTCTAACTTTTTTTAAATGAGATGAGTATTTTTTAAATTAAGTTTTCAGTCTTTTGCATATTGCCCCTTTCCTACCTTGAATTTATTCAATCTGCCTACTTTGCATGAAGTCTGCCCCTCACTCCCAAAATTAATGATGACCCGAAGCTAGTTCAATCACCCCGCATGCTGTAGAATAAGTCTGGATTCACATGACGTATTTTGGTCCACTTGGAAGTTCTTTTCCGCGGAGAAGTGAATCATTCACTCGCCCACGGAGCCAGTAGTTCAGGTTCTGATTTAGCGTCTCCCACTAACAGCTCGGCCTCAACTGAGTCTGAAGAAAACTGTGTTCCTCCTGCATCCTCGTTCATCCAATTAAACTCAAATGCTGCTTTTATCCCGAGACGTTGAGTCAGTCTCCCACATCGATCCTTCCTTAGTGCACAGACGTCATGACAGGCAGCCACTTCGCCAAGTATGCGTTTTATTCTATGAGGAAGTGAGCATTCTCTATAAAATCCATTCATTGAGTCCTTGAGATGCCCATAAAATTTTTATCATCATCTTAATGTACTTTAATGTAATTTTACAATTTAAAGGTACCTCAGTTTCCTCACCTCCCCCCCCCCCAGAAAAATCACTGGGAAATTACTTAAATGTTGTTTTATTAAATTACAAAATATGATAAAACACAATATTAGGTGATGGCGAATAATTTACCTTGTAGCAACTTCATCACTATGTAAAGTCAGCATGCTATTTTGGAAAGAAAAAGTTGTCTTAAAATAGCTATTATGTTGGTTTTGTTGGAAAAATCATATGACTTAAAATGTCAGGTTATCGACGCATGTTGTGTCTTAATTAGAGAGAACTTGAGGGGTGAATGATGAGGAACTGTACGCAGAGAAGCCATATGTCTCAGCCACAAAGTGCAGAGAGGAGCCAGAGGACAAGGACACGTATCCAAAAAAATCAAGTGTCATTGCTGTCAGAGGCTGGCTGTTCTTAGAACCAAGAGAGAATCGACCCAGGGGTAAAGAAAACAAACATGAAAGCAACGGGGTGAAAAATGGGGAAAGAAATGAATGCTAAGCAATATAGAATAAAATGGAATTAAAAACAGAACAATTACCCTTAATACATGAAACTCGGGGTTTCCCTTGCCTTCTTCCTTCTCCCTGCCTTTGTGTCTCGCACACTATGTGGGATTGTTTAATTATCTTATCAACTGCTAGCTCTCAAATCCAGGATTCTTACTGCAAACTGAATTATGTCACCCCCCAAATTCATATGTTGAAGCCCTAACTCCCAGTGTGACTGTATTTGGAGATGGAAACTTTAGGGATGAAATGAAAGATAAACCAGGACATACAGTTGGACCCCGATCTGATAGGACTGATGTCCTTATAAGAAGACAGGAGAGAGCCCCCTTTCTCTCTCCACTGAGGACAGATCGAATAAGCTCACAGCAAGAAAATGGCCAGGAAGAGGGCTGCCACCAGAACCCAACCAGCCTCCAAAGCTGTGACCAAATCCATTTCTGTTTTTTCAGCCACCAAATCTGTTGTTTTGTTATTGCAGCCTAAGACAATACTTTTCTCGTACATTCAAGCTACGGAAGACAAGAGAAGTAGTGTTGAGTGAAAGATGTCATATTTGAAAAAATCAGATTTGAAATGCTTTTATGCAACATGCAATGTGTACAATTATTTACTGTAATGTACATTACATTTAAATTTAATGTAATGTACATGCAATTTTACAAAAATGTGTATACGCAGCACTTTATCAAAAGTCCATCTGGAGTTTTGGAGAACATTATGGCTGAGAGAGCGAGTTATGGCTGAAGTTGAAAGTTCCCACCCTTGGGTTAAGTGCATTTGAAAGTAAGTCCTGACCAGAATGTAGGTGTGCGGCAAGGCTTCTCACACTTGTGTTTCTTTCCAAGGAATGTCTCGCAGTCTAGTGATTCAGAGATCTAGATAAAGGATATGAGGGGCTAGCTTGTTGTTCATAATGTGCTTCTTTTTTTTTTTTATTTTTGTTGGCATTTTTTTGGGAGGGGGTTATTCAGTTTCTTTATTTCTTTGTTTGTTTAATGGAGGGACTGGGGATTGAACCCAGGACCTCATGCATGTTAAGCATGCACTCTACCACTGAGCTGTACCCTCCCCCACGCATACTATGCTGTTTAAAGTTCTTGGGGCACCAAAGGTTAGCCTACCAACCTTGTTCAGGGACATACAGACTGATAAATTCTACTTGATTTAATCAGTTGCACCACCTGGCTTGGATAAGTGATCAGTGAAATATTTATAAAAATAAATTCACTGGAAACTTTTGCCCAAGCTCCTCTGAAACCATGATCGCTCGCACATGTCTTAATGTTTCCTAATCTTACAGAAAGGACACCATGAGTGGCTGGGGAGCTGCACGCGGGCACCTCCCAGTCTCCTGGTCTAGCTCAAGCCTGCCTCCTGCTCATGCAGCGCTTACGTTAACGCCCTGTGGGTTCACCCTGTGGGATCTCGGGGTGCCTTTCAGGCACCTAACTGTGCATAATCCGTGCTGCAGGTCACTGAGCTGGTGACAGAACAGGAGTCTGAACTAATTTCTCCACCTTTCTCAAGTTCATGTTTTCATACCATTGCTCATAATGTATTTTCTTGACACAAGGTAATATAAATAATTTGTGAATGTTGCTGCACTGAAAACAATGATCTCATCTTCCCACTTTATCATGTAGATATTCTTATTATCTTCTGCATTGTAGCAAAATATTCTTTCCTCAAATGTTTATCCGTTTCATGGTGGAATTATTTATATTAGCAATTAGTTCCCACTTTTTCTCCAAGAATGCTTTATTGCCATTCTAATTCTTTAGTAACTGAAATTTACCCAAAGTAAGTGACATTTATCCGAAGTTTTTCATTTTCTTTCTAGAGTCTACTTGGAGAGGGAAGACTTTTATGAAGACTAGGATTCAGAGTACAGGCTAGTATGTCTAGGATTTAATGTTTGTGAGATGGTCAGAGTGTTATAAAGAATCCAGGGCACTACATAATTTTGAGTGGAGATGACTAACTCTTGGCAATCCACTCAACAAATCTGTAACAATGGGGCTGTCCTTTTTCCTTGGTGTTCATGTTAGGCACTCACTACTCCTGGCACTGACTTTACTGTTCGCTGAACAGACTACCATCAGCGACAATCATTTTGCCTTTCTGGCACTAAACTCCCTGTTCCCACACATCTTAGGGAGAATCACTGTTACTCCCTTTGCTGTAATAGGGAACAAAATGGTGAAAAAGCTCAGGGAGACGTACATTTACAGGACTTCCTTCCGTGTAATGGTATAGCGACATCGGTTCTCTCTGCTGTGCAAATTCACGCCACAATCAGAGACAGGCGACTGTTACAGAAGTTCCATCATTTGTCTCCAAGGCAGATTATGACTTTTAATCCTTTATAATGTTTTCTTTCAAAGGGTTCTTAGATACAATCTTGTTTGCCAGATATGAAGACAAAATCAGAAGGGAAATTATTTATTTTTACACTTTAATTCAACAATGTTACATAAAAGGTGGCAATAAGAAGAAACGTCACTGTTGCACTAGAATATATTTAATACATTTTTCTTTTGTGTAGATGGTGTACTTTGTTTAGTGAATGCTTTGAGGAATATACCCTATCCATTTCTGTGTTCATTTCCTATTGGTGTGTGAGAGATTTAGTGGGTTAGGACCGCATGAGTTCTTCATCGCATAGTTTCTGTGGGTCAGGAATTCGGCACGTGTTAGACGGCTCACCCTGTGCTCTCACAGGCTGGAATCAGTGGTCAGTGACTACGTAAGCAAACCTCAGCTCTGTCTCTCGGGATGTCATGTCTGTCCACATTTCAGGACAGTGACAGACCCTGTAAATCCTCTGATGGATGCAGAAAAGTCCTTGATTTTCAGTTTCTTCTGATTTTTCCTATTGGAAGCATAAGAGCAACACATCCAAGCTCTTTACGTGTGGGAGCAAAACCTAGAAGTCCCAATAGCTCTATGGAATTCTTATTTTGAAATGTTCCACCACCTAAGCTATCTTTCTCATAATATCATCTGACCTTAGATAATGCCCCCAAATTATGCTGCATTTTGTTCGATCTGTTTTTCAAGAGGCTTAAATATCCCTGATTATTTCCAGTGCTGTGAAGCATCCTCGTCTTATTGTTAAGAACAGAATGACATATTAACCGTTGTTTAATAAAATGCCATTAGAAAATGCTGGCCACGGAGCGAATCAAAGTTTTAAAGTTTTCCAGATATAATATAAACTAAGGAATAAAGTACGTAAAAGTGGAAACAAGGGGAAAATAATTGGAGCTTTGATTATATTGTGTATTCTGGCAAAAAAAAAAAAAACTACATGAAAAATAATACAGTTATTTACCATAATGAATGAGTATGGATGCTGGAAACAAGTGATGTAAACCAACTGTGGAAAAGAGAATGCTATTTAGTTTGAAAATAAATCTATTTTCAAACTAAACAGGAAAAAGGAAGTAAGCGAGAGCATTCCGACCGATGAGCAGTTCTTTAGACAATCACCCATCAGCTGCTTTATTTGTGGTTGAGAAGAAAGAAAAATTACAACTATGAAAAATGAACAAATTGTCATTACTGTTGAGAGAGAGGAAAAAAACACAGAGTGAATTAATGAAAGGAAATAACAATCCTGAATAGTAATAAATACATGGAATAGTTGAACTGTATCAAAATTGTAAGAATTGTAGCTGTAATTTCTTTTATTTCTAATATTTGGAAAAAGACTTTTTAAAACTGCATTCACAGGGGCTGGGAGTTAGGACTTGAACTTTGAGGGGAACACAATTCAATATAGAACATATACAGATGAAACAGTGGGAGTGAGGAAGCAGAATTTTGCAGGTGATGCTTCTCCTTAACCGAGAGACATCTGAGGTACAGGAAACGACACGGTCCAGTAGAACATAGAAACAGGAGCTAGTTCCAGTTTGCATTCTTTGTTCCTTTTTAAGGAGGAAATGTCTCTGCATGTTCCAGCCTGGCCTCTCCAACACCAGGGAGAAGTAAAGGAAGCTGAGTGTGTCAAGACTTTGCCAGAGCATCTCGGTAGCAGTGCTTTTCCTGAGCGCGTGGTGGAAACGGTGTGGACGATGAGTGGGAGATTCCAGGAAAATAAATACCAGAAAATATTAGCGGAGGCTCTGTTTCTGTTTCCTGTCCTCCATTCCCTTCAGGGCTGACCTTCCAAAGATTCTGCTTTTATTATATTGAGGCCATCAACCGGCTAGCTCTTTGCAAGTTGCATCTCGTATGCTGACTACTGTAACCCTGAGAATATTTCAGACCCACTGCATGTGTTAAGAATAATGTAATTATAGTTTTCTGTGTGAATGGCCTAGCAGAATACAATATTCAAGAGGAATTATAAAGCACTGGAGTTGCTGCACCCACTTTTTTGGTCTGAGAAGTCATCCAACTGAAATACAGCAAAATCTATTTGACCTAAGCCCTAGCTCAGCAAATATAATCTTCTGTTTCTGAGATGGTGAAATAGATAATTAATCTACTGTCCTCTTATCAAGACCAATAAAAACTGGGCGATGAAATGTAATCTGATTGTGCCGCTAGCAGAAAATGAATTTTGTATCAGCTGTTAGCAACTAAATAATAAATTATTTTTCAACAGCTTTTTAATAAGACGAAAGACAAGGCAGCTCGCAGGGAAGTGCGATGGGAGCCATTGTGAATGACTGGTACGCTCCCTGTGAGAAATGAAGTCCTCATGTCTTTCTCTGGAATTCTAAATTCATTTAATATTTGTGAAAAATCACAATGATATCACTTGATAAGAAACAAATGCAACAACATCTCCTCTTCACTGCTATCCTAAAAGAGGCTGCTAGTTTAAATGTTTAAGTGAACTTTGCTCAGTTTGGCTGAGGTGCAGATTTCGTGCTGTTGATTAATGCATCTGGTCTGTGACCAGTACCTTACGAGTTGAGTGTATGACCTTAGCATGCTCCTTCTCTCTTTGTCTGTATGTGTGCGCATGTGCACACATACAGTTATGTACATGCACAGGTACGTACACAAAGTAAATGAGGGGCAAAGAAGAGGATTTTATAAATGAACATTTTATGTGTGTTTATAAATGGTTGGCTTGCAAATATTTCCACCATAAAATAAACTTCCTACAAATAACTTCATTATCCCTATGTGAGAACATTCTACAACCACCCTTTCATTAATAATAATACTTCAGGTGGCGTGCTAAAGCACTGTGGGTTTTAGTCTATTTTATTTTATTAAATTTCCATTTCATTAACAGCAGAGCTCCCCTTCCTCCCGGTATCACTTACATGGAATTTGTAAATCAGAGAAGACCAGTAAAAGCAGAGCTGTTTTTCTGAAGCAAGGGTATTGACCTAAAAGTACCATTCTTGAACATCGAGACTCGATAGAATATGGTTTTAAAAACCCTACTATGGTGGAAAATCGGTGGGCTTTCAGAACTAACATCTTACTGGTCTCACATGCCCTCATTGCCCAGCCTACTGCAGGTTAACTCTCTCCTGCATCTACAAAGATAAAAACTGCCATGTTTTCCCAGGTGTTTCCATCCATCCCTTGAAATATCAGTTCGGACCTCCTCATTGAGCTCCAGAGAGCTTTTCTTCTGCAGACCCACAGGATGGTTGGCCCACAGCTCAGACTCAACGTGACCAATGCTAAACTTACCACTGCTGTTCCTCAGACCTCACTTCACCTTCCAACTGGCTTCTCTTCCTACAGGCTCTGTTTTGTTAACTGTCTCTAAGTGTGACTTTCAGCCCATCAAGCAGAAAAGTCTTACACCCCACCATATCCAATTTTTAAAATTCTTATTGATTACAAATTCTGAAACCTTCTTCAGTGTCTCTGCTCCTCTTCACCATCCCTGGCACTGCTGAAAACAATTTTGCCTTCTTTTCTTGGATATATGGGTTAAAACCCATCCCCCTTTATAAATATGTACAAAATTCTTTGTATTCTATTTCATGCTCATTCCTCCAGCTGTGTTTTACGTAATTCCAAGCATGCTTTTCATGAACAAATAAATTACAGAACCCTGAATGCGACACCTTCATTCTACTCTGAAACCTTCCTCTGACTGGGGAGCCATGTGTCTAGTGTCTGAGAATGCCTTGCTCGTGACTACAAAACCCATTTCAGTTGTCACTGCCTCTGGCCCTGCTGGCTTTCTTGGATTGGACTTCCACAGAAACACTCTGAGAGAAAGATGAGTGCAAGTAAGTTACTAGGAAAGTGACCTCAGGAAGCATTGAAAATGGAGTTAAGAAGTGAGATATCGAATGAAGCCAATACACGGGCACCACCAGAGAGGTGTGTCATTGAGCCCATTACAGATGTGGGAAATCTGGAGAAAAAACAATCAAACAAGGGGCTAAGGTTTCTAGTAGAAAGAAGAGTATATAATTTAAATCAGAAATGTGGAATTTAACTTTTTTTGGTAATGAATTACACTTTTTTAAGGGGTGAGTTAAATATTTGTGAAGCTGGGAGTATTAAAAATCAAAAATTGTGTCTTATGAGTGTTGAGTATCTTACTATAATATTTTGCAAAACCAGGCATTTAAATAAATTATACCACGTGGGTGATATCCTACAATAAATTACAGCGTCTTCTCTTGAGAGCGTCTACTCACATTTCACCCTCTAGTGACCATAAAGGTCACTAGTGAAAGAGAAGTGTGTAATTTAATGGTGGACTCTCTCCATTACTTAAAATAGACTGCTTAGAGGGTCTACGCTTAAGAAAGTGGAATTATTCATAAACCTTGACGCCTGTGATCTTATTTTTACACTTTCCTCTTGCTCATGTTTTATTTCTCACTTTTTTTCTCCTGTTCTTAATTTCCAAATGTCCTTCTAACTGCAGTTCAAATGTGTGAATGATATTAATTTAGTATAATAATTATTCTGGTAAAGAATAGTATTATTTCTCCATCCACTCATTGACCCCAGGACAATGTACCAGGCACTGTCCTAGTTCTTAGGGCCAAAAACGAAGAAAAGGCTTGACCTTTATCCTCAAGGTGTCGGAAGCTGATAGGAAGACGCTAACGAAAACTGTCCCTTTGGTGTGAAAAACGGCACAGAGGATGCACAGGAGGCAGTGGTCTCGCCCTTTGAAAGGGCTTCCGGTGCTGCTGTGTCTTGAAGGATGCATAGCCAGACAGACGAGCAGGATAATTCCATTCCAGAAAATGAGAAGGGAGTGCAAGACGAGAGAACATGAGAAAAATAAAGAAGTCGAGGGCAAAGCTAGTAATTTGGAAGGTTTAAATTATAAAGGGCAGAGAAATAGAGCAGCCATGATGATGTAGAGAAGAAGGCAGGGGCTAGAGAAACGCCGAGGTTCGGTCAGCACTGGTAACTGACACGAATATTCTAAGGCCGTCTGAGTCCATCAGTGCTTTAGGACTGTGTGCCCCAGTTGTGCATGTGTAATTTCTGCCTAAGCGCTTGATAGGACGAGGTGTCAACATTCATCCCCTGCACAGGAGACAGGCAAGCCGTGAAAACAGGCATGGTGCCCGTCCATTTCCCGGACTCTGTGAATTGCAAAATCAGGATCCAGAGTCTGAATTTCTGAGTTAAATTTAATTAGTTTTCCTGTATTGAAGCATCATGGAATTACTAAAATTTTTCTTTCAAATAAAATCGTTAATTGGATGCCTTTCAGAATTACATATAAAATTTACATTCAGCAAAACTAGAGACTTCACATATGGCATTCGTTTTGTTCCTAGAATCAGTATGACCTCATGGTTGTGGTCATTAGGTCAGAGAACAGACATGAAGTTGACTCTTCAAGAACATAATTATTATTTTGCCACCAAACCCTCTTGGCCCTAAATGTGTTAGCTGTTTGCTTCGCCAGCACTGAAACGTTTATAATTGTTTCAACATCCATATAGATTATTGATTGAACATTGTGGCCTTCTATCTCTTTTAGCTACTCACATTCAACAGTCTTTTCTGCTTCCCAACACCTCCTTATTCAGCAAAAACTTTAGTTATTACGCATAACCATCTACCACCAACATTTTGATTTCAAGTATTCCATTTTTTTATGGTCTTTTCAGTTCACATCACTTTTATTCTAACAATCAATTACCTTGTGCACTATTGGTGAGAATATAAATTGGCACACTCATTATGGAAAACAGTATAAAGCTTTCTCAGAATTTTTTAAAAACTAAAAATAAAACTACTGGGGGATGCGTCAAATGGGATGTTGGGCAAAGGGTACAGAGTTTCAGTTACGCAGGACGATTAAGTTCTAGAGTCTAAAGTACAAGTTAGTGACTATCGTTTACAATACTCTGCTGTATACTTGAAATTTGCTAGGAGAGTAGAGCTTAAGTGTTCTCAACACACATGCAAAATATGAGATCTGCGTGAAGGGGCAGGTATATTAATAAGCGTGACTGTAGTGACATTTCACAACGCACACAAATGTCAAAACAACACTCTAAATTCTGAGAACCGCAGCTCTAACCAACTTGCCCTTGTTATTTTCGCTTGAAGGATCCAAATTCACTGCCACCTCTGTGACCTTGAACCGTACACCCGCCCCCCGGATGCGACACATCGGCTGATAACTCACACCCTCCCCCACCCCCTCCCCTTTCCAGCCAAACTGGGAACTGCTTCACTTACAGGCTAATGATCTCCAGCCTGGGGACAGGTTCTTAATTAATGCCCGCTTGACACGGGACTATGAAACACGAGCCTCCTTGCTGCAAGATGGGACAAATTCTGTGGCGCAAGTTCTGATCCCCGTCTTCTCCAGGGAACTGGACGCAAGTTACTTTCTGGCTGTAATCACACTTTTCCGTAGCTTTCTTCCCCTGCCCTGTCTTGCTTCCTCACTCCCTTTTTGTCTATTGAGTAAGAAATTTCATCTAAGGCTTTACTTCCCAGGAACCCACCTTAAGTCCCCACGGCAGGGTCTCTGCACCTGCCTTTCTATGCCAGGGACACATTTTCCACAGATTGTGACAGCTTTCTCTCTCGTTTTACTCAAGTGTTTGCTCAAATGTCACCTCCCAAGAGATGCATTTATGATTACCTTATTTAAATATACCTCTTTCTTCACTCCTACAAATTTTATCATTCTGCTTCTTATTTATTTATATTATATATTTGTTTGAGCATCTGTGTTTTCCCTACTGGAGTCTAACCTCTGTGAGAAAATCAATTACTCTTATGTTGTTCAAGGTATTTTTATCTCAGGGTCATCAAATATACTTAAAACATAGGCATTGATGATAAATATTTGTTGAATGAATGAATCAATGAAGAGACTTAAGCTTGTTCTCAGGAAGCCAGGAAGAGCAGCAGTCATCTAGCAGGGTGATGTTGCACATTCTTCAGTTGGGACTTTGGGAGTTCTCCAAACATCCCTGTGGGTTATGTCTACTGAATGCTGACTGGGATATATCCCGCTGAGCAATCCCAGTAACTCTGTTCCACCCTGAATGAGTCCACTCCATAACAAAATTAGGCACTCAGTAATGCAGGCAAATAGTTATTACTTCCCATAATTGGACGTCATGTTAGACAATGAGATACAAAGACATGCAGACTCCTTGCACGGAGGACCACACTCTCATGACAAAGACAAAATGCACTCCCCAAATTAGATTATATTGTGGTGATTATTAAGAGAAATGCCAAAAATTTACCGTAACACACTGTGCTTGTGTTAAAAGGCAAAGGAGTAGGAGTCAGGGATGGTTTCACAGCAACGATACAGAAGCAGATACTTTGAAAAGAAAAGTTGCTAGACAGACTAGGACTCAAAGATGAATAAGCAGCAAATCAAAATCATAATGGCATAATGACATAAAAAGCCCAGAGGAGCCCAAGCAGATTAATACGGCCAGAATCTAGGGGAAAATTTTACAAGGGTCAACAAGTGAGACCATAAAGCAGCCATATTTTCAAGTTAAAGTGTTGTGGTTCTGCGCAGTGATTATGCCGAGTTATTGAAGGTTTTCACTGACTGGTTAAGCTCTTTCTTCTTAAAATGACAACTTCAGTCGTGATGAGAAAGGTGGGTATAGTTGGAGATTTATCAGGAATTTAAAAGATAATTGCCTCTCTATATTCCAGTTAAGGGATTTTAATGGTCTCAGCTAAAAGCATTTACCGCAGATAGGAAAGCATCAGTAAAGAACGATTTTGGAGGCACGTTAATATAATTTTCAGAGCATTTGGTTATGGGTGAAAGAAAGCAATGGATGTCACAGATGGCTGAGTGTGTCCAGATAGCCTATTGTTTAATTAAAAAATTTGAATTTCAGAAAAAAATATCAAAAAGAACTAAAATAACCAATCAGCCATTGCGATTACGCTCTTTTTGATGCCTGACCATATGTAGTGAAGGTCCAGTGGTTTTGGTCAAGCCTTCAAAACCTTAATTCTTGCATATTTATTCAGATCTTGAGACTCAGAAGTTCTGAGAACTTATTACTCTGATCTCCGTGTTTTGTTTTGAGTTTGAATACTGCTATAAATGATTAGGAAAGACCTCAACAGTGATCTTTTTTGATAGTATCATAGAAGTTTCATCCTTGAAAACCTAGTTTCCCCATGTGTGCCTCTGTCATAAACACAGTAATTTAGCATTTTTCCAGTCATACATCTCTGCATTCTGATGTTTGCTTCTCATCACATTGGACACCCAGACAGCTGGGAGCTGGTCCTCCTTCTCCTTCAATTTGGTGGCCGTAGCAACAAGAGCGTGGGTCTCTGGAATATTAATTAGGAATGCAATGCAGTCAGTTAAAAAAAAAAATCGAAGAGCTACTGAAGGTGACAGTCTAAACACCTAATCTTATTATTCCTTGTCACATTATCATAGTGCTCCCAAGTGTGCATACAATGTATACTTAATAGAAGGCAGAGGAATATTACTGTAATTGTACTCAGATATTTTAAGGATGGAATAAAAATACCTTTTAAAAAAGGTTTCTATTGTTATATTGTAAAATATACATAAAATTAAATTTACCTTTTTAACCATTGTTAAGTGCAATTCAGTGGCAGTAAGTACATTATCATTGTTCTTCAACGATCACTGCCATCCATCTCTGGAACTTTCTGTCTTCTCCGTCTGAAACCCCCTACCCATTAGACAACAGCTCCCCATTCTCTTCTTTGATTCCCTGGCAACCACCATCCTACTTTCTGTCTCTATGAATTTGAACTTTAAGAACCTCATGTAAGTGGAATCAAATGCCTGTTGAACAACCCCTGAGGTAAACCATTACCTTATATGGTTTCTGTTGAAAGCCTTACTTATCCCACAGAGATTGAGGGGGGAAGAGCAGGCAGGGGTTCTCCCAGCCTGACCTCCTCTCGGTCTGCTCCTCTCTCGTAGTGAATCACACAGCGCACTGTTCAAGATGTGACCCTTTCCTCTCCCTCCTGACACACCCTCTCAGGCACGGCAAGGTTGAGCCTTGTACCACGTCTGGGAATTTCTCCACCATGTTGGAGACGTAGCTGCGAAGTTATGACCTGTTCAAGTGATTTGCCAGAATCTCTTGCCCAAAAGCCACATGAGCAAGAGAATGACATAGTAAGGTTCAATCGCGGAGGCTGCGATGAAGAGAAAGGGGAGAAGCCGGGATGCCAGTTAAAAGTCTGTTACAATATGTTCCAAGGCCAGAGAGACTTGGACTGGTTGGGGATAAGGAGACACGTATGGTTTTACTAATAGAAATCAGAGTATCTTGGACTTGGGCGTTATTAGAGGAAATAGCAAAAACTGACAAATGTGAAATATCTGAATTAAATACAAGAGTTTGAGAGAAAGAAAGCATGAATACTGTCTTGAATGAGACAAGAGTATGTTAGCAAAGTATTTTGAACAGGAGACTACTGGGCAGGGGAAATAAAAGAAAATATGTTTGACCTTTAAAAATTTGAGGTGTCTATCCAGAATTCATTTGCTGTTGTCCACTAAGCATTTCGATGCTCAGTATCTGAAATTTTGGGGGAAGTTCAAGGATATAGATAGATATGGATATAGACATGATACAGACTCAATGTCAACATAGATGTACATAAGGTACGATGAAGAATAGAGATGTCACTGGGAGGAAGCTCCTTGTCAGAGATGAGGAGGCTATGTATTCATGGGCTGACTCATAAATCATAATATTTTAATTTTCTCATAATTTGTCAACACCCAGGAAACGGGATAGACAGATAGATAGGTAGATAGATAGATAGATAGATAGATACTTCATCTTTGTCCACATCAGCCTCCTCTCCCACCATCCCCATCGCTTGCTCATGCCACCTTTCTTGACTCACGGAGATCCAGCCTTTTGTTTGGCCTCCTGTTTTTTCCAACAGAGCAAACTCATTTCTGCCTGAAGATCTTGGCATTAGCTTTTCCTTCCAGCCTGGGATATTCTTCTCCCTCGTCTTCTTCTACTGACGTATCCTTCCAATCATCTACACTGAATTTCATTTCATTTCCGCTGAATTTTATACTATAAATGACATCGTATTTTCAATTCCAGTTTTATACTTTAAGACAATGGTGGTCATCTCTCTCCTTCTGTTCTTCTTCCAGCCCCCGTCATTTCCAGACCACGAAGTGGCTTTCTCATCCATCTTTCAATGTCATTTACATCTAGTAGCTGTCACCAGGCAGGGATTTGCCGATAGCTCTTGCTTTATGTTTAGTTATACAACCTGGGTAAGAGCGATTCAAACTGATGAATGAAAACTGCGTCTTCATTCACATTCATTGAACCACCTGAAGCCCTACTGGCAGATGGGGGTTCTGGGAAGATTATTGCAACATCCAGAAATACCTTAATTATTGAAACCTCAGGCCAAAGGCATTAGAGAGATTCACAGTCACAGGACAAAGGGTGGAAAAAGTGAACAACTGATAAATTTACACATTGCACTGTTATTCACTGGAATAAACAGAACCTTCAGTTCTAAGGTACGGCTTTTATCTGTTTCTTTTGGGAGGAAAAAAAAACACCGAGTGCTTTCAGAAGGTGCTAATGAATTCTTTTGAGATTTCACGTAAATTGTCTATAATTAAAATGTTAACAACATGACAGCAATATGCCATCTGACCTCAGAAAGCATGATCTTAATGCCTTCTGATAACTACTGTTGGAAAAACTCAAATGAATCAGACTTCACACCACTGTTGTCTAACAAAATTTTCTGTGATGATGCAACGTTCTTTAACGGAACTGTGCATTATGTAACCTTAGCCGCTGAAAACTGTTGTTTGAAATGTAGCCAGTGTGGCAGGGAAACTGACTTTATTTCAATTTTTCAATTGCTTAGTATTTAAATTTAAATTGCCACATACAGTTCGTGGCTGTTGTATTAGACAGTACAACTTCAGATTTTTTGAATATCAAGACCAAATTCTTCAGAAAACTATACTTCTGTGTAATTGTTATGATTTCTCGTTAACTTCAAAGCAATTGACTCATTCTTTTCAGTTGAAACTCTCATTCTTTTCGTTCTAGGTCAGTCATGCAAAATATTGGGGGAAAGTTTTATTAGATTTTCAAGAAATGTATTTTCAAGAACTCTTTTGAAATCTTAAACGTAAAACTTTTAGAGTTTCCTTATGTCGACTGAAATAAATGCACAGCCTAAAAGTTGACAGTTACGTTTTACTTGGTGGGAGGACTCAAGCCAGGATGACAGCCTCTCAGATCACTTTGAGGGACTGCTCCGAAGAGGTAGGGGAGGAGCTAGGATACACAGGAGTTTTACAACAAAAACCAGGTAGTTGGAACATTAAAAGATTACTTGTTAACTAAAGAAAACCAGGCATCTCAAGTCAAAGAATTTAGTGCTTTTCTGTGTATGGGAGGAAGCAAACATTTGGGCTCATTGAATTCACTCCTTTGACAAGCACCTAGCCATCTAGGGCCAGTGTCCTGTCCTTTCTTATTCTGAGTCCCCTCAGGGTGCACCATTGTGAGTGGCTGCAGAGGCCGGGCTGCGGGCTTGTCTTCCTGGGGGGTGACGGCAGCCGCTGATGACTTGATGGCTTCAGCATTCTTTGTTCACTGTTATGGTTTGCAGTATTTTTCATTCACACTTAGAATGACAAAGTTTTATTTTACAAATTATATATAAATACATTTTAAAACTGGACAGGACATGCTAAGATATCAGGGTTTTTCTAATGGGAGCTACCAATGAAGGGACAACCTTAGGAAAAGAAGGAGCCACATATATTTTCTTTAATAAAAGAATTATGATTAAAAGAAAATAAATACTCAAAATTCACAAGGCTCATGTAAACCCAAAACTAAAAAAAAAAAAAAAGAAGTTTCTTTATAGGACTTTGTAAATTAAAAAAATTGGTCCTCAAGGGAGAAATAAGTAAAATTAAAATAAGTAACCAAAAGTATCTCCTCACTTTTAAGGGAAAATTTTGATTATTAAACAGTTTTTTTTTTTTTTCAGGACTCTCAGAAACCCCATTTCTTACAATAAAACTCTACCACCTATAAATTATAGTTAAGCTAGCTATATTTTAAAAAATACTTCTTGGTTAGGCGATGCATAAAATTTAAGAGTGGGATACCCAGGAATTGGTTATTAGTTTTAAAATAGTAGAATTAAAAAAAAAATCCCTTGGTTAAATTGAAAACTTGGATATATTTTGCTAAAAATATCACATTGATTTCCAGATAGCTAGTTTGGCAAAAATTCTTGAATCATAAGTGATAATAAAAGTAGCTGTTCTGTGCAGAACACATTGCTTTATCATTAGCTTTTCTGAGCCATCAAATATAAGAAAAACAAATGTTTGGAGTTTCAAACTTCTGTATTTCAATGTCCTGGATATTCAAATCTTTGATGAACAGATATACTTTTTTTTATGAACTCTTATTTTTAAATTATCTTTCTGATACATTTCAGTATAAAACAGAAAAGTTATTTACCTACACCTATAGAAATAAATCTACATGCATAAACTGAAGGTTGTATTTTGTTCCAAAGGAAACATAATGAATAGATAGCTGAATTAATGAAATAAATGAGGACAGAAATGATCTTCGAAATTATCGTGGATGACCTGCTATGAGACATGAGTCAGTAGCTCGGACAAAGCTAGCTGGCTGGCTCACATCTCAGACAGCACCTGGGATGGTGCTGGTGCGTCTCAGATTCCACGTGGTGATGGAGGAGCTGGCGCAGCACCACATCACATCCTCCAGGTTCAGGATCTGTGGGAAGCATCACGCCCTCTGTGAGGGTCTCACGGCCTGAGTTTATTACTGTGACCAGGGGAGATAGAAAGTCACTCAGAAATGTGCCAAGGCTGCAGCCAGGCTTGAAGTCAGTCTCTGGAGCCACTGCGCAAGGAGCAAAACCTCACATGAAATCAGAAGCTTGCAGAAGCAGCGGCGATAGACACATCTGAAGTTCTGACATTCATGGGCGTGTCTAGCCGTCCAGGTGAACAGAACCTCCATCCTCCTGAAGGTGCACATGTGTGCCCTCTTGAGAGGGGGACTGACAGCTAAAAACGAAGCGTTTAATCAACTTTCGGAAAACATTGACAATAACACATTTATTCCTTTCCTACAGCTTTCCCAACATAGGAGAAGGGAAAGGGAAGTTTCAACATAAAGGCTCAGGCAGCTTTGGCACCAAGAGAGCCACGTTATTGCAAGGGATGCATGGTATGATCCTGGGGTCAGATGCAGCATTTGGGAAGGGGAGGGTGGCACTCAGTAGGATCACGGCAGTGTTGCAGGGAAGAGCAAAATGTCCATCTTCGTGGGCTTCGCTTTTAGTGACTCTGTGTGTGCATGAAGGGCTGGAAGAGGGTTCATCACAGAAAAGATGTTCTAATAATTCGCACTGATATTCTAGTCATTGCTAGAAAGCACCATAGAATTTGCATGTCCAGAAGAAACTCTCTTTTCAATTAAGTAAGTAAGAATTAATTTCCTACCACTAACAAGAATAAGCACTCAAGTATTCACCCTCTGCATTGTTGCATAACGGCATCCTCACTGCCACGAGTTCGTACAACATTCTCCTCAGCTTAAGCAAACTTTTGCATAACAATTTCCTGTGTGTTGCCTTACCTGGCATCTTCAACCCATTTGGTGACATGTTAAGTCATGTAAGAAACAATGTGTCAGAATTTTTCATTTTTATTATCTATGTTAAAAAAAATCCAAACGTATAATTAGACCAGAAAGCTCTTTCCAACATCATTGCCTTACACTGCAAGGGAGAAATCTCTAGATGACTTATTAAATTTGGAGGGCTAATTCATATGGAAATGCTATTTATTATTTCAAGGAAATGATTTGCATGATTGTAAATCCTTAGAAGTTGGAACCGCACTTAAGATAGAGCCTGCCTCCTTGCCAAGGATTCTTTACTGCCGTGTTGTGTGCCCAGTGGGTACATGGAGGAGTGTTGATGATGGTAACGTCACAAAGCAAAATTACATTGTCTTCAAGGCATTAGCTACAGTAACTGCACATTCTATTCTTATTAGCGCGTTCCATCTTGATAAAGGATTTGTCTCAGTAAGCCTGTAGCACTAACTTACTTGAATTGATTATATATATCACAGTTTCAATGGCTTTCATCTGACCCATTTTAAATTCATTGCTTTATAATTTCTTTATGAGACAGGATAAGTAGGAGCAGGCGAGGGGATTCTCTTCTATTATACTGTGATTTTTAGATGTCGAAGCATCTTTTCCGTGTGCTAAAGTCAGTTGGGCCTATTTTTCACATCGAAGGAATTAAAAAGGAAAAGAAAAAGTTAAAATGTGGTAAATTAAATGTATTTACTGACCTCTATAAGTAATTTACACTTTTTTCCACAAAAGTAGTAATTACTAATCAAGGACTCAGTTGGCGCCCACACGCGTGCGCACACACACGCACACACACATCCACCCACACACACACACAAAGTTAATGATGCTTTTAAAATCATTGCCTTTTATGACTGCCTTTTTAGTACTTTAAGAATATCTGTTTCAGTCTATCTGCTGGATGTCTTCCTTTTATCTAAAGTAAATACATTAAATCTTTCTAATTTCATCTATAAATCTACCCCATATCTTTTCATTCTTTGCTAATCTGTCCTTACTTTGTCTTTTAAGACATATGTGGGTTAATCCTAACCATTATGCACACAGCACGTCCTTGCCCTAATGGGCCCCCAAGAGGTCACCCTCCCTCCCTTCTTTCTTTTCTGTAGGGACTGAATAAACTATTTAAAAAGACAAAACTTCCCCACCCAGCTTTCTTTTTATTTGTTTTTAGTTCTTAGAATAACTAAGCTTTTCAGTATATTCATCATGGTGTTTAATTTAAGGCCATGCAATGGAGGGCTAATGGCTAAATCAGAAACAATTGTCATGTTTTAAGCCCAGGGTGAATTGCATTTTATTCCTAATTAAATAGGCCTAAAGCAAATTTCTAACAAATGTTCTTTCTTTTGTTGTCTGTTCTCAGTTTTTTACTTTGTTGTTGATTTCTTGACATAAGTAATTTATATATATATATATATATATATATATATATATATATATATATATATATATATATAATTATTTATTATAAATATATATATATTTCTAAATTCAACTTATTTTCCAGAATCTGAGTGTCAGATTATCAAAATGCTTTTTAGGAATGTATGAGTCCTCTGACTTTCTGGCAATGAATGATTGTAGGATTCATGCCACATGCCTTGACAAATTCACACACCAGCAACTTACTTGTTTATTTATGTATTTATTTTAATTTTTAGTTTTTAAGATAGAGTATGTCAAAACCTATCAATTAATTTTTGGAAAAAAAATAAAATTCTCCACTCATTTTTCCTGGGTATTTTTTCTGTGACATTTTTTCCTTTGTTTTTCTTCACACAATTATTTGGAAATCTTTCCAGAAAAAAAAAAAAAATCTGGAACTTTAACTAGTATCTGTTTGTAAGAATAAGGGAAACAGCGAAAAAAATATTTAAACCTTTGTAGTTTATTTCCTTTTTCAATTAAAAATTCAGATTACATATTATTTTTTAGGAACTGGTCATTTTATGATTATAGTCATAAGGTGTGCTTTCTGATAAATTTAAAACAAGAAACGGATTGTGTTTTTAACATATTCATACAATGGCTACATTTGGTTTTGCTGCACAAATATTTCTATTTTGAAATCAAACATGTGACTTATTAGCTTATCACAAAGCAAAGCCATTGATTGATATGATTGTCCTTGATTTAAATATCATTAATGTTTTTGTCAAATTTGCTTTTACTTTATATCAATTCTGACATTGGATCACATTTCAATGATTTTTTTTTCAAATGTGCATTATCAGTCTTTTTCTTTATAAAGTGACAAGACTTCTATTGTGACACTGAAGCACACAACCAAAGAAAAAAGTCTTCTCCACTCTTTCGCAGAAAACCCACCTTTGAATATATTATATCAGGTGCTTATCTCTTCATTCTTCAAATCCCATTCCTTTATCTGTCTTGCAGATATGAGTGTGTTTCTCTTCCAGCTTCCACTAAAGTTTCACTGCGCAAGTAAGCACTTTTGAGAGCCCAGCTGATTTACACACTGAGAGAGTGAGGACAGCTAATCAGCCCCCAAAATGTATGTATTAGGGCCTCTCTCTAATTCAACATTTATTACCCTTGTTATTTCATTATACATGACCTCGTTCGCACTAAGATTAGAGTGACTGCTTAACTACCTGAGCCAGTTCTGTATGGTTTAGACATGACTCCTTCCCTAACTGGTAGAGTTTGAGGCAAGCTTTTAGGGAGTGAACCAGCAGCACAGACCAAGCCAGACTGGATCGTGGGGACTCACTCACGGGGGTCCTATTTTTAGGACTTAAGAATCTTCCCTCAGTTTTCGTAAGCCCAGGAAGCTGCTGTTTGCATCATTTCTGAGTTATTTCTGAGCTCATATGTCTGGGTTCTAAGATTTTTCACCACAAGTCCATTCCAGAAGAGGCTCCACGTGAGATGGGGAAATCTTGTGTGGGGCAGTTAGAGACCATGAGTTAAGAGGATGCTTAGAGATGGAAAGCAACCGGGCTGTACCCTAAGACTGCTGCAACAGCAGGATGGAGCACCGTCAGTCCTCACGACGGCAGCCATTTCCGTTCAGCGCAGCAGCAGACATCCCAAGCGACAAAAAACTGTCATATAGAATAGAAAAGAAAACAAATGTAAAGACCAGAAAAGAAGAAATGATGTTGGAAATGTTCAAAAGTGATACGATTATCTAGACAGAAGTGAAAAAATAACCTTCAGACAAAATTTTGTCGGCTTGAGAGTAGTAATGTCAATATCCAAATGGTCTTTCTGTCCAGTGGTATCAAACGAGTAGAACATGTGACTTAATCTCATCAAGGAACATTAGCAAAATAAGGAATAAATCTAAGAAAAGATAGATATGATTTTATGGAAATTATTATAAGCCTTTAATAAAGGAAATCAAATATTACAACCATGGATAGAAAAATAGTGTAAAAACATCAACTCACTACAAATAAACTATAGAGCTATTGAAATCTCACTCATATTCCAGTAGGCTTTTCTTTTCCAGAGAAATTTATGATATTATTCTAAAATTTATTTGGAAAAACAAAAGACTAAGAATAGTCATGAAAACTCTGAAAAAGAACTAATCAGGTGGACTGACTTCACCACATACCCAGACTTTTACTATGCCAAAGGATTTAGTCTTTAGATTTATTAAGCTAGCACATATATGTGTAGAGATAGTCAAATAGATTAACAGAACAGCACAGTGAGCCCAGAAATACGTGGAAACTAGATATATAATGTAAGATCAATTCTAGAGCACTGGGTAAAGAATGGACCATTTAATAAATGATGCTGGCACAGCTGCTTAACCACAAGTTAAAAATAAGTAAGTAAATTGGATTGTTGCTTTATAGCGTGCACAGGAATCAATTTCAGAAAGCTTATGGGTATAAATATAAAAGACAAGCTTTCAATAATTTAGAAATATATCTTTAAGACTTCAGAATTTCTTTAAAATAATATGTATAAAACACAAACTGTAAGGAAATATTTATAAATAAGATTTCTGAAAAATTTAGAACTTTTGCTCATCACGAGACATGATAGAAAAAATTTAAAAAAAAAAAAAGACTCCACAAAGTGAGAGGAAATATTTGTAATATAACTGATAAAATATCAGTGTCCAGACCATAGAAATGATAGATGAATACACGATAGACTATAGGTAGACAGATAGATAGATAAGGGCATGTAAGAGAAGAACAAATGACTCATTTGTATAAAGAAAAAAACATGAACAGGTATTTTACAAAAAAATACACATGGCAAATTAAACTATGAAATGTTAATTAATACCATTAGGAATCAGGAAAATGTTATTAAATGCATAATAAAGTATAATTTTAAACTAGATTTCCCAAAATTAGTATCAGGCAATACCATTTGTTCTTAAGAATGCAAAAACCAAAAACATCGGGAAACTACTAATTAACGTAGAAGAAATGGTGAAAACCCTGAGTTTTGCAACTGTGGGTGTAAAGATTCCTTCAGGAAACCACTGTTAGAGGATGGTAGCCGGCCTCATGCTTCCCGAGATGGATGTCAGTGTATTTAGATGCGAAGCTGTGTGGTTTCTGCGTTGGGCTTTCAAGAGTATATCACGTGTGTGCGCGCGTGTGTCCACGCGACAGAGCGAGAGGATGGCTGTGGCCAGTTGTTGGCAATTCCCTTTCATCTATGTGGTAATTTTCCTTGAACACTCCTTCACATTTGAAAATGTTCTCTATGCTGAAAAAATTGAGACTGAGGGAGTGTTCAGTCACCTGTCAAAAATTCAAAAAACAATCCTTATCTCTGTTGAAAAGGTGCTGTAAAACCAGGCTGCTTAGAACCTTGAGATAATGCAGTGTATTGTCATCTAGCAGAGGGTCTCTGGTCCAGGAAGATGGGCAGGTTAGATAAAAAGGTGATAAATACAAGGGTAGATACATAGATGGGCAGATAAATAGATTTTAAATAGAAAGAAAAAGAGAGAGCTAGGTAATTTTAAATATATAAACCCACAACACATGGAAGAAATTAAAGAATGTTCCTATTTACTTAAGCACTTCATATTTAATACTAAGCAGTTTAATGAGCATTCCAAAATTGTATTACTCTGTGAACCTAGGCCATTAATAAACTATCATAGATTAATTTAATATTTTTAATGAAATTGAAATATCCCACAGTAGTCTAACCTCGGAGAAAAGCATTTCACAAAGAATGGCTTTCAGCAATAAATATTCATTTCTACCCTAAACTAAGAACGTATGGGTTGGGAAAAGCAAGGTAATCATTTTTATCTAGACTTGCGGAGCGAATAAATGACTTGCTGTTTCTTCCCTGAGAAGTGTGTTAGTTTAGGTAGCTTATTTTTACGATTTCAGGGGAGTGTAGAAATCACTGAATATCTTGGGGAACATTAATAAAATGTGGTGACAACAGCTTTTAATACTGGAAACACTGTCACAGCAGGCCTGACTTCTGTGCAATGAGTAATCAGGAGAAGCCAAGAAAATGATGTTAAACAGAGCGGAAGGAAGTGCAGATTTCCTGTCATTTCTGCACTCTTAGAAGACTCTGAACTGAGCCCTCAGTAGCAGTTTCTAAAATGTAGCAGGTAATACAGCAAAAGCAACTGCTGTTTTCGGCAGAGCCTAAATAAATTCTGATTTTTGTTGTTCGTGATACAGAGAAGTCCACACATATTCTCAGCCTCTCCCCAGCCCAAGCCTGCGGACACAGAAGCAGCTATGCCTTTCCCCAGGTTCCTGGGTCTGGAAGTCCTCTTCCCTCCTTCAGGAGCCACGTGAAATAATTTAAAAAATAATTCAGCTTTCTTGGGAACTTAATATTTATCTTCTTTTGATAAGTAATGCAGTCAAACTACTGGAGTTGAGTATATACATCTTCTTAGAAGTTTTAATAAAATCTATCTTGAATGAATCAGAAGAGAACCTAGTAATTTCTGTTACATTTTGTCAAATAATTTAAGAAGATATTCAGGAATATATTCATTTAAATCCATAGCAACATTTTAAAGGGAAGTTAGCTATCAAATTATTGCAATTCATAGAAGAAAAATCCTCGTTTTTGAATTATATTAACAGGAATTTCATTGAGGGCCTAAAGAGTAACATAACATAAATAACTTTCTACTATTTTACAGGAAAGGCAATGTTCTGGCTGTGGCCCAGGCGTTTGATTTTTGAGTGACTTAGCCACAAGCTCATTTTAAAAATTATTTATTTATTTATTTTTATTGAAGGTGGCCACAATTTAAAATCACTTTGTTGCTGTTAGCTTATCTATCTGTGATATAGATATTTGTCGAGCATCCCTGACCCCTCAGAGATGCGGGTAAACCTCAATTAAGTTTGTGATCACAGGAATTGCTGATCGAGGTGTTTTACACCTTTCATGGAGTTTTTGCATCTCTCTGACTCTGCGTTTTGAAATCTTATTGAGTTATTTCTCCTGGACAAAATCCTCAATTTATAACTGTATCTTCACTACGTTTTCCAGAAAATACGAACATACTCAGCATTTCATGCTGTGACAACATTTCTGGAGGCTTGAGGGCTTCCTGGGTGGGAATACATCCTTCCTTTCCTTTCTGTTTGCTTGGCCCTTGTCTGTTGCTTCTGTGTCCTCCTCCAACACTTTGTCTCCTGGTGTGCGATTCTCCAGAGGCCCCTGAGAAAGGTGGTCCGGCCTCAGACTCTGACAGTGTCTCTGTAGGGAAGCGAGACCAACAGGCCAGCTCAGCTTTCTTTTGTTTTTATTTTTTATTGAAGTGTAGTTAACTTACAATGTTAGTTTCAGGTGTACAGCAAAGTGATTCAGTTATCTGTATACATACATATGAATATTTTCTTTTCAGATTCTTTTCCATTATATGTTATCACAAGAAATTGAATATAGTTCCCTGCTCTAGGTCCTTGATGTTTATCTATTGTGTATATAGTAATGTGTGTCTGTTCATCCCCAGCCCCTAATTAATCAGTCCCCACCCTTTCCCCTTTGGTAACTATACTTTGTTTTCTAAGTCTGTGAGTCTGTTTTTGGTTGTAAATAGAATTTGTATCCTTTTTTTACACTCCATATATAACTGATACCATAATGATATTTGTCTTTCTCTGTCTAACTTATTTCACTCAATGTAACAACCTCTAGGTCATCCATGTTGCTGAAAATGGCATTATTTCCTCCTTTTTGATGGCTGAGTAGTATTCCATTGTGTGTATGTATATGTATATATACATAGCACATTTCCTTTATCCAGTCATCTATTGATGGATATTTATGTTGATTCCACATCTTGGCTATTGTAAATAGTGCTGCTATGAGCATTGGGGTGCAGGTGTCTTTTCAAATTGAAGTTCCCTCCAGATATATGCCCAGGAGTGGGATGGCTAGATCATATGGTTAGTCTATGTTTAGTTTTTTAAGGAACCTCCATACTGTTCTCCATAGTGGCTGCACCGATTTTCATTCCCACCAGCAGCGTAGGAAGGTTCCCTTTTCTCCATACCTTCTCCAGCGTTTATCATTTTTGGACTTTCTAATGCTAGCCATTCCGAACTTGAGGTCTTTCCTGCGCATACCTGCTCTCCTTCCAGCCGTCCCTATTTCTGTGGACTCCACATTATCATTTTACTTCCTCAAAGGAAGACAGGAAGCAGTCATCTGAAATATTACTCCTCTCCCCAATATCGACAGTTCCATTGTTGTTGTTTTTGCTAATGATTTTATTATGAAAATGTTCATGAGACTTTTTGGCTTATGGAGTTGGGAAATAGTCATGATCTGAAATTCGAATTGTTAAATGAAACATTTCTATCTGTAGTTTTGTGGGCATTATCTGACCCAAGGTGACCCAATCCTGGAAGTGCACATGGCAGTCAGTCCTTCATTGATACAAGTAAGGAGAATGGGCTCAACTGGGTCTTGAAAGCACGAGTCGGTTCTACGAGCAGGTGTCTGACATTCACGACACTGCTGTTTATTTATTGTGAAGTAGCGCTCAGCCCATTTATAGGAGTTCCCTATAAATAGTTGCTTTTACAGATGGTTTTTTCCAGAGATGTTTGAACCACCGGAGAGTGTTTTGCTGCAGCGTGAGAGCCGCACTGAGGGTTGCCCTGGAGGACAGTGGGGAAGAAGACTCCTCTCTAATTTGGCAAAGTTTCAAGTAGCATCTCTTTTCCAATGTAGTGTGGGAAAAGTGACCCCCAACCATCTTGCTGAGGCCTGAGTTGGAACATTAAAAAATACATTTTAGAGAGGCACTGGTTTGCATGTTCTCCAAATATTTATTTCATTTATGTGTCAAATACCCTAATGTCGGCCCGAGGTCTTTCTTGAGATTAAAACATTTTAAATAACTTTTTAAGCAGTGAACGTTTCATTTCCTCCTTCTATAGGTAGTTAACAGCTACCTATAGAACTTAAACATTATCATTCTAGCATAAAACCATAGTATTTCAGTGTTTGAATTGACCTTTAAGTCACTAAAACCAAATATCATCTGATGTTTGGATTCCCTCTATTCCTCTATTATTTCTAGTTTTTTTTTTTTTCGCCTGAGTACTAAATATCAGCTTTCCTTTGAATGATAAATGAATAAATGATAAATGAATATATTATGAATAAAGCATTTCCTCATCATTAATCGTACTGAAAACAGTGGCAGGCATTGTAGATACTGTTTTGTAAGAGTCAGATCACACACACTGGCACCTCTGACTTAGCTTCTTAAATATTTCCTTATGTTGCCAAACAAACGTTTTAGAAATTGAATTTATACTCATTTAAACTTCAAATAACTTTGTGACACAAATGATGCTGGAAAAAAAAAAGAAACACTCTTATTTTAAGACCTGATATTTTAGCAGTGAACCAATAAACTATTGTGATAAACCTAAGTTATTAAAAAAAGGACACATAAATATACAAATACACAACATATCTGGATATATACCTCCAAGAAGGAAAACTTAACGGAAGTGAGAAATTTGCACTGCAAGCTGATTACAGAAAGAAGTGTAGTAGGGAACCTGTTTCAAAATCAAAACTAGTTTGTATTTTTTTTTTAAGTTGCTTGATTTGAAATTTCTGCATTGACCTTTTTTTTTTTTTTTTAAAGAACAAAGCAAGCTATTCATTTTCCTTAGGCATATTAAGAAAACATGATAACTTGAAGACAGGAAAATTTTTCTCGAAGTTAAGCCTACAATGGACTCTTAATTGAATGTCTTTTCATAGTTTCAACATCAGAGATCATTTCCATGCTCAAATTTTAAAAAGTCAAGCTTCCCATTCCTGACCACCCCTTACACCTCACTAGCTATTGGTAAGTGACAATGCCTGAGGCAAACTAAAGGAAACATTAGTCTCTACAATTAGAGAAGTGAAAAAGGTTAAAATAAGGAAATAGCATTATTTGAGTTTAAAGGAATGAGGAATTTGTCCAGCCATCTGTCTGTTGCTTACAGGGAGGAAGGAGGAATCTCAATAGGGAAAAATACTGGACCAACCAAGACAGGCAGGTACACGCAATCCTCTCCCTGATAGTTCAACAGTCAACATGACCTCCTTTTGTTAACAGTGTCCCCACACAAAGTAACACCGTCACGTGACATAATAGTCCCTTTATTCCATTCCAGAGGTGGGGTGACTAGGTAACGAGCACTCCTCTCCGTTCCAAAACTGGCTTCTTGTGATCTGAAAATCTCTGGCTGAAGAATGAGTATAACCACTTTAGAAATACCTGGTATCACAGAATGGATAGAAAACAAAATAACAGCCACGAAAACTGCCAGTGAGGCAAGGCACACAGAGGAAATGACATATTATGTCACCATAATTTGCTGGAAAGTGATAACAAAGATTTGATGTCATAGTATGCAATCAAGTAGTCTCGTTTGTAGCCAACTGGCTTGTCCCGGGTTCTGCAGCTTGAAAGCTCATCTCCCTTGCCGGTTATCCCCCAGGTCCACAGCTGAGGGGTAAATTGGGGTGCTTGTCTCCTTCGTGGAATACTCAATGTAAGAAATTCAACTTCTGTCCAGGCAGGTTTGGAGGATTCGGGGATTTCTCTGGCAGGGTGAGCAGTCCCAGACTTCTGTTTTGCGTTGCGGGGAATTCGGGGGCCACTCCACAAAGTGATCACCTACAGCAGAGCCCGGCACACCACAGCCATTGGGCCAGACCTGTTCTGGTGCCTGTTTTTTGCACGGCCTCCTATCAATGAGAGCCTTCTTCAAGTGTTTAAGTTGTTTCTAAAAATCAAAAGAAAACTAATAGTTCATTACATGGGAAAATCCTAGGGAGGTCAAACTTCAGGGTCCGTAAATAAAGTTTTATTGGAGCACAGCTGCGTTCAGACACCTCCTGCGTGTTGGCCGCTTTCCCACGGTAGGGCAGGGCTGAGTTAGGTCTCATTGAACGTCTCATCCATTTACTGTGTGACCCGTCACCAGCAGTGTTGGTCAACTCCTGACCTAGATACCACAATGGGGACGTCTGCCACTTAGCAACTGATTTTAGACTTCTGTTTCTTTCTATAGCCCATGTTTATACCTTTTATTTGGAGGAAAAAACAAAGAACAACAACAAAAACTTGTCTCCTAAAGAACAGGGCATTTCATTCATCTCAGGAAGACGCATCAGTGCCTTTGTTTACACAATGGAGGCGAGGGGTGTGGGGGACGGTGGTGGCCAGTCGGCCCCTGGCTTCTCCCTGGTCCTCACACTTTCCCCAGGTGTCTTCCCAAGTCTAGGCGCCAACCTAGGGGGGAAGCAGGAGGGAGAATGTGATTGTTTCTTTCAACCAAACAAAGCCCATCATCATATCAATGTCCGCCATTCTGGATTTCACTCCGGGCTGCAAAGACTTTTTATTTACCCTGACTGTATTGTATTTTTTTTTCCTTAACTTTTAAATACGCCAGTGTGGACTAACCATAGTGTTTCCCCTATAAGCCTTTATGGAAGCTAACAAGAAGTAGTCAACGTATTTCAAAGTGTTGACATTTTTTCCCTAAATTTCCCAAAGACTCAAACGTGGAATGTGAAAATATGACTCCCAAGTGATGGCAGGTGACGGTTTAACAGCTAGAAGTTTTGCTCCTGACGTCCCAGCGGGGGACAGAGACATAACAGTCCTATTACCTGCTTTCACTCAGACCACGGCTCTTTTTTACTTTTTACTTTTCTTTTTCATGTGCCAGGGGTTACATTAGTCTGGATTCCTTGGGCACCAAGTACTGAACTGAATTCAGATTAAGCAAAACTATGGCTTTATTGGCACGTGGAATCAGGAAATTGCAGAGTAAAGCTGGCATTGACCCAAGCAGGGAGTCAAATGATCAGAATTCTGTGTCTCTCCTTTAAAATCTCAACTCTGTGTTCTGTGATGTTGCTTTCATGTGCGTAGCTGAAATGTAATTGGATGAGCTTTATTTGAATCACCTCCCTAACTTCACATCATCAGAGGCTTTAGCCAAAACCAGGTGGAGAGGGGCTCCTTCCTCAGAGGAGAAGTATTCACAGAAAAGTCACCAGCATCCTCTCTGTTTCCTGTATACAACTAAATGTTTTAAAAGACAGCTTAGTAATATGCCTTAAAATTTAAAATGAGCACCCAAACCGGAATATTTACATCATGTGAATCCAGGGGGTGGAGTGGAGACTAAAATCGAACATATGTCAACGGGGTGTGAAAAGAGGTGATAACTCAAGAGTGTTTATAAATACCTAACTTTCCATCAGCAGGAGTCAGCAAATTAATACTTTTAATGAAAGTGAATCAAAATATGTCAGAATATGGAAACTAAGCAAAATTTTAAAAAATGTGTTTATGGAATTAAATTCAGTACAATCATATATAGGGGCCCAAAGGTAATTACACTACAATATCTATAGGATGTTATTATTTACTTATGTGCAACAAATTTGATATTTCTAAGTTACATATATGTATTTAAAAGCAAAGAAAATCATAGAAGATACTAAAGAAAAAAAAAGATAGCATTCATTTTCTCTAGGACACTTTATTGAGATTTTTGCCCTAGACTTGTCTCTGAAGTTTAAGCTGTTACTCCAATAACATATTCATGTATAAACAATGTGAGTAAATATTTTTTAAATTATAAAATATATGTTACAGATGAGTAACTGTAATAAAGTAAAAATAAAGTAATTTTATTTCTGAAAAATCTAAGGAAAATATCTTAAAATTATTTGGAACAGATTTCAGGACAGTGCCTGGTTATAAATTTAATATATATCAAATCAGTAACTCGCTCTACAAGAAGTATAAACAGAAGGTTAGAAGGTATTACAGCATGAAGTTCCAATTTACAGCAGCAATCAGAAAAATGTCATACCTAGGAAAAAATGAAATGAAACATATGAATCTACAGTGAAAAACCACAAAATGCTTTTTAGGAATCAGAAGAAAAGTTTAAAAAAATGTGAAAAATATTCACAACATATATGATAACAGATGAATTTATGCAATACAGGGAGAGTTCTTACAATTCGATATTTGAACGACCCCAATCTATTTTTATGAAAATGACGTTTACCTTGTGAAGTAATAGACAAGCAGTTTATTCACATGTGAAAGTTTGCCCAGTTATGAGTCCAGGACTTTGTAGTCCTCTTCTCTTTCCCACCTACTTCTAATCTAGGACACCCCTAATGCATTTTATGCATCTATTGTTTCAACGACTATTTATTGATCTTCTAATGGGCCAAGAACTGGGACGGACAGGAGGAGTCGAACGGATTACGAAGTGTGTGACCTTGCCAATAGGGAAGTTATAGTCAATGCGGCTTCCTTTAAAAGGCAATGCACTAATTAATTACCTAATAGGAAAATGATCCTGGTGGGCAGGCGAAGTAAATCTGTGTCCGGAGGATGAACCACAGTGTCCCCGTGATGGAAATGGTCTAACATGACTAACCTGCCAAGGAGAAGCCAGGCTCAGGGAGGGGAGGCCTGTCGGACTCTCACATTAACTTTGGCGATGGGAAGTCCGTATGATTAAGTGAAGGCTTAACATGCATTTCAACCGCCCTGCCAGCCTTGCCCGTGCACCCACCGCAAGAGCTTGCCTGCGGGAAGGCGCTGAGTGACGGCCACGGGACAGCCCTGTCCAGCTGGCTCACTCCCTCCCGGCCTGCGAGGCTTCCGCTGGGAAACCCACTCACAGCCTCACGGGGGTTCCATTGTACGTCGGGGTATTTTTTCTCCTGCTGTCTTAAGAATTTTCTCGTTATCTTTGATTTTAGGCAGTTTTATGATAACACGTCTTGGGAAAGATCTTTTTGGAGACCTGTTGAAGGTCATGACCTTGGATGTCCAGGTCTCTCCCCAGATTTGGGAAGTTCTCAGTCATTATGTCTTTAAACAGCTTTTTGCTGCTTTCTTCTTCCCATCTCCCTCTGAAGCTCCAGGAATACCCGAGTGTTGCTTTAGATGCCACCCCGTGGTTCACAGAGGCTTTGCTCAGTGATTTTCTTTCCTTCTTTCTTTTCTCCCCTCGGACTCGGCAACTTTGAATGACCTGTCTTCTGCCGCACAGGTTATGTCTTCTACGGCGATGCTCTCTGTTGCATTTTCACTTCATTCATTATGTCTTTCTGCCTTAGAATTTCTTTTTTTTTTTTTTTTTTAATGATTTCTATGTCTCTTGTTTAACGTTTTGTTTTGTGCGTACGTTTTCCTGATTTCACTGACTTGTCTTTCTGGTGTTTTGTGTTCGCTTGTTTGTCTGTGGTTTTGGGGTGGGTTGTCTGTAGTTTGCCGAGTTTCCCTACAGCAACTACAGTGGGCCCTTGAACAACGCCAGCTTGAGCTGAGCGGCTCCACACACACGTGGGCTTGTTTTCAGCAAGTACGTGCTCAGTTCTTCACAGGCCGCGGCTGACTGGCTCCGCGGGTGTGGGGCTGCAGACACGGGGCCGACTGCAGGGTTACACCGGCGTTGTCTGCTGCGTGGCGGGTCTGTGCCCCTCAGCTCTGCATTGTTCAAGGGTCAACTGTGTTTGTTTTTGTTTTTGTTTTTTATTTTATTGAAGTATAATCAGTTCTTCATCAGGAGAACTGCAGATCCCCATTTTTAAAGAGTTGGCTACTGGAAAATTATGATGCTCCTTTAGCGATGTCATGTTTTCTTGATTCTTCATGTTCCTTGAAGACTTGCCTTGGTCTCTTTCATTTAAAGAAGCATCACCTCCTTTGGTCTTTACTGACTGGCTCTGGGATAGAAATCCCTTCTATCAGCCCTGCCAGGGAGTCTGCGGCTTTCTCAGACCATCTGCGGATACGCCACCTGCGGGTATGCCTACCTGCGGATACACCCACCTGCGGATATGCCCTGCTCCACATTTCTTGTTCCCCTCTGGGTAGGGACTCTTCAAAGTGTACGCATTCATTTGAGCCACAAAGCCAGGTCAGATGCTGGCAGCCTGCGTGTGCAATCCCCCTGGTGATGCTGAAGGCTCACGTTCTGGTACTTTTTCCCAGCCCTGCAGAATCCAGGCAGTTCTCTGCCTGTGCTCATTAGCCATCTGCACCGTGTCACTCCTGCCACTGTCACCAGTGTACACAGGGACATGACCACGGGTGAGGGTGGGTGGGGGTGAGGTGCACAGAGCATTGGGGGTGCCCGTGAGCCAGTGGGGGATCCATGGGCAAGGTGTCCCAGCAGCTCATCGACAGACTTCCTGGCCGGGTCTGCAGAGTCATTCGCAGGATCCTTGTTCCTTTGATGCCCTCCAGGAGCCCTGGGAGAGCTGCTCACTGCCGCCCCCACCTCCCCCCTACCCCCTGGGCCATTCATGCAGCGCTCTTCGGGTTTATGGATGGGAACAGAAAGAAATGGGTCTTGTTGGCAGCTTCTCACACGGCCAGGAAAACGGGGCACTCACTCATATGCCCTCACCAGATAAATGGCAGGCCGAGGAATCCTCTCTGGGCACTGACCTGTGCTGCCTTGAGGGAGGTGTAATGGAGACACAGTGAAGTTGTTCCTTTCACCTTCTTCAGTGCCCAATCTTGGATCATTTTTGCTCTAGCAGTCTGCTGGAACTTCTCCACTCGACTCCCAGCCTTCCACAAAGGCTTTTCAGTCTGTGGGTGATTATCTAAATCAATATTCTTTGCCAGGGAAGATGGTAGAAATCCATTATACCACCATGTTGATGATGTCACTTCTATCTATCTATCTGTCTGTCTATCATCTATCTATCTATCTTTTTTTTTTAAACCATACAACAAAACCTTTATTAACACTTTGAATAGGTTGAGATATTACTGAAACTGGTCATTTCTGGCCAGAGGGCAGAGTAATGCCATCATTCCTATATTGTCTAATTAAGCAAATGGAAAGGTATTGTCTGTGATATGGATCCCACGATGTTTGTATTCTTGTCATAACCAGCTTTTAGATTTGGTGCTCACTAATTATACATGACACTGACTGTTGACATCTGTTAAAAGCAAGATTTTAAGATATAATTTCATTTTATGTAATCTTGAAAAATAAGCCTTAAGAAGTCATGTACATGTCACACAAAAGCCGTGGCCTTTTCTTTTTAGTGCATCACAAAGCTCTCCACACATCCTATATAGCAGGGTCCTATTTGGCAATGAATTAAACAGAATCTTCTACCAGTGTCACTGCCCTGTGACTCTCATTCTAGACTCTAGTGGCCTTAGTTTCCAAGCTGTTAAAGATAAAGATTATAAATGGGCCCTAAACCTACCAGGGCAATGAGGTGAGATATATAAACCTGTACTTTTATCAGCCAATGTTTAGCCTACTGGCCAGTTTTGTCAGAAATGACCACTATAAAATCAAAGATTTGTCTCTCATTCTTAAAGCAGTTTGTCAACTGTTGAGAGAAATTTCATCTCTGTTTCAGCCTCGTTTTAAAAACAACTCTATCTGAATATTGAAAGACAGTTTTCTGAAAATAAAATAACACTGTATTTAACACGCATGCAAGTTGCAATTTTAAAGAAGCTTGCTTTCACATAAGCCACCACACGGAGAGGGCTCAAGGAGCTACCCAATGTGGATCTGTTTCTCTAGAAAACAATCAGAGAATGAACAATTTCCACCAAAATCGAAATACGTTACTTCTGAAACAGAACGCATTGGGATAAATTCCCCATGCCAATTTTCACACTGCTTGAATGTAATAATGACCATTTAAACTTCCAGTGCCATGGTATGACGGGCCCACATAGGGAGGGCCTGAATGTAGTCTCTAGAAACTGCGAGGGTCTGCAGCTAGCAGCGAGCAAGAATGTAGCACCTCAGTCCAACGACCACAAGGAAATGAGCTCTGCTGACAGCCTGAGGGAGCACGGTTGCAGATTTTTCTCTAATTTGAGCCTCCCGAACAGTACACCATTGGTCGACATCTTCATTTAAGCCTTGAGAGGCCCTGACTCATGGAAACTGTAAGATGATACATTTGTGTCATTTTAAGCCACTAAGTTTATTACTCATCAATAATAATAATAAAAAAAAATACCAGGTTGCTGTTTATAGCAGGAAGGAAGAATTCCCTATTGATGTTGCCATAATGTAGTCAATATCCTGGAAAAGTGAATCTGAATGAGTATATTGACCAGAAAAGACTGAGCTGAGGTCACAGAAGCACGCACAGGCAGGAAATGCTGAACAAGGGAGCACACGTGCCAGTGCAGAATGTGTCCTTTGAGATCATTGAGGCCAATCTTATTTCACAGGCACAGGGGGCGTATTTCTCTCTGCACCCTTAGCTGTGCCAGCCAGGGCAGCACGCTGACCCGGAGCCACAGGATGGTACCCAGATGCCATCCCAGCCCCAGGTCGGCCTCTACGTCAGCTGCCTGGGAAAGACAGAGAGGAATTATTGTCCCAATATCTTTGGTGTTTACTCTCAAGCCTTTTCCTTCAAGTTAGCATAACGAAAACAAACAGAATAAACAAAATAAGGAATCCTACACTATAAACCAAGGGGTCTCTATATTTTCCCCTGATCTCAATTCCAATAAAAGGCGCTGTCTGCTGCTTAATATCAAAATAGGTTTGACATAAAGTAGCTAATATGTGAGGTCCATACATGAAAAGTATAGTAAGAGTGGCATCGTTTATCCTCTGCAAGTTCCACCTAAAAAGATTATTTTGGCGTCTTTGATAATATTGGCCTAAAACCTCAGGTGACTTCTAGAAAACGTCATGGAAAAAAATTAATGCAGATATGTTGGGAATAGGGCTCATTTTTCCATGGATCCCAACAGGGTGGATCTAAGTGGGAATTTCCTATTCATTTCAAAGGGAAATACCAGCCATGATCACTTCTGTGTGGTTTTAAATAAGACATGCATGTTATCATTAAGAGTCTGAAATCAAAAGGCTAAGATCTGAAGTCATGTTGGAATGGGCTGTGAATAATGGACCATATAAGCGTGATGAATTCTTTCAATTTGATATTGTGAAACAGGAAATCAGATCAAACTTTATCCAGTTAAAAGTAGTCCTTTAATTTTTTTATGGTGAAGGAAAGGTTCTCCAAATATTCCCACACAATCAGCATCTTGTCTGACTCACTAAGGCACCAATTACATATCTTACCGATACCAGGAAATTTGAATGATTGAAGTCCTGATGCATTTTTAGAAATAAAAAAATGTCCCTCAAATAAAATCTCACAGCTTCATAATATTTGTATGTCCTTGGGGGAAAAAAATGTCCTAGATAGAACTAATAAAAGTACTAAAAATAAATCACACACTCCAAAGGACAAAAATCACAGAGAAAAGGCAAAATATTTTTGCTGTGTGTGCTCAGTGTAATGTGTATTTGTCCTTGACAACACTGGAAAAACCATTACCTAAAAAATAATTAGGAGAGTCAAAGAGGAAAAATATCTACTAAAATATTTACTGGAAAACAGGGATGGAGACTCCATGCTGTTAAGAAGTACGCAGATCTTCCTCAGTGTGTGATGGGGCCGCCTTCCAACCACATTGAGTTGAAAATATTGTACATCAGAAATGCATTTAGCACACCTAACCTACCAAATGTCACTGCATAGTCTGCCTGCCTTCAACACACTTAGGATACTTGTGTTATAGTTGGGCAAAATCATCTAACACAAAGACTGTTTTATAATGAAGTGTTGAAGAGCTCACGTATTTATTGAACACTTTACTAAAAGTGAAACGCAGAATAATTTGGGTGCAGAATTGGTGTCAGTGTATCAGTTGACCCTGATGGCCGCTGACTGGTAGCTTTCTCCCACCCAGCATTGTAGGAGAAGCTCAGGCAGCATATTACTAGCCTAGGAAGAGATCAAAATTCAAAATCTGAAGTGCATTTTTCACTAAATGTGTATCCCTTTGGGCCACCATAAAGCTGAAAAATCCTAAATCATTAAGTTGGGGACCATATACACATTATCATTCAATGTTATTTATTTGACTTAACTTTCCTGAAAATGACATATCATTTACCAAAATTGACAGTTTTAATAAATGGGTTTTCACACTTACATTTTGATGTTGGAAAATCAACTACAAAAAAAAAAAAAAAAAACCACATTTGACACTTGGATTCCACAGGCTTAATGTATATTTAAGACTGACATTAAGTTTCACATTGGTTTTTAGCCACAACGAAAGAGGACATTCATTTAAAAGAAAGAAATTATGCACATTAGAAAGGTATAGAGTATGAAATGTTTTAATTTTTCTAATTCTTAGGATGTATCATTAAAGTGAAAACCAGAGAGAGGGGTTCCCTCCCCCAGCATCAGGGGCTGGAAATGAACAGTGGGGTGACAGGGCAGAGCCCGGGGTCCATCCTAATCTATAGCACCAGACTCCGTGGTGGCGAGAGCTCTCCCCGGCCCTCGTCATCCAGACTGTGGTTCCCAAGCGCCTCAGCCTCAGCTGTAGACGTGACCGAAGCTGCTGTATTAGCGTCCTAGGCCGCCATCACAGACGACCACAAACTGGGTGGCTTCCAACAACGTTAATTCATTCTCTCCGAGTTCTGGAGGCCTGAAGTCTGAAATCAAGGTGTCAGTAGGGTCGGTTCCTTCTGAGGGCGGGGAGTGAGAATCGGTTCCCTGTCTCTCTGCTAGCTTCTGGTGGCTTGCCTGCAGTCCTTGACTTCTACATACATCACCCCGATCTCTGCCTCTGTCTTCACATGGTGTTCTACCCTCTGTGTGTCTTCACACGGCCTTCTTATGAGGACAGCTGTCATTGGATTTAGAGCCCACGCAACCCAGTATGACCCTAAGTCATTACCTCTGCAAAGACTCTGTTTCTAAATGAGGCTACATTCTGAGGTTCCAGGTGGACACGGGTCCATGGGAGATGCCATTCATGCCAGTAGAGTGTGCCCCCCAGCCCCTCAAAATTCACATGCAACCCAACCTCCCCACAACTCATAAGCCATTCCAGAATGAATTTGAAATCCAGAATCACATCTAAGTATCACCTCAAAAGGTTCCAAATGTCATCCTATAAATAACTTAAATCAGGTGTGGAAGAGACTCTGCATAATCCTAAGAAATCCTCTCTTCCAGCTGCTGGTCAAGGTCAGCAAGGCTGGGACCCCCATCCTCAAGTGGCCTTAAAAACATGATAGTTGATTAGATTTAGAGCCCATCCTAATCCAGTCAAAATACATAAAGTTTGCCAATTATTTTTATTACATAACCACCATCATCAGAGGTGAGACCAAGTAGGGTTACACTAAGAATTAGATCCAACTTCCAAACCATGATGTGATGGAAAGAGAAGAATTTTTAATAAGAAGAGAGGGGGAAATGCATTCTATTTTGAAGGTCCTGCTTAATGCGTCTCTTCTGCTGATATTTTATAGTGTCAGATACCAAGCATCCTCAGTCTAAGGCATCCCAGATTTTTATGACAAAGCCCATGATTGACAGGCATTAATCAAGTACTGATCATCAGTAAGTGATCACGTATCACATGTAGATATCTGGCAGTTACAACAGGAGAGAGATGCAGCCTCTGGGCGTGCAAAGTTGGGGAGATGCTGTTAATTGTGAATAAATAAGTAAATAAATAAATGCATTAATTATACACTTTTGATTGATGAATTTAAAGGGAAGTATCATGGGACACACCTTTTAGGTGCAGGATTTAATTTATTTCCACTGCAAATGTGAGATCTTTTCTTACATCTTATAAGCCCAAGAGAGCTATTCAGCTAGAGCTGGTTAGCAGGAGCTAAAAAGGAAGGTCTTTTATTAAACCAAATCACTTAATTATGTCTCCCAACCTGGGGTCATTATAAGCTAGACAGACAGCAAATTTAATGAGAAAAAACGCAAACATGCTTAGAGTATGCATTCGGGTCAGTTTGAGAGGAAAAGTTACTCATTTCCATAAAGACTGAGGAGGAATGGAACAGGAAGAAAGTGTGATGCAGAGAAAAAAAGTCTCCGGTTTTTCCTGAGTAGAGTGTTGGAAATACCATGTTATTATTACATATGAGAATATGGCCTCATTATTATATTCAGATTAACTTATTCAGAATATGGTGCATTCTCAGAATATTTGATACACCCATGTACATAAGTATATGTTAAAATGCTTTCTAATAATTATCTCTGGTCCACTATCTAAATATATACAGAAAGAAAAAATGTTATTTGCAATTGAATTTAGTTTAATTTGAATGCGTATTACATAGGCATAGGTGTTAAACGTCTGGCGTATATATTTATGTGCCAGAAAATATACTAGTGTCAGGATACAGATCCTACATTTAAGAAATTACTTTTTTAAGGAAAAAAAGAGCTTTCAGAAAAAGGTAGGAAAGAGTTCATATAATAATTATTCGTTAAGTCATAGAACATACAAAGTATGATGTCAATACGCTTGTGACGATTGGCATGATCAATGTTGCAACTCATTGGTGCTAAATTAACATATTATTGGAAAACATTTTGACATTTTAAAGAAGTTTATAATTATTATTTCAACTTGACATCAGAAGAATGTTTGCCGGGTATTCCCATCCTGATTTTACTCTTGGGTTGATGAATACATTTTAATGATAAATTCAAAATGATAGACATAAATACTCCTTAATGACAGAGTATTTATAATTTTATAAAATATTTAGCAAAAATAGATACATGGTAGATAAATAGAAATAGAGATTGATATCCAGGCACTATACGTGTAATGTTAGTGGTTTCAATCGTTTGCTTTTAAGCAATTACGTTAATGTAAGATTATTAAACTGGGATCACAGTTGCTCTAGAGATTATCCCCAGCATCAAATATAATAAAATCGACTCATTTACGGCTTAATTTTCAAATAAGCCAATCTATGTCTTCCTGTTTTTCAAAAATATTACGTTTTTACATTAAAACCCTGCCACTGAATTTCACTAACGGGGAACAGTAGATTCTAGCTTTACATTCCCATGAACAAATGACGTACCCAGGATCCTGTAAAGAAATTCGAAATTAAGATATTGTATCTCATTAAACATTTTTAGGCTTCATTATAAAGAATCAGTACTCTGTGGTTTTCAGCAAACATCCACATGTCCGCACGTGCACACACACACATACACGCACACATTTTCTTGTTTTGTTATCTGTATATAAAGTAACATACCTGGAGAGACGAATGGAAGAAACCAAGATACATACCACTGACACCTGTGCAAGCATGTACCTGTGTGTATTTTAGGTATTTAGTGTAAGTGCATCCAGGACACCTCTCTCAGTGTGCCCTGCCCCTCGCACCTGAAACAAGCCGTCTGGTTACCTAGCAGCTGCTCCCTGACGCTCCTCAACCTTCTCCCTGCCCAGACCCCTTACTCTCCTGTCTGACCCTGCTTGTCCCTTCAGGTTCCCTGCACTCCTCCAGGCAGAATTACTGAGTATTCCCTCTGTGCTCAGTTAGTGTTTTGTTCTATCTTCTCTTCCATTGTTAATGGCATTTCTACATTATGGACCATTTATATGTCTGTTTACACAACTAAACCACTAACTTCTGGGGGGAAAAAAGAGATAATGTACATCATTTTATCTTTATAACCAAGCACTGTTTGGGAGATAATTGGTAGATGTGCAGAATAAGTTTTGTTGAAAGAATGACCGGAGAAATTGTCTTATGCACCCTTTTGGGTATCCTAGTTAAATTTAAAAGTACGTGATTGTGTCATTTCTATGACAGAATTAATGGACCGAACTGAAGACAGGGCAGTTGGTTATCATTTCCTTGCAGCCAATTTGGACCAGAAGCCAAGCAATCAAATGTTTTGTCAGATGTAGCTACCGACTTTAAATAGAACTGAGAAATCGGCAAATAAAAGGGCATTTGTTCACCAACCATTGAGACGATTACCCAAACATGAGTCCCGAACTGCACATAAGTGCTGTTTGCAATGTATTATTTATACTGTTCTGAGTTGATGGGAAACACTGTAAAATTAAGCATGCAATATCCAGACCCCTCCTCCCAAATCCCCAAATCAGCAAATCAGATGTAAAACCCAGGGAAGCAGTGTGTCCTAGAACTTGAGTTTGGACAAAGGGAAGCCTCCGTTTAATGTTTGACTCCACCAATAACCAGCTCGGTCACCTCATGTACATCACTTACCCTCCCCAGCTATAGTTTCTTCAAATCTAACATGAGCACAATAATGCCTACTTCAAAAATTTGCTGGGAAGAACAGAAGCTATCATGTACACCTAGCCTAATGCTGCAGTGCTGAATAGATTAAAAAAAAAAAAAAAAAAAAAAAAAAACTCCCTATCTGCTATTTAAAAGGAAAGTCCCTAAATCTGAGAAGTGTTCTGTCTCTAGGTTTAAATGTGGATTCCTATGGTAGTGAACACATTTCTGGTGGTTTCAGAGAGCTCTTGGCAGGACAAAGTAACATTCCGCTGTTTTATTGCAACATGAAAAACACTAGATGCACAAAATTAAAGTTCAGGTTAATCAAAATATTGCTTGACAAAGCAAATAATTGAATTGCACTTGCCGCGCACTGTGGTAGACGGTAATTAACATGCAGCATCTCCAACATTTGAGTACAACTTCCAATTTCCATTTTAACATCATAGACTGCTGTCTACACATTTTTTAATGGTGCCCATGATAATAATATATTCTCTTTTTAATCATATTCCACGTTGCAAGAAATGAAGCTTGCAATTTTCCCAGGTGCTTACCAAATTACTACTGCAAGCGAATTCTCATCCCCCAAGTTGAGAGTTTCAATAGAGCACACATTAACAGCCTGCTTATGTTCCTCCTGCACAACAGAAGGTAAGTTAATATGTGCCTCAATTATATCCAGTTTGTGCATTTATAGCACCCTGTGGGCAGCAGTAAGAAAGCTGTAAATGTAGTTATCCCTGCTTCTTTAATGGTCTACTACATTACAGTAGAGTAAGACAGAGAAATTTAAAAAGGAGCAGAGGAAAAGAAAGAAAAAAGAAAGGTAATAGAGAAATAAATAGGGGGGGAAGCATGATTTAAGGGGAAATCAGAAAGAAATACAAATTAAAAATCATGATTTTAAAACTTTTTAATTACCTGTATATCTGTATTGATGTTCTTATATGTGAATGCAATACACATTAATACGCCCTATTCTGTACACGTTTTATTTTACATAACTCTGTTTAGTTTGAATAACGAAATGATCCAGAATCTCTTCTTCTTCAAGAGTAGTCTACAAATCAAATCACACAAGGAAAGATTTATGGCCTCTACCAGGAAATAGACGTTGCGATTCCCCTAATTTGTGCAGGTCAACCCATTAATCCCCGTCAACTCAAGACAAACCTGGTTTCCTTCACTTCTTCATAACCTTAAGTAGCTAGTTCGATTTGCAATATATAATTTGATTTATAATATATAGATCCAAGGTATTCAAAACATTGTTCCACATAGGCATATGAGTTATGAATTTATAGCTCCAAGAGATAGTGATTTAAAACTCTACTCAGAAATTACAAGTTAGGAACAATATTTTCTCTAGTTTTCCTCCGGCATTCAAAGGTTAGTGGTCTCACTGGCACAGTGAAACTTTGAAACAATGTAGATAGAATGGTAATGTAAATAACATATGTCCTGATTAATTTTTTTGCTTTCATTACATAGTACGATGGAAAATAAAAATTAAATGCAATTCACAGACCTTAACACATTCTTAATGCTAACTTCTAGACTTCTAAGCAGAAAATTGTGGACAGTTGACAAAAGAATTTCTAAGTTGAAAACATAGAACATACATCAAACGTTGAACACATTATTCTCATTGTTATCTTTCCAAGATACCAAAACATATTAAGATTGTTTGCCAAAGATAACAGTTTACACATGAATTTTGTACAGGAAAATGAGAACAGAAGTCATAATCGGCATTTAAATCATTCCACTTCTCGCAAGAATTGCATGGGTTTCTTCTCTTCTTTCATGTTCATTTGACTTCAACTGGCAGGATTTGAAAAGTGCCCTTTTCTTTTCTGTGACCTTAAGGGTATTTTCCGATTCTGATGTCAGGCAGCAGCAAGGCAGGACCGTCCCTCCTAATTTCATTCACGCGCTCAGCACTTGGCACTTAGCACCTTTAAAGGTCTACCGACCTGAGCAGCTCTCCAGGAGAGGGTTTGAAAGAGCAGTGTATGATTGCAGTGGTCACCAAACCGAAAATGTGCCCAGTGCACCGGAGAGGACAAGTCACTTCCTGGTTCCCAGGAGATGCTGAACCAAATGGTAAAGACTATAAGTGAGAGAACATCCGGGTTGGCAGGGAGCTTAACAGTTATCTCTGTCTCTATTGCCCTCTCCTCTTCAATCCATTTTCATATGAGATAAAAGACTGTTATTTCTAAATTAGAAACATGGCTAATTACCCCTTGTTCAAGCCCTTCCATGGCCCGCCATTACATTAATGTGAAGGCCATAATTTTCATGACATACGTGCATACACTTACATTCCGGTTTCTGCCATCCCTTCCAGACATGTGTATTGCACTCTCCCATACAGACCTACAGCCCAGTGCGTCTGTCATTTACGTCCCTACGGAAACACGGTTTCTCTGCTTTGAAAGCTCCCTGCCGCATCTTGGTCACCACGGGCTTATTCATTAGAAGATGCTCAGGTATGTTTCAAGTTCAGCTGAGAAGTGTGTAGATTGACTGACACTTCCAGGCAGGGCCTTGGTTCGTTCCGGACAAGAGGTCCATCTTCACCTTTAGAAGGACCCGGGGCAAAAGCATAGCCAACCTTTAATCCATGAGAGCATGCTTATATCATAACATTAGTTGTGTCCGTTACTAAAACTTGGGAGTAATGAATCAACATGCCTTAACTTAGCCAAAGCTAGCTGACATAGATCAATACTTCAGTCATTACTATATTTTCAATTAATGCCTACTAAGGCTTGTCTAAGCCTCTTCAAATTTCAGAGAAGCAGTTTATTGGACAGACAAAATATTTACTTTTCTACATTTCTATAAGAATTATTTCTATATTTTTAAGTTCTTAAGATATTGACTATATTATCTCAGCTTTCATAGAATGTTGACTCAATATTACATCATCAAATTTAATAAAGATATTATATATGCATACATATATACACATAGTTTACATGGATCATCCAAACACTTGTCTATGCACCAACTTATCCAACGGATGTTATTAAGAACCTACTATGCAACCAATAATACATTTTAAAATGTTTCTGCCTTTTTGCCCGACTATGGTAGAAGTGATTGGCAAACACCCAGCACTCTATGTACAAAAGCACCAAGATTAAGATTTCAGAAGAGCTTTACTCTATAGATAAATGTATCTTCTGATTCAGTTAATAAAAATGACTCTCCGTTCCTCATCTTTGTACTGTCTGAAACGCCCACTGTTATTCCTTACACATATCCAGTTCAGTGACTGTGTGCTGAACTGAATTCACTAATTTTTACCTTAGCTGTCAAAAATACAGGAAAAATGTATCCATTTTATAAGATGGCTATTTTCCATCTTGTTTTTATCTTGAAATTTCTTATTTTATATTTTCTTTCCTTGTGTTACGGCAACACCAATATTTTGGAAGCAGACAATATAAATTATGTACAGACCGTGATGCTCTTCTGGAATCATTATCTCATTCTACTAGGTCGTTACCAGCAAAGCACTTCTATGATTTAGTTGCATTATATGTACTTGAGTGATGCAAAGTTCTTACCTGACATAAGAACATGGCAATAACAAAATAAATAAAAAGTAAGAATGTAATAACCTCTGTATCAAACGCTTCCCCTCTTCCCTCCACCTACGCTACAAACTTCACAAAGCGAACTCGACTCAAACAAACTTTGCCTGTTTGATACAGTACCAGGTGCGCCGTGATGCTTGTTTTAGAATCTTCCAATAAATTTCCCTGTTGAAATGAAATCAAATTTAAACTATGGGAAGCATAATATCTTTATTATCTCCATTTTCCTTAATTTTGAAGCAGGGCCGATTTTACCTGCTTTTAAACAACTTTCACTGAAGAACCCCCTTCCATGTTGATGTTGATTGTAACTGGAGAGTTTGTTATCGATAAAGAAATTGAACTCTCCGTCGTTGCCACATCTTTAATTCTGACTATAAATAAAACATATTCATAAGAAACCTTCATTGATTTAAAAATTATTTCATGGCACTGAGGTATGAACTTCTAGAAGCATAAATCCAAGGAAAACTATACAGTCATAGACACAAATATGCAAACATACAACGCCAAGACATCTGTGAGAACACAAAGTTAGCAAATCAAATCTTTGTTCACACCATCAGTTTTGTTTCTCACCACACCTGGGTGTGAGGACTACAATTTGGATGGATTAAAAGGGAGGATAAAGAGAAGAGAGGTGGAAAGTGAAGAGTTGTGCCAACTTATATCAACAAAGGAGCCGCGCTTTCTGAGAAAAAAATTATGCCTTCGATCATATTTCAGTCCTCTTTTTTCCAGTAGCTGGCTAAATATACAATGGAAAAAAAAAAAAAAGATTGTAAAACCACTAAATTTCCCGCATAAACATCAGTCGTAGTCAATCTTGGCCGCACTGTTCACCTCGTATTTATCTTACTTCCTTCATGAGGTCTGAGTCACTCTGTGTGATGTCACAATCACCACTAATCTTGTAAGATATAGTGACGCCGATTTAAAGAATGAAGAAAAATGTAGCATAAGGAGGCTTTAAATGGAATGATTTTTCAGAGTTTCCTGGGAGATGTCAGCACTAGCATTTTTTGATGTCAAAAAGTGGGTTTTTTTTCACATAAGTTTTGCCACTGAGTGGCATTTAAAAAAAATTAAAAATGTACCCCAAGCTAGAAACTGCTTTTGAATAGTAACGAAGTCACTTAGGCATGGCGATACATCAATCTACTTGTCAGCAAAAGGCAAGACAAAACAAAGCAAAATATATTCTTTTAACTGCTTGTATCTTGATTTCTGCCTCAGCTACTGATGAAATCGTTGCTAACTTTTGAAGATATGTATATAATTCAGACAATATATTTTTTAACTAGAAAAATCCTGTCCATTAAAATGATTAATGATGGTCTTGACACAACTAGACTTCTGCTACGTTATTGTTGGGAGTATTAATATGGACCTAGATTTCTGCTTAATTTTTTGGTCTTATTATATCATTTAGTTACTGTGCATGTTATCAGAATTATCAGAATAAACAACTAGAAGTTGAAAACATCATCGCCACTCCAAGTGACTCCGTGTAGTGACACATTTCCAGAAATATTTCTTAATATTGGAAACCCAGCAGAGGAGACATCAAAATTTGTCAGCAGAACTGCAGATATGACTCTATCAATAATCCATGGCACGTCTGTCCTCCCCGTCCGAGGCTATGATTCAGCTTTGGATGACAGCCTGCTTCGACTTCATCATGTGATCCACTGGGACAGAAACTCATAACTGGCTTTCAACACAGAGCCTTCGTCTAAAAGGTAATAACCCCAGCCAGTCAGGATAGGGAGGGATTATAAAAGTGCGGTGCTGAACACAAAAGTTTGGGGAAAAGCAGTTTGACATAAACCAACAAAAACAAGCCCAGAAGGACGGCTCCTTAAATGTTAAAGGCAAGAAAGAAATGAGCATCTTTGAAAGACATGCTTTGGATGGTTTGAAAATTGTGTTCCTTTAGGAGCTGTGGCTGTTGGTTTTAAACTGCTCTGTGCAAGTTCCACACACACAAAACCACTAAGGATGAGATAAAAGATTCTTCTCTGAACATGCAACCCATCAGATCAGTGAGCCTATTGTTTATAAACACAGTTTCCTGAATTTAGCTCATAATTAGGCTGCCTTGGTTTCAGAATCCCTCCGGAGACGCTCCAGGGGGTGGTTAAGACCCACTTTGCTGGGTGGCTTGTAGTAGTCACGAGGGCTGACTGTTAAAATTTTAGTAATTTTGTGAACCAGTTATTAAACACAGACATTATTAAAAATTAAACTATGTATACTTACAGTTAAATAAATTATACTAAAACTAAGGTAATCTGCAAAAGATATCAATTTAAAAAAATTTTAACCACATTTTACTATTAACTAATTATACTCCTGAAGATATTTGTGTCTCTGTGTCTGTGAGATGGAAACGCTGTATGATTGTGCACCACTGTGCATCTTTTCAAGCTCTGTGCCTAGTAAATTCCAACTGGCACATCAGTGGCTTCAGATTCACCGGAGTGGAAGTGTTTGCACCGTGGAAATCAGCAAATGCTACCAGTCAGGGCTCCATCTCCCCCTCCAACAGGTGGTCAGTTCACCAGATCATCCATGGGTTAAGACTTTTTAATTTTTTAAAATCATTTTTTAAAACTTTGCAGATTTTATTTATTTTATTTTTTATTTATTATTTTTTAATTGAAATACTGGGGATTGAACCCAGGACCTCGTGAATGCTAGGCACGTGCTCTACTGCTGAGCAGCACCCTCCCTCAAGACATTTTGTATTATCAATACCTGGCTTCACACTTGCAAAGAGAAACATTATACCTGCCACTAGACACCTTTATTGAAATTTAAATGAATATTTTAACCACCTTTTTTAATGCCATTAAAGATATAAAAAGTGTTCCCCATAGGACTCAAGATTTTTATTAAACTTAACTTGGCAATCGCCCTTTTCTATTCATTACAGGAGCACAAGACTCCTTTAAATCATGTTTCACTCCTTTTAAATTTTTAAAACAATTTCAGAGTAAAAAATATGAAGAAAAAAATATTGTCTTTTAAGTTGAAAATACAGTCGTTCTTCAGTGTCCACTGGGGACTGATTCCAGGACCCCTGCAGATACCAAAAGGATGCTCAAGTCCCTTAGAGAAAGTGGCAGTATGTTTGCGTAACCCACTCACACCCTCCAGTAATCCCTAGGTTACTTGCAATACCCAATACAGGGTGAATGCTATGCAAATAGCTGCCAGTGGGGCCAAATTCAAGTTTTGCTCTATGGAACTTTCTGGAATTTTTTCTCCTCTGAATATTTTTGATCTGTAGCTGGTTGACCCCATAAATGCAGAGCCCACAGACATGGAGGGCCGATTGTAATGGACACATATCCACTTCCACTTACAGTCACTGATAAAACTGTTTTAAAAGTTTTGGGGTTTGCCTGGAATAACATCCATGTAAATGACTGTCGACTTAGAGGAAACATAACAAGAGCACCTGTGAGGTACTGACTGTTCTGTGCTGGGGAAGTGGGTGAAGCTGTGTCTGTGGGCTGAGCACAGCTCTGTGGCCGAACCCTGCCTGGGGGACAGCAGGCTTCCCTGCCCTCAGGGGCAAGGGGAGGAACCATGGAAACCAGGCAGCAGAGAAGACGTGAGTTAGCCAGGCGTGCAGATAAGCACCAACAGTACTTTTGAAAAACATCTTTAACAATTGTTGACAAAAGCGCATGGAATCCATAGGAAACAGACATGGAGGCTTACTTCAATGTTAGGTAGACATTCAAGTTTTAAACTTGCAGGATTTAATAAACTGGCTTTAATTAAAATCTAAAGGGCAACTTTCTCAAAAGCCAAAAAAGAATTTGAACTAGTATTGATAGGCTGATGGTACTGAAAATAGCTTTAAGAAATTTTCTGGTCAAGCCTCAGTTTCTTGGAAAGATAAATGTGTATCTATCCAAGTACAGTGGCATCTATTCTGGTTTGTAATATCACAAGAAGAAAAAGTCGACTTGGCATTTGTTGCTAATCTAGTGTATGGCTTAATAATTATTGTAGATCACCTTCTTATGTTTAATAACTTCACTAGTACAGTTATATCCACATATGTCATGCGGATAGTCATTATTAAAATATATATTAGCCCCTCACCAGGTATATATACATACATCAAATGGCCACTGGCCGTGATCAACAGGACATGCAAATAGAACATAAAATTATAGTACCCAGATTTTTAATAAATTTTTTTGCAGAATTGAAAAAAAATCACAACTGTTCACTTGATTTGAGTCCTAAAGGTAATACTAGGGCTAGAAATGTATTTTTTCTGTTTGTATAATTTACATACTGCTTATATTCTAAGTACACTATAGGTACATTACTATGACAGGTAAATAAAGCATTGCATCTATAGAGTTTGCTGCAAATTTATTACATTCAAAGTGAAAAATGACAGCAATTTAAAACATGTTTTCTGCTGGGTCAAATGCTTTGTGTAAGTAATCAGTAGGAAAAAAATGGCTACAAAGGTAGGGAGTGACAATTATTGCTTGAATATTCGTACATTTTTCTTTTGTCTAAATAAGCCATACTCCCCCATTACTTGAAAAACAACCAGCTATGGGACTCACGATATGATATACGTATAAATATACTGAATTTTAAAAACTTTTTTTCCAAATGCAGACTCGGGATATGGGAATCCTTTTGTGAACTTAAGACCAAAAAGATAAAGAAACAGGTAACTCTGAGTTCTATGCCGAGCGACGTCTGTGTGTTGGTCAGCTTTTCCAGTTGTTTCTCGTTCATATTTCAGGGCAATAGGTAAGTACACGGGAACCTGACAAACACAGCTAGGCAGAACTAATTACGCGGGGGCACAGCTGCTGTGACTCCGGCACTGACGCGCTTGCTTCTGTTGCTCACTGTCCTGGAAGAGGGAACAGCAGCAACCTTTAGACTGTAAAACAAGTTTAAATCTAAAGTCTGGCTGTAAACAGCCACGCAATTTCTAGTCCAACACAGAAAAATCAAAGACTATTTTATTAAGAAATAGAAATAAATGTCTTAGCATTCTGGAGTCTACGGATCGCACATCAAAACGGTCTGCATCCTCGCCCAGATGCTCTGAGACAAAGATCGCCAGGCGTTTCCAGGCACTTGTTACTACTCCAGTCTCCAGGAGGAAGAGTCAAGCTCCGGGTGCAAGACCTCTCAGCCAAGCATGCGACAAAATACCTAAATAAGTATGTGGATTCATAGATAAATTCAGGAATTGAGGGCGGAAATCTAATTCAGAGTCTGGGGATACCATGATAAAGAAACACCGGAACTATGCAGGAACACTTGGACATTAGAGACATGGCTGCTAAAATTAAATATGTTCGATTTTTATTTTAGATTAGACTTAAACATGGAAGAAAATCTCCCAGAAATTTTAAAAAAGAATAAGAGAGAGAGAGAGAGACGGAGGGAGAAACAGGTTAGAGGACTCCCAGAGCTGTGAATGTTCACACCAGGGGAAGCAGCCCTGATGTCACAGGATGGGTCTTAGTCCGTTAAGGCGGCCACAATAAAATGCCATAGGCTGGGGCTCCTAGAAAGAACGGAAGTGAATTTCTCACTGCCCTGGAGGCTGCATGTACGAGATTGAGCCCCAGGAGAGTCAATGTCTGGTGAGGACCCTCTTTCTGGATCACAGGCAGCGCCTCCCCAGGCACACGGCGGGAGCACCGCTCCCATTCACGAGGCTCCGCCCTCATGACCGAATCATTTGCAAAGCATTCACCTCCTAAATACTCTGACTTTGGGGGTTGGGATTTCAACAGCTGCGTTCAGCACCAAGCCTGAGAGGATGTAAACAAGGCCATGAACATATCCCCAGGGCAGGGCGGGCCCCTCTAGAGAAGTGCTCATCCTGTTATCTCACCTCTACGTTGATTTATTTGTCCTGTTCCCACGACAGGTGTGAGAGCTTCTCATCCATCAAGATGTCCACAGAGCCTAGCCTGTCGCCAGTCCCCCAAAAGGTTCATTAAACATGTTTTAAAGAAAACACATTCTAAAAGTTTATGAACTACTATTTAACTCAGTTAAAATAAACAATATTTGCATGTCTTTGAGGGGAAAACTTTAAAATATTTCCAAAACCCCCAAAGCTCATATATGCCTTTGCTTGTGCTATTTTAACTAGTAGAATTTTTAGTAATTGAAGACATATTCTTTAAATATGAAGTTGCTTTTTTTCTGCTAAAATGACAAATGACAATAAACACATCTATGCTTTCAGATATCTAAACCTAAACTGGTGCAAGTCATCTGATTGAGAGTAATTGATCTGGAGCCGATTTGTGTGGGATCAAAAAGCGAATTGTTAAGTTTTCAAGAATTTGGGGAGAGCAAGATTTTAAAATATCAATACCTTAAAATTGGTATTTTTTTACCGATGGACAAACTATGAAATAGGGCCTCCTCTTCACCCCTAAAATCCTGCCAGCTATTAAACACCTCTGTATAAATCTTTGTTTAAGACAAGTAAAAATATGTAACTATAAAGAGAATTAATTTTTGCAAGATCCACGATGTATCAGGTGTTCAACAAAAGATAAGCCCCAGGCAAAATTGTGATGTAGAATCTGTATCCACATCTCTTCCTTTCCTTTCTGTCAGCCCAATCAGAAGCAAAACAGATATTTGTAGATTTAATTGATCTTAAATTAATTTTTAAACACCAATAATACCAATAAAATGGCCTAGACTATTTACTCTAAATTTTCTTGTAGCCTCCCGTAAAGTCCTATCGCTGGCAATATTTCAGCCTGACTAACTTTCAGTCCCCTTCCATCCTCTTGAATTTTGTTGCCTTGGTGAATTTGATGGCTTTCCATCCTTGCTCTCAATCTTCCAAGCTACTTTGGAACACGAACAGGCTCTAACGTGAACTCACGTGCTCTTTTTCCTCCTCTCCTTCCTTCCTTCCTTGTTTCAGCATTTGCTTTTCCTGGCCACACATTCAAACCTTACATCACCACAGGGTATACAATTATCCATACAATGGTTCTCAAAGGGCATCGGCATCTTTCCAGTCCTGCTCCAGACCTGCTGAGTCAGAAATGCTGCCAGCCGCACCCAGGAGTCTGCCCTGTAACAAGCCCCTGGGGGGACTCCGATACGTGTCAAGTCTGAGACCAGGGGCTTTAAGCTGTACAATTTAAGGACAGCAATTGTACCCATGACCTGGTCGGGTGCCTGGAATGCACTATGTATGGGATAAAAAATAATTTTTGGATGAATGCGTTAATCCTTTAAAAAAAAAAATTCTCAATACTCAAATGCTTTGTACAAAAAATATCTGAAAACTTCTGTTGTGTTCCTGGGACCACTCTGCCCAGAAAGGACTGCACTTCAGCACGACTTGGAGCGGTTCCTTTTTAAGTCCTCATTTCCTCTGAAAGGATGTTGGGAAAACCAGTCGAAGTGCTTCAGGATGCTTGCGTGAAAGGGTCCAGAGTGGAGGAGAACACAGCGATGTTATTTTCACACTGATCCTCTTAGGAAAAAAAGGATATTTCAGTTGCTATGACTGGTCCTCTGTCGGGAGCCCTGCCGCAGAGTTTTTTTTTTTTTTTTTTTAAAGAAAGATGGAAAATGCAGTCAAAGGAATTGCGATTAGGATCCAGACTCTAATAGCGAGGCGGGGAAGATCAAAAGGCTTACATGAAAGAAGAAATATCTCACAGCAGCTTTCATCTTGGAAGTGTCGCAAACAGCTTCCACGGAGGCCAGCGAGCCACAGGTGTGCTCCGTGTGAGCAGGTGAGCGAAACAGAGAGACAGTCAGGCTGCGATGAATTCTGGTCTATCACACATTCGTCCCAAGGTGCCTTTCTGCATCTGGTGTATATTTTAGTGCATGTAATTTTTTAGCTGGTACTTTTCAAGCATGTAAAAGATCTCACAGAATCTGAAGGGGACATAAGATGGTCAACAAGCCTAATGAGGCAGCTTCTCCAGTGGTTCCTGGGAACATATTGAGAAGACTTCTGTGTTTATCAAAAGGAAGAGATACATGGCTTCTGTTTTCATCACTCCTAAATGGATGTTATAGCTAGTTACCAGAATTGTCCAACCTAGAAACATTTAAAAAGTCTAAAAGCCAATGGGAAATGGAGGGTTTAACGAATTCATACAATATAACAATTTTAATTGAAAGAGTAGGGATGGTATTAGCTTAATATGTAGTATCTATGTAATATGACTATAATATTGCATTAAATAATTATTATAATTATTTATGTTATTTTAAAATAATTGCAAAATAATTATTTTACAAAATTCAAAAAAGAATTATCCTGATCTAATAACTAGGAAGTGTTTATTTAGCTGCTTTTGAAAGAATCCACTTTTAATTCCAAGAAGTAATGTTACTAGAATGCTGGAAAATTGTTCACATCACTCCAAGAACTATCTTGGAAAATTCGACAGTTCCAGAAGGGAGTGTTTTGAATTTAAAAATATGTCCCAGTAAAAATATTTATCAGCCATGTCAGTTTTCCATCACTGCCATAATACTTTGCCACAAATTGAGTGGCTTAAACCAAGCACATTTCTCATCTTACTGTGTGTAGTTCAGAATCACATGTGGGTCTTATGGGGCTAAAACCCAGGTCCTGCAGGGCTACATTCCTTTTTTATGCAGGTTCGAGGGGAGAACCCCTTCCCTGCCCCTTTCCAGCTTCCAGAGACTGACCACATCCCTTGATCCATGGCCCTCCTCCACCATCTTCAAGCTAGCACCTCACCCTTGTTCTGACATCACATTTCTCTCTGACGCTCCACTCTCCTGTCACATTTTTCCAATTTCAAAAATTCCTGTGATTATAAGGGGCCAGCCTGAATAATCCAGGCCAGTCTCCCTATTTTAAAGTCAGCTAAGTAGTAACCTTTATTCCATCTGCAACGTCAGTCATCCCTGACTACGCAAGATGACACAGTCACACGGTCTGGGGACTGGGATGCGGGCATCTTTGCGGGGCTAGTATTGTGCCTACCACACCAAACACTCAGGGGTTTTATGAAAATATTCACTTCTTTACAGGTGTTCTGCTTTGGTTACTCTAAAATGAATAATCTGTAAAAATAGTTTATTGTCTCCCAGGACGTACTTAGTATGGCCACTGCATTTAGGAAATCTTTTATTACAATTCCCAATGTTCTCTCTGAACAGATACAATGATAACAACATTTCCTAAGGAATTATTATATGCAGAAGAGAAAAAACCGTTATAAATCAGTCCTTAAGAAGGCGCCACGCTTCATGTTATATATCAATTAAGCATTAGAAAGAAAAGATGGCACCAAGCTAGTGAAATCAAGCGTTATCAAAGGATAATGTATGTGACACCATTTAAGTCTTGAAACGTTATTATGGGAAAACCTAGGAGACTAAGGGAGTTTGCATAAAGGCTGGAAAAGCCCAACTGGAAATAATTGGCCCCACGACAAACGTTCAGGGTCTACTGTCTGACGGGGTTATTTGAAAAGGTTCTATTAGCTTTTCAAAGAAGCATAAGATATAACTCATTACATCATAGTCCCTTGCTCTTCAATTTGTCAATGTTGTAAACATTAAAAAAAAAAAAAAAAGTTTATGCAGCTTTTTCCCCAAGAAAACTTGGTCAATGCTGCATTGATTCCAAGGTCACGATATGTCAGCGTTAAGCTGCTTCTTTCCTTAAAACATGTTTATGTTCTCTGTTAAACAAGCCTGCCAATCAATATGCACCGTGGACTTACAATCCTCAATCTAGAAATACAAGTAATTCTAGTGAACTCTGATACAATTTACTTTTTTTCAGTTTTTAAGTTTTCTCACATGGAGCTGTTTTGCCTTTGCTCTGATTAGTGGTGACATAGGAACTGGATTATAGTATCGATGCCCACTACTAATGCCGTCGTCACACCGTGTGCCGTGCACAGCGTCACTGTATCACAATAAGAAAAAGCCTCAATTCACAGTACCTAAATTGAGCAAAATGTCCCGGAGGGCGTATTTGCAGGCATCAATTTAATGTTACTATCCCTGTTCAGCTGCATTCCTCTGGGTTTGGTGATACCCACGTGCAGCTGCAAAGGAACTGCTTTACTTTAAAAGAAAAATTAAAATATGTAAGTGTGACGTATACAGCAAGGCATACTCCATTCTTACCATGGTCAGTGGGACCTGTGTTCTAATAATGGCAAAGATTTCCATGATCCAATACCTGTCTTTCAACTGCCAAGGACTCAAGCTACTGGCTTCAATGAGTACCTTCGTCTTCCTTCAAGGCGACCCGCCGCAGAATAACCCTGGATTATTGGCAAACCCCGCTGCAAATCATCCCACAGTTCTCTCTGCTGTTAGTGCTTGTTCTTTACTTAAATCTAAATTGTTGACAGATGGTTTTTCGATTGTGCATAAATATTACTAAGAAAATATTAGCTTCCAAAAAAGGAAACAAAAATTTTAAAAACCCACTCTTCCCTGTAACTAATATTTTTGTCTTCCCTACGCTCAAATGCATTTAATACTTTTTTAATAGTTCAAATTATATTTCTCTAGCGTCTGATGCCTTGCACAAGCACAACCAGAGGAGAGAATGATTGACTTTCCGTGATGCACTAAACCCAAGCTTATCAGTTTTTCTTTCATCTGATCTCCCATGGTTAAATCTGACTAGAATATCATCGGGCTAAATTACATTTTATTTTGAGTTACTAAGAGTATTTAACTATTAAATTAGTTTTGAATAGCATTTTTCAAATAGTCTCAGCAAGAAGAACTTCAAACAGCCCTTTCTCAGGTAAATGAGGCAGCGACTTGCATCTATAACCCTGTTGTACATCTCACCCAGAACTATGAAAAAGAACCTGCTTAGAATTAATTGACAGCAACTACACTGCATGACTGTAATTCCCTACCATTCTTTGAATAGCAAAATCATTTCAAAAGTAGAAAATTTTGAAAGGGCTTAGATGTAATTGATGGATAGGTCCAAGCAAATTATCCACTATTTTTCTTCATTTTTGAAAATCACTTGACTGAAACATGAATAAAACCTCAGCTACAGACTGGTCAAGGCATCTATTCTGAGGTGTACAGTCACGCGATTGAATTTATTGTCTATGATCTGAATAAACAAATGGCCATGAAGGTGGAAGCCACACCTGAATCCCATGTGGTCCTGGTCTCCCAGACCTGTCATCAAGCATCAGAATCACTGTCATTTAGCCCAGTGCTTTTCTTCCCAAGTTACCACCGAGAGTGTATCGTGGATGCAGGTAGCTGTTTGTAAACACCCTTTATGGATTTTGAAATGTGGTAAACCAAACTTAGACACAAAAATTCTCAAACAAGAAAAAAAAACTTTATTTGGCATAATACAAGTACATTTACTAGAGAGGAAAAAACTACAAGTAATAGGAAAGAACAAATCTGACTCCGAATTAGATCTGTTCCTTTGACTTCAGCCCTGGGCTCTGTTTCCCAGGCTGAGTCTCGCTGGCTCAGCACCTTTTGTAAAAGAATGTTGCCTACAGCCTGAAATAGACAGGAGAGCCCGTTCTCAAGGCTCTGGCCTGTAAGAGTGTTGATACTTTACCATTCATACAAAGATAAAAGGCTGCAAGATAGAAAATAACATTTGTTTTGTTGGAGGTTTACAGAGACACGATGATCTGACCCACAGCTGTAAGAACACAGGATTCTGAGAACAAAGAATGCCTACACCAATAAGTTTGCAACAACCAAGCATGCCCCCGCCCCTTTTTTAGGAGCCTGAATTCTGACCTGGGGAAGATGCTTCTCCAGGACACTAGTCTGCCATCTTCTCAGTCTAACAGCCTTCTGAATACAGTCATTATTCCTTGCCCCAGCACCTCGTCTCCTGATTTATTGGCCTGTTGTGTGGCGAGCAGAAAAAAAATGTGGACTCAGTAACATATATACTTGTGTGTATATATATGTGTATTTGTGTATGTTTTATATATATATATGAGATGGTCTTGCTCTCATCCATCAAATTTTATTTTGATAAATAAAATAATCTCAGTATATAAAACACTTACTATGTGCCAGGCCCTGGTCCATAATCTTTAAATTTCATCTTCACCACATCCTTCCACAGCTATTTGGCAAGACAGGATGTCAGAACTTAGAGAGGTTAAATCAGGTACAGATGTACGGGTGTACATCAGCAGAACTGGAACTGGAATCCAAGCTGGTCTAATTGCAAAGGGGTTTGCATCCCTTTGCTCACACCGCCGTAACAGAATGTCACAGACTAGGCAGCTTAAACAACAGAAATGTATTTTCTCGTAGTTCTGGAGACTGGAAATCTGAGACCAAGATGTCAGCAGAGGTGGTTGGTTCCACCTGAGGCTCCTCTCCTTGACTTGCAGAAAGACGCCTGCTTGCTTCGTCCTTACGTGGCCTTTTCTCTGTGTGCACATCCCTGGAGTCTCTTCCTCTGCTTATAAGGGCACCAATCACGTTGGATCAGGGCTCCACCCTTAGGACTTCACTTAACCCTAATCTGGACCAGCCAGATTGATCTTTCTAAAGCATAAGTCATATTACCTCACTTCCCAGCTTATGTGCTCCTGTGTATTCAAAGGAAGCGCTGAATGAGACAAATCTCCTTAACCTAGCCCACGGTGCTCCTGAAGAGGGGGACCCACCTACATCTCTGACGTCGCCCCTTTCCGCTCCGCCCTGCTTTCCATCCCTCGTGTCCATCGAGCTTGGCCTTTTATCCCTGGAGCTTCACGGTTGCTGTGCCTTGTGCTTGAGACATCTCTGGCCAGTTGCAGATGGTTTGCAATTTGACATCGCTTGGATCTCTGCTCAGAAAGGTTCTCTTCTTCTCCTTAGTTAATTAACAACTCTTGCCTCTACCCCTACACCATCGGTGACCTTATTCTGCCTCATTTTTCTTCATCTGTCACTAAAAGAAAATGCATGGCTTTGTATTTGTTTATTTGTTTACTTCCTGTCTCTTCCCATTAGCAATGTTAACACCATGACAAGGGCTTTGTCCCTTGTGCTCCGTTCCTTGACTTCAGCGTATAGAACAATGCTTGACTCACAGGAAGATTTCAGTGACTATCTGAGTCAATGATTGCATGAATAAATGAATGATGTTCTTTAGTGGTCCAAAGAGAACATATATGATTACTTCCAGAAGTAAAAGCCAGGCTCAGCCTTTCTCCTTGTCAATAAATAGCCTCTAAAATACATAGTGAATACTGAAAAATTATGTTAGTTACTATTTCTCACACTGTGTAGAGGGACATGATTTGGGGGATGATCTGTAAATTGTAGGAATGCTTTTTTTGTGTGGCAAAGGAGCTAGAATCAAGACGTGTAACATTTAGATGCCAGGAGCTTAAGAACTTTTAAAATTCACTGCAACAATGAAGGAAGTAAAGAATGGAGAGAGGAGGAACCCATGTCATAGTCTGGAAGCAAGATTAAAAGTATTTTGTGTGCTTACCACACTGGGGTTACAAATAACGAAGAGCAGAATGACCTCCAAAAACTAAACGTTGCAAATGGATTTCTGACACAGGAAGGTCTTCTGAATACCCTGCAGTCGGTGACGGGAAGGCTGTAGGTGTCACTCGTCTCATTAAACAAAATATAGCACTTTTCTCTGCACGCGTTTTAACCGCTCTCAGTATTGCTACTGTCGTCTTCAAAGGGTTGACCCCAGCAACTTTTAGAAGTGATTTCTTTGAAAAACAGAAAAGCTCCTTGCATAATTCCCACAAGCAGCCAAACAGGTTGGACTAAATCCTCCTCATCTCTGTCTTCTACTCTCTTTTATCTGTTTTCCGTTTTTCTCTGTAGCCATTGCTTTATTTTCCTTTCTGATCCAACTCTGTGGTGATTTCAGGGGCTGGATTGAAAAACGGTGGAAACCCATCAGTGAAAGAGAAGCTTAAATAAGATGTAAAGAAAACCGTCTTTCCAATTTTAATAATATACAATAATAATAGATTTTAGGTATATTACTGTTTATAATTTTCAAAATACTTTTAACATAAATCATTTCATTTAAAGTCTCATTGCCACCTTCTCATAGATGGAGCAGGACAGATACTAATATTTCTTTACCATAGAAACAAGATCTTAGCCTTGAAGACATAATCACTGTTGCTCTGGAAAATAACTCTTTTAGCAAATATCATACTGTCAGTCCTTTACTTGCTTAACACAGGGGTTTATATTTTTCTCTCACTTTTATTTCAAAATTTGAAATTTAAGTTAGCAATCTTAACCAAAGTGTCCTCCTAGGTGAATCAGAAAAGAAAAGAAAATAGTCATTTATTCCACAATAAACCATTTTTTAAAATGCATGGACCGTTTTATTCCATATAGCCTTATTGAGGTAATATCTATATACAAAAAAAGCTGCACATATTTATTGTATGTAGTTTAATGAGATTGAACATATGCGTACAACATTGGTACCATCACCACAGTCAAGAAGTGTGTAGATCACACAATGAAAAGCATCAAGTCCATTGACATCGTAAGGGCTTGCCAGGGCATTACTGAGAGAGTGACGAATAAAATCCAACATTTTGATATCCAGATAATCCTCCAAACCTGGTAAATGGCAGCCCCTCTCCCCCAGGCTATTCAGTAGCCCTTGTCTCCTCCCACGGCCAACCTCTGTTACAATACCACTTCAATTTCAATCCACTTTTCCCAGTGAACATGCCAGAGCCCCGCCTTACATTGTTAGTGGAGCAGATAACGCCCTGAAGAACCATATTCAAGGTACTCAGAGGCTGGCAGGTCACACTGACACCAGGGCATCTCTGGTCCGGGAGACTTTATGGATGTTCCCTCATTGAAACCCTGCTGCACGGAGTAGTCAAATATTCCTTTGCTGTCCCCTGTGTAGTCAATTTCCATATTTCAATTATGAGACACTAGAAAAGTTTCCACAAATTTCCAGCTAGAGTTGTACTTTTCAACTGTTCTCTCTTGGTCCAACAGTGAGCCAACCTCGTAGCCTTCAGGGCACTCTTTTTAATCAGGTTTTTACCCTAGTGCTGCCGGGTAAATGAAACAGGACGGCCATTAATTAGGATGGCAGAGCAGCACATTTGCTTAGATGCCATCGCCAGGACCTAAGTCTCCACGACAGGGCTACGGCTGAAGGAAAGAGCTTGACTCTGCTTTTTTCAAAACAAAGAAAAATAATTTTCATCTTCTATAAAATTATGATGAGATACTCCTCTTACAGCTTTCTGCAGGCTGGAGGGGAGTGGAATATTTTAGGCTTCCTTGCAGCTCTAGTTAAGAAAAGCCCTCTGGGTACTTAGTCTAACCTCTTTCCTCTGTCTCAACACTCCCACGTGTCAAGATTCAGAATGGCTTTATATTATTTCTGAAATAGTTTTTTTTTTTTTCTTAACACTGTAGGTGCTGTCAGTGAGTTTGGTGAACTCTTTGAGGCTTTGTGAGCTCTGTGTTCGGTCCCCCAGTCTCCTGACTCAGTATTTTTTAGAGGAAACCAAGGGGCCGGTCCTAGTTCACATCTTTGTTTAAGCTTCCACGTGCCTGCTGAAAGCCTTTTGCTTTGTGGAGCTGGATGTGGCTTTGCACTGACCCTGCAGACATGCTCTTTGCTAGAAAGTAGCGTCCTTCACTTCCGTTATGCAGCCAAGGCTAAGTGGGTGGTCAGCATTTGGACGTATCCTCCAAAAATTTCTTTTGAGAATAAAAGAATTTTACGTACAAAATCATATGATCTGGTTATAAACCTACTGAGACATTCCCTCAGACTAAAATGTTACTGCAAAAACATGTCGAATAATGAAATTAAGTAATAAGATGATTTTTTTCAGGCACTTCACAGTGTTTTTGTAAACACTTAACTAAATGCTTACAATGTAACAAAATGTATAAAAATTAGAGAACTACGAAAATAAGTGCTTTCTGTGATTTAGCAGTAGCCATAATAACTAATTATTTTGCAACCAAGCTTAACAAAAATCAGTGTGATTTTTGGTTGCCGGAGGTGGAAAGAGAAACAAGGAAGCAAGGCGAGGGGATAAGGCAGCCCGGCCTGCGGGTGTCTGTGCGCACCTACACGGTGCTCTGGTCTCACGCTGAAAATTACTGCCCAATTAGATGTGCGCTTTGACATCTGGGGACTCCTGGGTTTGGGGGTGGGTTTCGAGTGGCCCAACCTCAACTCCCACTGCCCCCTCCACTCACAGAAAAGGTCCCTGAGCCAATCCTTGTCATGGAGACCAGCTGCAGTGCCTGCTTATCCCTAAGCGGAGGGTTCAGTTCCCTGACAGCCCACAGAACTATTCAAACACGCCAACCCTGTCCTCTGGGAACCAGGGGCCACCTCACCCTATTGTTACTGCAAAGCCTGCTGCCCACCATTGCAGCCTGTTCACTGTTCCCGAGTGCGACCCCTGTGTGATCCTACAAGCCAGGGCTGTGAATCCATGTGGCCAATAAACTGTCATCTGTCTCATCTGTCCGGGGTCATTGTCACGTCTTTGGCCATCCCCAAAAGCCTCCTTCACCAACAGGAGAGAGAGGAAGCTACCAAAGTACACACAGCTCCATCTATGCTTGTAAATTTACATTCACCGATTCTTCTTATATGCATATTTTTATCCTTTAACTAAAGATCAAAATGTAGAACTTGTTATTAATTTATGATGCTCTCTTCTGTTCTTAATTTTGGAATTCTCTGCATGGAAGATTTCTTCCCTGGAAAAAATCTCCATCGCCCCTTAATGAGAACTAGCTTTGTCACACACGTGTGCTCCAGCCAAATGGACCGAAGGATAGTCTTAAAATTGTTTCCCGATGGATTGAATAAAAAGAGATCGAGGAGAAATGTTCTCTTCTAAAAATAATTGAGCACACATATAATGACCGATAAGTGGCTCATTCGCAATGAGTATTTCATACAGTTTTTGTCTAAGAGATCTCCTGGAAATGAAGTTGTCTTTCTATTATATCATAAACTGCATCTCAAGGTCAGAGAAATATGAACTAGTCTAGGGTTAAAATGCAAGTAGTCAGGTAGACAAGACTGAGCTACGGTCTTTGGAAATGTGCCAGAAAATCCCCCTCGTTCAAATGTTTCTTGCTCTGCGGAGATTCCCGCTCTTGTGTCCAATTCTTTTTAAATGATTCATTCAGAAAAACTGGGATAAAAGAAATATATTACCTCATGCAAGTAATATTTTTTAAAATTTATTTTTCCAAAGCTAAGTGCAGTGTTCTTAGGGAAAGTGATTGAAGATAGAAGCATGTGATGTTGGTCAGAAAGAAAAAAAAAAAAAAGGGTATGGCATCCAGGACTTTTAGCTCACCTGGGGACACTTTGTGCTTGCCTATCACAATGAGGTCAAAAGCAGTGACTCGTGGTGTCGCAAGAGGAAGGCCACTAAAGACAAATAAATGTCACTTCTTTCCCGAGGGCTCGTTCTACATAATAGCTCCTGGCATTTCAAAAAAATTGTTCGAAGTCAACTTTGTTTTGACACATGATAATATTAATCTCACTGAGTGTTTGTGGGGATCAAATGAAAGCATGTGTGCAAGAGGCCTGGTACCCCCCATCCTTCCCGATAGGTCCTCAATGAATGCTAGCTCTTCTGTGGTCTTGAATATTTACTTGCACCGTTCTTCATTGTATAAAAACAATGAAGCTTTATTTTCCCTTCTGCAATTTAATTATCTTATCATTTTATCTCCCTAGGGTGAAGGGCAAGCCTATATACTGTCTATCTAAACCTACCTTCGTCTATGTGTATTTAGTCTAACCCAATATCTTGTCCTTATTCAATAATTTCATGCATAAATAATTATCTCTTGGTGCTTACTTTGTATCTTGTACGTGTCCAGGTCCAGGCCTTCAGCCGCCTCGAGCGCCTTGTGCTACTTCCAACATGGCGTCCGGGTCTAGAAGAGGGAAGGGAACCCCTTATGCGACCTCAGGGAAAGGCGCCTTAGCTTCACTCCTTTTAGTTCCTTAGGTTCACTCATTTCAGTCTCAAACGGCATAAAACTGAAGAGTGACTTTTCACTTCCTGTATTTTTCATATTTTTCATCCTAAATTTTCAAGGTTAATGGGACCTACATTTGCACTCTGTTACCTAAAACTCAGTGTCTACCACTAAAGGGAAAACACAGTTGCTGAGAAATTCCTCTTAGCCCAGAAAGAAAGGTGAGTCAGCACTGAGACTCAGGGTCCAGAGATAGCATCTCTGCCCAAATGGGATGCTCCTGTCATTCCTTGTGGCAGCAAGTCTCATGATTCAGCTGGGGTGTAGAGCTGAATGAAAACCCGATAGGGAAAAAGGAAAACCCAAATACAATAGGTTATTTTCATAATTTATGCCTGCTACAAATATTAATGCTCATTAAAAATTATTAGTCACATATACTCCCAGGCCAAAAAGTCCAGTTGCTGTGTATAAAAATGCAAGTATACAGTTTGAAACGCCTCAAGTTACTGTCCTTCAAATCAGCAGCCAAGTGCATTCCTTTAGCCAAAAACAAAATAAAACTTTTAAAAAGTCTAGTTGTATAAATGAATCATAAATTTCTCAGGCCAGATGGTATTAAGTCCCAGCCTGCCAAATACCTCCACCATCTACGGTCCTACAGTCAATGAAATTAGCACTGGTTGGCACTTTGAATTGTCAAGTGTTAATTTGCTAGACGTTCGCAATCTTCCTTACGCCAGCTGCATGGTAGTAGCTGTTTTTATAGGAGCTGTTGTAAAAATGTATTAACGTTTTAGAGACCACAGTCATTTTTCACAGGTGTCTGGGTCCCTTTTGGAAACGTACACAAACAAGAAGCAAGTTACTGAGGGAAAACTTTGGGTCCAGGGTTCCGACCACCTGAATTCCGAGAGTAGCTGTGCTGGTTGTCCACTTAGATCAGCCACTTGACTTCTCTGGACTTCATTCTCTGTAGCTTAAAGATATTTCCTTCTTCAGTGGTTCTTTTTCACTCTAATATTCTGTGATGCTGCAATTTTATTCTAAGGCTAATTTTGACTTAAGACTAGATTTGTGTTTGAAAGTTCTTCCATACTTATTTCTTTTTTTTTCAATTGAAGTATGGTCTGTTTACAATGTTGTGTTAATTTCTGGTATACAGCGTAGTGATTCAGATATAGACATATATTCCTTTTCATATTCTTTTTCATTATAGGCCATCACCAGGTATTGAATGTAGTTCTCTGTGCTGTACTGTAGGACCACCTATTTCTAAAATGTCTCTCTGCTGGATAAGAGGCTCTAGCCCAGAGTTAGCATTCTTAGGAGTTGGTAAGTGTGTCAAAAGCATCATTGAGAATTTAATAAAAGCCATAGATGCTTTCCTAGAAAACGCATATACATACAAAATCTTGTATGATGTTCTAAGGGTTGGCTACATATATGGAGCATTATGGAATTATAAAAACCAAGATAAAGTACCTTGGTTTTCTTGTGCACCTTGTACATTATTTAAAAGAATATCCAGAACCCACCTATTAGAAACTGTTTCGTATTCACTAGACTGATAACATAGATCTAATTTTCTATATGTGTGTGGAATTACGCACATCACAAACACTGGGCCAGTTATCACTGTTAAAGATTGGTCAATGACTGCTTCCAACCCAAGAATTTCTTGTCCACTGTTTTAACAGTAGATAATATATTTTGTGTGTCTATACCCTTGAACTTGTTACAGGCATTCCACATAGATGAACTCTAAACTCGTAATAAATCTGCATGTTGAGTATTATTTTCCCCTATAGACATACAGGAAAAACTCAGGGTCAAAGATTGTGAATCACGTATCCCCTCCAAGGTCATCCTGTTAGAACGCGACAGTCGGGTTCACAACCCAGGCTTATTCTAACTCCAGTGTCTTTTCCTCTCCATCACACTATCTACTTCTATTTAAAGAAAGCACGTGGAAAGAGCCTCTCTATTGCTGCAGTTCTCAGCAGATGTCTAGACAGTAGGTTTGGGGTCGGGAGCAGGCATCTGCATGATTTTAAATCCACCCACTAATTTCGATGCACCACGGAGCTTACAGATCGGGTCTCTGGAATGTCTAGGGAAGGGAGATGGGTAGCCGGATGTCCAGTCTACATGTCTAGCCATTTAGAGGTCCTTCTCCTGGAGGAGGGGTTGCCTTCCTAATTCAGTTTCTGCGAACCTGGGGAAGCGCACCGTCCCGTGGTGATTCGGACGCCCCCGGGTTGCCTGTGTTCCTCCTCCCACCGCCCACAGGGCTCTGTGCAGAGTGAGTGTGCGCACGTGTGTGCGCGCCTGCCTGCGCGTAGTCGGGGCCAGCGAGGGCGATGACGCGGGGCTCCCGCACGCGCCGCCCCTCCCCCAAGGGCACCCCCTTCCATGAGACGAGGGAAGCCGGCCTGGCTGCTGGGAGGATGGAAACTTTGCTCACTCATTATTAGGGGAGAGGCAGCTAAATGAATCATCTCCGAGAGCTGCTTTCTGCTCTCGGGGGGCGGTTTCTGGTTTCTAGGACAGAAGCTTTGCTTCAGGCGGAAAATCTTATTAGTTCTCCCAGTCCTATTGGTCTTCCTGACAACTTGTATATGTTCCTCCACTGAATAACTGTACTTCCCATTTGCAGGTAGGCCTTGCTTGCTTTTTTATTTTTAGATTTAAACCGGGAATTGAAAAGTCATGCATAGTTTAATCATTACCTAAATCTTATACACAATTATCTGTGTCTGTCTTAAACCAACACGGTCAAATATTTATGCGGCTTCCATAATATTGATGCCTTGCGTTCATATCTCATCAATAGAGGAATTATTCTTATTTTTTTAACCAAGAATTATATGGCACTTCTAGTGACTAGATATTATTTTAAATGTTTTGCAAATACTCGATCACTGTGTTCTTCATCACTCCGAGAGAACGATGCTGGTGTTGCCTCCGTTTTACAGAAGAGAGACCTGAGGAACAGAGAGGTTCACTAATATGTTCAGGGACACACAGCTGGTAACCAGTAGAGCTGGAATTCAACCCCAAGCAGGCTGGCTTCATTAATTTGTGAACTAACCATGAAATCAAGGACATATCAATGTAACTAGAAAACTGTGGTATGCAGAGTAATGCCCCAATCAAGATGCCCATGTTGACACGTGAAAGGGTTATGTTCAGTAGCAAAGGGGAATTAAAGTTGCAGATGGAATTAAGGCTGCTAATCAGCTGACCTTGAACTGGGGAGATTAACCTGGATTGTCAGGGAGGATAGTCAGGGAGGATGGTCAGGGAGGGCTCAGCAAATCAAGGATCCTTATAAGAGAAAGAGAGAGACAGGAGGATTGACGTCAAAGAGGGAGATGTGAAGACAGAGGCAGAGGCCAGAATGCCGTGGAGCCACGGGGCACGGAACGCTGGAAAAGACAGGGAAACTGATTCTCACCTGAAGACTCCAGAAGCAATGCAGCCTACATCTCCCATTTGAGACTTCTGACCTCCAGAAATGTCAAGTAATAACTTTGTCCTGTTTTAAGCCACTGTATTTATTTATAGTAGTTCGTTACAGCAGCGAAGGAAAACTAATACAAAATAACTGATTATCCGCAAGTGATGTTCAAAGAATCCAGACCTCAGAGTTCAGGTTCACCATTTACCAGGTATGTGAACCTCGAGCGATTAATGAAAACTCTCTGCATGTCTGTTGATCTTTCTGTAACATGGAGACAGGCATATTTACTATGCGTAATTGTTGGGGCTGAATTGGCACAAGGTGAAAAATGGCACCACCTAAAGCACAGCTTTGTTTTTTGAGGGAAAGTTTTCCTCTGGAACCGTGCAGAAGATTAAAGTAGCGAGCATGTGTGCAGCCTGATGTGAGTATTAAAATAGGTGGTGCATGCAAAGCATCACCTGCAGAAAGCTGGAATGTAATGTATGCTCGAAGAGTGGTGCTGATGACGACGAAGGCGATGGTATCAATAGGATGAAGGGGGGGTGGGGGTAGGGTTGAATCAGAGACTTGGGACGTGCACTCGAGAGTATTCGTGTTAGAGTGAAGTGCTTTAGAAGCAGACTTGACTTCCAATCCAACTCCATCACCCACAATCTCTGCTTTAGAGCAAGTTTCTTCAAGCACTGAAACATCTAGAAATGCCAAGCTCCTGGGGTTGTTGAGAGGTCCGGCTGATTTGGCTTCAGTAGAGGATCTGGAAGGGAGCAGGCACTCAGTAAATGTCCTCTCAGGATTAGAATCCACGGCTCCATGCTTCAGTTCACTGGAGATTTTACACTAAAAACTTCAACCACTATCCGTCCCCTCTTAAGTAATGGAAGCATTTGGGAATTTTCCACTTTTGCCCAAATCCAGCATGACTCTCACAAATAGGTTCTACTTTCTACGTTCTCAGGAATGTTTAATGACCAATGGTACTCAAAATCAAAATAACATGGAGCAGTTCTGCCAAAAACAGAGTTATCGAAGACTGTATCAATAGCTGGGAAATAATAGCACCAATAAAGTGCTGGGATTTGAGGTTGTGATGAGAAGTGGCAGCTGTTGTTGGTCCCCTGCATGTCTACCAATCGCTTGGCTCATTCATACAGTCAGCCAGTCCTGACTTCAGGCAGAGAGATTATATGCTAAAATGACAACTGCAGAGCTGACCCTGCTGGGGCAGGAAAGCAAGACCCAAAACCAGCTACCAGCCAACCATGGGGGCGCATTACTGAGCGCCCTTCTGAGGAGCGCTGCGTCCTTTGTGTAGAGTTCGTCTTGGGCTGGTTACTTACATTGGAAAAGGAAAGAACATCTGATTTTAGGAAAATAGCAAAACTAATCCATCCTCAAATTATTTATTTCCCCAATATGTTGATACTGTTTTCTATTTTGATATTTTTACAACAACAAGCTCACCTAATGGAAAGAACCCTGATAATCATATTTGTCAGTGTCGCAAGTCCTCAAGTGTCACTCAGTGCTGGTGAAGCCACCGAGCGACTCATCTGCCAGTTGCAGCTAGAATGGTCAGAGATTTTTCTGTTCAGAATATTCAATTATAAAGTGTTCATTTCAGTTGTGACACCTAATAAACATATCATTGGGTACTTGAAAAAAAACCTTTGAAGAGGAAGAAAGTGTGTCTCTGTAATCATTATCATTTGAAGATGCGAATTAGAAATAAATAATGCTGATTTATAAACAGCATAATCTCACTTCCCTGTGCAATGGAGTTGTTTTCAGTTTCTTGACAATTAACCAAGTCAGCATTATTTTCAGTGAAATGTCTGGCTTTTTAAATTGTAGGTGTACCTCTTTATGTACCAAACCATTCTTTTAAACTAAGGTTATAATAATTAATTAATATTTTAATGTATATACATATGAAATAGAGTGCTTTATGTTAACTAGAAAGATGTATTTTTCAGAGGACTTAATTCCATGTGACACGTGTGTGTATATATATGTAGTTGTGTGGTAGTCATGGTATAAATATGTCTGTGTGGGGTGAAGGTGGAAACAAAAAAGTCCTTTATTACTAACAGTTAATATGACACAACCACTAAAACCAGCTGTTAATTTTGAACTTTTGAATCCAGAGAAAATCTTATGAGATCACAGTCCTGGAAATTATTCATTTATGAAAATGATTTTAAAAATTGAGAGTAAAAATTAACAGCAATAATTGGGGAGTCAAAATAATTGGTAGTTTGTTCTTCTTAGGAACTTAAAGTGTTTCTTTTTTCCATGGATTAATTTGCCTTCAGGAAAATATTGCTGTTTATTAGTAAGAATTTAAAATCTTCTGTCTGTCAGGGATCAAGAGAGTCTCTGGCAAGAAGTGCACGTGTGTTTGCTCAGTAAGTTTTACCAGTGCCCAGACAAAGCAAACCAGCCCTGTCTGGGCTGCTGCGTGAAAACAGGCAGGGGGCAAGTCTGAGAGAAGAACGCGGAATCTATGAGGAACTGATGACGTCAAGAATGAAAAGTACGACACTGGAGCTCAGGGACTCCTGAGAACTGGGGATTTCAGATCTTTTTTTAATTCCCTAGTATCTAGTAAAGGGGCCTGCCTGATTTTTAATGTCTTTATTGAAGTATGATTGACATATAAAAACTATACGTATTTATTGTATACAACCTGATGAGTTTGGAGACAATGATACCTCTGCGGTTTTCAGTAGAACTCAGAATCCCATAGCAGGTGGATTGGAACCTGATGTGTGAAGAAATTTTACCCAAACCTCTTAGAGCCGAGAAACTGAATCTCTGCCGAGAAAGAGCACAGCTGGCGCTGAGAGACGGGATGGAGATTTTCAGGCCAGTCCACGCAGGCGCGGGGCGGAGAAGGGCCAGGCAGGTGTCACCTGGAACGAGCTTTGGTTGGTTTCTTGCCAGCTGTGGCTCAGCAGGCAGACGCCAGCACACGTCGTTTGTTATTTTTTTATAAATAAAAATATAAGCAAATGTATTTTTACACTTAAGAAAAACTATTCCAGCATTCAAAATACTAAAAAAAAAAAAAAAAAAAGTATGTGATTAATACCTAAACCACCCAAACAGTAAAATGATAAGTTCTGAAAGACTGATAATAAAATAATGGTAATGTGAGGGGACTAGGATGTGTGGGTTAGACAGAGTGCCCAAGATGACCTGGGGCAAATCATCAGTGTAATATTTAACCTATCCTTGTACTGTAAACGCATTTATACCTTTGTTGATGCTTCCTCCCAGCATTACATTCCTGTATTTGTCTGCCTTTTTCTTTTTAATTTTTAAAGGAGAAAAAGTCTTTACCATTTACTATATAAATGATCCATGTTCATTGTTTAAAGTGTCAAGAAATAGAAAAAGGAGGAAGAGAAAAAACATCTCAAGTTTCCTCACTCAGAACATTTAGTTTCCATCTTCCAAAAATCTTATTTTATACAAAGACAAGAAGACTACATTGGAGAACTGAATCATGTAGCTAACTAAACTGATGGGCATTAGATAAACTGATGGATTAAGTTACACAGACAATAATGGTACCATATGTGAAGTAATAAGGGTCATCATAATTAAATGCACTTTGATCAAATTAAATAATTCCACAAAGCTAATTGAAAACAGAAATTAAGGTATAATTGAAAGAGTTGCTGAATTCATCAATATGCTTCATCACTTTAAGAATTCTCAGATCTTATAAGATTTCTCCGAATTAGCGATCAGAAAAAGTATTTATGAAAATTTGAGCATATGCCTTTATTTTTTAAATATGCATAGTTTTTACTATATTTTAAATATGTGCTGTATTAAATGCTCTGAACGATAACAAAGTTAGCATGCTGATTGACCTTCTATCTCTTGAGTTTATTGGTAATAATTTTACCTTTTCAGTTTGTGCCCCTCATGTTCTATCGTGTGGCCATGGTTTCTACAATTTCTCAGTTTCAGTTATCCACGTGAGTAAGTTCGATGGTTCTCGCCGCTTCGGTTCCATAGCTTCTGCACTCCTGAATTATTATGTTTTACTTATCTTTTTGTTATTGACCTTATTTCGATTGTTCAGTAGACCTTTTTCACTCTTCATTTGTTTCCCCTAAGACATACTTCTAGTTTTTGATTCATACGTATTTTATACAGATTTTTTGGCTTAGAATTAAAATTCTCATCCAAAGTGGCTGCACCGTTTTGCACTCACATCAGCCGTTAATGATTTCCTGTTGCTCCACATTATCCCCAGCATGTGCTGTGGTCAGTGTCCTGGATTTTGGCCACTGTTACAGGCGTGTGGTGGTATGTCATTGTTTTTGTAATTTGCATGTCACTGCTGACGTATTATAAGGAGCATCTTTTCAGATACTTACTTGCCATCTGTTCATCTTCTTTGATGCAGTGTTTGCTGAGGTCTTTGTCCCATTTTTTTAATCCAGTTGTTTGTCTTCCTGTCATTGAGTTTTAAGAGTTATTTGTATATTTTGGAAAATAGTCTTTTATCAGATACATCTTTTGCAAATATTTTCTCCCAGCCTATGGCTTGTCTTTCATTGTATTAAGTGTCTCTTACAGTAAAGATTTTTTTTTTATTTTAATGAAATCCAACTTATGAGTTATTTTTCATGGATCATACATTTGGTGTTGTATCTAAAAAGTCATCACCAAACCCAATGCTACTTTATTTTCAAAGAGGCAGCATTTACTTTTAGTTGTCAATTCTATTTTTTATTTTAATTGTTGATTTTGGCTGTAATTGTTAACAGCTAACTTCTTTTTAGTTTAACACTATTATCACTTTTATAGTACTCAAGTCTTTTATTTATTTTAAGTGTGTTTACTTAATAAAATTATTTTCTAAATAAATAATTATAAAATAGAGTTGAAAGCACATTCCATAGGCATTACACAATGTGTTCTCATTTTAGTAATTTCCAATTTTTTTATGATTCTTTTTCTCTTTAATTCAAAAATGGCTTAAAAATTTAGTTGTTGCTGTTATTGTTAATTTTTAATTTATTTCATTGTGGTTCCAGCCTGTGGTTTTATAGATCTCTATTTTTTGGAAGTTTCACTGTGGCTGAGTACATTTTGTTACATAAATTAATTTTATGCTCATACTATTTCACCTGATAGTTCAACTTACAGGAATGTGATTTTTTTTTTCTGAGAAATTAAAATATTTGTGTACAAGTAAGTTTATCAGCACTTTACTTACAGTAGAGAAAATGTGCAATCAATCAAATTACCACAGTAGCCATAAAAGTGGCAATATGGGGGCAGCTGTCAAGAAATGTGCTTGAGAGTCAGGGATCTGGGGATCTCGGAATTCTCAAAGATCAAGGAAACACCAACAGAAAAATATACAAAGCAATATAGGCTTTAAATATAGAAAATGATTTACATATGCACAAAAAACTGATTTGAATATATGAAAAAGCTAATTATAATTGTTTTTATAAAATATATTGGGCATTGTATGTCTTGCCTTACTGACATATTCATTGGCAAACGTTTTGGGCCAATAGATAATTAGCAGATTAGATAGTGTGAGATCCACGTATGAACCACGGAAATCCAGACATCGAAGTTATTCAGTCAGGGTGTATTAGCAGTTTTCTCACCCCCATCTTGGAAGTCACATTGAACCCCCAAATTTTAAAGTCTTGAAAGGAATTTCTAATCAACACTATTAAAAATCAAACCCAGTCCGGGAAAGGCTACTCAGAATACTAGTAAATATCACTCAATATTTTCATTTTAAAAGACACACGTCACTATTAGGTGCCTTTTACCCCAATAAGACAAAAAGGAGATGCGTGAAGGGGGGGCTTGCAACAGGGACCCCCTCTGAGTGGCATTCTCAAAGGTGCGTCAGCTTACTGCTCTGAGCTGTGGTTTTTAATGTATCTTTGTTGGGAAATGATCAGGCACAAAGAGCAAATACCAGAATTTTATTAAAGGATCACTGTGGGTTTTTTAGGCATGTGAACAAAAGAGGAGTCTGTACACAATCTCCATATTTCTCAGAATATTATATCCATGTCCTTGAGGAGGAAACTGAGGACATTTCAGGGAGCTTTGATATTAAAAGAAACTGTCTTAAAAGAGATTTTGTTAAAGTTAAAAATAATCAAAGTAGAGGAAAGTCCTGAAAAACATATTTGAAATGTCTCACATGTATCAGAAATTATTATCCCTGTTTGAAATATGCAAGTAACTTATTTCCAGCATATAGATTTCTTGGCATTTGTCACTACATTTATATAAATGTAACCCTATGACATTGAATTTTATAGGTCAAAAGAGGTCAAATGTCAGCAATTTCACATGATTAACATAATAAATGTGAGAGAAGCTCTATCCTGCACAAGACTGATCTTAGGTACTTAGGCTGGTGTCTCAGGAAAGCAGCTTCCTTCCTCCAAGTACCCCTAAAGTCCAGCATTTAAACAATCGTGATCACCACCAACACAGGACCCCAGCCCACAACCACATCTTACCCCCACAGGCGAACACTGGGCTAACGTGGTAGAATGGGTATGACTCAGCCTCTGAGAGCAGCGTGGGCTGCTGCACTGTGGCCCCAGCCTGGCAGGTCAGGGCTGGAGGGAAGGACTGCCGCTCCCTAGTGCTGCCACATCCAGTGCTCGGTCCCATCAGCAGAGGGACCCATGCTTCTCTGCTCTTGTAGTCCAAATGCCCATCACCCAAGAGCTTAGGTCCTTTCCCCAGATTCCAGTGTCCTGCCTGTTAGGTCCCTGAAGGGTCCCAGGATGAACAGATGCCTGGGCTCAGAGTAAACATTCCTGCTACTAATCTTCAATCTGTTGGTTTAAAATCTGCCCCAGCAGATTGGTGTGCGGTCTGCCTTGCTGTCCATGTGTACAATGCCTACGCTCTGCATTCACTGAACTTTACTTAGTGCCCTGCATGTACAAAAAAATACCAAGAGTGTGATTTGGGAGGTGTTGGTGGTGATACCAAACATGTTATACACATTCTGCAACCAAGACGATTACAGTCTATTTGGGGAGGAAAAAAAATATTAAAATTAAAAATATAAAACCACAAAGGATGCCTGAGAGAAGGAAAAGATTACAATTTGAAAACTATAGAAAAATGTGTGCTTCAGGGGTGATGGGAAGAAACCGCTGTGGCCTAAAAGAGAGAAAGAATGGTTTCAGCAAGAAGAAGCTTGTCCGAGTGAGGAATTTCCAGGTGAAGAAAATAGTGTCACAAGAGGCAAAAGGATAAGAAAGAAGAAGGATATAATCAAAGCACAGTGATAAACGATGCTTGTCTGCACAGCACGCCCACGAGGAGGAGGAGCGGGAAGACAGGAGAGTGAACCCACGTGAGCGGCTACCCGCCACGTCTGCTCTACTCCGCCCCTTGTCTGCTGGAGCCCAGGTCTTGAAATCGCAAAGAAGACACTGACGAGGAGGAACCTGACGGGCTCTGAGGGGTCTGCCCACATTATATGTCTTCCCAGGAAATTCCATTTTGCTCCCCAAATCCACTGGGACACCTAAGTTTAACCTTCGTGCAGAAACAAATGCACAAACTCCTTCTTTGGAGACCGGCCCCCCCACCACGTTCAGATCGGCCTCCCTCCCATTTCTGCAGCGTGCTTCTTGCTGCCTACTCCTTCATCAGGAGAAAAGGGAGCAGGGACAATCAGGGAGGTTGGGACCTATGGAAGAGATCTCTTTACTGAAGCAGGACTTTGGATTCTGGAAGTTTCCTTTATGACGTGCTTCAGCAGCAAGAAATTAAAGGCAAAATAATCTCCCATCAATGAGTTAAACGTGAAATCTCAGAAGTCACAAGTGAAAGGAAGACACTCAAATCATTCTACTTTACTTTGCGCTCTTTTTACCCAAGTTCACCTTTTTTTTTTTTTTTTAACGTTTGTTCCATGAATCCAAAACAGGAAACAAAATGTTGTGGTTGTGTTCTCCTGCTTTATAAACCCTCTACAACTTATTTAACTGAAGATTTGGTTTCCTATTATCAAGTTTTTATTGCTGTTTAAACATCTTTGTTTGGCTGTGTTGAAGGCTGATGGCCGAGCTGCTTCGGGCGGCTCGCCTTCCGGTCGGTAAGCATTTCTCCCCTGTCCGCTTATTCCCCACAATTGCTTCTCAGCCTTGGCTTCACAGCAGAATGCACACAGCTTTAATAGTCCCGAAGCCCGGGGCCGGCCCCAAATCAGAAGCTGTGGGAGAGGGATCCAGGCAGTGGCATTTTTGAAAGCTCTCCACATCCAGTATGCAGCCGAGACAGAGGACCACTGCACTACAGCAATTTTTCCAAATCCGTGTTGGCTAAACTTCTTACGCCTGAAACACAGTCCGCATTATCCCTTGGCACCAGGACACAAGACTGACATTTTGGAAGATATTCATGTAAATCTCAAACTAATATGCCATCAGTTTGTCATGAGACTGCATAGAAATTACTCCAAATTGAACCCGACAGACCCCTTACTCAGCTAATACTTATTAAAATGCATTGACATTAAAAACTGGTTTCATAAAACGTAGTTTTACTATATTGTCTCCTGTAAAGCAGAGATGATTTCTATGATACAGTGTGGGAAATGAAAACATTAACAGTTCCTAACATTTTTGAACATTAAAATACACACTGTGAACTGAGATGTGGTTCTGTAGACAGAACAATAAGTGTGCACACTTTCTAGAACATTCTGTCTCGAAAGCACCAGAGTAAGCAAACACAAATTTCTCATTAAAATAATAAATTTATGGAAGCATTTGAGACTGTAAAAAGTGAAAAGAATGTGGTCCAGCCTATTCAGTGTGGTAATGTCCACATCACTTATCTTTGCAAATGCAGAGTAAATTGTTGGGTAACAAATCAAACTGATAAATATAAAATTATAAATTTATAAACCAAGGCAAAAGGACGTATTTAGAGGTGAATGTATCTTTCTTCTGATAAAGAACTATGGGGGGAGGGTATAGCTCAGTGGTAGAGTGCATGCACAGGTCCTGGGTTCAACCCCCAGTACCTCCATTAAAAATAATAATAATAATAATAAATAAACATAATTACCTCCCCCCAGACAAACAAACAAACAAAAATATGAGAGACAGAAAGCCTAGGTCTGGGCACCCCCAAGGATGTAGACGCTAGTGGAAATCCACACTCATCCACTTTACTTTGGGAAGTTGGGCAAGTTGCTCAGTTTCTCAGTGCCTTGTTCTTCCTATCCGTGAAATGGGAATAATGGCAGCATCTGCCTCATAATATCTTTCAAAGATTAAATGGGACTGTAGGTGGGAAACGCCCGAAGCAGCACATGGAAATTACACAGCATCCAAACAACATCCCCGAGTTGCTGGCCACCCTAACTGATGTTCCTTTTGGGAGGGACAGTTTTTGTCGTTAGTGTCTACTTACACCAGTTTCCTTTGGTTAAAAGGCCACTGATTAATTTTGCAAATGCAGCTGATAGCATTTGCTTTAAAGAGAACACATTTTGTCATAAGATTAAAAAAATATTTAAATTAACGAACCTTAAATAGAATATTACTCCAGAGAAGCAGCAGCCTATCCTCGCGGCTACCTTTATATGATTTAGTCAGACAGCCTCGCCTAGAATCCCGAGGGCACCATAGTGAGCAGCTCCAGTCAGCTACAGCGTTTTCAACTGTAAGGCTAGATTAATAAGAGTTCTTCCTTCCTCGTGTCACAAAGATTAAAGGAGATACTTCATGTAAAGCACCGAAGGTACTGCCTGCATGTACACAATGTATAAACATTAGCATTTTTTATTACCAGCGTTCTAAGCAGTGCATGACTCAGCAGGTTGGGTTTTGTAGCTGTTTTGTTTTATATTGTTCGTCAGTGGATTGGAAGTGTTGGCTGACGGGTTGTTTTCCTAAATATGGGCTTAGATGTATATGAAAAGTTCACAATGCAAATGTCATCAGTGAGAACCACTCTCATTGGTTAAAACACCTTTGCTTCAAGCACTCAATAATCCCACTTCAACTTGCTTCTCCAAGAAGGAAACGCGTTGCCTCATCCCTAGACACCCACAGGCAGGGCCGCTTCAGGGCGCACAGTCCGGGGACTCTGTGATTTTCTCAGGAAGCCGGTTTTCCCACTTCTCTGCTCAGCTCTCTGGGAGGTAGATCCATGCCCTGCAGGCAGCAGATACAGTGATGTTCAGAGTGCGCTTCATACAGCGCTGGAGGAGCCGGGATTCACCTATATCCCTAACCTGTCACTGGGGAAGAAAGGGCCCACGATAACCGCGTCAGAGCAAGGACGAATGAAGTCTAAAGTCACCCGGCCCGGAGCCGTGTGTGAGGAGTGAGCACCGCGAAAACCAGAGCTCTGCTCCCAGGCAGTCGGGCTGGAGTATGTGGGATCTGAAATAGAGTTTCTTGTATTCCGCAGATCAGACAGTACCGCTCAGTACTGGAAACACTGTACGTGCTTAATAAATGCTCACTTTTATCCCAGCAAATGCCGTGAAAGTACTCTCTGGAGGTTCATGATAAAAAGATGAGTGAAACAACTTAAGAGAATGAAGAGTCTTGTTCAACTTCATGTAAGGCTGAAGTAGAACCAGAGGATGGCTGAAAACCTGAAAACCTGTCTCACAACTCATACTTTTAAGGCATCTAATATAAGAGACATTTGGTTTCTAAATAACTTCTGTTAAACTATGCCTAAAATCATAGTCATGAGACATATTTTTTCATGAATAATAACTTCAAGAAATTGATTGCAGATTTTACAAAGATCAAAATAGTCAAGACTTAAAAGCGAGTGAGATAGCTTTGTCCATGTTGATCTGGTCGCCACCAAGGGTGACACAATCCTACGGAAGTGTCTTCCAGAAATCCTCTTCCTACTAAGTTTTCTTACTGTGCAGTATCAGCAAAACGTTGGGAAGACCCAACTGCTGACTGAACGGTAGCGTTTCTCAGAGAAGGATAAATAATAAATGCCATGTCCCTAAAGATAAACAGCATGGTCACCAAGTTAAGCTTCAACTGAAGCTTCAGCCTTAACTTTACCAGTAGGATCAAACAGATTGCCTATATTTGCATTTATCAAGATGACCTCATTATTTTAAACTATGTTAAAAATATGAAAATCAACCTCAAAAAGACTACAATTCTCTTTAAATATAATTCATGAATAGTGTTCATATACAATACTTTGAATATGCGATGATTCTATGCCAAGAGTAAGGTTTAACTCATATGAAAGAATTCTAACTTTAAAGACTTAGGTATTTGTCCTATGTGTCTGCTGACATAATTTAAGACACAAAACATTTCTCCCTAAATCTTTATAAAATGAGGATCTGAGGTGTTTGAAATATATCAGTAACATCATACCATGTATGTATACATATATGCAAGATGCAAAATTGTCTGTAAGTGAGTTTTAATTTTTATAATAAGCTTTTGAAATATTTTCCAAATGTGTTCTTTAGAATCTATGAAGTTATTTCAGAAAAGCTAGTCACATTCCCTGATTTTAAAACGTCCATAGCTAGCAATAAGTAACAGGGATCTTTCTTGATACTTTACATAGGCAAGCACTTAATGCTACAGTGAACTTGCGATGTGAATGTTGTTAATATTCCAATTTTATCAATGAAGAGAACGAAACAGGGAGAGGTTAACTGCCCTGCGTAGGAAAGTATGTATGAGTTTGACCCCAGCTAACCCAGCCCAGAGTACATGCTCATCATTAAACCCAGCTGCCCCTCGGCAAGATGAATCTACTAAATTTCCCAATGAAATTGTCTCAATAGTGTGCAGCTTTTAATGGCCAGACTGCTATATACGCCTTTCTGTTTGGGAACATAATAAAATGAAAAAGATCTTGGCTTTGATTTATTATTGAACCGTATTGATAGTCCATTTCCAAAAGCTGATGAAAAATGTACCAAAAGTGTAATTAGGAGGAGAAAAAGGATGCTAGAGTGATCTTTGGGATGTGAAGTTAATCATCCACATGAAGTATTTTTTCCATTTGATTGGTAATTAGGATATATTTAGTCTAGTTTTGGCATCAATTTGCTTCATAACGTATAATTAATACCCTGGTGTTTTGTTGTTTCTTAAATTATTTTTCTTACATTGACTAAGTAAAGATTCATTTTAGACCGAAAAGTGCTTCAAGAGGCGGGCACGTGGAGCAGAGAGAAAGGAGAGGGTAGAGGCATTACTTTGTGAGTCTTTAGGTCCAGGGAGAAGGACAAGAATTTGCATTTTAGCCAGGACCCCGGGGACACCACTGCTGCTGGCGTGGGACTCAGACCTTGGGAGCCCGGGTATCCTGCAGTAACGCACAAACACACACATCTCGGTGCCCCCACGGAACACAGGCTAATGTCTCAGGCAGGTGAATTCAGGACGTGTCAGGAGATGCTCGTCCTGTTGGAACTGCTCCCTCGGGAACATGGCTCTCAGGTCACGGTGACAAGGGGGCAGAGGGTCCTGTGAGTGAAACTTTAAGGGCCAGGCGTGGGGCTTGTACCATTTCCACCCACATCTTGTTGCCCAGAATCCAGTCATGGTCCAATCTAGCCACAAGTGCGAGTGGGGGAGGTGGTCCTCCTGTGCACTTGGTAGTAGGAACACGCGTGGGGTCTGATGAACACTGCGTTGTCTACCTCAGGATTGTCCATCCATCAACTCAGCTGAGCCTGAGACTGAAACAGTTACCACTCAGCGCTGGCACTCCATGACAGTTGCTATTGTCCAGTCACTCTTACGTCTAGAGGAGCTTATGAAAAGGCTGTATGTTAAAAAGTTTTTGCTCTTCCCTGTAAATATCATGGTACCTTCTATATAAATGTCTGTTGGATAAATATGTTATATACTCTTTACATTAGCAAATCGTTAAAACCCCAAAATTCAACCTTCTGATACTGTTCTGTAGAGCCCATCTGTAAGCTTACAATAGCGAACACCTTTTTCACATTTACAACCCACTGCTGAGCAATTTTCATGTATAATCTCATTTAATTTTTATAACATCTGTGCTGAAGAAGTTCCTCTTCTTGTAACTAAGATTTGCGAAGCCTGGACTGAAAATCCCTCTTGTCGGTAAAAAGGTTCAGGAACATCCTGGCAGGAGACGTCAAGCAGCAGGGCTCTGGTTTCTCGGCAGAGTTAATTAATAAACTAATTAAAATGCATTCTGTCGAGGCTCTCAGCGTGCTAGTGAGTTAGTGAAAGCGGGGACATGGATGCTGTAAATACCCCTCTTTCTTTAACTTCTCCACCAGAAGCTGATGCTTAAGGCAGCCTCGAGGAGCCCGTGAAGCTCCCTGCTTACTCTCGCATACGTAGTAGAAAATACATCTTAGGAAATAATTGACTCAGAACAAAGCATTTTAAAAATCCCATAGAAGGGGTGTGTAGCTTAATTTTTAATAAGTCGAGCACACAGCGACTAACGTGTCAGAGAGCACTGGCTGCTGCCAGCAGTAACTGAGAAATCGGCTGTTAGCAGTGCGCCGTAGGGACACCAAAAAAGCTCAGACACTCACAGTGAACTTCTGGTAACTTCGCTTGTCTTCCTCTTGGTTTTACACACTGACATCTTCCCATACTCCTCCTCTCACTTCTACACACCTGCATCCAACACACACACACACATACACACGTCTGTGGACAGAAATATAACTAGAATATAGCCATTTATATTTTCAAGATCAGAAATTTGAAAGGTAATTACTTCCTTTTTCCATGTACATCAATAGTAATCATGTAAATATTAAGACTGTATAATACAGAGAACTATATTCAATACCTTGTAATGCCTTATAATGAAAAAGAATCTGAAAAGGAATATATATATACACACACAAGTGAATCACTATGCTGTACACCAGAAACTAACACAACATTATAAACTGACTATATAACAATACAAAATAAAAGTAAAAACAAAAGAATGTATGCATTTATCTTGGTTTGAAAACTAGAACATTTGTTGTCAGAACATAAGAGATTTAGTGACTATTTGTTGACAACAACAAAAAAGCACAATTTTTGTCCTTTTCTGTGTGTATCCCACATGTAATATGCCTAATAATGTACTTATGTGTTTTTCCGATAGTGCAGTTAGGTGACCGGGGAGACTAAATAGTGGATACAACAGTATGCAACAGAATTGTATTAGTTAATTAGTTTAGTTCTGTATCTCATTTTATTTACAAGAAAGTTTGACTCAATCGTGGGTTTAACCAAACAAATATTTTGTTGTTCTCAAATGCCAGTTGCATTCTCTACAAACGTATCTACGGGTTGAAGTTTGGGTCTGGTCCTCTGTGACGCAGACATGTGTTTTCCTCTCATCCATTATTATTCCAAGAAAAGAAAATAATGTGGTGGTGGTCCTGGGACCAATGCTATGAAACGAACAGGGATTCTTGTTTTGTATATTTTAAATTTCCAGATTCTTTCACTGCACCTCACAACGTGAATATAACTGGAAGATCAGAAGTCAGGTGTCAAAGCTCCATCCCCCCCACAGTGCCGCCAGACACGTGCGTACACATACTCTTCCCAGAGCACCTTGTTTCTGTAATTTTTCAAGTTGAAAGGAGCCAGCGATCAGGACACACTGGACACCAGACACTCCTGGAAACAAAAGGGTGGGAAGGGGAAGGTCACCAACAAAGAGAGGGGCTCCCGTCGTTGGCACCGCCTCTAGATGCTAAACATATTGCGGGCACGGGATCTTCAACCCATCCAGCACACGGGAGACGGGATATGATTTCGGACGGTGTCTATCCTCAAGAAATATAACGTATCAAATTCAGTCTTAACAATTAACCTACTTTGAAACATATCACATTTCAAATTTTTAAAAAACCTACTTACTTGAAATTACCTTCTGTGGATTTCCAAATATCAAGTACAATTTAAATCCCATCAGCATCAAGTGTTGCTTTCAATCATTTTATCACAGACACTAAGCATATATACACTGGTGACAGTGTGCCTGGATTTCTACTGTAATGTTGGCAATGATGTGGTGGCTTTGGGCATATTATTAAACAACTCTGTGTAACTTTTAACTGAAAAAAAAAAAAAGGGTGTTAGGGGCTGAATCATGTTCCCTCAAAATTCATTTGTTGAAGCTCCAGCCCCTAGTACTCCAGAATGTGACTTTGTTTGGAGAAAGGGCCTTTAAAGAGGTAGTTAAGGTTAAATGAGGTAACCGGGGTGGCCCCTAATCCAGTGTGACTGATGTCCTTATGAGAAAAAAGGAGAGGGAAGGATGAGGTGGGGAGTGGAGAGAGACAGAGATTTTAACAAATTCGGCTATGGGGGCTGGTAGCTTGGGAGACAGGAAATTCAGGGAAGAGTTGATGTTACAATCTTGAGTACAAAATCTGAAGGGCAAACCAGCAGCCTGGAAGTTCAGGTGGGGCTTCTAGGTTGTAGTCTTGAGGCAGAATTGCTTCTTCTTTGGGAAACCTCAATCTTTGCTCTTAAGGCCTTCAACTGATTGAACAAGGCCCACCCACACAGGAAGTAATCCGTTTCATTTAAAAACAACTGACTGTAAATGTTAATCACATTCATAAATACCTTCACTCACCATCCAAGCTGGTATCTGAGCAAACAAGTATGCTCCACGGCCTGGCCAAGAAGACATGTAAAGTCAGTCATCACACAGGGAAACTGAAAAACATGTCAATCATGGCCTTTTCTCTCATCTACACAATAATTAATTACAAGACCAGTGGACAGAATGTCACAGTCCTGTTCCAAAGACAGCTAACTCTGTGCCTTCAGTGTGTTTAGATTACAGCATAAAAGCATTTGATCAGCATTTTTAGGCTGATAGGTTTCAGCAAATCACTCAGGCTCATCTTAAAGAAATATTGTAATTCTGTCACCTGTCAAATTATGAGATTATCTAATGAAGAACGACCTTGTGTGTTTAAACATTCTTTATGCAAGTGTTCTCCTGAGCAATTGTTTACTCCTCTTATAACAACCCACAGTGCCAGGAAAAATTACTTGCCCAGTTCCAGGAGTCAAGAAGACAATACAGCACGGCAATGGATGACACCAAGATCATGGGCGTATTCATTGCTCAAAAAACCAGCAAAACCGGTTGGAGACATGATTAAGAGGAGGCTGACTAACCCAACAGGAATGAAATTTGCCTAGTTTCTCAAGTGAATGGAGTAGGCTGTGTAATGAGATGCGAATTCAGAACCGTAAGTTTTGGCTACCATTTGGTGAATTTCGGGCCGTTGTCTTTGGTCCTTCTATTCAAGCACATCATTAAAAACACAGAGAAAGATATTTCAGAAGGTTAATTTTATTTTTTTTGAAGGATTTAAATAAAAACTGGTCAAAGACTTTTTACTGTCTGCTCAAATTACGTATTTGTATTTTTTAATTATCTAATACAATAAAATGCCTTTGCTCGTGAATTCTTTTATATGTCAGTGATTTTTGATGTCTAGTACATGATTAATCTGGCTACACTTGACTACATTGGGTTGCCTACTTTTTTAGATAAGAGGCAAATGGATTTCTTAATCATAGAACATTCCTGAGATGCTATCGACACATACATTCATTTTTTTCAATAAAATTTAAATATAGAAGTACCATTTGTAAGGATTTATTTTTTCTAATTATGCATTAAACCTTGCTTCATGCTTAGTTGTTCACTTCTTTTGCCCCCTTTTTTCCAAAAATTTTATATTTAATAAACAATATTACTTTCATACAAATGATCTGAAAATTAGGCAAATACAGCTGTGATTTCCATGGTTACATCATGGTTCCCTCCTTCAATTTAAATCTAGGCTCAGGAATTGAACACATTTCTTTAACTGATTTAATTTATAATGAAACCTGTTAATGAGTGTTGGTCCTGAAAATTCTTCATAGTTAAAGTAACATAGTATTTTCCCAATCAAAATCGAGGGTACGTAGTTAACACTACGTTCTGACAGTCTAACAATGAACTTGTATATATAAAATAAAGACCACTTGGAAGAATATAAAATTAGTTGTTCCCTACTTCAGTACATAGATAACGTCCTATCTGATTCAAATATGACTTGCCCAGGTTCAGCCCAGAGAGTCCCCTCTACCAGAAAAATCCTCAGAGACAGGCAAACCTAGACATCTGGTTACCCTGACGTTAGGGTGAGAAGCTCCCTCAAAACACTCTCACAGGTTCGTGAAGAAAAGACTCCCGCAGATGCAGGGAGAGAACATTTGACACTGTTTAGATGACGCTGAAATCCAGAGACCCTAGGACGTTACTATAGAAAACCCATTCCAACATGTTAACCATTCAAACACCTGTGTTACCCGAAAGAACGTATTAGAATAATAGACAGCAAACATGATTAAAATAAATGGGAGATTAATACCGTGTTTTCATGGGCATTTTAAAAATAACCTTTAGTAAGACTTTTATTAGGAATACCCGGCAGTAAACTTGTAATATGGACATCTGTTGAACATTTAGATGGTAACTAGGCACATAAAACTTTAATCGGCAGTTTCTTCAGTATTTAAGACTATATTGCTATCAGCATATTTTTCATAAAGAAAGTCATGCACTGCTGTCAGTTATATTTATTACACGGAGGAACATTTTAATATAATAATGCAGATGTCTTCATTCTATAAACCCCACTGGTACTTAAAGCTGGGATTTTATTACTTGTGCCGAGGGCCAAACAAAGCTATAAACCTGCTAAATTCTAACTCAGCTACTGCCGTTGAGTTGTGCGCATTTGAGTTGTAAATTATAATACAAAGTAATCAAATATGTATAAGAATGGTAGTCATGGAAGCAGTATCATGGATTCATAAGATTTCATAAGAAATCAAGAAAAGAATTTATAAACATCAACACTGTGCTCTGGGTTTATGAAATTCTCTTCCCAAAATATAACGCTCTTCTCATAACTCAAGAAATGACTTGTCAGTCAGCGCTACCTACATTCTCCTCTTGATGACATCTCCGTTATTCACAACTTATTTCCAAAGCAATCATCTTGGCCACCCCGCTAACCTCCATTTTGTACTGAGAGTGACCAGATGCACTGTGTAGTGTTATATGAAGATTTTAAAACCATTATAAGGCATCTCTTTGATGACAGTTTGTAACATGCAGAGCATTTAGAAACATCAACTGCAAAATAACAGATTTAAAGGATGGGAAATTCTTCTGCTCCAAGCTAGAACGAAACAGCAAAATAGCAAACGATCACACTGAAACATGGAATTTTATATATGTGACTACGTGGGGATGGTGATAAACTGGAGAGCAGATGGCTTGTCTTCTAGTGAAATGCTGGACAGTCACATTATTACTCTTCCTTGAGACAAAAAATATTTTAAACACTGCTTATATTATGAGTGTGAAAACAGTGTCTGCTTTTCTTCAGTGCTCTTCCAACTGCATTCCCGGAGTGCCTCATTCAGCAAAATATACCCCTTCCCGTGTTCATTATTAAAATGAATAGGATCTTTTAAAAAATGGGGCACACATCTCAATGCTATAGATTGTCTCCCTTTGTAAAATTTAGTTTTGCCATGTTTTTATACATTTGGAGGAAATCTATGGTTTCAGCTTTGTAAGATTTTTTTTTTAATATATAAGGAATTTGGAGTCAGTCCAGTCTCAGATGGAGCCCCAGTTCCATCATGTGTTGGTTGGAGAACTTAGGCAAATTATCTACCCTTCTTGAGCTTCAGTTTCTTGTGAAACAAAGATAGTAACAATCAAGTTAATGGGATTGCTGGGAAGAAAACTTGAGCTGATTATATATATAAACAGTATAGCACCACGAGGGGAACACAGGAGGTACTCAGTGGCTGGTAATATTGTGTTATTACTTTATAATGATTATTATTTTAATTGGATTATTTTTATTGTTATGGAAAAAAATTGGGAAAGACATTGACTAAAATTTTAACAAAACGACATATAAGGATTATAGGTGACTATATATTTCTTTTAAGTGCTTATCTTGTATTCATGAATTTTCCCTAAAAATGTACAATTTATAATCAAGTAATAAAATACTTTAAAAATAGTTGGGGATCCATATTTTGTGGTTTATATTCTTGTCTCTTTAAAATACACAGTCATGAATTTTACATTATAAATGGCTTCCAGGAAACAGTAACTTTCCTTTGTTTTCACTGTGACTATCATGCTGTAAACACACCTTTTCTAAAAAGCTTCAGTCTAACAGAGGAATGCATGACATTGATAACTGTGTCAGTGGAACATTTCTAAATAATAAGAGCCGACCTGGTCCTTACTACGCCCCAGGCAGTGAGTGCCTTCCACGGTCTGCCCAGCTACCTTACAGGGCAGGTGATGCCACCACCTACTGCACAGAGACGTTAGGTAATTTACCTAAAGTCAGACCTCTACGCAGTGGCAACGTTGGGATTCGAACTCAGAGAGCATCGGAACTCCAACGGAAGACTTCTGCTTAAATTCTGGAGGCATGGCTTATTGACTGTGTGAATTTATTCAAGGTACTTAACAGTCTCAGAGATTTATTTGTTGAAGAACATAAAAATGTGTTGTGTGAATCCTGTTCAGCTATCGTGAAGATGAAATCAGCTCTGTACATGTATTTCAGATCGACAGGAAAGGACCCGGCAAACTGCAGCATCTCTTTCAAATGTTCGTGTTAACCTGCCATTGTATTCAGTGACAACAACACGGGGACAGAGAAAGTGGAGAGTCCAGTCACCCGGGGCTGGTAATTAGCAGAACAGGGACTGAAGTAGAGAAGGGCTAAGAAGTCTGTGCAAGAAGTAAAGGCATGGTTGTACCGAGAGGCAAAAGAAGCCAGAAAATGAGAATGAACTCAGAAGACCAATTTTCACTGAGAAAATTCAGATGGCAGGGAGAACAAAAGGTAGAGGAAATGGAAGATGTAAAAAGGAACTGGAAACTGGAGTTAAAAATGGGGAATTTCAGAGTTTCAAGGACGCTTTCAAGGAGAGCCGTATTAGGTTCCCATTAAGGAAGGCATTGAGGTAGAAGTGGACCCAGATGCAGGTGTGAGAGAAGATGAGGGATCTGCTAGCCTGGGCTGGCACTCAGCGGTCCATGTTTCCCCTTGGTTTGTCCGTAATATTGCACGTGTCTGCTTGATGCTTCAGTTCACGAAGCCATATTTGCTGTCAATTATTGATGTGCTGTTCACCTCTATTTGATCATGACACCCTTGGCAGTGAATATTATATTAATGGTCTTCATTAAAAAATGAAGCATTGCAAGCTTAGAAGAAATGCCCATATGCAGAATACCAGTCAGTGCATGAGACAGCGAATGCTTGAGCTCAGAAACCCAAGCCTCCCATGGATATAATGAAAAATAAAATAATTAAATCTCTCACATATCACCCAGGAATTTCTGTAGCCTGAAACTAAAGATAGAGTTAAAATTAGAGTTTACGACCCACAAGAGATAAGCAGGTCATAACAATTCTCCCAGATTCCAGCGCCCACCCCAGTGAAGCTCCTGCTGCTCTAAGAATGTGATGAATGAACAATTTGCGCTGCTGGGAAATGGTTTTGTTCCAGGTCCTAATTGAAAAGCTGCACAATATCACCTAAAGTTAGCATTTCAATATTCACCGTAGTTAGGTCCGGGGTGGGATATTTGTTGAAATATTTTAACAAAAGAACATTATTAGAGTTTTAGCGGTAAGGTGGTCATGTAGTTCCTTGACTGCCTTTATCAAATCTCTCTCTCTCGGCTTTCAAATGAGAACATTGTACCATCAACATGTGATACAATTTTCTTGAATAAATTTTCTGTTAGTTTCATTTCTCCTTTTTTTTTTTTTACAGTCAGTTACGATGTGTCAGTTTCTGGTGTGCAGCATCATGTCCCAGTCATGCATATGCATACGTGTACTTGTTTTCATACTCTTTTTCATTAAAGATTATTGTAAGCTATTGAATATAGTTCCCTGTGCTGTACAGAAGACACCTGGGATTTTTTAAGTCTATTTTTACACATAGTGGCTAACATTTGCAAATCTCAAACTGCCAAATTTATCCCTTCCCACCCCCCTTTCCCCGGTAACCATAAGATTGTTTACCATGTCTGCGAGTCTCTTCTGTTTTGTAGATGATTCATAGTGTCCTTTTTTTTTTTTTTTCAGTTTCATTTCTTCTTGTCTTCGATTATATCATATACTAAATTAGGTTTTGTGAAAGTTTTCAAATCTCCTGTCATACTTGAAAGACAAACTTGTTCAATGAGAAATACCCCAAGCTGGCTGATAACTATGACAATAATAAACACTGTTCTGTAGAGTTGTAACCCAATCACTGCAATGCATAGATAAAGACCAAGTGAACTCAATCCCTCAGGAAATATTATCTGAGTGAACTGTTCTCGAAATTGCTACTGGCCGAAGAGAAAAACAGGAAAAGACAAAAAAATACCTCAGCAACTCTGAACATACTGTATTGAAAAGCGAATATATGACTTATGATCATAACCTATTTCCACTTCCCCGTGTGGTGTATCATTGTGATAAAGATTTACAACCAGAATTTTCCCCATTCATTTAGAATTAACTAGCCTATGTCACAGCTTAGCCATTTTGGTCTGTATAATTTCTCTGGTCTAAAACTTCTGAAAGGCTAATTGCACACCCTTCCTTCTAGGAGGCCGCCTGGGAGCGGGGTTTAAAAATTCCACAGTGCCCTCAGTTGTTCAGCTCAAAACGTTCATAGGTAATTGCCCGCTACTCCAGCTTATCTTGTTTTCGACATATATCCTATTTAAATGATATATGAATGTACTTATGATCGAATTTCCTAAGTCACGTGTGTGCACGCCCGCATATTTGGAAATCACTGGGACAGAAAACATGCTTAGGATACGAGTAAAAAGAAGTCATAGAAAAAAATATAAAAAGGAAAAGAAAACAGAGTTCCTTGCTCTTTTCTTTCCGTTTTGTTGTTTTTTTTTTTTTTTTTTTCTTTCTAGTGGAGAATGTTATACATTCTTTGTTTTCTCCTCAAATTTCTTAAAAGGGCCATGACTGCCTTAAGGAATCCCCCAGCTAGTAAGTATTAATGGGCTATAGAAAGATAAATGCAAGATCAAGACTTTGGAGAGGCCTTCCTGGGCTCAGCTGGGACATGCCCTCCGCCCGCCTCTCCCTCTCAACAGTCAGCGGTGCACCTGCCTGCTGGGTCCGGAGCCAGGACGGAGTTGGGGGGCACAGCGGGGAAGAACTGATAAGTAGCAAAGGACCGAGGATGGTGAGTTTGCTCCAGCACACGCTTTGCCCCCCGGCACTGGTTTGAGTGGTCTTTTTGTTTTCCGTGGTTTCCTGCTCTGTCTTCTTCCTTTGAAGGTCTTCTCAGCATTCAGCTCGAACTTGACTAGATAAGCTCACTGCCCTTCCCTAAGGGGAAGAAAACCAAATACTATCGGAAGACCAAGACCGTCGCAGTCCCCATGCCACTGTTTCCGGGCTGAGCTTTGCTTCCCTTTTTCTCCCCTAAAATAGGGACGCTTTTCCTTGGGGATAAAGGACAGAAGCACCTTGCTTGGATAAGGCTCTGGTAGGCTTCTCCGGACCACACTGCCCTCCTTCTAAGACCCCGTTGCACTTACCGACAGTCCTTCTCAGCCTGACTGCGCTGGCTTGAGTTCTCACTTAACTCTCTTCGGCTCCTTTGTTCCATTTTAAGGGCAAAGGCTCTGCCTTCCCTACCTGTGCTGGTCCCTTCAGCAACGGGCAGATCCGTACACATTTTGATTAAATGTGTTCCATCATAGCCTGTCCTTACTTTTTATAGAGCGTTGGAACGAGGACATTTTCCATGTGATTCCTACTGATCTTTCTGTCACCCATAGGCTGCAAGAAAGGCACAGTGACTCGGAGAACCAAAGCCCCAAATGCTCCCGCCCACTCTTTGGCCATCAAAATTCTAAACAACGCATTAGCGCAAATGTGGAGATAAACGGAGCACATTTTAGCCTAATAGTGTGTAATCTTCTTCCAGAATCCTGCCATTTGGGGTAATTTTGTCATCCATTTTTTCCCCTATTACTTCCCATTCTTTTCTCAAATCTACTTTAAAAAAAAAAGCATGTCCGCATTTTTTTCTAATATATCCCAAGAGGTTAGTGATCAGTTACTTCCTCTTTTCTCTCTTTCTTTCCTCGTCTTACTCATCGACTTCCTGTGATGTAATACAGATAAAATAGTATGTATAATTGGCTAATTTGGTGGCTAAAATTAAATACATTTTCATATCATCACGTTATACTAAGTATAACAGTGTTTTTTTTCAAATGCAACTTTACGGACTCTTCATACATAAAAACAGGACATTAAAGCTGACTACAGTTTAATTCTATCTCTTGTGGCAAGCGGAGTTTGTTAAATAATCAAATTACTGGTTTAAAGTGAAAAGCACAGTAAATTAGTAGTTCACACGTTAATATTTCAATACCATAAATAAATAAATACAACTAAGCAGCATGGTTACAGGTAGCGTGCTTCCGCCTAGTGTGTTTCTGCCGGGAGCCCCATGCTTCTCAAAGCCCTGACACTTACCGTTACGTACGGTACTGGGAGTTACATGTGTGCTTGTTCTGAACTGTGACTGCTTCGGCCGTCGATCATACCCCCACACCTAACCCGAATCCATGACTGAATAAATGACCTGAATCTGGTTGGCAAACATATTAAGTCATCGAGACAAGCACTTCCGTGCTGGGATTTAATTTGGCGTTTTATATTTGGCCAGAAAATAAGGCGACATTTATAAATTAATTTCAACCTCAGATATATTTAACTTACAAAGGTAATAAATAATTGATTGATGGAGGGAAAAGGAAAAGTTTTGCAAGATAAGCATCTGACCACAATAGTCAATTAGAGAAAGAAGGTTTCGGCCCTTACTGAAATTTTCTGAGGCCAGCTCCCAGCACGGTGTGATGCCATAGTCTTCAACCATACGGACCCTGAGCCTGTCAGTCTGGACTCAGACCTGGCTAGGATGGCCCGCTGTGGGACCCTGAGCAAGCCGACAGATGGGACTCAGGGCTTCAGTTTCTTGGGCAGCTGAAACATAGATAACTGTTGGCAATGAAGCACTGATACACATGACTCTCGAGGCTCGAGAAAGTGATATTATCTGGCTGATAACAAGATGTAATATGAGTTAAATGCTTAGAATGGCAGCCGGCACACGGTAAGCCTTCATTCAACGTTAGTCATCTTCACTAGTGATATTAATCAGCTTCTGAGTGACAGAATTTTAATATATAAGGCCAAAAAAATAAACCTCCTAGTTAACATTCTGCTTTTATTTTAATGAAATTTAAAATTTAATCTTTGGGGTAGAGCCTGAAGCAGCTTTAGCATCTGAAAAATATGGAGGGAAACTACAGGCATGACTGTCACAACGGATGTAAAAAGCCTTGTGATGCTGTGAATAAACGATATTCTCCATATGTCTCCTAAGTATGTTATTAGGGTTCTTCTGGAAATACACTGCGTGATATTTTATCACTCCCTGGTTCTAAGACTGGGGATCCCAACCAGCGCCATGATTCAGTGAACCAAGCATCAGATCAGATTTGACAAGGAATATTAAATCGTCACTGCAACAGATTCGCTTTTATGTTTTGGATCTAAAAATACAGTTTCGTTCAAGGCAAAATAACAAGACCCACTAACCGTACATATTAATTTAAAATGAACCGCTCTTGCCAGCTGAAATTTGTTCATTTGGAATTCTTCCTGGAGAAAAATAAAGATAAAGACTCCCATCCCTGAATCCCCTTGAGTTATTTGCACTATAAATGAATCTGCTACCTATTAGAGATGACTTTTTTTTTTTTTTTACAAATCAGAGCTTACATATATCTGAAGTGGGGAAGATTTTCAGTAACAAGAATAAATTTTACTGTGATATAAATCACAGTATGTTCCCAATTTCCCTAATCCTGTCCTAGGTACCATTATTTTGCTAGTCATCCAAATCCGGAACCCCTCACAATTGGTCACCATATCCAGTCGCCCCTCGTTTAGATCAAAGATAACCAAAGTTAACAAAATAAATCCGATATCATTACACTTGGCCTGATTTCTCATGTAGGTGCAGCAAGAGTGGCAATTAACCAGGTAGGTTTCTTAAAGTTTGCTTTGCTGAAACTCTTCATAAGGGTCACATATTAGCCTCTTCCAAGCCTCTCTTGGCTAGAACACCTATCCAACAGCTTCCCATCAGACTTCACCTATAGAACCTAGAGATTTAGGTGAATTCCTCGAGACAGCCTAAGTTTCCTAGGCCGGCCGGGAAGTGACCTTCCTTACTCACCTGTAAGGCTGGGAACCCTGTAAGCAAGATACCAGGATGGTTTTTGCAGGAGGGCTTTATAAGCATTGACTCCATACAGTTAACCAGAGTTCCTTAAGGTTGTCTGGCCATGTCTAATTCTAAGCACGTCATTCTCAAATATGTCTCCAATATAACAGTCCTTTCAGAGACTTGGTTATATCACCAGTTTTCCAACTGTGTCCTGTTACAAGGAGAACAGACTCATTGAAATTATGCAAATGTGTATATTGCCATGCAAATTAGAACACTCAATTTGAGTTTACAAATCCTGGAGGGATCAAGCAGGAAGAAAAAGATAAACGTTTCCTTTTTGTTTACAAAAGTATAATCCACAAAATTGTTACGAGTTATAGATAGCTTAAGAGAAAAGGGAACGGGGTTCCTTAAAACCATAAAATAAAGCATTGAAGAACAAGCATGAAACAAAAAGAAACAGAAGCTGTAAAGCATCATTATCATTCTTCATCAGTTCATTCAGTCCCGTGTAATTAATTCTTGTTCTGCTTGGTCTTGGGTTAGCAGTTCTATGAACTTATCGGCTTCTCCCCTAAACTTATGGAAGTCTTCACTCAGTCCATGGTATGGTTCCAGATTTATTTGAACAAAGCCATCAGAAGTCTATACCTCAGAGTGCCTGTCATAATCCTCTCTGTGGGTTTCTGAAACAGGTCCTTGTCATTGAAGACAAAGCACTCTGGTCTGCAGCGGACAGCAAACACTTTTGGAGAAGAATCAAAGTAAAACAAAATGTCTCTGTGGATGACATGGACGAAGTGGCTATGATAAAAGATCTGATGAGAATTCATTTGACAAGGAAACTTGGTTATTTCTGTGGCATAAAACATTTTAAAATAATAACTAGAATTGTGACTGATAACATTATACCGAGACATCCCACAGAGAGGAGTATTGACAAATTTCTATGAACTTCATACAGTTTTTGAGATATTTATATTAATAACATTTACCCCTACAAATATAAACAAGGAAAGGTTAAGTATTTCTTCTTATTTGATAATGATTTTCATGCAATTCATACCAAATAAATCTAATTACTCTTTTTGCAAGATGAAAAGACAAATCCTCTGAGGTTTTCCAGCAGCCCTCTGGGAAATCTCAAATTCAGCTTGAGATCAGGAGGAGTTCATTTAGAATTTGATTTTGGGAAGGCAAAATAGCAAACATGTTAGAAGGTTTAAACGTTGGAATAAATAAGATCATGTGTCACTGAAAAATACTTAGCTCCTGTTTAACCAAAGTAATGATAAAATAATTCAAAAGTAAACAGAAAAAGTAATGTAATTATTAAACAAAAAAAAGAAAGAAAGCAAAAACTTCTCTCATTTAAAAAGTAAGGCAATTTGGTTCTCTTATTAAAGAAGAACATGGTAAAGTCAACATAAAGCACAGGAAATCCTTCTGATAAAACAGAATTTCTGTGATGGAGAATTACTTTAAAAGGTAAACAAACAAAAGCTACCTTTTACAATCTCTTATGAAGAGTAGATCAAAAATTGGAAAACATTTATGATTCTAATGGGGAAGAAAAACTAAATTCTGGTTTTGCCTTTGTATACTAGTGATACTAAAGCTTGTTAAAAAAAACCTTACAAATAAATCCATTCAATCTTATCCAGATTTGATCTCACAAGATAGAATTTCTTTTCCAAAATTCCTTTTTCTCAGACTACCTATAACTTTTATATTTTCAGTTTTTGTCCTTTATTTTCTTCTTTTTACTTTAGGACAAAGTTACTCTTTTTCCCGTAACAAAAGCGCGTCCCACATGCCCTGTGCTTTGTAGACAATGTCATTTCCCTTCACCTTTGTCTTTCTAGTAACTTTGTTTTCACATATTGATTAGAATTTTTAACCATTAGCAACCTTTACTTTTTTTTCAGAAAACAATAGGAAGTAATCAGTTGGGAATTGTCCGTCACATACCAGCATTCTGTAGCGGACTAGCAAATTTTATTCATCATTGTATAATTTTCAGTGTGGCAAAAGAACATTTTATTAGCAAGCTCAAATATGTTTAGCCACACTATACTGTATAAAATAAAAGCCCAAAACTATAAAAACTTAAATGTAGGCTTAATAATGAAGGTTTCATTCTATAATGGAATTTATCTGCAAAAATACTGAAAACTATTTAAAAATAAAAACCAATTAATGTTTCAGTAGGTTATCTAACCTAGAAATGATTAATGAGTATCTATTACTTAACCTAGCATAACCCTAAGGTTACAAGTTACCAAAAAGTTTTTGAAAACTATTTTCAGGTAGATGTATTAATAACACTACACAAAGTTAGCCAGAATCTCGTTACTTCCCTGTTAACTATTTTTACAGCACATACACCTCAGGCAAGTGTCCCAAAAGCAAAAACAGAAACACCTAAGAGAAATTAAATCCGTGGGTATTTTGCTAAACTTCCATGCTTGATATGCATGAAGCAATTCATTTCTTCTGAATCTTTATTTGTACATTTGTTCTTAGGTTGAATTTATAATTTATGGAAAATTAAATCTCTCATGGATATATTACTTTATTTGACTAATAATCTCAAGTAGAAAAAATATGCTCATATTAAATTTAATTCTGGTAACTCAGAAGACATACTCCTTTTGATTAAACCGATAATACCAAACTAATCTTGTTTATCAACAATTCACTCAAATAGTGTGAACTTAAAAAAACATTTGGATTAGTTCCTGTGTATCTGGGAGTTTTATGAATATTTAATTTATATGAGCACTGTTTTGTTTCTAAGCCAACTTGAATAGAGTTCCTTTTACAGGATTTTATGAATTAATTTGGAAATACTATCCAGAGGCAGAAATACGTCACATGTACATCTCATACACACATGCATATGTACATACATAAATACATACACAAATAAACATACACAAACATACAGATGTAGAGAGCTTGTAGCTTTCACCTTAAAATTTTATCCAAGAGTCAAGTAACAATCATACAAAACACACTGGTTTATATAAAATAGTTGCCTCTTGTTTTTGTTCCTCTTTATTTACTACTCGAATTGTGTATCTGGCAGACGGAACAAGTCAGTTTACCTGCTCAGCATGAGGGCTAGGGCTCCTTACCGATATTTGGGGTGGAGACTTTTAAGATTTTCACTTGCCCTGATATGTAGTTGCTTTGGTGGGGGGGGGGGTCCCCCGAGTTCCTTGAGAGCTCCAGATGGGGGGTACAGTACCTAAGTTCAAGTGATTGTAGGGAGTTGGGGGAGCCTACCTACCCACCCCTCATCTATCCTTTATCTGTCCTTCTGTCATCTACCATCTGTCTGTCCATCCATCCTGTCCACGTGCACACATAAACCTCCTTATTACCATCACCACTGTCTATATGCCCTGATATATTTCCCATACATTTGTGTCTAATAAAAAAGTTATTTAACTTCTAAAGTTGCATATTTTTGGAGTAAAAGCTAGTGGGGTGAAGATACGATGCACTTTCTCAAAATACGAAAGAAGGAGAACGTCACAGCGCCTAGAGGAGGTGCCTGCAGCAGCCCGGCCCCACCCTTCTTTGTGCGTCGTGTACTTCTGTTATGAGAACTCGGTTTTCTACCTAAAGGCATCGCCGCCAGTTGTCATTTTCTGCCTGGGAGTGATGACCAAACTTCGTGAGAGCGCAAGCTTTGGAGTTTCTGATATGAGAATCAGTAAGTTTACAGTGGCTCTTGCAATATTTCTCTTGAGATTACAGTGAAGTAGTGTTTATGTTTGCACGCTGCAAAGTTCAATTGTCCTTTAAAAAAAAAAAAGTGGTTTCGTGAAATAACTGTGACGCAGACACTTATGATGAATGGCATATATGAGGATTTCTTATTTAACAAAACGATTCTCGCGCTTCAGCTCTCATCCTGAGATGCTGCATCATACCATCATTTAGAGGTCAGGTTCTGAGGCTGGGACGTCCCAGATCGAGATGCTACTTCTGCTACCCATTTGCTCAAGACCTTGACCGCATCATTTGATTGTTTTAAACCTTATCCTCGGCCCTGTAAGATGGTAATAGTCAGGGTGTCTACTTTGTAGGGTTATCACAATAACGAAATGTGAAAGATAATCATAAAGCACTCAACGCTGTGCCTCACACGTGTCAAGCGTTAGCACACGAAGTGTTATCGTTAACAGCAGCGGTGGCATCATTCTGCCAATTCAATTCCTGTCTCTGCAGTTTTTCCCTTTAAATATGAAAGGACTCTGCTCTCGTTTGTATTATGATCTTCATATTATATTTTTAACAAGTAGACCCTTGAAGCTTGATGAGGGAAAGAAACTTGGAAGGGCATTTAGCTCATTCCTCAGCTGTGTTGTGGTTCTGTTTCAAAGATCTTTGAGATGCAAACAGTGGACAGGAGAAGTAATTTCTCCACCTCAAAATACCAAGAAATCTTTCCGAAGTTTCCAAATTGTACCGTCATGTCGATGTGCATTTAGCAAAACCAAAGCCACGTTTTTGTCTTTCTATAACTGGATGTGTGGGAATTCCCAGAGGCCTCTCCCTGGCGCTTGTTTGCATACCAATTATCCCACGGTGTCATTCGCAGCAGCAGCACCATCTATTGGGGAGATTTTCCTGAAACAAATGCAAGAAAATACAACAAAATAAACGTAGGTTCATTTCCATCTTAACCTCCATTAAGATAAAAAAGAAAAGTTAATTTTAGTAAATAACTCCTTTTAATGAACATACTCAGGAATAGGTAAGAATCTTAGGTAAAAATTGCGTGACATTGGCTGCTCGGTGCAGTACGTTTTGAGATATTTTTTAACAGGAAGAATTAAGTATCAGAAGCAGGAGGCCTGAGGGGAGCGTAAGCCTTCTCTAATTATCACAGTCTGATGCATGCACGCCTTCGCCTGCTAATGACTGGGGAGATGCGGTCATTTCCTTTAAAAATCCAGCCCCTCGTCATTCTTTTGTGCCAAGGTAATTTAGATGCAACGGATGAACAGCAGATTAGGCCATGATCCACTGATCATAACTTTTCGTTGGATTTATAGCACCAGATGGCTTAATTATTCTCAACAGTTCTCAATCTCTGTCTGTCAGGGAGACCAGATGTAATTTCTACCTTCCGGTGAAATAGATTCCCAAGAGTGAGCACAAGAAGTAAAATATGAAATACAGACCAAATTATTGAGAGAAGAAGTTATTAGAAGTGACTCTGTTAGCCAGGCAAAAGTTCCTGGGTCCATCACCTTCGTCTTGCCTGGAAGGGAGTGTTCAATGATGGCATAGCTAGAGGCACCCAGAAGGCATTCTGGCGGCGGGGGGTTTGGGCTATAAATACTGGTTTATGTTCAGCGGTCGCACATGAATACATGGATGTGTGTGTTTGTATACAGAAGACACACAGAATTCATTTTTTTACTAGTGCCATCTGGTCTTGCATTTATCTTTTATTTCTTCTGAAATTAGATCTTTATTCATTAATTCATTAAATATGCATTAAGTTACTATCTTGTAAAACACATCCGTGTGGTAGGTTCTCCAACCATTCTGTTTAAGATGGACTTCACGTCACGTCTTACTTGTGTCCTTCAGAGTTAGCTCTGTCTTGCGAGGATCTGAGTAATTCTGGCATGCCTTCTGTCTTCCCAAGGAATCCACCACATGAGGCAAGCAGAAATACAACTGTAAAAAGGGCTGTTGTAATTTACTCCGTGTGTGTTAAAACAATGGAAATTCCCTGCGTCTGTCTTTCCAAGGTTAGTTCATGAGCTCTAGTCTGCCATCCATCTGCCCAATACCCAACCATGTTCGCCAAGGGAGGAGAGGTCATGGGGGGACCTCTTAGTTGGGAAATCAACTGATGTTCAGTATTCAGTGCCAATGCCAAGTTCACAGTCTCTGCTTCATATGTGAAAAATGTAAATTACATTATTAACTTTAGTAAATATGCATTCAAATTTCTAAAGTTCCCTCCCGCACACACCCCAGCCCACCCCCTCACCATCGGTTTCACTGGATCTCCTCCAGGCTAGTTTTGAACACTATTTCCAACAAGGACTATACACCCTTGGCGCACACTGATTATGTCTTTATTTTTCGATCATAACCCCTAAGAACACGGTCTGGCCCCTAGGCAGCAATCCACAAATGTTATGGAAATATCTACACCCTGTTCCCAAAAGAACAGATAATTTTTTATAAGTAATATCATTGTTCTTTCCGCTGACAGTTTACAATTCCAGAACAAAATTATGCTGTGACATTTTGACATGGCGCTTGGCAACAGTGTCACGTTGTCATGTCCTAAATTTGTGTCTTAGTGATAAACTTCTCTCTGGAAGTACACTATTTATGATCTAATAGTTACATGATTGTGAAAAAAAATGTTAGCATTTCAAAGACAAATGTTAATTTTAACATTAATTTTAAAGTTGGTAGGAATCTTTAAGACCCAGGTAAAAATACGGCAAATGAGGAATTTTAGTAAATAAGGAGAAGTTGCCACATTTTTTCAGATAATTTAGTTACGCTTTAGATATTATTCTTGAGTCAGATCCATAATAAGAATGCACCCAGAATCCCAGTAGAAGCTCATTTATAAAACAAAGCCTGGGAAATATTAGGAACCCCTATATCCCACTGGACTTTGGAAGTATAAGAGATTGACATAAGTCTTTTCAAATGAACAAAATAATACTTAGGCAAAATATTCAAGAGTTCCCTATTCCAATGTACTGCCGACATTCAACTCAAGGAAAGTTATTTTTTTTTTTTGCCCCTTAAAATGAATTTTAAACAAGAAACGGCATTCCTGAAGAATGTGAAGGAGCAGTAATATGAGTTAAGGCCATGCTCGTCAGGTTGCAAGCCTGAAACGGCTCGTTAATAAGGAGCTCCCATCCTGCTAGGAGAGCCCCAGCGCAAAGCCACATTGTAACCCTGGGGAGTCCTGCCGTAGGCATTAAGAAGGGGGAATGAAGATTTCTTTCCCAAATTAAGTTGTCAAGGAGCTCATTTAGATGACACCGTGAGTGCGTGTGGGCGAGCTGGTGAGGATGATGATTTATGATGCTACAGACACCTAAGTGATGCTGCTGATGGAAATCCACAGCAAAATCCACTCAGGAAGATAAAACAGAGCTCCTATCATCTGCAGGAGGTAACAGTATGCGGCTTCTGCCCTTACACATTTCAAGGTACCCTACTGGGCTTGGGAATGGAAAGAAAGCTCATTTACTCAGAATTCATGTTCTAGTGTAATATCATTATACAGATTCACCCACATGCCATTAAAAAAAATGTATTCATTGGATCTACTTTAAAGGAATTTTGTGAAGACTTTTTTTCTTTTTTTTGCAGGGGTGAGTTAAGACTAGATATGACCAGTCACATTAGGGGCAGCTCTGTAACACATCGATGCTTAAAACATCTAAATGTAAATGAATTGTAGCCCTCCATCTGTAAAAGCAGTAAATATACTTTTTGGTGAAATCTATCTGCAAAACTTATGTTTTAAATATCTAGCCAAATACATGAATAAATCTGACTAATAAATGTGGTCATCACCAGTTAACGTTTTCACAGTGCATCATTAAAAAAAAAAGACACAGAGCACAAAAAATATAAAACCATAAAACGAAAATGGAAATTGTATTTCAACTGACTTCAGTGTATCTGGTGTACTTGCTTCTTAAATGCCAAGAAAGTTAATTTTAAGAATCTCATGAGAATTTATAGGCTCTGATCTTAAATTTTAAAGTGTTTGTAATATCCCATTTTAGTAGCAAAGTGCCAGCTTTAGAAATAGTCTCAGTGACAAGTCAGTTCCTACAGAAGCAAAGCAAAAGGGTAAAAATTCATTGCAGTTCTATGCTTTATCTCGTTTAACATTTTTTACAAGTGGTTTTACGGAATGCACAGTAACCCCTTTAGAGAGATTCAATGTAATCTGCCTCTAGGAGTTCAAACCTTTATTTACACCATCTTGAATATAATGTAACAGAGCCTTCCATTCAAGTGCATTAGAATGTTCTGTGCTTCCTAGTCTGTAGAAATATAAACATTAACTATTTATTCACAGCAACATTATCTTATTGCAGTATTTGTTTCCTTCTAAAAAAAATTGCAAAATTACAGGGACACAAATTGACAGAACATTTTTTTGCTCTTTTGCTGTACATGAGACATGCTGGAGCAACCCATGGCACCGTTCTGCTTGTATAAAGTGATTCAACAAATTTCCCTCTCACCTATTTCTAGATTTCAGGAGAATACAGCCAATGTATGTATTTTATTTTGTACCACTATGCTGAAAATCTGGTGTTTATGTCCATGTATTTACAGGCAAACCATAGATCTGTCAAAGTTACCATGTTTGTGAATCGATCCTTGATATCTTTTTAAGGAAATAATCAAGGAACTATTACAAACAGAATTAAGGATACAGTAAAAAGTTTGGGTTTGCTTTGTACGTCTTTTCTAACTTTTCCGATGCTTGATATAAATAGATTTAGCTAAAAATATTTTTTCCAAACAAGTAGATCTCTACAGGATTCCATGAGTTTTCATGCCAATATTCAACAGGTTTTTATCAACTTTGCTCTGGGCAGCCACAGTAAGCACAACCTTTAAAAATGTAAATAATTTCATTCTACACGAATACATAAATCAAAAATATAAAGATGCAGAAAAGGCTCAGGAATTAACAGATGTTAAACACAGTTTCTCAGGACCTAGAGTGGAATCATCAAGGTTGTGTTTCAAATTAGAATATATTTTAAGTTTAAAAAATAGCACTGTTTTAAAAATATTTGTAGTTTGGTAGCATTAACAATCACCAACTAGAGCAATTTGCTATTATAATGCCGTATTATTGATACCTCATTTTTCACTTGTGTTTTTAAAATGCCTATTTTTATAAAATGTCGGTTACATGCTGGAACAGAAAGTTTGGCTTAAGCCACAAAGGATAGTCAAATCACATCACTGAGAATGGAATTAACATGGAAATGTATAGATTTTCATATGTTCCTATTATCATCATTTATAAAACTCAAATTATACTACTCCAATACAGTGCTAGCCCTTTAAAGACTATTTGAGAACATGGAAATGTACTTTTCACATAAAAATGTCTCCCTGTTGGGTGTTCATCTTAAAGAATTTCATATGATGCATGTTGAAGAATCTGGTTTGTAAGAAACACCTTCCTTACCATGTAATACACCTCTTTCAATCACGGTGCCGGGTGGTTCTGACACTCCTGGGTGAGTTGGGGGGAAGATGCAGGGATGCTCTCCTCACTCTCCAGATGGACAAATGGGGCTCAGAGTTGGTCTGCTCAAATTCGGCTGCAAATACTGTAGATGTACCCTCTTTTCCAATTAAAGAAAAATATATTTCAACTTCTGTGCATTTTTGTCTCTCCCAAAGCTCCTTAGCCAAACAGAACCTTGGCAGGAGCAGCGGGGAATGATTAACAACTTCAGAAACACTAATGTCCTGGCCTCTTCCTAATGCACTTTTTGGCATCTGTCTCAAAAAAAAAAAAAAAAAAAAATAAAGCTTTTCTTCCTAATATAAAAATCAACTCCTGAAATACACTTATTTTCAGATAGATCAATTTAATAACTTATTTATTAGACAGTAGATCCAAATAACAACCTGTATGTGATAAATTTGTAAACACAAAGAAATATCTATGACAAATTAGTAAGCAATATGAATAGCAACGACTTATGTATCTTCCCATCTCTCACGTGCTACACCGTCGCCTAGGGAGGGCTGCTTGCTCTTTGTTTAAAACTGGACAGAAAGTTAAAGGAATGAGGGAAAGAGACTGAATAACTAAGGGTCATAAAACAGAGGAAACTACTAGCCCAGCATTAACAAACAACACTTGCTCAGAAGTATGTCTTCTCATCACTGAGCCAAAATACCCCAAATGCTTTTTGGTTGATATTTTTTGATTTTTTTCCCCTCCCAAAATGTAGCAGCATTTTAATTCAAATTCAGTTCCGCATTCTGTTATGTTCTTCACCTAAGGCCAGTCAAACTTCGACCCTTAGCCCAACTATGTTTTTCCCTATGCAGAATCCCCGCTGCAGTTCTTATCTGAAAATGAAACCCAGCGTGCCGCCTCCTCATACACATCTTACAAGCTCTCTTCAAAGGTCAGTTCCTTGTGCATCTGTGATCTCTGAGTGAAATATTGGATTGGATCTTGTACTGCATCAAAGACGAAATGTGATAAAAAGCAGATTCCTACCCGTCAGGTCTTTTTAATCCTTTTTTTTTTTCACATAACATCTCCCCCCAAATCTGTGTGAAAAGGTCTATTTCAGAGGCAGCTTCCACCCAGACCCCCAGCTGGATGTGCGTGTCTTGGTGTGTGTTCTCCTGTGTATTTCTCTAAAGAGTGAACAGTATGGGCCGACTTTCCCCACGCCCTCGAGCCGTGGTCTTTACTTACACAGGTTTGGAGAGTTGGGAGACGAGAGCAAGCCAGACATCAAACCCATTTATTCTGAATCTTAAATTATGACTTTTTATCATCAATATTTTGGTTACATTTGTTACACAAAGGACAGAGTAACATCCGGTTTGAGGTCTCTTCTTTGATTGCTTTGGGATCAGTGCCATGTCCTTGGCGGACGAATCCTGCACCCATCAACTCTCAGCTGTGATTTAATAATATTGTTGCACAAGGTGCCAAAACAAGGAAGATCTGGGAAGCTGCTTGCAGGGCGCCTCGGCCAATACCTTCAAACCGCTGTGACATCCAGGTGGCTTCCCGCCGGGTGCTCGCAGGAGAGTGTGGACACCCTCTTGCCTCTGCAGACCAGAAGAGGATCCTGGAGGGAGGAGCATGTGGGTACCATTGACTTTGAGGCACCTGATCGCATGTGCTCACCCGGAGGCAGAGGCGGATCCAAATGAACAAAACCACACTGCCTGGGAGACCCAGGTGCACGCGGCAAAGAAACCACGTGATCTGGGCCTCGGTCATCACAGCTTCCATCCTCATCTGACACGATTCAGTGCCACCCAAGAACGTCAGGCTCTTAAAAGTATTCCAGAACGTAAATCAAAGGAAAAAAAACAAAATTCCAGGTTGTTAGTTCTAAAAGTGCATCTGAGAGAATCTCTTTGAAATGTCCATCTGTCATTTTCACTTTGACATACAGGTACCTTCTGTTTGGTTTGGTCTCATCCAAAACAAAATACACAGGTATTTTTTGTTTTGTTTTGTTTTGTTTGGTCTCATCCAGGTCTTCAGCCCACATTTTCTCTCCTCTCCCCAGCACAAAAAATAAAAGCAGGGGTGAGGAGGGAGGGCTGAGTGTGGGAAGAAAAGTAAAGCTTCTCGAGGGGGTTGGTGGGGGACACACACACACACACACACACACACACAGACACAAACAATACAAAACAAAAGTCGCAGTCCAGTCGTGCAAAATTTGCTTCTCCGGATAAAGCACTTCTTGACGCAATGTCCCGGTCCCCCTCCCAAGTCCTCCCATCCACCAGGGGGAAAATACAGAATGAAAGAGAAGCCATTCTTTCTCTTAAGGCTGAACAGACACACAGGGAACAGGTTTCAGGGACCGTCGGGCGGGCGGTGATGTGCAGGGTTCTTGCTCTGAGCCGCGCCTGCAGTCCAGCCCGGGGTCAGCCGTGCTCCTCCCAGGGGGACAGCGACACCACGTACAAACAGAAGAAGAGTCAATGGTCCCAACAATGGAATCCGATATTGACTTTACAATCACAGGGACAAATTGCTTAGATCGATCATTTCATTTCTCCTTAAGACCTTGTCATCTAAAACTAATTAGAGGCCAGGTTCCCGAGGAATGCTCAAGAGTCAAAGAAAATACTGGAGGTTGAGAAGGAAATCACTCTTCTACCGCAACCTTCTGATGGAGGAGGCTGGAGACAAGTTGTCCTGTTCTGGCGAGTTCAGGGTGTGAGGGAGGGTGGATTCCTGGGTCCGGGCAGCAACTTCCCCACCATCCGGGGGGGCTCTGCCTTTATAGCGGGAAAACCAAGAACCCCGAGAACGTGGAGTACTTCCAGCCTCCCATGAGGTTGCCCCTCTCCAGTTTGAGGTGGACTTTGTCCTCCCTTTCCATCAGCAGCAGGACACCATTGCTGGCGGCTTCTCTGGTGACGTCCTGGTCCCCTGCAAACGCGGAGATCACTGGGTAGCCGTTCTGCATTAAACTGACCTGCAACGCAGAGGGGAAACGCTCAGCCGACCAGGAAGGACCCTCTTCCATCCGCTTGTTCTCACCTCCCCCTCATCCTTGCTGTGGAGCCACGTCAGGGACCTGACCTAGAGGACGCAGCTGGGTCCCAGGTCCCTGGTCGGCCCCCCTTCGGAGAATGTGACGGGTCTGCAGCCACGAGGACTATTAATCCCAAGCCGAAAGGGTCCCGTTGGCAAAGCCACTCACCTGGATGGTTTGTCTGTTGTACACCTTGACCACGTGGAAGCTGAAACTATAAATCCCTTTTCTCGGTGCTACGAATATACTGGAGGCGAGATCGAAATGGTTGCCGATGTTGACTAATACCTGGAAAAGAACAGGGGACACAACGCACCTGCAGCAGGCCCCTCGCCAGCAGACGCACAAAGCCCCCGCCCTGGTGCCTTTACGGGTTGCAGAGCTGGCAACATCCACTCGGGGGGTCAAGGCTGCCCCAGGAAGGAGGCGGCGCTGAGGTTAAAACATCCTACAGCCGGAACTGGCTTCAAAAGGACTCCAACGGATCATAATTCAGAAAGGTTTCTTTAAAGTATATTTTATTTATGCATGGAAAAAGCAGATGCCTACTGTGTGTGTTGGGGGCAGGCAGAGGGGAGGGAACGGAAGACCACCAGGTCAGTAGACAAGCTGTGAACTGAGTCTTAGCAGAGGTTTGGGGGGATCCTGGGGGCTTGAACCAAATTCTGGGGTCTCTGAAGCTTTGACCAAAACAGAGCTCTGGACTGAAGAGGGAGAGAAAGGGCTGTGAAATAAGAGGCCAATTAAATGAGATAACTTCTGTCCCATAAAGCTTGGGACCGAAATTTGAGTTCGTCAGGACCGAGCAGACTGAGGGTTTTTGTCTCCACAATTCCCAGCCCCCTGGCAGCACACAGTAGGTGCTCAGTAAAGGCTGCTGAGTCAAAGACCACAGTCGATAAATGCTGGCTTCACAGTTTCCCCTCACTGTCCTCTGAGTAAGATGCTTGCTGCCTGAGCTGAGCTATGACGTCATGCAGATAAGCCTGAATGACTCAGGGAGAGCAGAAGGACCCCCGTCGCTCCCCGAACCTGCCAGAGCAGTGGCCAGATGGGCCAAGGGGATAAGAAGTCACGTGACCCTCCAGATGGGGTTTTTTCCCCAAATAAAAGAAGGATGAGCGTGCTATGACGTCATAAGCAGAACTTGAAGAGCGGAAGGTCCCCCATTAGACCCAATTCCCTTTCAGATGTTCCAGGAAGAATCGGGCCACCCTGTCTGGACACTGCCCCCGTTCCTACTCACACCCAGATGCGCAACTCAATTAACACAACGCGGAGGCTCTCCTGGCGTCCTCAGCTTTTAGAACAAGCAGCCAGCAACAGCAGCAAGCCCTAGGTGGGAGCTCCTGTCATACGTCCAGAAAATAAACTTCATCCGAATACCCTGTGCTGTTCCTCTGTACGCACTCGGTACTGACGGAGAACTGCCACTCCCAAAGCAACGGGCACGGCTGCGCGGACCGCCGCTGGGAAGACCTGGGGAAGGCGCCCCCACTGGCTTCCTCAGGGCGCTCCGAGCACCACTCCGCTCCCCTCGACTGCAGGGCTCGGAGACTCTCAGGATCCACTGTTACAGACGGGTGCCCTTCCGAACGCCCGTCCTCCTCCCTCCACGGCTCTCCGTCTGCCCTGCGACGTGTTAAAAAAGCACAAAGCCTCCTCCATCCAATCCCTGGGCGCTGCTTCTCCAAACTCAACTGCCTCAGCTGTCACCTCCATTTTTACTTCAGGAAACTGGTCATTCCAGGGCCCTGCCGTCGATGAGGGAACAGCCAGCAGCCCCAGAAAAGCGGGCTTCAGTTGCTCCCTACCTGGGGAACCAGAGAATCACCCTTCAGCCTGTTCCATCTCAGTCTGCTCGTCCATAAAATTAGCACCCACTACAACTTCTCCTGTACCTCAGAGTCCACTCGACACCGAACTGAAACGATGGATATAAAATCTGTGAAATCTGATTCATCGCTGTCTGTGTTGGTTGGACACAATGAAAATAAATATGTCTTTTATGTCTTGTAAAAACACAGACTAAAGAGGGACCTCCCCAACACCACCTCCCCAGATTTCAAACACATCATCCTTTAACAGCAATGAAAGCAAATAAATGCACTGGCCTAAGGAGAGGCTTTGGGGTGCGCAGATTGGTCATTCTTCAGGTGAGAGTTGGTTAACAGACAGAAGGGGCCTCAGTCAAGTGTGCACAGTGAGCCCACAGCTCCATTTTTGTGGCAAGTATTTTGGACAAAGGAATGGAACAATGAGGAAAAGTCTGGAAACCACCATAATGTTTTGCTTCTGGAGAACAGAAACCAAGGTGGGCAGGGAGGACACAGGAGTAAGGTCACAACCTCTCATCCTGCACAGCAGTAACCCAGAGAAGGGATGGCCAAGGGCTGGACACAATGCAGAGCCTTCTGCTTTGAACAGGGTGGGAGAATTCGAGTGGCTGGGGAAACTTAAGCCACTGCTCTTTATTTTATTTGTTATTTCTATAACCACACCATGTACTGTATTGATACTGTGTACGTTATGTTTTATATATACTGCCTTTGCTATTTACTGTATTTGTATAACCACACTGTATTTTGTTTTGTTTATATATAACCTTCCCTGCTATTTCCCCCACACCTTCCCCACTTATTTTTCTTGAAGACAAGCATCCTCTCCCCAGTCCATTACAAAATGAGCAATAGGTACGGATTTTCTGAGCATTGGCTGAGACCTTCGGAGAACCCCCACGCTGAGCTTGGAGAGTTTAAATAAAGTCTGTCCCCAAGCTGGCCAGCGGGGTGACGGAAGCCCATCCACCACAAATGACGGCCCCCACCCCAGCGAAAACTAAAACGAACGGTTTCCTTTGGGGAAATCGATTTCAGATATCTTAGCTCTGCGGGAGGCTTAGCTTTACAGGGCTCTCGGTCACCCAAGTGCCCACTGAGCTGATTCGTTATATTAAAAAAAAAAAAAAGCTACAAAGTGAAAAGGAGAGCCTTCTGGAGAAGGAGAAAGGCAGGGCAGAGAGGAGGGGAGAGCCTAGTACTGCACCTCCGGGAAGGCGGCGACCCGCCTGTGCGCCCAGGCCCCCGCCGTCCCCGCCCCAGCCAGGAGGCGAGGGGACAGCCGGCCCGCTGACCTGGTCGAAGTAGATGGTCATGGTGCGGTTGCTCATCTCGGACGGCTCGTGGTTGGTGCTGCGCGTGGCAGAGAAGGCAACCTTGGCGCTGCCGGAGCGCACGGAGATGCCCAGGGAGGAGGTGACGGCGCCGTCCGCCGAGGGGCTAGAGTCGCACACCACCAGGCACTTGCCCTCCAGCACGATGGGCTCCGTGTCATTCTGCGCCCGCACGGGACAGCCGGCGGGCAGCAGGAGCAGCAGCAGGGCCAGCGCCGCCCCCAGGCAGGAGCCGCAGCCTGGCCGCTCGCGCAGCGCCCCCCGGCGCCCGGGCATGGTCAGCGGCGGCCCGCGGGGTCCCCGGCCGGGCGCCCGCATCCGGGCTGGAGGGGGGGGGAGGGGCGGCGCGCTGGGGCGGAGGCGGGACGGGGCAGGAGGGGAGCGGGAGGGCGCGCAGGAACGCGCAGGGCCGCGGGTAGCCTCCTCTGGTCTCGGTCCCCTGCTCGGATGGTCAAGGCCAGGGTCGTCCTCAGAAGAAAGGCGCCAGCGGACCTGTCAGGGCAGAGAACCCAAACCCTTAGACAGGGAAGTGAAGCTGTGTGGGGAGGAGGCGCGGGGAGCAGGTCCCTGCGGCGCTCAGGCCCCCTCCCTGGAGGCCACCGTCTTGGTCCCGCGCATTGCCACCCCCTCTCCCTGAACGGCACAACAGGTCCTAGGGACCGCCAGGGCGCACTAGGCAGGGCATCCCTGAAGGTTCCCGGGCGGCGCGCGCCGGGGGTGCGGTCAGGTAAGGGACCTGCGATTCTGCGGGGCCTCAGCAATAATGACATGGTCGGCGACCCTCAGAGACGCGGTCAACGCCACCCCCGACCCATTCAGCCCAAGGCAGAGAAGGGCACAAGACAGAGGCAAAAAAAATTTTTTTTTAAAATCCACTGAGGCTTAACCGCTTTAATTTCAGCGGCATTTTCTTTAAAGTCACACCGAGAGACCTTTTCCCCTTCCCTGCTTTCCTTTTCACCCTCTATTTCTCCAACCCAGAGTTGTTTCTTTTTCTTTTTTTTTTTTTTAAGCAATCCATTTGGTGAAGATCTTATCCGTTTTCCACCCAAAGAACAAATCCCCAGGAAGCTCCTTGGGCTGAATAAGATTAAGGGGCAGGGGAGTCGGGGTGAGAAAAAAAAAATACAGAAAAGAGAGAGAAATCCTAAAACCAAACATCTATACCCAACGCCTCCCCGCCCGCCCCCCGCCCCTGCCAGCAGCGAGCCCCGTTGGCGGAGCCCCTCGAATCCCTCTCCTGGCTCAGGACCAGAGGATTCCAGCGGTGGGAGCCCCGAGCTCGGCTGATCCTGCAGCTTCGGTTTGCAGACCCCGGGCTCTTTCTCTCCCGGCCAGGAGGCAGCCCCTGCAGCCTTCTGCCAACTTACGCGCCGTTTGCACTTCTACCCGGGCGCCTTCTTCCCCCGCTAAACTGGACAGATCACCTCAATACCCAGTCGAGAAACAAAAAGAAAAGAAACCTCTCCCCTCCCCGCCCACAGGCTCCGAACAACTCCTCCGATAGTCAGTCTTTCTAAGAAGAGGGAAGTTGTTCTTCCATGGGCTGCTCTCTCCTGAGCCCCTGCACAAAATGATTTCGATATTCTCTCCCGCTCGCTCGCTCTCCGCCCAGACGCAGAACCGCGACGGTCCTCATTGAAATATATGCACGAAGGCAACTAACGCGCGGACAGTGGAGGGCAGGGGCGGGTTTGGTTACCTGGAACGTCCATGATGAGCGAGCACCGCCGTCCGCGAAGTTGTTCTGCTTGGAGAAGATGAGCGGGAGCTGGCGGGAGGAGACACCGAGCGCGACCCTTCTCCCCGCGCGTGGCCAATAACCGCGCCGCCCCGCCCTGCCGCTTTCCCGCGCCGGTCCGCGCCCGCTGCGGGTACGCCCCGCGCCCCGCACCCGCGTGCACCGCGCCGCGCCCGGGACCCGCACCGTGTATGCCCCGCGCTTCGCACCGGTACGTTACGCGTCCTGCTCCGCCCCGCGTCCCGCACCGGGTCTGCACCGCACCGGGGCCCGCAGCCTCGGAGGGGCCCTCGCGTGCGGCACGCACGCTGCTGCTGGTCTCCGCCGGACCCCTCAGCCCCGGCCTCTCTCCTCCGGGCTCCTGACCGCACAGCCAAGCGCCACGGACGCCCTGAGGACTCCGCGCTGCCCCCTCCCGGCCCCGGCACCCGCGCCCCGCACCCGCGCCGTCCCCTGCACCGCCCAGGTCCAGCTCTCACCCAAACACCCAGAGCCAAATCCTCCCAGATGCCTCTTTTAAAAATTAGGCAACCGCAAAAGCGCCGGTCGCCCCTCTTCTTTTGTATTCTTTCCTTTTCCAAATTCCTTCCAAGTCTTAATCCTGAATAGCGTGATCACTTTCATAATTAGTGGGTAAAGCAATTTTCTTAAAAAAAAAAAAATGAGGACTGGGATGGAGAGAAAAATCTTGGGCTCTTAATGGTGTAAAGGCTGTGGTTCCGGGATCTCCAGTTTGGGAAATGTCAGGTTTGGGCAGGAATTGAAGAGGTGTCTCCGCCTGGGTTTCTGTATGTGCTCCTCTGAACCTCGGGGCTGGTGGAGCGCGTTGGCACCCGCGCTTATTTATTAAAATGCCTGCTCTGAGCTCTAACGACCTGGGGAGACGCGCCGGGTTTCCGAGCTGCGCCCAGAGCGCGGGGGAGAAGCGCAGGCACGGGCGTGGGGCGCCACCTACGGGCGCCGGGGCGTCCCTGCCGCAGGCTGCGGGCGAGCGGGCTCCGGCGGCGAAGAGTAGGGGTGAGGGTGAGGTTTGCTGATGGTCTTCTGGGACCAGCCCCTCAAGCAGTTTTGGCCTCTGCCAAAAAAAAAAAAAAGTAACAGCAGCAAACGATCTTTCCGGTATCCTGCAGTATCCTGCCCCTGGGAAAATGGAGCCGCACCCTGGAATTTGCAGCCTTCACTGTTGGAACTCACAAGTCGGCTAGGATGATTTATGCTGCAGTCGGGTGATCGTCGCTTACCACGGTCTTCAGAACCTCTGCGCGCACCCCTGGGCTCTACACAGTCCATGCCGCCCTTAAACAAAGACAGTATTTAAATAGGCACTCTCTTTATAACCCAAACTTCTAAAAAGCGTCGTTAAAAAAATTCTTAGTCCTTCGGCTTGCTTAGGATGGCTTTGCTGATAGGCTATTCAGAAATAAACCGTAAGTGGGCCAATGCTATTCAGAAGAGCGGAGCGAAAGCATTTCTCCTTCCTCCAGACTTCACACCTAACCCTCTTTCGTTTGGAGATTTCAGCCAGAGTTCTGGTTTCACCCCCATAACGTGGGTCTTTTCAGGTAGGGGGTTTTCGAGGCCTTGTTTCCTATAGGCTGTCGCAGGGATCCCCAGCCAGAACTGCCAGGGCCTCATCCCTCAGCGCTGGGGATGAAATTGACTTCAAATCAGTTCAGCAGAAACGGACGCGGAGGGAGACAGGGCCAGCGGGAAAGCGGCGCCGCACATCGTTGCCTGAGACAAGATATTCAGGATGATAGTAAAAATGTGACTAAGAGAACTTCTGAGCCAAATGTTTTCTACCTAACATGCAAAATAGAACAAAACATAAAACAGCCCCCAAATCTCTTACTAAGGATATTCGCTGAAAATGAAGTACTTTGCTTCAACGTTTTTGTAACATGCTGGTCAGATAGATGTACTGGACTTTGTCAGGAAACGTTTTCAAAGGCACCATATTTTGTTATCATTTTTTTTTATAAGTTTAACAGAGTGGAAACTGTTAATTCTTATTCCAATCTTGCATCAATTTGACAATCTCTTATTGTCAAAGTAAGCACAATCCTACCGTTCCGTCACAGAGAATACTGATGTGTGTGCAAACGTCAACAGCGAAGGACTCTTGATCTATGAGAGAAATATGAGCCTAGACTGGTAATTCGACCAATTTGGCTATGCTAGGTAGGTGCCAATACCTCTCATGCCCCCAAACAGCTTTAAATGACGGCTCTGTTAAGCAATTCTTAAATACTATGCTACAAGCATTTATTTTGACTAATGCAAATGCAGACACACGTGATCATCACCTTTGAGGGGGGGGACTCTTCTATGTGGCAACAAACATGTTTAAATTATATAAAAATAAACTTTTCATCTGTATAGTGGACTTGATTATGGAATTAGAGCAATAAACAGTCTTACATAGTGGGAAAAACAGGTTAGGTTTAAATTCAGGCTTGAGATTATTTTTAGAAGGAAGTTAGCAATTGTGAAAAGTAGCACATTGATAGAGAAAAGGAATCTTATTTATTCACTGATTAAATGATTGCTCTATTGATGAGGGGACACTCAGGTTGTCTCTTTGTGCTGGCGTTTTAGCCCATAAACACGCTGAGAAAGAATTTCAGAATAGAACTCAAATTTAAAAGAGAAAATGTTTTCTAGTTGTTACAGGGGATGCTTGTTGCCATTACTACTAAAACAGTAGACTCCATGCCCTTAAATGCACAGACATCCCCATAGACAATAAAAAAAGTCAGTAACTCATTGAGCATCTGTTTTGTGTTAGGTAGTGCACCATTTCCTTTATCTAGGAGATAACGTACAATTTATTACCCACCATGCCCCTGTAGTAGGCAGATGGTCATACAGAGCCTAAGAGGAAAGTATTATATTGTTTAAAAAAAAAAAAAGTGGGACAGGGAGGCTAATATAATTCAAAATCCCTTTCTTTCATTTGTTCTAAATATTTCTCTTTAACAGGGCTTATATTTGCTTTCCGTGAATAGAATTCATCACTGAAAAACACCTTTAGCATGCAGTCTAGTCGTTTCTTGCTTACTTAAGCTAATGCATAATATTCATGATTTTATCCTAAATAAATATGCGATAAATCTGATATGCTATGTATTTCACAGTGTTGGATGTGAAAGCCATATATGTACTTTGAAACATAAATATATAAGCATTTATAAGCCAAAATAATTTTTATTTTAACTTTTTTGAGGAATAATTGACAAATATAATTGTATATATTTAAAGTGTACAATGTGATAATTGGATATACAAATACATTGCGGAATGATTACCAATATCAGGATAAATTAATGTATCCATCATTTCACATAGATAACACAGTTAACTCTTCGCATGATGAGAATGCTTAAGATCTGCTTTCAGCAACTTTCAAGTATACAGTGCCTATGTGGCTATGGTCACCTGCTGTAAGTTAGAGCCGCAGAACTTATAACTGAAAATGTCTACCCTTTGAACTACATCACCTCCCCTCCTGTCCCCCCAGGACCTGGCAGCCACCATTCTATTCTGTTTCCATGAAATCAGGCTTTTTTGTTTGTTTGTTTGTTTTTAAGATTCCACATACAAGTACATCATATAGTTTTGCCTTCCATTATCTGGCTTATTTCAGTTAGCATAATGTCCTTCAGAATCATCCATTTTGTCACAAATGGCAATTTTTCCTTCTTTTTACGGCTGAATAATATTCCATTGTGTATAATTATCACATTTTCTCTCTCCCACTCATCTGTTAGACACTTAGGCTGCTTCCATATTTTGACCATTGTGGATAATGCTGCAGTGAACATGGGGCTGCAGATATCTCTTTGAGAGACTCATTTCATTTTATTTAGATATATACCCGGGAGTGGGATTGCTGGATCACATGGTAGTTCTATTTTTACTTACTTTAGTAAAAATGTAATTTTCTAAAATTATTAGTAAATATATTTCCAATGTGCGGTAACACTATTGCAAAAAAAATTACTAACATGTGGAAAATAATAATTCTAAATATTGTATATTTCTTAAGTCATACGTGCTACATTGTTAAAATACGCGTATTTGTATTTCTCAGGGAAATAAAAACATATTGAAGTGCGTATCAATTTAAAGATATATAATAGCAGTGAAAAGTGTAACTATTCAATGTTATGTAGGCATTTTAATGAATTACCAACATAAGAAAAAAATCTTTAAAAATTGAAACCAGTTGTAATTCAGTTCAACAGAAAGACTAAGAAAAGTTTGTCTATATAAGCAACTTCTTTATAATTTTTGACTGAAATTACTAAATAGTCATCATAATCTGGTCAAATTAGCTAAAAAATTGGTTGACTGTTAGAAATCCCAGATTAGCTGAACGTACATCAATCAAGACCGTTTGTATGATGTGGTCCTATTACACTGAACAACTTCCCTCTGCCACTGGAAGGGCACACTGAACTCTGTCCAAAGGCCAAATACCAGCTATTTTCTCCTGATAACATTTCAACATTCAGGAAAAATTCTTCAAAAATGTGATTTTTAAATTTTGCTTTTATTAGCAAACTGATAAAATAGGGAGCAGCCTTTGGTCACAATATGAATCTGTTTCTCCAGTGTTACAAAATGAACATATTAGATTATAAAAGTATACTTATTATTGTTCTAGAGTGCCTCTTAAACTTAAAAAATTGTCTAGCTATCTATTTGGGGGTAAATATTAGGGTGTATGAGACTTTATAAGACAAAGGTGTTGAAAATATACAAAGTAATCTTTCTTGTTCCACCATCGCTTCATGTTACTGGGTCTTAACAAGGCGTATCTTAAAATTAGCATATAAGGCAAATTAGTCACTGAATGGACTTCTAATATTTGAAATACGATACACCAGCAGACACAGAAACTATTGGCTGGAAGAGAAACGATTTATCTTTATTCTTTTCAGCTATGTCTTACTGTCTTACATAATCCTAATATCTAATTTCTTCCATTTTATGGTAGGAGATGTCTCTACTGCTTTCCCAAATTGGGTCAAGTGCCTAATGTTAGTCACTAATCCTATCAGACCTAAAGTCTCCATAAACAAGGACGCCTTTTGTCAACTCCTATTTCTCAGTGAAAGATAGATAGTATTGCTACATGAAACTTTCTCCTGCAAACTCTTGCTAAAAAAAATCCCATTGGCCCAGAAGTTAGCAAAGAACCATTCATATGTAGCTAAGCATTTCCTGAGTTTTTATTTAGAAGCTCTTTCTGGTAGTATAATTGTGTGACTTTCCTTTTGGATTGAGCTACATGTGTGTTTTCAAGGCTCTGTACTCAGAACACTTTGAATGTATATAATAGATATACATCACGTATTTTTACCTGGAAACCAATTTTAAAATCGTAACATTCATGATTTAAGGGAGAAACAAAACTGGTTGTTCTCTTGTGCTTTCAGAAATTTTCTGAGGTGATAGGTTGCTATGTATTTCCCTCTCAGGTGTTCCCCTATAAGGATAAATCAGAAAAGCATGTTGTATTTGTAGTTGTTCAATAGGGCTTTAAGTCCAAAAGTTCTGCAACTATCTGTAAACACTTGTAAGAATACTTGGCATATAACCCTTTTGGCTTTCAGAGGTGTGTTTTATTTTCAAACTGTCATTTAAGGTAAAGGCTATTTGTTCTTAACAGAGGGCACACTCACGTCCTCAAAAAGCAACAAATCACAGAATATGATGAAATTAAAGAGTGAAAAGTTGGGAATTTAAGAAAGCAGCGTATGGTAGGTTCTGTTCGAAGGAGGTGTGAGAGGTGAATGTGGTGACCTGGAGTCAGCCGATAACTTGGTGACTCCTTGTCGCCCTCTCCTGGCTGAGTACCACTGAGCTGACTTCCATCACCTTGGTGACCTGGGAATCAGGTGTTTCTATCACGTAGCTGCAGCAAACCGGACTGTGTGTGGGAATATTTCAGTCCAACACAGAATAAATGTAATGCAAACATTGCCTTCATCTGCATGCAACCTTCCTGTTGTTGTTTCAGAAGCTTCCTGGTTGCAATAACTGATTCCTGACGCCTGATATTAACTGTTGATCCTGAGACTATTCCTTGGAAATAGCGCATCTTAAGGAAATATTCAGTAAGCATCCACAGGACTGTTGTGGTTTAATACTGAAGCACTTGATGCCTACTGTTTCCTTGCCCAAGCTAAGAACCACTGGGTAATCCCCTGGGAGCCATTCTTCGGATGTAATCCGCTATAAAAGCCATTTTACGCTGATCAGAAGTTTTTAAGAGAAATATGGTTATCCTCTGCACAGAGATCAGAGTGCAGGAACAAATCTATTTAAGAAATATTTCTCTACCTGAAAGTGAATGATGTGCTGCCTGGCCGTTTGAACAATCCGAGAGCCAGGCGCTGCTGTATTCTGGTTCCGATCATGTCCACGTGGCATCTGTGGCCCATAGCTGCCCATTGCCCACCTCCCTCATCTACTGTCTTCATCATAACTGACCCGGGCAGTGGGGGTGTACATCAGCACCAGGTTCATGCAGGAAAGGAGGGACATAAAATTAAGGAAGGGGGTCATACTTGCCCAGGGTTCCCAAGCTGTAATGAGCATGGGAATCACCTGGAAATACAGTGAAAAATGTAAATTCTGAATCACTGAGCCTGGGGTGGGACCTGAAATTCGACATGTGTAACAAGTTCGCAGCTGAGGCCAACTCTGCTGGCCTGCAGACTGCACTCAGAGCAGCAAATATCTACTCCTCTCTTCTTACGGGGAATTAATCAAAACTGGAAAAATATTCGGAAGGTTTACTTACTGTTTAGACATTTGTGAGCAGAATATGGGTAAGAAGAGGAAGTGAAACTCACACCAAGAGATGGCCTGGGATCACGTAGTAAACTTGGAAGCCAGAGTCCAACAGTGGGACCCCGGCCGGCCTGGCTCCTTACCGCTGCTGACGCTGGTTCTTCGAGGGCTGTATTCCATGCTCACCATTTCAGAGAGAAAAGAAATCATGTTTGTGTTAAAATCTTTTACAAATTATTTTTTGCTTCCCTCAAAGCTCAACTTTGGCAAGACAACTTCAGGATGACTGAGAAACAGGAGAGACAGCTTCCTAAATGCATTTTTAATTGACAGCTAGGCACTGCTTATCACCCTGTGTAAGGCGGTACTTTCAGAAGTTACTCCATAAATGTCACGAAAGGGGTTCAGCTCACTTGCAAATCGCAGAGCAAATACCCAGCTACGGATAAAGGTTTTCTGATGGGGTTTCCTGAGATGTGGAGGTGCCCGCTGTCTCCGGGGTCAAAGGTGTTCGGGTTCCTGGCAGCAAAGGTCAGTGGGGAAGCTGAGGTTAACACGATCTGCTGAGAACTGGTGAACAGATACAAAGACAGACATTCTCCAGGTTGTAATATCACAGTGTTCTTCTCTATATGAAATTTGGGCTCTGTTGACTCACTACCAGAATGTTTGCAAGTTAGAAATTAACTTTAAAATCAGCCAAATGTGGGACAACTGCTTCCCTTGGCAGGTTGGCTGGATTTCTGTTTGATAAATCATCGTTCTGATTCCTCACGATAATCTGCAAGAAAGCACATGGACTTCGCTTCTAGGACCCTCATGGTTTCCAATAAGCACAGACGTTTGTTACATTTCTGTTATAGCTCAGGCACAGGTTATTCTGTAGCATTTCTCTGGAAGAAACCATAACCATAGACATTTAATGAGTCAAACAGCAAAAAGTCAGGGAAAGCGCTGATTTATCTTCAGGGCCAAGAAGTCAGAGGATGGAGAGACAGTTAAGTCTGAGAGCTGGCACTGTTAGTGCAGGGTCGTGGGGAAAGTGGGTTTTGAAAAAAGAAACACGAGCACTTTCGTTAATGAAGGGATAGTCATATTAAATATGCTAGATGCTGAATCCTAAGCAGCTGGACATATTTTTACCTAGCTTTCCAAAATACTGAAACAAAAAGTTCATATCTCAAAAAATGGCATCACATAAATCATGCTACTTGACAGGTGTTTTTAAAAAAATTTTTTTTTTCAAATCCTCTATGTGCCTTTAGGAAGCTTTCAGTGAATATTGAGAATTAGATTAAGTTTTGATTTCAATGCATAATGTTAAGATGCTCTGCACAGAAGTTTTTAAATGTTGGACTAATCCTAATTATTCCATGATTTAATTCTACCCATTAAGTAATTCACTAGAAAGATACATGGTGATATTCATATTCTCTTGTTCGCATCTCTCTGATGGTGCTGAAGGCTTACGGCGAGCCCTGCACTAGGATTAGCTACCTGTGCGTCTTCTGCACCGACAAACTATAAACTCTTTGCAAACAAGTACCATAACTTTTTGTCTTGTTTTGTTATTTTTCAACACATCTAACGCACACCTTTGCTTGTTGGGAATTCTACTTCTATTTGCATATTGACAGATCGAATCTGCTGCTCATTAGATAGCAATTTTAGGTGGTTCTATCATATGTCTTCATGTGCACGTTCAAAAATGCCTAATGGGCAAAATGATTTAAATACGCAAAGGAAAAAAATTCAGTTTAGGAGGTTTTCTATTAACCCGCCTCCAAAAAAATCCCATTGAAGAGATTTTGTTTCGTTTGCTTGCTTGTTTATTTGGCGTTTATGGAGGTTTCAAATTTGGTAGCCTGGTCCATGCAGACATGCAGACAAAAGATTGGAACTCATTTTAATACTGCACTTTGGTCTGTGAGTCTTTGCAAATCGTCCCAAATCGTCACAGAGCAGGACTGATGAGAAGGTCTCTCACCTCACACACACACGTGGCGAAGGTTTCACAGAAACAAGAACAAAAGAAGATTTGACGGTTAATAGTGTAACAGTACTGAGATTTTCAGATACATACATAACGTGAAATTATACGAATCCCATAGTATATGTAAAACACAGATTAACCATGTAGGTTAATATTAATGAGTGCGAGTTTATTTCACTGGGGAAATAAATTGTCCTCAGCCCCTGACTCACTTTATGCAGCGAGAAGGCTCCACTGACGCTTTAAACTTGGAAGGTCAACTTTCTCTTTTACGATTTCTTGATTGTGCAATTGTGCTGACCTTTTGTGTAAAAAAGTCAGCTATTGGGTTTTGTCTTGTTTTGGTTTCTGCTTTGTTACTGAGCTTGCTATCCGGTTCCTGTGTTCTCTTAGCCTCCTGTTCCTCTTTCTTCTGGACTCTTCTGCGTGTCAGTCCTTCTGAGTTCCACCGCTCATTAACATGTCCCCCACAGAAGGGGATTTATTTTAATAGAAGAGATTTAAATTAGGCTATCATACAAATATCTAATGCTTTATAATTCTTTTCAAAATGTATAAAAGATCCACAAAGTTCTTGCTTACATATGTGGCTTGACGTAACCTTTTCTACAATACAATGCTAACAGTTTGATAAATGGGAGAAAAAAAAAGTGAAACTCAAACTGTGGAGAAGAACCAAGACACTTATAATCTCATTTTTCATAAAAGATGTCATGATGGTCACTAAAATTATGCAAAAGTAATACATTGTTTCCAGGGATAAAGGCAAGTAATAATATACCTAAAATAATATATTTCTTTAAAATGTTGATCATGAAAAGAAAAATACAGGGCACTAGCGTTATGGAGCTAAATCCTCATCTTTCAAACAGGAAATCAACAGACTTTGCATAAAGTTGATAAGTTTATGAACAGACATTGAATCATGTCGCTTAGACTTTGGGAAATGGTAGGGGGGAAGGGAGGGAAAAAAGAATTATTTTCCAAAAGACGATGACAGGCATTAGGAAGGTGTCACGCAGGAAACCCCTGTCGGTATCACTTCCTGCCACGTGCTTCTGTTCAATTTGCTACCGTGACGGCATCACTTTGGAAATCATTTTTATTAAAAGACATGAAATACATTTTCTTAGTATCTTACATTCTGCTGTAACGGCATATTTGTTTTTGTACAAATACGTATTTGAAGGCAGAGCAGAGTGGTGGTGAGGAGGATGGAGTGGGCTCTAGAGATGTTCTCAACCAGAGCAGGAAGGGAGGACTGACTTCAGGGGCCAGAGACGAGAAAGTGTGTCTCAGAGCCTTTCTCTCTGGGGCTGCACCCCCGTGACCTATCTTTTCACTTAGAAAAGACCCAGACGGATCCCAGAGCCGGCAGGTCTAAGGGGGAGACTTCGGGAAACACAAGTGCCGAGGAGGGGTCCTCACGGCTGCCTCCCTCAGGGGATTCAAAACTGAAACGAGCAAAGGGAAAAAGAAAATACAGACTTCTGTCTACAGCCATAAAAAGTGGATAAGAAATATAGCCGAGGAAAAAATAATAAGGGACCCCAACAGAAAAGCTTAATCAATGGACTGGTAATTTGTAATACTGTACGTGTATGTGCATGTGCGTGTACTTTAGAGAAGGTTCACGCAGTAAAAATGCAATTTGAATAAATAAATGAATGTAAAATATATTGTAGTGATAGAAAGCTCAGACAAATCTTTATGTTTAGATCATTTTAGTAGCAACAGCTAGTTTACCACCCGTGGTATATAATCCAGGTCATAGAATTTGGGACACAAAGGAGTGAGTTAAGCAGAACAAGATCACAGCCCATAATTCAAGTCTAGAAAACCGACCAAAAAATGTAAATTGACCCCCAAGAAACCACACTATTAATTCTGATTGATGCTATAAACTCTAATAAAAGGTCTGGCCTGGGAGAGATTTGAAACATTTGGCTAAAAGGAGATTTGAAGACAACCGTCAGATTCATTTTTCCGCTTTATGCCTCAGTGCAAATTGCTTCTCTTACTGGGGAAGTGCATGTCTCTGTAATGAAGAAATATTAGTGCATCCTCTGGCGCTCAATCCTGCAGGGAAAGAATTAATAACTAATCACATAATCTCGTCTAGAATTTATTCTTCATAATCCTTAGCGTATAACATGCCTGATACTGTTAAAGGGAGTGACAGTCGCATGACTATTAATATTTCTTGTTTTCATTACACTCTTCTTATTTTGGTTTGACTGTGGTGAAAGCAGTCAATTTGAAATGTATTATCAACACTGAGATCAATTAGGGCTGATTTACCTAGCGGACGTCCAGGAGAAAGTGACAAGAATAATTTTGAAGAGAAAAATAAACTCTTTGGCAGGCTTTTGGACTTCTGGCAAAATCAAAGCAATAAAGATTATGGGGGGAAAAAGGGTTTAAGGATGATGATTTCTAGTTACTTTAAGTGGGAACATTGTCCCCTTTCCTTTTAAGTTTCCAGTAATGGAATTAAGTGTCAGAATTTAGAAATGCTACTTAAAAGGTGTACATATTAAATTGTCATTCCTATTAAGTGGGTATATTACACAAGAAGCTTGGAATACAGGACTTTTGAGCTTAAATAACTCACCGAGTAAGCAAAATTAAATGCCTACAAAGAAAACATAATAGGAAATTCAGATGAAAGGATTTCAGTGACAAAACATTAAACATCTGATTACTCTAGGTCGAAATGTCAGGCAAATCCCTGAAGGAAGGTTAAATTTAAAAAAAGAAAAAGAAAAGAAAAACAGGTATGAAGGCTAATCTCTCATCACTGCAACCACTATATGTTCCCCTCCTCCTCACTACTGATCAAAAAGAGAAAAAATAAATGGTCAAAAAGGGCATTTCCCTTCCCTTGAGCCTTAACCATCAGCTGTACATGGAGCTGAAGGCACAGTGCTGTGTCTCAAATGGGGAATATTTTGTGTCTCAAATGGGAAATTTAAATGTGTCCTGTTAGGAGGGGTCTGGCTATTGGAGAACTCACGGAATGCCATACACCAGCTTCAATTTATATTTAAAGCTTTTAAAAAATGTGTTGTTTAACGTAATCAGTTGAAGGACACTAGTTATTTCTGTGGTAAAATATCTATTGATGAAGATCAGAGAAAGTAACTGGGTGGCTCTGAGTGTGTGTGTGCACACATGTGCTGGGGCGGAGGACATATAATCCTGTTTTACAAAATCTGGAACTGCATTTCACATCACCTAAAATAATCTCTTTCCAATTAATTTCTCGTGGGCATCTTTAAAGTCGTTTAAACTCAAATGTAAAATTTAACAACAGAGACAACATAGAAATCCCTGCCTCTTCAGAGGAACTAAAGGGCAGCAATGTGACTTCTTTGTGGTCTTGTGGCAAAGTAATAAGCAGGATATGTAAAATTCAGTGAGCCCTTGCCATGAGCTCAGCACCTCTAGGTAAATATTAAGGATGGAGTCGAGAACTCTGGTCACTAAATAGTTCCCAAGGTGAGTTTGCACTTTGGCGCCCCTTGTGGTCAAGTGGAGAAGTGCTGCTTTAGGAGACCACCGTGCAGGAAAGTGTGTGTTGCTTCAAGAGCTTGTGGCTGGTGAGAGACTCCAAGATCTGAGCTATTGCCCTTGCCCACAAAAGCTCACAGTGGTTGGGATGGCAGCTGCTCCACCAGCCTGGGTCCTTGGCAAGGAGACGTGGAACAGAAGCCCTAACTAACCGCCATGTGCATGTAGCATGAGGGAGAAATAGGTTTTCGCCTTGTAAGATTCTCAAACTTGGGGTTGCTGGAAACCGCAGCATAACCCAGCCTGGCAGGGTCTAATTTAATCTTTTTGACAAGCTAATGAATTTGGAATTCCTGTACTAATGGTAATGATTCAGACAAAAGGAAAAAGAAAGCATTTGGGGGGAAAACGCTTATCAAGCTAGCAAATGGCAGATCTGAAATTCTAAGCCCAGTCTTCTCATGAGCAATTTTCTACTTGTATATCAGTGAATGTTCCACCCCATGCATGTGAACTTCAATTAGTAATAGCTACCATTTACTATTATCTTTTTTTTTAATTAAGGAAAAAATTAAAGAAAATTCCCCATGATTTAAGGGCCCATTGGCTGTGAGTCTGGTGTGGTCTGAGGAAGAGCAGTAGTTACTCAGCGTAAAAGCTGCCCTGCTCTGCCACTGTTTCTGTTGCACTGCAGTAAACGTGCAGGAGAGTCACGCAGTAATGAAAAGACATTATTATCGAGGCCAAGAGGAAGTAAAGGTGCTGCATAGCAAATGGCTAGTAAATAGACTCTGATGCTTTGTGAGCTGAAGGTGCAAAACCATAATGACAAACTTGGAACAACAAGCAGGGGTCAGAAAAACCAACAGAGATATAGTTAAGGATGAAGTAAGGAAGCAAATTATATACAGATGTAGGCTTTCAAGCCACACTCACAAAAACTGAAAATGTTTTTGTCCTTCTTATACCGACGTCTAGAGAGTTACTGGAGAAGGAAAGTATATTATTTTTATCCTATAATATATCTAATGGAGCCCTTATCTTTGTTTGCCATAGAGACAGATAAACATATGACAAATACAGTGCATGCCAGTTTATTTAGCTTTATTTTAATTTGATTTTTAAGTATAACATCTTTAATTTTTTTTCCTAAAGCAAATTCAAACTGAATAAAAATGAGAGAAAAAGTAAGAAGAAGGGTCCATAAGAATAGGCAGACTGAGGCTATTCGAGGATGAATTGGTGGCAAAAAGTGAACAGATTGCATGAAACATGCCAGTGAAGGGTGCCTGGAGGAGCAGAGTGACGAAGTTAACATTCAGGACTTCCCTAGCGAGTGTAGGATGCCTACAACTTTGAGGACCCCTGAGGATAAATGCATGCTCACAGTGTGTTTTACAGTGGAGGCCTTGGCCGTGTGGTGTCAGCTTGGCACCTGGAGGCGATGAAGAGTAAGACCAGCAGCACGAGTAGCCAGTTATGTGCATGCGATCAACCCCCAATGAAATCTCGGGACAGCAGTGGGTGGGTGAGTGTCCCCCAAGGAGTCCCCAGGACTCCGTAAGTGTTGCCACACATCGTTGCTATGACATTTAATCACTGTTTGCCTGACTTCCCTGGGGGAGGACAACCAGGATCTCCATGCCTGGTCTCTCCTGACCCGCCCTTCACGCTCCTCACTCTGCTGGTTATAATCCGTATGCCTTAACTGTGATACACTGTGCCTGTGAGCATGACAGCTTGGCCAAGTTCTGTGAGTTCCACCAGGGAATCCTTCAACCTGAGGGTTATCTTGGGGAACTGCCCAACCGATTCTCTTGGCGGTTTGCAAGTTCACTCTCCATAGGTGCAAAAGATGATTTCCCTGGAGCCTGCCTGGACCACGTGAAATGAGCCTTCAACAGATCTGAGAGGCAGGGAAAGGCCTCGTCAGGCCACACCCCTAGGAGGGGCCGTTTTGGATCTGATAGTGTTGATGTGTTTAGGGTTTGCTTTCCTTTTAATATAAAACATAATGCATTATCAGATATGTGAATAAACAGATGCTTCATGGATAACCACAGCAGAGGGCAACACGAAAGACAAGGGGATGAGACCACTGGCGATGTGGGGTTGGGTGTGCGTTTGAAAGTCTTTTGGAGGAAGTGCGATTCATCACGGCCACCAGCCTGGATTCAAAATGGCCCCCGTCGGTGTCGGATCTCTTTGACTTTTTTGAGCACGAGGCAAAGCTGGGTGATGGACGTACACAGGTGACATTATTTTGTTTGGACTTTTAAAGGGCACTTCCTTTGGCAGAGGAGATGAAAAGCCATCTTGAAATGCTGCCTCTTGGTGTTGGCGGAAATCAAAGTGGACTGAAAGGTGGCTAAAAGAAAGAGACAAAGCGCCTTGATTTTGCAGTCGGTCTAAGGCACTCTCCTCTGTGGCATTTGTCAATTTTTCATGTGCTCATTGATCGCATACCCGTCCTTTTGGTCCTCTGCTCCGTGGGGAGAAGTGTGCGCTCTCTTCGCAGCGGGCCCGGGAAGCCGCTCACCGAGCAGAACGAGCAGAGGGCAACGCTCACTCTCCCGTTCCCTGTCCTGCGGGTGGCTCGCGGCAGCGCCCAGCGAAGTGGCTGCTCTTCAGAAGCGGAAGGGCTGGATGCACACCTGTCCAGCGGCCCCCGCCCGCCCCCCGGGAGAGGGTGGGTGCGGGGTGGCTGCGGCCCCTCCTGCACGCGGATGCAGCTCTGCCTTGGAGCGCCACCACCTGTGCAGACGGGAACGGGACTCCAGTCTGTCCCCTGAGGCACGCGAGCCGTCCACGTGCACCACCCATAGGGTCGGGCTGTCTTCCTGCCTCTGAAGTATAAGACGCGACACGCTTTCTCGGCCAGTGGAGAGTTTCCACAGCCTTCCAAAAAAAAAAAAAAAAAAAAGTTGCAATAGCCTGGGGGACTATGGGAAAAATTTAGAATAAATTTTGGTTTGGGTTAAGTGTTTCTTGGGACAGATGACTCATGCGCCAGAGTCACCTGATCCGTTTAGGAATCACCCTCTGACTTTACAGCAGTGACAGAGCTGAGTGGTTGTGACAAGGCAACATGGCTGCAAATCCTAAAATATTTACTACCTGGCCTTTCATAGAAAAACGTTTGCTGGTCCTTGTAAGTAGACATGTATACAACATGAAGGTTTATATTATGAGAGTTTTTTTAAAAACTCACAATTACTGTATATAACATTGGAATCAATATAAGTGTTATTATGCTAATATATACATAATAGATATTTAAATATGTGTGTGTATATATATATGTACACATATGTATACGTGTATGTCTAAGATAATCTAGAAGTCACTCCAGTAAATAAAACAAACAAACAATAATACTTGGAATTAATTTCCATAAAGTTATGGGGAATATAAGAAATTAATTTTCAAACTGGAAGGGAAATCAAATATAATATTATATTTAAAATATTCAAGGCTTGGAACAAAATTTTCTGATTACTTAAGATGTATTAGTTTTAGGTCTTTACGTAAAAACAACATCTGTGACTTAAACATGTCATCAATTATCTTCCTCTCTCTCTCTCCCCTACTCGCTCCAGTTAAACGTAGCCCTTCTCTGAGGTTTTTGGCACGGATTTCTCTCTAACAGGAACTTAAGAATTTGGATCTATTAACAGTGCATGCATTATTTATTAACTTGCACCAGGAGTAATTCTGCAATTGGCAAGCTTCAGAAGGCTGCAGAAAATTATCATAACACCCTCCACCACCGTGTGCGTTACTTCACAGTCATCCGTAACAGAGCAAAGCTTTCAGAAGGGGCCTCATCTCCTGTCAGTTGGAAATGGAAACTATAACAAATTGCTCATTTCATTCACAGCTTCCCCTCTGTCCACACAGCAATAATGTGTGCATTAGCACGAAGATTTAAAAATACATAATAAACACTCATCTCAGAATGCTCTGGAGGCTTCCATGAATTACTATCTTCCATCAGTCTAGAGGAACTAGAAAATGTCCTAAAGCACCAGGTGTGTTTTCTGTGAACTTTGGCAAGGGGTCTGCAGTGCCCAGTCACAGAGCCATTGCCAAATACACAGTTCCTCCTGCTGGTGAAAACTGATCACAAACGAAGTAAGTCACAGTGCCAGGCAAATGCACTGCTTGTTTAACGTGCCTGCTACGACCCGTAGGGAACAGTCAGCAAGCAACGTTCGAGACTTCATTTACAACGGACGACAGCTATCTGAAATAAGCTATGTGTCAGATGCACTGAGCGGGTGCGTGTGATGGGTGAGGATGCGGAGCAGGGCTGGGGTGGTGCAGGGCAGCGTAGGAGATGCGGGGACAAAAATAGAGCTGAGGGATGGTTGTAAAGAGGACACACTACATTTCTAGCTGAGGAATGCAATCATAGCAGCAGAGAAAGAAAGCATTTGAATTTAGATACAACATTTTCTGTCCCCAGGGATAAAGATGCCATCCAAATTTTCCATTTAATCATCAATTCTCGGTATATCATTTATTTTATTAAAGTGGCTGGGGACACAGTTGACCTCATTTGACTGATGTGCTTAGGGACCTCTTTTTCACTAGCTTTGGTACAAAAAGAGAGAAATTTTTTTTTCCATCTCACTGTTTTGTTTTGCTTTTATTTGGGGTTTCAAAAGAAGCCAAAACAGCACAAATGCTAAATACAAATTTAGAGCCTTAGGAAACAGACAATAGTGGAAAATGCATCCTACTTTTAAGGAGGCAGTTTAAAATTTTCATCTTCCACGTATAATTTAGGTTTGATGTTATGTGAAAATGCCTTCATGATTCACAAGGGTTTGAGAAGCTGGTTACCTTAGTGATTTTACTTCTCTCTCCAAAACTGTCTGACAGTTGAAATGTGCTTGGTTACGCCTGCTGGCGGTTGCTAGTTTTAAATTACAGGAAATTGGAAGCAAGTTGCTTCTAGGACATTGAACGTAGAGTCCCAGCCCTATTTTGGCAAATGGTGCGCAAGTCACAGTGTAAATAATACCACTGTAAAGTTTTTGTCTTAATGTTTAGCAAAGCCTCGCATTAAAATGAGCACTCATAGATCATTACAGAAATCTAGATGTCGACTTAGGTGCACGTGGACCCTTTCCTGTACCCCCAAACACACTCACACAGCCTTACAGAATAATAAGCATGCACTGTGAACCCAGAGATTAAATGACAATTGAATAAAACCAGATTTACCTTGTAAAAGGGGGGACCAAAAAGGTGCCATAAACACAGATTAAATTTCCACAATTAAATTAAAGGAAGTCTATCGGATGGTCAGGGTTTCATCAAACCAGACCCATATAATGAGTCATTACTCATATAAGCCCTGAAAGATTAGTGGCAAGTACTCCTGAACCAAGGTGGTGCGGCCTGAATATCCCTGCCCCTTCCAAGTCCCCAGGCAGAGATCCTGCTGCTCAAAGTGATGGGGTTAGGAGGTGGGGCCGTTGGGAGGTGCTTGGTCCTGAGGATGGAACAGGATTAGTGCCCTTATGAAAGAGACCCCACAGAGCCCCCTAGGCCCTTCCACCCTGCGAAGGTGCCATCTATGTCCCGGGAAGGCCTGACCTTTGACTTCCGGCTTCCAGAACTGGGAGATAAGCCACCCATTCTGTGGGGTTTCAGCAGCCTGAATGGGCTAGGACATGAGAGATGTCAATGGTGTGACTGTATTTAAGTACTATTAAATATCTCTGCTTCTGGAGACTGAAAAATGAATTCCCTTCAAAAAAAATCCACTCCATATTCTACAGAAGTTCAAAGTGCTTCCTAAAATCTGAGTTCTTTAGAAGCTTATTTTCTCGCATTCACCTGTTTTTCCCAATTCCTGCCTGCGTGGCTTTGGCATTTCAGTTAGGAGTCATCTCAGTGACGTTATCTGAGTCACCAGCCCCCTTCCTGCTGAATGTCTACATACACCCAGGCACATGAGAACTCACACTCACACTCACACCAGCGTGCAAGGCAATTTCATATGAAATACTCCACATCCGGGGGCTTCGTTTCACAGGGTCCCAAGCTTCTGAGATCATTTCTTCTCTTGCCTCTTCCATTTTCTTCTTCTCAGTCTCCTCCTCTCGGATTCTCTCCAGAACTCCGACGTGTCTGTGATGCAGCGGAGTTTGGATCCCCTCGGGTCTCTCCAGGCTTAGACCCATTTTGCATTTCAAACCTCTCCTCGGGTTTAGCAGATCAGAGGCCTCTCTTGTAACAAGAAGCTGGAAGGCAGCTGCAATCACACGTTGCGGTCATATTTGCCCTCATGTTCATCCGTTGCTCCAGTCAAAACCAACCTAAGAAATACTTCCATGTAGAAATGAAGGTCTGTAGGAAAATTTCTATAATTAATAGAACTCATCTCATTTTTTTTAACAAACTTGCTTCCACTCCTTTTCTCATTCAGAAGCTTCTATTTCACTTCTCATCGCCCCCTTTTTTTTTTCTTTTTTTGAAAACTTAACTTCCTCTGTTGACCACCCCCGTGTCATAAGCTATTTTGTAAGTTTGACATCTTGGATTTAATCAGATCACATTCTGGAGGACAGGAACTCTCAGCATCCTTCTCAGTCCACACCCTGGCTCCAGGCTTACAACTCACCCAACCACTGGGCACAAACTCAGTGGACCTCAGACATTGGTCTCAGGACCTGTTCATTGTCCTAAGGTCGTGGGAGACCTTCAGACAGTTTCTGTTTATGAAGGGCACATCCAGGGCTGTGCTGGAATGGAAGGGCACAGACTCCCTGGAACTGAATCCGAACGTTTACGCTTACTTTGCACCGAGTGACTCACGTTCTTAGTGTGAACGTGCCCGCAGCGCCGGCATTTCAGTGCGCGGTGGAGCCCGCCGGCGAGGACGACTGTTAAACTTTCAAGAATTTTGCAAGCCAGTTTCTAAAAAGGTTCATTGTTAAAGAGAAATCGCATAAACTTACAAATAAATAATTTATATTAAAAACAGAAGTCATAAATACTCAAATCTCACGGCTCTCCATTTTACTGCAATTTTCTATTACCTATTTTTCTTTTGAGGTTATTTATGTCTGGTCTCTCTGTAAGGTGGAGACACTGTCTCCGGTTGTGTTAGCCTGCATGTCTCCACGACTGCCTGTTGGATGATGTTAAGTTGGTGGCTTGAAACTGGCTACAGAGGTGACATTTACACCACAGCAACTGGCAAATGCTGCAGAAGAAGGCTTGCATGCATGCTCTGTCGATTTCAGAAAATATTAATAATAAAGATTATAAAGTAGGTCATTATACTCCAAAAAGCATAAAAATTGAGAATATAATCTCCAGTATTAAAAAGATGATCTAATTCAGCTTAAAAGCCATTTATATGAATGAGCGAAATTCCAACACTCAGGATTTGTTTTTTCATGCTTCTCTGACTCGCACATGTAAATGTTTATGTCGGAACTTCTCCTGGAGAACAAGTTATGAAATGTTCACCATCCCACACCACTGGTGTGTGTGTCACAAGGTAACTGGCAAATACTGCACTTCAGGACTTTTTTTTCCCCCGGTGACTCAGATTATCAGCACACCACTGGTCATATTTATCACTGTTTACCACATGAGAGAAATTCTTATGCATGCCTTTAATAATAATAAACCTATTAGAAGTTAACTAAATGATGTTTTATAACAAGCTGACCACATAAACATAGTTTTAACAAAATTAACTGTATTTATCAAAACAAAACATAATTTAGTGAGAAGAATGGTATTGTTTTGCATTTTTTGCAAGTTGTTTTTAAGTCTGGTTTACCAGAAGACAGCTGGATTTCTCATATCTGATTCTTTAAGCAATCTGTTGCAATAAATTGCTCTCCTTTAAGTATATGAAGAAAATTCAGTTTTATTCAGGTATGTAGTCTAAAAAGGGAGAAACTCACTCACCCACTGAAAGGATCTCAGTGCCCTGCTGTTTAATATTTAATATTGATGCACTAACATTAAACTCTCATGCCTGCAGAAAGCTTATCTAACACAGGCATTTTCTCCATTAGGCACATCACAGCCTTCATGTGCTTAGGAACTGTTAAAATAATTAAAGAGGCCATTAGACTCAGGGGGCTCTCATGCCCTGGTGGCCTCTGCAGGGAAACCAAAATCTAATCCAGTAAGTGCCTCCAGGTTACTGAATTGAAACCTAAGGGCAACCAATCACAGACAGCCTTTCTTTCAGCCTCTAAACTACATCCAATTCATATCATCCTTAAATTTGCTTCAGCTCTGGTCTGAGAGGCTCCTAACCACTTCCTGTTTAGTATTGACGTTTCTAATCAATTTCTGCTCAAATAAACTCTTAACTTTTGTAATGTGCTTCAGTTTATCTTTTAACAGAACGTTAGCCAGTGGTTCAGCACTGCTCTTAGGGGCCATTTTAAATAGCAAAATCACCAGCAGAAAATCTACAAAAAAAGGGACTTGATTAGAGCCGGAGAACTTGAATAAGAAGACAGAGCATTGTCTTGTGCAGCCTCCGTGGAGAAAAATAACAAAAACTTTTGCTGCTCTGGGCACGTCTGTTAATGACTGCAAAAGAGCCAAAGAGCCAAAGAGTAGTGATTTGGGGCTACAAACAAATTTTAGTGAAAGGGTGAAGTCACAAATGCAGAATCCATGTGTAGTGAGGATTGAATATATATGTGTGTGTGTGTATGTTTCTGGGTATGCATGTGTATATATTATATATATCTTAAGAAACTAAAAGGTATATTTCATGCATCATGTATATGACATCAAGGAAGGGTACTTGTGATTTTCTAAAATATAGGAAAAGTAAAGCATGTTTTCAAGTCCTTGTTTATCGAAATGAGTACAGAGTTCCCAGGACTTTAAAGTCTGCAATATCAATACTTTAACAACGTTTTTGAGTACAGATTTTAACAAGGGAGCCCTAACACACGGGCCCTACCAAACGAGTGCAGACAGTTACGGGAAGCCTAGAGAGAGAGCAGTGTGATTGGCCGGTTCTTCAGTCAGAATCCAGGCAAAGGTCGCCGGCTGAAAACGGGTACAAAGACAAGCTGATTGTAGACAAATGCCAGGGATGTGGGAGAACCCAGAAAATATGGGAAAAGAAATTGGAGAAAGTTGCCTGGAAGACGGTAGGCAACAGAAGGGAGCAAAAGAGGTGAAATGAAATGATGAGAAATTTCTGAAGTAAGCCAATAAAAAACCGCCCCTTAGATGCAGCGGGAGAAATTACACGGGGAACCAATGAGTGGAAGTCGGACCCCCACCCCCACCCCTGCAGTCAGCTGTGCGCATCCTAATGGCAGCAGAAGGATTTATCCTGATAAGAGAAAGCGCATCAGTAATTCAGTTCCACCATTTGGGGGAGAGATTTCACACAGAACAATGGAAAATGAAACCATAGATTCTAATAGTGTTTTCAGTTGTCCATGGAGAAGTATCAGGACAGAGCTAAGTGTATTGTAGCAGGCTGTCAAACACACAGATTCTTCCAATAAAATGTAAAAAGAAAGAAGCATTGGAAAAGCCTGTCAAACAGAAAAGACAACACTGACCTCTTAATTTAAAGGACTGACCATATTTTAAAGATATTTTGTTAATTTAATATGAGAGTGATAGGACCAGAAGCTATCAAAGGGAGGCGCTACCGTCCATATCACTGGCAGAGACTCCAAAGAGGCAGCGTGACTGGCTAGAATTTATGTGGCTAATCTCAGCACTGAAGGTTGCACCCTGAATCTTATCTCGAAGGTTTTTGCATTGGCTAATTTTATTGAACCGACCACCTATGTTATGTTGTCTCAAGACACAGAAACTTCAGCTGCCCCCATCCCCCATATTCTGCATTATATATAGCCTTTGATCATTGCTCTGTCATGCACATCACTCAACTGAGATCTTCTCATTTATGAGAACTGAGGATACATTATCTCCCAGGATCGCTGAAAAAAAATATAAGAGTTTTGTGCACAAATATGAATATATTTTCAGGATAGTGGCTTTGGCATTTTAAAGTAATGATGCACCCAGAGATGATGAGTGAGATATTTTAAAGTATAATTAGAGAAACACAAAATTGAAACATAATTTAGGATTGTGTTCCGCCCATAATGTGAATCTTGAAGAGTTTCAGAATGTTAATTTGTCTAGCCTGCTTCTTGAATGACTGACAGGTTTGTCCACGGCAGTAATCAATGAATTGATGATAACTTGACTTAGAAAAGTGTTACTGATTTTAATGAGAGAAACCTAACAAATCCCATTTTTAAAAGCACTTGGTTATTAGAATATCATTATCATAGAGTTTTTGAATTTAGTAACCTTTAAACAGGTTTCCTACAAAACACAAAGATACATTATATGTTACCTTTTTCATTATACATGAAAAACAGACGAGAAATATGTTTGCAGAATGCAGGCGTGTCAAAGAATAGGAAAGTGATCTTTGACAATTACACCACTTACTTCTATGAAGTAATATGAGTGTTTTGGAATTCGTTTCAGTTTTTTCAATTCACGATATTATAGGAAATTTAGGCTTTTGTGTAAGAATTTCCACGGAATGCTGGATTTATCATCCATATTCTACAGAAGATATTTGATTTCATTAGAGAATTATATATCGGTTCAGGCCACACTAGGTGCTCTAACAAAAAAAACTCAAATATGACTAATGGCTTCAGCACAAAAAAAGTTTATTTGTCTCTCATTTAAAGTCCAAAGCTGATGTTCTCGATTAGTTTTGCTACCAAGGGGAGCAAAGAAGTGTGTGGTGGCTGGAGAGGGGAGAGAGGACAAGAGCACCGTTAGTTCAAGTGATTCTATCAGAAGCGGGGGGTTGCTGGCCCAGCCCTGGGCATGTGGGAAGTGGTGGGATCCAGTGCGCAGATGGGAGGGTGGCCTTGGATGGGATTACGGTTTGTTTGTCTGTGTGAGCGGCAGGGACACAGAGCATGTGGGTGCAGATGTCAGAAAGTGAATAGATGGGGTCGTGGGAATTTGCAAAATTCTATTCTGAAGCCTGATTTCCTCCATGAATAGAAAACCAAGAATAAAAAGGGGGAAAGTGGTGCTTGGAGTTTGGAGAGAAAGGAGAAGAGAATGGGAAAGCAGCTGAAATTGGAAAGGAGACCTAGATTAAGGGCCAGCTTGTTGTTCCCAGGGACAGATTTAAAGGATGGGTTCAGTCTGTGTTTATTTCTTTAGCCGTGTTCCCTGTAGAAATGCAAGCAGGCAGGTGGTGGATTAAGTCAGACCGCGGTGTTCTCAAGCGAGAGCAATGAATCAGGAGAGAGCGAGGGAGGTGGAAGGCTGTGCGTGGAAGTGGGATTGTATTGAGTCACATGGGGCGGAGCTGGGTAGTTCAAGAAAGGAGGTCATTGAGGACATCAGATCAACAGGTTGAGAACCTGCTGAGGGTGAAAGATGGTTGGAGCCGAGCCGCTGAAGGGATTGGGAAGTGATGGTTGGGAGCATGGTACATGATGCTGGGATGAGTGAGGGGCTACAGCTGCTGGCCGTGACCAAGTCAAGCTACGGCCGTGGGAGCCAGTGATCTAGGTAGGGTGCACGGAAGATCATCAGAGGAGAGGACTTCAAAAAACTCAAGGCGAGGGTGTTGGAAAGATCATCTCCATGAACATTCAGATTGCTACACTTGTAAGACGGGGGTATTCTGGACAGAGTGGCAGTGAGTCAGGAGCTGAAAACATTAAGAAACGAGGGAGAATCTGTAGAGGTTACGCCCGTGACAGCAGCAGCTGTGAGTAGTGGTTGATGTAATCTGCTCAGCTGCGCTTCAGAACAGATGGCGTTTAGGAAGCAGGAAGGAAGTGTGATCTGAAAGCAGCAGTGAGGAGGAAGGAGGCCGGCTCCTCCAGGTCCTGTAGTGAAAGGCCTGGGAGAGAAGGGCCACCACCCCAGAGGGCTGCGGGGAGGCAGGGTCCTCGGGGCGCCCTTGGAAGAGTCCAGGAAACCTCACAGGGGAAGGGCCAGTCCGCAGAGAGGTTGAGGACGAAAGCATTTTTTGCTGACTTTGTACTGGAATTTCCAGAGGAGGCAGGGGTAGGACTGGGGAGGAGTGAGAGAAGGAGAGAGAATAGGAGATGTGACCTGGTGACTTGAGTCCTCATTCCTAGACGGTTCCTTTTATTTGCTGATTGAGTGTAGTCAAAGCATTGAATTCTAAAGCAGGACATTGAAATAAAAATAAATGAAATGGGACTAGAAAGAAACCAAACTTCCCTGGATTGTGGGACAAACCAGCCCTATCACCCTAAACCTGACCCTGCTCCTTCAATTTTTTTTTTTTTTTTTTTTTTTTTTTTTTTTTTTTGTCTGTCGGTTATGTCACTTACCTAACAGTGTTTACTGAGAACCTATCATAGGCCAGGAACTGAGGATACGTTAGAGAGCAAAGCAGACAAAAGTTTGCCAACTTAAAACTATAACCAAGGAGTGGCAGGGTCATGGAATATTTATACACGGCTTCCTGTGTCTGCATTTCCCTTAATGACCTTACATACGTGGCTTATTCCCAGGACATTTGCCCCCCATTTTTTTCTGAATGTGAGCCCCCTGACGTGAAATGAACCGCACGGGGGACGCAGCGGGGGAGTGAGCATGCGCGCTCTCAGCGCCACCTCGAGCGAGCCCGTGAGCGCCTCCAGGCCACAGCGCCGCACCAAACAGAGGTCATGGCTCGTCCATTCGAGCTCTTGCCAATATTTTAAAAGTGCAAAGAGGGGTGTATCACACCCCCGTACTTGTGAAAACACAAGTACACAATAAACATCTAAAAATGTTCCCTTTCAGTGTTAAAAGTTATGCCAAATGAAATGAGAAAATGCTAGTTTTAAAATTTAGAAAGGCTTTAGAATAAGTAAGTCCAGTCCTATGACCATAGCATTTGCAGCATCGCTGGCAGGACAATAAAATAGTTCCATTTCTCAAAGCAATACCAGTCAGTTCTACTCTAAAATCCTTTCTAATTATTACCAATTTTGTGCCAGATCCTACACTGGGATCTGAGGAAAAGAAAATAAATATCATACTTTTTTTTTTTCCTAAAGGAGCTTTCAGGATTTGGGACTATTACTAAGAAATATATTTCAAGAGTTTTAAACAAATTATTTCTGCTGACTCAGTAACTCTGTATCTAAAGACCTACCAGGATGTAAATGTTTTTTAAATGAGTGTAATGTGTATACAATTATTTTTATCCCAGAATTATATATAAAAATTTTAAAGTAGGAATGTCAGGAAAAATTGCTTTAGCATATTATGCTAAATCCATTAAAAGATACAGTCATTAAAAGTTACAGTAACAAAAAAAGTTGATGGCAATGGAAAGGTTTATAATAAAACACTGGCTGAAAAAGCATGCAGTTTCAGTATTATGTAAACTTGTGCAAAGTATATACACATTTGGAAGAAGAATAAAATAAATCTACTACTGTGTTAGCAATTGTTATCTTTAGAGCATTTTGATTTTCTTCTTCTTTGATTTCTCTTTTAAAAAAGATACTCTACAATTGCCAGAGATGAGTTTTTATTTAATTTTTTCTTCATTTTTAAATTTTTGTGGGGAGAGGTAATTAGGTTTATTTATTTATTCACTAATGGAGGTACTGGGAATTGAACCCAGGACCTCATGCCTGCTGAACAGTCACTCTGCCACTGAGCTACACCCTCCCCCTCCATAGATCAGGTTTTAATCATAAAAAACATGTATTTTAAAAGTGTAACGGTTTAATCATAAAAAACATGTATTTTAAAAGTATTAATGGTAAGGAGAGAAACTTTATTACCATAGTATCATTCCACTCTATTTTTCTAAGCATTTCTATTGTGTTAGTGTATCATTCTGTATGAGTTAAGCTAAACAATCAATGATATTTGAGAAAAAGTAGTCTAAATCATTAATAAGTCCATGCTGACCGCCCTTTACCACCACAAAATCTCCCACTGGAATCTGAGCTTCAGGAAGAGGGAGAAACAACTGCAGTACTATCTAATGCCATCTGATATGACTCCATCATATTTTATTAAATGAGCGCTGCAGTCGCTCTCACATGCATTGACCTGTGGAACGCCTCCGTGGGGAAGAGCCCAGCCTGCAAAACCCCGCGGTAAGCTCTGGCAGCCTGCTTGTTGGATTCCTTTTATTGCTGATGTACCCTGGTGTGATGATACAGATGGATTCACCCCAGCTGATTTCATTTCTGTCTTGAAAGTGCACAGTTAAGAAATATTAGGACATACGTTGTTCTCTGAGTATAATGAACACCCCACAATGTAATAGTTTGCTCTAAGAATAACACTGTTGCAACCAATACTGTAGCACTGCAAAGTGAGCAAGTTAAGACCATTTTCAGATCCAGTTCTGATCATTGATTAGGAATGATGTGTTATGCGTCAGAAATTATGGTCTTACAGTTTCCTAGTTCGCATACGGGCTTTGCCATCAGACAGACCTGGGTTGCTGTATCAGGGCTGTGCCCTCCTTGCTGGGTGATTGAGCAACTCGGTTAACCTTTTGGAGTTTTAATTCACTCATCTGTCAAATGCAGGTTTTAATACCTGCCGTATTGTTTCGGGGACAAGTATCTGGCATACTGTCAAAGTGTTCAAAATTTCAATATTGAGGTTATCATAATGTTACTACGTTAAAAATTCCTACGACCCCATTCAGCCAGGGATTCATTTACTCTTTACAAATATTTGCAAAGCTATTACTACTAGGCTTTTATTCAAAGCTGATGTGATGTATAGATACAAAATATTCCCCACTTTTATCGAGGTAATGGAGACGCCAGGGAACAGCTATGAGGACGCCGGCTTGGCGTCATTCCATGAGGCGGGGAAGCGCTCTCCACGTGGTTGAAGACCCTCTCTCCTGTGCACTGAGATCCCTTCGTCTCCTCCTCCTCCTGCTACGTATGCTTATGAAGTTCTGTTTTTGAGAAACCTTACCTTTTAGTCTCCTTTTCAAACGTTTTCCATTTAAACCATTTTAATTTTTAATTTTTAAAAGCCTTATTACCCAGCTCCCAGAGTTTGTGCTATTTACTGTTCTGTAGTGCAGAAGGGACTCAATCCATAGATTTTTTCAATCCTCTCTCCTAGAGAAATTATTTAATGTGTATTTATTTTAGAAAATAAAGTAATGGTGGAGGTTTAAGGAAAATGTGTTTCTCCTAAACTATACTCCGTTGCGGTACATAAAATAAAAATAAAAATCCTGATGGAGTTCAACCTTTTTTTTTCCTTCCTGAAAGCACCCTTCACCTTTCATTTCTTCAAAGTGGGTTAAAGGGTAAATGCAACCACTAGCTGTAACGCTGTCTCTTGGAGCAAGGCCTCCGAGCGTCCCCCAGCTTTCCCTTCCAGGTGGACTCTGATGAATTATAACTTCTCCATTTTTCTGTCCGCCACCTAGTACGGTGCCCGTCCACGGTGGATACCTATTCATTGTGTTTGGGTGAGAGATGTCGGCCAATGAATCGGACCACTAATTGTACCGCGGGAGTCACAGAGAAGTGTGACCGCCTTTGTACTCCTACGAGCACCGCTAAGGAAGACGACAAACATCTTTTCTGGAGCCTAACTGACCTAAAGATTTCTGCTCATATCATGTTTGTCTCAGAAGATTTAACAAAGTCGGTACTGACTTGTACTGTTGCTCAGGGGCTACGTCCCTGGTCACCGATGCGGTGAAGCGCCTTTCCGCGTGTACACTGACCATTTACTTGATCACGTCAGTAGCTCCCTCTATGTCTTTTTATGTGTGGTTCTGCCAGCTTACGTTTTTGACCCTCTTTTTTTAAATGAGTTTTCTATCTTGTTGAAATGTAGAATTCCTCTGTGTATTCTGGAAACAGCACTTTGTGATTATATGTGTTGCAAATATTATCTTTTTTACTTTTTTAATGGGTAGTTTTGGTGAACAAAAGACCTTAAGTTTAATGCCATTCAGTTTATAATAGTCTCCTCTACAGTGAGGATTTGTGTGTGTGTGTGTTCTGTTTAAATAGCAACTCAGAATTTCTAGGCTTTGTTTTCTAAGCATCCCATAACTCAACCCCAGAGAAGAGAGGAGGGAGGAAGACCAGTCGTCTGGGGACCTGGTCTGTCTGGACTCCCCCTGGCGTTTTGGGGCAACTCTCCTGAAACAGCAGCGGCAGTTATCTCTGGGTTCCCCACGGTGAGGCTGATTTCCCGTCACCCTCCTTGCAAACACAGTGAAGCTCTCAGCACCTCCCGCTCTGCCTTGGGAGAGGGGGGCACCCAATTCTGCCCCCAGACCTTTCCCAAAACTGGAGCTTAACCAAAGCAGGCAGAATGAAGTCCATTTTTCCTGGGTATCATAAAGAATACTGAAATTTTTCAGCTTTCTTTAAACTTAAAAACATTAATTGCATAAATTAAATAGCACAAGATTTATAATCCTATTTGGATATTTGTTCCTTTTTTTTTTTTTTTTTTGATGTGCTAGGAGCCTCCAAAGATGGAGGTGGCCCAAGATTCTATTAATCTCTGAGAAACCCTGGCTATGACGTCACCAGGTCAGTTTTCTTCCCACTGATAGAGGAAAATCGGAGGAAGTACTGCTTAGCCTTGGCTCCGTGTCAGAATCACCCTCCCCTCTTAACCGTCATCTCCGGGATGGGGCTGGGGCCTTACCCTGGGGCACCTGCATCGTACAGGCAGAGCCGAAACCACCAGCCCTTGAGCTTTTCACTCCGTGCAGCATTCTCTGCTAAGCAGGTTAAACACGTCTTTCGTTTATTGAATGAAACGTCTTTGCAGCCTTATTACTGTGACCTGCAGGGCCCAGCGTTTACGGCTCCTTCCAAGCTCAGTGACCTTCCTTTCCCCTCACTGTTCCCCAGGCACGCCAGCCTCCTGCTTGTTTATCCAAAGCGCCAGCCCCTGATTTAAGGCCTGGGATTACACATTCTCCACACCTAGGAAACGTCTCCTCCACGTTCACAGTCGCTGCTTCGTTTTCATTCAAGTCTCAGTTCAAATACTTACGCATCAAATAGGCTACGTGTAAATGTGGCTTTTACACCCTTCATACCAAGAGGACAGACGGTATCTGCCCCATTTGCTGCTCTGTCCCCAGAGGAAAATTGTTTAAAGACTCCTTGGGACATAGTATGTGCTCAGTAAATAGTTTTAAATAAAAACTGAACAGTAAACTTTAAAGCATTAGTGGTTCCCCTCTCTCTTTTTTATTTCTCTTTATTCTTTCCTGTTACAATTGTGACGTCTCCCCCTCCCCTCCTCCTCCTCCTTTCCTTTTCCTTTGCTAATGTGCATGATGTGGGTGGAACATTCGAGTTCCATGCACTGAAGAAGGGAAACTTCTCCATGTGTGTTTTTATCAGCACTGCTATTTCCCCAACTTCTCAGACGGCGCCCGGAGGCCTGCTGGAGGTAGCAGAGGGCAGAGCAGAGGAAATACCGCTGCCCCGCGAGGCCGGCCTTCCCAGGGACTCACTGAGAGAAAATAAATGACCTACTATTCACCAGTATTCTCTCATCTCATTTTAATTCATGAACTGTTAGGCGTCTGGCTTAAGCTAAACTTGAACATTTTATTGATCTGCTCAGTGCTATTCAAGAAGATCATCTGTTCTCACACAGTCCGTTAGTGACTGATGTCATTAGGTGAAAATGGAATCTCTCTGAAAGGAGAAAAAGCAGACATATATTGGGGAGCAATTACCATATAAATAGACATTAACTGTCTAAGAGAGTTCTCCAACATCAGATCAGTGAAACAGGCCTTTCGGGGTGTTTCTGCTGAGATTTCGGGTTGGAATGCTATTTCAACTCTTTTTTTTTTTTGTCCTGCACCAGCATAGAAGAAAATCCAAATGAGAGGTTAAAATGCTCAAAAGCCCAGCGGACAGCTGCCGAGCATCTATATGAACATCCTGCCCAGTTACAACGTGTGAAAAGGCCCACAATCAGATACAGTGCTAGGCGTTTATTGTATGGAGATGACATTAGTGCACTGTCAACATTCAAATAACACAGCAAATCTAGCAGGGAGATTTAATAAAGTTGTGTCAGTTCAAAAATACTCAAGGTTTTTTTTTTTCTGTCTACTTTTTAAAATTTATAGAGGCATTCCCTAAAATCAATTTGGCATCAAGTAGCAATATCTTCAAGACAAATAGAAAGGAGAGAAAAATGAGGCCTTTTAAATGTAATTCCTTATGGAAGCTGAACTATGTAAAACATAATTAACTTGAGGTCGCCCCTTCACTTAGCTTATTTAAAAAATGAGCTAAGGTTTTGTCCACAATAAAATAATAAAAAGAAAAGGAAGATATAGGCTAATTATTGCAATTACAGTTGATTCTCAAACAATTTTTTTTCTATAGCCCCCCCCCCAAAATGAATTTAGGATATGTAACTATGAACGTAGCAGATAAAAAAACTATGAAGTTAGTTAGGAAAAAATTTTTCCCTTTCTTTTATCTCTACAAGAAATAATAATAATAATGTGTTGTTTATACTTCAAAAATCCCACAATTTTTGCGTATTAGTTGACGATACTGGCCACCCTTTCTGTCTGACATCAGTGACAGTGATTATTTGCATTTGAACAGTGCTTCACGTTTTACAAAACCATTTAACACGTGTGGCACAGTGACTCTACGAGGAAGTTCAGTGCGCACGTGTAAGATAGCTGGGCTGGAGTTAAATGAGACGAACTGCTGAGACTTGAAACTAAACTTTTGGGTTTCAACCTGTGTATTTTCTCTGCATCTTAAGCTGCCGCTGAAACAACAGTGGGTCTGAAACCTGTTTAAATTAATGAATTATGCCTTTCCTGTGTGTCTGTCGACTGATGTGTGCAGAATCCCCGAGTATCAGCCGAGTGTCGGCCTTTCCTAACATTCTTACAATAAGCACCATAAAGATTACATCATATTTGAATTGGACTTTTGAATTTATAAATTGTTCTTATGTAAGTTGACTCATTTGGCTACCAGTAAATGCACGCCTTAGTCATTTGCTATATGACCTCACCCCAAAAAAATCCACATGGGTTTACCATCCTATCACTTACTCCGAGCTAAGATTTTCAAGGGAGTCTGTTATCACAGCCTTTGCGAATTCAAACAAGCGTGAGGAGGTTATGCGTATTCTGCAACGGTCCCTCCACCTCTAAAATGCTTCAGTGTCTCTCCGAGCTCAAGTCTTATTCACCCTTGAATCTAAACCTTTTCAATGAAATAGAAAAATGTATTTTTTTTCTTTTTCATTAGAGTGAAATCCAGACAACAAAATTAACCATTTTGAAGTGAATGATTCAGTGGCATTTTGCACACTCGTAATGTCCCTCCACCACCACCTCCATTTAGTTCCAAAAAATGTTTGTAATTTGAGTTTCTGCTCTGCCCTGTGCTGAGCCCTGACAAAGGCAGAAGGGAACCATTTCTGAGCTCAGGAGCCTCCCAGACAAGAGGGGAAGGCAGCTTTCCACGGGGAAGTTTTCCGTGTCTGTGGTGATGCCCCCGGAGGGGAGTGCAGTCCTGGGGTTGGAGGAAAGTTTGTTCTGAGGGTGAGTAAGGGTGTGGGCAAATGCAGCTGGTCACACCTGATTGGATCTTTGAAGACTGAAAAAGGACTTGCCCATCCCAAGGAGTGGGGAGGAAAGCATTTTCCAGGCGGAGAGATGCAGAGAGGAGGCTCCGGAAAGCCTGGAGCAGCACTGGGTGTTAGGGAGATTGATTACTTCACTCCGGCTGGAGCATGAAGCATGAAGCACAGGAAGAAAAAGTGCAGGGAGGTGGGCTAACACACTCTGGGAATCGTGCTTCATGGAGCTGGCAGACTGCATCCAGGACACAGGGGCAGCTATGGGACCCCTGACGCCGCTCTGGTCAGATTTTGATTTTCCCGGCATCATCCGATTGCGGTGCGGTTCCCTGATGGGAGGAGGGCGAGGCTGGAGACAAGGATGACAACCGCAGCAGCTATCGATCCTTAATGGCCAAAGGGGGTGGTAGGAACAGGGAGGGAAAATGTAAGAGATATTTAAGGAGCGAAATCTGAAGAGCATGGAAACTAATTAGATGTGATGCTGAGAGTCAGAGAAGTTAAGAATGGTACCCAGGTTTCTGGTTTGGTTGACAGGGGGAAGCCTGCCACAACAAATCCAGGTGTAAAAGAGAAGAAGTGAGTTAATTGGGGTTATAGAGAGCTCTGTTTTAGACACAGCGTATTTGCAATGCCTGTGGGACCTCCTAGTGGGGCGACCTTGGGGTGTGGGTAGGGGCGGGGCCAGGGCACGGAGGCAGCAGATTCAGGCTGTGGTTAAGCTCTGTCTCGGGCAAGGATGAGCTCACCTCAGAAGTTACCGCAGGAAAAGCAACTGCGTGACAAGCGAAAGCAAGGCACAGAACTGTCATAAAATAAGGCTTGAAAAGGAACTTTTAGCCATTAGCACGCTATTGCCGACTCTCCTGGAGTAACTTCACATTTGAGATACAAAGAGCTGAGGCATGAATTTTAGAGGCAGAGAGACAAGATAAAATCCAGTGATCTTGGAAGCCAATGGATGAGACAGGAAGGAGCAGTGGAAATGAAAAGTCATTGTGGGACCGACAAAGGTGAGGACCACAGGCTGCCTGGGACCCCTGCTATCGAAAGTTCCAATAGTATTGATCGTGGCAAGTGAATAGGAAACGCATAAGAAATTAATATGTCATTTACAAACGAATGACATTGTCTTTGGGTAGCGTTGACTAATATTGACAACTATCTTTTAAGAAACCACGTGAAATTAAAGCAAACAACAGTGACAACAGCAAAAATCTCTGGCTACAGAACGACGGCATGGGTGCACAGACTTCAAACCGAGTGTTCACGGAGTAACTGAAGTTCCGCAAGTATTCCTGTACATTTATTGTCCAGCCTATAGTATAATAATACATCATTGATTTCCTTCAGGAGAATGATTCTAAGTCCTAACCTCATTTTTAATTGGTTAAGCAGTTGCAAGAAGACACCGTGAAGAGCAAATAAAATAATTTTTTTTAAAAAGCAGGTAAACAATATTCCAACAGATCACTGTGTTTGCCATCTTTATCCTGTATATTTCAAATGATTTATCCACCGGATGCTGCTGGAACATTTATTACTGTGTCTTCCTGGCATTGCTGAAGACAAAGAGCTGCTGCTCTGATAGCTCTTTGATATATTTGGCCAATTTTCAGCTGAAAGGATGTGTTTTCCTGAATCAAACCATCAGTATACCAAGCACCGGTGAGACAGGTGTTGATCTTCAGCAGAATTTTCAGAAAAAGGGGGTTAAAATCAATTTTCATTGTGTGATTGACATACTGACTACCCAGCTAGACGTAAGTTTTAAAACACTAAATGCAGTGATTGACTTGTTTACAATTCTTACTCTAACTCGATTAATTCCAAATGATAAATGTTACATTACCACAATGCAATAAGGACAGAGGGTAAAAAAAGATGTCCAACAAACCTATCAGAATCAGGATCAATAATTTATTGCTTTGCATAACTTTTTTTAAAAAATTAACTCAAAGCTACCTGAGAATTTACTGCGGTGGTATTGAATTCTCTGTCATTATTAATTTCTATTTTTTAACAGAGTTCCTTATGTATTTACTCCTTACAATTTCTATCACACTGTGAAAGCAAGAATGTTACATTTATTGAAAACAAAACATTTAAAAGGCATTGTTGGATGAAAATGGAGTTAGGACTCCCCAACAGAAAACTTCATGGGGTTGGATTAAAAAATGTCACAATACTGACCTGTGGTTTTGCTAAAGCAAACCCCGACACGGAGAACTCTAGGTTAACTCGAAAAATTAAAATGTATGCGTGTACAAAGGATACAGTCTTCACTTGATACATTTACTTCAATGCAGATGTGAACTTTTCACTTCTGTTTCTATAAAGAGTTTTGCATTTTTTTCTCATCAGTGCCCATCAGCCACATTAGAAACTCGTATGAAGCAAAATAACCTACACGTGGCTCAGCAGGACACCTGCAGCCAGGCCAGTTAGGCGTGTGAAAGTGCTGGTAGGAAAAAGAGCGGCTGAGGAATTTGGAGAAAGAAGGAGTAAGTGATGAATCAAGGTCCCCTTAGCAATGTGGGGGAAATGATCACGGGCACTCATGTGGGGTTTGCCTTTCAGTCTGAGAAGGGATGCGTGGAGGCTTGTGAGATGACAGGAAAGACGTGGAGAGACTGGGATGTGGTTTGAGAGCAGAGGGCTTCCTCGCTCCGAGGGCCATGAATTTATGTAAGAGAGATGATCCTTGAGAATCTGGGTGGGCCTCATTCAATCAGTTGAAAGATCTTAAGGAAAAAGCTGAGGCTTCCCAGAAGAGGAAGAAAGTCCGCCCAAGGGCTGCAGCTTCAGCCCCTGCTGGAGTTTCTAACCTGTCCTTCGTGAAACCCTGCCCTAGGGATTTGGGACTTGCCTAGCCAGCCCTCTAGTCACATAAACCGATCCCTTTCAGTAAGTCTCTTAATACATACCTCCTGCTGCTTCTCTTTCTCTGACTGATCCCTGACTGGTGCACATGCTGTCTGTACGTTTCCCCACCATAGTGTGGTGGAGCCAAGGGGAGCACCGCCACTTACAAGGATGCAAAAGGATTTCATCATCTACACACGATAACAAAGCTCATCTTCGAGGCTTACCGGCAGGATTCAATGAGGAACTATATGTATAATTCATGCCACAAGGAGAAATTTCAACGAATTACTTCCATTTCTTTTTCTCTGCCCTGCTTTTCCTTTGGTTATTTATACTTTCCTCTACTTGTAACTTGCTTTACAACTTGTATTTAGGTTGTGCAAAAACCTTCTTATTTAAATCTCCAATATCGATAAATAATAAAAATACCTCTTCAATGGTACAGGGCCATTCGCACTTGACATAACTAAGGGCATCAGATTTTTTAAAGCAGACCTCTGAATTTCCAGGCTTTAATTCATTAGGTGATTTTTTTAAAAACAAAGGATCCACTGTCTAAATTACTAAACAGGTGGCACTGCAGAACAATAAGTGAAGAATAGTCATTGTGCTTTCTGGAATCACTCAAAGATTCAAAGAGTCCCTTAAAAAGCTAATCTAAGCATTCATGTTTTATTTCTTCTCTGCTCTTGCCTCTTTCAGAATAATGGACTTTTCGTAATAAAAACTATATTATTTCTGTTCTTATTATATTATTTACTTTCCTTCCCTCAAGTTCAGCTGTGACCTTTTACCGTCATCTGTCTGAGTGCCTCACTCTTAGACTGTCTCTTTGAAATGTTTTAGTAGCTAGCGCGTCTAACTTCAAATGCTCTATCCACTGTATCATCCAGCGAAGTACACTCATAAAACCACAATGAATGATAGTTTATCTAATACGTTTCAGTGGGAAACCCCAAAAGACATGAGATAATTATTTGAAAGTATCCTAATGACCCAGCTATTAATTGGGGGGAAAAAAGCCTCTGAAATTCACTATTCCCTGAAAAAATAATCCTAGTCATTTTCTAAAAAGTAGAACATGGTCTACACCAATAGTTTCCCAACTTTGCTGCATGCAGAATCACACGTTACACTGTAAACGTCCTGATCCCTGGGCCTGCATCCTGAAGACCAGAGGCGAGGAGACAGTGGTTCTGAAGAGGTGATAACGCATTTGAGAATCAGTGATCTACACTGACCTCCTCAAAGCATGTTCAAGGCCCACTGAATGGTGCTGCCTGGGCAGGGACCTTGAATCACAGTCTGCTTTTGAACAAGACCCACAGACATGTCCCCTGCTCTAATTCAACCTCTGCTGTATTCCTCTGCTTGTTTTGGTTACGTGTCTTCCATAATTTCATCATTATTTTGTACAAAATGAGGACTAGTAAGTCCACCTTCTTCAACATGGCCAACAACACCCTTATAGGTCACGGTTTTCATTATATTTATCTTGTGTAATTCGAACTCTTGTCCTATCTATCGACCCATCCATCCATCCATCCACCCAAGGAGCTAGCTCTGTAAGTTGGAATACGTGTGTTTTAGGGGACATGCAGTGAATCAGTCACATTTTGTTTAGAAGTCTTTCCTAGTCTGGCTACACCAGGAGCAATGGCACGCACTTCACTGTAATACGAGCCTAAAACGTTATCCTTTAGCCCTCAGCCTGCCGCAGAAGAGAGGAACGTCACAGATCAGAGAACATTTCTAGGAGAATATGTCACCCCGTTTTGTGTCTAATGAGGTGCTTGTCATATCAAAATACTTGACCCCACCTTTCACAATGGATTAGCAACTTCTCCTTCTTCCTCTCTCAGGAGAAGTTTCTAATTGAAATTAATTCATAATCAGGAAGAGGAAGATTGCTTTGCCCACATCCTCACACGCTCATCTTCTCTTGTGCTGGAAAGTGTCATTTGAACGTGGTGTGGAAACAGCGACATCCCTGTGTTTAATTTATGGCTCTGCACACTCTTCGCTTTCCCCCTTCCCCCCTTGGTAGAAACGCTTCGTGATTTCTTCTGAACAAAATGCAGAAGTTAATTACTGACCTTCTGTTAACAGGGCCAAGCGAGTTTAGAAACTGAACCCAACTGGCTTCTACTAAATTTTTTTCCCCTTCTCATACCAAGTACATAGAAATAATAAATAGTTTGAAACGGGTAATAATGCATTTTTATTAATAGATTTTTCTAAGTTTTGTAAAGTGTTTTTTCCTTTTTCCAATATGGAAATAATGTCTTTTTATCCTGACCCACACTCAGTGACAATAAAGGGTCAAACATGATAGGAGTTTGGGGAACGTTTCCCACAGGTGCCCTGAAGGCACTGACGAGCATATGTATGACTCACATACCCTTCAATTCCACGCTACGTGTGGGTGAAACAAGAACTCTTACGCGCCAGCGCAGAGCTCTCTCATTTATCACCTCTCATTTATCACGTTCGCTCTTACTAGACTCCCTACCAAGAAAACCAGAAAGCAAAGGCCCCTGAAGAGCTGCCTCGCGGCCCCAGTCTCCCTTCTTACCCTGCTTTTCAGCGTTAACTTTTACCTCTGTCTTGTCCCCACGTGCGTCCGCGCGGACTTGTCTGTCGCACAGCTGCGTGTTACAACGGACCAAAAAAGCGGGACTGCAGGCGAAACAGAGCCGGAGGGTATCGCAGCCTCTTTCTCCTCGGACTGGGCGGTCCGGCGACCCATCAGCCCGCGGCACCCCTGCAGCCGCCGGTGGGCGTCCGCGCCCGTCCCTCCTGCAGTGACGCTGCCCGCCGCTCTCCCTGCGGCGTCCCTGCGGGCCTTCCCGCAGGGGCGATCTTCACGGACTCTCACGGTGCCTTCAGACAGGACAGGTACGTTTCTTCTCCCTTCCCCTCTTGCATGTTTTTGAAGCCTCGACCCAGCACAATCTTAATGCTTTTCTTTGGCTGGCGTTTTCATGATCATTGTTACACTTCCGTGTAATAATCTTCAACAGCCGCTGGTACCAATCCTGTCCGTTTCCTTATTCATTAATGCAGGACAGATTACCCGCCGATTTCCACAATATTAACGTACAGCGAGATGTGATTTCTTACATAGGAATCTGTTTGACTTCTCTTTGGGGGGGGGGTGTTCACCTGTAAACACACCCGTGAGTATCTGAAGACGCAGACGTATTTGGCACGGCTGGGGCGCCTGCAGAGTTGGTTGAAAGTGATGATTCTGGTGTCCCTGAGACTGGGGACACATATCTGCGTGTAAAATCTAAAATCTCTCTCAGATATTAGAATCACGGGCAGTGTGGCTTTTAGTTTATTTTGTAGTGGGTATAAATGACTCATGATTTAAGCAAAAAAGAAATTTAGATGCTTGGGACCCGAGCCACAGCAGACCACCTGTGGCCTGGGAGGGACAACGGCTCAGGCTCGGGCAGGCGTCGGGGGAGGACCGCCTGTGGCCTTAGTGAGGATGGGGCAGGGCGGGCTCGTAGGATACTTTACAACAGCCATCACACAGGGAGTCAACAGTGATGAAGCAGAAATTCCTAGACTCCAAAGAGGAGGACTTTGCTCTTGGATGCGCACATTAGGTCTGCATGACAGGGTCGAGCTGTTTGCGCTACTCCAAATTCGTGTATTGAATTCCCAACCTCCAGGACCTCAGAATGTGAACCTACCTGGAAACAGAGTCTTTACAGGGGCAGCCATGTTCAAATACGGTCCTTAATCCAATACTGGGCTCTCATCCACCATGACCCGTGTTCCCGCAGAAAGGGGACCGTGGACACAGGCATGAACAGCGAGGATACCCTGTGAATGTGAAGGTGACCTCCAGAAGCCAGGGAGCCGGGCCGGAGCGGATTCCTCCCTCGCTGCCTGCTGGTACCCTGGTATGGCCGTCCTAGCAAAGTGATACCAACCCGGGGGGATCCCCTGGATGCGGACGCGTCTCCCTCACTCGGGGGGCACATGTGCATTTTCCAAATTCAACAGATAATGAGCATCTGTTCTAAGAAGAAAGAATAGCCAGTGTTCCCTCTCTCCTGTAAGACCAGTTGTGGCTACTTCTTTTGCATTCAAGCCACTCAAAACCAGAAGAGTTAAAAGTGCTCTTTCTCTGGCTTCTAGACCCTTCCCCGCTCCGCCCCAAACCACCAAACACAGATTTCACCACTTTCTTTATGCCAGGCCACGCTAATTAATTACCTTCATTCCGTCACATCCCACATGGCTGTGTCACCAAAACGCAATGTTAGCCAAACTGGTGCTCCTGGGAGCTCTGTAGATCTGGTTTTTATTCTAAATTTGGAAGTCTGAGTCGGTGACTGAGTCCCTTCTCTCCTTTTCAGTTCAGTTTTTGAATTTCGTCTCTTCAGCCCATTCCACTAATCAGCCTTCCATTCCCTAATCATGCTGTCACTTCCACCGGAAGCATTAAACATATTACAAGCTTTTGTATCCTCGCCACGTTGAGCTGTAGCCTAATCGATACCTTTCTGGCAGCTGCTTCATTTCCGAAGAGAATAGCATTTTACCGCAGGCGTGTTTGAAGGCATAGTCCCCAAACTCTTTCAACAGGCTTGCAACCTCTTACCTGAGGCTTTCGCCCAAATGAGCCGTCGACATATGTCCTTCATTTTCCTTCCCTCTCAGGCTTGCATGACGGCAACAGTGTCTAGAATTATTCTTGGTGAATTTACAATAACGGTCCGCCCAATACCTTTCATCAGGCAGCTGCTTTGTTCCTTGTAAACAAATCCTGGAAGGACAAATCCTTCATAAAAAACCCTTTCTTTTCTTTCATAGCTTTTGAAACACTGTATAAATCTCCATTTTAACCTCCGGTTTCCTTTCTCCTGGGGAGCTGAATGCAAGGAGGATAAAAGGGCCAGCAGCTCCCACCTGCTTTCGTAAGCATCCTCTCTCCTGCTCGCCCCTGGGGCCCCTCGCGCCACCGGCTCCCTCCCCAGCCCCCGCCAGGCAGCTGCCCTCTGGCCCCGGGCATCAGACCTGCACGGATCCCCCTTTCCAAGCCCTGACTGAGTGGCTCGCACATCTCTCTGAATTCCTGATTACCGCCCTCAGCCAGCAGCGAGGGGAGCCTGAGAGTGAATCGAACAAGCCTGGCACCTTGATGGGAGGGATGTGCCCCCGCCCCGTGTAAGGACGAGCCCTGTGCACCGTGGAGGGACTGAGCGCAGGCTGGTTCACAGGCGAGGGCAGGGCCCGGGCACGGGAAGAGCAGGAAGGAGGGAGAGAAGGTTCCCTGCCTGAGCGGACTGACCATTTTATAACCATCGGAACATTGATGCATTTTCATAGACAGAAAATGTGAATTGTGTCCCCCTAACCCCCACCCCCACATTCATGTGTTGAAGTCCTGATCCCCAGGACCCCGGAATGTGACTATTTAAAGACAGTGTCTCTAAAAAGGTAATTAGGGTGAAATGAGGCTCTCTGGGTGGGTCTCAATCCAGTACGCCTGGCATCTTTGTAAGAAGAGGTTAGGACAGAGACACGCGTAGAGGGAGGCCCAGGTGAGGACACGGGAAGAAGCAGCGAGGCCTGGGAGGAAACAGCCCCGCTGACACCTTGACCTCAGACTCCCAGCCTCCCGCTGTGAGACAGGGCATCCCTGATGCTCTAGCCTCCGGGCCTGCGGTCCTCGCGGGGCAGCCTGGCGCCGTACGCCGTCTCCCGCACAAGGAAGCAAAGCTGCAAACCGGCAGGGCCCCTGTAACGCGGCGCGGGCCCGCTGCCCGTGAGAAGCTCCAACTTGCCGCCCCAGCGCACGCCCTGTCCCTGCCGTCACTCTTGACTGGATGGGGACCGGCGTGTGTTTACTTGGCCCCTTTCAGAACAAACCTGGGGCTGCCGACTTCTTGCCTGTCTTCCCATTCCCTGGCGATCCTCGTCAACAGCGGTGCAGGAGGCTGCCCACCTCCCCCCTGTCACTAAGCCACGTGGCTCACAGCTGGGGTCCAGGAAGGGAGGGGTGCCTCGTGTGGCTGGCGGGCCACCTCTGCTCACGGACACTCTTACAGCCGTTCCCCGGGGACATGCAGGCCCACCACGGGTCTCTGCTGATCACCCCCCTCGGCTGAGTCTCGTCCAAGGCCCCTCCAGTGCCTCGCAGGCTGCTTTGCTTTCCACCAAACCGCCTACCCAGCGCCCTCCTGGTTTTCCTTTCTCTTTGAACACAGTGTTTTGGACTCTATCTTTGGCTTTTCTGAGATGATTTTTTTTTAATTCTGTGCCTCGGGAAGCGTCTGCTGCCCCATCTTCCTCCCGCCCTGGCCACCCCGCGTTCCCTTCGCGCCGGGCGCGCGCCGTGGACGAGCCTGCGCAGGCCGTGCGTCCCCGCCTCTTCCTCTCTCTACGTCTTTGCTCATGTATCTGCCCTGTGGAGCCTCTCCCGAAGCCTTGTCTGAAAATGCGCGCTCCCATTGCCTGCCTTCCCTCACCCAGAGTTGTCTTCTCGCAGCTCTTACCCCTGCCTGATAGGACATCGAACAGCCGCCTGCCTGCGTCCGCGGCTGTGTCTCCACTGGCAGGTGAACTGCCCGGGGGAGGGGCCCTGTCTCGCCCCCCGCTGTGGCCCCAGCACCTGGAGCAAAGCTTGACGACACACCGAGGCTTCAGAGCATGTCCCCCCCAAGCAGCAGGTAGACGGACAGGAAGAGCCGCCTCCACGGCGCCCGGCGGCAGGGAGTCCGGCTTAAACGACGGACTAGCCTGCTCATTTATGCCAGTGGGCGTGCGGGGGGGCCCTTGCCGGGCGTGTGCGGAGAACGTGGAAGGGCCACTGTCCGCACATTAGATGCCCCACAGCCTGACCTTCGGAGGCCCTGCGGGTGGCCCCAGTTTCCCCTGGGGACCTCACCCCCCTCAGTTGAGACGGACATTTTCTATATTTTTCTGTGCGTCGTCACGTCTTCCTGGAGTTGAAACCTCCTCTCCCCACGACACACATTTCGGCTTCATCTGCCCCAGTTCTGTCAATTACTTAAAGGTTTCGCCTAAATGTCACCCTTGTCGGTGGAGACTTTCCTGGTCTGTGACACCCAGCCACCCCCACCCGGGACGTTACAGCTCTCCTTGTCTGCTCCTCGTGGTTTGTGCTCTTTTCTGTCCCCTGTAGGTGCGTTAGTATCTGGTTCCGCCCCAAGCAGCCTGAGTTTGCGGGGCCCGCTTTAACAAAGGACCACCACGTGGCTGCAACAGCAGAGACGTATTTTCTCACAGTTCTGGAGGCTACAAGCCCCGAATCAAAGTGTCAGTGGGGTTGGTTCCTTCTGGAGGCTCTGGAGGGGAAATCTGCCCCAGACCCTGCCCCAGTTTCTGGCGGTTTGCTGGAAATCCTTGGCGGTTTTTGGCTTTTGCTGCAACTCCCTGATCTCTGTCTTCACGTCCGCACAGTGTTCTTCTTCTGTGTGTCTTCGTGTTCAGATTTCCCCTTTTTATAGGGACTGTCATACTGAATTAGGGCCCAGGCTGCTCCAGTATGACCTCATCTTAACTAATTACGCCTGCAGGGACCCTGTTTCCAAATAGGCTCACATCCTGAGGTTCTAGAAATGAGGATTTCAGTCCACGAATTCAGAGTGCGGGGTGTGCATAATCCCACCTGCAACAAGCTCCTTCACAAAGGAGCTTCCCTCTCTCCCCTTGGAGGCTCCAGTGCCCCACCCGTCTACCGTAAGTGCCTTTCCCAATGGCTGGCGTGTAGCTAGTACCCCAAAATATTTTTTTAAGTTATTATTGGCCATTGGGATTTTTTTCTTGCACATTTTGTTGAAAGCTTATTCTGTCTCATTTCCGCCTTCGTGTGCCATGCCCTAGTGGCGTCAGCCTTCTCAGAGGCCGTGCCTACTTACAATAACCGCCAGCGGTGCTTTGGGGAGGAGGGTGACTGTGAGTGGGGGAGCACTGAGGAAGATGATGGGGCGGGGGGAGAACGCATGTCTCTCGACAGACAGCCACCTTGTTCAGAACGTGGACGATCCCCTATCTGAGCAGCGTCACCACAGTGGGCTCTGGGGGGACGTTTATCTACATGTTTTTCTCAAGCTACTGCCCATCTGCTTCTTTGAGAGCCTCATAGATCCTCAGCTTGTTGACTCCAAAAGTGAAGTGTCTGATTTACCTTCATACACTGTTGGCTTTCAAATTCATGTTATTGTCTTCCTTTTCAATATCTCGTGGCATATGCAATTTATATGCAAAATGTCTTCTAAGGCAGTACATCCCTCTAGCCCAGAAACGTGTTTTGAAATTCTTTGTGAAAGACCATTTCTTCTGTTACAATCTGTCAAAGAGATTTTCAAATGGCCTCCAGGACCATGTTTCTTCTATTACATAATTTTTTATAGCCTTGGTTACAACTCGCACAACTGACTGCCACAAAGGAACACTGACCTGAGTCGACTATGAATAAGCTTTACTGCAAAGTGGTGCCTGTTACCTTCGGACATGAGCTGCAACTTTGTAAACAAATGAAAAGATGCATTTAGCTTAGAAGTTACTTATGCTTCTCATCATACATAACAAAACTCAATTAAAGTGTCAGTGAAAATAAATAATACATTTAAATAATTTTATATTTTCTATTCATATTACTAACAATTGATTTAACGTGAGTACTAAACATGAGGATGGATTGTTAAACTTACAAGTAAGACTATTAAATTCTCAGATATTATTTCTTCTTTCACTGAATGCAATAGGATGACCAAATAACAATTTTTTTGCGTGTGTGTGTCATTAAGACTTCATTAGAGAACAAATTGTGTGGAAAGTGGAAAGACTTACACCATTGGGTTTGGCGGTTTGAGAATTGCATGTCTGATTTGAAGGCCAAAGGTTCATTTTCACACGCACAATATTCATATACCACATCCACAGCAACCTAACTACTGGCATTAAAATGGAGCCTGTGTAAGATTCTAGGTTGTCAACTGAAAAACGCAAATCTCTGATTTAATATGAAGTTAAACATAAAGCGCTTTTGAGGCTTTGACAAATTACTGTACAGTTAAATATATGTTATTAAATTAGCCTTTTTTGTAGAGTTGGCTAATTTTTCTTGGTAAGTAAAATATACATAAGTTGTTTCAGAAAAATTATATCTACTCAGGGCGTCAAATTACTTTATGTTAGTAATGACTCTGTTCAATTAAAATAGCTACGCATCACAGGAACATTTCTCTTTCTCTAAGCATAATACATGTTTAGTGGCCTGACTCTGACCATGTTGACTGTACATGTAAAACAGATAGACTTTCTGTTTGTCAGTTAACAACTCAAGGAGACTAAAAAAATCTTTTAAAAAGTGGATTAGAAGGTATAGAATGAATTCTTGCTGACTTTCGCGTGGCTAGCAAAGTAAAGGTCTGTGTTGCACAATCCATGTGCTAAATTTGTTGCTGTTGTTTTATGTTTGGTGATTTTCTGTGAAAAGTGGCCAGTAGAACAAATTTACTTATTTCATGATCAAGTGAATTTCTACCACGTAACAAATGATACGATCTAATAATTCTAGAAAGAAGTAAGGAGACTTGGGCCCACTCTCAGGGTCTCAGGGGCTGAGTATGCCGTCAAGTTGTTAATTGAAATGTCAGGTTCAGTCTCATTAAGTTTTAAATATTCTGAGAGAATGAATCTTCCAAGTTTCTGGCTCTCTTCTTCCTCTATTCATGACCTATTTTTCTAATCCAGAGAACCCCCAGTGACCATCAGCAGTGGAAATCTTCCAGAGTATTTCTAGAAGAGTTAACTTTTTAATTTCCTCTGCCTCTGGCATTAGTGTACCTGATAATATTGAGCTGTATCTGAGTTCTGTGTTCCCGGAAAAGAATCAGGATGAAGAAAGCGTCCCACCTTAGCCTGCTGTTAAATTGAGTTAATTCATGGCGATTTACTCCGTACCTATCATTTCTTAGATAGAATTTTAACACATTAATTACTAAGCATAATTACTAAGCATAGTTTTAAGTATATATATATATATATATATATAATGTCTCATTTTATGTGCTTCAAAGAGTCTCTGTTTATTAGCATCAGTCCCTCTTTTGAGAAGCTGTTCGGTTTGCACACTGAGAAGTTGTACCGTAAGGGACGTTCGTGGCTATGGAAGTGGTGAGGCGTCACTCCTCAGCTCTGCCAGTCCGACACAGAAGGCTGGTGTGCGTGCCGACAGGTCACATTTTTTCACCTTCCGGTCTCCTCTGTGGATTAGAAGCAACTGTGGTTGAAACATACATGTACGTGAAGAGACTCTATTAGCAGTGATGGTGGCATAAATGTGTTCCTTTGTGGGCAAGATATGTGGGATGAGTTTTTGTTAAGGAAGAAAAAGTAATTTTGTCCTAAAAACGAAATGACTGGTTCTTCCAGAATGAGAAAATAGTGTAGGATAAAACCTGAATGGATACTGAAAGTTAATGAGGAGTCTCAGATACAGAATTTTGGTTGCCACTGTCAAAACTGGCTAAAATTTAGTGGATTTACATATAGTATTTTCCAGAAGGTGCAGTATTTGATAAGGCAATCCACTTTATGCAACACATCAATAGCATGATTTAAAAAAAGTTGCGGGTTTAGAGGGTGAAGTGCGTAAAATAAATGAGATTGAAGAGACATAGCACATTCTAAAAAAGACATTTTAGGCTGTGAAATTTTATTATTAACTTAGTGTTTGGTCTGCTAAGGAATTATCACTAATTATATTAAGAATGACAATTTTATTATGGCTTATTGCATTAGGTGTGGTGTTTGCATTAGATGTGGTACTGGCATATGTTTAAGAGACATACAACAAGGTATATAAATGGTACTCAATATATTTCAGCAAATAAAATTTTAAAAATAAAAAAAAAAGATATTAAACAAATTTGGCCAAAATTGAAAATTATTATATCTGGGTGATGAGTATATACAAATTCATTATTCTATTGCCCCTGCTTTTTATAATCTGGAGTATTTTCATAATGTTTTCAAGCCAATAGCCCCTGGTCAGATGCGCTATCCTACAAATGTATCTGTTGTATGTTAACAATCTAACATTCAGCGTAATGAGCCGCGTGTATTAATCCATCCTGATAGCGTAAATGACTAGCAACATTGTAACAGCTGTTAACACCTTCACTTGATTGCCTCCAAAGCATCTCATAGTCAATATGATAAAAACTGGACCCAAAATTCCTCATTAATCTCAGCTTTTGTCTTTTCTGCATTTCCCTGCAATAGGAATTGCATGATTGATCAGTTGCCCAGGCCAGAAGCCCAAAAGATGTCATCGTTTTCCTCTCGTCCACTTCCTGTAGCCAGTCCATCACCAAATTCTGCTTATTTTGCCCATAAATATATTTGAAGTCCACCTGCTACTTAGACTTTTCTTTCATCTTCCAGCATTCAATCTTGGTCTACTATAATGTGTTTTTTATAAGCAGTCAGAATACTCTTTCAAGAATATAAATCTGAAAAATGTCTCATTTCTCTTAGAACAAACACAAAAAGCCCTCATGTGTTCTGCAAGGGATGTCAGATACGCCCCTCTGTCTTCCTGTCCTGCCAGTGTTGAACGGCTCTCGGCCGCAGTAAACGCTTCACTTCCTTAAATGTGCCATATGGTTCTTTCTGCCACAGGGCTTTTGCACACTCTTGTCTTCTGTCTAACAATGCCTCGCAGCCTTCCTCTTGTTGAGTTCCATGGATGGTTCAGATCTCAGATATTTTTATTTTCTCATTTCTTGATTCCGTAGATTAGATCAGATGTCTCCGTTATTTATTCTCATTAAATCAGGTTTCTTTCCTTCTTAGCACTTAGCACTCTCCTACTTTCTACCCCAATGCCAGTCAATAGCAGAACGGATAAAGAAATATATTTTTAATACCAGTGTGAAGATTTTTTTAAGTAAATGTAGTGCAGCACAGAATGCAGAACAGATGTAATTCTAGCAGGTATTAAGAAGAGAAACTGAGTCAGAAAAAGGTTCACGTTCATACAAGAATTTCACATCGTCTTATCTGCGGTGGGGATGTAATGTGTACTATTACTTTTGTAAAGCGAGGTTGCTGTTTGGCAAGCCCTGCTGTGCGTCACTCAAATCCGATTCCAGAAGGGAAGTTACGCCTCTCAGTTTTGTTTGCTCACTTCGGACACTGGTTGTGATTGTCAGCTGTGTCCCCGAAGTCTCAGGAATTATCTGTAGCAGTCAGTGTGCGGCCATGAGGCCGGGAGGTGGGCGCTTTGACTTGAGACTCTATCAGTAGATAAGAAGAGAATGAGCTGAGAGGGAGCGAACCAGCCCTGTGCAACGCACCCACGCAGAGTTTGTCTAGTCTCCTGGTCAGACAGGCTTCAACGCGTGTGGGTGTCCGTGGGTGTGCGTGGGTGTGCCTGAGTGCTCGCACACCTGAAACGTATCAAAGCCCTCTATAGCATGGCTTTGCTATTCACCTCCAATCTCTTTCCATCAGAAACTGGGCAAGTGTTTAGCTGGCAAGTCTGAGACAACTGTCTCTCAGTGATCCCAGGGCAGATCCCGGGTTTTGTTGTTGTTCACACTCAACCCTGTGAATGGTTTGCTTCTTTCTGTGGCGTAGTGTTTAGTTGAGATGCTGGAGCAAGGTTTCCACTGGTCACGTAACTCCTCTTTCTGACCGGCGTGGCTTTGGCGGCCCTTTCTCTGCCTCGGTCTCCTCTTTTGTAAAAAACCACGTCTAACTGTGGGGCAGGGTGGGGGGTGGGACGACAGCTGAGGCGGTTCAGGCAAAACCCATGGGACAGCGCCTCTCACATGTTAGCAACCACTGGCACGTGGGCTTTACGTAAGATCAGAGCCTTTCTAGAAATTCAAGTGCTACCTGCGCCCAAAGGTCAAAATTTAAAATAAGAGCCGTTCTTCTCCACATATTTATAACTTAACCATTGCCTGTCTATTTTCATTCATACAGAAATGAATGAAACTATGTTTCTTGCCAAATGATTTTATTAAATGCTTCAGTTATTTACTATCAGGAATCTATCTTCATGGTTCTAAAATCGCTGTCTGTCTTCTTTGTATTATCTATTCTACTAAACCATCAGAAGGATCCTTTTATATTCTTAAATTCTGGATGAAAGCCGTCATTTCCACTTAAATAGGGCTGGCCCCACGGGCATGGAGGAGCGCACTTAGAAGACCCCACGCTTGGTTTAATGCTCTGCGTTGCTGTCTTAAAATTCTTAATAATGTTTTAGAACATTTACTTTATTTTTGGCACAATTTTATTTATTTGTTTACTTATTTATTCATGGTGGCAATAATTAGGTTTATCTATTTATTTTTAAATGGAGGCATTGGGAATTGAACCCAGGACCTCATGCATGCTAGGCACACACTCTACCACTGAGATATACCCTCCCCCAAAATTCTTAATAATTTTTAAAGAAAGTGCCCTGCATCTTCACTTTATTCTAGGGCCTGCAAGTTATGGAGCCAGTCCTGACATCAGACAGAACATGAAAAGCTCTTTGCAGCAGTCAGGTTTCCCAGGAGGCAGGCTCTGCACTGGAGTTTAGGACACAGGATGCTTTATGGAATACTCTTGGGATCCATGTCTGTAAGGGGTGGGGGGAGGAAGCAAAATGGGACAGAGGGAGCGCGTGCATTGCCACCCAGGACCACCCACAGCCCCCGTGGTTCCCACCGGGAGCTCAGGAGCTAGGATGGCCCTTGGGAAATGCCCAGAGCTGAACTGAGAAGGCCATGCCTTTATATTCCTCCCTCCCTTCCAATGACCAGCTGTGGGATCCGGGCTGTCCACAGAGGAGAGTGGCCTGGATGAGGTGACTTTCTGCAGTGAAGGCAGTCTTTGAGGAGGTGAGAACCAAAAGCCTGTGACGGCAGCATTTGTAGCACGTGGAGCAGACAGCCCTTTGCCGACAGGGACCTGCACAGCGCCATCACCCTGTCCCCGACAGTCTTCTACATTTGTGAACAAGCCCTTGCTCTCCTGAGATACTGTGTGTCACCCTCAGGTATCTCCTTGGCACGAGCGATCGGCCAGCTTGTTCACTGTTCAACCATTTCCTAGTCACTGTCTTATAAACTTTTGTTTTATTGTGATGAGTTCTGACAGATCCAACCACATAGTCTCATTATTCCCTCTTTGGCCCGTGCATCTATTTATTTGTTGGATGGAAAGCTATACTTGGAAATTCAGCCCAAGGCAATGGAATGGGCCAAGACTAATTGAAGTGGAATTGAATCCGTGACCTTGACCTCATTAATGTACCTCTTCAACCGCGGAAATGACCCCACTCGCCTCACTAAAGTACGCTGCTCCCGTGCGAGCAGAGTCATGAGGCCTCTTGAAGCATTTACTCTGTAAGTGTAGCTTACAAAGTCCAGCAGATTTTGAAAATAGTCTTTTGGCTGTCCATGTCAGTGTAACAAAATCAGTTCCACATTATTGATTAATAACAACACAAATCAATAAGTGTTCAGTGTGTTAACTGCACAAGCAAATTAGCAGAATTTGAAGGATGAAATAATCCTTCCACTTCGATTTGCCCTGTAAAATCAGAAACAACATAAAACACACACACACACACACACGCACACACACGATCAAAAATTTAAAATCATGTACTAGAAACAAAAACACCAAAAATTATACACAATATGAGAATCTTGCTGATGCCTTCAGAGTAAAAAATGGGTAAAGAAATTAGGGCTAAAAAAAAGCAAAGGAGATGAGAAAAAGGAAGCTCATTAATTAAAAGACAAAAACAAAAAACAAGGGATGGCCTGTTGACAGGACAGTGAAAAGAGAAAGAAGTCAGATTACACTGTTTCCTAAAAATTGTTCAGAGATGCCGAGTGAGGCAGGAAGAAGGCATTTAACTGTGGCTCCATAATTGGTACTGACTGGGATCAATTCTAATTCTTTGAAATTGAAGCAAAAAAATTATCTTAGTGTTTGCCAATCCAGTGTTGAGACCCTCAAAGTTTAGAAGATGTTGACATTTCTCCGGTAACTTGACTCCTTTCTTTTAGGATTTAGATACAACGCTAGTTAGGTCACAGTATTTAAGAATCTAGCAGCATGCGTGAAATTGTTGCCTAGATGCTTCCATCATGTGAACAACTCCAAATATCTCCAAATATTTCTGATACCACAAATTTTAATATTGGATTCCAGAGAGATTGGAAATCCATTTGAACCAAACTACCTGTCTCCAAACCAAAAGAAATCAAACTGGAAATTATAACATTAGCAGTCAAATTGCTATTTCTTGGAAAGGGAAAACAAAGTCTATTCGGTCGAAATTTAGACACACTGCAAGGGTCTGGCTAATCCCGGAAACAAATTGCACAAATTCCACTTTTACAAGTTCATAACTTAGATTCTGTACTGATAAAATTTTAAGCCCTAGAGAAATGCTTACCAGCATGGTTATCACTTTTTACACCCCAGGATGAATGACCATGTGGTGTCTACACAGAGGCACTAAGAGTGTAAAGAATGGGAGGGGTGTCACTGGGTCAGAGAACAGATTCAGGACAAGACGGACGGAGGGAAAACACTGTGACTGGTCCCGTCCTTACTCCTCGCAGCACAATTGCCTCTCAACATTTTCACTGCCTACTTTTTGTTTATCACTTCCATCGCACTGTGGGCTTTCTGAAGTCAAGGATTTTTTTTTTTAAACCCGAATTTCCTAAGCACAGTGGTTATAGTAAATTCTCGATGAATGAATACAGAGAGGAGGGGTGGCCGAACTGATGGACACCTGCTGCTCCCTCAACGCGCACACACAAAGAAACACAGACTTTCCATATCTAGATGAGAAAATTGAGATGCACCACGTTTAACTCAGGCGAGGACCCCAGCCCCTTGGCAGGTCTGATTATAACAGCATCCGTTGCCTGGTGTTCTTTCAAAGGCACTAACTCTTTTTCTCCTCTGCAGTCCCTTTCGTATCTGTTGAATTCTTTTGCTATTTTTCTTCCCTAAGGAACACAAATGGCCTTGCGCTAAAATTTGTCTACTCTACTCAAATACATAATAAGGGACCCATTCATAAATACAAACCATGGACGCATGCTGTGCGAAATAGTCCTCTCTGAATTCTCAAGCACAAAAGAGAAAAAGCAGTTATGGAAATGTTCCTGCCTTAAGACTAGAATCTTCCGAGTCACGAAGGAAAATTGTTACCTGTCTAATAATAGGATACTAGTTCCTCTCCATAAGCAAATCGGTAGAGTATGCTTTCCTGTGGAGGACCTCTGTGTCACAAACAGACTAACAAGGACATTAGATGCTTTGCAAACTTCTTTAGTGAAGAGATGGCTCAATTTTTTTTAATGGGCATCTCTGTTTCCTAGCAACCAGAAAGAGCTGCGTTGATCTGTATCTGCTTTCTTACGGGAACAGATCCACTCAGGTGCTACCTATGGCAGATGAGCGTTGGGAAAAAAAGGGAGAAAAAAAAAGCCTGAAAGGAATTTATCGTTTCGTTTTGATTCCAGTATTGATTCAAATTATATGGCCCGCATTCAACTTTCAGGGTCTGCAAATTACAAAGTCGAAACCAGATTACACAGATATTCTACAGTTATTAAATAGAAAAGGCTAGTAAATAGTTTCAAAATATTTTCCTATTTTTCTTAGTCTCAACTAGTGTAATTACTCATTTCAAAACCTCCTCCACACCTGGAAAGCATTTTCTGGAATTGCATACTTGGAAAATGTGCGTCAGGCCACAGAACATAGGACCCTCCATCCCCCGACTTCAATGACACTGAAGAAATTGGGGAATGGAAAGTCACAGGAACATATCCCAACTTGCTTTTTAATGCATATCTGAGGGTAGAAGTTATGGAATTAGTATCTCTGGGCCATCCATCATTTGCCAAAATTCATTCCTCAAAAAGCCCGACATTCCAGGCTTGGACCACACCTCAAGGTCTCTCACCAGCAACAGAGCTGCAAAGACTCCTATGAAGTTCATGGAGGAATTACAGCTAAGACTTGCACGAATTCAGGCATTACCCAATGTTTCAGGGATGCAGTTTGAATCGGCAGCTTAGAGATATTCATGTACATATTTTAAGGGAATAATGCCACCATCTGATTGATGATTTTGATAGTACTAAAATCTTCCTTTCTGAATTAAAATCAGACTCATCTCCAGTTTAGGCTATTTGTTCTTTCCCACCGTCCTATCATCTTGGTCCCTTTCTAACTTAGAAACTACTTTTTAATTAATTAAAAATATCAAAGGCCCCTAGTAGGCAAGTGTGTCTAAACGTAGGTCTGTAAGAACAGTGTCTGGAGGATAACACTCGAGAGTTGCATCCACATAAAATTGTTTTGAGACCATTTTGTTTACTGTGATGTCATACAAATGTCTCCTTAAAGCACTGTGAATTAAAAGTATTAAGAAACTAGTTTAAAAAGCAAACACTAAAGAACACTTCAATAAAGTGAAATGTAGTGAGAAAGGAAACTATTTGTATTGTATGCATAGCATAGTAAGAATTTATTAATAAGAATTTATTTATTTACACCTAATCAACAGAATGTATATTTTGTGATTTTAAAACTAAAAATTTGACAAATCTATTAAGATCATCAGGACAGAATACATAAGGGTTTTAAAGATGCTCTTGTAGAAGAGAGAAACGTGTCTTTTCTTCTCTTCTAGGTTCTTTGGCTGGGCTAATAATTAAATGAATATGTGACAGTTTAACAGGAGAGTTAAATTTCACAGGAAATTTAACAGGAACTCACAGAGATATGAGACTGAAGTGACGGCAACAGGGAGGTTTATATCTTTCAGACAAAGAAACAATAAATCTGTGAGAGCTTGGCAATGCAAAGAAGTTTGGGCTTGGGGCAAGAAGTAACGAGGTTTGTTTATGCAGCCCCCTTGGCCCTGACTTCTCTCTTTCTGGAGGTAAGGATGCCTTCTGCCTTCTGGAACTGGGAGGGTACCTTTCACATGGGAGATTTATTTCCTGTTTTCAGGGGGACAATGGCAGGTCAGAGTGTTCTTCTTGGACCATTTGCTTCTTATGTAACTTTAATTCAAATAATCTGTATGCCAGAGTGCCAAAGTAGCACATTTTGGGGATGCCTGTCCTGAACCTCATCACTCTGTAACCAGTGGTTTTGTGAGAAGCAAATTATGAAAAGACCCTACTAATCTATGCAAAAATGTCCGAGAGGATTTACTAGCACTCACTGCATTTTCCGTCTATGTTACTCACCTGCTATTATGGTCAATGACATAGTTTAATTCAATTAAACGTCATTTATTCTTTACCTAGTATGTGAAATAATCTGGGTTATGTGTGATACAGAATGCACCCAGATAAGTTGGACAAGGTCCCAATAATTTTTAAAATTGTAATTGAAGCTAATTTTTAAAACCCACCGTCTGCCAGTCATGCATTCATTCATTCATTCATTCACTCCATATGAGGTTGGCTGAGCACCATATAAAGTCTGTCCTTGCCGGGAATGCAGAAATAAGTAAGGCACGAGGGATTTACAGTGCAAGGGACGTGATGTGTATGCAGATAGACGTTTTATAACGCAGCACGAGGAGTGTTACGCAGGAGGTACGAACAGGTGCTTCAGGAGCCCAGAGAAGCAGCAACAGAGTGGTGTATTAAAAAGTCGTTTGTGTTATTTCGCAAGGCAAGCTGTTCTCAGGGATTCATAGTTGCAGTCACAGTGGCCTCCTGTGGCCATAAGATATTTTTACAAAGTAATATCCTTTAGTTATTTGCAAATAAACTTTTACAGCTCATTCATACACATTTTCACATTTAGTCTAGGCTACAGGCAGTGGCAGAGGACGTAGCCCAGACAAACCCCTCTTCTTTATCTCTCCCAGGGACCTAGAATTTGCTTTCAAAGGTCTCAGAAATCCAGCTGAGAAGAACAGACAAAGTGGACCGAGTGGTGGTTCTTTTCTAGGTGGGCCAACCCTTTCCTCGGTCACGGTCACTAACGGTATTTCCTTTCTCTATTTCTGCCGTGGCTTAAGTTTGCTGCTGTCAGACTTGCCTCTTTGAGGACATGAGTCGTCTGTTAGTCATCAGAGCAATCTCTCTACATTCACCATATTTTCCTGAACAGGGTTCCCACCCGGAAAATTATTAAATGAGTAAAAGTATACCTGAACTCAAGTAGCCTTCATGCTTATCTCAAAAAAAAACCAGCACCACAATCAGCACCAACACCCTTGCTGCGGCTTATCCACCCTCAGGGCCTCAAAGACAAGGGCCCTAACTTGGATGAACAAATATGTATATAACAAGCTGCTGAGCATCTAAAATGTTCTAATTGACTTGCTGGTTATAGAACGGAGGAAAATACGGGGTCGGGGGGAAGCCCCTGTTTTTCTTTTCTTTCATCCTGGAGAAGGTGGGACAGAAGGTACACCTGAGAAGCGAATGAATGTGCATCAGGGGGTGGTGAGCGCTGTGAAGACACACCTCGGGGCAGGGGTTGGCGGGGGGGGGGGTCCCGGTGCACAGTTTCCAAAGTAAAGTTGCAGATACGTGCGTCAGCCCATCGTGATTTTCTCTCCGTTGTTGATATCCTTAAGTCAGCTGATTCTACAATAATATTTTACAGAAGAATACATGGCACATATTTTCAGAAAAGTGATCAACCTGACTGTTTTAAAACCAGCAAACAAGTAAGACGTTTACAGAGGGCAGAGGAACAACATCATTCAACGTCCAGAGGTGCAAATGTTCATCTTTCAAAAGTCTGATTTAGTTGGATGGAAAGCCCCTATTTAAAATGAATCTCCCGGGTTCTCATTTAAAAGAAACAGCATCTCAGACCTTACTCAATCCTATCGTATCAGAAAATAAGTCAGCAGCCATTTGTATTTATCTTCATGAATAACCATGGAAAAATAAAAGAAAGCAAATGAGAAAATATACATGTCTCTAAAAAGCACTACAATATCATTGTACCTGCAAATTATTTTAATTAGAAATATAAAGGAAGATACATAGATTTATTGGGAATCAAACAGTTTGTTTATTTTTAAAGTTTGATGCCCACTGTTTAGAAAGAAAAGCCATCCTTTCTCCATTTTAGAAGTTTCCAAATAAATGGCTCATATTAGAAATAACCAGTGATATTTATTCTATTAATATTTATAATTTATGTTTTCCTGACTCAAATTTATTTATTTTTCTGTTGCAAGATAGAGCATTACTTAAAGGACGTATTCCCAAAATATTGAAATCCTAGGTGTAGAGGACTTGAAGAAAGATTTCACCTTCTGTTATTTTCACTTAAACAGGCTTTTTGCCCCCTAATTCAGTACAGGGTATACCACACAGCAGAACAGATCATTTAGCAAATCACAACACAGTAAGATAATGTAATGTGGCCAACAAAATGACAAACAAGCGTAATTATTATTATTACCAGCTAGGCGGCAAATACAAATTATTTGGGTAGCTCACCTTCTCATTCCCTTCAAACGTAATAGGAAATACAGAGCCCTGGTGTCCTACTTAGGTTGAGAAACTGAATACAGTTTTTTAAACATTTAGAAGAAATTCCATTGCAAAATAGGACCATGAAAAAAAAACCTTTGGTTTTTCGTATGTAAAATGGAAATTATTTCTACCTGGCATGGTAGTTGTGAGAAGCAAAGTTATGTTTGTAAATTCCTGGCATGAAAAATTCACTTGGAACTTTATAGCTTTCATTACCCCTACTGTGACAACACAGTTGGCCTTGAATGTTCACATTTAAAATTTCAGTTTCAGGTATGCAGAAGGACTCCATAGTTGAACAAAATATCTGAAATATTTATCCCATTTCGGTGAACAAATCATGGTCATAATCAGTGCTTAATACAAACAAAACTGCAGTAAACCCCAACTGCAGTGAGAAAACAACCGAAGCAGCAAAAAGCCAGGTGGTGGAGAGACAAAACATTTTTTTTTCTTTCTCATGAATTTTGTACCTTTGTCAGCAAATCTGCAGACAATTGTAAAATATCATATATTCTATATGGATTTTCTTGAGTTCAGAAGTCGTTTTATGATCAGTTTAAATACCTGTCCACATCTCGAAGTCCAGGCTTGTGCCACAGAACAAATAAAAACCGGTCCTCATGCATCTATACTGTAAGCAATGGTGACCAGTGACCAGCCTCTGAAAAAGAAGTTTGCAAAGAGTCAGACTGTTACGCGGTTGAGCTGATGACAATGATGAAGAATTCTGAGACTCTGATTCCTTTTTCTGAGCTGAGCCACAGCCAGACGACACCGGCAGCTGGTGGCTCTTGGGGCACCAGGCTGGGGTGAATACAAAGTGACAGCAGTGTGCTTCGTGTCACATTTGAATGGACAGCGACCACGACAGGAAGTCCCTACTTGTCAACACAATAATAGTGGCTCTGTGAGAGCCCGAGTTTCCTGTTATTTTCCCCTGGAGGGAAATTGGTGCCTGATAAATAGACTTTATTCAATGAAGTCAACATGTATGGATTAAGAGTCCACCAGCGCCAGGCGCTGCGGTTACCCAGTGATGGCGGGACAGACCAGACCTTCCTCCGACAGAGCTTTCATCCCCTGAGAGACACGGGGAAGAAAGGCATCAAACGGAAGCCAAATCCATAAATAAGACAATCTCAGATTATGGAACGTGCAATGAATGAAGCAAACATAAACAGTGAGACAGAAACACTGGCGTGCCTTGAACACGGTGGTCAGGATAAGGCAGCTGAGATGAGACCAAAAGGATAAGGCGCAGCTGCCTCGAGGAGATCAAGGAAAGGAACATTCCAGGCAGAGAGGCAGGAGGGTGAGGTCTTTGTTACAGCAAACCTTGGAGGGCTTGCAGAAAACTCACACTTAGAGTGAGATGGGCTCTGACTGTTCTACCTGAAAAATATCATAATGTAATGCCTAATTATATATACTAACTACACGTGAGCAAAAGGAATGCCCCCCAAAATGAACTGACCTGCAAAACAGTCTTTGGATTCCAATACGTTCTCAAGGAATGCTTATTATTAAAAAAAAAAAAAAAGGCACATATAAGTAATTTGGGTCACATTTAATTATTTATTACATCTTTTAGCCACACTACCCTTGCGGATGGAGGCGAAGCCCTGTGGTACAGTCTTAGTACATTTGCGCTATGACTAAACTTCAAGTGGTCCATGAATCATCTGCTAGTTCCCACATATCTATTTTAGACTTGCCAGGGGAAAAGGCAGTTCTGAAATATGTTGTGCTAGCAGTGCTTTTTCCAAATGACATATGCCACATAATCTCCTATGCCACAACAGGAAATCCTGGACACTTTTCCTGTCAAAGCAGCATCGGCGGCCATCAGCAGAGTTACGGATGTGTTATCTGGCAGCAGGGTGTTCCACTCCCCAGAAGCAAGCGATATTGTGCGCCAGCAACTAAAACTCAGTGGTGTTCTGAGAATTTCAAGAGAGAGAGAGGAGCTCTGTCCCCAGCACGTGATGTCTGATTGATGCTTCCTGGCAAGATGCTGCTTCTGTCGTCCTCTGCTTCGAAGGCGCAGTGTCAGACCAGACCGCTAGAATTCCCATAGTCTGGGTTTTGTTTTGAAGGTTCAGTTTCCAGCCCAGCTCATTATTTGCAGACATTGCTATTCGACATGTAAGTTTTAAGGAATGAAAGTTTTAAGGACTGCATCATGGCATTCCCTTGTCATAGAATGAAGTCAATTTGCAATTTTTTCTTAAGGTAAAGTGGCTTTAATTAGAAAAATGTCACTTTGAGCCCACCTAGCACTTTTCTAATCCTTAGCTTAGATTGCTTGTGTGGGAGTGTGTGTGTGTGTGTGTGTGTGTAACAAAGGATGTCTTCAGAGGAATAGGAGAAGGGTGTAGCCCAGCATCCATTGGATGAAGGATAATTGAAACTATACGCAGAGACAGGTACCACCAAGGCTTCATGTTAATGATACAGAATGAGGAGAACCCAGGTGGACGAAAACGATTAGACTCTGATTGACACCCTACAAAAGACCTGATATTTCAAAATTATGGAACCAAAACAGTACAATCTGGGATAATTGGACACTTTACATATACTTTCATTGTTTGTCATTCTCTTTTTTTTTTTTTTTTCCTAGAGTCTAGACACTTTTACTGAAGTCTGTTATGATCTTGCTTCATCTTTGTCAGAGATCGGCTCCCTCGTGGGCTGGGACAGAGATGGAGGACCCAACCACACCATCACATGCATGTACGTAACTTAGGGTTTTGGTAGAGCTACCATACATTTACTCAGGTTTATGTCCAGGCTTATGTTCCACGTGGAATTATTAGGACCTAGGCAAAGATATTGTAGTTTTAGGTATGTTTTGAGTCTGTGAGTGGGATATGGACAATGAAATTGCTCATTTTGGTGCAGGCAGGCAGGCCCCGGCCCCTCAGCGTTTGCAGCGGGATCGTGGTAAATGCTCTTTCCAGAGGGATGGGTCAGAATGACGGCGGCACTGTTGCAGCAGGATGCTTGTATGTAAGTCTTGGTGCAAATACACAATTTTATTCTTTAGAGTAGAAACCTAGGAATAGAAATACTGAGTCAACAATTATAAACATTTTTAAGTCTCTTGGTATATATTTTTCTTTAGAAAACATCACATTACTTTTACATTTTATATTAAAAAATGGTGCTCCTTTGTAATTTTGATCACATTGAGTATTAATCTTAGTTCATCTTTGCCTATTTTAGAGGAGTAAATATTTTCCATTTAGTTTAAATCATGCGTTTTTTTTACAAATGAGTGTGACTATTCACCATTTTTATTTGTTTAATGCCATTTTTTTCCTCTGTAAATTGTAAGTTTGTGCCCAAACTTTTTGCTGGGGTGTTGGTACAAGTATGTTTATAAGAGCTTCTTAAGAATGAATCCTTCCTGTTGTCATCATTTTGAATAAAAATGTTTTGCCTAATTTGTCATTTGCTTATGATATTTTTGAGCCATAGTTGCTTTAACATGTGGTCAAATACTTTTTCCTTAAATATAATTTTTTTATTTGTAAAGATATATTTGAGTTTTATACATGTACATGTTGAAGTGGTGATGGACTTTGTAATAAAATGTGGGAAGCTGTACAAAATAATAATAATAGTAAATGTGCTGATAAAACATGAGAACAAGTCATATAAATATGATAGATATCAGATTGGAAGAGACATTAATGGAAAACATATCTAGAGAAAAGGGTGGGGGAATGGGTGAAAGCTGGCATAAATCCAGAGCAAGGGAGAGGCCAGGGCGAGGAGCCACTTTAGAAGAACAAGAAAAGGAACATTCAGATTCAGGGAAAGAAAGTCAGCTAGTGAGAAGGCAAAATTCCTGGGAGGAGCACAGCCGAGAAGCAGAGAGTCATTGAGAGTGTCAGATTGTGCAGAGCTGCGAAGAAAAACAAAGATTCAGAAAAAGGCACTTGAATTGATCTGCTATTTGTAAAACCGTCAGCTGCCACGCAAATGATCCAGGACTTTCACGATAAGCCCTAGTTAATGGCACAGGCTTCATCTGCGATGCAACGGAGATGCGGGGAGAATCCCACTTAATACAGTTAAGAAACTGACATTTATCACTCCATTGCCTACAAAGCAGAATTTGCTAAAATAAAATATCCTGACATTGTGAAAGTTCAACATGTGACATTTGCTCGAGAAGTTGTCATAACATTTTATAGATACCTACTTTTAAAAATGCAATTTCAAGAAGCGTTCTCCCAGAATGAGGGCATCTCCCATCACCGCATCAGTTGTAAAGCACAGTTCCTATTCGGGGGAACAATGTGGCTCTCCACCCCCGGGAAAAGAATCAACCTGCACTCTCCATGCTCATCTTGCTGAGATGTGCATGTCCCTGTGTCCAGACTCCTTCTGCAAAGCACACTAAACCCTCTCTTTAGCCCCAAGCCATTGTCTCGTATTTTACCTAATTCTGTGCATCAGGCTTATGAAAAACAATTGACTACCATCACAATTCTGTGTCCTTAACTCCTTACACGCCTTCAAAACCTGGCTTATGTCTCTGACCCTTTACGCACACCATGTTTTTCTTAACCATCCATTTGACAAAGTCAATGAATTTTATTTTGCCTTATGTACCGTTATCCTCTGCAGCACTTGACCTACAAACTATTTCTTGCTTTGGCTGCGAGGATGCGGTAGCTTTCTCATCCTCCTTTCTCATGGTACTTTCTCTCTATCCTTGAATGGATTCCAACCCACTTCCATCTCCTCAAATTACCAATCTCCCAGTCTTTTCCAAGGTTATGCATATTAACTCCATCCTCTCCCTCTCTCTTCCTTCCGCCCCCACCCCATTGGTGATCTGTCACACTGCAACGATTTAACTCTACTATGTCTATGTCATCTTTCAAGAGAAAAGGTACAAGAAGAGATGGCCAATTTCTTTTTAAGGATTCGTCTCAAGGGGAATTTGCTTCTCTATGTAGTCATTTTAAATCTAGCACTTGGTCTGCTGTACAGATTTTTCTTAACACTTGTTTGTTATCAATTTCCCAGAGATAAGCACAACCTAAGGAAGAAGTCTTTTTTTGTGGGTTCATGAGATTTCTGATTGCTCGGTGACCAGCATTGCCTTGACACCTTGATGGGAACAAAATAATGACCAGGAGGTTGCTGTTAGAGCAAAGGGGAAAGGAGTTCAGTGATTTCTAAGGGGAATAGCAGGCTGTGGTAGTTAGATGAATCACAGGCCTCTATTTTACAGTGATTTTTATCAAGATAATCAGGACTAGTCATTAGCACTAGAGAATCTTCTTTCTGCCAGACGGCACTGGAGAGACACTGACAATTGCTCACGATCCAGTCTCCTAATTCAGGACTTCCTACCAGCCACCTGGTAGGTGTTCCTCATTATAATACTTCCTTGTGCTACGTCTATTCCGACTGCCAAAAACACAGCTTTAGGTTAATTTAGTCACTCTTGTAAGAAAAGACATCTGACCTCTTACTGAGCTTTAAAAAGCTCCCTCATCCTACTGTGAGAACACAGAACGATCATAGCTAAGATGGGTAACCTGGAGAAATATTCATAAAAACAGCTCACGTCACCCATTTTGTGTTGATTTTATTAGTCCAAAGTTAAATACTTTCACTTTACCTCAAATGCTGCCAGGCATTTTCAAAGGCTCTGCGTAGATCACACACTCATTCCTACATGTTGAGCTCCAGACTACTTACTTAAAAACTGTTGACGCATTTCCATTACATTGTAATAAACAAATTAAGGCACATTCAAAATCAAGTTCATTGTCATCCCCTTCCCCTTGTCTCTTAAGCTGATAAATTCAAGATAGCTGGACTTCTTACATGGTGACAGACGTGAGAGAGGGAGAGACACAGGAAGGAAAATGACTTTTACTTTTTAAGAAGTTAGTCTTGCATTATTTAAAAATACTTCTGGTCTCCTTTTTCCCCATTTTTAGTATCTTTATTGAGAAATAGTTTACATATCATAAAATTCACCCATTGAATCTTGTACCATTTCCTATTTTTAGTGTAGTCACAGAATAACACAGCCACCACAGTCCAAGTTACTCATGTTCCCATCACTTCAAAAAGAAACACTGTGAATCTCGAACTCCCAATATATGTATGTTCCTATATGACTGACATATTGTGCTGTACACCAGCAATTGACACAACATTGCAAACTTGTTATATTTAAATAAAAATATATACAAAAAAAGGAAAAGCATATGGTAACTTCTAAATCAATCTAAAATTCCATGAATCTATTGATTTTATTTGCAGTATTCATTATTGAAACTTACAAAGATATAAGAAAGAGAAGTAATTATTGAAAAAAAAAAAAGGAAAGAAAAGGAACACTGCCCTTTGCGGACATCCCTCGCATTTCTCCTGACCCTCCGCGCTCCGCAGCCTCAAGCGCACTTCCCGTCTCTAGCCCACGCCGGACACCAGACACATGGAATCACGCAGTGTGTACGCTCTCTTGTGTCTTGTTTCTACCACTGGTTATAAAATCCTCACAGTTCATCCGTGTGAAATCAGAACTTCATCCCTTCTATTGTGGACAATCTATCACTGTACGGAAATTCCACTTTTGTTTATCCACTCACTAGTTGATGGATATTTGGGTGGTTTCCACTTTCTGTCTGCATCTTGCAGCATTTTAAAGAGATGCGTCTTCAAAAATTCTCCCAAGCCCGCTTCTGCTTCAGCGCTTTGAAAGTGTGAAAACCAGCCTCTCCTCCATCCTCCGACACAGATGCCTTCCCGCCCCGTTGGCAGGGCAACCGCCCGGGCTACCGCAGCCTTTACTCTCAGCGTGGACCTTCATTTCTCCCCTGACATTCAGTGGCGCAATCAAGAAAACTTCTTTTTTCCCCCTCTCATTCACTGGCTGGATCCATGTCACAAGTAATCCTTCATAACATCATGGAATAAAAATACCTTCCAAAATTGAACCCAAAGAGCCCCGGGATGGTAGTTAGAAAAATCTGTTTCTCTCTTCAGTTCTGCCATTGCCTGCTGGGGACATCTAGCGTAGCCACAAATGTCTCCGAACTCAGAGCTGTATTATCGCAGAGTGAGCTGCGCTAAGATTTAAGGAAGTTTATGGGAAAGACGCAGCTCCTAAAATACAAACTCGCACGGGACAAACCAGATGAAAAACCGAAACCAAAAGCCAAAAGCTAACAAACCCTCATTGCTGTGTACTTTGTTGGTTTGCCTGCCATTTATTTTAAATTTCTTAGTTGCTCGCATTTTCTTTAACTTGGGAGACCAAGGACAAGATATTTTGAGGAATTGGCCAGTTAAACACGGAACAGACATTCTGCTAGGCTCTCCGATTAAAAAAAGTAAATAAAATAGTTCATGATCTTGAAATACTTCAAGTCTCTTGGCGGAGACAAAAATAATGAAATAAGTTAAAATAAGTAATGATAATTCCGTGAGAAGTACAACGGAGTTACGTCTCGGTATTGAGATAGTGGTGATTCCGTAAGACAGAATCAGAAAAGCTTCAGGAGGGAGACAGTGTTATAGAAAAACATTGAAGGAGGGGACTTTCTCGGTGACGAAGTGGCCCCCAGCAAGAATGGTCACTAAGCACAGAAACATCCCAGACGATGGGATGTGACTGAGCTACCAAATGCAACACTGGACACCCAAGTGCACGGAGATATGAGTTGGAAAGGCCACGCCTTTCTAAGTTAAAAAAAAAAAAAAGGTTGAGTACTTGGATTGATTGGCTGATTCACTCATCCACACACTGCTTCATCTCTTCCCTTATTTGGTGAATAAATAATTCGACTATCTTATGTTGAGACACCGCTCTAGATGCTAGGACTCAAGTGGGAAACAAGGCAGGACGCCTGCCCTCCTGGGACTCGTATTTTAACAGGGGAAACACAACAGAAGGACGATGACAGTGGCAGGTGGTGATAATTTCTCGGAATAAATGCAAAGGCGAAGGAGATGGTGCACCGGGGGTGGGGGGCTGTGTTAGGAGGGGTGTAGACGGAGCGCTCTCTGCAGACAGATTTGAGCGTTTGCCCAAATGAAAGGAGGACCCAGAATCTGCCATTGTTTGGTCACAAAACAAAGAAGGAAGGTCTATTATGGAACATGCAGGTGGCAATGTCTGGTGTGTCCTCAGATGTACAAGGGTGAGGAGATGGGCGGGCCTGGGGGTGCACGTGGGTTGCGTTAGCTCCTGGCTGGTCTTTGAAGCCCCGGGGTGAGGCGAGCTCACCTGGGTGTCTGAGGACGGCAGTGCATGGAAGGCAGTGTGTGGAAGTCAGGAGGAGGAGGAAGACTGAGGGGTGCAGCCAGCGAGCTGGGGAAATACGGAGGCTAGTAGGGTCTCAAAAAGAAACGAAAAGGAGAAAATGAAACTGTCTCAGGAAGGAGAAATAAGCAACTCTGTCAAGTGCTCCCAAGTAGCAGAGAAAAGGGAAAGAGGAGGACTGATAACTCACTAACGGTGGAAGATCTAGAAACCCGGGCTTCATAGTAACTTCAGAGGCAGTGTCATCACTGTTTGGTGCATGAGAACAAAAGCCGTGGTGACGTGGCCGAGGCTCTAGTCTAGACAGGCGGGTCCCAAGCTACAAATGGCTCATATTTCACATCATCTGCACATGTGTTAATATATCATCTCACACAACAAGTGTGCTGGGAACTAACCCTTATACACACAGCATTTGTGTTTGTATTACAAAGTCTGTTCACATATGGTGTCACCTCTTATAAAACAGCCATCCTTCTAAAGGTCACTTTGATGCGGTACAACAATGTAAAGAAAAGACAAGAGTACCTACAGCTGGCCCTTTGTGTCTTTGGGTTCCACATGCATGGATTCAACCAACTGGAGATCAAAAATATTAAAAAATTCCATTAAGTTCCAAGAAGCAAAATTGCCACGCACTGGCAACTGTTTACATATCATTTACATTATATGTATAACCGTTTACACAGAATTTCACTTGCATTCCCTAAGCGGTGAGACACAGTCTGCCAGGTCCACACGAGTCACTCACATTAACTGTGGACACTGTCTGAACACAGTTCTGCTTTTCCAGTTGTACTTCAGCTTTTCCAGGGAGATAACCTGAGATTACTTAGAGAAAACAACATTTTTTTGATTCGGAACTTCAATTCACATGTCCCACCTGAAGTTCAAGGACTCTACTTTTTTTAAACGCTAGATAAACTTTAAAGGGGCACCCTGAGGACGAGTAATTGCTTTGGAATTGATTCTGCTGTTCAAGTGACTTCTCACTTCGGAGAAACATTTAAAGTTTTCCACTTCTGGGCCTCCGCTCCCGGAATAATTGGGCATCAGAATTCTTTGGGACGTACTTAAGAGATGAGGATGAGATGGACACAAAGATCAGCCTCATGTAAACATCTCCTTGCTGCTCTGCTGTCTTCCTGCAGCAGGCTGTCAATGACAAGCCGTTGTGTGGATGTCAGAGCCCCACTGGCTTTGACAGCTACACACACGTTTTTGCATATTTAATCCGGTGCATCCTACAGTAATTTAGGCTTGATGTTTGCAAATCCAGAAGCACTCATATCATGCTGAAGGCATGCAGAGCAGACTCCAAAATAAGGACGAGTGATCCCCATTCTGTGGCGTGCAGCAGAAGCAGGTGGACATGGGTAGCTCTAAGCACAAGGGTCACCGGGAATCAGAAATTATGGGATGTTTCTTCTATGCCCTGTCATTTTGGATCTATCTGGTCATGGAAACTTTCCTTTATTCTTTCTTCCCCAAATTTTTGGACAACTTACACCTGCAGCCAGAAAACATTCATGAGGATAAAAATATTAGTGTAAATAGTCTCTAAATACTAAGTTCTGTTTACATAATAAGGGATCGATACTACAGATAGACACATAGACAAGGAGTCTCTGTCCATAGGGTTGTTTTTCATCAAATGAAATTATGATATTGGAATTATTGCATATAGTCAACTTGCTTAATTTTACCTTCTGAGGTTTGGGTTAAAACATACTGGAATAAATTTATTTTGGTCAGTAATTTATGTCACGGTGTAATAAAATAACAATTGTGGCATTTTTATTATTATATAAAGTTCTAGTGATGGTATCCACGGACTGAGTTCCTCTGCACGTCAGGCATTGTCCTTCAGCACTGGCAGCAGGAGTCAGGACTCTCTGCTCTCCCCGAAATTATATGCTACACTGCCTGACGTGATTCGCAGTAAAGAGGTACTAAGTTAAGTTTCTGAAGATGTCTCGTGAAAGCAGGCATACTGCAGGCTGTCGGTGCGTGTTATTACCACAGCAGCACAAGGAGTGCAGGGAGCGCCCTCTGTCCCTGGTCCCTCGCCCTCCACCGCTCTCTTCCCGCCACACTTGGAAGACATCTAGTGTAAGAGCCGGGTTTCAGAGCTCCTCCTTGGAGGGAGACAAAGAACCTGACGAGCTCCTCCTTTGAGTCTGAGTCCAGCATTGAGGTTTGACCCAGCCTTCCCTGAGCACAACGTGGCCCTGTGGCACCTTCACAAGTTTTAGTCCCATTTTCTTCAGTGCAGACCTTGTGGAGCAATCTGATTTCAGATCCAGAGTGAAGTTTTGCCTGTTTTCATCAGTCTTTTAAATGTCTACTCATACATAAATGGGGATTTTTTTCATTTGTTCTTTTTAAGTTTTTCAAAACCGTTCAACATAGTTTTTACAGAAAAAAAAAAACCTCTCTGATTTTCCTTCACAGTTTGTCTCTTTAGATGACATTTGATTTTATCATATAACTAAAATAATAAGTTCAGCCACTACACATGGCATTTTGGAGAAACGAAACCATCTCTTGGTAAGCACACAACGTAACTACAGGAAGCAGGAATTCTAAACTGCAGTCAGTCGCGCGCACTCGGCTGGCCACAAGCAGCGCTAGTCCGTGGAACAACGTCAGGGTGTCAAAGAAATAGAAAAATAAATAAAATAAAAATAAGCAAATGGGTTCAATGATAATCCATTAAGAGAATATCTCCATTAATGCCAATTACCTTCTAAAATAGTTATTGCCTTAAACTCTTCTGAGAAGCAAAAGATATGCTCACATTCCCAAGAGCACACTTAATGCATAAACATACCCAGGAACAGAGGCCCCGAGCCAGGAGGCAGGCGCCACCCCACACCCGCACAAACGCACATCACCGAGTGCCCCTCACCTGCCCAGTCACACAGGCAGGACGGACACGTGAAGCAGAAGGTTTGCAGTTTCTTCTAAGGCTCTCTTCCCAATTGTCTTCACACAAAAAGGCAAGCTGATTACAAACAGGACTTTCTTTTAACAACTCAAAGTTAATGCATCAACAAGCTAGAAGTTAACCATGAATTTTTAATCTGATTTGGAAACAGGATGTCAAGATGTATTTTGCAATTAATGTTGCATTCTATCTCACTTGTGAGCAACACGTGGAACGCGCTGTGAGAGGAGTGTAGAAGGGGAAAGCATTTATTTGTATATGAAAGTGTCGAGAAAGTTTCTCCTTTAAATTCCATCCCTACCCTGCTCTGCTGCTTCTGGAGACAGGGAAAGAGAAGGGACAAGCATTAGCATGAAATAATTGTACTTTAAGCCTTAAATCACATTTTAAAAAATCAATACACAATTCTAGGGTTTTAGTTCATTGGATGAGATCCAGCAATCAAAGTAAGATTTTAGAACCTCTTTTTGTGAGGTTTCCTTTCTTTTGCCCTTGAGAAATGACCTGTGAGATTCACTAGCCCCCTCTGGTGGCGATCTTCGGGTATTACCACCACTCACGTTTCCAAGGGCTTTAGTCCTAAATCTCTGGGTTTTCCATTCCTGGTAAGTCATTTGGAAGAAATAATCAAGAATAGGTTTCTGTTTCCACGGCCGCAACTCATTTTAGACTTTTCTAAGTAATTTATACTTAGGCCAGTGTAATAAAGCTAAATTTTTTCCCCTAAAAGTCTGACTCTCCAATACGTTGGACAGTCCCATACTTTTGGTGGAAGATGGCTGAGTCGTTTTTACCTTGAGCAAACCTTGCAGCCGAAGCAGAAGCCTGTCAGCGGCCGTCTCGCGCTCTTGAGCCGGAGAGGCTGACGCGCCGAGACAGGAGGCCTGCCTTGCTGGTTGCTTCCCAGTCAAGCAGAAGATCACATAAGCTCCCCGTAAGCACTGGCGGAGAGAAAGGGCGGACGCAAGCCGCGCTGTACATGTCACATTGGCAAGGGCGCGGCGGGGCGAGCCGGAACCAGCCCCGGGCCCGCGCGCCCCATTGCCCCGCTCTGCCGCGGGTGCACGTGACGGACAACACGGGGACTGGCATGCCTGCCACCTTCCAGGCACAGGGGCACGGGCAGCACACACGTGAAAAAACGCGCGTGAGAGCCGGCGTGCGCCGAGCAGGCAGGTGCGGCGCAGGGGTGCGCGGTGAGCAGCGCGTGCGCGGAACCCCGACTCTCAAACTTAGAGTCCATTCTTTTTTCCTTTCTTTTTTTTTTTCTTTTTTCTCCCCCCCTTTTTTTCTTTCTCCCCCTTTTTTCTTTTTTTTTTTTTTTTTTTTTGTTTTGTTTTGATTGAAGTACAGTCAGTTACAATGTGTCAACTTCTGGTGTACAGCACATTGTCCCAGTCATGCATATACATATTAAATCACATGTAATATTCTTTTTCATTAAAGGTTATTATAAGATATTGAACGTAGTTCCCTGTGCTGTACGGAGTCTTGACAGACATTTCTCTCCAGTGGGTCTGAATTACAACACTACCACCAACTAGAGCTCTGATAGCATCTTCATCAAAACATCCCCCCCCAAACTCACTCACAATGTAATTGAATTTAACTGAGTTCAAACCAGAAGAACATGCGGTGAGAAAATCAGCATGTTTTTCCCAGAAGGTGAACAATATTTACGATAAAGGCACCTGATTTTGAGTCCCAGTTACTGTGTTTCCGGGCTTTGTGATCTTGGTTAAGTCAATGAACCTCTGAGCACTTTCACATCCTCGTCACTGATGTGGGAATTAACTTACCAGACGGTTACTGTGATGAGCAGGTGAGACTCTACCTGACAAAGTCTGGTCACCTGGGAACGGAGGCTCTTACAGCCATAGAATCAACACACTGGTATTGGGACAAGTGTCACAGGACACCCTTCTCTGCTGACGAGGGGATTGAGGATTTTAAGTACATCCCAAGACCCAGGGGCTGTGGTTGCCCTGATTTACTATCACACTTTCATGGAGTAATAAAATCACATTTTTATATATCACAGTTATTTTAAGAGAGAATATCTACAAGACAAAACAAGACTCATCTGTGGATATAAATGTGCCTTTGGAATAAGATTCATGAAGCAGGCGAGGTGTGGTAACGTGAAGAAAGCACACAAAGCAGAACTGGCCGTGTGTCCCTAATCCAGGACTCAGTCTTATTGACGATTTAGAGCACCTTCCTCCTTGGAGGGCCACGTTTACCCACCTTTACAGACTGGCTCAAGAAATCATGGCCTTCACACTACTTCCTGGCAACTTTAACCCTTTAGAGCCTCCCTTCAACATGGTAACAGTTACTCCTTCTATCCCTCATGTGAGCTAAACAAAAATGACCTCTGCTGATTAGAACACCATTGGAAAAATTTCTGAAAGGATTTCTGTCCAAGTTAGGAGAATGTGTTTGGATGGTTTGTCTGTTAGGACCCTTGGTTGCAAGCAACAGAAATAGATGGTAATCAATTTAAATAGAATTTTAAAAAATAAATTATGAAAAAGATATGCAAAAACTCACACAGTCACAAGAAAGAGACTGCGTTGTAGCAAAACAGGCAAATCACACCACAGGCACAACGGTGACTGGACACAGCTGCGTGCAGTGCAGCCAAGACCCCACTGCACCGAGCTCAACCCCGGCATCGGACTGTGTGGGCAGCACCAAGGCTGCCCCAGGTTCCTTCCTGTAGGGAGATCAGGGCAGCACTTTGCCACCTCCTGTCACATGCAGCCAGCAAGAGGGTTTGTCTCCCTTCCTACTGACGGTCAGGGCCTAAATCACAGGGTCAGACGCTTGGGAGGCCGCAAGCTGAGGAGGCCAGGGAAGGGGAGGCTGGTATTTTCAGCTTTTTCAAGGAGTCAGAATCTTCCTTCCACATAATTGGTAACGAGGAGTCCTTAAATATTATCTGTGTCCTCTTCAGGCAGCCTGGTGAAAACAATTCCTACGGTATTTGTGAAATTCATTTTGGGAGCCCCATAGAACATCTCCAGTAAGTGACAGGTTTACCCTAAAAAGGGCTAGAGCTGAGCAGCGAGAGACATGTCTTACCGCTAATCAAGACACATGTGCTGTGGGGACTGAGATTCTGTGAATAGAGAAACACATGTGATTTCTCTGTCAAAGGCCACACAAGCAGACATGAAATTGCTGGCTTGATTTGAATGAGCCACCTCTACGTGGTCAACCGCCCATGGAGAAGCTGGAGCAGCGAGGAGCTGTTCGTAGGCAAGTGGCTAAGAAGCCTCCCACAGCGCTGGGAGGCGCCGGGCTGGCCTCAGCTGTTGCCGCCGCAGACCCCTCGCAGTCCTGGAGGTGAGGAGTCAGGTGCAGAGGGCTCAGCCGGTTGTCTGTTTCCCGCTGCGGGCTCCTGACTCCTCCTGTGCATTTAACGGGGCCGCGTGACCCCACTGGGCCCACCCTTGGGGGGGAACGTTCTTCCCTTAAAGTTAGCTGGTTGGTAACCTCCATTTCATCTGCCAAGTCCCTCACAGCCATGTTAGATTAATGTTTGATTGAGGAACAAGAAGATGGGCCCGCTGGTGGGAGGGCATCTTTAGAACTCAGCCGACCGCGGTCACGTGGCCCAGACACCACACGAGGCCTGGTGGTGTCACTGATACTATCCTGTCGGCCCCATCAATGGCCATCTTTCTGTGCCTTGCCCACCTGCGCCCCCAATATACCCCAAATGTGAAAATAACTTTACAGCAGCAGAGCATTCACCACATAGAATACGTTTTTTTCCCTTTTATTAACCAACAGTCATTAGCATATGTATAATACATAATAAATACCTGTTAGATATAGTATACTTTTTACACAAAGATGTGTACAGACCAGCCCACATGTGCACAGAAGCGTGTGTTCCAGGGAGGGTTACGGACGGAGGAGGAGTCCCAGCTCCCGAGTGCACACACACACACACACCTGTGTCACCTCCCGGCACATCTGGCCAATAGCTCAAGTGCTCAGTTTGCTGGAAGCCTCGCAGCAGAACGGCAGCTGCAGACGCTGCGTCTGGCAGGTTTTCTCCTGCTTGTTTCCATCAGGGGTCCGCTGTCACCACGGACAGTCCCTGCGCCAGCAGGGCCCTACCAGGGCTGGGAAAGGAGCCGAAATGTTGCTGTGTCTGTGACTTTATAACCTGCCTTTTCCCGTTCCGGGAAAACGTACGGTAATACTTGCCCTTCAGCATCTGAGCATTAGGCTCTCCTAGTCCTTAAGTTAATCCAGTCTCAGCCAGGTGACGTCTTCCTCGGGTGGTAAACCAGGGCAGTGACCAGGTGTCCCTGTGCAATGTTTGTGCCTCCAGTTCCTCAACATGCCAGCTGGCTTCTCTTTCAGTAGCTGTGTTTACCCCCACAAATTTGAAAGTTCCCAAACAGATAACTTTTCTACCCCTCTTACGTCCACGGGAATCACCGGGCATTCTCCCAGGGGAGGGCAGTGCCCTGCGACCCAGATATCTCATCACATTCAGAGGTTTTCAGCTCTGGTTTCTGTTTGTTTTTCATTTTTGTTTTCCTTTTCCCCTGAGCAGAACTCCTTGCAACTTCTCAGTTTGACAGCCACTCTGCCTCAAAGGGAGATACAGTTAAAGATTTGACTCAAAAACAGGGTTTGCAGTAAGTGAACAAAACCCAGAAAGCGCAGACGTGGGGCTTGTCAGCTTTTGAAGAGATCTCATCACTGCTTTCAAAGTAAATATGTTTCATGGTGTTTTTATGAGCCATCTAAGTAACTCACGTTATTCCATAAATCATGTTACCAAACCCACTTACTCCCTTTTTGATGCTGGAGTTTGCTTGTTAAATGTGCACTTAATTTTCAATAGTTGGACAGAAAATTTGAGCATAATTTTATTTCAAAGGCATATAGATCGATTCTGGCCAAGGTAGAGTAGCCACTTTGCTCCCAGTTCCTCTCTTTTGCAACTAAAAAAAAACAAAAAAACAAAACAAAAAAAAAAAACAAAAACTGTTCATAAGACAGCCAACAAAAACAAAAAGACTCTAAAAGCAGAGAAGAAGAAAACAGACGTGGTAGGGACCTTGGGACCTGAGGAACAGAGCGGGTGAGTTCCGTGGGTTTCTGTATCGCTTCCCACATACTCCAGGCAAGGCTTATAGGCCCAGAACGGCCAACAGGGACAGACAAAGAAACGTCCTAGGAAACATGCCTCCCTTCGCTGAAGAGCCGAGAAAAGAGTGGCCTAAGGACAGAGTCTTTTTAGCAGCGTCCACCGGATTCCAGCCGAACGGCAACAGAAAACCCACCCTCCTCCCGGCAGCTGCAGTGGGGAGGGGCCGGGCTGGGCCTGGACCCTCCCCGTGGCCGTCCCGCCCCACGGGGGCCTCGCCGGGCGGGGCTCCGGCCGCGGGACCCGAGTGCACGAGCCCCGCGCACAGAGGGACGCGTCGGAGGGCTGGCAGCAGAGGAGGGCTCAGTGCAGGCGCCAGGCAGGGCGGACAGGCAGGCGCGCCCCAGGACGGAGCTCCCCGCTGGTTTGGAGGGAGAGGTTAAAGGCCAAGCTTGGGGTGAGGGTGTGCGCCTTTCTTCTGATTGGTGAGGGTGGGGTAACAGGGCGATGTTGCTGGAATCTCAGTCTTCTGGTTCCAGCCAGTCTGGGGTCTGTGTGCTCGTGGTCAGCACGTGGTCGCCATCCTCCCCAGGGGCTGGGCCAGGGGCTTCGTTCCTGCAGAACCACTCAGAGGTACGCGTCAGGCTGCTACCTACAGCCCCACAGGGGGAGCCGGGCATCCTGTGACTCTGTTGTCCGATTACCTGCTTCAGCCTCAATGCTGGAACTCGGGGAAGGCCCAGGAGACTAACGCCTTTTTCTACAAACAAGAAACAGGAGACACGGAGGGGCTTTTGTACCTGGGAGGACCCTGCGGGGTCCTGCTTGGTTTCATTGGGGGCCGAGTTGGGGGCTGATCCCCCGTGAGACAGAGTGAGCTCAGACCCCTCTCCCTCCACCCTCAAGGAGACCGGACAAGGCACGAAATCAGGGAGAGTCAGCCCCCCAGAACCCCATCCCCCGCAGGGGGCGGGGGTACCCAGTGGAGAGCTGAGCCTCCAGCCCACCAGCACCGAGGGGAGACGGGGTGGGACCAGGCGGTCAGGGGCGCGGCTGGTTGACACTTTGCCCTCTCCCTCCCGCTCATCACCGGGTGTCAGGTGGCCGAGGGGAATGCTGAGATTACACCCCGCAAAGAGGCAATGAGGTGGTGCTCATCAGCGCTCCACCTTCAGAGGGGAGGTGTCCGCGGGGCCAAGGGTGTGGCTGAACTTCCACGTCTTCCATCCACCACGGGGCGGGACGCGTCGCTGCCGCGTCGGCTGGGGCGGGAGCTTCAGCGCACACCAGGGCCAGCAGCTTAGCGGGAGGACGGCGGATGGAAACGGGAAGGACGGAGGATTCGGAGCCTCCCAGTACAGCATCGAAAACTTCCAGGATAAGTCAGAAAACCACTCATCAGACCAGGAGCCAGGAAAATCACAATTTGAATGAGAAGCAAGAATCCATGGGTGTCAACACCAAGATGCTATGTGTATTGGAATTATCTGGCAAAGATGTGAAAACAGCCACCCTCAAAATGCTGCAGCAGACAATTACAAATCCCACTGAAAACACATTTTCATTTGCTTGTTAACCATTTGTGTATCTTCCTTGGAGAATTCCCTATTGAAATCCTTTCCCATTTCTCAATCAGATTTTCTTCCGTTGCTGAGTTGCAGAAGTTCTCTGTATATTCTGAATACTACGACTTCATCAGAGACACGATTTTCAAGGATTTTCCTGTTTTACAGGTTGTCTTTCTCTTTCTTGATAATGTCCTTTGTTGCATGAACATTTGGAAATGTAATGCCATTACAGAACTGAAGACAATGGGCTTCTGGAGTGTTATGAGGACTAATTTACTTTTTCAGATATCTCTCTAGGAAATTATTGGTTGAGATTAAGACATACTTTCTATCCCTTTTTTCAAAAATAGAATATAACACTTAGGAGAAACTTGTCCTTGCTCTCCTCTTAAACGCACCATCCTATGTGATTATTCTCAAATTTTTTGTCCCATTGCAAGATTCACATGAAGGTGCATCCGCGGCGCCACGCAGCTGACTAAGCCACACGTTTACATGAGAAACCCTTCGCCCTTAGTCAGCTCCTCCCATCCTGTGAGATATCACTCTCTCCCTCTCCCTCTCTCCCCATGGTCCAGTTCTCTTTGACCCCTCTGGTGCCTGCATGCTTGGTTTCACCCGCCCACTGCTGAGTGATTCTCACCTGCCCCTGCCAGGTAGTAAAGAAATGACCAAATTAGCCAAGTCCCCTTTCCTTCCCTTGGCCATCAATTTCCTTTCTAACTTCTCTATATTCTATGCTTTTATTAAGAGGCTGCACAAAAATTGGGAGCAGTTTGCATGACAAGATACCCCAGAGGGACAATGACATTAATATGCCTTGGTGACTTTGTCATAACCAAGCGATGGTTATGGGGGCTTAGTGGAAGAAATGTGGAAGCACCTCTTATGAGGTTACATTGCAGAAGCCTCATAATTCATCTGCAAAGGTGCAGAAGCAACATTCCTACAAGGTGCAGGCACACACACACACCCCGACACACACACACACATACAATCAGGCACACAATTTTATCATGCTCACGTTTACATAGAAGACCCACTTCCTGATTAAGGATTTTATAGAACCATGAAGCCAGAGGGGACAGTGGACTTCCAGCCATCAGCTGGCCACGTCCCCTTCAATCAGACAGGGTAATGTCAAACATTTCCGCTTATTACTTTCTTCTTTGACATCCATAGGGAGGACAGTGATGTCCCAGTTTTGGCGAAGACATGAAGCAACTCCCCCTAGACTCCAGTGAGACTGAAAGTTCCACCTTGAAAGTTCTCCATCTTTGAAACAGCTCCTTCCTCATCACAGGGGAGAAGCAAGGGTGTTGGCAGGGAGGGAGAGAGACTGCTTCATGGTAAAGTGTCCCTGGGGACTAACCAGTGGTTTCAAAACCACATCTGAAGTTATGGCTAAAGTGAATTGCGAAATGCAGCAGGAACTATTTCCTGACTCATTAGTGCACGTCTGTCTCGTGTGAAATTGCAGAAAGTTCTGTTGCCAAAGGAAGCCTGAGGTTACATGACAAGCATTACAGCTACTCTGTTCCGCCGAAGAGCCACAGCCCCCTCCCTCCGAAGCTGTCCTAGGTATCTGGTTACACGTAATTCTGGTACCGCGAGGAAGCAGTTAGAATTACTTCAGACAAGGATCCCAGCACAGCGATGCGTTGCTTACTGGGGCCACTGTGATCTGTTCCCTATTACGTATACATTTATGTATTCATGTATCTTTTCAGACAAAATAATTTAAAGATTATTTCATAATCTGCTACCTAAGCTCTAATATATCCTACAGGAACAAAGATTGTTGTCGTAACTATTTTTAAGCTGAATGTCTATATATTGGCTTGTTTTTTTGTTCTATCATGTTGACTTTTTTTTTTAATACTTATGGAAGCTGCTTTGGGCAATTTGCCTGATTTTGGCCCCATCTCACCTGGTTTGATTTTCTTTTTTTTTATGAAAAATAGGTACCATGTCTTCACCTTTGCTACCTTCTCTACATGTTCTCTGCCCTTGGTCTGTCTGCCCGACCTATTTCTCCTGATTGGCAAGCAGTTCCTAGGACTTCTCCATCCCTACCTGCTATACATTACCACTGCTTATACCCATTTGAACAGGATTACCTGAGGCGGACACATTTGATGTGAAGTTTGATGAGACGGACCTGAACGGGGAACAGCGGGGCAGGAAGAGGATCAGCATGACCACAGGTCTGCAGAAAGTCATCGGTGTGACTGTTCAGGGGACGGAGAGGAACGGAGGTGATGGAGGGGAGGGGAAGGGAGAGAGATGGGCTGGTGTCAGGGGCTGCTGGCCGCCGACACAGGCAGGGGAGCTGGGGTCTTCCTGCCAAGGGCACTGGGAATCAAAAGAAGTTACAGATCTTCATGAAATAGTTGTTCTGGCCGCACTGTGGAGAATGTACCGGGGTGAAGATGGCAGAGAATGGTGGCTTGAGGGAAAGACTAATAAGCTACCACAGTAAGTCTGGGGAAACCTGAGAATTCACAGAGTGCGCTCTACGGAGAGATGCAGACCCATGAAACGGTGGAACATCTACTAGCCTGTAGGTCTCTGGGCCCTCTGTCTTTCGGCTGAGCTATTTCATAACTCTTTAAGATGTAGAAAACTGATAGTAATGCTGATGATTATTTTTAATAGATATATAAATGCATTTTATTAGGTAGAGATTTAATATCCACCCTTTGCGAAAATGTTCCCCACATTTTATGCCTCATGGATCTTGTGCAGTTTTGCATCAAAAAGCAAACTCACGTCCGCATTCCTGGTTGCTTATATGTGTGTCTCCTTTTGAATTATTCTTTGACATGGCTTTCCCACCTTATTGGCCTTGTGATTAATTAATGAGCTTAAAAAGCCTTCGGCATGTGTTTATTTTATATTTATGTAAGGGTCACCGTTTTATTTTCTTAAAAGTTAGCTTCCAATAATTCTGGAGATACCCAGGGGGCTCACAGTCAGAGCCAGCACACGGCGTTGCTGGAGGTCACCTCACAAACACCTGAAGATCGGGCACGTCTTGGCCTCCAGAGTGATTTCGAAATAGCAGGAGGTCTGGATCTTTGTTTCTGTAGGGTTTTTTTTAATGTAATTTGTTTGGTTTTGTTTGTTTGGTTGGTTTTGGTTTGCACGTGACCAATAAATCGTTTTCAGTGACTGGAAATTTGGATTTATGCTGGACCATTTGAAGATACCTGAAGATGGATGATAGAAATCTGTTCTCTTATTTATAATAGAATAGAATAGAGAATCCAGTTTCAAATTAGTGTTTTTGTCTATTTGTTATTTTGACCTCAAATCATTTAAGAATTCGGAGGAACCCACTGGGAAAGCAAACATCTTTGAGATTTCAATGGTGATTTCTTGTTGTTCTGGGTTTGCTTTCACCTGTGGCTGAAGTTGTAAGCCTAACTCTGTACACTCCTTATGTGTCCGTATGGCTGCACATGGGAAACTGCAGGGACGTAAAATGTTGCCCTTATACAAAGAGTGTTAAAAATTAGATTTTAACTCTATGAGTTCTGTTATGATTTATATATGTGCTTATATGCATTTAATATCAATTTAATTTAACAGGTTTCTATTCCACGGAAGAGATGACTCTAATCATTACAATTTATGTCCTGTAGATACTGATAAGTTTTGCATCAATTAGCAATTAATTTCAGCATTTCTGAATGCCTACGTATGTCTGTTTTTAAATTATCTTTTGAGCCAGGTTTAGCTATTTATTTTTTAAGGTCTTTGACATGCATTCATTTTTAATTGTATGAGAGCCATGATCTTATCTTTTCTTTAAAAATATTCTTTACCAGTCCTCCTTCAATACTTTTAGAACATATAACTAAGACCCATCTGAGTGGTAAAATAACTTGCTCCAGAGTCATGAAGGCCACCCATTTTCTCAGTAGCTACACCACTATTGTGACATGTTGATATTTAAGGCACAGATGCATTTAGATTCAGAATTCCTGAAGGCAAACCTTTCTTTTTAAAAAGGATAAAGAGAGACTGAAGATGGTGTTGAGAAAAGAGGACCAGCAGGAAGCAGAAGCACACACGAGGTCAGGGGGTTCGTGCAGGTTAATTAAGTAAACACACGCGGAGCAGCTAGAAAAGCCCCCACGGAGAGCAGACGCCAGAATCTCCATGGACGCTCACTTTTATTCTTCACTGTGCTCTTGGTCAAACAGAAGTCTGTCTTAAAACTGCTCAAAACACCCTGCACTGAACTTCTTGACAAGTCATATGCTACTGCAATTTATGGGAAATTTTATGTGATAGTAGACATTTAATAAACAATTATTGAATAAACGGTATCTCCCAAGGGGGGGGTTACCTTTCCATTTGACAACATTTTTAGAAAATACTTCTTTTCTTTTAAACTTGAATGATTCAGCCTCTACCTTCCATAGTTTCTATCCCTAGTCACATACAAAATAATCAGAACACTTATCTCTGAGGTCCTGTGTTCCTAAGACTCGTCCTTCAGGCTAAGTGTTTACTATCCTTTCAAATATTTACAAAGCACAGGATTCAGATTCATCCTGGTGAGCACCCTCTTGAATGGCCTCAGTTTGTCTATCTGCCAACAGTACAAGGTACTGTTCCAGACACATCCATTGACAGCCTAATTCCCAGTGTGGTCGTACCTGCAGGTGGGACGTTTGGGAGGTGACTAGGGTTAGAGCAGATTGTGAGGGTGACACCACCAGGATGGGATCAGTGCCCTTATGAGGAAGGAAGAGATCATTCTCTATGCTGTCTGAGGACGCAGCAGGAAAGGTCTCTGTTTGAAAACCAGGAATGGTGTCCTCACCAGGGTCTGAATCAGCTGGCAGCCTTCCGAAATTGTGATCAATAAATTTCTGTAGTTGAAGCCCCCAGTCTATGACATTTAGCAGCTGGAGCTAACTACATTGCAGCCAAAACTTGCTGAAGTTCAGAGTCCTCCAGCGCATTGTAGTAACATTGTGTTTTGTGTCTCTAAAAACTGACGGTGTCCTCAGCACATGTTTAGGCTAAGTGAGGAATTATTCCAAATCTATTTACGTTGAGTGGGACTGTTACGTCATTGGTGCAGCTGAGCTCCAGTAAGTTTTCTGTGACTTTCAGTCACTCAGAATGATTCGTACGCAGCTACACCGGTTAGTGGGGAGCAGGGCCTAAGCTGACGTCTTGTCCTGCTGTGGAAGCGGCTCTGTTGTCTGCTGGGTCTCCTGGTTGACCTTTCTTCCGTACCGCCTAGATAAGCAGCACTCGTTGGATTTACCTAAGTGGCTTCTGTGTTCAGCTTTAGACTCACACTTAGCCTTCTCCTGGCAACTGACCACGTTCATAAACGAATCCTCATAACTATGCTGACATGTTGATCTCTGACGTATGTGGTATAAAATCGTAAGGCGATGGAAATTGTTGTGTTATTTCCTTGAAACAGGAAACTCATCTAATGACAAGGTGCGTCCTGTTCTCACCAGCAGAGGTCTCTCTGACACTTTCTCAAGAATCTAGAAAATACAATGGGCAGTGATTTTCTAAGAGTTTTCTGTAGATGCTTTTCACTCTCTCAGCTTGGAATGTTTTTGGAAAACTCAATTCCAAGTCACATCATCGTTAGAGAAATACTTTCCTCTTGCTTCCACACAACTTGGAATAAAACTGAAGAAAGATTCTAACAATCAGAAAGGCTGGAGAGCTTTCAAGGATTATTGCTGTTGACCAAAAGCTTAGGAAAGAGATACTCTGCATGCCTGGGTGTTTGTAATTTCTACATCCACTTTATTGACAAAGTATGAGGGTAGATCCATTAGCGTTCTGGAAATGCGAACTACAGTGTTCACTGCTGCAGAAAGATCCCGACAGTCAGATCTTGGTTTAGCTTCAGGCTCTGCTGCTTTGCTGGGCAGAGGGCGTGTGCCAGCTGCTGGAGGGTCACAGCTGTGATTGTGTTTTAATTGAGTAAAATGAGTCTTGAGAGCAAGACAGGAAGTTGTTCTCTTAAAATGCTGTTTCCTTTACATTTGTTTCCATTAAATGCTGAACAATATGTGGAGAAAAAACGGGGGGGGGGGGGGCTTTGAAGCACTCCTCCCCAAAGGAAGGTTGTTTCTAATCACTCAAACCTGCAAAATTAATAATCCTCCCCTACCCCCATTTTATAAGAGAAGCAACAAACTTGTTGGAGGTGAAGAGAGAGAACTGAAATGAAACAGCTATGACCAGCAATTCAAAATCAAGTCCACATCACTCCCAAGTCAAACTCTTTCCATTACAGAAACTCTGCTCTTAAACCTAAATGTAGTTGGTCGCCATACCTGAGTTTTTACAGTTTTTGTATTAATATTCATTACATGTACATGGGCTCAGAGATCAAATAATCTGTACGGAAATCACTGAAGTACTTTGAATGTAATAGCATTGTTGTTGTTTTTTTAACTGCTAAATTCTTGAACTAATCTTCTCAGGAAATGAATATAAAAAGAAGAATTGGTAATCTACCTTATCTTAGACAGTTCAGATCCCAGAAGATGCCCTCAACTCTAAAACATACAAAGTTTGCGATTTGACTTTCCAAATGTCTTTCGAGTTAGGTAAGTGGAGTACCATTTCTTTGAAAGCCTTCTTCAGTTGTCAATTCTGCCCACAGAGATACTTCTATAAACAATGATAAAAAAGGAGGAGCAGGCACCAAAGTGAACCACGGGCCTCTGGTAACGGCTGTGGAGCGGGGGTGCACAGAAGCTCGGCATTCAGTTACTTCTTATGAACCTGACGTCCCGCTGGTCTACAAGCACACTGGTGCTCACAGTTTCAATTTTGAAGATTCCAAATTACATTCGGCTTCCTTATGTAGAGGAAGTGAGTTAAACGTTTTATAGTAAACAAATTGCACACTTCTGCTTTAAACTATGAAACAGCACGCAGTGAATTGTTCTCTCAGCGAGAACAGCACGGCGGAGTGGGGTTCAGAGTGACTATGAGAATGGGATGGGTCGTATGTAGGGACACAATGTGCGTCTGGCGCTGATGTTTGAAGTTACTGGAAGCAGTTGAAGAGACAAGTGGGAAACTATCACAATATCATAGTCGATCATATCATGCCTTGGTCCAAAAAAGAATTATCTTCTATTCACTCTTCTTAAGCGTACACGGGTCACGCATTCCCTCGTGAACTATTCGAGCACATTCCTGCAGGGGTGTTGTGAGCTTATTTATTATTCCACATGTAACAGGTCCCTGACCCATTTCTCCTGCGCTCGGTCCCTATAAATGTCTCTTAATAGCAGTGTGATCCCAGGCTCTGCGGGGCCTCGGCACCCACCCCCCCTCGCTGGCTACGGAAGGGTGACCCCGTGATTTTTTGGAATTGTCAATGGATAGGATGTTTTACTTTTTCAGTGAATTAATGAGAATGCTATGCCTTGTAGATATGCTTTTTTGAAAAAATCAGATAGAGGACTTATGCTTTGGTGAGATGGAACAGAATTACTTTCCCCCTTTTTCTTCCTACTAAGCACTAATAAAACTGAAAGTTTACATATAAAGCAAACACGAGAAGACTGAAAGGTAGAAAGAAGACAGACTAAGTAGTGACCTTGAAACCCAAGGAAAGAGCTAACAGAGTTTCTGGGTTTTCTTTTGCCTCATGCAGCCCAAACTTGGAGCTGAAGAATTTGACCAGCTTGTAAGAAATTTCACTTCAAATATAATGATGAATAGGTTGAAAATAAAAGAATAAAAAAAAAGGTACACAGTGTGAACATTAATGTAAAGCAGAAGTAGCTCTGTTAAAATTAGCACAGATTTCGGAGCATAGAAAATTGCCAGGGAAAGAAAAAGGCATTGCACGGCAACCACCGAGAGGTCCTCACAGCAGCCCCGATCGTGTGCATGCTAGAAAGTAGACCTGCAAGCGACGGAAATAGGGCCAAAGCTGACAGAGCTGAGAGGACAAATAGACAACCCCACAGTTCGAGTTGGAGACTTCAACACCTCTCTCTAAACACCTGACTTAACAACTTGATAGAAAATCAGCGCAGACACAGAACTCAATGCCACCGTCGAGCAGTAATCCACCACTGCAGGCTGCCTCGAGCGACAGTGGGTGCAGAGCCCGTGAAGTGCCGGTGGCGTGTTTACTGAGACAGCCCGCACCTGGCTCAGAAAGCAAACCTCTGTGAATTTAAAACAACTAAAATCATACGGAATGTGTCCCTTGGCCACAGCGGAGCTGAACTAGAATCGATAACAATGACAGCAGGAGGGTCTCCGAGCACTTGGAAACCGAGCAACGTGCTTCTAAATAGCCCTTAGGTCTAAGAGGAAGTCTCAAGGGAAATAAAAGAAGTACTTTGATCTGAAGGAGAATACACTGAGCTGAATATATTCATAGAATCTAGAGAATAATTCCTAGAGGATTAAACAAAAGCCAATAAACTAGGATTTACAACAGCAGGCTAAGGTTGAGTCATTATCTCAGTGACAGAATATCAGTTTCTTAAAATCATGATGTAATTGCACCATGTTTTAAGTAATATTTTTTCAGTAATTAGTGATAATCACTAATTATCAATCACCATTGAGTAGTGGTGTTTGTGGTGGTGTAAATTATTACTAACTGCAAAAAGAAGGGTGTAAATGGAAAGTCGGTAAATTCCTACTGTATTTAGAGAAGTAATTCCACTTGTCAGGTCTTAGCTAGGCATCCAAGGTACCCGCGCTGTCACAATGTGCTTTCTTTTCTGTAACTTCAGAAATGACTTCCTTCTGTAAAGGGCTTTATCATTTAGAGAAACAGCAGGGGTTTCATTCCACAATCCTGATCACAATTTAGCTCCAAAGAGGAAAGGAAGACAGCTGCTACGCTTCCTCAGCATCTGGCAAACCATCTTAAAACACCGAGGTTACACGCTGGGAGGGATTTTTGGAAGGTGCCTCTTTTGCATTTAATATCAGAGGGAATAATTATGAGGCTGTCAGTTTAAAATCAAAGCTCTGGCAAATTGCTGCGATGGTATCCTCCAAGTAAGTGCCACTGACCCACTCAGATTTATTAGTTTGTACTTACGACGGGCACCTTAAAGCCCTGCTAATAACTGTTGCATAAGAAAAAGAGAATTAAAATTCCACCTTCTATTTCTAATGGCAGATGAACGCCATGAGCTCTACTTGATGCTGTTGATGTAAAGCGTGAAGGAGCTGTTATAAAACCCACCGACAGGTATAAACGCATTTCAAAGTCTGTGTAAGATCAGTCAATGCGGTGCACAACTTTCAGCAGCCAGCTGCTCCGTGCAGATAAACACACTGCAGAGTCCCAGCAGGAGCCGGGCCAGTCAGCACCTCCTCCCCGGACCCCTCGGCAAGCGGGTGACAGCTGCTTCCCTGGCCTGCAGGCACAGCCCACCAGTGGAAGCGCACCTTAACTCAGGTGAGAAAGCAGGGCAAGTGGAGAACGACTTTGAATTATGTGACCAGTCAAGTCAGAAGTCAGTGCAGCAGTTAGGATCATTAGCGTATAATTCACATGTCGTTAATCTCAAATGAGGGAACGGGAGAGAGAGAAAGGGACAGACTGGGAGGGAAAGGCTCCGTTATTCAAACTGCCTTAGGCAGCTTATGTATTGGAAGGTAGTTTATTGGAAAGCCGTGAACAACATGTTAATGCCTTCAGGCACATATTTTCAATTTGAAATATAAACTGAATTTTAGAGCTAGAAGGAGTCTTGGAAATCATTTGGTTTTTTATTTTGCACGTGGGGAAGTCGCAGAATTCAGTGACGTGCTCAAAGTCACAGCAAGTCAGCAGCAGAGCTGAGAAGAGAACCTCCTTCTACTAGTTCTCAATTTCTGATCAGACTTCATCCTTCTCCCCAGATGGCAAGAGTCAAACAGAGCCTTGATTTTTCTTCTCAGTTTTTATGCAGAGTATACGTCCTTGGGCCGACACACAAGCCAGCTCAGGACGTGCTGAGGGGCGGATGCTCCCCGCCAGCCTCCAAGGAGACAGGTGTGGCTGCCTGACCGCAGAGACCCGGGAGCCTCCGTGTGCAGAGAGAACAGTGCATTTTGCAGCATCGTGTCAGAAACAGAGTGTGCACTGGGTCCTTGCTTTCCCATCAGCACACCTGGCAAGAGACAAAGACTGCATAATAAAGTGGCAGATGCTAAAATATAAACAGAAAACTCTGGCTTCTTTTTTTTTTTTTCAGGCACATCCCTTGATCTTGAAAAAACTAAGTTTTAGGCTCAGTATGGTCACTAATTAAGCAAGTCATAGTACCACGTAGATTCTTAGTTTCTTAGTCTTTAAAATGAGGAGTTTGATTAGATGTATTTATGTTTATATCTCTGACTCCTTAATCTGCAAAATCAGATTTCTTAGAGCCGTGGGCAGGAAGTGATTCAGTGTCAGGAAGCGTGTGAACCAATAAAACCACGGCAGGGAGTAACAGAAAAAACACAGCCTCCCCCACAGCTGGGGGGCCTGGGCCGTGCGTTATTCACCTTGGCTTTTCAGCCGCATGGTAGGGCTTCATGACCCTCTGTCTAACGCACTTGATCCACGACCAGAGTAAAGCTGAGAGCACTGGATGTGGCTGTCTGTTTACTCGACAGCTGTTACTCGGAGTCTGCTCTGTGCCAGGCACCGTCCTCTCCACTGGGCGCCGAGCAGTGAGCGAGGCAGGAGGCACCCCTGCTGGGAGGGGCCGGGCAGTGGTGCCCATCCTACCGGGGGGAAAAGGACAAACCGCATGAACAAGCCAACCCATTCCAGGCAGTCGAAGAGCCACAGAAATCAAAGGTGTTAGATGGAGCCTGGGGACAGGGGTGAAGGGAGTTTTCTCTGAGAAGAAAACGTGAGTGAGACCTGAATGTTAGGACAGAGACCAGGGGTGAGAAATTTCCAGGCGGACTGTGCATGTCAAAGGACGTTCTACTTATGGAATTAAAATCACGCCCACAATTCATTACAAGTAATCACTAACATGTTTTTAATGCCTGTACCATAGGTGTTTTGAGTTGGACTGTGCTTCCCAGATTTGTGTGTTGAAGCCCTTCCCAGCCCCCGGAGCTCAGAGTGCAACCCGGCCTGGAGACGGGCTTCCCAGAGCCCCTCGAGCGAACGTGAGCGCCCGTGGCTGGGCTCTGGTGCGGGGCGCCTGGTGCCCCGTGCGATCCGGACACAGAGGCAGACAGACACGCACAGACGGGGACAGCGTGGCGGACGCCTCCTCTCCGTAGAAGAGGCCGCCTGCGCCCCAGGAGGGGCGCGGGGCAGCGCTCCCTTAAAGCTCTGGGAAGCAACAACCAGCCGCACCGCGGCCTTGGGGTCCGGCCTCCGAACTGGGGAGAAAATCAGTTTCTGTTGTTTAAGCCACCCAGTCAGTGGGACGCTGTCACAGCAGCCCTCGGCAAACTAACATAGTAGGCGTGGCTTCCAGGAAAGCTGAATGCCCCCCGGATGTTTCTGTTTCTATGTGTGTACACACAAACCCCTTAAGCTCTAACCAGCTGAGCTTAACAGAAAGTCAGGTCGCCGCTCAGCGGCTAAGTCCCCGCAGACAGGCTTGCTCGGCCCTGACCGTCTTCAGGGGCACACACCACCCCCCCAACTTTGTTTCCACCTACTGCCTTCACATCAAGCCAAGTGCTCTGGGGGGTTAAGGCTCTGTCACTGTAACAACGATTACCGAGCAGAAAGAACAAAGTACCAAGTAGACCTTGATTCGCAAGCTCGTGTTCTAATCTCAGAGCAGCCACTAACTCTGCTGTCTCTTGTAATTATTTCAGACTTCCCCTGTCCTGTTTTCTCAGGGGTGAAATCCTACAAGGATTGAACTTTGTAATATGTAAAAGTGTATCCTAAACAGCTGAGCATGAAAACACGGAGCTCGCGTTACTCTCCTAGGACTTTGGTTCCCACACGTCCACACTCACCCAGTTCTCGGCGCCGCTACAGTTTGCAGAATCACCCTCCCACACCATCATCCTGCTCTCATCGCCTGTCCACGTTACTTCTCTCGCACCATCTTCCTTTATCTTCTAATCGCCCACAAATCTAGTCTAAATCCCTTAGCATTCTTCCCCGTGTGGCATATGACGGGTTTGGTGGCTTAAACACAGTTCCCACCTTAAACTGCATAACTTCCTGCACATTGTTCCCCGGATCGGAGCACCTTTTCCATCTCTGTTCAGCTGTGGGAAACTTCCACTTTTTAACGTGTCAGCCCAAATGTCACCTGTTCCCTGAAGCCTTGCAGGGCCTCACTGCAGAAGCAGCATTGAATGTTGACACAGAAGCATCTTGGCAGCACCACACTCGGGGACCACGCTTGGGAACTCTTTTGTCATTAAAGTACATTTAACACTGTGGCTTTTCACCATTTAAAAAAATATCCTAGTATAGTTTTCAAGATAGTTTCACATTATATTGAATAAATTCTGGAGGTAACCAAACCGACCTCCAGAATAACACCATGGAAGTGTTTTGAGTTACTGGGATAGGAAATTCAAGATTTAACAAAATCTAAATCTAACTGAAGACATAACTCAGAGAACAGTCACATTAAAAGAAAACTCATCATTTGGTTCTTGCAAAAATGATTTCTCTGAGTGCCTTTAAAACACTGTTTGATGCGTTTTGAATATTTCAGGGGCATGGCACTGCATAGAGCAAGGTACGGATGGTTGATTTAATGTTTTAGAAGGTAGAGGTTTGGTTTTTGAAGCTGTAGTGACAGAATGAAATTTTTTAGGAACTACAGTGGTCATATGGAATTGATATTTCAGGGGAAAAAAAAATTGCATTTTCCCCAAAGTTTGGCACAGTGTCAGCTTGGAAGATGGGTTGCCACTTTGCAATGTGTTCTCCTGTAGGGGAACCTTACTGGATTTTTTTCCCCAAAGGATAGCACATGCTTAGAGTGTTCCAACCCTTCCACTTTCCCAATCCCCAAATATAATTTCCAAAAAGCAGCCAGAGTGACCTTTTAAAGACATCAACCAGATTTTGTTGCCACACAGCTTACATCTTCCAAGGGTTGTGTAGCAGTTAGAAAAATTCAAACCTTTTTTTTAAATAATTATTTTTATTTTGAAACAATCTCAAACTTACAGAAAAAAATTACAAGTACAGTACAAAGCACTTTCTTTTCCCCAAGCCGGTTTAGAAAAAAATTGTCAATGTGTTATCCATCATCCCAAATGTTACGGTGTGTCTTCCCCATAAAGAAAGACCTTCTTCAAGTAATCACAACAAGACCAGCCAAAGTGAGATATAAAAATGGATACATGACTACAGTTTCATCCTCCGACCCCACTCAAGTTGTGCCAGTTTTTCCAGTAACATTTTTAATGGCAAAATGATCCAGATCAAAATCCTGCTTTCAATTTAGTTACTTTTTTTTTTCTCAACCTTTCCTCAACTTTGTGACCCTGATGCTTTTGAGGACTACAAGCCAGTTGTTTTCTAGAATGTCCTCTCATTTTGGTTTATCTAATCCTTTTACAGGATTTGACTTAGGTCATGCATCTTTGAAGCAAATATCACAAACGTGATAGCGTTTTCATTTCATCGCATCCTATCAAGTATGATTTGTCTCATCTTTGGGAATAGTACCTTTGATGCCTTGATTAAAGTGAATCACTTTGCCGTACACGAGAAACTAACACAACATTGTAAATCAACTACATGTCAATAAATTAAAGAAAAAAAGATAGATCATGTGCTTTGAATAGAAGAGAAAGTGGCCCATCGGCTCATGGCCACCATCCCTCTGGCAGAGCAGAGCAGAGGTTAAAAGGATGCTTAGTAATTACCTACAACTTCGATAAGCTATACTCTTATAATTAATCACCCACAGCCTCCCCCTGTGGTCGTACCTAAGCATTATCATTTTCATTTTCTGGATGGAGAACTGGCATCTGTAATAAAGCGGAAGGCTCTGGAAGAAGTTATTCTCAAGCCTAGTTTAAATTTTAGGCTCACTTCACGATATGCTATTAGACTGGAAAACCCCAGATCATTACTTGGAACAGATGTGAAACCCACGTGGCTTATCATGCACAAAGGCCCTTAACAGCTTTTAAGTCAGAGGAGGGGAGTTTGAACCACAGACTCCCTCTCCTGGGACTTTCCATTCAACCAGATCCATTCCAGATATGGATTTAAGGCTGAAAGGTCAGCCTCAGCACGTCAAGAATTCCGTGACACCTCATTGAATGCAGTGGCATTTCTACAAAGCATGTCATTTTGAGCACAAAGTCAATGAGGTGTCTCTGTTAGGATTACCCTATTTGAATCAAGGAGAAGTATTTTAAAATGTCATGCTTTCATCATATGAAGTTCAGATACCATTTTAAACATCATAAAGAAGAGTATTAGCCAGAAGCACTAAGATTAAAGTCTTGTATTACAAAAGAAGTAAGGAAATGAGAAGCACTGGCAGGATATTGTAGAGAACGCCCGTATTGTTAGGAACATGAGCTTCGGAGTTAAACAGATGGGGGTCTAGCCCAGCTGAGTAACCTGGGGCAAGATTCTCAATCTTTCTAAGTCTTATCTTTAAAAATGGGCAAAAGATATTTCATAGTTTGCTGTGGGTGTTGGGGAGAATAATACATATACTTTCCTGGCATACGGCAGGCAGTCAATAAACAGTAGCTACTCAAAAATATTTATACAATTACACTGTTTTGTACAGGTAAGTAAGAAAAGGCATTAGACTCAACGTCAGCCCTCTTTGCAATTCTAACGTCTATGGAAGCCTCACACCTAATTCTTTAAAGAGATCGATAAAATCATTCAATGTGTTTTTTATGATAACATACGATGTCAGTTTTATATGCCCTGAAAGTATTTGTAGTAAAACTCCTTTCATGAGGAATTCCTGGTTCCAAAAGAGGTCAGTTATACCTGCACAATAGTGAACGACTTGCTTCCACCAAACATTCAGCCATAAAGTATGTCTTTAAGAAATGTCATGAAATAGTACATTGTTCTCACATTTTAAGCTATTTTTTTCTACATGTCATTTCAGCATGTTCTACTGGGAATAGAAAGAGACGTTCTGCACGGAGCGAGAACACTGGTGCAGCCACAGAGATACGTGTTATTTACATCAAGGACATTTTAAATTCAAAGTAGTTTCCTTAAACATACATACCCCCACCCCCAAACAAAGGCAATTCTACATTTCATGCCAAAATCACTGGATAGTAAAGGAAAAAAAAAGTGAACTTACCTAATCAGAGGAAAAGATAAGACTTTCAGGGTGAAACTGGAGTTTTCTTTCTTGCAAAAATTAAAAGGCATGAGAAACACTTATTTTTATCTATTTATTTGATGGCTTATTATTTTTGGCAAGTAAACAGAATAAAGCAAATGCACTCTCCTTTCTGGATTACAAACATAACCTTGACACTGATTCTAAAATATAAAAGCTCAGCTCTCCCAGAGGAGTCAAGGGACGTGTTCACACAATACTGCTGTACTCGCTCTGAAACCTAAGTGGGAAGCCTTCCCGCTTTTATTTGGCTTGGGTCTCTGTGGGCTGGTGGGCACTAATTTAGGTTAATTAAAACAAAAAAAAGGAGTACCTTAAAATGAGTCACCCTGAGTCCACACTCTGGCAGGGGTGCTGGTGGCAGGGTGCGCCATGCGGATGAGAAGCTTCCCACGTAAGGAAGCTCCTTGTTGAGCTTGTCCGAGAATCTGTCCTCGCATCCTTCTGTCCCCGTTTAGCAGTGACCGTCATACGTAACGGGCTGCTGCGGGTGGCATTATCACCATCCAGGGTAGCAAGCTCACTTCCCGGATTAAATCTCAGTAGAATATAGACTGAGAACTGAAATTTAAGGCAAACTGCAGTGATCAAAATTCCAGTCTAGTTTTAGTTAAAAAAAAAAAAAGTACGGAGTCCACAAATCTTAAAACTAAGATGTGTCAGCTTTCTCAAAAGAGAATCAACAGCCACTCCAGCACTTGACGGCATTTCCTGTTGTCTTAGGCTGCCTGTATTTACAGTCTCATTACTCTTCGAAACCATGTAATGAACCCAGTGTTATTATTTCTGTTTAAATAGATAAAAAGTCAGGGAGATGCTCTGACATCAGATGATTACACAACAGCTAACAGCCTGCCAGGGTGGTCCCGCGCCTCATTAGCTCAGAAAATTTTCATCTTCTGAGCGTCTACGGATATTTTAGGAGCCATTTGTAAAGACTGCATCTGCCCTTTGAAGTAGAAGTCCGTAAGGCCCACAAAAATGGACGTTTTTTAGAAATGCAAAGCTAGGCGTAAATCCATACTAGCACACGTGCACGTGCACGGCTCCTTTACTTACAACAGAGTGAAAGCAGCCCTTATGCTTTAATAACTGATACTGAAATTCTTAGCAAAACAACGAATGTTTTCTAAAAATATATAAACAAGCAAACAGATAATACTTGAAGACACAGCGGCGGTCGGAAGCCAGGCTTCAAAACAGAAACTCAGACTGTTGCTTGTGAGATAAAGAGCAGGAATTGCTTTCAAGCTTTCAAAAGGCAGTTATGTAAAACCATAAGAGTGAAAGTTGAGGGACGCAGAGGGTATCTGGGCGGGGGGGATAAGACCCTCGTCATTACATGGAAAAATTATTAAGAAAGTCTCCACTTCGTGGGGTTCAAAAAGACAACATTTAAAATCTCTGCTATGTGACTTTGAGTGTGTGTTGGGGCTCGACAATCTGAAACACTTCCTGTGATCGTCAATTAAAATGTACTTACCTGTTCAGGAAACGCTTCCTTACAAACGCTCTGTGTGAGCTGGTCTTAGACGTGTTCATAGAAAAGGAAGAGGTTGATTTTTTTTCACCTGTATTTTCATGACAATGGGCAAACTCATCATCATACGCAAGCAGAAGTGACCAATGAGAGATGACTTTTTTCTTTTAATTGAATTGACAAAAATATTTCAGGGAGAGCTTAAACACCCATGGCGTTCATGGTGTCCACGAGAAGCTGATTTGCCAGATGGGGATTTGGTCTCTACACTCAGTGCCAGCCCCGAGGGGTGCATGGATGCCCGAGGCCACCCAGTCTTGTTCTCTGATCGTTCTTCTGCTCTGCCACTTTTCACTTTGTCCTCATGAAATCAGAATAACCACTTCAACTTCATGCACCATGTCTACAGCCCAGGTGGAAAGAGGAGAAGGCAAAAGTGATGGGTCACCTGAGTCCTGTTCTTTGGGGTCAAAAGCAATCCATTTGCAGAATCCCCACTCAGCAGACTTTATTACATGTCACTGACTGGAAGTGATTCCCGGGGCCACGCCTAGCCAGGGAGGCAAGCACTTAACCGGGCACACTGCTGCTCTGAACATTAAAGCAAAGGGGCAACACGCCAAGGGCTAAGGAACTCTAGATGGCCCTGGGATATCATTCTTCTTTTCAAAAACAATTCTTAAAGAGTCAAAAGGTTCGGAGAACTGAGACCCTGTCATTCTCGTCTCAGTTTTAACAGCCCTGTAAATGCTCTCCTCTTCCTGTCCCGGAGATAATTAATGCAAATGGTAGTTTCCTGGAATAGACTCATTAGGTAAATCCCAAATAGATCTCAGGCTGCCAGTTCGGAATAAAAAAGAAGTCCGCTTGTGTACAGCTACTGCATTAATTAGAACCCATCTGGCTTCGTGAACGGACTCCAAAATCTCCACGGGCCAAAAGGATGTGTTTTATCTGCTTTGACAACAGCAACATGTAAGGCTCTGTGTCCTCTGATCTGGTAACGACTCTGCCAGCCTGGCTGCCGGACCCTCACCTCCAGGCCTCCCAAGGTTCTCCACTGCCAGCACATCCCGAGAAATCATTAAAGTTCATGGCATGATGACTACAGGGACCTAGTATGTCTTTTTTCTTGTCTAAAGGGACAGTGTCTTCCCCTTTGAGTTTTTTTAGGTATTGAGTAAAATATGGTCTTGGGAAACGAAGTCGGCTTTGCTGATGTGTTGAGATTTACCTTGTTTCTACCTGACAGAGTTCACCTCCTAGGCAGTGTGGGCTTTAGGCCAGCAGCACCAAACTGGCCTTGTGAAAAATGGGGTTGTAGTCTCAGATCAGTCTGGAGACCACGGAGAAGTCACTGGACTTTTCTGGGCCTCGGTTTCTCACCTGGGAAGCCAGCAGTTTGCTCGACGACTCTAAGAGCTCACGCGCTGCTCCCTCCTCTGTAAGGCGACGCCTTGACTATAGCCATCAATCGATCTTTTTACAAGCTTACGTGTGTGCTATGTGGATCACCTGCTATAGTTTGCATTTATTAGAAGGCAAAACGTTACTTCCTCTTCACTTTCAATCCCTGCCATTCCCACGGAAGACTGAGAAGTTAGTGAGACTGTCACCGGCCAAGCCCGCTAACAGTTCCTGGAAATAAAAACAAACTGGGTAATAAAATGCAGCCTGACCTCTTTCTTTTCCGCTGTCTACTGTCACTTGTTCACGGGGTATCGCGTGCCGAGGCCTCACACCCAGGCCCTTCGGAGCAGAATTCCTGGTGCAAAGTGGCCGCGGCCAGACCTTACAGCTCGATGTGTGCAGAAGCCACGAGCACCACACCTCTGCTCAGGATGGCGCGGGCCTGGGCAGAGATGCCGCGTGCCCTGCAACCTGGAGTGTGGACAGCAGGTCAGAGCTGCCTGGAAATAAACTGGCCCCGCCCCCGTGAGAACCCGGCCCCGCCCCCGTGAGCACCTGGCCCCGCCCCCAGGAGAACCGCACCCCCAGGAGAACCCGGCTCCGGGAGGACCTGCTAAAGCAGCCCCTCCCACAGCCGCTCTGGGAGAGTCTGTGCCCCACAGCCCCAGCCCGCACCTCTCCGTTCTCTGATCAGAGAATAAAGCCTTCCTTTGCTTCTGAACCCAACTCCGTCTTATTCTAGTGACTAGGAGGATACCAGGCAGAAAAACTCTTGTTGAGGACCAACTGGAGAGGGTTGGGTAACAAAAATCTAGCAAAGAATGAAAAAAACAAAAGTAACCTAAAAATGTTAGTTTCCATCTAGCCTTGGTGCTGAGTACAACCTTGACAGGAATAAACTATTGTCACGCATCTGCAGTTTATCTGTTCAGTTTTAGCAATTAGATCATAAATGCATAGGAGTAATTAAATATTCCTGAGAAGGGACAAAAATGCACCATATGCCAAAATGCAGTGTATGCAATATTTCTGTGTGCAAAATATATATGCTGGTAGATGGTGGTGCCGAGGGCAAAGGAATGTTTTTTGGTGGTGTGGATCGAAATGAAAAAGTATTTGAAAAATGATAAAAAGTGATCAATGTCAGTGCACTATGTTTAGTGATGTAAATTAATTAAGACTGATCGCTGCCTTTTTTTTTTCCTGAAAGAAAGAAGTAACCTTTATATCTATTACTGTTCCATTTGTTCCATGAATAAGTTGCGGACAAAATGAAATAAATGTTAATAATTTAAGGAGTTAAAGAAAATAAAAATTAATAAGAAAACATGACTTAAATATGCTAACATCTATATGAAAGTTTTACTATTTGCCCTCTGTTGTCGCCTTAAATCTGAATTCTCGAAAACCGTGTATTTTTGTTATTACCTCCAAGAACCTAATCATCTTTATATACGGAAATACTATAATTACTATAATTAGTATTGGTTAACAATTTAGTTATTTAGGGAAGCAGTTTTCCTTTGAATTCACTCTGCTATTCCCCCTGAAGCGTACTGCTTTGGTCCCCAAATTCCAACAGGGATACAAACCCCATGGCATCCACCCCATCCTTGGGGAACTCTTACGTAACAGAAAAGCAAATAGTCCCAACAGCCCCCTCCCTCACCGCGATGCAGCTCAGATGGGTTAATTGATTTTAAAAAGTTTGCTCGTATATAATGCATGCTCATTATTAATAAATGATGAGTAATTTTTGAAGAAAAATACAGGAAATCATGACTAGAATATTTAGTAAAATTTTTACTTAAGATTGGGGTGAGGGACGTTTTCTCTCTCTTAATATATAATAATTCACTCAAACCTTATAAACGCTCATTGGCTATACTCTACATCAGAAATTTTGCTGAGTTTTAGTGATGAAATATAAATAGGATCCTCTGTTGTCCCAAATATTCAAATACAATGAAGAGAAATAACTGAGAAAGCCTGTCATTACAATAACAGGCTATCATAGAAGAATTCAAGTCTAAGGAGCAGAACGGAGGGGCAGCCACACCAGACCGAGAGTCAGGTATAGTTCAGAATGCAAGAGAGACACGGAATCTCTCAGGCAGGTGCCCAGGGTGAATCTGGGAGGTAAGATAACACTGAAGACCTCAGGTCAAGACAGAGGTTATTGTAACGCAGACTGGTTCTCCAAATACCAATTTGGCACTAGAGGAATACTTAGGCCAGAAAGTTCTTCATCAGAAGGAAGGTGAATGAATTAATCTGGGGTGTCAGATTAGAAGATGTGCATGTCTGAACGTCAGTAATGGTGATGAATGGGGAATAATAAATGTGGTGACTGAGAAAAGAAATAACAAAGAAACTTCAAAGATACTTAAAGAGGAACTTATTTTGTTGAAAGTTGATCAACTGTGGCCTGAACAGATTGAAGCTAAAAGAAACGTTAGAAACCTTTAAAGGTTGAAGAACAAGCAATGGGAGGGGGGTGGTTAGCGTTAACAGCATGTGAGCAGCTTAAAAATGGGTCCAGAAAACTCTGCCTAGCAGAAGTGACAGAAATGTAGGTGATTTCCAGATGCAGAGGTCAAAAGCGTAACTGAGATTCAACTGATTCAGACAAATTAGACTTCTGCTTTCTGCTCTGACCAGGTCGATCCTCTCACACCAAACTTCCAAGCGTCTGACCCTGTTCTGCCCATGAGCTTGCAACTGTTTGTGTGAATACTCCACCCGCTAGTGACTATAAGCCTCTCAGTCAGAGACCCATCCTCTTTTTGTTCATCATTGTCTCTCCTAAGATCTGGTGTGGTGTTCAGCAAAGGTTGGTTTGCAAGAGTGAATGGTGAGAGGTGATGTTGGTTCACAGGAAAGGAATCTGAGCAAGGCCATCGCCATGGAGATGGAACGCCCTAGCCTCTTCCTTATGGGCTGGTCTACCCCTCAGGCACAGTATGTGAAGCACTGTCCCCTTTCCCAACCACCAGCAGCTGTCCTCGTTCTGGGAAAACCTTTGACAAGCCTCCTCACACGGAGACCTTCTGATTTTCCTTTGACTCCTAGTCTGAGTCATTTTAGTGGCACAGGCTTCGTAGCCAGGACAGTTACCTCTGCCCCCTGCCTCTGCTGGAGAGGATGCTGGTCACCACGAGTCCGTAAGAAGGTGATGTGTATAAAACAACCAGGCCAGCATCAGGCACGGAGGAAATACCTTTTTAACTTTCAGAGGGAGCTATCTGCCTTCACAATATTCAATTTATATTTATATTATACACTGTCAGTGTAAATATACTTTATATTTCTATATATGTCAAACCTGTGGTACAGCAACTATCTAGTTACTTGTCTTCCTCATGAGAACACGAAAGCTCACATTTACATTTCTAGGTCCCAATATAGATGTCTGACACAGAGCCTCCACTTTGTAACTGTGATTTAACGTGTTTGATTGAAAGGTTAAGTGGACACAAATATTTTTTGAAATATAAAAATGAGAAAGCTTTTACATAAGCACAAATTACTTTATTGAAAAGTTCTATTGCATATGTATAATATGTACGTATATAATTATACATACATTATAACACTTCAAATATTTCCCATATTTATTTTTTGTGCTTGCTAGTCAAAAGGCAGGCTAATAAACCCTTGATTTTGACCGAGTCTGAGAAGTATTACAGCAAAGTGTCAACGTGTCATGAAGCTATAAAGTCCATGGGTACAGCATTACTTCTGTTTGTTAATTAAAGCTTTATATTTTGATTTAAGTTTAGATTCATTTCCGATGCAATCTGTCAGATTATTTCAGGTTGGAAGATGGTACAGTCACTTTATTCTGTGACGGTTTGAAAGAATGTGGGCGAGAGAGAAGAGAGAGGTTTTTTTTTTCAAGAATGAAATTGAAAAGTTGAATTTCTTGCTGCCAGTAACGGTGTTCTCATATGTTTGTGATATATTTCTTATGAAGAAGGTTACAGGAAAAGACTGAAGGAATGGCAGTGGCCTAGGAGATCTCTAGAATTAAAGAGAAAAAGCCAAATTACTCCTGATTTATGTCTAATAGTGCAGGTTGGGAGAACATAGTGCCTGTAGGAAGATGTGGAAGTCAGCTGCAGCCCCAGGTCTGGGAGGTGGAGAAGAAATCCCCCGCTCTCAGTGTCAAAGGCAGTTGGTGAGATTTAGATTTCAGAGCTAGATTTCAGGAAGCCAAACGTTACTGAACAAAGCAATGAAACGAAGTGTTTATCCCAGCAAAGAGATAATTTAGAGAAAGGAGGAGGGAGAGGAAAGATATTTGAGAGAAAAGAGAGGGGACTGGAGGCTAGGGAGTGAGAGAGAGGAGGGCGGTGTGTGCTGCTCTAAGTCTGGAGCTGTCCTTGGTACTTTTAAACATTTTTATATATAATTTGCACAAAAATTCTATAAGGTAGGTATTTTCGTTCAAAAAAACTTTTTACATATACTGACACTAAGATTCAGAAAGGACAAGTAACCATGAAACCTATAAAGTTCACAGGTATTTTAATGGTCGAGCCTGAATTCAATGTGTTGGATGCCAAAGACCTTTCCGATTTCTATGATTTTAATTAAACACTGTAAGTAACGCATCCTGGTCCTTGGATGTCATTCTTGAAATGGGGATATCTTCCAGAAACACACCTCCCTTACAGGGTCAACTTTCTAGAGAGATGAGGTGGACTGTATTAGTGTCTCCAACTACTTGCTCCCTCCCTCTCTGTGAGACAATTTTACATCCCTCCACACTGATTCTGGGCCTGGCCACATTACAGCTTTGGCTGATGGAATGTGTGCACATGTGGCATCAGCCAAGACCAAGCAGAAGCGTCAGAAATATCACTTGAGTTTCCTCCAACTCTCTTGTTTTTTCCTCTCCAGTGAGAATAGCATGTCCTCAAAAAGGGCTCTTCCAGACTGGCTTCCAGAATGAGAACCACGGGGCACAAAGGTGTGGGAGCCGACCCCCGACCCCTGACATGTGAGGGGAGTGAGGAAGAGGAGTTTGTTTGCATGAGCTGTTGAAGTTCATGGGTCATATCTTGTGGCTGCCAAGCTAGTTTAGAAGAAAAACGCCCTGGTGCTGGGATAACGTTGACCGTCTTGATGTCATTCTAGAATATTTAAAATGCTCACTGGCTCCTTGAGAGGGAAAGAAAAAAAAAAAACTAAGCATATACTCTTATTGCAAAACATTTTATCTGTATTATTTATCTGTTCATTCACCAAACATACACTGATAGTCATCTATGTCCTTGGAGCTGTGTGAGAGAACGCACGCAGAGGGGTAATCAAAACAAACTCCTCAGCGGAGTTCCAGCCTGCAGGGGTCACTGTTCTCTGTCCTGACTGTTGGCACATTGGAGTAATGTCTACCTCAGCAGGGAGGTGGACTGAGGGACGTGCGCGTGAGCGCCACACAGCAGACACACCAGGAACGCAGGTACTGAGAGACGGGTGAAGACCAGGAACACATGATGTTTTAGCCAAAACAAAGGCTAAACAACAAGGATAAACAGGAAGAGTGGATCTTACAGAAGCTCTGAAGTTAAGTAACCAAAACATAAGTCTCCCAAGAATACAGTAACAATTTCTCTTTTTTTCTGAGGCAATTATTTTATTCTTTAGATTTATACAATTAAAACTTGGCATGACCTTTCTGAACATCTGTGAAGGCGGACATCACCAGGTAGGTTTCCTCCTGGGCCTGCGTGTGATTCAACTCATTCCCGGTGGTGACTGCAAGGAACTCAGAAGTTCAAGTCAAAGAGGCAGAAACTGGGTATTTTTGTTGTCATTCTGAGTGATAGTCTTAACTGGAAATGGGTCCCAGAGGCATTCTCTATGACACTGTGGGGGGACGGTTCACTGCACATCTAACGTATTATAGACCTAGTTATTTTTCATGCTATTTTTGGAAATGCGATGCTCAATATGTTTTATTTTGAATTCACAAATCAGTGCTCACTTATGTCTAACAAAAAGTGGTCTGTAATCTGTTTTAGTCACAGCCTGGTCTAAAACGGTTTGATCAGATTATTAACAGTCAAACTATAAATCTGTGTATACCTTGATAGTAATTCCACTCACAATAAATTGGCAGCAGTATTATGGATAAAGATTATTTTATCCCTCAGAGGCAGAGACGGAATAGGAGTAAGTAACACTTGTAATAAAGGCCGTTAATCTTTATTTAGTGGATGCTGATGGATGGAGCTGAATCTCATAATGGTAATTGCACTGAGCATTTAATATCAGGCTTTGTTTTTGAAGGACTTCCTCTGCATTAATCTTTATGACAGCACCGGTGACAGTGCCATCATTTTATATGTTAGGTTTGTATACTCTGCAGACAAGACGGTGTTTCTTTCCCATCAGATACAGTTCAATACGCTGCCACTGGGTGCATAATAAGACCTTATGTGTACAGTCTATGTATGATTTTAAAATTCCAGGCTTTTAAAACACATGCTCTCCTGAAAGTGTTATTTTTGTATTTTTGCACTACATTACCTATCACAAAAAATACATTTTTAAAAAATTTTTATAAACTTAAGTGGGTCAAATGTTGTATGTACTCAATAAATGGTAGCCAGATTAACAATAAAAAATGATGTTCATTCTCTAGAGTAGAAACTTTAAAAAATATAGTCTACATGTGACATACCAACGTCACTGTCAATGTGTTTGAAGGCTTTGTCTCATTGCTATTGACAAGAATATTATTACTACTTCTGTTTCGGTGACGTCAAAATCCCTTTGCGTTTTTGTGTGCAATTTACCACATGTCAAGGCCAAAGGCACCACTAGGCAGGAAAAGGCAGTTAAGGAAACTTGTTTATCTTACAGACACACGCTTCTTTGCGCATGCTAATTATTTCTCTGATGTGTTCTATCTTTTTTCCACCCCACAGTTACTTGGGTTGAATTAAGCAAACTTACTGAAATATATATCTTTTCAAAATTTCAAGTGCGTTCCACCCGATGACCATCCTTTTTCTTTCAAAAAGGAATCACGGCACCGCTAATGGCAACACCGCAACCTGGATTAGGCCACAGGCGAGAGCTTCCACCTGTACTTAATCTGGGCTCAGTCAGGGGAACGGAATTTCTATATCATTATAAGAATAAGGAATTTAATATAGGAACTGGGGATTCCACAGAGGTGAGAGGAGATGGGTAGAATGTTCTGGAAAGCAGCAGCTAAAGGATGGGGGACGTGGTCCAAAAGGACGTACCACAGAAGCACAGGGGTCAGAGAGGAGGCAGAGCTCAAGAGATGTCGGAGTCTCCATCTCGGGTCAGCACAGAGCAGAACTGGGTGTTTGTAGACGCGGCCAAGAGGCCACTGCATCCGCCCACCACAACCTCCTGAGAAGACTGACGTCCGCTCTATTTCTCCTTCCAAATCTTATGTGACTTCCTCTCATGGACAAACTCTAACCCTGAGCCAGAGCGGGAAGGAACACCGTGCAACCTAGTTTCCAGTCCTATAGAGAGTGTCGGTGGTGCTTCATTAAGAACAGACAATCCAATCTAATTCCTGTAAAGAGAAGCCAAATGAATCACTCACTGTCAATGGGAAAATCGGTTTTCACAGAGATGAAGATGCATGCATATTATTATAGTTTTGTTTTGTTTTTCTCTTTAACCCTCCCAATGGTTTTAAATCCTTTCATTGGCATTAATCATATAATGTCACTGAGCACCAATTTCCTGAGGGAAAACATGGGGCTACCTACATCCACATTATAGTGAGGTTCTGGGGATCAAACAGCAGCACATCTCAGGGGCTCGATGTGCAAAGTCACCATGTTGGTAGAATTTGAGTTTGTCTTTGGGAAACCTAGACTAACTTCAGGAAGTCCCTCTATTAATTGTCTCCGTGAGCTGGATACATCAGTTGACTTCTTTAAGACTCAGTTTACTCACCTGTAAAATGGAGAACATAATAATATCTTCCTTCAGAATTACAGGCAGGACACAATTAAACAAAACAATGTGTGTCCAAGAATCTCTTTATAGTTAACCTTATCTTACTTCATAGCAACTTGTCACTTTCACAATGAAAGCTGACTCTGACATAAGAAAACCAGGAGTCTATTGTTGAGAAACCAGAGCCTCCTAACAGACGCCTATGTTGTTTGCCTTTGCTGTGACCAGGCTCCAGCCTCTGCTGGACTCCGACCTGCTCACGACCATCAGGTAAATTGAGAGTGCTCCACGGAAGGCAACAGATCAAGTCTGGTTCTAAAGGAATTTTATTGGGATTGCAGTGTTGTTTTTTAAGAAGCACATTTTCCAAAATAATACCTTGGATAGACTTTAGATGTGTCTTTTCAGAGCTTGACAAGATTGAGCTGTCTATTTACAAAGAATTGCACCAAGAAATGTCACAGTATCTGAAAAAAAAATACAAGCATATCAATTCAATCATTCTCGGTAAACCTTGAAGAGAATATAACTCCTTAATCTTTTTTTCCCCAAGTCCATGATGAATAGTTGCAAGATTTCCCTGATTAAAAAAAAAGCTAATAGAAAAAATGAAATGGTATACTCAAAATGTTTTTCAGCTCTTTTAAGCCTGGATGTGCCCTGAATACTTTTTTTTTTAAGTTCCTGCTTCTTATATATTTTTCTGCTCTTAGACATCCTGCCCTTTTGGTCCAATACGTCCTTCACAAACCCACTCAAACTCAAATCATAATTTCATAAGGACATTTTCTTCTCTCAGCGTAGATCACTTGATATACACTCACTACATGCTCATCTTGACTCTCTTTGCCTGTTGGCCTTAGTTTGCCTCACGATTATTATTATAGTATGGAATTTTTTTCCTTCAGCCTAAAGTGTTCATTGTGCATCCAGTATATTCCAGGAATGGTGCTATGTTCTGTGGATACAGAAACAAAAAGTGTATCTTCTTTCCCTTGAAAAGCTGGTGCACTTGTAGGAAGAAAATATACAAAAATAAGCAACTTGATTTAGTAATTCATTAAGTACATTGGGGTAGACTTCTATTTCCAGAGGCAGAGTAGGACCAAATATTTATCTTCCCTTTCTACCAACCCACTGAATACTGAATGACATAGGAAAAGAAGGTTGCACTGAAAGCAATTCTGCAAGCAGGTAATAATTTAAGGAATTTTAAGAAGCATAAGTTAATGGTATGACTTGTCAGTGATAAGCTCTCTTGCAATATTTGACAAATGGAAGAGACAGAAGTGGGTGTTACCCTGCAAGGCACATCCGGCCAGGTGCACCGGCGTGTCTTCCCATATGCACAGGCATGGTCTTCAGAGCTACGCTCCCCACTCGACTTCAGTAGACTCAGGTGGTTTTGTGCAGTTTTCCAGAGAATCTTGAGGATGGCAGAGTCATCTCGGCATCAGAGCTACTTTGATGCCTCAGGCTGAGACTTTTGGGGAAACGTCTCTGAACTCTGTCCCTTCAGGCTTTCCAAAGCTTCTGTGAGCCCTTAACTGCTAGATCCGTGTCTCACGCTTGGAGTGTTTAAAGTGGCGTCAGTTTTCCTGGCTGCTCGCTGGCAGACCACCGCGCTTCCGTCCTCTCTCACCTGCACTGTTGCTGCACTGCTGCCTCCTGACTGTTCTCACCCACTTCCTCCCTTATTCTTTCATAGACTGGTCCCAGCACAGCTACGGAGGGGACGGATGAAGCTCGGCCGTGTTCTGCCACTGCTCTGCTAACACTTCTCGGTGGCCTCCCATTTCAGGCAGAATAAAATCTAATTTTTTAAGTGTTGCTTGTTCATCCTTCTCTGACCCCACCCCCATCTACTTCTCCCTTAATCTCTTCTTGTGGTCACACTCTGATTCCATTCCTACCACACTGCCTCCTCAGACACACCAGGAAAACTCCTTTGGCCACAAAATCTCTTCCCTCAAATACTCATGTCTCACTGTTTTATTTCATTAAAGACGCTGGCCCACTGGAGATCATCATTCTAAGTGACGTGAGCCAGAAAGAGAAAGAAAAATGCCACATGACATTGCTTATATGCGGACTCTAAAAAAGGGGACAAAATGAACTTATCTACAAAACAGAAACAGACTCACACGCATAGAGAACAAACTTACGGTTACCGGAGGTTAAAAGGGGCTGAGAAGGGATAAATTGGGAATTCAGAAACTGCACCTCTTGGGGAGGGATGGTGGTGGTTTCATTGGTGTGCACATCTATCAAAATTCATCCAGTGTACATCTGAAATGTGCAGTTTACTGTACAGGAATCATACCACAATAAACGTGTTTAAAAAAAGATGCTGGTCCAACATCACACTATCAGAGTGCTCATGTCTTGTCCTCATAAAATACTAGCTCTGTATCCCAACACTTTCTATTCTCCACTATGCCTTTTTTTGGCGGGGGTGGGTCAAGGCACATTCCTAACATGACATATGGTTTTTATTGCTATTGTTTGTTCTTTATTGTCTGTTTCCTTCAGCTAGATTGCAAGACACACAAGAGTGAATATTTTTCTCTGTTTTGTGACTAAAACTGTTCCGTGCACCTAGTAGGCATGAGATAAGTATTTGTTAAATGAGCTGCTGTTGTTTGTGATATGTTTGTGGAACAAATTAACAATGCTCATGATAATTACCAAGGCAAGCCAAAGGAGCAGACAGCTTCGGAATTCCAAAAGTTGATCTGCAGTAAACACCTTGCTATAGCAAAAAGGGTGAGACTCTCAAGTCAGACTTACAAGAATCACATATGTTACACAGGATCAAAATTCACCAACACTTCAAAGGATGCAGGTAACTATGAAGCACGCAGAGGTAATGGTGGGGTACGCACAACCCTTTCCGGCCTTTATAGCTACTGGGGGACCATCTGACACAGTTTAATCATAGGACCTCTCAAAGTGACGCGAGTGGAGCATCTCTTACACCGAGAGATATTTATGAATATGTTGTGAAACATTGTCATTTATCACTTAGGTCGTCATATGCTGACTCTCGCGGCTTTTAGCAGGTCCTGTACCATAAATCCATGAATTGTAAATTCATTGACCAAAGACACCCTAGACCGACCAGCACATCACACTACAGTCGTTCCACATATGAAGGAAGTTTCAGCATTATTTTCCCCAGGGATTCCCATCAGGGATTCCAAAAGAACGTTTTCAAGGAGAATTGACTGTGATTTCTGTCTTTTGTTCCTTGTCTCTCCTCTCTGAGTGTGCTCACCAGGTTAGGAAGAGTGGGTTTCAGTTAGTGGCTAACATTCTCTTTCCCACTTATTAAAACTAAGAAATGAGTAAGCAGTGACAGGTGAAATGATGCATGGTTAAGACTGAAGCTTCTGTGTCTCGACTTCCAACGTCTACATCCAAGTCTTACAACCTTTGAGTTACATGAGCTTGGGAATTGGTTACATAACTTCTTTGGACTGCATTTTCCCATCTGTGAATTAAAGCTAATAATAGCTACTGTCTAAGATTGTTATGGGGGTTAACTGGGTAAATACCTGCAAAATACTTTGAAACAGTGTTTCACACAAACAGGGCATTCAACCCCCATTACTTGTTTTTAATACTTTAATGCAGAGCTATGGTTTGCTGGTCATCTCTCTTCTGAGATAAAGCTCTTTTTTTTTTTTTTTTTTTGTGGCATCGGAAATCACTAAGTTTGCTAGATTTACTTGAAAAACAGGAATACATATGAGAGAGTGCTCTTGGGGAAAAAAAATCCAAATTTATGTAGTGTCAGTATTTTTTGTATGAAACGCATTTATCACAACAAGCTATAGTTTCATCTGATTAAGCCAGAAAAAATGTATCTTTTCCTCTGTATAATCACAAACTGCAGGGAATCACAATTTTGACAGACCACAGTCTGAGTCAAATTACTCAGTGCACCAATCAGCCACATTTAGTTGTCTCCCTGTTCCCTTGAGATAAAAGTTTGATGGTGGTTGACTTTAGAAAGATTAAAATTCTTATCACCAGGTGATTAGATTTGAAGTCATTCCCTGTGAAAAATTGAAGTTATAAAATTTTAACTTTCTAAGTTCAGCGGCTGATTAGTTAGAATTTAAGTTATTAACCCTCTTAGTAAATGCTCTGAAACGTCTAACAGACTAGGGCAGAGTCTCCAGTCTCCCCTGAAGGCCCATACCATGCCAACCAACCTTTAAAAAGGACTTTATCCCCAGAGAATAAAGAAAAAATTTAGAGATCCAGAAGAATTGATTTGGGTCCACATAAATGAATTAAGAAGAGTTGACTAGAGCTGTTTAGGTCAGGAATGTAAATATATATAATATTAGAAAGAGGATCCATGATGCTTTTTCATTTCCATGTCATTTTAATATAAATTATATTCTCCCTTTTAAGTCCCCAAATACCCACCCCATGAAAGGGGACACCTGCTCATCATAAACATAGGTATTACTCATACATCATTTAATATCTCATGCTCTAGAACTAATATTCCAGAAATAATTTAGCCAAAGACTTCTCTCTAGTGTGAAATTCAATTAGGCAAAGTTGTCATAAGTTAAGCAAAAGGATCTCAGATGACAATTTTGAAGTAAATGCCTTTAGCAATGAAAAAAATTCCAGTTAAAATCCATCATCATCCTCGGGTCAGGAAAACAGAAAACACAGTAGGTACATCAACAGAGGACTTGTGATGCAGGGGAATCTGTTGCACAGGTTGGAAGGCTGGAAAAACAAAAAGGGAATCAGGAGGTAACATAAAAAGCTGTACAAAACCAGGCCAGCTGTAGGACTGAGGAAACAGCGCAAATAAATTGGGCTTTTCAGAATCTAGAGTCTAGAAGGAGTCCTGCAGAGGCAGGGCTCAGAGCTCTGAGGAGGACACACCCGGCGGTGCAGGTACCCCAAGGGGAGCTGGGGGCTGGGTCTCCACGTGCAGGAAGAAGCCAGAGGCCGCTGCTGAATCCAAGTGCTGCTCCTTGGAGGAAGCTGACAGGGACAGGAAGCCGACGTAGAAGTCCTTTAGGTCCTCGTGTCTTTCAGTCTTCCTCTGTGCCCCTCTGTTAGGACATCTGAACAGTGATCAGCTGGCAAAGACAATGGTTCATTTGCAGAGTCTCAGCCCTACTGATTCCGAGCAGAGTCGATTTGAAGGTGAGATACAATCTCTTACCAACCAGCACAGTTCTTAAAAAATAATGATGTTTGTTTACAAGTGACTTAAGAATAAGCACCAGGTCAGGAAATATCTGTATGTTGTATAAAAGTCCCAGCAGAGTTGGAAGAAAAAGCGTGGCTGTAGAAAAGGAGTCGAGAGAAAATGTGTCTCCTTACAAGTGCATTAATATTTTATAAAATACTTTAATATTACCAATTGATAAGAATTCATTCATCTTTCACACATGAAGATTGTCCTTTCAGAAAGTTGGGCAACTATATTGTATGAAAACATAGTCTCATATACATTGTAACAATAATGATCTACTTGGAAAAGCTGCCTTTTAAAGTGATTTAAAAAAAAAAGACACTTTTATTCATACAGTTAGCATATGTAAGAACATAAAAATCTAGTGTGACCCATGGTTTATAAGTATATTGAGTTGATACGTACTTCAAGTAATTCTATTTAAATGTTATTCTAAGTCTTTGTGTTTTTTAAACGTATCTTTTTCTGTACTTTTGTGTGAGTTTTCTTTGAAAACACAGCCTGCAAATTAAACTTTTTTTTTTAAATGAGAAAGATAATATGCCTATAAGAATGGTTATCAAATACTCCTTCTTTAGGCTTACTTTTGAATCTGGCTTAATTCTATAGTTTCTAGAAGGAAGGGTTAATAAAAACATAAGCCAGGTGTCAGGTCAGGACAGTGCTTCGGTGACAAAGGAAATTATTTATTTATTTAAATGTAAGTTTGTACTCATCTGCTCATCTAAACAGAGCCATATTCACTATGCACTGAACAGCTGCTTTGAAGGATACCCAAACGTCATTTCCAGATGCCCACTTTCAATCCTTACATTCTAGAAATCAGCAGTTCTCAATTACGCATCATGAATAGCATACGGGCATGTGCGTGTTGGGGTCTTTTCCAGGGTCAACCTCATAGACCCCAAATGGTGGCACCTCAAGAGCTAAGAGGCGGTGGCTGGCCTTGCTTTTCTCCATCTAACGAACCTCTGCAGTGTTTCCCCCTGGTCCTGTCCCAGGAACCCCTCCTAAACTGGTGTCAGCTGATTGGCGCCTTTGAAAGGTGAGGCCTCCCCCCAAGTTGTCTGAACCCGGGGCTGGTCACAGAGACGGAGGCTGCGTCTCTGTCAGCAGTGCTGGGTTCATAGAGAGACAGAAGTCGGGCGTAGAAGTCGGGCTGGAGCGAGACAGCAGCACGAGAACAGCAGCCTCCCGGCCACGCTGGCAGTGCCGACCTCGGGCTGTTTGTTTGTGGGCGGTGCCGTCTCTGACTTTCACAGCAACTTTCTTCCTCAGGTTTAGACAATTTAACAGATCAAGAAAGTGAAGCTCAGAGAAGTCAAGCAACATTTCTGAGAGCACGTGACAAGTCGGAAGCAAAGGTAAAATTTGAGTTTGAATTCGTCCTGTTGAAAAGCTTGTTTTCACTGCGTTATACCACATTTTTATACCGTAATTGTGGTTGTGAGACTGCGGTTCAGACTCACAAATAGATAGAGTACCTATCTATTTGCTTGCTTATCCCACGTGCAAATTTATACCTAACAACTGTCTGGGATTAAAAAGCAGGATTTTCTGTCACGTGTTAGTATTTCTGTTTGTACTTGATGACTAGGGCTTTGGGGGTCACTGAGGAGCTCCGGAGTTCCATGCTGTTCAATAAGATGATGTAGGAAAGTAAGCTCCCAGGAAAAGGCCATCCAGGTGAAGTACGCCTCCGCGGGGCCCGGAAGTGCACCTGTCCCTGTGGACGAGAGAAGGCTGGAAGGTGTCCTCCATTGCTGCTCTTTACAGACGATGCATTTGCTGCATGTCGATTACAAAATGAAGTTTACACATGATTTAGGAAAAATGATTTACTTATAATATATTATATAAGGTATAAAAATTATCTTCCAATGCACTGTCATTTTGTCCCCAAAAGCTATCGGGCGGGGAGAAGTTGCTGTAATACATATTTGTGCAGATGAGAAAACACAACAGTATGGGGTTTCTATGAAAAAGCATCAGCTTCTCACAGTGAAACACGCGACATCGAATATGAAAGAGTTGTGTTCACATCGGTGAGAACTGCTGGCTGACTGTGGAGTTAATCGGCCTGAGTTCAGACCCGGATTTATCATTCCTTATTGTGCAATCTTAGAAAAGCTACCAGACTCCCTCAGTTTCCTCGTGTGTATGATGGAACAACACCACAAACAACAGCTCTACCAAGTGTTACTGTTATTAGTCACAGAATTGCTGAGACGACTAAAGGAAGACTTACACGGAAAACCCTCAGAGTGGTGCTTACCATAGAACACTCAGTATTTTGACTAGTTACCCAACCATAATCTTGAAATTAAAAAAAAAAAAAAAAAGGTAGAAAATAAATAGAAACCAAGACAGAAATTTCTGGATATCTAACATCCATCGATTATTCTTTTTTAATGGCTTGTTTTGATTTCCTGTATTTATCCCAGTTTCATCCAGTTCAGCAAACACACTGCTGTCAGACGATTCTCCTTCAAAGACAATTTTTAAGCCGTATTTTGTCCAGAGACATTGGCATTCTCCCTTGAGTAAGATGCGAGCTCCTTCGGATGGCGCTACCCGCACTCGGAGGTCAGGATGCAAACGCCAGCCTGCTCTTCCGAGGACGCTGCAGCTACTTCTTCAGGTTCCTCGTACCTCCCGCTCAGACACGGGGCCTTGGGAGACTAGTCCCTGCCCCAAACTCTCTTGGCAGGAATTTCTCCCTGCTCCACTATTTGACAATGGTCTTCAATCTTCAAGAGCTGCTTGGAAGAGTAACTACGCATTAAGCCCCTCTTGATCTCCTTGAGAATATACTGTATCCTAACATCTAAGCTGCTAACTGCTTTATTATAAAACGTTATCTGCATTGTAGTCTCTTGACAGCTGACTGTGTTTCATCTTCCACGCGAGGTTAGCGGGAAGGAGCTAATTAGCCCTTCAAGATGGAAAGCTTAGCAAATAATTTTGAGCTTCATTTTCCTTTCTGAGCTCCTCAAAGGAAACTTCCTTCTATAAGGCTCTATAATTATGCTCCCTACTAGTTTGCCAACTTTTGTTTTCATCCCCAAAGTGCTTAGGAAGAAGCCTGGTATACAGATTGCACCAGTTCAAAACAAGCTGGCTATATTGATATTAAATGCTATGTTTTCTACATTTGTGTCTAGATCTGTGACTATTAAGGCAAAAAAAAAGTTTTTTTTTTTTTCAAAGAATGAACCAATGTAAAGCAAGATGCCTCAGAGTTTGGAGAGATGATAGAATTTGGGACTAAATAAGAATGTGCTGACTGCACAATGATGGATGCAAAGAAATGGTTTAACGTGACAGTCATACCAATGCAGGAATAAGAACTCTCTGGAAACCAGCCCTAGTCAGTCTGAAGTCTGAAGCAGGTTGAGTTTATTATGACTACCTCTGAGGAATTAAGGGCATATTAAGAAGGCATTTACTTCTTTAATAACACATACCAGAGGCCGCAATAGAAAAAGATGAGATGTTATGAGTGCCTGACCTCAGTCCCCTGGACTTGTTATTTTTATCACACTGTTGGATGCATTTGAATGATGTAAATTCAGTGAAAGAAATGTGCAGTACGATGTAAACAAGCTCATTAAGAAGACTAGTCTGGATAATTCTGCGTTAACAAAGGGCTCTGATTTATTAAACACGATTATCTATAAACACATATCTCTGGCTATTTTAACAATGTATCTTATTCTGCTACTTTATTCCACCTTTGAGAGAAATGGGGATCATTAGCTAAGTGGATAAGAAGTGGGCCAAGGTGGGAGGATGCACGGAGAGATGTGCACAGAAATGAACTTGCTTCAAGGAAGTTGGACAAAACCGAGACCTGCTTTTCACATCGTATGCAGTTAGGATTCAGAAGGTTTTAATTCTTTAACTTCCCTCCAGAGCTGGAATCTGACGAGCCGCATGTTCATCACCAAAATATCCAAACTTCATAGTAAGAGAAAATGCTCTTATTTATTTTACCACCAAAGATCAATGAATTTTTTGTCATGACTTTAAGGTAACAGGGACCAGTATCACATTTTGCAATTTATGAAGATATTCTGAGGCTGAGGAAAAACCCATCTGTGGAATTTTTAAAAGCTATCAGATTTGAAGAAAACCCAAATCCCTGAAGGAAAAAAAAGTTAGAAAAAATTGATGAACTAGGTTAAGTGACTATTCAAGAAATGTCAAAGGCCTAACTTTATTAAACACCGAGAATAATGGTTTATGGAGTCAGACCCACAAAATCTTTTTAGTGGAAAAATAAAATGCAAAACAAAAGATAGCATCTCCATCACATGGACTGCTCTCCTTTAAAAGCCCAAAGACACTGATTTCCAATTAGGTTTGTATCCACATTTTAATTATCTAATCAAATGATACTTAATGACGGCAAATCAAACATTGCAAATGTCTATTTTTCCAATATGATGCATTAAAAATGGCATGTGTATAAAATCAGGTACAAAAAAATCGTATTTCCAACGCAGCACACCAACGTCGAGTTAGGCAACCAAACAAAGTGCACTTGGACAGAAGTGGAAGCTCAGTTCAGAGTTTCAAAGGTGTTGCACATAATCACGACCTGCCTCCCAGACTTTGCAAGTGAATTCAAACATTGAGAAATGAAACAAGAAGTTCCTTTCAAATTGACTGACACGGTATATAATTACCCTATCAGAAAACATCTTATGGGATTAATAAAGCACTTGTGCGAATAATATTTGAATTCACTCTATCAAAAAATAAAGTTATTTATTAAGAGAAATTTATTTGAAACATCTTGAAAGTCTTGAAGTATCTCATTTCTTATCCACACGTGTCTTCCCATTTGAATATAAACCAAATGTTGATACTCAGGTGACACGATTCCGATGTAGCCAGTAAATAGGAATTTTTTAATGTGTTGATAGATTTCAGTGCTGGCCTTTCAAGACTTCCCTGCAGGGGACGTGCAGGCATGTGGAGCCCCACACTCCCAACCGAGATCCAGCATCAAGAGTTGAGCCCCAGGACCAGAGGATGCCTCCAGTCCCCTGCCTCGGAGTTACCACTGACTCCTTTTATGATTGTGCAATGCCCATAGTTGTACCTTCCAGCATTACCACTGAAGAAGTCTGCTCTTCACTTGAAATATTGTTTGCCCATGGAGCTGCTGTGTATTAAATATGTGTAAGCAGTTCATTTTAATCATTACGCTTAGTGCAGCTGGATTTTTTTTTTTTTTTAAGTCCCTGATTTCTGGTGCAAATGTCCTGTTGGTGGCGACCCAGCAGATCAGCACTCCACACCTTCAGGAAGAACTGGAGACAGAAGGACTGTGGACAGTGTGGACAGTGTGGACAGCTCAAGGACAGTGCATGGTAAGCGCTTCACATGGATGTCATACTTCTTTTGAAATTATTCATTCATAAGCGTAAAGGGCCCTATGAAGATTTCTAAATAGAGACAGTGATACAAAATATGGCTAATCACCTTAAAAAAATCTCTGGACGCATTAACTTTGAAATAAAGGGCATGACAATAGGCCTGGGAATAAATGAATTAGCAAAGTCAAATAAAAAGGCTAAATTGTGGCATAATCAATGTGTATAAAATACGTAGCAAAACAATAAGAACAATTTCCTTATAATGTTCAATGTATTTTTTTCTCTTCATCAGTTTATCAAATTCATGGAAGTAATTATTTCTGTAGATTGATATTTTTTCAATACAGACTATTCAGAATTGCTGTGATGATTAATTTTTCTATCATCAAATTTAATTTTCTTTCTCATTTATTTGTTTTTTTTTTAACACATGTCAAGTTGAATGCCTAACAGGGATGTATGTGAGTAAATCATGTCCTGGGTCTGTAGCGCCTGCTTGAGTTACCAAGGTGGAACTGTGATAGACCAGATGGCCTTGCTATCGGAAGGACAAACTCCTAGAGAATTTAGCAATTTTGGAAATGATGGTAAGCAGATTTATAGTAATTTGGTGTTTAAAAAAATTTTTTAATTATTTCCCAAGAATGCACACTCAATATTTTAAAAGTATCCACCTACTAAATCAAACTTTAGAGTGTTTATATAATTCAACAGCAATTTAATATATTATAATATTATTTTTCTTTATTTATATTAAAGACATCATAATTAGTAAGTCTTCAGCAATCATATGTGTGTCTAAGTATAAGGAACAACTCCGAATGGTTTAATTTGGGTCATAAAAGGGCCTGTGATTTTAAAACATTTAGAAAAGACCTTCCTATTCTAAAAGGAGAAAAAAATATTTCACAAAGTTTTAGGGAAATCTGTCTGAAGAAGTCTGCTTTAATACTAAGGGACATCCTGTAGCCTAAAAGGTGGAAAGGGTTGATATAAAGTGTGTTCTTACGTAAGTCAGTTTTTAATCACTCTAATAGAAGAAAACATTTTTCTTAACTCAAGTTAGGAAATTATTATACATTTTTATATATCTTTATATAAAAAGTTACAAGTAGCAAGCATATGACACAAGGAAATGGAAGAGTAACAGCGGTATTGGAGAATGCATGCTTTTTACAATGTGTCTCATAAAAAGGATATTTTTCCAACTCAAATATCCAGTACTGACATGCAGGGTATTTTCTCAAACTGCCAATTCAATCATATTGCTAAGTGCTTAATCAAAAATCATTTCTGTTGAAGGGTATGAATGGCAAAATACCTGATTTCAAAACTATTTCTGAAACTCGATATCTTCCTTTGATTAAAAAAAATCAAAAACAAAAAGGAAATAGGGGTATATGGGAAAGACCAAAAAATGAGATTTTTTCTTATTGCAGTCTAGTAATTTTACTCATCACTTTTGGCTGTATTTAATCATAATACAACAACAGATGTTTATAGTCCATAAAACCTCTAGCTGGTGTTTCCATGGTCCATATTCTCACTTTTCACTGTAGCACGTTCAAAATCACTCTGGAACGCACTATTCTCAAGCAGTCTATATAATGAAAACAATGTACATGTAACACAAGGTTCATCCAAAATCGTGTTTTTTCACATATCACACAATGTACAGTTACCTAACAAAGACATAAAACAACATAGAAACAAAGTGAAACTGATGGTAAAAATAAAGTTGGGATAGTCTTAATCAGCAACTAATTTCTTCTTCAAGTTTCCAGTAAATCTCAAAATGTATTTAAAGACTAAGGAGCACTTGGTGGCCAGCAACCAAATTACGAAATGAACATATCATTGTGCAGCTGGGATGTCTTGCCGAAGGAATAACAAATGTCTGTAATTCTTAAGTTTGGGTAAAGGCAGTGGAATGAATTTAGAAATATGTCCACTTTTCACAATTCACTATAGAATTTTCTTTTCACAGTCCCCATGTTTGTATAAATAGTTCTTCTCTGAAAATAAAACACAGTTAAAACATTTTCTCCCAATGAAATACGCATACAAAGACACCAATTTATCACGGTAATATAGAGCATGGAATTGCATTCACCTAATTCAAGAATAGTTGATAGGTCTGAAGAGTTTTGAAGAGATTAACTGTCAAGCAAATTTAATTGGAGACAAATTAGTCTGATAGAGATATTGACTATCAAGTGCTAAAAATAAAGCCGGTGTGATACCCAACGACAAAATAAATGTACACAGAGACAACTAGTATTTATGGAACAGTTTACATCATCAAGCATTCAAATTTTATACCATAAAATTTGACATAACATGCTGCATTTAATTTTGATGAAATAAGCTACATAGTCATGCAAACGTAAGAGTGCACAAATTGAATAAGTCCCACCAAATGTTTAGTATATGCGTTTTGAGCAGAATGTTGCCAAATTAAATCAATACAATTATTACCAGTTTTACACATTGGCTTCAGTTATACTGAGAAAGTATTCGAGTTTTTAATTATGAAAATCTTGGGCTGCTTCTGGTATTTGTTTTAGTTCACTAATTTTTGTCTCTTTACCTTAAAACATGTAAAATTTGACTTACTGACTTCTCGTTTTTAATAACGTTGTGGTACAACGCCTGATGGTAAGAATATTAACATTTATTTTAAAGATACGTCTACTAAGAGGCATTCTTCCATCAGCATTGAATCTGTTATATTTCAAATTGTAAGGTGTTGTGAAGCACGTATCTCGAGAAATAATGAATAAATAGCACATTCCCTAAAAAACTACAAGACAATCGCAACAAAACAGAACGGAACGGAACAGAACAGAACAAACTGGGAGAAGGAGCCGAGGGCGTTCGCTTACCTTGAATTTTCTTTTTAGACCCTAGTTGTGTTGTATTCAGATTCATGTTTGCTTAGAGACCCAATGAGGCAGAACCTGGAATGTTATGGCTATTTCATTCAACAAAGTAATATTTTCACAAAAAAAAAAAAAAAAATTCACACGTGTATTTACTTAAAAGCATTCCTAAAAATTCATAAAACGGTGGAAATAGATTTTTTTTCCCATCAGCATGCAAAAATATTAAACCAACTAAACATAGTTCAGGTTTTGAGGATGTAAAGTGAATTGAGAAAGTCTGTACGTTCATAAAATAAACTGAATGCTAGTAAACATGCAAAACAAAACATGAATAGATTGGATCTGGGGATTCAAAATAATTTTTTTCTAAATTTAAATTTTCTTTCCTCAAGACTTTTCATTTTAGGGCTAATAACCAATATAGATAATATTGTCTTCATATTAAAAGGAAAATGTTTCTACTAATCCTTGCTACATTTAAATATAAATGTTTAGTATTTCAGCGTACCATGCTATCATATGCAATTTGTAATAGAAGTATTATGTGATACGTGGAAAAAAGTATTGTCATTTTCATACCAAAAATATAATACATTATATTGCAAAATATGTTATTTTTACATTAAAATTATTCAACAAGATGGGTTAACCATCTTGGTAAGGCAATTATTTTGAAATATCATTTCATATCTTAAAATATGTAAATATCAATTGGAGTAATGTTTATGACCATGTGAAAGCAAATTAGCAATATAAATTTGTAATATAAATTAAAACCATAATCTTCATACAAATAAATATTATTATGTATAGAAATAAATGAAATCTCTTTGGTCTGTGTGTGCTCACACGCGTACACGTGTACAGAAATGGGATAACAGGAAGAGCATAGACAGCACGGAAAAAGGAAAAGAAGGGGCGAAAGTTGAGACGCTGTGCTTTCAACCACCAATAAAAAGAGAAACTGAAATATGAAGACAAAACAGAACACGATATCCTGGAAGCATTTCGGTCCTCAGGTTATAGTGGTCATCAAAAAATCTACTGATACTGACCGCTGGACGGCTTTGTCGTGTCGGGACAGCCTGTGGCTGGTGGTGGGCACCTCCTCGAGCTCGTCAATGTCACAGGCGTCTGCAGCATCCTGGGAGTAGTTGTGTTTCATGACGAGGATGTTTCTTCTGTTCACGGGCGGGACGAGGGGCTTGGCGGGCTGCGGGGGCATCTCCGTCAGGACGGAAGCGTCTCTCGTGCTGAGGCTGCCGCGGCTGCCTTTCGTGCTGGACAGTTGTGATCCACAGTGATGGTCATGAACACACTTGGAAGAGGACCTCCTCAGTTTGTGGTAGTTTTCAAAGTCATCGGCCACATCTGCAAAGTCAGCTGTAGCTCCTGTCCCTCTGAGGGTGCATAACTCATAATGAGGAGGCTCAAACACCTCCTGGAAAACGGTCTGGTCAAAGTCCGATTTCCTTTGGACATATTTTTTACGAGGCTGTTTGATCTGCACAATGACAGAAACGATAATAAGGATGATCACAATGCAGGAAGTCACGCCAATGACAGTCCCACTGGTGTTGGTCAGCTGGTCCAGCAGGCTGGCTTTCCTCTTCTCTACAGGGTGAGGAGGGCGAAAACAACAAACGAACAGACAAGAGACAACCCACCACGCGTTAATACGGTAGTCCAAGCGAACGCCGAGAGCCTTAAAATGAGAGAGCTGTGCGTTACATTTTGTGCTGCCCTGAGCGTAAACACAGGTCTTTAAAAAGAAACACAGCTTCACTTTTCACAAGAGCCCTATCTTCCAGCCTTAGAAACAGCCCTCTCGTTGCTGCACCCCTACTTTAAACTAAGTATGTGTTTTGGAGGAGGTCTTACAAAACCTTCAGGATGACATTTAGGACTCAACTGGGATGTTAAAAGTAGTAAGTTTCTATTCTTCTCACTGGATAAGAAAACCTCCAAAGCCCACTACTGGGGACAAATATTGTTCTGAACGTATCCTGGTGTGGATCACTGAAGGCGAAGTGACAGTAATATTTTGATACTGAAAGGTGATTACACTTTAAGACAGATGTTTCTAGAATGGTGGCATGGGGGCTCCTGTGAGCCTTTTCCCCAATGAAGTAATCAGTTATGGTAAAAATTAAAACAAACAAAAAACATGTAAGGTTCTTAGAAATTGTCCTAATGGCACATATTAGGTACCTTTAGTCAAGAAAATCTAAATTTCGTTAGGAACAGGGCCTTTGAGGTCCCCCCAGTTCATCCAGATGGAAGCTCTGCTCAGGGAGGTTTCAGACAACACAAGGCCCCTCCCCCTATGGCCCCCAGCCTGGAGCTAGTGTCTCCCCAGGAAGGGCAGGACACCAGCACTTCTCAGTGCCCTTTCCACCCCCAGATCCACAGGCAGGAGCGTCTGAGATGTTGGGGCTCCCCTCCTCCCCCCAGGCCCCACTGCTAGCACAGAGGGTCTATGCCAGGCACACAGGTTGAGAGTACAGGGCCCCAGTCACACCAGGGCAGTGGTGCAGAGATGTGGCCCCTGGAGAGAGGCAGGCCCCAGGAACCATGGGAGCAAACCCACTGTAGGCAAGTAAAACTGACTGTGACCACTGACCATGAACAGCCTGCATTCAGACTCTTCACAAACTATCCAATTTCCGATCCGTTCCCAAGTGGTTCATTGGACACAACATGCATCACTGCCCACATCCCCCCTCAGAACAGCTGCCACTGGATCTGCTCTTCTTACTGACTCTGTGAACCACGGGTCCTGTGGCAATGCTCTCGGCTTCTGTCCACAGAGGGCATTTTAGTAAAAGATGTTGGACTTGAAGCATGAAGAGTTATTTGCCAGTTTCTTTTCCTTTGCAAATTGGTTAATACTGGATCTGAACAAGAGGACACGTGGCGCTCTGAACTTAACCAAAATATGCAACATTCATAACCAAGCCAAGGGTTTCTCTCTACGTAAACAAACCTTTTTCTACAGGCTACAGAAGGGATCTGGCACGTTGGGAGCCATTCGCACTGGAAAGACGAAAAGCATTTTGGTGGGAAGACTGAAGTCAAGGTAAGTGGTTTGAGGTACTCGAAAGCTGTAACGTTCCTTTACACCTTATCTCTAGACTATGTGCACAATGTCAGGTGAAGACAGACTGGAATTGAGCGAGAAATACAGCCACAGATGAAGGGGCTTCCGATAGGAAAGCCTGCATTGCGTGAAAAGCGCCGAGGCCCTGTCCATGGTCCTGCAGGCTCCAACAAGGAGAATCTCCAGTGAGCACCAAGTGTTAACGATAGTCCACCGTGCACTAATGAATGTGGAACCTTCTGGTTACATCACAAGCAGAAGCAAGGAAGAGGCTTACAAATCAGTTATAAGACATACAGGAAGTTCATAAAAGGCAGTATACAACCTATTGTTAACACTGTCTACAACAGAGAAACATCGGATAAACTTCTTCCCGCGCTACAGGTAGACGGATTTTGCAAATTTCGGGGGCTAATCATTACCTTTACAATGATTTTCGTCCCAAGGGTACACACAGTTCTGGAGTCCATTGCAGACCAATGTGTTGTTAATACACATGTTACTGTGGCAGAAGAATGTATTGCCTTCGCAGGGAGCTACAAAGGAGAAGAAAAAGGCAAGGAAAAAAGTTTTACCTGGGGCTCAGTTACAAATCACTCGCACTGCAAATCTAAAAACAAAAAGATTAGTATGATAATTTGCCGTCAAATTGAGGTAAATGATGAAACGACATTCTATTCTCAGAAGTGTTGCCGTAGGGGTAATTATTTCTTGTGTTACTAACAGAGCCGGCATTCCCCTTGACGTGAGCAGCTTATAAAACAGGCACACAAGGTTTTCCATCATAAAAATGAAGTGAATTATCCATATGAGTTCTTTTTTTTTTTTTAACTTGGTGCATTCATTTAGCAAAACATAAGTGCCTACCACATGCATAACATAATGCCTTACACTGAAATTCTGTAAGTGTACATTTAATTGTACTGTGCAAAAATTTTAGTTTAATGGAAATATTGAAATATTTTTGGAAAGTATACACTTACAAAATATTAATGAAGGAGATATATATTAAACAAAACCCTATGATATTGTTTAAGCATATGAAAGATGCAAAGAATGTTATGAAATTTCAGAACAAGGGAAAATCCATCCTGAACAACATAAGAAAAATATGTATTATACTCAGCAACATTTAACTTACATACTACTTTAACCTACTTTGCATATATTTCACACATTCTACTAACTTTAGGTACAATGGTCCATGAGCTCCAGGTTGCCACGTTTAGGGCACTGGGAGGTAAAATAAGAACTTTCAGAAGTATATAATTTGGCTGCAGAAATATGAGAATTAGAGATGAGTTTAATATAGCAAAGCATAACGTTAGGAATGACTTCAATATTAGAAAAAATACATTTCTTTCATTATCAGAGTAGTAAGATGTTTAGAATAATGACTCTCTGGAGTAGTACGACATTAGGAATTACAGTTTACGGACAACGCTTTAAAGTAATTTCTGTTTTTACCTTTGTAATCATCCCACATATCTTATAAGATGCAATTTTAGTGTTTCTTTCAATAATGGTTCTGTGACCCTTTAACAGATAGGCATTCTAGAAAAACATCAGGCACAAAACACAGAATTTACAGTGGTTAATCAACAGGAAAGTTTTATTAATGATCAGTCATGTTATCATTAATTTTTCACCTTCAAAACTACATATTGCAGGGTTTTCTTTTTTAAATAAAGTTTCTTTCTTTAAATGTATTTTCTGTATTAATCAAAATTGTTAGGAAAATACTTTGCATAAGGTCACAATATATTTTAACATTCCTAGAGGAATCATTTTTTAAAAAATGCTCGTCTTGAAAATCAAAAGTATGGCAAAGATGAGTAACTTGAGCCCGGGATTCCTCGGACTGTCCACGCCCTCCCTCCCAGCCCCAGTCCTCAGAGGAAGAGTTTCTTCCTCCCTCTACTTGATTTGCCTGTGAAGTCCCTGGTTAAAGAGTAAAAAAGATGTAACAGTCATTTTGAAAAACAAAGTACTAAAGGGCAGAAAAGATGCAGATCCAGTAGATAGTCATTTTGAAAAGTGTCATGATTAACATTTTATTTGGCTCCTGCTTTCAACACGGTGTAAAACTTTTATCATGTAAAATTTAACAATCCAATATACTATTGCAAAGATCTGCTTTTCAGTAAGGAACTAAATTTGAATTACTGTCGTCAGCCATAATGGCTTTTGCAGAACTGATAAGGTCTGTTAAGCAGATAATGAATGTTGTCAGAATGTGTACACAGAACAGAAAGGAGTTTTCTGCAAATAGATTAGAGCAGCTGCAAAATGCTTTAGTGGGAAATGTAAAAAGCACTCAGAACCTGATAAATTGCAGCGGTTTGTAAAGTACAGTTAATCCATCAAATAAAGAATACCTTTAGAGGAGCATACGGATTAAATGACCTTCCAGAATGAGTTGGAAAAGATATTACAATTACTATTAAATAGGGTGGCTTTGGGTTTTTTTAATTTAAATATAGACATAAAAATGACTTTGCACACTGTAAGTGATTGAACGAGAACAGTATGTTGGTAAGAGCACTTGAGATCTGAATTCCAAATCCTCCAAATGTAATTTTGTTTCTGTTTCTGCAGCTTAGTAGAAGCAAAAATGTTTACAAAATGCCAATCAGCGTGCCAGTATCCGTCATCATTAAATATCGGTGGTTTGACTGGGAGTGGAACTGGTAATCCCGGACTGCCAATGAATCAAGTTCCCGACACAGTTCTTTACATCAAATAATATTCAAATGAGCCAGTTAACTGGAGTCATCCTCACTTTTTAAAAAGTATTATTATTCAGGGCACCACTCCATCTTTTCCTCCTTACCTTTGCTAACATTTATGGAACCGCTTTGCCAGCAACAAGCACGCAAACAAAAACAAAAAAGCAAATCTTGCAGTGGCTGAGAAACAAATGTATCATGAGTTACACCCTTTGAACAAAAACTAATTGTGTCTCGTAGACACCCAAACTAAAACAGACTGGATTCTGAAGCTTCCTTATAGTGCACGTCTGAATATTTCTCTCCTAGACATACAGATATCTAGTAGTTCATTAAAGATTTTCATTTCTATCTCCTGCTAAAAATATAAAATGACACCGTCTTGCCTCCCAAATCAAGCTAGGTTCTCACTGCTCCTTCAAGGATGCCCGATGCCTAGGCTCTGTGCATAAACATCTCCCACTGCTCTGTGCACACTCCTCGGATCGCTGGTTCAGCGGCCACACCCGGCTCCCTCCCTCTCTCTGTCCTGGAACATCCCCTCTCCACGCTGCCATTGCAATCATATCAGAACTGTGTCAACTAGACAGTTTTGAAATAACTATTCCAATCCACTGGAAAATGACTTTTTCCTTAAGTCCTATTCTACTAACAATTTTTAAAAGGGTTTCACACTTAGTATATGTTTATCATCTTTCCCTGCAAGTTCTTATATGGTTTAATATCTCTAAGCATGTAGTAAATATTCAACCACAGTAAAACATTCAGTGTTAATGTTGAATATCAAGACGACTCAGTTATTGTCATAATATTCAATTTATTATATGATAGTAAATATTCAGATATTCCATTAATTCAATTTTGAATTGATTAACGTCACGGAGCAAAAGTTTCGTTCTGGTCAGGCTGCTTCCATGAGGATCCCAGAGGGCGGGAGACTCTCACAGGTGTGTCTCCTAGGGGAGAATGAAACCTCTGAAACCTCAATGCCAAGGTCTTCCAACACGATACAAACGGTGACATTCTCAGAAACTAAGACTCACTCGTTTATTTGGCTGTCTTGCTCCTAACAGCTGAGGAATCACGTAGCCCACCCATTTTTAGAGGACTTACCCTACGTGGAAATTCAATGCACATTGTCAAAAGCTATCGCATCTTAAGAAGCAGCTCCTTTATTTCCTAAAATTATCTGGAAGACACTCAAAATTAAGGTTTACTTATAATAAACTGGCAGCTAATGAAGTAAAATTATTATCCTCAAAACTCAGAGAACCTCACACAGGTGGTTCTGCTGATCAGATGAACCTACTTACTTCTGGGACTAGGTCCTCTGTTGCTTTCAGAATAACAAATACAGCCTCATATTGATGGTAAGAACTAATACATAGAAGAAACTATTTGCATGGCTTTTTGTCTCTGAATTATTAAAAGCGCACTTAGACATAATGACCGCAACTATTGTAACCTCACTAAGGGTTTATTGAACATCACCATTTTATTATCCAGATCTAATGCTACGTGTTTCTTTTTAAGACCAAAACTACATGGAGTGAAGTATTGCAGTTAGCCAAAAGAATGTCCTACGTGTAGGCACAGCACTGCTCTTTTTTTTAAAAATTTTTTGGGGGGCAGGAGGTAATCAGGTTTATTTATTTATTATCTATTTTTGATGGAGGTGCTGGACATTGACCCTAGCACCCTGTGCATGCCATGCACACACTCCACCACTGAGCTCTCCCCTCCCCCTCCTTTTTTTTTTGTTTGTTTGTTTTACAATATCGCTCTTGATATAAGTCATTCAGCTAATACAGAAAATGGGTATTTTAACTCTGCACAATGAGTCTTCCCACTCTGTCCCCTCCTCTCTCATGCACCAACACACAGGCATTTGGGCAAAGTATTCTTTCTGGACCAGGTTAAGTGTACGTGAACCTGAAACCGAGTGCTTTTCCAGGCACTTCATCCTGGGGTCCTAGAGTCCTGAGCGCGTCACAGAGGGTGGGGCTGCGTCTCCGGCTCTACGGAGCCATCGTCCCTAAGGAGGGGGCACTCAGTTACCACATCTACAAAACAGAGAGACAGATAACACCTACCTAAGTGATTTAATTATGCCAAGAACGCAGGATAGTCCTGGCCGTATGGATTCAAGCATTAGAATGTCTCGCAAGCTGTTCTAAAGAACCAGGATTGCACAGAGGCTGTGGTCAAAGTGTCTGAGATTGAATCCTGGGTTCAATCCCAGTTGTGTGACCTTAAGCAGATTTTACTTAAATTTTGTCAGTTTTAGTTTACTTCTATATAATGGGGCTAAGTTAAGGAGATACATGATATGAAAAGTTAAGTGATTTATATTAAACTTCCGAATTCGTACAGTGAGGCTAGTCATTCACAGCCCGCTTGTTAAGACTAAACGAGAACGCAAGTTTGAGTAAACCGCACAGAACTTCTTACAGAAGAGCATGATGCAGTAAATAAAGAAACGCTGTTTAAGAAGATGAGTTACACAGAGAACTGTTGTTTTTTCATGTAACAAAAATAGCAGATAGTTATTCTTTAGGTAGTAAAATAATATTGTAATAAAAACAGCATAATTAAAAGGGTTTCACTACATAGACCTGTAAGATACTACGCCTGGGAGTAATATTTAAAATTTAACAACCAGCACTTCATGGGAACCCACCAACCAGCGTTAAATAGATGCTGATGGTCATGTCACAGGAGGGGATCTCAGCCTGCCTGTGTGCACCAGCTTTATAACATCCCAGTTTACAGCCACATGCAAGAAGCTGGGAAAAATTAATTAATGCATAATGAAACATCTTTTTCTCAAAAATTACTGGGGCATGCTTGTTTTAGTAATTTTTCTAGCGTATCTTCCTCCAACACACCATGGGTTTCACAAAAATTCAATCCCAAGGGCTAAAGGGATAACTCCCTTCTATGATTCAAAAAGTAGTTTTAAATTAATTCTGATATTACATGAAGTAGCCCAATGATAGGTAATATGAATAATTAATGTTACAGTTTGCAGAAATTAAGGTTTTTATCCTCTTGCTCTCCTAAGTCATGACGTCAGCATAGTAATACATTTGAATGTGAAAGTGGAGTCAGCGATACACCAGAGGCCATCAGCTCCAAGCTCTTTTATGCTATGTCTGCTGCACTGTTTACGTGTAAAAAGAAAAAAAAAAATCCCGTCTATAACCAGTCTCCATTTTTTTATATGCAAGTACACAATAACCACACCTTTCTAAGATACACCCAGGACTTTCCTAAAACTAAGACTTCCTGAGTTATTTTAACATCTTGTGGGGTACAGTCCTGTGCTGCACTCATGCCCAGTATGAAATATCATTAAAGTTCAACTTTTAAAACAAAACAAAACAGAATTTATGACATAGCTCCTATAGCGAATGGAGATTTTAGCATGAGTTTGCACTGTCTTATATAAGGAAGGAGTAGACGTCTACGGTATCTGTGGTGCCCCGTCATTCACAGGGTAACAAGACCAGCGAGATAATATGCATTTTCCAACACCAAGTTGGAAAGAGAGAGATTCAGATCTCATCCTGGAAAACCAAGAGAAGCAGCATGTAGACAAGAACAGCCTTTTGGTTCCAGTATAAACCCGGGGATGCTCTGAAGTTTTGAGTGATCCTATGAATTTGAGGCTTGGATAAAAGTGGCATTTGTCCTGCAATTGTACTAACAGTTTTCAATATAGAGAAACATGGTACACAGATACAGATTTTGAGATTATCTAAAGGTCCTTTAAGCTAAAATTTAAAATTCAAATTTAAAATCTCTTAAGTGAACATTTATCCAAATATCCCATAACAGATTATCTGGAAACACAAAATTTAACTCAACGCTTTGCTCTGGCAAGGAAGACGCATACTGCGCGTCACAGGACTGGAAAATGCAGTGCGTTCCTGCGTATCTCCCTTCTAGTGATGCCAGTGCCTTGTTCAGAGAATTCATGCACCAAGAAGCCTGTTTAACTTTGTTTAATTCAAATATCTCCAATTTTATTTGTATACAACTTAAAAGACAATATAAAAACAAAAAAAGGTTACCAAGCGTTGCCTAATGTTCAAAAATCTAATAGTGGTAAGATTCTTAATTCTTAAGGGGTCATAGAATAAAAAGTATGGGGAATTATGAAGGTATAAAGTTGGCTGGAAAAAGCAAATCATTTTAAATTATAAAGCCTCACATGCAAACATACATATGGAAAATTTTACTAGAAATACTGAGACGAAATGTTAGCAATGACTATTTATAGGATATTTACAAGTTATACTTAGTTTCTGCCGAGAAATCTTCCATATATACGGATATGTGTGTAAACACAACAATATACACACATACAGTTACTTTTTATGACTGGAAAAATCTGATAAATTTTCATGAAAAAAAGTTAAATATTAATCCAAATAAGTCAATTTTCTATTTCAAATTTTAACCAGTAAAAGGATAGTTTTAAAATAACATTTCTACGTTATTATATCTAAAGATACCTAATTAAATCAGTAGTTCACTGAACTCATTGCTTTCTTCGGAATTTTTTTTTAAATCCACGTATGTTCCCTTTCTGACCACTAGGTGGCGAGAGTGCACCATACTTCGGTGAAGGAGCGTTTCAATCCTTCGTGATGCTTAAATCACAAACGCATCTGCTACAAACAACTTTTATACCTATATACTGCTGATTCTCAAGGAATAAACACTATTAGGGGATAACCAAACGATTTTGTGGCCCATCTTAATTAGGTAAAGGAGGAGAAGAGAAAGAAAGGCTGCCAGGTACTCAAAATAAAGGGAGTTTTACTTTAAAATATAAGAAAGCATCACAAAACATATCATAACGTTAAAGGTCTAATCATGGATGCACCATCACTTTTCAGTATCATGGCACGTGCTTATAAATATCGTTCTAATTCTGTAATTAAGAGGCATTTAACTTATAATTGCTATTCGATGCTACCACCACCCACCACCTTTCTTTTCAAGTCCAGAAATCCACAAAACACTACTCAGGCAAAACCAAAACAAAATGGAAATAGAAACTGGCAGATTTCTCTCTGAAACATTGATACTTCAAATACCTGTGCTTCATGGCTAATAAAACTATCATTGCTAGAGCAGTTCAAAGTCAAATTACATCATATTTCCTCAAGATCATGTGGAAATAGAAGGGATTCGCGCTCGATCCGATTTTCCTTTAAACATCACTTTACCAGCTGAAACCTGCTGGGAGCTTTCAGTCAGATGCCACCCCCTAGGTCTCCCAGCCCCCAGCCCAAATCCTGCGTCCTTCCACAGGCAAGTCCTGGCTTCTGGCTTCCCTCAGATCACTTCCTTTTAACATCTTCAGTTTGAGGTTTGTCAAAAGCTCACCCAGCCATGTGCTGACCTGCACACACACACACACACACTCACGGTCACTCAAACTCACACTCACACACACACTCACATCTTCGAGTCTCCTCCTTCCATTCCTTTGTATTCTTCGTTTCTTCCCCAGTCATAACGTGGATGGAAATGGTCACGGAAGCGTGTGGAGAGGCATCAGGACGAGGAAGCAGCTTGGAGAACCTGCCATGCCACTGCTTCACATCCTGCTTCCAGCTCTTACCAGCCCTGAAGACACTGAGTTATTAAAACTTTCTGACACTCAAGATGTTCCAGAGTCTATCACTTCCTTTGAGAGATGGAAACAAAGCTTAAAATTATTATTATTATGTAAATACGATATGTACATGCATTATATGTTTAGGTAATGAATTTATACTAAACAGCAAAATCTGGCATACTTAAAAATTCAATTGCTTTTACTCAATAATAACTTGCATCTTTCAGGTGACAAAGGCGATTCTCCTCGCCCCCTCAGGCCTCCTGGCTGGTGGCTACAGACCCTGCAGTCGGTCTCCTGGGGTCACAGCAGACCCCTTGTCCTCTGTACACAGCCCTCTCCTGGGGCATCTCAGTCCGACTCAGACATTGGACACTCTGTCTCCTCCTGGGCTCACACTCCGGGCTCTGGCTCCTTTCTGAGGTCCAGATTTGTACTGCGCGTCCAAAACTCTCCCTAACATCTCCACCTGGCATTCTCACGACCGCCTCAAATGGAGTATGTCTGGGGAGGGGGGCTCACGGAGAAGGGTTATCACCCTACTCCTCTTAATCACCCCCCTGCCTCCACCCTCCTTCCTGATGTTAAGAGACCTGACTAGCCCCAGCCCCTTGGCCGCTCAGGCTAAAGGCTCAGGGTCATCCTCGAGTCCTTTCTGCTGCCCACCCCCACCCCACATCCACCGTCCTGTGGCTGTACCAGCCCTCTCTCAACCCCACGCTCCTGGCAATGTCTCCGTTTTCAGGACTGAGTCACCTTTCACCAAACAGTCCCCTACACGGATCCATGGACACAGTGGCCAGAGAAGCCTTGCACATTCAAGTGTGAATCTGATCGAGTCTCACTCCTTTTAAAACACTCCAAAACCTTCCCAATAAAGCCAGATTAAATTCCAGACTCCTCAGTGCACCTTTGCGAACCCAAACCTTTCCTCTTTACCCGGCTTCCTCCTGAACTTCAGTCACCCACCACAGCCTCAGGGCACTCGGGGCCACACCCCTCACCACCACGTTCGTTACCCCACGTTGTGTATGCCCACAACGCTTACTAGGATTTGAGCTCATCCTTTTTTAATTAATCCACTTGTCCATGGTTTGCGTCCTCTTGTAAGAATAAGAGGCAATGGAGCTCTGCTCACTGCTTTATCACCAGGTGCCATCTTGCACGTGCTTGATAAACCCTCGTCAGCTAGCTAGCAGACCAAACTTCTTTATGCAGTAAAACGGATACAAAGTGCCATCTTCTCATTAAATTCAAACAATGATTTTTAATTTTGGAGCAATAGCTAAGCTCCTCCTAATGAACCTGATAGAAGAAAATATCTGAAATATCAGAGATCTCAGTTAGCTGTAAGCATCCAAGTCAGGATTCAAAGACTTCAGACACGGGATCCAAAAGCCTTGCTTGCTGCTAAGCATCATTTTTAATGGCAGAATTCTAATTACAGAAAAAGAGAACGTGAAAGAAAATATCAAATATATTTGGCCATGAGAATTGTCTCCCAAAATGAATGTTTTGCTTTATTTTTCTCAAAATAAATAGAAAAAACTCCCTGCCACCGGGCTTTAAACATAAAATGGCCCTTGGGCTATGTATGCAATTAGAGAAAATGCCATTTTATTTGAAAAACACTGACAAGATTTGAGGCCAGAAATGGATTGCTGCATCTTCTCTTCATTTTTTATTATCTTCATATTTTTTTTGAAAAATCAATATCTGCTCCCAAAACTCTCTGTTCCAATGTGACAGTTATCGGTCAAAATATCCAGCATTATTATTAAGATATATCTTAATCTTTTTCTAATACAAAAACTTCTGCTCGCCATCTAATTCCACTCCCAATCATGAGGTCCCCTCCATCTCTCTGCTAGAACTGCATATTCCTACTGTTCCAAAAGACATGCTATTACGAGAAGAGAAACTTCTTCATGGGAAGATTAAATTTCATAGGGAGAGACCGTTCCTTTCCTCGCAGGGGGCGTGAAGCACAGCATGGTTTATCCATTCCGCTTGATGCTGAGGAATTATTATACACTCTACACCATGATTTTGTCTGCCTTGGGCCGGCCATCCGGTGATTATCACAGTGTGCCGTTAGACGTGCCTCTAGGGCCAGTGCGTAGGAAACTGTAGCTCATTCGGGTCTGCACTCCGATCGTTATGAGGACTTGAACACGTGGCCCAGGGTTTGCTCCCGTGACTGGGGCACACACACCTGCGGCAGTGTGTGCAGTCAGTGCAGCCTCGCGGCTTGGTTAAAGGTATTACTTGTATTTGGCTTCATTTCTGAACACGCCAGCTCCCCAAAGGAGGACTTGCTGCAAATCAGGATAAGAGCCAAGCAGCATCAATGGACCGCCACAGCTTGTGACTCTGGTAGTTCGGAGACTGACAAATCGGAATGATAATTTTCTTTCTCCATAGCACATACATTATTTACTTTCACTGACAGACATAAACTCCAGGAGCTGTGAAGCCAGAATCAAGGAGATCAATATATATTATCCCCAAGGATCCTACCAAAAAGTTCAGGGAATTTCCCAGTGTGATCAGAGCTGGGAATCCATTGTAGGCTGCAGGGATGATTTGGGCTAAAAGAATAGGTTATTAGATAGCAGTGTGGTATCCTGAACTGCGGGCGTAAGCATCACCCCTCCAAAAACACTCTGATGATCAATTAGTATTTTCTGAATTTGTAAATGAGTCTTAATTTTTCCAATAAAGAAAATAGTGTATAATTCAATATCCTGTAATAACCTATAATGGAAACAATCTGAAAACATATTTGTATATGTATAACTGAATCCACTTTGCTGTACACCTGAAACTAACACAGCATTGTAAGTCAACCATATTTCAATTAAAAAATAAATAATGTATATACTCCTGTTTCTTTAGATTTAATAAATCCCTTCAGAAAGTCAAATCTAATTATACTGACGGCTTTTTAAAAATGTTTACTACAACAACTATTCATTACAGAAAAACCATTAAGTATTGATAATCCATAAACCTCATCAACTAAAAACAATCAGTTAATTGCATTGCCTTCTACACATACGTATTACATATGGAATAGATACTGTAGATTAAATATTTCTCTCATGGATTTACAAGAATATATGTGTAATGTCACATGTGTTTTGTTTGCTACTTGCTTTTTGAATTTTATTTCTAACATAGTTCATTGTCAGTAAGTATTCATCTAACACATCATCTTAACAGTTAAAAGAACATATACATGTTTCAAGACCTATTTGATCAAGCTATTTAAGCAATTTTCATGCTTCAAATGATTCTAAACATTCTCATTACTAGTGTGTATTCTTAGGTTAATTTTTTAGATCAACAGGTGAGACCCTATTTTTGTTTTTTACCTACATTAGAATTTTGATATATAGTGCTGAATTGCCCTTGAGAGAACATTTACTTTCCTGCCAGTATACAAATATCTTCATTTTACCATATCATCTCCAAAACTGGGTATTTCATTATTGCTGTTTTTTTTTAAACAATTTGACAGATAGAAATGATGTCTCATTGCTGTTGGAATTTACGTCTCTTTGTTTACTAGCATGAATAGGTGTTTGTTTCCTATACCAGCAGGCTGTTGATGCTTCTCTATGAATTAATTTTTCACTTTATTTGCCCCATTTTTTATTGGTGCACTTATAAAACATTTTCTTACTGTCTTATACAATTTATATTCTTTTTTGTTTGTTTTTGTTCATTTGTTATTTGTAATGAAGTATAGCGGACTCACAATATTATATTAGCTTCAGGTGTACAACATAGTGATTCAGTATTTTTGTGGATTATACACCACACATTCGGGCTTCTTTACAGGGCACTACGTCTGCCACTGCCTGTCCTTTATGTTACTAATTGTCCTTCAGTTCACCTTTTTCCTTTTTGTTTTAATTATGTTTTTATATGAATAATACATCTTAAATTTAAATATTTAAATTAAGTTTAATTTAAATTTTAAAATTTAAAGAATAATGCATCCTAAATCTTGTACATTTGTATTTAGTGATGGTTTCCCTTTTCCATAGTGTGTCGTATGTCTGCTTTATAGAGATGTGCCAAAGCCCATTACACAGTCAGCAATTTTCCCATCATATTTCGTGTATCATTGATATTAGATCTATGCCCTCTGCTACTTAGGCTGCTGTGTGACATACATAAGAAAGTCATTCCTGTGTTAATAAAATGGTCTCAATCTTTTTTAAAAATACATCAACTCATGTAATGGGGGGCGTGGAGGTCTAGATCAGTAAGACGTCAGTTTCCACTTGAATCTATGCTACGTTTGCTCACCTTGTTTCCTCCAACACATACACCTTCTTTCCCTGTGAAATAATTAGAGAATATAATGCCTTTTGCTCTTAGCATGTCCTCCACCTTGTAATGTGTTGGCCTTTTTCTAGGGGGAAAACAAAATGTTATTGTTGTGAGTCGATTATCATCAGCCTTTTTTGATGTATTTTCTCAGAGGGTTACTGAACTCTGTGCACTTTCACAGTAATAATCAAATTACAATCTATATACTTTTTTCCCTTTAGGAGCCATTAAATTTAGTTTATTGAGGTGATATGGTCATTTCACTCACGCATTACAAAACTGGGAATTTGCACTCTAGGACAGAATGCACATCGGGTACAGGAGGCAGATGGCAGACCAACCATGTTCCAGACAAGAAACCATAAGATAATCAAACTGAACAGTGAAATAATAATCAGTTACGGTGGCAGAAGAGTAAGGATTTATATGTAATACAAACAAATGCTGGAGGGAAAAAAAACTCTACGAGAAGAGAATTTGACTTCTTAGAATACAGCGTTTTGGTGGATAATTTACTGAAGTAAAGGAGGAAGTAAGCGGTGGGAGTGAGGAGCAGAGTACCAGGTATCCGGGAAGGTTTTCCGCAGTGAGTCACACACTTGAATTCCATTTGAATGAGTGTGGCTGCACCTCACGAGGCGAACCCTCCTACTCATCTGTGGGCCATCGGCGCCTGCTGCTTCCATGTTCACTGAAGGCACAACAGAATGAATGGAGGAATTCAAAGGAGTATCAAGCTGAAAACCCATCCACGTCTACGTCACTACAGCAGTAGTCATTACTCAGCTATAGGTCAAGCTGATGCTGGAGTGATTCTCTTTCTTATATTGCCTACGGTTATATCTTGTCACTTGAACTAACAAATTTAGGAATAGCAATACATTACTGAATAATAATATATTAATATATTTAAGTAATATATTAAGTAACATTCATAGATTGTATCTGCATTATCCATTGCATTAAAAATTGTGCATCACTACAATGAATATGTTTTAGTTTCTATTGCTGAGTAACAAATTATTACAAACCTGCTGGCTTAAAGCAACACCCACTTAATATCTCCAGCTAGGCAGGTCAGAAGTCTGGGTTGGGTGAGGTCTCTCCTTAGGGTCTCACAAAGCTAAATCAAAGAGGTGGCCTAGATTGGATTCTCATCTGGAACATGGAGGCCTCTTTCAAGCTCATTCAAGCTGTTGGAAGAATTCAGTCCTTTGGGGTTGTAGGACTGAGGTTCCTGCTTTCTTGCTGGCTGTCAAATGGGAGGGGGTGGATTTTTTAGCCCCTAAAGGTCATCACCATCATTCTCTGCCATATGGCCCTTTCTATAACATGTCAGTGTGTTCCTTTAATGCCAGCAAGAGCATTTGCTGCAGCTTAAAATGTCTCTGACTTCTCCCATCTCTGACCTTTAGATCTTCTTTTAAAAGAACATAAAGAGTATTACCAATATTTGTTCTGTATAGTCAGACCAACCAGGTTATGTGTTGCCCTTCTATATACTGATAACAAACTATCCAAAAGAGAAATTAAAAAAACAATTCCATTTACAATTATAACAAAATGAATAGATGCCTAGGAATAAATTTAACCAAGGAGGTAAAAGACCCACACTAAGGAAACTGCAAGACTTTGATGAAAGAAGCTGAAGATGACCTATACCATGTTCATGGATCGGAAGAACTGATACTGTGAAAAATGTCCATAGTACCCCAAGCAATATACAGATTCTGTGCAATCCCTATCAAAACACTCATAGAAATAGAACAAGTGATTTAAAATTTTTTGTGGAACCCCCCAAAATCCCAAATAGTCAAAGCAAACTTGAGAGAGAAGAACAAAGCTGAAGGTATCACATCCCCTGACTTCAGACTACACTATGAAGCTGCAGTAATTAAAACAGCATATACTGGGACAGAAGCAGACACACAGGTCAGTGCAACAGAACACAGAGCCCAGAAATGAACCCATACTTTCGTACTTCCCCAAAGTTACCAAGAGTATCATCTGATTACAGCATCAACTCAAAGTCCAAAATCTCATCTAAATGTCACCAGCTCAAAGTCTGAAATGTCACATCGAAATCATCTAAATGTTGTGCAGAGAAGGCTCCTGGGGGCTGTCTGTGAAGGAGTCTGCACTTCCATTCCTGCAGTACAGCTCCTCTCGACATGTGGACCCATGGAACCAAAGAGACGAGCTGTCCTCCTCAACACTCCAACACAAATGGTTGGAATGGCATTGGATAATAGTTATAGAGATTCCGGTTCAAAGAGAATGGAGAGTCAACAGGAGTCACTGGTCCACGACTGCCTTGAAACCCAGAAGGGTAAACACTCGGGTTTTCCTGATTACGTTTCCAGTTCTCATCCTCTGTGGCTGTGGACTTGGCTCTGCTCTCTGAGCCATCCCTCTTTTCTCATGAACACTAACGTAGCTGGGCCATCTCATCAGATTGCTTCATGCTCTTAGAATTTTAGGGTTTTGATGGCTCTTTTCATTTGGGTTTCTCTGCCCCTTTCAGTCCAAGCTGACAGTGTTTCTGCTGAAATAATTTTCTCAAGAGCCTTGCAGGTCTTGCTTGAAACACTGGGTTTTGTTCTCCTGGACAGATGCCACACCTGTAAATCTGTTTGAGAGGATCCTTTCTCTCTCCTTGGCGACTGTTGAGAAGGGTAAGGGGGCCTGCCCTCACCCTCCTGGAGGGCCTCTAACCTGACTCAGAGGATCTGTGAGGCCCCACTTTAAACTCTTCTTTCAAAGGCCTTTTAGTTACTAAACACTGTGATCTTCTGATGTTTCCGATGGTTGAGCAAAGGTTATACACTCACATTCAGCCTTGTCTTTCTGCCACATTTTCAGCATCGTCTCCAACTTTTAACATCTTTGCCCCCGGACAAGCGGGTGCTTTCAAAATCATCTGGTCCTAATTCCTTTTGGTTTAATAATTCTTCCTCAAATTTATTTCTCCCCTCTCTCATGGAACATTAAGCAGCAAGAGAGACCAGGCTACACCTCTGCCACTTTTCTCGGTAATTCACTTAGCTGGGGAGCCAACGTTTGTCACTTACAAGTCTGCCTGCTGACATCCCTGCAGGACACAATTTCACTAAACTTCGCTACGCTTTCCACCACTCAGAACGAGGATCTCCCTTCCTCCAGCTTCTAATAAACATTCCTCACTTCTAGCTGGGCCCCAGACAGCCCTCTAAGTCCAGGTTGCTCTAACCATTTGTCTGAAGCAGTTTATGCTTTTTCTAGCATTATCCTCAAAATTCAACCAACCTACGGCCATTGCTTGACCCCAAACCTGCTTCCACGTATCAGGTATCTGTTATAGCAGCATCTCACGTACGGTACCAAAATCCACACAGTCATCTACTGCTGTGTAACAATCACTGCAATTTATTATCTTAAAATAACACCTAGTTTTTTTCACACAATTGCAGAAGCCCAAGTATTGGATCCTTTGCTAAGATCTTAGAAGGTGAAACCAAGATGTTTGCTGGGGCTGCGGCTTTCGTATGGCTCTCAGGGTTCTTTCCCTAGCTTATTCAGAGTGTTGGCAGAATTCAGTTCCTTGCAGTTGTATGACTGGGGCCCCCATTTACTTGCTAGTTGGTGGCCAGGGATGCTCTCAGCTGCTAGAGTTCACCCTTCTAAGAGGCAGGCAGTTCACAACATACCTGTTTGCTTTCTTCTCCCAGGCCAGCCATCTTTCTGACTCATGCTTCACTTTATTTTAGAGAGCTCACCTGATTGGGTCAGGCCCACCCAAGTAATCTCCCTTTTGGATGAACTCAGAATCAACTGACTAAAGACCTTACTTACATTTGCAAAATAGCTTTTGCCATAGAATGTAATTTAATTACAGAATGATGTCCCAAGCTACTCACAAGTTCTGCTTGTCTCAAGGGAAGGACGTCACAAGATGCTTCTGTACTGAGAGGTGGGGCTCTTTGGGTTTATCTCAGAATTCTGCCCCCCACAGAATCCTTCAATTCAATTCCTCTTTGAAATAAAAATGTTATTGTATGTATATTTCTTTACTGTAAATAAATTCATCGTTCAGACTCGATACTCTTTTTGTCCCAAATTGATATGAAACTGAATACATGATCTCATCTTAGCAAATTATTGTAAACAGTTTCCCCACATCCTTAAAGGAAACAATTTGCTTTCCATCTCCTTTTGCTTGCATGTCTGTTTTTAACAGAAATGTGCTGCCCATGAAACAAACATCACATGAGACTTACATTGCATGAAACCTAATCACCTCCTTCCCAAAAGTAAAACAAAAAAAATATTTTTAAAGAGTAGACTAAGCATTTTGACTAATCCAAGGACAAAAATGACATTTGAAGTATTAAAAAGACTATCATCTCAGGAAGTGAGACAGTGTCTCTTTGTTGATAATACTGACTGTTTTTCCCTCTAGCTGCTGGGTTTCAATGTTGCTCAACAAGTTGAAGTCTGGATACTATTCCTCTGAAGCTAACGTATTTTAGCAGCAGCCAGCAGCAGTGTGAGATCATTCATCAGGGCAGGAGTCTCAGGTAGAGCTGAGAAAGGCTGAGGTGAAGAGTTAGCAAGACAGTGGGGGCAGGAGCAATATTTATGGGCGCAATCTAGGGAGGATGTTATTCCTCAAGATGCAGGTGAAGGTAAATACTTCTCCATTCAGTGAGCTATATGCTCCCTGTGACATTAGAGAATATCTTCTGTTGCTGCAAATGTTGGCATTTAATCCAGACTTTATAAAATGCTTCTAATGTGCATGTGAAATCTCAAAGTCTGATGACTCACAGTTAGAATTTCTATGCCTCTTCCTTATACACTCATTCTTCCCTTTCTCTGTAATTTATTCAGATACAAATGTAAAAATAAGTTGATTTGAAACTATATTCCTATTTGTGACTATTAGTCTTTGGATCAATATGTTCTGGAGCAGAAGCCCTTTGTTATGATTCTACTTTAGTCTAATGTTTGCAGTCACGAGACAGCGGGCTACTGTATAATTATGTATGATTACAGAGTGTGGGCACAGAATCCAGACATAAGATGCAATAGATAGGACAGAAGAATCAGAATTCAGTTTGTAAAGCCAGCAAAACTTGCTGACATATGTAAGCTACATGAGTGATGCAGAAATGCTGCTGTTTTTACCATCATCATCATCATTATCATCATCTTTAGAAAATGGGAGCCCTGTCCGTCCCTTAAATGTGACAAAGTTATCCCCAGGAGGCTTTCTGATCTCAGGCATCAGGCTTTACATCCTTGCCTTAGTGCCGTTAACAAATCATTAAGCATGCGCTGAAGGCATTCAGAGAAAGTCAGTTAACTTCCTCGGATCTTTCCTTTTTTCTGTTTGAATGTTTGAATGCATAAAATGTTTGGGCTTGAAACAGGTGGCCACCAAGCTCTTGTCTAACTTCTAAAAATATCCTATGGTCTTAACATAAGACATTTTGACAGATACTAGAATATTGTTGAGTATGCCCCTAAGTGCTTCTCAGCACTGCACTGGGGATACCGCCCAATAAATGCAGGAACCCAGAAAACCATCTAGGGGGTTTCTTATTATTTGAGTAAGAAGAACGCTGGCCATTGATTGCACATCTCTAAGCTTTTCCCATGCGTGCGTGTATGTGGAACAGAGACAGTACCACCCATTTCTGAGTAGGAGAATTGATTAAGTCCACTTCCTGTTGTTTTAAAATCTTTCATCTCTTACCCGGAACACCTTGATTTCAAAACAAAAAGACTAAGGCTACAACCCATGTACTGCATCCCCTGGTGACTTTGATCTCAGCCTGTCGTAGCAGAATTCTGCACAGTTTTAGTCAACATACAAAAAACAAATGATCCTAAGACTACACAGGCAACATGCCACAGAGGGCAAATTTGTTTCAGTCAAAGTGTCCTGTAAATGTATGAGATACTTGCGGAAATGACTATTGAATCCTCAGCATTCCAATGAGGGTAATCATCCATCCACCGTGTAGGCACATAAAGGGTGGGTGCCTTCTTCCTGTGCAGGAAAAATACCCTGTTTCTCCTGGGTTAGTGACTGAGAAGTCCACCCACTTAAATGGCTTCCAGAAGTCACTGAATTATAACATGAAAACTCTGTCTTTTAGCTCAAATAGAAATATCTCTAATGATATATACACAGTATGATATAAGTCATCATTTCTTACGTAAGCAGAGTTTTAAAGACTCACAGATCTTATCTTCAAATGGAAAGGGACCTTAGACGTTGGTTAGTCCTCCTTTTCCCCGCCCAGCACAAACGCCACCTCCCTCTTCCTGGGAATCGGGTTTCAGACTGAACCATCCCTCTTTCCAGAGTCCATAACCTCTATGAGAATCCATTCAGTTTTGAAATATGATTCCTATGAGTTAGGCATTTTCTTCCCCCTGAACTACAAATGGTTTCCTAGAATTAATTTAACAAACATTAATCTTACCTCTCAGACGTTAATCCGTATCACCCTCCTAGGTCTAAGGTAGTCATCACATTTCAAACAAAAGAAATCTCTAGATAAACAGTCCTTCTCCTTTGGCCTTTCCCATGATCCTGGATGCGTCTGCGTCCCGGCCAGCCCCTTCTAACTGGTCACGCTGCGCCTGACCGCTGACGCGCAGAAGAGGACCGGGTCTGCGGCTTGCGTTTCGACCAGCGCTGCTTCCCGTGAGAGCATCTTTGAGCTGCTGATCTCACTTTCTTTAATATAAGCTAATACTGCGTAAGATATTTTTTTGCCAATTAAAAAAAAATTATTGATGCATATCGAGTTTGAATGAACTAAAAGCTTCGGAAATCCTAGAAGTCAGGGTTCCTTTATATTATTTATTTAATACTTGAAACGTAAGAATACATATTTTATATATTTTAATTTATCCTGACTACATTTTATGGTATCACTTTGATAAAAATTGTGTATTTTTTATTATTTTAAAAACTTAATTATATAATCTAACATATTACCTAGCCCTTCCATATTTGTTAAATTAGACAGATGTTTCCAATCTACGATTATGTAAGGCTGATGGAAATATTGAATAAGGTACACATTGACTCTCACCAAAGGCACAGTCTATTGGATATGGGAGAGCAATCATCGGTGAAAACACCAAATGTGCTATCTTATCGCCTGGATTTCTTCAAATTCTAAGCAAGAAAATGAGAAGAAGTTTTTTTTGACCAGATATTTTGCTGAAATAAAAATGCACTACCTGTAACATTTTAATCAAGTGCTGAAATGAAGACAGAGATGGCAAGGTGCTGTTTAAATCTGCAGTAATTCCGGGACAGATTTCACTTCCTCTGTGATGGTGTCAATATTTAGAAAGACGGGGTGACAGTACTTCTGGTGCCCTAGAATTCTCCAACCGGGTAATTAGAGAGGAATTTAAAGCCAAAATTATTTCTTTATGATATAAAATAATCATCTAATACATGTAACATTTTTGAACTGAAAAAAAAAATACTGGCCTCTGTACCTATCATTGAGAAATCCTTGATCCTTCAAAAATATTTTGCTTTTTCTATTTTTTTTTTTAATGTATAGCTTCAAATGACAAGGTACTGATTCCTTAAAGCTGAATTTCTTAGGGTTGTTTTTCGTTTGTATAAATGTATTAGGCATGAGTTGTTCAGGGTTTCTAAAGAACATTCCAAATATACATCTATTAACATGACTCATCATTTGTTGGAACATGATTTTCTAAAATTGCTGTGTTTTGCCCAGCACTCACCCATTGTGCCATTTAAAACATTTTCCGAAACTTTTTGTATTTACTCTCTTCCCAAGCAATTCTCTCTCTTTGCGTACTTTAATTGGAACTCGGTAGTCACAGACCTATTTTAAATCAACGGAGCTGCAAGAGAAGCTTACTGAAGGAACCTACCAAAGATTTTTATGCAGGTTTTTAAGATTTAAACTCAAACTTCATTGGAAGCTGATGCATCAGCTCTGTACGCTTCCGAAGAGCCAAACCAGAGACAGACAAAATCCATCATTTCCCAGTTGAGTAGTGTGAACTGTCTTAAGCAAGGCTCTGATGCATACACTGAAATAAGTAATCAAAATGTAATATGTAGCTCTCCTGTCGCTGGATCAAAGCGAAGGAAAGGGAATCTCAGCTATTTGAACAGCTTATTAAGGCTCACCCTGCTGTGCTCACACTGCATGAGGAAAACACCATTCACGGTTTATGAGATTTGCACCGCATGACATATTTGAAGGACAGACAGTCAAGTGCAGAGATTCTTACGTTCTTGAAAGGACGTGAAGAGCATCTGAAATCGGCTGTTGCGACTGCCCTCGTCGGCCCACATGCGGATGACCCCCAGGCCGGTGCGGAGCATCACGTCGTTAGCCACGGTGCTGCAGAACTTAGCCTTCAGGTCCTCCACTGCGCTGCTCCCGTCGTACACGGCCACGAAATTCCGTTTGCATTCGTTTGAATTCTGCATCTCGTAGTCCAAGAATCGTAAGTAGATCTGTGAAACAGCAGCAAAGATACAGTCATACCCCAGAACGGAAATAGGAAAGTGGTTCAGGAAGTCTGCGAACGTCCTTTCTCTGTCTCAGCCTCACAAGACAGTCTTGATTGCAATCAATCTTAGTATTTTCCGCCTGTGGAGTGTAGAAAACTAAGTAAGTATGGCTAAGATCCACTTGTGTTGAATATTTTTTCGAACGTTATTATCCTTGCTTTACGTAAATGTGCCACTTCCCATAGCTGAGTACTTTCGCCCAAATGTTCCTGATTTCTTCTCATAACTTATCCAGAACCAGTTGTTAGTTCCTGCACACACTGTTTGATTTTAATCAGCACAAATATGTTTTCAATATCCCTGATACATTCCCGTTACTGTCCAATGCCTTCCATGTACTTCCAAAAATGCATGGAAATAAGTAATCTGTTTTAGTATCCAACAAATACCCAGAAAGGGTATCAAAAGATAGTCTCTGCTTTTACTTTGCTTAAATTGTTTCACATAACTACACTGCTTCATTTTCGAGGTAGAAGTACATTAAAACAGTGTAACTCATCTATGGTCATTCTCACCATAAGAGTCAAGCCATGTAGCTAAGTCCATATAAACAAGAATTAATACTTAATGACTAAAAAGAACTGTACAACCTACTTGATAGATTATTGTCAAATACTCGAAACAACTCTATAAAGTGGCACATTTTATTGTCGTATTCAGGAATTGCTCGCTCAGATGGTACAAGCTGGAAATTAGACACAAGCTCCCTCGAACTCGCTAGTCCATAGTCTCCGCACAATATCACACCTCGCCAGACATACTGTTTTATGAGCAACAGACATTATTTGACTCTGTCCGAATGTGCATTAAAAATCACTAGCAGTTACTTCGACCAATGATAAATCTAAATGGAAGTCATTTGTCTATTCACCCATCAATAGATTTTTATATATTCACTTCAGAAGCCTTCAGTCATTTTTTTAAACTCTTTTATAGCTATAAAAAAAGAAATAAAATACCCCAGTGGGTCTTAGTTTCGCTGGGTACAGAGTCGTTACCGCAAAGGCCACGTGCCAGGACGGCGACTGCGTCTTCCTGCACTAGCTGCGGTTTACATCATGTAAAAGCCCTCCCTGCATTATGATGTAAACGGCAGCTCGGCAACTTGAAGCCTGTGCCCCGTTGTCGCCAGAGGGGAGAGTGCCGCATAGCAATGTTTTCACTTAGGGCGGGAAACTACAGAAAGCTCTCTAGTCTTCCTGCTGAAGAAAAGAGAAGATGATAAACAGGATCATATACAATCCGGTGAAGCAGTCAAGATTACAATCTCCTCTCTGTGAATCATTCGGAGGCATCCTGCTTCCTAATCAATCACAAAGAGCTCGAGCTGACAAAATGATTTACTGACGTGGACGTGGGGAGCTTCAGAACATGCAAACAGTTTCTAGTAGCACCGTCCTCCACCTCGCACCAATACGGACAGCAGAATCCCTTTCATGTACTTAACGCCAGTCAGTCTAGCTAACAATGTACTAAGAGAATACAGTTAATACCGACCATTCAGCTGGTCCCCTCCTCCCCTCATGACACAAAGAGATCCAGAAAACAAACACTGTTTGGGGCAATTATTTAAGACTTGCCAGAACAGTTTTCTCCGCGGTAAATACAAATTAAAAACACCACAGTCTGAAAAAGGCTAGATAAAGCCCACATTCTCAAACCTGTTTCATTTGTGGCTGGACTTGCCAGGCCTTATAATTTGGGGTAGGATTTCCCATGAATTTGGAGGCAGCAGCACACACTTGAGTTGGAGGAGAAAACCAGAACATCACACTTTTTCCTGAAATGTTGGGAAAACACCCCCCCAACACAGAGAACCCGGATCCAACAACATTCAAATGGTTTGTTTTCTGCTGTGCACAGACAAGTATCAAAATATCTAAAGTCCATCTCAGTCATCTTCCAAAATCTGATGCTACGAAACTGAGACTTTATTTAAAAACAAAGCTGAACCATAACATTTTCATTGGTCGTTAATCTAGTCATGCAAAATTTCCATTTTTGTTTATTCAGTTTTAATTTTCATTTTTGGAGATAGCAAAGGCAGATTTCATCTTCAGAATCCAGAAACGTACCATATTGCAGCCAATTTCAGTTGCTACCTTTTGCCTATTGCATTAATTTTCTCCTTGCTTCCTTAACAAATTACTGCAAATTGAGCAGCTTTAAACGGTACCCATATATCATCTCCAAGTTCTGTAGGTTAGAAGTGTTGGCGGACTGGACTGTGTTCTCTGCTAAGGGCACGTGAGGCGGAAACTCTGTGCTTGCAGTTCTGGGACCAAGGTTCCTGTGTTTTGATGACCTTCTACCGTGGATCACTTTGAGCCCCTAGGAAATGTTCCTCGTTGCCTATCTCTCTGACTTCCCCTTTCGTCCACAGACAGAGAAAACTCTGCTTTTGAAGGGCTCGTGTGGTTAGATTAGGCTTGCCTGGATAAATTCTCTTTTAATTAACTTAGAGTCAACTGACTGGTAACCTTAATGCATCAGCAAAATCCCTTTTGCCAGGTAGTGTAACACAACCAGGTGTGTGATATTTTGTCGTAGTCACAGTCCCAGGGATTAGGCTGGAAATCTCGCACATCATCTTTAAGATTCTGCCCATGTCAATTAAGTTCATTACATAATTAACTATAACACAACTTCACAGTAAAATATTGACTTATTATACTTGTCAAGTTTTTCTGTTTAATTTTATTCAAAACATTTTTGAATGAAGTGATATTTTAAAAATTAAAATTTTAAATGATGAGTAATTAATAAAAGTTAAGAGTTTTATTCTCCCAAGATCTTAATCATTAAATTAATTAGCTTCATTTGTATAATGTTAGAAGCCTTTTGACTTATCTCTTTCCCAGTCTTAACAAATTTGACAATTTCTCCAAGTACTGTGTTTTTGTGGCATCACACTGCACTGAGGGTCAGACCTGTTACTAACTAATCACATATTCGGGCAGTTACTCATGGTCGATTCATCAGGTTTGGTCTTGAAAGGAGTTTAATATTATCTATGCCAAAAAATTACTTGACTTTTTAATTATTGTACAAAATCCCTGCCAAACTTTACTTGGATTCCTCCCACAGATTCTTATCTGATCTTTGGGCATCTCTATTATTAAAATAAAAAACAAAAACCTTTTTATTGACTTTCCAGATTCAAGCATTCGAATAAATTGCCGTACTTAAAACCATGCAGAGGAAGCCTTGTCCTTTTATTCCTGTCATATGACAGTTCTTCAAATATTTGAAGATTGTCACCTTGCCTGTTTTTTAGATTATACTTCAGTTTCTTTCTTCCATGAGTTTTAACTGAATGGCAGAGGTTTTTTTTCTTGGCACTGGGTATCTAGAGAGAAATAAGCCCCAACCTGCATGGAATCAACATTAAGTTACCATGAGCGGCTCATCCAACACTCTTCTCTGGGGTTTTTTTCTGGACCAGATCCAGAGCGAGACACCATAATACCCTCCCACCACCCCTGCTCTGGAATCTGCATGGAAACCAAAGAGTTGCTTACAGAAGCGTATTTATACATCCCATTAACCCACAGACGACCTCAGTATTTTGACTCAGCTTATTCATCTGTGAAATGAACTCATCAGTCATGGATTTCCAACTTTCCTCCTGGCTCTGGCGTTCCAATCTCTAAGAAATCTGGATTAGTCACATTTTAACGAAAGGCGATCGTCTATATTACTGTTCTCAAAGGAGATGTCAGATACTGTGTTTTCTGTTGGTCAAAAGACTGAGAAGCCATATGTCCTTGACTTTAACAGAACCTCACTCAGCTATTTAGCACTTCCACCGTGTAATGTATTTCAATCACCAATTATCATTCGGATATTCACATAAGCCATTTCGAGTTTAGCTGGCGCTTTGATAGTCAGTTCTCATGGGCTGCTAGGAACTCCGTATAAATAGAAAGCCCACAGCAGCCGTCGTCTCCAGTTCTTGCTTTTCTCGACAGCTATTCAAAGCCACTTCCTAGTCCCTAACCTTTAATTTAACAGAGGAAGCCTGTCACAATAGAGCCATTTTAGTCCAGCTCTGCAGGCGGCTTCCCCTTTGGGTCACAGAATGCCACATTCTGTAACAGGCAGGTACACCGGGTGTTGTTGTTCTGGGATTGTACAAAAGACAGTCTACTTAGCAGCTGGAAGGAAACGGCGTGTGTTTACACTTCCACAGAAACCCTCTCCTTAACACTGCGGGGACAGAGATGCTAGTTATGACCATGAGGTGGGGCTCAAATGTTTCTTGACGGGAAAAACATCTAAAAAAGTCTTTCATTCACAGAGTTTAAGGAAAATGAGCAGATCGCGTCAGAGAGCACAGTACACTGCAACCCCGCCCTCGGACACTCTCTGTAGTAGGTTGGGTTTTTGGTCACCAGTAGCCTTGGATTCTTTTTTGAAAGGAGGCATCACTATGTGTTTCTTCATACTGCAATTATTTTTTTTTTAAATGGTTCAGATGCAGGGACCTGCGAGTGGCGGAGCTGGAACCTGGGCCATGGCCTGAATCTGCCTAACCGGAAGTTCTGGGAAAGCGTGCCGCATTTCCAAATCATAAGCAAACCCCAGAGACGTATTCATGGGAAATCAAGGGGAGGAAGACAAAAGTGTTTTTCCTGAAATAACACCTCCCGTGGAGAGGACTCTTGTTTTTCCCTCGTCCTGAATATCCAGCCATCAAGTTTTTATCTAGCTGTCCTTTCTAGGCAGAGAAAATCCATTTTGTTGAAAACGCGATCTGACCACATCCCTTCCCTGTTTCGCGTTCTTCCATGTGTCACTAACGCACTCAGGATGAATCCAGGCCCTTCAGGGGGACCTCGGCCTGTGAAGCCCTGCAGCTTAATGACTCACCACCCACCTCCATATTCCTGGTGTTCCTTTGGCTGCATGCGATTACTGAATTCCTGACACAGCGGACTTTCTCACGGTTCCATGTCCTTAGAGGTGCTATTCACTCTACCAGGAAAGCCTTCCCACCTTGCCTGCCTGACAGCACCGTTTCTCATTAAGACCCAGCAGACACCCTGAGTCGTAGTTGATTCCACCTTTGATTGACCTCCTCCCGTGCACACAGTCTTCTCCCTCACTCTGCTACACCTTAAAAACATCTCAATGATCTTGTCTTACTCCTTGGATTTGTTTTTGATACATATGTGTCTAAGAATTAAACTGAAAATGTGAGGACGCTTAATTTTTCATTTCTTCAGCATAGTGCTTGAGACTTTATAAAGTCATTAAGTCAATTAATTAAATAACAAACTGTTTCAACCTCAATAAATAGTCAACTCCAAATCTCAGAAACCAGTAAGGCTTGGTTGTAACTATGCTCTGAAGAACAACACTAAAGGGAGAAAAAGCAAGTAACCACTACTCTGCACCTGTGGCAACTACTGGCTCAAAACCACCCTTCCCCAGTATTTCTTAAGATACAACCAAAATAGGAGGAATGCGGTTATTCTAAAGAAACGTTTGCCAAATAGTGTTCCGAGCCTGAATCTGGTCCATCGTATATTTTGTTTAATGCATCTAATGTTTCCCACTTTTAAAATCTATTAACATTTAAGGATCAAAACAATCAACATAAAATCTAGATTTTGGGCATTTATGAAAAAAAAAAGGAGGACTGGGTAATGCTGGACTGACATTTTCTAATGACGACCATCAAAAGGAGTGTAATTGGCCGTTAAGTACCTGCTGTCCTTTTTGCCTGGTCCTGATCACCACCGGCCCTCTGCCCTACGGCAAGTTTATTTTATATGCCAGAGATACATGGTTTTGTGAGCCCTGTGCAGTTTCTTCCATAGATATGATTTTAGGGTTAAAAGCAAGCAGACTGCAGATAATGACACTCGGGACATAAGTTAACCACACTTAGAACCATAGCTTATATATGACATTTCAATCCTTTTTTTTACAGAGGCAGATCCATCCCGGAGTCCCTTGTCCAGGTTATTCAACGTCCCTGCAGCACACTCTCCATATTATTCACGACCCTGGGAGTTACGGTACACAGAGGAAGGCGTGTTGCATTTCAAAACCAAGACAAAACGGCAGCTTACGATCGCACTCTGAGACGTGCTACACACATCCACTTGGTTCAAAGCAATGCGCGCTAGGGACCCTTTCCCAGCCAAATGTCACGGCTGCACTTCACCTTCAGACTGACCTTGGACCGTGGAGGTGCTCGGATGTACCACTTGCAATCGACGGCCTCGCTTGCTGACGCTTTGCCTTCCTTCGTAATCTGCACAGACTCCACGATGCCTTCCGGGCCGCCTGTCTCGAACTCACACACTAAGGAACAAAACGCCAAACACACACACAGATGTGCAGCTTGAGTAATAAACCAAAGGTACACATCACAGCAGAAAGCAAAGGCCTCTGAACAGCATTGAACATCTATTTTACCAACCTGGCAATGGTTTCAAAACTCCAAGGTCCTTAAAGTCAGGATCTTAAAAATTGAGAAAAAGGACAATTAGTCTTATTCTGCCTTTATTACTTAAAGTGATGTTGAGTACGATACCATTAAATTACTCAGGGATCCACCTTAAAAAACACATCAGGGGAAATTAAATGGTTAAATAAAAAGTACGTAATAATGTTAAGACTGAAATGTTCATTTGTATAATATAATATTTATTACCACGGGATTCTTATCAATTAAAAGAAGCCATTTTTAAAAAAGCCATCCAATATCATTCCTTCATCTAATAATCAAGTTGAAAACCTTACTCATTACCTTTAACTCTATAACCGAACAATAGATGTTTTTGTAAAATGTGTCCATAGATAATTCGAGGATTTGGTAAACTTCCATCTATTCTAGATACAATTATTTTGTCTGTCTTAAAAAATTCTTTAAATCGTTGAAACACAATTTCAACGGAAATATTGGAAGCACAGAGTTAAGGCGTAAACCCTCAGGTCCCTCTCTCCTGGCTGACTGCACTTCTGTAACTCTTTACCCCGTGCTAGTTTCCAAGTACGCCTCAGTATGTTCTTGTGTCCACGCGACATCCAGTCTCTCCCCAGTCTTCCTTCCAGCCTACCACAGTCCAGACAGCTCATTTATATGCTTTGGGGAAGCTTGCTTTATCACAAGCCTCGGAAATGTCCTGACTGTTACAAGCCAAAAATGATGGTCTCCCTTCCATTTCCTGGAGTTGATTTTGAGGTGGGTTTGCAGCCAGAGCAACACACAGGTGAGCCTACTGGAGGGCTCCTGAACATTTTCCTTGATAACAAATGGGGACAAGGCACATCGTTTTCCCAGCTCATGGTGTGGTCATGTTTATATTGGAGCATTTGGGGTCACGTGTGTTGGCCAACTTGTGATGTTGACAGTTGCTAATGTAAGAAAATGCTAACTCTTAGGATGAGCAGAGTGGAACCACGAAGAACCAGTCCTTAAGGGTATCACTGAGGCACTGCATTAACCTAGTCTGGAGTTGCACTTCTTTGAGCTTCTTGCTTTTTGAAACAATACACATCCTTGTAGTCTCGGTTACTTTGAATTGATTTTCTTTTATTTATGGGTGAAGGCATCAAAGGCTATGATTTATCTTGGAGACACATGGTATCCAATTTAAAAGATGATTGTGAAATTTAATTCCTTTTTGCTACTGTGGTATTAGCGATAAATCAAAAATCTTACAAAGTTAGAAATATTTTGTAAGACACTGTTCAGTAACGGTCTAGGACTGAAATATGAAAGGGTGGCACTCTGTCTGGAGAAAATTAATTCTGGATATTAAGACCGTATGTGTAGGGAAGTCTGCGTGTATCTAAGCCTGCTTCTTAGTTCATCTGTGTGCGTGAATACGCCAGACCCATAACTGCAGGCCGACTGTACGAGGGGACTCACCTTCATTACAGGTTCAATTTTTTTGTTGCTGCTTGTTTGTTTTTAACAGCAATGTACACTGATCTACTGATGCTGAAAGGCTTGGATTGGCCCAGCTACAATTTAGCTATGTCCTTTATTTAGACTCACTTTATTGTAGGACAATAGCAAAATAACAGTGGTATTAAATGTTGAATCAAGATCCAAATTGCTTTGCAGAACTCTTTTGAAAACAGTTCCTTTGCCTTTTTTGGAAAAGAAAGACGGAAGATATCTGTATGCAATTTCCATGGAAGAAACAGAAACGAGGACAGCATAGAGATTTTTTTCCCTTCATCTAAATCAATGGATATTTGGTTGTTCTTTCAAAGAATGTATATGTGCTACCTACTGTGCACAAGAAAGGAGCTGTTTCGTCCATAATTACTCAGACGGGCTGGCACCCTTAAGCAGTTGTCCTGGTATTCAAGAGACATGTCCCTCAAGCTTGCCCACCTCCGTTATCTGGACTCTTTGTTATTCATTATGTCCCTTTTACTATTTTGCATAATGCTTAATAGCAGTCATTATTACTACTGCCTCCTTTGTGATGCGACTGTTCCAGCCTTGCGTGGCTCTTCCTATGACACTTGTGAAAATGTAGTTGGTATTCTGTCCTCTAGTTTGAAGGCTAACATTTGTCATTTTTATAACTCATGCCAGACAACGTTGAGAGAGATTCCAGTTCTGAGAACTGAAAATGTATTTTTGTCTTTGTATTAATGGTGCAGGGACTTATTGTTGGAAAAAAAAATAAAACCTTTAGGATAAAAATCATCCCTGCGGTTCCATCTGAATTAAGCACCAATAATATAACAATCGTATTAACGGGTGGCCCCCGTGAGCTGCAAACACAAACAGAAAATGAACAACACAATAATTTTTAAAAACAACCTACATCGAATGTGAGGATATTGAGATTGATTTATTGTTTCAGGTTGTCTGGGGCAAAGACAAATTACTGCGCAGAAGCACAACGACCTTGGACTTTGTCATCATCTTCTGACTCTAGAACTTCCCGAATCTACTGTCCACTAAGCAACCTGAATAAGCTCTTAAAAATATAAACCATCATGATACGCAGCTGGCTTTCCACTGCCCTTGGGTTACAGTCACAACTCTTTTTAATGGACTGTAATGTCCTGCGTGTTCTCGCCCCAGACCACCTGGCCCAGGGCACCCCAGGCTGCTCACCTCTGCTCTCTCCTCTCAACACACGGGGATCCTTCCTATTTGCACAACATTCTAGGCTGTTTGCACTTGCTCTTTTCTCTGTCTGCGATCTCTCTCCCCACCCCTGCCAGGCTCTGCTTTGCTGGATATTACTCATTCTTCAGTTCTTGGCTGAAATATTATCTTCTAGGAAAGGCCCTCCTGGGGGACACCCTCGAAGGCCGCACTGACTCTCTCTTCCTTTTCTCCCTTCCTGGTTTCTTTTATCACAATTTACTCTCATTTTGCTATTAACAAATAGCAAACTTGTTTACTGACCATCTACTCCCACTAGACCATGAGGACGTCCACGCTACAAGGGCCTCTGCGTCTATTCCTCCTCCCTCTTTTTGCCCAGGACCAAACACTGCTTGGACATAGTAGGTGCCCAATAAGTGTTATTGAGTTTAACATATTTTTTGTGCATAAAAACATAATTACAGTCCACTAAGTTGATTTCCTCATATTCTGTAATGCCTTATACCTACACTTTTCCAATCAAGAAGCTCTTAACAGGAAACCTATCAAATTAGATGTTCTATTCAAGACCGATCTCCTGTTTACTAAACCCACATCTTTTTCTTCCTGGGCACCCAAGACAATGGCACCAAAACTCAGCTGTTAGTATTCATTGTATAAGTCATCCTCATGCATTCGTGGAGATTAAAAAAAAAAGACTATTTTACTTTAAAATCTTCTTGATGAGGCATTCAAAAAATTACTAAATTTTTTAAATGTAAGATTTTGCACATGTATCTTTTCTGCAAGGAGAACACAGTGAATCTGTTGATTTTTCTGCAGGATGAACACAGCCAAACTATTGGCTTTAAGGAAAACAAACTGACAATATTTGCTGCCAATGATAAAATTCAAGCTCCAAGCAAACAAAATGTATCCATCACTGTGTATTTGACAGCATCTCAATACTTGAGTAATTTCTCAGTGTGACTGTTGATTATATGAACAAGTATGATTTTTGATACTGAATAATGAAATGGTTTCACACTTGGACATCTGCATAACAGCGATCCAGTAACCGCCATCTAGTAATGGTTGATGTTAAAACAATTATGCCTGGTAAAAGAGGCACTTGAAGAGCAAGATACATCAACCGATGTTAACGTAACAGATACGCAAACTTCTTGACGTAGCTTCACATTCCCCATTGCAACTAACCTTTGAGAAACTATCACTTATAGAGGCTTGATGTCGTATCCATCAGAAAAAGCCATTAAAATACTCTTTCCTTTCCCATCTACATTTCTCCATGAGGCTGAATTTTCTCCATTTACTTCAACCGTAAGAACACATTGCAAAGATGTGAGGCAGAAACAGTTGTGAGAAAGTTGCTGTCTGCTAATAAGCCACACTCTAAACAGACCTAGAAACATGTGAAACAATGTAACCCCTCTAATTATTATTATAATACTTAATTGCTATGTTAATATTAATCAACGTTTTAAAATACGCTTTTATGTTAATACATAACTGGTTTTCAATGTAAGTTTTCTATGAATTAATAAACAGCTATTTAAAATTTTATCCGTTTAAATGTCTAATATGGTAAATATTGGATGATACAGCTATGTAAGCCAAAGCACTCTGAGGTCTCCAGTATTTCTTAAGAGAAGATTGGGCGCTTGAGACCAAAATATTTCAGAATGCACTGAACAGCCCACCTTTCAATCATGGGTACACACTTCATCTCCCAACAAAACTCTGCGTTACACTTTAGTAACTTAGGACTGTGCAATTCATTTATTTCATATTCCAAACAATTTTCTCAGTGCCAGCCACACTGTAGTTGGACTTCCAGTAAATTATTACTTATCGGTTAGACTATGAATAAATCAAAATCAGAGACATCTTATTTTACAAGTGAACAAAAAGGGGATTCAAGAAAAATAGAAAAATAACCTTGTTCTGACCTAAAACCTGAACAGTTTCGTAGCTACCTCTGTAACTCTGAACAAGTCACTAAAAAGTTCTGAAACGTACCTTTTTCTTAGCTAAAATCAAGACGTTGTCGGTTTAGGCTTTTATAGCTCAGGTGTGCCATTGTACCACAGAACGCAAGAGTATGGGAAACTGTAACTGCCCGACGCGGCCCTGTGACTATACCTACAAAACCCTCTGATTATAAAAATCAACTTTGATACTGTAATAAGTTTGCAGCGCACAGCTCAACCACCTGCCAGGCTAGTCCTGACAAAGCTGATCAATACTTTCCGCAAGTGTCCGCCATCTCACACAGCCCGAATCATGTCCTGAGTTCCATTACATCTCCACTTCCCATCTCTACTTGCTTTGGGAAGCCCTGTAATGTCAGCTGGCATGTCTTTATTAAATTAGCCCTTGCATCGGGATGAGCTGCCCACTTCAACAGGCACTTTCCAGTTCCCGTCCTTCTTTCCCTGCCTGCAGCCCATCAGTGCTGACAGCTCGCTTCCTACTCAAGACTGAAAAGCACTGCGTTTGTAGTTTCTGAGATCAGTTAACTGAATTTCAGGTGCTGTTTTAAAAATCAGTTGCAAAAAATTCTTCGCACAGCACTAAAATAGCTGGCATCATCAGATTATTTTACTAATCTGATTTATTTCACTCTTCTCCAGACGCAACATGGTTCTATCATAAAATTCATAGCACAATATTTTAAGCCTCTTTTTAAGGTTTACCCTTATCTGTGACAATTAGAGCTTCACAGTAAGTTTGCCTCCCTAACGGTCTTTTTTTTTTTTTTCTTGATCTTTTTTGGGGGGAGGCAAGGTAATTAGGTTTATTTATTTATTTTTAATGGAGGTACTGGGGATTGAACCTGGGACCTCACGCATGCTAAGTAAGCATGCACTCTACCACTGAGCTGTACCCTCTCCCCACTAACGGTCTTAATATCAGCAAAGAATTTACATATGACTTCTTTTTTTTCTAGTTTAAATGAAATTTACTCATATAAATTTTAGAAATCAAAACTTATAAGCATTGTAGGAAAGGAATTTTGCAAGTTTTGTAAAATATTATTGATATTTGCAAGGCTTGTACAGATGTATTCTTTCTTTTATTTATTTAGCTGCTATATATTATGTTTCCTCATGATGTGTGTATTCATAATTTTAAATATATTGAGAACATATATTCTTTCCTATAAAATGAATGCACAGATGCTGGATTTTGCTTGTGTTCACATTAAATAGGCTTTTACAATGTTTGTTTTTGATAGACACAGGCAATAGTATTATTCTATGGGGAAGATAAGCATTTACTATACAAAATGGAGAAAAACTTTGAGGGAAAGAGGGAAAAAAAATCATCAGAAGACCAAAAGAATAATAGAGACAAAAAAAAAAACCCAAAAACTAGATTGTCCAAAACGTGTTTGGTGATTGCATATTTGAATTAGCTACTATGGAACATGAACTTGTATTATGTAACAACAATAAGGCTTCTTTCTAAAAGATGTGGATAAAAATATCAGCTGGGCTTGGTACAAAGCAGAGGACCTGCAAATATCAACTCAATAATGGATAAGATATAGATTTCCTAAAATACAAAGCAATATGTAAATATAAGTTATCTTATCCATGTTCATTTCAGAATTTTAGCTTCAGAATGGATTAAAAAAATACCTAAAATATTATTTTTGGCGGGGAGAGTACAGCTCAGTGGTAGAGTGCATGCTTGGCACCTGTGAGGTCCTGATATAGCAGAGAATAACCTTTGTTTTGTTGGAGGTTTACAGGGACGCCATGACCTAGCCCACGGGGATGGCTGCAAGAACAAAGAGTGCCTGCAGCAAGAAGGTTATGACAACCAAGCACACCCCCTCCCTTGCTTTCCCTCCCCCGCCTTATTTTTTGTATAAAAGGAGCCTGTATTGACTAGAGGAGGATGGTTCTCCAGGGCATTAGTCTGCCATCCTCTCCGTCTGCCAGCTTTCCGAATAAAGTCGCTGTTCCTTGCCCCAGCACCTCGTCTCCCGATTTATTGGCCTGTCATTCAGCAAGCAGAACAAGTTTGGACTTGGCAACACTGAGTTCAATCCCCAGTTATCTCCACCGAAAGAAATAAATAAACCCAATTACTGCCCCCTCAAAAATATTACTTTTATATGTCTAAAATATTATTGTTGCTCTGAAATCATTATTTACAAATTAATTACCATTGCTGTAGCCTCACTGTCTATTCTGAATGCTGCAATTATTTCCATTAGAAAGCATGTAACTTTGGCAAGTTCATCTCATTTCCTCAGATGCCTGAGATCAGCTAGAGAATTCTTGCAGAAAAGTCATAACAAAGTCCTCATTGAATGTTTACCAATATCCAAATAATGCTTGATAGCTGGTAAATTTCCAGATAGCCACTTTTCCCTTAATACAGAACAATGTACACCAGCTACCAAAGGCCCTTTGATGTCAGTTTAGCTCAAAAATTATATCCAAATTTTAGGTAACAGTAAAATTGAGCTAATCTAAATAAGCAAGAAACCATTTAAGAAAGTATTGTATCTAATTCCGCGATTGGCAGTATCAGAGATCTTCTCCTAGATGGATGCAACTATCCAAAAACTGAAAGGATCATCTCTCTCTTTTTTTTTGTATTATCCACTAGAAAGTAACCTTGGTTCATTTTAAGTAGAGGCGAATTAACAATTACAAACAACAACAACAACAAGAAAAAAAATATATATAATCCTTTTATCTCCACTTCTCACATCATCTCTTTTCATCCCCCTGATACTCATTTCCCCAATATCACAGAGATTCAGCAGGTTTGAATGAGGGTCTAACACCAGTGCTTTTAATGAGCATTTCACTTGAGAGAACAAATGATCAGAGCTGGGTACCTAGTTCTGAGCCACGTATTAAGAAAGTTAGACTAGAGTTCCCTAAACCCCTCACATCTCCGAGAAAGAGTTATTTCTCAAAAGTGCAACTTCCATCTTGAGAGATGAGGGAGAAGTATAGTTCCAGGCAGAGCTGGACTGTCAGGGTCCATTGGCCCCCAAATCTATCATTACCTGAGGACTGTAAGAATCAAGCACATTTCCAGCCTTCATCAAATGCAACGTGAAGTGTTCACTGAAATATGTCTTAGAATTTTTAATAATGCTATACCAACATTTCACTGGTATTTAAAAAATGCTTGTGTAACTATGAAACTGGTTTTGCATTATAAAAACTCTGAAATGGTTCGTTTGCCCTTAGACTACAGTTTAAGACCCAGTTGTTTATTGAGAACTTGCCGAGTCTTCATTCCCTTTGCTCATTTTTCTATCTTTCAAACATAAGAACACCAAAAAAGTTATTTCATTAAGAGGTGTGAAAATAATCCGTGATTTCCCCAAAGTAGTGGTCTACAGCAATATAAATCCAATATCATAAATTTTAGTTTGCAAGGAAGGAGAGAATTGGGTCTCTCCTGTTTAGTCAGAGAGTAAGATTGATGGAATCCCATTCATTTTATTCCCTTAGACTTTTCATTTTTATCAATCATTAGCCTTCTCATGATTCCCTGAGCTGAAAACTTCAAAAACAAAATTAACTTGACTCCTTCACACTCTTATTTCATCAGTAAGATACGAAGAGCTTTCAATTATTTTTGTAAAATTTTTCACTACCAACCTCTCATTCCAGTCTACGGTCTCAGTGCCAGCCCGCATCACCTTAGGGCATCAGAGTCCTAACTAATCCCTTTTGTCTTAGTCCCTCCTTTCTCCAGTGCTTCGCATACAATTCTTGAGCTGAACTGACATAAAAAGCAGAAGTTAAGTCCTCCCATATATGGTCAAATAATTTTTGACAAGGGTGCCAAGACATTCAATGGTAAAAGGACAGTTTTCTCCACTGGGAATGGTGCTGGGAAAACTAGACAGCCACACATAAAACAATACATTCTGACCCTTCCCCGAACAACACACACAGAAATTAACTCAAAATGAATCAAAGAATCAAGACCCAACGTAAGACCTGCAGTTAGCAGTGTGTAGTGCTCCTGCAGGACAGTTCGCCCGCAATGAGTTAATATGAAGAAAATCACTCCTGCTTAAATTAATCCCCATTACTGTTAGAAATTGTGTGGCCTGGGAAAACTTCAATAGAGATGAGGTGAGGAGAGTAAAGCGAGAGTGGGCAGAGCCGGGTCTAGGGAACCACTTACTGCATAGCCGCCACCAGGGGGACCTACACCAGGGGGTGTGAATTAAAGAAGGTTTATTGTGCTGAGAAGCCCTACTTCTCCCACAGAGCGTCAGAATTCCCGTTCCACAATCCCACGTCCCACGAGGAAGGTCACTGAGTAAGGCATCCTCCTCCAGTGTGCCCATTCATGCCTGAATCACTGCTTGCCACTTGCTTGCCACACCACAGGGACCAATCAAAGGAACGAGGGAAAAATCCAAAGGAAGTACAAAAGAGAAAAATAAATAAACATGGGAAGGTTTCCTTCTAAAGACATACAAAAAAGGTTTGAGAAAAATGGATGTCTCGCCAAAGTTAATGGCAAAACGAATATCATACAGATGATAAATATGTTCTTGTTGAACAATGATCAGGGTATGAGAACTGGAGCATGTCCTTGGGAAAATAAAAGGCAAGGATGTAGCTGGAGAGCTCACCAATGTTTAACAGCAAGAAATTCAAAAAGTGTGTAGGTAAACCATGAAAATATATTTATATTAGATCCACAGGCAAGTCAATCACATTAATTTATAACCCACCTTGCTCTCGCCATAAAAGCTGGGTTCCCATCAAAGGAAACAGGAAACTAAACTAAATACACATGGCACTCAACTGAGTATAAGTATCTTCTAATTCACATCTTCTGCCCAAATAAAACACTATAATTTATATATGTTGATTTTATACATTCCAATGTGCTTCTAAATAAAATATGCTAAAAGTAAAAGAATGCGTTTTCTCTTTCTTTAAATTGAAGTATAGTTGACTTACAATGCTATATTAATTTCAGGTGCACAACACAGTGATTCAATATTTTTACTATTATGTTCCATTTAAAATTGTTACAAAATAGTGACTGGACTTCTCTGTGCTGCACAGTCCATCCTTGCTGCTAATTTCCTTTATACATAGTAGGTTGTATCTCTTACTCCCACATCCCTGTCTGGACCCTCTCCCTCCTTTTTCTTTAAATGCATAAAATTAATTTTGAATTATATTTGCTACAAAGAAGACTGTAATTTCTGGATGTTAAATCGGTATGTTATACCAGGACTTAATTTCTCTTAACTCATTCTGTTTAATGAAACCTTTCCCAGTCTCTATGTCAAGATTTATTTTGCTGATGGGAAATGCATGCAATAAAAACTCAAACATGTGGATGGCACTGTTCTGGCACCAGAAAAATTAAAAGGGTTCTATTTCTGCTTTTGTACTAGAAGGAAGTGAAGAATCTGTTTCACATTAGAACTACATAAGGGAGACCATTTATAAGCTACTCTAAAAAAGTTCAGAAAGGCCTTTTGACTCTGGGAGAGTCCACTGATGTTTGTTTAATTTATACACAGGCAATGAGTGAGGGATGAATGAGTTTTACTTTTCATGTTTCAGGAAAGAGCAACGATAAATGTGTGGGGATTAAATTTTATAAGCTCCTGTTTCTAAAGTTTCAACTCATCACAATGGACCTTCATGTAGAGCAATTAAACAGAGAGATTAACATGTTGGAAACCACCCTGACAGGAAGCAAAATCAATTACAGAACACGCAGCCTGCATCATTCTTTGCCATCTTTACCTAACTAGGCCAAGAACCCCATCCGTCTCCACCCCAGTCCACTTGCTTCTGCTAGGGACACTGTTTAGTCAGTGGACATCTGCTCTTCTTGTCATGGCTTTGGAAACATGTAGGAGGGTGTGAGGGTCAACTGTATGTGTCAGCTTGAGTGGGCCATGGGGGGCCCAGACACTTGGCCAGACACTGTTCTGGGTGTGTCAGGGAGGGTGCTTCCGGATAAGATGAATCTTTGAATTGGTAAAGAGAGAGGAGAAGACTGCCCTCCCTAACACGGGTGGACCTCATCAGAGGGACAGCTGAAGACTGGAACGGAACAAAAAGGGGGCTGGAGCGAGAGGGAAGCCCTCCGGTCTGACGGCTTGGGCTCAGACATCAGGCTGTTCCCACCTTGGGACTCAAACTGAAAAGCTGGCTCTTGGGTCTGGATCCTGCCCACTTTCAGACTGTGACTGCACACCTGGCTGTCCTGGTTTTCAGACCTCTGGATATGAAATGGAAGTAAGCCATCCACTCTCCTGGGTCTCCAGCTGTAGGTCTGTGGATTTCTAAGTTTCCACAACCATGTGGGCCAATTCTTTATAATAAATCTCATTCCTATGCCAATATAATTGCGTCTGTTTTTCTGACCAGTACAACCTGGACCAGCACGGATGACACACAGGACCCCATGATCTGCCCGGCTTCTCGCTCCTGCCATCTGTTGCCTAGGAAACAGCCCTAAATCCCCTTTCACTTCCTGACTCGGAAACAGCTTGCCCTGACTGACACGCTACACCTTGGCGATTGCTTAGCGCCTAATTTTTGTCTCCTGGAACTGAGCTTTCTTCGCCCTTTCTGTCCTCCTCTTTATAGAAATAAATAAAAGTGTAGGAATCGTCTCAGAAGCAGCATTCAACATTCAGCAAGCCCTCATGCTACGCCAGGCCCTGGGCAGAAACTTCAACAGTGATGACCTCGCTAATCCTCAAAGTAACCCCTGTCTCCCAGGGTGGTTATCACCCCAATTTTTTAAGTTGAAGGTGAGACCTCAGGTGACTGAGAAAACTGGGGAAGGTCCAGAACTGGAACTTGAATGCATGTAGTCTTACTCAAGTATCCTTCTAAGATTCAATGTAAAGTAACTGCAAAGGGAAAGGCGTGAGGCTCTCATGGGACACGTCACTCACTGCTCACCTAGGTTCCAAGCTGGACCTTCACCTGCTGGCTTCCTGTTAGTCTCCTGACCTGTCCCCGTGCCCTCTAAACCGAGAAGCAAAGAAGCTGCCCCCCTGGGGTCTGACGAGTGAGGGGCGTTGCCTAGACACCCTTGTGACAACAGTTACCTAATACCCGATCCCGTGGGGGGAGATTCTGTGAGAAAAGCAGAGAGGTCTTGTACCATCTTTGACTTTTCCTCACAGCCAGAGGGGAATTTGTGTGCAACTCACAGACGCAGAGGGGATGGCAGAAGTTATCTGGGAGCTCGACTGGGGCTCCAGTCTTGGGAGGTTGGAGAGGGTGGGGGGGGCACCAGAGGGAGAGCTAGTCACCAGGCAGGCAGGCGGACTGGGCAAGGGAGCCAGTCCATGTGGGCTCCTAATGCTGGGATGATGCAGACTGACCAGTGGGCCACAGAGGAGACTGAGCACTGCGCACAACCCCAGCTACAGATCAGACACCAAGGACGGCGGCAGCGATGCCCGGACACCAGTAACAACAACAAAAAAATGAGATCAGGAACACTGCCCCTCTCGTCCCCTGCAGAACTTGGGGAGTGGAGCACAGGGCAAGAGCCATTTGCAGACGAGGCATCCAAAGAACCAAGGTGAATCTTGAATGTGACTTAAAAAAAAAATTCACTATATAAGATTAAGTTGTTTACTGCTAAGCAAACCCATGAGCTCAGAGTCAAGAACACAATTTTAGTCATGAAATAGAGTGACATTTTTCTGTCCCCAAGTTCCGCACATCTTGTATTTGTAAAATAGATAATAATTGTGCTACTAGTGTCAAAACAACATGGGTTGTCATAGGAATAAAAGCTGAAGACTTAAGTCTTGGCAGACACTGTTCTCTAAGCTTTTAAAAAAAATTTTTTTAAACTTGCATATACAATCAAATTTTGGGGAAAACAAGAACAAAAGCAGCAGTAGCGATAAATTCTCCAATCTCCATCCTTCCCTCCAAAAACATAAAAAGATATTCAAAAATCGTTTTGTCTACCAACAAGATGTATCAGGACACGTCCACACCCACTCCTTTATGCATTGTCTGGGGCTGCCTTCCCCCCACATTCACAGAGCTGAGTAAATGCCACAGAGGCTGCATGACCCCCAAATATTTATTTTCTGGACATTTACTGAAGGGGAGCTTGGCAATAGAAAGACTCTGATCGAAGGAGAAAGAAAAAAAACAGTAGGCGTTCGTCCGGAGGAATAACTTTGACTTCATTTTTAAAAGATCACTCTGGCTGCCACGTGGAAAATACTCTGTTGGGAATAGGGCTTGACTTTATTATACAATTTTATGTCTGCATTATGGCATTTTGTTCTATGGCAATAATGTTTACTCATCCAAAACTCCTGATGGAGCAGAGATGTACTTGGAGAGTAGGTAGGGGTTTTTGGTTTCTTTCAATCTCAGTAAACATCGCTCTCAAAATTCCTAACATTTAGTGGGTACTCTTGAAATAACTGTTAAAGAAATAATGCACTCCAGCCAGATGCCAGGACTTGACCGAAGGTAGTTTTATTTCTGATGACATTTCCATGGCAAGCTACCATTAGTATGTTTCTCTTCTCATAAAGTTTCTGGGAGCCTCAATCTTAGAATTACGACCTCAAATTGAATTTGAAATTATCTGGCTCTATATACTTGGTACAAATGAATTAGGTATCCCTTTTGAGCAATAGGAAGGGTTCTGAGAAGTATTCATTAACTACTGAGGACATCATCATGTGAGAAGAGTTCCCAAATATTCACTTCATTTCTTGAGACTAGAAAAGCGACATAAATCACCATAAAAGATATTTGGATTAAATATAAAATTACATCTTGATTTCAGAACAGTAGAACAAGAAAAGGTGTCACATACTCTTGTGGAAGTTCTAATAAAATAAGAAATCTCTAGTCATGGACTCTTGAGCTAACCATGGTAGACAAGGAAAGAGATCAGAAATGGGGGAGCTTTTAGTTAATGGCTCTCTTTTCACAGTCCTTAATTTTCTATCTTCCTGCATGTGTGTCAGTATATTTTAATTAATTTTAGGTGTGTTTCTTATAAGTACTGTATTGCTAATATTTTTCCTTAATCTAATCCACTTCTCAGCTTTTTTTTTTAATCGGTGAATTTACTCTGTTTATATTTATATTCTTCAGTAACATATCTGGGCTTACTTTTGCTATTATATTTTATGCTTTTTTAAACCTTCTTTTCCTTCACATATCCTTTTTTTCTGTTTTCTGTTTCCTGTTTTCCATTTGATTTATAAGACTTCTACATTCCCTTTAAATTCATTGATGGCTTGGAAATTATAGACAGTATTTCTATATATCTAGTGGTTGTTCTCAAATACGTAAGTGACCTATTTAATGGAAACCTTCCAGTATTTGGAAAGGCTCTGAGTGGGTCTGTAGAATTTTATATTCAGTCTCTATATTTTTTCTTGACGTTTAATATATTCATAGTAAAATAAGTGCTAGAAATTGACTCTAAAGATTCTGTTTCCTGCCATATGAATCGACTAGAAGTTTTGAGAAGCATTGTACTTGTCCACACACATGTACACATACATATGTGCACACACACTTCCCCAATGATGCTCAGTCACACTCTTGGGGGCCTCACTGGTCCACTAGCTGCAGGATGACTCTCTCAGGCTCAAACTATCCTATGACCCTGATGGAGCCTGGGCTGAAATGACCTGCAGTAGCTGGGAGAGACACCTGGAATCCAGGGTGAGTAGACAGGCCTGGAAGAAGAGGGAATTGGGGGCACAGAAGTGCAGATGCAAATCTGTCTGAATGTGGGTGTTGCTGAAAGGGAGGGTCTTGCTGATGCATGAGTCCTATGTAGACATCTCTGTGGCGGCTTTGAACTTTGGAAACCAACACTTTCAAGGGTGCTGAAGCAGTCTTCGACAGGCGTTACTCTTTGCTACTGGCAGAAACAAAGCAGAAGCAGAACAAGCCATCTTAAGAGGAGAGCTTCCCCAAATTAGTCCACACGTGGCAATAGGTTAAAAAAGACTATGAAGAACTCACCCAAAGGAGAAGGGCCGTCTCTCTACATGACAGCCAGCAGAAATAGATTCAACAGACCCCTGAGTCTGGAATCATCAAATACAGAATCTACTTTCTGTAGGTATATATATGTGATGTATGGAAAAGCGGCATTTGCAAAAAGAAGTATACCATGAGAAATTATTTTTTAAAAGAGGCTAAAAATGGAATTTCCATCTATAAATTTGTTAAGGACCACAATCAAAAATTGGCACGACTTAAAGACATAATAGCTAAACATTTTTTGGAGCTGGTGAAAATACAAAGCTGCTGATCTAGAAGGTGTAATATCTTGCAGGAAAATAAATAAATAAAAGGAAATCCGTGTAGACACATGGCAGCAGAAACACTAAGCACAGAAACGGATGATACAACCTTGAAAGGGCAGAAAGTCAATTAAAGGAAATGACAGATAGAGTGATGGCAGACGTGTCAATGGCAAAAACACAAGCCAACAGACAGTCAAATAACATTTACTAAGAGCTGAGAGACAACACCTGTCAATCTAGAATTGTCACTCGGCCAAAGGATCTTTCAAGGATGAAGGAGAAATAAAGACATTTAGACAGCAAGTAAACACGGGAAGATTTTACCTCCAAGAGACTTATTCTAAAGAAAATTTTGAGGCTGTAGTTCCCAAAGAAAATGATCTGAGAACAGCCTCAAATGCAGGAAAGGGCAGTAAACAAACAACATGGTAACAAGGATCACTCCACACCTTCTGATTACAATGCAACTTAAATTAGGAGTTAGTAACAATAATAAACTCACTTAGAAAGTGAAAACCACAATCATTGCAGGAAAAAAAAAGAATGGTTCAAATAAATTTTAAAAAACTTTTTGACACAACATTGTAAACTGACTACACTTCAATAAAAAGAATGAAAATTAAAAAAAAAAGAAAGGAAGAAAAGACTTAGAACTGAACGACAGCGAAAAGGATTAGGTAAGACCTAAATAGGAGGTGGTTTACACCATGCACCATGTTCAAGAAATATAAGACCCAGTATATTAAAAATGCTAGCTCTCCTCAAGTTGCTCTAGACCAACCAAAATCCCAACAGTGATCTACCTTCCAAGCTAAGTCTCAATTTCTTTGATGTAAGAATAAAGGTCTGAAACTATCCAAGACACTCCAACCAGTTATTAAATCTAATCATGATACTATTTATTATTATCTCTGTTGTTGTATTTTCACAGTCCTAGCACATTCCTGACATACCTGACATGACTCAAACCTGTGAAATTTTAATATGTATTTTAACATCCAGCTTTGACTTTAGCTTTTAAAAATAAATCTATGTTTGTTTTACTCTAGCATATGCTTACTTTTTAGAATTCAAGCAAGTTATTTCCTCCTTTGCCAAAAAGTAGACTGAAAAATAAATGGAATAATAGGGACAGAATGGAAACCCTAGGGAACAAACCAATGTTTGGCCAGCTTCTCTCAAACTGAGGCAGCGCATACTGACACACTGTTCTTTCATCAGGACCATAAGATCGCGCTGCTCTTACTGTATCAGGCACATCAGTATAGCTCTAAAGACAGCAAGCCCATACTGAGCGATAAATAAGCATTGCTTTATTACAGTTTGAGGCTAAAATGCATTACCCTAGGACTGACCCAGGCATATTAGGATACTGCTGAATACATTTGGAGTGTATCCACAGGGGAGAAAAATTAACTTCTGTCCAAGAAAAGAGAGACTCCTGGTTGTAGGTTGTACAAGTAAAGGGGGAAGGCAGTATGGAAGAGCTCATAGTGTATGTCTATGAGATCACCTCAGTCCAGTCCCCAGAGCTACATATGTGGCTGAAATCAAAGAGGAAGTCCTAAAATATCTATTGCTTTATCATCCTATCGTATGGTGTATGTAAGTCATCCACAGACTGGGGGAAGCGGCAGCATGAGTGAGGAAGCAGCCCCCACATGAGATAGGAACAGCAGCGCTATATTGGCTCGGGTTTGCGAGAGTGGGAATAGTGCTGCTGAAATTGGCAAAAGCTGTGGCATCTGCGTCCACATGTTCAGCACCATGGACAGTCTCCAAACACCGGAAACAGGTCGGCTTCTAGGTGTGAACTTCAGCAATGTTGGCGGCACCACCTACATTTCAGAAGACCATTATCCTATCACTGTTACTGGGCACTGGATGGGACTGGGACATCTAAACAAGTATCCCAGGTAAGACGTAGAAAAACGACAAAAATAACAGAGGTCATGGGGCTGTGGGTTGGCTTCCAATTCCTCAATGAACAGATATGATAAAGAAGACTGCCAGAATTTTTGGAGGAGCAGATTTCATTTTGAGGGTAGCAAGATGGGCAGGAAGGAGGTGAGTTTCACCAGGCAGAAGCAAGATATGAGGAAATCTGTCTTAAGGTGTCTGAAGGCCAATTTCTAGTGAAGCCAAGTCTTGCACAAAAAAAGTGACAAAAGATGAACTTTAACACCCCCATCCTGTTGTTAACTCTGCAGATTCAACCAGCTACTCTTTTTCATCCTCCCACCACATTATTCCTTTCACAGAAAAGGTTCTTGGAAGATTATTCTATGCTTATAGGCTCCAGTCACTCAGTTTTGTTCACTGCTTAGTTCTCTGCAGACTGAATTCCACCTTAACCACTCAGGAAAATTGTATTTGACAGAAATATCAATCACTTCTTCTAAATGCAAAAATCTGGTTGATAATCACACTCTATCTTATATATCACAAACTAACTTGACTTGAAAAGGTCTCTTTCCCTTGGTTTCTGGCACCCCCACTCCCCCACTTAGAGCTCACTTTTTCCTGACACTAGCTAGCCAGCCATCAGAGTATTTATTTTAGGTTTCTCAAATAGCAGCCTTTTGGCTTTCTTGCCAGGACACCTACTCAAATGTTGCCTTTATCTTTCTTGATATTTCTTTGCTGAGCAACGTCATCGACACCCATCGTTTCCATGACCACCCCCATGCCAGTGACTAATACAACTGATTCCAGAGACCAGACCTCTCTCATACACTTAAAATTCTATCCAACAAGTGGAGCTACAGCAATGAATTAAAAAAATATTTATCTCTTCACGGAATTACAGCCTGGCTTGTCAGATAATAAAAGGCACTGAGTTACCTCATTTCTATATTTCGAAGGTACCACAAACCAAAAGTGTTCCAGTGTAACCCACTGTCTCTTCTCCTCACATAATCAGAGAACATTTGTTATAAATTTTAACACCTTCATAACTCTTGAAGCCATACCTTCCTGTTCATTTCCAGTGATACCACTAGGAGTTGCATTCATTCACCTGGACACCTTTTACAGCTTCCTGATTCAACAATTCCACCCTCTCCCAATTTACTTTCTATCTTGCAATCCAACGATATTTTTATGTTTCAACTGTGATCATCTCCACACATAAAATCTTTCAGAAGTTTTCACTGTTTCAAGACTAAACTCAAATACGTTAGTATAGCAAAAATGGACTTTCATCTTGGGTAACTTTCCTGAACACATCATTTATTATGTCTTTGTGCATAGCCTTTATTTCGGTCAAGACAAGTCACTTGCAATTTCTTTGGTGAAAAAGCAACAGCAGTATTTCTGTCTTTGGGCATCATGGTCCAAGACTCTGGAAGGCCTGTTCATAACTTCCTTTTAGCTCTTCTAAGTGTTTTGAGACTGGATTTGGATTTACCTCTTGAGAGTGCTTCTCTGTTGTCTAGGCTCCTCTGAGTTCAGGGCACTCACTTCCTTAAAACCGTATGTTACCTTTGTTATGACATATATCACATGGTACCTCCTATCTCCCAAGGTAGGATGTGAGCAGTCTGAGTTGTATTTATTTGTTACCTTCAGTGCCTAGAACATGAATAAATGGATAAATGATAGAAGAACTAAGTGTTCCCTCGGCTCTACCATGTGCTTAACTCTTAAAATTTGGTGCAATGTAAAATATTTTGTAATTCTTCAAAAATAAAATATAAATGTAGTTCCTGAAATTTATTTACAAAAATATTTCACAATAGCCAACAATTTTCAGTAGGACTCAATAAACTTTAAGGAAAAACATTGTTTGCAATAGTTAATAACTCTCAGGTCTGAAATTAGAGTAGTTTGCATCACTCTCATAAAGATCAAATTTCTCTCAGGGCAATATAAAAACTAGATTTTGTTTCTGGCGGGGGTGGGTGGGTGGAGGTAATTAGGCGATTTATTTATTTATTACTTTTAATGGAGGCACTGGGGATTGAACCTAGGACCTCGTGCATGCTAAGCATGTACTCTACCACTGAGCTATACCCTCCCCGCTAAACACTTCAGATTTTATTTACTCACATTTATTCCTCAGGAAGAACCACTTCTAAATCATACTGCATAAGAATTAAGAAATAGTTAACTTGTCTTCCTCAGGCTTTTATTAACTCATATTCTGGAATAAGCAGACCTTATAACTCTGTTTCTTGAGCTAGTAGGTAACATCTGGCAGGCGATGCTTATAATCCCTATTACACAATATCTTCTTGTTTCTTACCATCATCCACAGGATTGATACGAGCCTAGACCAGCCTCGTGTATTCTGCTGGCTGCTCTCAGGTTTATACAGGCTGCCAGCAATAGATAGAATGAAGTATGGTTTATTCTAATTCAGCTTTCTATTTACAAAATATACATGTTTTGGTGTTTACATGTATATTTCACTTATTCAGTAGTATTATAAAAAGCTGTTCTTAATATTGGTATTGTTTGATTAGCAAGTGATACTATTTAATTCTGTTTTTTTTTAATGTGTGGTTTATCATGCTGGTAACTTGAAACTTAAAATAAGCAAAAGTTAAAAAATACTCCTGAATAGTTTGAACATTGTTTAATGGAAATAACTGTTGTTTTTTATGTATATATGTTGTTTTTTATGTATATATGTATATGTATGTATATATATATATATATGTGTGTGTGTGTGTGTATATATATATGTTTTTATTGAAGTATAGTCAGTTTACAATGTTGTGCCCATTTCTGGTGTACAGCATAGTTCTTCAGTCACACATGAACATACACAGATTTGTTTTCATATTCTGTGTCAAGTGATGTTCTCACCTGTCCCCACCAGCTAAATGGACAGGGCTGTAGCATGTTTGACATTCATGGTCAAGAAAGTGTGGTGAAAAAAGAAAAGAAAAGAAAAAGGCAAACAAACATAAATACAAAACAGAAACAGACTCATAGACATAGAACACAAACTTGTGGTTGCCAGGGGTTAGGAGGGTGGGAAGGGACAGACTGGGAGTTCGAAATTTGTAGATACTGACAGGTATATTTAGAGTAGATAAACAAGATTATACTATATAGCACAGGGAGATGTATACAAGATGTGGTAGCTCACAGTGAGAAAGAATGTGACAATGAATATATGTACGTTCATGTATAACTGAAAAAAGTGTGCAGTACACCGGAAATAGACACAACATTGTAAACTGACTATAACTCAATGAAATAAAAATTTAAAAGATAAAAAATTAAATTAAATTAAATTAAATTTAAAAAAGAAAGCATGGTGGGGAGAAAACATATTGAGCTATTTCTGAAATTCAATGAACAGGTAAGCTAACTGCTGCTATTTTTTTCACTTACTAAAACAAATTAAATTTATTCAGAAAAGGTTTGGAGGAGGATGGGAAGGTATTTTCACTATGTTTGCATTTTTTCTCTGTTTGAAATTGTTTCAAAATTAATTTTGAAAAAAAATACACAGAAATAGAAAGTAGTACCCATGGGGGGATAAATTCAAAATGAAGACGGCTGAAGTCCATTATTATTTCAGCATTTGAAACTGTTACTCACCTTTTTTCTACTAGTTGGCAAAATATAGATTGAACAAATTAATCGCTTTCTACATATTTGTAATGTACCTGACAAAAATGTTATATTTATGGGTTTAAAACTGATTCAGTATAAATTATACCAGTGATATTATTATTATTGATTACTAATACTGATGATTAACATGATGATGAAGATAATGATGATGCCAATACAAAAAGTAACATCTTGTATTTAAAATTTTAAAAATCCAGGAGAATTTTTTTGCTTAATTATGACATAGGGACAAATGTTGCCATTATATGAAAGATGGTAGAAAATAAAGAAACGATAAATTCTAGGATGACTGAAAACATCTCAGTGCTCCACAATAAAATCACAAAGAGTGAAACAAAATCAATTTTTGAGAAGTTAAGCCCTGAAACAAATAGATATTTGTTGACAGTGAGGCATAATACCTAAATATATACATTTATTGTGTTCAAATTTCAGCTTTGCTAGGGAGATGACCTTGAGAACAACATTTAAACATTTTAAGTCTTTTTTTTTAATTCAAAACAAGAATGGCAATGATATAATACCACATAGGTGGGCTATAAAGATGAAATGAGGCAATGCATGTAACGTGCTTAGCACAACGCCTGGCATATAACAAGAACTCAGCAATTTATTATTTTTATTAAGATGAATATCTGATAATCAGATTGTAGAAAGCAAGAATCACTGTCTCATTATACCATTACTTCATTTAAATTAACTTTGAATGACTGCATTTATCACATACTGTTCTGCTGGACAATTTCATGAAGAAATGTGGGCGGGAGATGTTTTACCTAATAAACAAATTCAAATACTTTTGATAAAATAGTTATTTTTTTGTAAATATACAGGATATATGTATCAGGATACTTTCCAAAGCAGTTTCCCTTTTCTTATCACAACCATCTGAATAGCAGCCTAGAGTGAACACCATCTCTGTTTTACAGTGTAACAGCTTACAGTTGCAATTGGCATAAATCCAATAGAGAGAGTCAAGCAACAGATAAAGTAGTAGAGTAAATATTATATGAGTGACAAGGAAGTAATGAATAGAGAAAAGTGACTCTTTCCTCCCTCCCTGGCTTCTTTATTAAGTGGGATCAAATTATTTCTTCAAATCTTGCAGGACTCCTGAAATCACCCTGTTAGTAGAGATATTATATTATCAAAAGTAACTATGAATAAACGAGGTCATTCCTAAAAGGGAGTATAGCGAAGTCACACAAAAAGGAAAAGAAAATATTATTAAATGATCTGTCCTTTAATCTGCAAAGTGGCTCACCGCTACCCTTGCACCTTTCAAAAATATCCCAGGGAAGCTCACCCTTTGTAACCAGTTTCATGAAAGCAATTCTCTGCGTAATTTAGGGAAAAGTCCCTAATTATTGGAAGACTCCAAGCACGAGACAGAAGAGATACTCTTCCTGTACTTCAGAAAATAAAATGTATTGCTAAAGTTCACTGATAGCCAAAGAAAAACTGATGCCAAGTGATAACTGGCTAAAATTGTCTATAAAGAAGAAGCCAAGACTGAATAAAATGTTAAGACTCCAAAAATACACAATTTTGTGTTCTAATTTACTTAGACAAGAGTATTGGCTCAAATTCATGTAAGGTTCTATTTTAATTTGTGGACGTCATAATGAGGTGGGGTTTTGTCCTTAGTTCTCTAATTAGTTCAAGTCTCCACCTTCCCCGGCTGCTCTCCTGGGCTTCAGCTCGGAGCTGAAACAGCCTTTGCAATGTACCCACAAAGATGTAACACTGGTACTTCTTGTTTGACATCTTGAAAAACAAACAAGCATATTCTGTTCTTTTAATTCTGCAGTGTAAGTTATGACATAAGCACATCATTCGGGATGGAAACTTCAGTCATTTCTACCTCCTTTTCTCAACATGCACACCTGGTATGCCTCTAAACCCCACTGAGTCCGTATTTGCTTTCACTGCATCGCTGCGCACACTGCGCTCATCTTGGTTCTCACAATTTCTCACCTGTGTGATCTCTGTTTTCTGTGCTTCTGTTCTCTCTCTACTCAGTCCATCCTCCACATTCTGATAAGTCACAGGCCTGCAACAGAGGCCTCAAATATTGCAATTCAATTTAAAATATTAGTATATTTCCCACTTCTCCTGAAGTTATGTTTGTATCATTACCATGGCTTACAGAACCGTTCATTCTCTGAATCAATCTCATTTCAGCATCTCTCCTTTCAGGGTCACACGTCTACCTTCCAAATGGTCTTGACTACCTGCCGTACATTTTATCAATTTTCTGTACCTGGTATCTCACTCCTCCTACCATCTTTGATTATTTAATTCCATTCAGTCATACATTAACTCATTTAGATATCCATTCACGTAAATTTCAGTAAACATCAGCTAATGCTAGGTGCTGATAAGGCACTAGGAGTTTAAAGATGTAAACCAAAGCTCCTTTCTTTTGAGAAGTTTGGTCTGATGGAGAGAAAGAATGTTTTTTGTAATGTACTTCACAAGGGCATGATGGAGCTCTGGCTGAGTCAGCACAGGAGGATGCAGGATCCATCGTGAGGATGCAGTGAGGGCTGTGCGGGGACATGGCACTAAGGGACAGGTCTCATGTCACATCCGGTCACACCCCAATCCATCCTTTAGATGCCAGGACTCTGCACACTTACCATGGCGCTCACTATTTTGGGTACAAATATTTGTTTCCTCAAATACACTAAGTTCTTCAAGACTAGATTCTGCATCTCAAACATTTTCATATCTCAGCATTTATTATACAGTCTGGACCAGTTATGGATCAATAATCTTCTACTGTGGTTGAATGAATCTATGAAATAATGAGTCAGAGGTTTAGATATGATCTCAGGGAATATCATATTTTGACTGTATCATATTTTGACTGTATCATCATCATCATCAATAATAACGTGCCAAGTGCTGGTTACACGAGGAAACTGAAACTCCAAGAGATTAAGTAAATTGCTTTTGCGAAAGTCACATAAGGAAAAAGTTTCCAAGTCAAAATTTACACTCAGACAATCCAGCACTATGGCCCTCGTTTGACCATGTTTCATGAAGCTATTATATCTTTGTATACATATATAATATGCAAGCTTTAAAAAAAAAGCTATGAAATTATGAGAAAATGGATTTACACAGAGATGAAAAACTGAAGACCCAAATAGACAGACTATAGAAAAGATTCAGCAAATTGCCAATAGTCTCTGAAGGAAACTACGCATCCTCCAGGACATTTTAAAGGACTACCTAAAATAAACTTTGTAAAGTTAAATATGTATTATAAATTATGGCCTCAAATTACTAATATTTCCCTGATGAGGAAATATAGGTTACATTGAAAATAACTTGAAACCACCGAGGAACTTTTTTAGAACATGGGTACCTCGTAGGCATAAAAGAACATTTCATCCATAGATAATGAGAAAATATACCAAATCATATTCTTAGGCCCAATTTCCCTTAGGTTAACAGAAAGCAGGGCTTTATTGTGAATTACTTTATGATCTAGAACAGAACATATAAGTTGGTAACAGATGAAAAAGCTATAACCAATTCAAGCTAGACGTGAAGAGTTTAGCCCAAAGAACACAAACGCCAACAATGATACTTTGAATATTTTGAATATTTGAAATAAATATTTTGATATTTATTCATATCATTGCTACATTTCTATTAAGGGCTCATAAATAGTTCAGATGGAAATGATAATCAGAATTTTTTTCTAGAAAATGTGGGAGCAGACCAAAAAACGGGGCTGGAAGAGTCAGGAGGTACAACGCAGAGCCTAGACACTCAGCAGCCTGTGAGCAGAGGGCAGTGGGAGACACACTGTCCAGGAGCCATCAGGGAGGGAGGTACGCGGCCACTGCTCAGGTAACTAAAAGTTGCTGAGAAGGAAGGCGGGGGGCAGGAAGATGCAGAGTGGAACCAAGAGGATGGTAAACGAAGTGGATAGATGGAAATGATACAAACAGCAACACAGTTAACAACAGAAAGTAAGCATGGCTATATTGCTTTCCAATAATAATTTTCTTTTAATGGAAAATTAAGACGTAAATATTATTTGAAAATGGTTATTAAAGGAAAGTAATATGCACACGCAAAAAAAAGCTAGGGATAATTTTCTCGCCTGTTAACCAATTAACGACGACAGCAGATCTCTGCAAGCCTGGTTCCTTTTCACGGCCACGGAAACCCTCCATGTCTGGACTTTACCTGTGGTTGCCATGACAACCCTCATCTGTGCTTTCCTAGTTCATCAACCCAGCCGCTGACCATGCTGCACAGCCCACTTGGTTTGCCCGCCAAATCCGCTAAAGGAAATACACTTCCCTTTCGGACTGCACCAGCGAGCATAATAGAGTCTGGGAATGCTTTAAGGTAGTGCTGCTTTCTGTATCTCATTTCTCTCTGAATCACTTGGAGAAATTCCTTGGGGCTTTGAAGTGCAAATTTCAAGAGAAAAGTTCCAAGGGAATAGAACGGGTCTTCTGATTTGGGTTATGATCAACAGACAACAGAACAGAAGTGACATGTGTATAACTAATATGTCCTTCTGCTTAAAAAAAAAAAGTCAGATTTAGTTCCTTTGTAGCACACGCCCTGCTGATTGTGAACAGTCCTACTATCTTAAAATCACTCTGTAATTCTTGTGGTAGTCTGGTTGAAGTGAAGTGTCTGAAATCAATTGGAAAAGGAAAATGCCATAAGGATGCACTAAAGCAGAATTTCAAGCAAGTCAGCATAGCTGTGGAATGGTGGGACACTGGCCAACTGAGCAGGCAAGAACAGACAGCATCGCTCTTTTGAAGCAAAGGCATCAGGCAGATATGCCATGAAGAGGCAGAGCTTAAAGAGTGCCAGGTTCTGCAAATAGCTATTATTGCCACAAATAAAAATACCACCATCCCATGCACATCTCTGAAAAGGATTGCAAGTTGCTATTTTGTTGGGGTTTCTGCCATATTTATGCATAAAGATGGCATTCACATAAAATCAAAGGATATATATATAGAGAGATGTATATATACATATATAGAAATAGAATATCAATTTATGTATAGGAAAGTCCAGCTGAGAGGATTTTATTTTTATGTTTGGAACAAAAGTATTTTAAAATTTTAAACTGATAGACCCAAACTGTTATGATTTCTGTCCCAAAGGTGAATTCTTACATCGTTTGTTTAATTTTTACATTACTTCTCAAATCTTAACACATATTTTAAATGTTAGTCACTTGCTATATTAGTTTCCCTTTGCTCCTGTAACAAATTATTACAAATGCAGTGCCTTGAAACCACACAAATATATCATCTTACAGTTCTGGATGCCAAATCTGGACTGGGTTAAAATCAAGTTGATAAGTGGTGTTCTCTTTCTGGAGGCTCTAGGAGAAAATCCACTCCTTGCCTTTTCCAGCTTCTAGAGTCTGCCCACATTCCTTGGTTCATGGGTACTTTCCATCGTCAAAGCCAACAATGGGCATTTGAGCATTTATCACACTGCATCATTCTGCCACTGAGCCTTCTGCCTCCCTCTTCCAAGCTGAAGGACTTTTGTGAATCCTTTGGGCCCTCCCAGATATTCCAAAGTTGTTGTATTAAAGCAAGCTGATCAGCATCCTTAATCCAACGTACTATCTTCAATTCCCATTGCCATGTAATCAAATATATTCACAGATTCCAGAGATTAAGTCATAGACATGAACATATTTTTTTGAAAGGAGAAGGGTATTACTCCGTCTGCTACACATGAGTTTCCTATTGTTGTAGAATATGAATCATGGGAGGGAGGACAGGGTCTTGTACCTACTGTAGTTCTAGAGTGTTAGCACAGTAAATCAATAGGTATTTGCTGAATAAATGTAAGCGGCAAATACAGCCTAGTGGAGATTACGTTACTCTGTGCATTCACTCAGAATAGTTACATGAGCTATGGCATACAAATTCTAAAATGGGAAAACATTCTTGGTCAAGAAAAGAGCACTGTGGGTTGTTTTCCTGATAATTATTTTATTTGATGTGAGCATAAATCAAATAACAATAAGCCTCACACTTTCTGCAAATCATTGTGAAAGAAAATGTTAAAAAAGAAAAGCCCAGATTATAACACTTTCTTAGGCGAAATATATAGGACGTTTATAATTTGAAAAGCACACCTCTTGAGCATGCAAGAATAAGTTAAATGTTAGAGTTTTCTAAGGGAAGACTTTACCAAAAGGCCTGGTAACTATGGGCACCAAGAAAAAACAAGAGAATGCAGAATGGAGAGAGAGCACATGCATTCTTTCTTTTGTTTTGTTGCTTGAATGTTTCTCTTGCTCAAATAATACAATCCCTCTTTAGGACAATTTAAGTGAAGGCTGGATGCTGGTGCTTTGATGTTGGGACAAATGTGTGACTGGGTTCAAAGATGATGCTATGACAGGTCAATGCATGATCTTGGCTAGTCTGTAAGACACCTTTGTGAAGATCAGTACACAGTACCCATTTCTGGGTATGGCTCTGCTCCAGGGCATCTGGATGTGAATGGAATCAGCTCTTCTCTCTCCCTCAATCTAACGTCCTTAACATGCACAACTGTACACAGCAGCCTGGAGAGAGGGATGGTGTGGGTGACTAGAAGCAATTGGCATCACAAGAAAAAGTCAGAGAAACATGCGTGCGAGAAAGGAGAAATAACTGTGGGAGATCTAGAAAGAAATTAAAGTTTTCCCGTGAGTAGCACGTAAGTCACAGATTCCAACCCACGAGATCATTATACACACGACTGATCATGTCAGTAACAGCAGGTTTTAAGAACAGGAAATGAAGCACACACTTTAGGCTCAGGTGGGTTGAAAAGGCAATTTTCATAACAGAGGTAGAGGGGAGGAAGACAAATCATTGCCTTTTGGTCACTGTGAATTGAAAGACACTCCAGGCAACATGGAAAAGGTGAATTTTAAAATTCATGCACCAGTAATGGTGGGATGTGGCTGATACGGTATTATCTCTTAATTAAATTTCTTAATATAACTAAACTAAAAGTACTTGCAGTATGTGATGTAATTAAAGTCATAATGTCTCCCCTCTGCAGAAGGTGTGTCAGCACAGTGGTTATGTAACTGGTAAACTAGCAGTAGCTTGACCTCCACATAGAATTCATGAACCTGAGCACAACACATTTTCTCTAGACCATTGGTTTCTTTATCTTTAAAATGATAAGACTGAATGAGACATACTGCAAGGTCTCTTTCAGATCTAAAGAAAATACACACCTACAATGGAAACGTACCTGAGCGTCCACATGGTCCAGTCTCAGAGGTACCACATTCAAAAGCATGCAGTCCAGCAATTAATCATTAAATAAATATAAAAACACCTAAACACTTTTCTCCTCCTTTCCAGGAAAACACAAGATGAGGAAGGGATTCTTTCTGCACAGGAAGCTTCTTTAAAAAATCTTCCTTCTCCTTTGCCACTGCTTTCAATATTCTCTGTACAGATGGGAGCTAATCCTGGAAATTCTCTCTCCCACTCTCAACTTCTCTCCTGAACACCCACCTAGACCAAACAGCACTTTGTCTCTCTCTCTCTTTCTCATCCCTCCCCTAGAGTCTCTTTTGCATCGATCAGATCGACCAAGTCGCAGTCTAGGTGGATAAGAGTCCGGGGTAGATCAAATTGCCCCCACATGAGTATCTTTGCTACGTAGTACATGTTGGCAATTTTGTCCCTACTGTGACTCAAGTTTTTAACCTCATTTCTTGAAAAATCAGCCCCAAGAAGAAATGTGATTTTGTTTCATACATTTTTCATTTGACAGCCTTTGCTGGGGCTGAAATTAGAATATTTGGGGTCTACAGTGTAAGCATAATAGAAAGACAATACAATATTATCTGAACTAAATTTAGTCAATCTTTTATTTCTATGTGAAAAATAATGAGATGAAGTCTTTCTTTTCACTTTAGCCTTTAAACTTATTCTTTCATCTTTTAGTGTAAAATTCAAATTGAACTTTAGTTATTGGAGAAATGATATACATAGATGGACAAATATTCGTTTTCTTTCTTGCCAGAGCAAATATCTGAACTCTGATTATCTGGACAAGAAAATTTAGGAATTTTCAGCATGGTTAACATTCACACATACATTCCAATTTCAAATAGAAAGAGGAAAACCACTGCCTTGGATAATTAAAGTAACATCGAATCCATGACAATATTTTACCTAAATAATATATTTCATTTAAGATGCATAGAAATCATTTTAAAACACTGAATTTAAATCACCGCACTGCAGTGTATCCTTTCCGTTGCCTTTGAAGTCAATCAGCGCAGAGTTTGAAAGGAGGCTAGAAACTGGGCAGAATGTTCCTAAAACACTCTAGGCTCCTCAGATGAAAGGTGCTACTTAAGGACAAAGTATCATAATGATTTCAACCTATTTAACAACTCCACTGACTTTCACGCCAATCCCTAACTCGACCTCACCTATTTGGTACTTAGAGGTAAAATCCTCAAGTTAAATTTCTCCAGTGGGGTGCGTGTAACTTTGCTTCATAAAACAAGTTCAGAAAAAAATAACATCAAAAGAGGAAGATTCCAAAAACATCGCATTCTATGTCTGTAAAGAGGATAAAATCCTTCCATTAGGAGAGAAAGCACGAGGCTAACACTCTTTGTTCCTAAAGAGATTGGAAGAAAGGGTTACTTTCTGCAAGAGTAGAACATCCTGGGTGTTCTTTCTTTTTGGTTTTTTGGAGGTTTGTTTTTCGCAATTTCTTTACTGAGGTATAGTTAATGTACAATGCCGTGTTCATTTCTGATGTGCAGCATAGTGATTCGCTTCTACGTGTATACATATATTCTTTCTCATATTCTGTTTCATCATAGGTTATTACAAGCTACTGGATATGGGTCCCTGTGCTCTACAGTAGGTAGGACCTAGTTTATCTGATTTGTTCTTGATATTGAATAAAGTCCCTGATAACGCCTCTGGACTGGGGATACAGTAGATGGTCACATGTTTTCTTCTTAGTCTGTATTTTCAAGTAGCAAAGAAAATTGCGACTTGGGCACAGTGGGCTGTAGGGAAGAGTTTTTCCCTACTTAAAAGGCATTCTCAGTTTGAGTTAAAAAAAAAAATTGAGGATTGTGGAGAAATGGTATTTCCCCCTTCTAAAAATTCATTCCAAGTTCAAAAATCATTGAAAAATACATTTTAAAATTCTAATGAAGATTCATTTAAAGTGGCCAACTATGGAATTTCCTCTCTTTTAATTTATCTTAAATAATTTTTATTAATATAAGTAGTACTGAAAACAATATAGCATCCTTTTCAAGAATTAGAGCATCCCTGGTAACGCTGATAAATTTTCACTGTATCTCCATCTTGGTCCCTTCAGTTCCTTCTCATCCCCTGACCCCTCACGTCATCTAGGGTAACCATTGTTACAAGTTTGGTGAATATTATTATAGTATCATTAAAGTAATTTTATTATAAAATATTTTCTCATTATTCATTTTTCTACAATGCATTTGGCTTAAACTTTTTTTAAAAGAAAAATACTATTATTAAGATGAGAAAATAGTATCGTTCTTTTGCAATGAACACTTTTATATGTTTTCTTGCTAAATTATTTGTGAGTTATCACATTTCCCATCACGGAACTTGTAACCTTTTCAGTGACTCTGAGCTCATCTCTCTTAAGTGGGAGAGTGTATGTTGAGGACAGCACACAGCACGACCGTGTTTACACAGGAAGAAGAGGTCTGCCCAGTGGGCACTATTCAGGGGCCTCCCACCAGGGATCTGAGTTCCTTGGCCTTTTTCAAACCTCACCCTGTCCTTCATTTCTGCAGGCCCCAAGGTTTGACCGACCAGCTGACTTCTTTCTAACTGTTGTTCAATCTCATAAACCTTCTCGTGCTGCTAGACTGCAATCCTAGGTGATTCATCACTGTGCTGTGGGCCCGGGAAACGGCACAGTGCCCAGGAATAACCACAAGCCTTGAAAGAAAACCTGCAGAGTCATCAAAATGTGTCAGAAGACATAGGAAAACCCTTTGAGGAGTGTATCTGTGGCATCTCTCTGGCTCTGACTTCCTACCTCCAAGTCCACACATGACCTCCCATTGGCTAGTTCTCATCTACCAACAGTCCAGAAGCTCAGCTACTAGGAACACAAGAGCTAAGGATTACAGAGCTATGTTTTAAACTTGAGTAGAAAATAAAGTCAAAGACATTCAGATACTAAGAGATGGAAACAAGGTTTAAGGTAAGAGTTGACCCAAATTAGTGACCCGGTCAGGCAAGTTGGCAGCTCAAGAGTGGACAGGGCAGCTGACCATGGCAGTCTGAGACCTTAAGCATCACTGGGAAAATGATCCATGTTATGGAGATGAATTATCATGTCCCTCAGCTCGGATGCTAGTAAACATGTGTGTTGAATGATGAAACTTCCATATTTGGATTTCATACTCACTACACAATCATTTTCATTCAACCTGGATACCCATGTATGTTTGCGTACAAGAAACACTGAGCTTTGTGATTCCAAGAATTTTAACTGAAAATGCACACATGTTTACATGTGTGTATATGTGTACAGGTATGTGTATGCGTTTACACGTATATACACATACTCAGTCTTTTTAGCAGGGCTAATGTGATCCATTCCTAGGAGTGCATACATTCTCATTGTGTTGACATCAAGCTTCTGAGACTATAAATTTAGCTCTAGATCCCAGTTTGTGGCAAATTCTCAAAAATAATAAAGATCACGTGCCCTTCCCATGGCTATTTCCGCCCTAACATGTCTGTGACTGCCATTAGAAATAACCATAACCCTCACGTGGAGACCTGGGCCCATTTAGATGAACCTAACAAGGAAAAGTGACATTATGTAGGTATGTTTCACACAATCACCCTCCCAAAAATCAGGGAAAGAGCAGCTGTAATGTCAAAAACCTGGGGCATTTGTTCTGTCAATAAACTATGCCAAGCCTCCTATACTTTTGAAGAACATGGGATCAAACTGATAAAATATTAGCTATAAATAGTTGAGATCTTATGGGAAGTGAAAAAATTCATAAATATGCATTGGTCGGTAATCAATCAACCTTCAAACAACCTTGTGAGGTAGTCAATGTTATCCGTATTTTACAATAAAGATATTGAGGCTTAAAACGGCAAACATCACGTCCAAGGTTCACAACAAGCAAGAAGTAGGAAAACCGGAACTGGGAGCCCAGTTTGCTTCCAAAACTAGAGTTCCTCACAGCTGCACTGGGTGGGGTCCGGTGCTCGGGGTGCTCTGGTGGGCAGGTCCCCTCATCATGTGCATTCCTCAAGATTTCAGCAATGCTTTATAACTTAAATCAGTAAGTTGACTTGAGGAAATCTGCTCGCTCCATTTCCCCAAATCACCACATGAAGCGGACTACCAAACAAATTTAAGCCCAAATTAAACTAAAACCTGCCCGAATCCCTATTCCCTAAATGCCATCTAAATCACCACTAAGCCTTGCCCCCTTCCTCTTTCATTAACTAAGCAGCTTCCTCAATATCGCCTCTTTCTGGAATGACTTGTAGATTATGGTGCCACCCAGGCAGTGGCCTGGGGCCAGAGCATGCCAACTTCTGCAGGCATGGAGGTTTACAAGTCTCCCTTTTATGGTCTTCCTTTGCCTTCAGATGCCACGTGTAGGTGCCCCGGTACACTTTACTCTGTTTATCCGGGTGACACAGAAGCCTCAGTCCATCCTTAACTCATGGTTAATTTCATGGAATCATCTCCTCACATCCCCTTCTGATTCACTTGTTCCTGGTAATAAAAATCTTCCCCGTCTATCTTCCCCGTCGCATCTTACTTCATGTAAGATGACTCTCATGAAACAAGGAGCAAGAAGAACAGTGCACAGGAACAGAAAGGGTTTTCAAAACCTAGGATATCAGATCGAGCACCACCACTGATGTATCTCAAGTGGAGCTAGAAACGTGGATAGCATCGCTTAAGTGGATAAAGTATGTTGGCCGACCCTACGTTCCTTATGAGACTAACATCACTCCCATAATCACCAACCTCAAGAAGAAAATATAACTTACAAAAGCCCAGACCATACCCTGTGCCATTATCTTTAAGGTCCTGGTTTATACTCAAACTTACCAGTTAATAAAAATATAAATATATATATATACATACATATATACACATTTCCATTGACAATTCCAGCCCTAGTAAAATAATCTCAATGTTTTACACTTCTTTGGAACACGTCAGTTAGTTTCATTGTCACCTGCAAAATACCCATGACTTCTGCAACCGATCCGATATTAGCAAAGCATAATAAAAACCAGTCTCTTAGTCATATCACAAAAAATATTCCTAATGTTTAAGGCGAATGCATGTGGTACAGTTAATATCCGTCTTATCTAAATTACTGTATTATTAAGCCATAATATAATGAAAATCATCATAAATCTTATATTATTCTAAACAATGTTATGCTTGAACTGAGCATCATAGCCCTGCTCTGACGCTACTTCTGTAACTTAGAATAGAAACTTGAACAAGTTTTACATATATTCCAATTTAATGTATTGTCTGTTATAACCTGAGTAAAACAATATGTACAAACTTGAAAAAATATGTAACTCTATATAAATAATGTGCTTTAGGTAATTTGAATCATTTTTATTTTAAAAAATGACTTTATCAAATCTCAAATTACTTCAGCCTGATGTTCTTGCAGTTAAAAATGTGGTAACTATTTTTGTTGTAATAAATAACTCACCCTAAGTAAGGCAGTCAACATTACAGACCCTTTTTAATCTTAAACAGGTTAAAAGGAAAATTAACACAGAATGGATAATCATGTAATAACAGATAATGCCTGCCAGGCCTTGCAAATGAATATTTGGCTGCAATGAGGTTCATTTGTCCTTTCATTGCAACTTTTAGAAATTTGCATTTCTAAAAAGAAATTAGACTGCTTTATACAGTAAGATCCATTTGCTTTAAAAGTTATAATTTTCAGAACAAATGAATTTTTTACTCAAGTTCTCCAAAGATCATTTTGATAGATACATTTTACAATATTGCAATTGCCTTTTCAAGTTTTCTGGGATTCAATGTATAATTAATCTCTCTATTACAGACTGTGTCTCAAATTACATGTTTCAGCATAATGTAAGTCCCATCAATGAACTGTGTTGCTGATGACCATGTAGACCCCTGAGTCTCCAGGCTTTACCTCTACTGCAGGCTAAATTTTAAGAAAAAATTATTTTCCTTTCAGAATTTATGAAACAAAAAGAGAGAGCATTGTAGGTTTGGTTTTAAATAGAACTGGGAACCTGTGAAAAATTGTAAAGTTGTCTTACAAGAGTTTTCATACTATGACAATAGACCAAGGAAGAAAAAGATAAAAGGGAAAAAACAAGCCACCACTTACCAGGTGTGAAATTGTACCGAGCTGAAAATCCCATAGATTCCAACTCGCCATCAGCAAAAAATTTAATCCATAGAAATCTGCCGCTGGATTTTATTACAGGTGGATTTTGTTGTCCACAAAAACGTCCAATTATTGGAGAAAATCCAAAAGGTCCATCTCGAACTTCAATATGATCAAATTTGCACTCCCAAGACGGTTCAATAGAGTACTTTTCATCAAAGTAAAGTTCAATGCACTGTCTTGGGGCAGCTGAAAAAAACAAGAAAGAAAAACTATGTCTAGAAGGTCCTTTTTAAAGCTGTAGTTCAATTTTTATGATTCTACTTCAGATTTTAGCTAAATACGTTCTATCAAACTTTGATCACGATACACATAGAAACACAAAGCAGGTTTTTTACACTTAGCAGTCTAAGAGAAAACATTTTTATAAGAGTGTCTAAGGATGATTCTTAAAACTGATGATGTTGCAAAAGATATTGTTTTGATATAAAACTGGCCATTATAGTGTCTAATACAGTATGAACAAATCGCAGTATTTTTGTGAAAGGCTGTGAACTCAGGTTTAAAAAGTAGAGAAGCATCTTTCTGTCACTTTTCCCATATCTCTGGGAGAACCCAGTCTGAAGGTCAGAAACCCCCTGAGATTTGTCCAGCAAGGAGTTACACAATCGAGAGTCCCAGTCAGAGGTCTCGATCCGATCAAGGTGTGTATCCAAGGATGTGAAGAGTCATTTTTCTAGAACACAGGTCTTATCATGTCACTCTCAGGTTTAAACTTATTCACCAACTCTCTATCAGCTTTAGGAAAATGATCAACGCGCTGGACATGTAGGTTTTCTGAAAGTGTGCTACAGCTCAAACCACCAGGGTCTTTTCACCCTGTGCACAGCCCAAGCTCAGACCCCTTCAGGCACATTATGTGTCTTAAGATACTGTACTCTTTCAGGCTTTCCTGTGTTTTCCCACTTTCTCAAGTGTCTATATACCTCCAATCCAACTCCTGTTTATGTGGGAAAAACTGCTTTTAGAAAAAAAAAAAAGCTCCTCTCTAAATCTACTCAGTAAAGATAAAAAAAATCTATCCATCTTCTTTTTTTCAGCACTCAAGCACAGTACTTGTCTTTGTGGATTTCCCAGAAAGGGTCATTGTTGAGCGAACTGTAAATAGCATATCTTCATAAACGTGTCAATAGCGCTCTAACAATCACGGAGGAGCCTGCTAGGGCGAGCAGCTCTCTAAAGCTTCACGTGGACTGGACGCATTTACTCATATCCTTCCGCCCCTCCCTTGTCAGGGCCAAAACAGTTCAAAATTCTGGCATCCCATTCAGCCAGGGTCCCCCCAGACTAGCCATTACATTTGTTGGAATATCCACCCTTTGATCCTAGTTCGTGAACAGCTGTCTTGAGTCCTTCGAGTGCCTCCCACGCACTTGGCTCTCTTCAAAGACCAACGCCTTCCAGAAACCTGGAAGTTAAGACCTGGCACAGCTGGGCCTGCTCCCCATGTGGTCAGCGATCATTCTGAATGACTGCTGTCCCCTCCACACCAGTTCTTAAATACACATTGACTGTCACCTTTGAACGGCTTTAAAACGAAAGCCTTGCAGGCCTGGGTATCAAAATGTATCCAGAACTGAGATACATGATTACTTGAAAATGAGTGCCTTACAGAATAAAATATAATCCTGACACTCTCTGGCTTTTTTTTTTTTTTTTTACAGTTCATGTTGCCTTTCTCCTGACCCTGCCGTCCCTTACATGTTATTTTCCAGAAATTTGTTCTATGTCTTCTTTCCGCTCTAGCCCAGACCTCCAGATGCCAGTGGCATCCCAATGGAGAGACATTCTAATATAATAATATTTGCAGCTCCATCTAAGACCAATTAAATCAGAATTCCTGGAGAGAGACCCAGGCATCTGTATTTTTTCAGAAGGACTGAAAAACAGTGCTCCAAATACCCTTTAGATAATTTTATTCATACTAACAGCCTCAATAGCAATCTCTATATTTATGACCTATAAATATATATATTTTTCATACCAGAATTCTCCACCGAGCTAAAGACCCACATATCCAATCTCTTTATAAAACATCCCCATAAACACCAAACTGAACACATTATTTTTCCTTTAAACCCCCTTTGGCCACCTCTATTCCTCATCCAGCACAGCAATTCCTTCTAACAAGCCATCAAGCCACAACTTTTAGAAGAGCCCTGGGATTGCCTATTTTCCTGTCTCCACATCCACTCACTCAAGATTCAGTTTCCCAAATACCTCTCATTTCTTCCCTTGACTCCACCATCAACCTCACTTCCATAGTTCACGCGTTTACCATGGTTTACTTCGTCATTCACGGTAATTTCAGCTTATGCACTTTTTCTCCAGTTAGTTCCTCAAAATCTCACCATATCATTCCTCTCCTTAAATTATTTCAATAGCACTCCACTGTCTGCAACGTGAAGTCCAGACTTCCCTGGGTGGAAGACGAAATAGCAAGTTCTCCTTTCTCTGAGACCACCTACCCTTTAGCCGCCTCGCTTGCCCCTCCCCTCACTCTGTGCTGAAGCCTCACGATGCTACACGTGGGCGAGCAACCCCGCCGTGTCTCTGAACCGCTGCACGTGCTGTTCTGTCTGGGGAATGAGTATCTCCTGAACGTTCTTTAAAACTGAGTGCAAGCATCTCTTCCTCCTTACAGCCTTTTTGCCTTTCTCCCTATTCCAAACACTGCTCATTTCAGGGCCCCTTTAGATCGTTTACTGAAAAAAGCGTAGTCCCCAGATGGTATTGTAAGTTCCATAAGGCAAACACCATGTCTGTTCCATCCAATACTCTCTAAACTGTATCTACAAGCATGGTTGTTTCTTAGTAGTTGTTCAATAAATATTTGTTAAATTATGAATTAAAAAAAGGCTAATATGAAGGATTCCAAGAAGGGTATAGAAGTATGATTAATAGTAACAGGAGGTTCTGTTCATTTACCAACTTCAGGTTTTATCCTTGGCGTGATTATAAATGAGTGCAAATGTGTGCATGACATTAAAATCAAGTGTTAGCAATGCTGTTAAATTATCAATAATAATAAACATGAAAACAATTAACATGCAAAGATTTTCTTCTAAGTTAATCCTCTGAGCAAGAGAATTAGTTGATGCTATTCTTTTTAATAATCTGGAGTTTTGAAATACTGTTGCTTCAAAACACAAATTACATTATATGAAGTTAAGCAAGATATTTAACATTTCTGTGCCTCAGTTTCTTTACATGTAAAGTTGGGACAACAAAAATACCAACTTCCTATGATTAAGTGTTTATAAGTATACATATACACACACACACACACACACACACACACATATATATATATATATATATATATATATATATATATATATATATATATGTATACACACTGTTGTCCTTAGGTATCTGCTGGGGGGTGGGAGCAGGGGAGGGTTTTTTCCCAGGACCCCCTGTGGACACCAAAATCCAAGGATGTTCAGGTCCCCTACTTGGCCCTCCATATCTGCATCCGTGAGCTTCACATCCTCAAATTCAATCAACCGAGGATCTTAAACTAGCACTATGCGATGCAGTTACATATTATATGTACTACAACATATAGCAGATATGTAATATTAACTTGATAGAAAGAACAACTAATTTTAACCCAGGATTTCCACATTTCAATTTCCTTTTCTATCAATCATAAGAGGAAGAAAAACTGCCAGAGCTCAGTTTCTTAGCTTCGACCTTTTATATCAGTGTTTATTCCTTTTCCTTCTTCTTGTAATATGGTATGTCTTTGCTAAAAGTTCAACTTGACGCATGACGAGAAGAGAGGAAGGATCTTGGCTCAAAAATTACAAAAAGAAAAACACTCATTTCTAAATGAAATTTTTGAAATCAGTTAGACCAGAAAATCTTTTTTATTTGAAAGACCTATCAAATTAAAGTGCCCTTCACTTACAGGTAAATAGTGAGCAAACACATTCTTTTCATTAAGGTAGCTCTATGTGTGAGTGTGTGTGTATGTGTATGTGTGTGTGTGGTGCGGTGGTTGGAAAGATTGCAAGTTTGGGGCTATTAGATATTAATGCTTATAATATTGAAAACTTCTATCACTGGAGGAAATGTTCATATATATATTTTAAATTGTACTTAATAAGAGAGGTGTCCACAAGGGTAATGGAAATGGAAAACATTCAAAGAGAAGTGAATCCCTTTTTCAGCATTTTTTCATCCTTCAAGCTAGGGAAAAAATGATGAAAAGAAGCATCGTCATTTGGAATCGAGACTTTGGCATGAAAAGCATGAAAATGCACTTATTAGCACAAACTAAGGCAACTGCTACTCAGATTGATGTTTGGAAAATAAGATTGTAAGTTTATTTCTGACATTAGTATGTTTTTTTTGTGCTTCATATTACTAAAGGGAAAAATAACAAACATATAGGCTATTCTAATCATTGTTAAGCCAATGAAATACCAGTTGCCAAAAGCGTTACACATTAGGAAACAGTTTGCCAACCATGCGTCCATTCCATTAATTTAGAATTCCAAATCAATTAAGTCAACTGCAAAATAAACTGTTGTTGATTTCTTTTTCTCCCCCAGAGTTTATCTGTTTATAAACCATTAGAAATAATTTCAATATTAGCTTGATCCCCGATTTTACAGCTAGTTGATTCACTCAGAGATATTTCTGTGTATGGTTTCCAAAACCAATTTTTGTAATGTCTGGGTGCATATTTTCCATCCAAAGCTTGGAGACGGCCAGACTTGGCCCAGTGTCCTCTCCAGCTCTGGCGCCGCCCCCCTCACCTTCTATGATGTAGATGCACTCGCGGTCAGGGGGGTACTTGCTCGGGTAGTTGGGTGAGGTGAAGATGCCTCCATCCGCATGTTTTGTCCAAGTGCCGCACTGCACAGACTTCTGTGTTTCGGAGGTGGCTTGCTTTTCTGTTTAAGAAAAAAAAAGAAGGAAAGAAATTTAAAAGAGCCATTATCCAATTTTCTCTAAAACTAAAAATAGAGAGGACATTCTTATAATATCCATTAGTAAATTAACTTCTAAATGTTGTCTTAGTCGAAACCAATCAATTATACAGACTATAAAATGTTCAGATATTCTGGAATATTAAGAATATGGGAAAAATAGGAAAATGCAAGTAATTAGAGGTCTTCCACTTGCAATTTTTTTTTTCAAAGAAACACACCTGTTCCTTTCTTGGTTGCCCCAGACAAATGGAGGATGATTAAACTTGCTACAACTGAAACAGAAAAGAAAAATTAGAAAGATTAATGTACACTGAAGTGACCAAACTCTATAAACAACATAGTATAATTTAAAGTTAAAATGATATCAAGAAAAATTACTTTATTATTGTTAACTGTTCTGAGTAGACTCAGAACTTAACAAAAACCGATTCACAATGTACAAGTCAGAGCAACTTGGGGATCTCTTAGGAAACTAATACAAGTAAAGGATGTCTGAGATCCAGACTCCTAAGGCAAATGCCGACTTCAAGACCAAGAGGCAACATTGTCACCAACGGATGTCACATTACAGTAGGATTTCAGGAGTGTCTGAGCTGCTTTTTATGGATGACTTTGCTAGTATCTCTAAAGGGAGACAGAAGGACATCAGGCAAAAGAATGAAAAGGAAAAGTTGTATTTTCATCAACAATGTTATTGTACTGTAGAAAGTAAGTACTTAGGCAACTCCTGTGGCAGATGGGGGAGGGGAACAGGAGGAAAACAGATTAACAAGGATTGGAGGCATTGAGCAGCATAAAAAAATGTTTCCTATAAAACACTCAACTCTCAAGTAACCCCGTCCTCAGCATTTTTAAGCTACAAAATTAATCTTTCCAGCCTGAACTTTAATATTTAGTATTATCCAGAAATAGTTTACAATTTTGTGAAAGGTGGTTTCTATAAGCATTTTATTGAGTCAATTTTCAGTGTCAGAAGGAGACTCTGGTCTGGAACTTGACGGTAAATCTGCGAAGACCATTGAAACTTGACCTCTTTTATTTCCATATTCTTATTTTTACAAAACCGAAAACTAGAAAAGTATTAAAATAATCTAGTCTTCATAATTTCTGATTTTTCCTTCTCTGTGTTATTTTTATTATTTACTCTTTTGCTCCATTACCTAAAAGCTCTAAGCTCCATTAGGTAGACAATTATACGTCCACTTGAAACGTATTTGGAAAAGGGAAGGCATAATTCATAATGATTTCCTAAACTCAAGCTCACTACAGGAGCTTACAAATTTATGCTTAAAGGTTATTCCAAGAAAAGTATGTGGGCCTCGATATGAGTATTTGAGAAATGATAGCAATTATTTTACTTTGTACTCTAGCCTGGTCCTCTGCTTTTAGATGAAAACGTCAATCGTTACTGTCTGTGTATAAGAAGGGGAAAAAAGTCTTACTTTAACTTGCCATGATTCTGTACACACAGACAGACACACAGACACACAGACACACATAGAGGTATACAGCCCTCGGTATCAAGATGTAGGTTCGGTGTTTTCACTCTGCTTTCCCTGTTTTGACGGAATCAGTTGTGGAGCGTGCACTGGGATGAACACATCAGCAAAGCCAGCCTTGTAACTGCGTGGCACAGGCGCCCCAGTCTTGGCTGTGTGCGCGGACATTTCCACCACGCGTTCTCTCACACTGCCGTGTACTTGATGACTTCTCATGCTATTTTCCTCCGATTCCTTCCGCCCTCAACTGCACGGGTACCGCACACTCGTGAAGCAACACCGCTCTCCGGAAGAGTTGAGGTTGCACTGGCCCTGCCCTCAAGCCTCGCGTTCAGGTGCACCGCCAACTACCTCCTGGAGTGAGGCTGGGGCCGCTGAGCTCCAGAAGCCCCTAAAGGAGGCATGTTCCTTCTCCCTCCAGGAACCATCAGCCCCGCGCTCGGCCTGTTCCCCCCCAACCCCCCACCGCGACCTCGCTCGGGCCCACTCCCCGGCCTCTTCCGCACGTGCCCACCCCCAGCAACTGGCACCTCTCTGCCTGGGATGCTCCCGCACACGACAGCCTGTTTTCCTCGGCAGATTCTGCGACCCAGCCACCACTGCCTTGCGCCGCCCCCACGCCCGGTTCTATTAAGCTGCAATACACAAAGTTTACATCTGCCCCAGACTCGCGGGGACTGCGGGGTCCGGCGGGAGCGCGGTGCTGGCGAGAGGCTTTCCCTGCGCGTTCGGCCACGAGGGAGGGGAGGCGGGGAGGATGGACCCGGGAGTGGACCGGCGCGGCGGGAAAGGTACTCACTGTGAAACAAACTGCGTCCATAGATCATGTCTGTTCGTTACACCAGAGGCTCCGATCTCCACTAATTCCATTTAGAGACGGGAAGACTTCCAGTGGTTGGGGAGAGGACGGAGTGGAGAGAGGTTTTAAATATGCAAACCAAGAACAAATGAAGTGTGGGGAGGGGGGAGAGAGGGAGGGGGGCAGAGAGGTGGGGGGGGGGGGAGACAGAGACAGAGACAGAGAGAAGAAGAAGCAGGTCCGAGCCCACACAGCAGCAAAATCCAAACTGGAGCGTCCTCCGCCCCGGGCTCGCGCTCGCTCTCACCGCCGCGAAGCCAGCATCCCCACCATGACGCTCGCCTCACACCCGGGCGCCGATCGCCACCACCAGCGCCGCCGCCGGCAGCACCCTCCTCCTTTGCATCACCGCCGCCGCCGCAGCTGTCAGGAGGGCGCGCGGGCAGTCGGCGCGCGGGCGGTGGCGGGCGCGGGGCGAGCCCTGGGGCGCCCGGGGCCGGGGCCGGGCGGCGGGCGCGGCGAGTTGGGGGCCAGTCCAGACCGACGGCAGCGACGGTGCGGGCAGCGGCGGCGGCTGGGGCCCGCTCAGTCCCCGGTTTCATACACCACGAGCAGCAGGTCGGAGCAGCCCCCCCGGGAGGATGTCCGGCAGCCCTCCACTCCCCAGCCCTTGGGGCTCTTCCGCTGAGGCATTGAAGGCAGGAGGAAGGGGTCCGTCATCGGCTCGCCGGGCTCCGCGCCACCTCTGCGATCTTGCGGAAAGAGGAGCGGGTGGGTGGGCGTCTGGGAGGAGGGCAGGAGGGTGGTGGAGGGGAACCGGGGTGGCAAAGGGGGGCGGGGACGGGAGGGAGGGGAGGGAGCAGGAAGATGGCAGAGTTACCAAGTGGGCGCCTGAGTCACAGCCTGGGGCTGCGCGACCCTCCTGGAAGCCCCGGGCCGGGGCGGAATCGGGCGGCTCCGCGCGGCCGGCGCCCCCGGGGCTGGTGCGCGGTGGAATGGGGCGGCGGCGGCGGCAAGGACATCACACCCGCTTCGGTCCTGGGGGAGGGAAGAGGGAGGGGGTGAGGACCAGGCTGAGATCCGTCACTCGGCCAGCCTGGGCCGAGGGGGCCAGAAGGGCGCCGGCAAATCCCGAGCTGGATCCTCGCGCCGGAGAAAAGGCGTGCAAGGGGGAGGGGCCGTCATGTGAAAATCCCCTTCGGGGTTCAATTTTTCACTTTTTAACGATCAGAAATTGCGGTTGATCTGTCCTCCACCCCTCATATCCCATCTGTCTAGTGGAAGGTTTCTGTCTCCTCTCGAGGGTGAAGGCTTTGCGATTTACTCCGGTCTCAGGCTGGGAGACGAGGCAGGGGCGCGTCGGAGGCAAAGGCAGCATTAAAAGTTTCGCTTTTTATCACCTGGCCTGATGCGGAGGTCGCCCCCAACAAACTGCCCCGGCAAAGACACAGGCTTCTCGCAATCCTCCTTCACCCTCCCCAGGATATTTAAGCTCCCCGAGGAAAACACGGATCTCCTCCTACCCCACCCCACCTTGGACAGACACGAGCGCGTGCAGCGCGTTAAACTCGGGAGAGAGAGAGAGGGGGAAAAAAGAGTTGCTGGGGAAACAGCCCCCCCCCAAAAAAAACAGCTTGCAAAATGCGAATAAATGAAGAACAGTAAACACAGGGAGGCCGGGGGCGGGCAGGAGCGCGCGAGTGTGGGGGAGTCGGTCCCTGGACGCGCAGCGCCGCCTCCTCCGTTCGCTCTCCGTCCCGCCCTCCCCGCTGCGGACTCAGCCCGCGCCCACCGCCCGCCGGCCGCACCTCGGGGCCGCGCGGAGGCCGTCGACCCCCGGCCACCGCCTCAGCGGCCCGGGACCCCGCGTCTGCCGCTCCTCAGCCCGGACTGCGGCTCCAGTTGGGAATGATGGCGGTGACGAGGTGGGCGTAGGAAGAATTAACCGAGGTAGAAAGCGGTGAGACGCTGTGGTGCTAGACTAGGGTCACCTCAAAAGGCGGAGGAGGAGAGAGGAAAGGGCCCTGAGAGTGGGCCGGAGAGAGGAAAGGGCCCTGAGAGTGGGCCGGAGAGCGGTCGCAGCTGGGATGCTGCTGCCGCGGGGCTCCCGGCCTGACCGCCACCTCCCGGCACCTGCTGCTGCGGCGCTGGGCAGCCCACGTGGGTGCGCGCGCCGGCGGGTGCGGGGCGGTGCTCGCCGCGGCCCTGCCCTCGCTTTCCCAGCAAAGCAGCTGGGAGAGGGTGAAGGTCTTCCGGTCAGTAATTTGAGATGAGGGATAAAGAGGTGACCCCGAAGCCGGAGGGGAACCCCGAAGCCGGAGGGGAACCCCGAGCCCCGAAAGCAACCTTCAAGACTCTTTCTATCAAGCTTTTGGCTCCTTGATTCCAGGCAGCTGCAAGTCGTCGTCGACGGTGGGGTAAAGTGATAGACTAAAGAGGACTGTGTGGGTGTCTGTGCGTGTTTCTGTCCATTTAATGAAAGGTGGGTAGATGGGGCAGGAGGGAATGGAGAGCTAGAGCGAGAGGACCAGAGCGCAGAGCGAGACAGAGAGGAGTGAGAGGAGAGAGAGAGCGCGCGCGAGCCCGCAGAGCACCAACTCCACCAGACCCTTGTGCCTGCGAGAGGAGCTGCAGGCTCAAGAACAGAGCGAGGGGTGAGAGGATGGACTGAGAGCTGGAGAAGCGTCTCTGAAAACCCGTGCCCACATGTGTACTTGTAAAAAGATCGAAGGTGAAAGTAAGCATAAGGTCTCGCGGGAGTTGTGTGACGCACGTGCGATTATTGTGCCAGCGCGGGGTGGGGGGTTGTGTGTGTGTGTGTGTATGTTGGAGGGGTGGTGAGTAGATGGGAGAGGAGTTGCGGAAGAATGGTTACGCGTGGTTAGCGCGATTAGTGGATGCTGAATAGATGACAAAAAAAACAGGTCACCAAAGGGGGATGGAGGGTCCTTGAAAAATGGCCAGTGACGCAAGTGAATAGTAGACTGCTGAAATATTTAAGATTGGATAGTAACTATTTTTTGCATCCAAAAATCTTTGTGAAAATGATTTAAAAAAAAAAAAAGAAACCTTTCAATGAAACAATGACAACGTTAAAAATTATCTTAAGGGAAATCGCTGTATTTCTCAGTGACAATTTGAAGATTGAAGAAGGGAAACTTGTTTTTTGCTAAATCCATCCGCTCAAGTATGTCTAACATGTTTTCCCTTCTCTTTGCCCAGGTCGTTTCCCCAGGACACAGATTTTGTAACCGGGCCAAGGAAGTAGCCACTAAAATGTTGCTAGACCAGTGGTTGGTCCTTGCATCAGAAGAGAGGATCCAGGAAATTTAGAAAGGAAATCCCAGGGGTAAAAAGCAGGGACAGACAAACCTTTTGTCCATGGCTTTATTCCTCCCATATCCTGTATCTGAGATCAAATTCTCATAAATAGGGGCTTCTTTGATCTTGACCACCCCCACTCCTGGCAGTGCCTGGGGCTGAGGTGTTGCATACTGCCCAGACCTCAGTGCTGATGGAGCCAGTGCACGCATCCTGGACCTGGTCCATGACAGGGGCTCTCGGGTCCTCTGCTCACTTCTTCACTTCCAAGAGGCAGGAGGGTGCTGAGGCCTTTGCTGTGCTTCCTGAATCCTTCCAGGTTATGGCTGCATCTTTTCCCTTGAAGATTCCATTCATTTACCTACACACACACACACACACACACACACACACACACACACACACACACAAATACTTTTTGCCATCCACCACATCCTGCTTGCTTGGCAAACTGCCTTCTTACTTTTGAGTCCTGAACCACCACTTGCGGAGCAATGCCACCTCCCTAATGGAGACCCATGATTTTTTTTCTTCCTGAGAAAAACCAACAGATGGGAGAAGTTCAGCTTCTCCAGGGGAAGGTTTTATGCACATATGGCCAAATTTCAAGATGTGATTATTTTGAACAAAAGAGCTTATAAACTGACAGCTTTTATAAGTTCAATGAGCTGTCCTAGAAGGGGGTGCTTGGTCACAGTTCTCCAAGGTTAGCACTGAAACAGAGACTACTTACAGAAGGCAAGGCAGAATTAATACCTCCTGATCCCAAGTAAAATCTCACTGGTTTCCTCTGAGCCTGTATCCTCTAACAGAGAATGGCGAGAAAGATTCCCAAAACCCTAGACAGAATTGTTACAGGACACCTGCTCTTCTGACTCAAAAGCAAGCCATATTTATCAGCGTGCATGTAGTTCTCCAGGTCCATCAGTGCTCTTCCATTAATTCATCTGCAGCACTGGCATCGTCTTCAAGGTTTTTTTCAATGGTTAAAATAGATGATGGTACGAAAAATGAGTAAAATAAAATAGTGCTTTTGACATATTCCGTATTATGTTAGTTTCTTGAAAATGGCTTAATGCATTTTAATGCACATAGTTATGAGATGTAAAATTGTTTCTTCCCTTTTATTAACTCATTATACAAATCATAGTATTAATTTATCAAAAACACAATAAATTATTGCTGCCAACTAGTGACATGTTTTTAAAAATTGTCTGCAATATTCTAATATGAAACTGGTTTTAAACAGTATTGATGAAGCCATTTCTTTTCAATCTGTAAATGTATTCTGACAGAGTAGAAAATCTTCTTAAAACAGATGACAGGTAAAATCTTTGAAATTTCCATTTATAACAGACAGGATGTTTTGTGAAAATGACTAGGGCAAATAAAATGTGGTTTTCTTCCAAGCACAAATATAGGGTACTACAAGATATCACAAGAATATTAGCCTCTTGTGGGCAAGAACTCTCATAGCACCACGTGACTCAATCAATTTCCACCCATACTCACATATATGTAGTTGTTGTCCATGCTTTTTCATATTTAGTGAAACTTATCCCCTAGGAACAGTGTATTATTATCTCTGGAGAAATATGAGGAGACTAGAAATAACTCCATGATCTGCCAATCTATGCCAACATTTTAGGAAAACTTTATTCTGGTTAATTTTTAATTGACAGTGACATAGAAGTAACATCAAGATTTTTAACCAACCTAATTAAATCACCAGGCATCTGTAAACCAGCATAAAATAAAGAAAACTTCCCAAAGATACACGCTGAGATTGAAAGGTGTATTGTTCTGTACAGGAGCCACCTTGTACTGTGTTCACTCGTGGTTATTTTGTGGGGAAATGAGCTTCTATCCCTCGTTTAAAAAAAGGATTTAATCATATTTAGAAAATATAAGTTAAACTGAAGAGTAAATCCATGTATCCATATCAAAGCATCCATTAATGAATACAAGCAAAACTACTTAAAGTTTCTACATCAGATATGTGAATGTTACTTATGAGTTAGATAAAATTTTTTATCCTTAAGTATATAAATTAATAGCATCACCTAAATTTACTTGGGCTATTTTAGGACATATATGATGATGATGATGTTTTAGTGGGTGTTATGTGGGTAATTTGGAAAATCATAAAAGCTAAGACTTACTTGTTGAAAATATCCCTGAATATTAAGGTAGGACAGGACTTGTATCTGACACATGAAATAATTTTGAAGAGACAAACAAGCTTTAATGCATGGAAATTAATGAATTGATATATACATTAATGAAAATGATATATTTTATATGCATATGTATATTATAATAGCAAAGCCATTAATCTATTCTTCTTTCTTTGATTGTTCATTCTCTGTTACACTCAATATGTTTAAGGAAATGCCCGAAATGTTTTTGTTTCTTTTTCCAAGACAAAAAGAGAACTTTTAAATAACTCTTTCCTCCAATTTTAGGGTAGACCAATTTGCAAAAAAAAAAAAAAAAAAAAAATACAATTTCAGAAAACAATGATACTGCAGCAGAATTTTTGCCAAGCAATTTGGTGATAATTTTTTTTTTAATCAAGGGGAAATGTCATCAGTGCTTTTTAGTAAATATATCCTTTAAAATAATAGTCTTCAAAATAGTTTTCTAACTGACATACACAGTTAATTTTTCAATATATTTCTCAGGGAACTAAAGGATTTATTACAGTCACTCTTAAGCTATGTACAGTACATGACTCCTGTCACAAATGTACCTCCTTCTAAAAAGATGCTTTCTGATGGAGTGAAAAGAAAGAAAGGTTTTTGGATGACATAAAGCAAGAGCATTTGAAGAGGTGCTCTGAAAGCTGTCTTAACACAGTCCTCCAAGCACAGTGGCCTTTGGCAAAGAAACAGACAGGTCAGTAAAGGGAAAAGAATTGTTATATATGCATAGAATATAAACTTGAAGATTTTATTTGAAAATGTTTGTTTTTTACTTTTTTCTTGATGACTGTAGGATGAGAGACATGCTTTGGTATTACAAGAACTAGACATTCTCACCAGGTCAGATTACAAGAACCAAGTTAACACCTGAATTAAAATCAGACAGGACTAAATTAAAATAATTTCAATTTGTAATTGAAAAGCACGACATAGTTCTGGGGCAAATGAGCTGATGCTCTTGAGTAATGTATTTTATTAACTCCATTGCTGGGTAATCTTTGCTTCACTTAAAAATCCTGACTGGGCCACAGTTTATGGACATTCCTAAATGTCAGCGGCTCTTTTAATTGACAATTCTCTAAAATCTCCACCATTCTCAGCTACTCCTAGATATGATGTAGGGGATTCTGCAACACTCCACCATTTCATTTGCACTAACATGTAGTTTTGCATCTCTGTCAACATTTTTATACCCCCAGTTTTGACTATTTTGGATGTAGAATAAGGTGGTGATTTGCTGGCCTCTGTGCATCCGAGTTAGCAGTCCTCCATCGATTCCATCTTATCACTTTACAAATTAAGGAAATGAGGCCAACAGAGGTGCGGTGGTTCCCCCAGTGCCACTTCATTTGTAACATAACTGATGGCATCCGAGATCTTCTAACTCACATAAGCATCACATCAAGTCAGCTACTAGTCCCAAGGGAGCAGCAGAGACTTTCGCAGTTGCTGTGGAAGCACTCTGAGAGGAAGACTGCACATGGTACCCACACAACCGTAAGAACAAGTGCTTACCTAAAGGGAAGGGCACTGAAAACCTTCAGGAAGTTGTGCAGGTGTGGTAGTCTGTTCTCATACGTGGCTGCAGTAATTCCTCCCTCCCCGTCTGCCTGCTCCGTTCCAGAATGACGTGGCTGTTCTTCCCGTAAACGTGCTGGAGTTTCCCTCCCTCCCCACCACTTACATCTGGTGCTTTGTCCAGTGAGACGTTCGCGAACGTGACGCAGCAGAGACTCAGCACGTGCTCACAGACAGGAGCTCGACTCCTTGCTGGTGAGAAGCCGTCCGTCGTCGGTGGAGAAGTCCTCCGCAGCCTCCCGGAGGACGCCCCCGCCCGGCGCGCAGAGCCTCCCCGCCGGAGGCCCCGGGAGCAACGCGCTCCCCAGCCAGCTGTGCTCGCCATCCGCAAGGCGTCTGCTTAAGACAATCTTAGCCTCCTCAGCACTTACTGAGCCACCAAGTGACCACGCCTGAACGAATGGCCTCAGGCCAGACCGGCAGGAAGACGACCCAGCTGAACCCAGCTCAAATCGTTGACCCACAAGATCACGAGCAAATAAACTGATTATTGCTTTAAGCCAGTACGTTCTGAGTTGGTTTATTTTATAGCAATAGATAACCAACACAGAAGGAGAATATACTGGAACCAGCTGCCCCTGCGCACCACGTGCCAGCCCACCGGAACATAGACGCGAATAGTGCATGCCTGAATGGGTGGAGGAGGACATAAATAAACGAGTTCCTGACAAGATATAACGTCTAAATTGTACTTTATGACAAGTTTTACTTCTAAGGACAGGAAAAGCCACTTTTTTTACCCGGTGTTCCAGAAATATTTTTTAAAGGGGGGGGGGGGGGAGCAGCTCTAAATCTCATTTCATGGAGCTAGCAGAATCCTGGCATTAAAACCAGATACACTGAACTCTGGTGTTGGGTGTCCTGGCATTAACGTCTTGGACCTCACCCCACCAATGCACAGTGGCCTAGTCTCTGACTGCCAGCGTCTGCAAACATTTTTCTAGAGACTTTCTCTGGCTGCAGGGAGCCGACTCTTCAGAGGCTCACAGTCGGGAGAAGTGCAGGGAACCTTCAAACAATAACTGTGTTGCTTGGTGTCCCTCGCCCATCCTTCAGTGCAAGCCCAAAGCACATGCTTCACTGTGGCTTCCAGACTGCCCAGCGGGATTAAGGACTAGCTATGCCCGCAGTAGTAGCTTGTTTGAAAACACACACTTACACGGCTGTCTTTTCTTCCTAGTCCCAGTTCCCAATACCCTACCAGTGTTTCCTGGAAAAACTTCCAAAATAACTACTTGTATTCAGATTTTTATCATAGGGGTTGTTTTGTTTCTGTTTGTTTTCTGGGGAAAAGCCAAGAAAACAATCGGTACCCAAAGTGTTCCTGGGATGCACATCCAAAGAATGGGATTCTGCATCTGGATCACTCACTGGCCATATGGTAGCCAGGGCTCCTCTGATGGAGATGAATGGAATGGCCATGCCCCAGCATGTTATTGCATCACAATTGCTAAGGCTTTTGCCTGTGGAAAATTGGGATAGAAGACAGAGCAGAGTGCCCTGGCATATGCCATACGGCCACCAGCTCTGTATCAAAGCCAGGCTGTGACAGGGGAGTGGGACCCTGAGACCTGTAATGGAGACCGTGGTGGCTGCACATGGCAACATGGGACATTCAGATTTCCCTAAATCCTCGGGGTCGGCACAAGTGACTCACCTACACTTGCTCGAGAAAAGCAGCCTCCCCTTGCCTTGAAACCATGTAATTCTCTGCTCCAAGGCGAACACCTTACAGGATGATGCTTGCTCTCTCAACATCTGACCTCACTTGCTACTACGTTTAGGACCAACTCCTAGGTTCAAGTCTCAGCATGGCTCAGCTGGAGAAGTCCTGCCTCTGTTTTGAGACAAAACAGATTATTAGCAGAAACTAAGAATGGATTTTTTAATTTTTTAAATTGAAGTCCAGTCAGTTACAATGCATTGATTTCTGGTGTGCAGCAGAGAGCGGATCTTGAGGGTGCTACGTTTGTACCCTCAACAGCAGCCCCTCCAGCTGGCTCGTTGTAAGCCATCATTTTCTCAAGGCTTCAAAGACATATTTCAGTGGTCTATTAGCAGCGAACTATTAGTGCTTGCTTTAGGTATCCTTGTCAAGTCATTAACTTCTGAGTTATAGTGAATTTCCCCCATATCAAAAATGTCTTAATATTTATATTTTTCCCCAGTGTGGCACCTGCTCATTAATTCCCAGGTCCTACTTTTAATTCTGTTCCCCTCAAAACACCAGAAGAATTTCCCCAATTGGAACATGGTGATCCTTGAACCTAGTCATTGGTCTAGAATGAATGAAGGGAGGTGAGGAATTGAGTTTTAAATCATAATTGTTTATGTATCTTCAGCTTAAAAAATAATTGTTTTCCTGCATTTGAGCAAATATTAGAGCTTGAGGTTAGACTGAGTTCAGAGATAAGAAAATAGGGCTAGTCATATTTTTGTACATTGAGTATACAGTCTGTTAGATTTACACCCAGTTGTTTCCTTTTGCTCCACAAAACAGTTTTATCTCCAAGGTTGAATGAGGCATTCCTCCCAACATTCACAGAGCTACCATGAAGATTCCACCTGAAACCTTATACTCAACATGAAAATTGTTCTCAACTCTAAAGATGGGGAAAATATTTGTAATGGACGTCCCAGCTGTAGAAACCTGCACCACTTATTAGGAACGCGTCCAGGGAATTCAGGGGGATAGTCAAATTAGTGCCAGCTGTATCATTTGCGCAAATTTGTGGTCATGGCAATCATCTTAGTGAGGAGACATTTATCTTTTTTGTGTGTTTGTTTTTGGAATTTCTCCCAAATTATTTCTCAAATGACGAAAGTCCTCCAGGGAAGAACAAAGCTCTTATATAAAGCCTCTTCTTTTCAAGGGTTTCTTTTCCTTTACAAGAAGGTTCTGTATTGAATAAACAGGGAGTAGATTTGCAAGGGAGTGAGAGAAGAAGGTCAGATTGATTCATGAAGAGCCGGCGTGCTGTCCTAAAATAGCACCCCTGACACAGCCACAGGATAGGCTTTGCACAACCAAGGCCAACTTAGCTAGGTAGTAATACCAATAGTGTAGATTACTTTCAAAAAGAACAAAATAATTATAATTTTGATTCCCCAAAATACGAAAAAAAACTGCTCAATAAATGAAAATATATCAGATAGATAGATAGACAGAGATAGACAGGTAGATAGATAGACAGATAGGTAGATAAGGAGAAAATGCATATTCACATGTTGGAATGTAATCCGTTATGTAATCTATCTAGAATTTACTTTCAAGTACCAGCCTGTCCATCTTCTTGAAATGAAGGATTTGCCTTTCCTTAGAAAAATCTGTACTTTATTTTAAACATGGAACACATTATTCTTGTTACCCTTAGCAATAGGATATTTTATAATTTATTCTTAGTATTTACCTTTGACTCATTTTTTAAAAATTTGAAGCATATAACTCAGGATTCATAGCTACATGCATATGGATAGAGGTACTCGAAAAGAAAATCTACTCTTCTGGAATACTGAATATAAAATTAAAGCCCATTACTGTAAGCAGAATTTGGACAAAACAAATGAAACATGGAACATAATTTTCAAAAGGATTATTAAAATATAACAAGTATGCACTTTGCCGAAACAATGTAAAATATAAAAATATACTACTCCGCTTCTGCCTCCCCCGGAGAGGGTGATTTACGGTCAGCCAGCTAGTGCATTATGTTCTGTGGCCGAAGTGACCGGTCAGTGAGGAACTCCTGACCAGATCGAGCAAATGATATAATGACACTATTTCTATCAAATGTTCAGAGAGAGTCCATTGGTGTAGGTATCTCGTATCATAGGAGCCAAATGGATATTTACCTTTGGGTTTTACAAATGTGGCTAAATGGACTGTTGAGTGTTATTGAACCTACTGGATTACTCAGTGATGATAATTTTGTGCTAATGCACTACAGCACATATTATCCTGTATGTTCTATAAGATAATACAGACGTACCAGGAAAGAACCATGCAGGCATTCAGTGGGGGACAGCTTCCAGAAAGGACGAAATGAGCCTGGGGATGCCTAGGACCCTCAGGAAAAAGTCAATAGAGGGAAAAGCAGAACAGAAACACATTATTCCAAATAATTTGAGCTTCTGGATTAAATTGTGCCTAAAGTCCTGCTCCTGAGTTTTTCAGTTTTATGAGTCAATAAGTCCAGTTTTGCAAAAGTCAGTTTGCATTGATTTATTGTCATTTGCAGAGGAAAAGAGTCCTACGATTTAAAGTAATTTTGTCTGACAAAATCTTATTCCAGTCGGATTGGACAGCAGGTGTACAAGCATGTAGCCCAGAACTTTTTAGGTTTTGCCCTATCAGGGGTAAAATTTGAAAACGGAAAATACATATCATCAGCTGACCATTGGGCTGTATGGTATCTCCACCCAAAACAAATCCAGTTTTTCTGGGTTTGAATTGATTGAACTAATTTATTTAAATTGTGATTTTTTAAAAATTACATGAACTCTAACCTCTTAACAAATCTAAAACCGTACAGTACAGTACTGTTACTTACATGCACATTGTTGTAGATTAGATCTCTAGAACTTTTTCATCTTGTGTAACTGAAACTCTATACCACTGAACAACAACTCCCCGTTTCTCCCTCTTCCCATCCCCTGGCAACCACAATTCTGCCCTCTGCTTCTATGAGATTGACTACTTTAGATACCTTATGTAAACGGAATTATGCAGTATATCCTTTTTTTAACACAATGTCCTCAAGGTTCATCTATGTTGTCACACATGGCATGATTTATTTCGGTTGGTTTTTTTTTTTTTTTTTTTTGAGGCTAATATTCTGTTGTATTTATAAACCACATGTTCTTTATACGTTCATCCACTGATGGACATTTAGGTTGTTTCCAACCCTTAGCTATTGTGAATTGCGCAGCAGTGAACCCGGGAGTGCAGGTACTCCTTTTTGATCTTGATTCAGTTCTTTTGGATAAATACCCAGAAGTGGGATTGCTGGATCATATGGTAGTTCACTTTTTAACTTTTTAAGAAAACCCCACGCTGTTTTCTATAGAGCCAGCATCATTTTACATTACTTTCCATAGTGTAAGAGGGTTCCAATTTCTCCACATCACCAACACTTGTTAATTTCTGCTTTTTTTTTTAAATAGTGGCCACCCTAACAGGTGTAAGGTGATACCTCATTGTGGTTTTGATTTACATTCCCCTAATAATTAGTGATGTTGGGCATGTCTTCATGTATCTAATGGTCATTTATATGTCTTCCTTGGAGAAATGTCTATTCAAGTCCTTTACCCATTTTTAATTGGATTATTTGGATTTTTTTTATATTGAGTTGTAGGAGTTCCTTATACATTTTGGATATTAGCCCCTTATTAGATAGATGGTGTGCAGCTCTTTCCTCCTGTTCCACAGCTTTGTCTTTCGCTCTGTGGATCGTGCCCTTTGCTGTGCTGTATCTTTTCAGTCTGATACAATCCCACTTGCCTATTTTTGCTTTTGACGCTTGTGTTTTTTAATTCTACAGAAACCGTTAAATGTGGCACCTAGGAAAACAGTAGATCTTTTCCTTCAATGTTATTTATTTGTTTATTTGTGTTTAATAATTATTTAGAAATTATTAGGAACCATGTACTTTTCTAAGCAATTTACATATATTAACTCACACAAAGATGATAACTGTATGTGGGGTGTGCATTTTATCCCTTTTTTCCAGATAGAAAAACTTGGATACATTGAGATTGAATGATATACCAAGGAGTGGATTCAGACATGGAAGATTTCGCTGTAGAATCCACATATTTGAACCTTTTATCATGTTGCCTCCCCACTGTGTCATCATTTGTTTAATTGAAAAATAATAAAACTGAAAAAAACTGCATTAATGTATAAATGAATTAATGGTTAAATGAATAAATAAAACAATGACATGATAATAAAGTATAAGACTTAAAGCTAATGTTTATCTTTTAAATTAATCAAATTACTAGACTTGCCATGTAGAAAACTTTAAAGAGTAAGACTTAACTTTGGAAAATTAAATTTGCCAAAATATTCTTTAGATAAATACCAAAGAAATGATATTATTTGCTTATTTTAAGAAATAAAACATCATCTCTATATTTTAGTTGGTTATTGATAAATAGTTGCTTTGTTTTAGAGGAAAAGCCAATGCTGAGTTATAAGATGATGTAATCCATTATGTTTTTATTATGATATCAGCCTAGAAGCAAACCCACAGCAATGATAAGTATTGTCATATAAATTTTTATAAAGATGTTTCCTGGGGATGTATAAAGAGATGATTTCATGACCACTCTGACCATGACGAGCAAGCTGAAGTTAATATCCTGAAGACAGTGGTACTGAAGAACCTAGTTGTTGATGTAGTCATAGGTGGCTGAAATTACCTCCAGAATTGTCAGTAAGTGAATGATACATACTATTATTGTTTAAGTTTTAGTTTTCAATAAAATACACAATAATTTTCTCCAATACACATTGAAATTTAGCTTCTGATGATACAGCCTTTTAAAATTGTATCTAGATTTGTCTGAATCAGAATTCAACATTTGTGATAAAAAAACATTTCAGGAATATTGGGGTCTTGAAAAAGTACCCCCTGACATGCACAGGGAAAAGATTAGGTATTAGGAAAAGCGAAACATCAAATGCATGATATGCAGCTAGTAAGGCCAGAAGTCACCATCTTTCATTCCATTTTCTTTTTCCTAAATCAGTTTCAAGAATTATCAAATAGCAAAAATATTGTTTTGAATAAAGTCATTGCCACAAGTTGTGTGTTGCAGAGACTTGCTGGGAAAGGAACCAGGTGCCTGGAGAAGCAGAGCAGGTGGAGGAGAAGGGGGAGGTGCCCACCAGTCAGGACTGAAACAGGCTTGCTGTATGCGCATAGGTATGTTCATGAGAAACACGGGCCGGGTGGAAGCAGGCTGCAAGACACTCCCTCCCTCTCTCCTTTCCTTTATATTCACTCTCAAGCTGCAGCCTCCTTTTTGTGCCATAACACATTCTTATTTTCTCATTCAAGGTTGCCGGGTTTTGTTCACTTAAGCTGTAGAAAAATGAGGAGAAGAAGATAAGCTAATTTTGATCTAACTTGTTTTCTCTCTGTGTTACTGTTACCTAAAGACAGCCTCTGTTATCTGGTGAGAAGGTGAACAGGAAGTCTGAGCATTTCATTTCATAAATGACAGAAGACATGCATTGACTACATAGATAAGATGACTCAGACTCCCGTAAATCAGTTCCATTGTTTGTATCCAACATGTTGAGCCGTTACACCAAAAACTGGACTGTACAAACTTTGGACCAGTGATAATACCCACTCATGGGAAGAAACTGTCTTTTGCAGAATGCAAAAAGGAAAATGGCTATTTTGATTCCATGTTATTTCTTGGTGATATTTTGTTCAATCACATTTAAGGAAAAGCAAATATTTACTTATCATTGAAAACTTGATGTAACACTAGATAATTCTTAATTTGAAAGATTGTTGTTCTGGAGTGAACACTGGACCAACAGAGATATCTTGAGCTTATCCAAAAAAAAAAAAAAAAAAGTTACTTTTGCCCAAGCAATACACGAACATGGATAAAAATAAAATAATCCTAAAAGCATTTTAATGGAAAACAACCACCTAAATTTATTTTCCTCTTTGCCTCTTTCTCTCCAAAGCAACAGTGTTTTCGTCCTTTAGCTTTTTACTTGGGTCGTTACAGCCATAGCTCCAGACTTACATCTTGAGTTCTCAGATTTAGACACTGCCTATCAACTTCTTGGATTTAGCTATTTTTCACCCCAAACCACCTCCCCTGCTTCATCCTTTGGTGATATTTGTAGTATATTTCCTTAAACAATTAAAATTTAGTGTGTTAACAATATGATCATGTAAAAACTGCTTCACCACGAAGCCAAGCAGTGTACCACGGTTGTGGGTCTTTTGCTTAGAGATTTGGTTCTTCACTGGAGTTTATCCCCTGTATGATAACATTGGTTTTTTTAAAAAGTTTAATTTAGCAGGTGTTCTGAGAGAACTACCTTTGTTTCAGGTGATGGTCTCTAACCCGGGTGTCCTCCCGTCCAGCCCTGCACTGACCCCGTTGCCCTCCAGGTTATACACATCCTGAGACTGTCATTCAGTCGTTTGTTTTTCAAATGGATTGACTATTTCTGGCACCTCAAGTGTGTGGATATCTGGCTTTTGCTGCTTGCTGGGCGTCCATTCTCCTCCCCAGCTCCACTCATTATTTTATTTGGGGGAACTGTCTTAGCCCTCGCTCAGTGTAACTCCATTGGGATTGACGTCGTAACAGAAGGTGGACACTGAGTAGTTTAATCCTTTAATCTAACCGATTCTTCTTGGTCCAGTGCTGCCCGAGTAACCAGTTTTGTCCAAGAAGAGTAGTTAGTCCTTCTACTATTGTTTATTTTTTGTGAGAAGGGAGTTCTCTCTTCTCCCATGAACATAAGCCTCAGACCTGTTGCATTCACTTGCAGTCAATAGGAAAGAGATAGGATTGCATTAACAGGTGGTAGAGTGGCCTAAAAGACGGAAGGAATCAACTGTGGACAGCATTGTTTGAGCCTAAAAGCAGCCTTGCCCTAAACTATTACACAGTGAGTAAGTAATACCCACCCTGTTGTTGTTGTTGTTATTATTTGCTCAGTCCTAGTTTTTATTGGTTTTCAGTTAGAGTAACCTTACTGATACATCACATCTAACATTTTTGGGTTTAACGTTCTGTTTTGCTGGAATACATTGTCATGTAATCTCCTGAGAAAAACTTACAAGGGAAAGGAATTTTTTTGAGTTTCTCTATGACTAGAAAGTCTTTTATTGAACTTTCACTTAACTGATAGTTTTGTGAGGTATAAAATTTTAGATTGGAAATGTTTTTTTTTTCCTTCTGTATTTTGAAAGCATTTCAAGTCTGGTACTGAGAATAAGAAGTTAAAAAAAAAAAACAAAACTATATTGAGGACTCTTTCCTGTGTTTAGTTTAACTGCATTTTAATTTCTGAAAGTACTCAAAAATGCTTCCTGTAATTCCTGATTTTCTGAAATTTTCTGAGACTTTTCCTTGGTCTGTTCAGTTTTTATTCATCTTGTTAGGGACCTACAGTTTTACTTCAAGTTGGAGGCTTCCTCATCTATTTGTTTATCCATACTGTGCTTCATATTTTTAAGAATAATGTGAGTAAAAGATAGCAGGCGATTTGGTACACTTCTAAGACTTCTCACTGTCAGCTTTGCTTAAGAATGATTGGGAGCAAGCCAGAGGTGGCGATGCTGAGAGATAACTGCATTCCAGGCTGGGCTGATCTCCCACCACATACTGTGCTGAGCTTCTGTTTGCAGACAAAGCAGCTTATGACAGTCACCAGTTAGACTTTATGTGGGCAATAATTAAACTTCTGCTCTGATTTTGTGATACAGCAGTTAACGTGACCTTACTAGAAAGTCTCAGAACATATTAATTCAATTGAAGAACTAATAGAAATATATCGAAAGCAAGCAAACGAGTGAGTATCTTGTCCAGTTAAATCAATGTACTGAGCAAACCTTTAGGCTCAGGGGTCTGCATTCCTCGTCCTCCTTTGACTTAGGGCAAGCCGTGATCTTTGCTCAGTTGCATTTCCCTTTCCCTGTCAAATGTCTGGTGTGGCCAGAGTGCCAGATAGAGCGCTAACATGGAGCCTCCACGTCTAGGATACATGGTCCTCTTCTCTCCACGACAATCTGAGCTACAACAGACAATGCTCTTTACCCTAAAAATCGAGATTTTATGATCATAAGAAGTTTTCTCATGCAAATTTATAAATGTTAACTGATGCTTTGAAGTGTGGAATGTCAAGCTGCCTTCAGGACATTTTATTTCCTTACGGTTTGTCATGGGTGTGATTTGCATGGAAAGAAGCATGCTTTCAGCTCGGCATGATGCTCATACGTAATTATTATCAACACCCTTGAAAACAATTTCCATGACCTCAAAGGGAAGTGAGTGCAGATGACAGACCCTGATCATATAATTTTCCTAATGGCACATTTGTTAGTCCTTCTCTTTAAAGACTGGGGTAGGGTCTCATTGCATTGTAATTTAATGCTATAGAGATTATTTTTGTCTTTTCAAACTGAAGAAAGTAAATTCATAAATCCTAGGATATACATGCTAGGGTTTTGGGGTTTTGTTTTTTTTTTTTATCTTTTCCTTTTCCAAATAGGTGCCATGAGAACAGCCTGGTGACTTGGGCTTGAGTTGGGTACAAACAGGGAGCTTCCCTGTGGACTGAGCCACAGCCATGCGGCCGCAGGTACGCAGGAATTAGGGTGCAACCAACTGGAGTCCTGGGAACGCATTCCTGACAATACACTAAACAAGAACGTGAGACTTTGGCCCTTTGCTGTCAGCCAGATGGGAAGGCAATTTGGAAAGGAGAGCATTTCACCCTATTGATATTCACTACTTTTTAAACGTTCTCTTTGTTTTGACCAAACCAAAACCTTCTTGCTTAGGAAAAGCTTTACAAGCGGATCTACTTCATATTCTATAATTCTAATTAAATGCAGTTAATTGAAAAACCTAACCAAGTTTTATTTGGCAGATTTTGTGACTAGAGCATTTTAATTAAGTAGAATTTCCAAGGGATATTGATAATAGTATTTGGTTTTAAATTGAGAACAAAATCTCTTTACCTCAAGAGAATGAAAGGAGTCAATAGAGACCACATTTCTTTCCTCCGTTAAAAAAAAAAATCGCGTTGAAGCCGTTCAAGGGCTTTTCAGTGCAGTGGATGACTGGTGTATTTAAGCAATCGGCCTCTTGAGCAGGCAGGTAATTTCAGGCAGCCATCGGTAGTGGGTAGTTTGTGGAGAGTTGCGTGATTCAGTTATTCAACAAAACCCTTAATTGCTGCAAATGCACCCATCTTTTTCTGAAACTGCACAGGCAGAATGGAAATCCGAAAGTTTAAGATAAAGAATTCTTAGCATTTGGTATTTGGGCCAAGGGGTTTTCTTTACATTTGTTTGCTCTTTTTTATACTTGCCTCTGTAATTGAAGAATTAATTGCCATCAACAGATAACCTGCAATGAGCTGGTTGTCCTTTTGAAAAACTCAACATTCTCTCTGCAGGTGCAGTTCCACTCATCCTCCCAACACCCTGTCTTATCCATTTCCCATCTTTGCCAGAGAGACGTCAAACATACTTCGTCATCATTGCATGCTCAAGGCAGAAAGTAAGGACTGAAAAAACAAGTGACTTAGTCATGAAACAGAATTAGTCGATGAAGGGGCAGTGGAGAACATTCAGTCTCTACCCAGAGATCTTAGATGCGGGAGCTGGGAAAGAGAGGACCACCATTCAAAGGGCTTCCTTCAAGTGTTCACTGTTTCAAAGTCACAACAAGGTCTTCATTGATGTAAGACACTATAAATTGTATTCTAATTTTCGAGCATTGATTTGGATAAACAAATGGGTACCTTAGAGTACTGTGCATGAAAATGAAATTACATAATTGTAATAACAAAACCAACTAAATAAGAATTTATTTTATTTCTCTCCCTTTCCTTTAGTTGGTTTTGATAAGAATCTCTGGAATATTAAGTGTTATTATTCATAATCAATATTAAAAAATCCTGCTCATTTCATATTTGATATAGCGTGGCCTAATAGTAAAATAAAAGCTGTATATTTATGATAGTATATTCAGTAAACATTATAGTCCATCAGAACATTATAAAATTATCCCTTAACATATTACAAAGAGAGGAGGATTTCTGAGCTTCATGCTGTAACTATGGAAACAGCATAGGCTTAAAACAATAGCAAACATTGTTGGCAGATAAAACAAATCTACCTCATACTCTTTATCTCGAAACAGAATAGCTACTTTACAACTGAGCACGTGTCCAAAATGCTACCATATAAATACTGATAATTAAATTCAATAATCTCCATGGATTTATAGCATTATGTCAACATGGCACATAGAACACTGACTTGTGTTCATGAATTATAATGTAAACTTTGACAGGGACCAAACATTTTTGAAATTGATATAGTTATTTTAAATATTTTGAAATGTATCAAATATATGTAACCACAGCTTCCCTTTAAAAGAGGTTAATTCTAAGTACATTTATTCTGTCTACTGAGAAGACTTAGAGGCCTACAGGATGTGCTTGTAATTAAATTATGTCCACGTGGTTCTGAATGGCTTGAACACTTAAAAGGACAGGGTATCAACAAAAATATTCAGAATGTTTAGTTAGCATAGACCATATTTTATACAATTCAATAAAATGAAGCAAAGTATTTGTTCAATGTTTATGACTCTGGCTTGCAAAAGATGAGGCATTGACATTTGTCTTAAGCTAGAACGAGTTCATTTGGCTCTAACATGAGTTCATGAAACTAACAAACTGCCATGATTCATCTGACTCCAGAATAATGAGCTACGAAGGCTGTGAGAGGAATACGAATTTGTCCACAGCCTTGTATCAAAATGGGAAACAGAACAGAAAACCAACCTACTTTGGAGGGTAGGGAGTTACTAAAGTTATATTTCCTTTGCAGTTATTCTCTCCCTTAAATGCCGTATTTTCTGATAGCCTCGGTATAATCCAGAAGATTCCATTTTAAACAGGACATTTAAAGCTCCCACTCTTCCAATGTTCACCACACACATGGAGCTGCTACCGTCTTAGCTCAGGCGGTGACGAAGCCCAGGATGCAGGCTAACGAGAAGGTACAACTGCCTGGACTCAGATGCCCAGTAAATGTCTGAGTTCTTTCACCTTCAATTCTCAGCCACTGGGACTCTGAGGGCTAGTTTAGAATATTTTTTTTCTTAGTAACTAAAGCATCACTATTTAACTTGATATCTGATTTAAAGTTTAAGCTTTAACATAAATGATATAAATATTTTCTTTCTAAGCTATCATTCATTGTACGATGCCTACCATTTCAAGCTCTTCAAATGCCTTTTGCCTTCAACATTCTTTCTGTGGTTTTATTTTGGCCAGAGTTTCTGGAAAGAGAGGATGTTGACCATGGGTTAAGATTCGGATTGCCCCCTGACACCCACCACCCACATTTGAAATCTGAATAACTCTGGTGATATGGAAACATTTTAAGAAACTCCCAACTCAGCACGTACTTGGGTTCCCATTTTTTGAAATTAATACACACGTTCTGTACCTTTGACAAGACAGTCTCTAAAGGACAATACCATTATTAGCACCACATGTAATCTATTTAATAGTGACTCTGGCAGAGAAGCAGAAGCAAATAAGAAAATGAGGTGACATCAGAATAAGCCAACTATCGACATTTTGTGTTGTTTCATTTAAAATAATTTAAAAGAAGTAGGTGTTATCAGATAGTCATTTGCTTATAAACCACTACTTCTAATTATAGTCATATATTCTGAGTATATATATCCACAATGAATTATAATAATAAAAATAGCTGAGATTATTTTAAGAATGAAGTCTGAGATGTATTATTCTAAACAATGAGTTAAATATGATATAGAATTTTGCTGAGTATGTGATTCCTAGAACCTTATGGACATTTGTAAATTTAGTTTGCTGATACAAGATTTAAAATATTTTGTATCTTTGATTTTGTAGAATATTAAGTTTCTCTTTTAGGGTAGTTGTTTTGTAGATAGATTTATTTTTGCATATGTTTAATTTATTGTATGATTAAATAGATGTTTATATGTTGTTCTTATCTACTTTTGTCTGAGTTTTTGAATGGTAAGTGTTTTATAAAATTTTAGGCCTAAGTACAGTGACATATTATACCATAGGCTGTTTAATAAATATTTTAAAATTAATTTTAGACCTTTGACAAGATGACATTAGAAGAATATATATATCTGAGCACATAATACTCATTTTTGGCACTTTTGTACCTGATACTTGCTGAATATCTCAAATTAGTATTTCAAGTGCCTTTAAGTTTCCTATTCCTCATAAATGTAGGAGACAGAAAAAAAGCACTATTTTTCTTCAAAGTTAATCAATTTTTGTAATGCTTTTCCTATAACTTAAATAAGGAAAATTCATTTCTATGCTACTAGTTTTTCTTAAAATAATGTCTATTCGTCAATATTCCTACAATTTGGCGGCTAGCATGAAACACGCACTCCGGGTTAGTTCTTCAGCCTTGCTAAGGTCTACGGCCAGTAGCGCCAGCATCAGCCGGGAGCCTGAAATGTAGACCATGGACTCCACCCAGACTTAATGAGCCCCTGTAATGATGTAACAAGAGGCCCAGTTGATTCATGTGTACCTTTGAGTTGGAGATGCACTGGCCCATGAGCTCTGGGGGCTTGTTTACTAACCTGCAGTTAGCTATGTGTTTTCCTGATAACGTATAAAAATTGACTTACCTTTTTAGCAGCTAAAGCACATTATAACTTAGGTTGTGCCCGTGATTATTAATACCAAACTTCTTTTTTTCCAAATTAACTGCTTTTAATTTCATTTTATTCCATACAATGATAAAATTGATGATGATGATGATGATAGTGGCTGATGTTCCTGGAGCGTTTAGCTAGTGGTACATATCACGCTAAGCATTTTATGCACATTATCTCATTTAATCCTCTTAGATTTTCAGATTAGAAAGAGGAAACAGAGTCTTAGGAAATAAATAATTAACAAAAGTCACAAGAGAAACAGTGCCATTTCACTGATTTGATCGCAGTTCCACCTAAGTTCAGAGACCAGGTTCCTTCAATACTTCTTTGTTAAACACGTACATACACGCACACACATCTATGCACAAGGCCGGACATTTTTCCTATATTACCTTCTATATTTCTTGTTTTGGGCTTTCATTATACTTTTTCAAAGTCTGTCATAAATACTGCCATTGCCGTTTTTCATGACGGCCTCCTAGCTTTGTACTATTGATGTGTTTGTTTAGCTGTCATTTTCCATCCTAGCAGGTAAATGATAAAATATTACAGTAAATAGTCAAGGACAGAACCCATTTAGCCTGGCGCCCATGCACATTAAGCTGGTGCCCACGCACCTGGTGAACTCTACCATCAGCTATTATTCAGTCCATATGTTTATTACAAGTCAGGTTGAAGACTTGAGATCTTAAGGGTTAGAAATCTACTGCAGAGAAGAGACAGGAAACCGGGGAGAATTTGGATTTAACCAGAGGTGGTAGGAAAGCTGGACATGGACCATAAGTGAGCTTTGTAGTAATATTTGTAGTAAAAAGTACCAGTGTGAGATGCTTAAAATCTTCAGTGGAAAAATATTGTTAAATCTACACATGTGAAAAGCCATTCAATATTACATTAATGACGCCTGGCATTATATACAAAGACAAAAGAACGAATAAGAATTGTGGTCATCAGAAGACAGTTCAACACCCTGCACCGAAGAGTTCCCTGAAAGAAAAGGACAGAAATTGATGGGACTGACATTCAATTTAGGAATGCACAAAGAAATCTCAATAAAAAGGCAAAGAAATGCCTTTTACATCTAGAGGAATAGTTAAGATATAAATATCACTCAGAAAGTTATCTTAGAGTTAAGTAAAATGATAAGATAGCAATTTATAACACCCGTAGGCACCTAACCAGGCTCACAGAATCAATACAATGTTCTACCGAAGGTTACACAAATCTCCATAGAGATATTAGCCAAAGAACTACGTAGATAAGAAATGAACAAAATCATTTGTTTATCTTCTTGAAAACAATTAAGAGATGTCAGTCAATCTTTGATTGACATCTCCTACAATCAATACTCTTCTAAGTAGGTCATGCTTTATCAACTCAGAATCTGTTCAGAGTCACAGACACAAGAAGAATTCTTGTTTCTCAGAAAAGCTGCATGTCTGAGTAATCATGATTTGAAGAGGCATTTAGATGCACGTGAAAGACACATTCCTTTGATTTTTTTTGTATTAATGAATAATCTGTCATAGCAGGATTCAGTCATGGCGTTGACAATTTAACTCATCAGCCAGACAGTAACATTTGCTGTGCTTCCTATCCATAATAACTAGTGGTAAACGATTTGGGCATACAAAGTAAAAATGTATATGGCGTAACATATGTAGTATCGTGTAGGGTTTTTTTTTGCCAACAGTGTTTTATTGGTGTTCTAAAAATGAGAAATCTAGAATGTAGAGGATTTGGCAAAATAAGCAATCTGGATTTCAAAAAGATGATATTCTCAGAAAAGACAGAAAAAGGTGGGGGGCCTTCTCTAGAGTTGGGTAAAATAAAGAGACATGTAAACCAAATGCCACGTGCGGATCATGACGAAAAGAATACTGTAGGGCGTGTTTTCGAGACAGTTGGGGACGTTTATATACGGACCTCTGGAATGGGAAGGCGTAAGAAGCAATTCTGTGATTTATTCTCTCCCATCACCAGTGGGAAGCCCCCAGGAAGAAAGAGAGCAAGGGACCTGCTTGTAGACATCCTATAATTGGATATTCTGGTAAGTAGATAACAGTTTTTGCTTATCTGTGGAGCACTTTGAACAGAGTGTACCTGATTGTCAAGGATTACTGTACTTAGCATACGTAAATCTGCATCCTGAGGGTTGATGGGTCATGGCTGCTCGGTGTAAGCTCACAGAAGTTACGCCATTGAGCGTCAGATGTTTTCATGACTAAATTGCTCTCTTCCCTTAAGTTCTGTAACTACACAACTTGCTGAGGGAATTCTCCTGTTCTTCTAGACCAGAGGACATCAGACTTTATTGGGAGTGAAAATCAGAATGCTGTTGAGGAAGATGAATAATTTTATAAATTATTTATTTATTTATTATAAAATAAATAATTAAATATCTAGACCTAATAAAATTTTATTATAGAAGATATTTTGTGTTCTCACTTTTCTCCTCACTTTTAGAAAATATTGTAAAATATCTATTTCTTTGAATTTCTATTTTACTAACAAAGATCAAGACTATTATTTCTTAGTATTACTTTCACAATGTGAATTCATTGTGAATTTGCCCATAATACACACAGCATTAGTTCTGGTTTAAAATATATATTGCTACTTTCATACAATTTTTAAAAATTCAAACAGAAATAAATTATGATTGATGGGTTTTTGCACGTTGATTTGTGTTGACTTGCCCCTTAGGCTCCAGAGATGAGGGGCTCATATATGATAATCTGCCTAAAAGACCTTCTCAAGTTTGGGGAAATTGTGTGAACTTTTCTTGTGTGAATCTCCTTTATTCAGCATCATCAATGGTGTATGATTGCTACTTGCTTAGAAACGAAAGTATGTAATATCACATTAAAGTTATTCTTCTTCAGACAAACAAGGATCCTCAAACCAGATGCAACTGAAAATAAATAATATTGTTAATGAGATTTGCTACAGTGGCGGCATCTGCCAATCAAAACACTATTTTAATTTAATTAGAGGATCTGTCAGTGAGAAGTGTGCATAAAAATTTCTGTAAGAAAGTACAGTTTGTGAATAGAAGAGTGCATAATAGGGTTTTGTAGGCAGTGGATTAGTTTGTGACGGTCGGAGGTCACACTGGAAACCCAGTTTGATTTCCACGTGAAGGGGTGGTTTGGGGTAACATCACGTCCACGTCGTAATCAAGCACAGGATTTCGCCCAAGCAGAGTGATGTGGAAAGGCCCTGGAATTAAGCCTTTTAAACAATAATGCATCACATATGTCCTTACCTGTAGAACTAGCTGCTCAAGCAGGGGGTTGGATACCCTGCCTCGGGAGGTGCATCTCCCTGACCTCTGACCTTGAAGGCCTGACCTGTCCTCCAAATTCCACAAGAGGGTTCTTGGTGAATGATGCCTCCGGAGATGCCTCTCCCACCCTCGTACACCGCCCCCTCATTCCAGTTACTCTGAGGATATGGACATTCTTGAAAACAGTAGAACTCAGGAATAAGATAACTTGAGTGTCAAATTCTACATGACTTGAGTTAAGAAGAAATGAGAATAAATCTCCCTTTGTTCCTTCTTCACATAAAATCAGAAACCTCATGCCTTTGTTTTCTCATATATTTTTCTCCTCTAAAATAGTTTTGACTTCCCTCAACCTGCAGACCCATAAATCTAATCCTTTATATTTTCCTCTTCCTTGAATGACTTGACTGCAGTGGTAAGCTTTGTTTATTTTGTCAAGAAATATCACATGAATATGTTTTCAATAAGCCAATGATTTATGTTTCTTTCTCATAACGTGTGCATTTATACATCTGACTCCGTTAACAGAGCTGCTTCTGTCTTTGGTTTGAAATCATTTCCATTCTCACGCTCTCACTCTATGACACTGCTAGTCCTGATGAATTAGAAGCAATCTGACGCCATATACACCGCGTCCGAGCTGGGATTAAGATCCAGGGCTTGATCTCCCCAAGGAGCCTGGGCGTTCCTCCAGCCCAGTGATTCCCAAGTTTTCAGGTGCGTCAGAATCACTTGGAGGGCCTGTTAAAACACAGATTTCTGGGCCCCACTTCCGAGATTCTGACTCAGCAGGTTTGGGCTGGGGCCCAAGAATTTGCATTTCTAAGAAGTCCTAGGAAATGCTGATGCTACTGGTCCAGTACCTCACTTGGAGAGCACCGATGGAGTCCACGCTCGCCCAGAGGCTCCCTTTGGCTTTCAGAGAGTTTGCAATTTGAACTTCGACGTTTTCAGTTTTGATGTTGTTTTTACCTAGGGTGACCTCGTATGTGTGAAAAGAGAAAAAAGCCAGTGGCTCTGGGAACCATTTTCAGTCTCTGGGGATTTGCCTACTCTATCTGCCATGGTGGGGGTGGTGGAAGCAACAATCACAGACCAAGTTTTCCACTGTTGAAAAGCAACAATTACTTCTATTAGAATTATCTATCCTATAAAGAGAATTAAACAGCTCTGTCACAGTGATGGTGGCTTGCAGAGTGCACATAACTCTCACGAGCAAACAGTTTCAAATAATTAGCATTACTGAGTCACTCCTGGTTAGTTCTTTCTGCATAACCTGTTTTAATCTGAATTTGGAATACTGCTGTGGCAGCTTGCAAAGCCTAAGACATTATAAAGCTCGTAACAATCTTCAAAGATACATCGCCAAATACTTTTTATAGGTGACTTACAACTACTGAACTTAAGTGAAAATGAAAAGGAGAACAAATTTCTTGAGTCTTTTTATCGGGAAACACCTGCTGAAATATCCCATTTGCAGACGCCCATCATTCCCACGAACCTGGAAGGCTCATCAAGACCTGTCCTGCAAAGATACAGACATCCCAAATATACTGCAATTTAACCATTATAAGTGAATTCCTCGTACTCTGCAGCTTAAGAACTTAATTAGTAACTCATGAGCAATTTATTCTTTCTAATACCCTCACAGTGGTTCTTCGTGACCTTTTCTTGGGCACGGCCAAACTGGAGGTTATCTCATTTTCCTCCAGTGGGATGGGAAGGGGGTACAGCGAATACAATGTCTAGGTTTCTGAGGGAAAGCAGGTCCTCTCACTGAGTGCTTAACTGTCATCCTCTCACATTTAAATTGCATCTTATGCTTTTCATCTCAAGTTTAAATAGTTACAAAGGACATGTTTTGCAATATTGGAAATATTGACATTATGAATCCAAACTGTTTTCTCTCACCTAGATATAGACCCCAGATTATAAACACCAGTGTCACTCTATACCCACCACAGTCAGAATCTTTCTTACTTACTTACTCAGAGTCTTTCAACAAGGATTTCAAGGGCATAATTTCCAAGTGTATGGATATGATTTTGGTTGGACAAATAGAAAAGGTTTAGCACGCATTCAAGACTTTGAATGTACTGCCTTATGTCTAGTCAAGAGTCCTTGTTGAAGAGTAGTGTCTGTATTTAAGGATTCCCACACCTCTTCTATTTCTGTTTAAAATATGAAATACTGCAACTTGAAAAATAATCCTGCTAGCAGTTTGAAAGCAGGACAACGAGGCTCCTTCCTGTTATAATTGATCATGAATCATTTCGGATGATTGCCTTCCATATGGATATATATTTATGTTAAACAGTAACAGTTTAATTTGCTCAGAGATTTCCCCCAAAAGAAATTCAGCCTGAAATAAATAAACCTATCAATAAGTAAGTATAATAAATGTAAAACTGACTCCACAAGTCACTAGAATCAGACTTTTATGAGCTAATGATAGTCACTTTAATGACCTCTGCTCTTGCTAGGACTGAAAAATAATACTGAGTTTTTCCCTTAAATCTATGGAGAAGAGGAAATACGGTTATGCATGATGGATAATAAAACGTGTCAAAGCAATAAAAAATCCTAAGTGTATGATTAAAACAAGGCATATAAAATAAATTTTGTGAGTTTTTCTCCTAAATTGCTATGGCTTAGAGTTCCCAGATATACTGGAGGTACGCAAAATTTAGAATTTTGAGGAGCAGTGGCTCTATGTGTTACCCCATCTCAAGTTAAATTTAGTGTATTTAAGGAGTGTATGGTATTTCTATTCTCCTCTTTGTATGAAATCACACACACACACACACAAACTTTCTATAGAGAATTTGAAATTCTTAAACAAAGGAGTGAGGCGTCTGTCTCTTAGATATCCAAGAAAAAGAAGGAAGGTAAGATATTTTTGGTTATTAAGCTCCCTGAAATCATACATGTTACCACCTATTGTGTGAAGACGCATGGTAAATAAATAAGCAAAGGAAGAATTTCCACCCTTCTTCTGACAGCGTAGAAATCCACCATTTGGGCCATATTCTACAAGAACTACCTAAAAGTTTAGTTTATGACGTTAAACAGTAGTCATAGCAGGTCTGAGGGAGGACAGCCTTTTATTTGATTGGGCCAAGTCAAGCTCTCGCTTGTTTGTCACGATCATGGTTGTTTCTTTCAATACCTAGCAAAAATTTGATCCCATGTTGCTGGAAAATAGCATTGTATTCATATAGTCAGAACTAATGGACACGGAAGTGACACAACCACTAACCGAAGTTCACTGGCTGCCTTTTAAAATTGGTTGATGAGCACAAGGCTCTGGACATGAGAAATCTGGCAATATTCAATGTTAACAGCATTTTAATATTTATTTTCTTTACTCATCACTATTTTCAATGAATAGAATATTTACTGTTTGAAGTTGCAACTTGAAAAGTACATCACATGCCTATAGGTCTCTGGAAAACCATTGCTTATATATGTGGTAAGCTACAGAGCTACCCATCCAGATCCGGAAGCATGGAAGTGGGTTTGACCATGAAAGGGAAGTAGCAAAAATCTGGTCAGGCAAATCCAGATAGTCCTCACTGAGCCGGAACCATCACAGCCTGACACCCCTGCTGGGAGGAGAGCTTGGCACTGAGATGCTGTGTAATGAGGAAAGGGGCAGGTACCAGGAAGAAACGTCCATACGCGTTCATTTCATTTGCCTTTGATAAATATTAGAAGTCTGCACAATGCATGACATCCCATAACTTCCTGATGGGACCTTTTTAGAATTACAAGTCATTCCTGACAGAGTTTGAGGAAACAGCTACCCTACCAAGTAATTAAAATTTTTTCTTAAACAAAAACTCTCTATTATTGAAAGTTGTAAAAAAAAATAGAAATAATCATTTTTACTTTGATTAAAAGTATCTTTAATTTAGCTATTTAATAAATTGGAAACAATAGTAGTAAAGATTCTACTCCCCACGTGAAGCATCTCCGTGTTAGTAAAATACAAAGGCACGATGTGAATTTCTACATAGAGTAGAAAATAAAAGGTGGAATGAAAAATGATGTTTACTTCATTGATTTCAAATTGTTTGATTAACAATCACCGAAACTGACAAAATAACCTTTTCCTAGTAAATCAGTTTAAATTATTTAAGAGCTAATTCAGCACAATAATACAGAATTTCTCTTTAAAGTTAACAAGGCACTTACTCTGAAAGCTGTCATTCCAGGGGTACTATCATGAGTGCAGCTCAGGGTGGACTAGCTTGTGCGTATATTTCTAAGCCTTTGAGTATGTGGTGTAGTTCTCACTTTGTCAGCAGGTTTCTCCTGGATTCCATAGCCTTTACATTTACATGAACTTTCATGGCTATTTTTTTTTTCATTTTTTTCATTATCCTTTTCTCTTCTAAGGTATGATCAGGCTCAAGATTTTCAAAGGCATCACTAGACTTCATTATTATTCAAAGGACAATAATATTTTGCTGTTTTCAGCATCACCAAGTTTATTGTTTATTTTAATTTGTTCATTTTATCTTGTTTATTTTAAACCTGTGCTCTTTTCGGTCCTCAGGTATTTCACATGTTAATTACAGATTTAAAATTCAACACATCTATGAGAGTATAATTGTAAACTCATATCCTGTGACAGGGTTGGAGTAAACTGTTCCCGTCTTTGGTAGCCACTTTTAATCAGTGATTGTAAACAGCATGTTAACTATCTTCCACTGTGATTTTAGATGTTGGGTTCTCTTTTTAATTCTCTTTTCCTTTTAACCTTGGATATTTCGAGGCTATTTTATTAGAAGCAAACATATTTAGACTTTTTATATATCCCTAATATATTGATTTTTTTTCCATGTCTCTATCTCAGTACTATATCTTTTCTTAAAGAAAATATTCTGTCTCTTGTACATTGTCCCAGCTCTCCTTCATTTTGTATTTGCAACATATATCTTTTGCAATATTTTTATTTTCACCCTCTACCTGTAGCTTTATAGTCAAAGGATATATCTTGTAAGAAGCTTATAATAGATTTATCGTAAAATCTAATCTGATAAGGCCAGAGTCTTAACTGGATAATTTTACTCATGTATCTTTAAGGTGATTACAGATATGTGTGGTATATCTACCACCTTATTTGCACTTTTTTTGTCCAATTGTTTTATATGCCTTTATTTCTTTTCTCCTATTTTTCAAATAATTAAATTTTACTGTGCTCACTTTGGCAGCACATATACTAAAATTTTATTATATTTCATTTTCTTTCTGTATTATATATCATTTTACCAACTCTTAGAGCTTAATGTGAAAATTATAAAATCCATTATATTAACATTAAAATCACTAACATTGAACATTAACATTAAATCCAACATAAAGTAGACTTTTAACACTTAGACATTGCAAGGACCTTAAAACAATTTAACTCTTGTTTTATTTCCAAACTAACTCCTACTTTTTTGTGCAATTGTCATCAACTATTTTGCTGTTCTATATAGTCATGCACCTGAGACTTGATCATTATGGTTATGTTCAATCAATACTCATTAAGATGTATCCGCACATCAGCTGTCAGCGGGCTCTGTGTCCCTTGTCGGCGTATCTACACGTATCCACCTGGGATCATTTTTCTTCTGTCTGAAGATCTCTCGAATTATTTTCTTTCATGCAGGTCTGTTGTTCACTAATCCTCTTAATTTTGATTTATCTGAAAATGTGCTCATTGGCATTTCCTTTTTTGAGGACATTTTTGCTATATATAGAATTCTGGATCAGCAGTACGCTTGTTTTGCACTTTGAAGTTATCTATCCATTTTCTTAAACCATCTATCTTTGTGTTGAAAAGTCAGTGTTTCTCTGGATGATTTTAAGATTCTCTGTCTTAAATTTTTAAGTTTTACTGTGATATGCTTGTGTGGTTTCCTCTATTCTTACCCTGCTTGGGGTTCTGGGACATTGGGAATCTTTCCATTGAGGTTATTTTTTCCCCTATTTAAAGCTTACCATTCCTCTATCTAGGTGTGTCTAAACTAATGTTAAAACTACGTATTGGCTTCTTTCAGTTTTTATATGTTTAACAATTTCTCTTGATTACTTTGCAGTTTTTATTTTCCCCTAATATTCTATATTACTCTTGGTTATTTTAAAGTTCTTATTGGTTAATTACAATATTGCCATGTCTCATGTTATTTACTTATGTGACATATCCTTATATAGCATTAGAAGCTCAGTATCTCAAATTATCCATATAACATTGGCTGCATGATCTTCAAGTGCATGTCTCCTCGGCTGAATGAGGTGTTTATTTTTTACCTTGACCTTTGAATTCAGAATAACTTTGATTATAATTATTCTCTTTGTGCAATTCAAGTTGAGATGGTACTTAAAAACTCAATATTAATTTCTCCAGCAACATTAAATTTTAGCAAACCATTCTTTTGACCCTAAACAAGACTAAATATTCTTAAGAAGGAACCATGAGTGACAAGCATTAAGCTAATTGGGAACATATGTATTTCCATCGGAATCATTAATGCTAGCTGCAATAACACTGAAACCACAAAATCTCATTGGTTAAACACAGCACTCACTTCCAGTAGAGATCAGTCAATTGGTAAGTTCATTGCAAAAGGAAAATGTTTTTTGAAAAATGAAATGAAACGAAAAGAACCTTCAAATACTTTGTGTCAATGAAATTTCCTTACATTAGAAAGCTTTTCAGCTAAAGTATAAAATGTTATACTTACTGAATGTCTACTCAGTCTGTTAGGGACCAGGGAAGCAGAATGACAAGTCATGGCTCCTTCCTTCAGTTGGCAAAGATTCGTAAATTCAGAGAAGGTTTAGTGTGTGTCCTCCAGGGAAGACGACTTGGGTTGAGTCCCCGTAATGTCCCCCAAGGCTGACTTTGAGATCTTGGGCAAAAGTTACTTAAAATTTTAATACCTTGTATTCCTCATTGGTAATAAAAACACCTATGTCTGCAGCTGTGTTCTGGAGTAGATTGTTATTGTAACTCGGCCCTGGAAGTGCCTGACCTGAGAACTCTTTGCTTGTTCTCTTGTTTCAGGTGAGGACTGAAATGACCCACAGGTTGGGGGGCAGCTGTGCAAATCTCCTACTGTTGCCCTAGCGGCCCACTTAGATGCTCCTTATGCAAAACTACATTTAAAATTGATTGTCAATTTATGAGACATCTTTATTTCATGGACTAGTTGCTTTTATAATTAAATAGCTTATGCGATCCCCTGAAAATAATCCATTCAATATTTAAAACTAAACAAAGATGACCAATAAAATTATTTAAATAGCAGAAGAGAAAAATGCAATTTTAGTACATTCATACGATGCTGATCAGATTTAGGTTTCATGATATAGAATTAAATTGTTCAGCTATCTATTCAGCTTCTATAACCAAGTGGCCCCAAACGATAGTGCCACTAAAACAAAGAAAAAAGTTGTTTCTACTCAAAAGAAATGAAAAACATACATCCACACAAAGACTTGTGATAAAAAGATGATAGCAGCTTTGAGCATAATAGCCCCAAACTGGAAACAAACAGAAGTCTATCAACACCTGAATAGATAAACAATCCATATAACTGTGGCAAACTCAGCAATGAAAAGGAACCAACTAATGACATGTGGAGCAACACGGATGGAGCTCAAAACCACTACGCTGCGAGAACGACGCCAGCCACCAAATGATGTGCTTATGATGTGTACGCACGTGCATCACGCATTCCATTTATACGAATGCAAACTCATCTATAATAACAGAGAGCAAAACAGTGGCTAGAGGCAGAGTGGGTAGACTACAGAGGGGCATGAGGAATCTTAGGGGGTGACGGAAAGACTCTGCACCTTGATTGTGTGGTGGTCCGCTGCGTGAAGCAACTGTCAGAGCGCACTGAATTGGGAACACTATGCAGGGCTGATCTGTCTGCCTGGTGCTCATTCCTCCTCCCCTGGATGCAGGTGGATGGTTTCACCACTGCGTGTAGCACACCGTCCTTTGCATCTCCGTGCCTCTCTTCCCGGGGAGACTCTGAAGGAAGGGGAGCTACTGATCCTTCCACACTGATGTTTAGTCCAGGGCCTTACAACATACTGCGTGGATAATGCTCTTTAAAGCAAACTAGATATCCAGAGACAAGCAAGCCAATGCCCCTGTCCTGGAGGAACACAGGGCCCGGTGGAGAGACAGCTAAGATGAGGAGGGGGCTGTGGTGGGAGGCGGGTAGGTGCTAATACAGTGTTCAGCACAGGTGGTGAATGACAGCAGAGAGCAATGATTCTTCAAGCTTGAGCTCAAATTCCGCTTCATTCTTGAAAGCTTCCCTGAGTCTCGCAGGGAATTCCTTTCCCAGCTTTCAGTTTCACTCATAGATTATAGCATATAGTTGAGTCTGACGAGATGCTGTGAGTAATGCAGTTTTCCCGTGTGCTTGACTTACCTTCTGCAGAAATGGGAGTCACAATGAGCTGAGGCTTCCTGGGACTTCTTTGCATCTCCAGGAGCTCATTACGCATGTAGGTGGAGTCCAGGCGCCATTTCTCACTGATGTCTGCGCATTCTTGATGACAGTAATAATGACTCCCTTTACTAAATAGGCTCCTATACATTCGAGAGGTTAACCTGCCAAAATGCATTATAAATAGCACGATATGTAAAAAGATATATGTGGCTTAAGGTCAGAGTAATTACACTGTGATTAACCCTCCCGTCTAGATTTAAGACAACTGTGAAAGGCTAACGGCGCCTGGCATGTGAATGAGCTCTTGTGGTATAATTATGCTTAAGTAAATATTTCATGTAAGTTTGCAGCAGAGGAGCTGTATTTAGTCACGGGTCTCTGATAAAAACACCAACACTCCTGCACTCATTTCAAAATGCAAATTAAAATTAGCTATCATTTTATAAATAAAGATTTCATATGAATTATATATCCACTTAGTTCTGAATGCCTTTTGCTAAATTATGGGATTTTGAGAATAAAATACTTAATAGCAGCTCCTGATGTTAGTTATGTCAGTCACGGTGGTGACTCGCCATTAGCTGTACCTTTGAGGAGAATTTCTGAAAGTTCCCAAGAGGACATCTGGGTCTCTGAAAACGCAGCCTCAGTGAGCGTGATGGTCTCTAAACCACTGTCTCCCTCCTTCACGTTCATCCTGCTGTATTTTGCCTCAATAGGCAAGAACTGGCTTCTACAAACCACATTACTCCTTTGGCAGATATGCCGGGCCCTTCTTTGAGCCCCTGAGTGAGGGTCCTGGACAGAAAGGACACATGAGACACCTGCATCGCAGCTCAAAGGCTCATCTTCCAAACTTCTCCGTTCTCATCATCTCAAGTCCTGCCCTTTATTCTTCCAACCTTTTAAGAAGTAGCACTGCCATATGACAGTATCTTAGAGTTGCTTTTTGGCCTTTTTGGGTCTCAAAAACCAGCAAACAATGATATGTTATGTTAAATTCTTCCCAAATTCTGTTAAAACAAGTGACATGGTTTCAGGGTCCTAACTGGACCCCAGCTGATACAGCTCAACAGACATCCTACAGATGGACATACTGTATATTACCTGAGTGACACTGAACAGCTTTGGGGGTTGCCAAGGATGCGGTTCAGGGACTAGGAAGTCGACATTAGGGTCACTCAGATGGCGGTCCAAATCCCTTTTCCTCTTGCCATCTGACCTGGGAAAGTTATTTAATGTCTTGCTCCTTTCATGTGTAACAGATGTATTTGATGATAACCAGATAACAGACGAGCATAGAAAGCATGTGTGCATGAGCGCTCTGCGCACACGGTACTTGGCAAATAGGAGGTTGTCCAGTCATCCCTTCTGCAACTAGAAATGACTGCTTCCTGCACATCCACGCACTGTCCTTTGTTATTCCTACCAGCAGTCATAATCCCTCTGTGCTAAAAGTTACCAATTTATGACTGAACTCAGGCAGAGGCCCGAGCAGGAGTCCTGGGACCACGCACCTCTGTGCTGCGTCACCTTCAGGGCTGTCTCCGTGATCTTACTGTATCTCTTTCACTCGTTGTGAGATCTTTGAGGGCAGAGTCATGTGTCATTGGGCAACCTGCCATTTGTAATCAGACTTTATCACATTGGTTAACACCCACCCTAAGTTAGCTGATACTTCCAGGCCTTAAATTAAAAGCAGACACTTAACTGCGCTGTGCCAGTTTAATTTGGCGCCACACTCGCTGTTTGCAATGACAGTGTGGTTAATTTGAGCTGCGGGGTGGTTGTTCGGACGCTTTTCTCTGCCCAGCCTTTACTAGGGTGGTAAAAGCCATAGCCCTGTATGACCTCCTGGGCCAAGGACGTTCCTCCAACTTGTCCAGCAAGTTTAGGGGAATAAAAGTCACACTGAATCTGGATTTCATGGTGTTGGCACTTCAATAGTCACCAGAGGCACCAACACTTAAGGCGTGAGGAGTTATCTCCACCTCCTACAGGCAGAGTATCTACACACTTAATTAGGAATTCTCCTGAAGTTCAGAGGCTTTTCAGGCATGAGAGCTTCTCAGGTTGTTTAGTCAATTTCCAGAGCGCTGAGTTGTTGCTATCAATTAGCATATAAGTCGGCAAAAGGGGGCAAAAGGGGGATTTTTTTCCTATCCATGCTCACAGGAGCTCACCCGCGGCAGAGGAGACATTAAGCAACCAGGTAGACAGGATAACCCATTGAATGGAAGGCAGCCAACTTGCAAACCTACCTACCTCTGCATTTCAACCAGCTGCTCGTCATCAGAGCCACCACAGTGGCAGGGATGGAACCCAGGTATGAGCCCAGCAACGAGGTCACCTACTTGCCAAGGTGGACTTGGCTGTTGCCACGGCCAAAACCCTGAGCAGTCAGCAGCAGAGACTGAAGCTGACCCCTCGATGAGGCATGAATCTTTGAGAAGATCAACCAGCCGTCTGGGTCAGACACCATCCATCTTGGAGAGGGAAGTGTTTGTCCCTCCTGAGAATGGGACACCCGCAGGGCCTGCCTTCTTTGCGGCACCGCTGTGCCACTGCTCACAGGCTGACTTTTGTCGTGGCTTCTCACCAGCATCACCTCAGACAAAGGAACCTGCTTTAAGAGGGGCTTCATGACTGCAATATACACTGCAGTCTACCAGCCAGTAGGAGGCAGTGGAAGCTCCTTTGGGAACTTTGTGCAGCCTGTCCTCCTCACTTTAAGCTCTGCTTGAACAAGTCCTGGTTACATGGGTGACACGCTGGTACCAAGGGACTGGTAAGTGACCACCAAATTCAGAGTTAAGGTTAGCATCTGGCATGCTGGGTCCCTCGCAGCGGCAGGCCATTAGGCAGAGAAAAGAGTTCAGATACTGCTGGGGTCCTTGACTCACTCGGACCAACACGAGAAGAGAGACTTGCTGCTTCAAGGTGGGCCCTGGGAGAAGAGTATCTGGGACTCAGCAGGTCCTTCGGGGTAGCTTTGGGGGCTCTCATGTCCAAATACAACTACACGTAATTTCTGTAACTGTGGCCGAAGACACAACAAAGAGTTGCATTAACCTTGAAGTGAGGCCAAGGTCATTCTGCTGTGCAAGCAACACAAACCAGCAAAGGTTAAGGATCATGCAGGAAACGTGGAAGAGGAAGGAGAAGACGGCCCTTCTGTTGACTGAAGCACTGGGACAAGCAGCTTACCCACTAACCTTCTCTCAGGAAGCCTTTCTTTTTTGTGCATCCAGCAATGACCATTTGGAAGAACCAGTGACATGACTGAGCAAATTTAACTTAAACAAAGCTGGGTCTGCAGGGTGCAAGGGGTGGGCAGAAGCTGACCCACTCTCTGCTCTGTCCAGCCCCTCAGCCAATATACAGATGTTTCAGTTGACACTGAACTGTGCACCGTGAGGACTGCCTGTACTGGCTAAATACTTTTTAAGCATCATATCTATGGAGGGTACACTTTTGATAAATTTCCATGGGAGTCTACAATTAAATTAAATGATTTTTAAATGAGCCAAAAAGTTAGAACTGGCAAAAATCATGCATTTTATGTATTTGTCTGAGGTTGGCACTGTCCATACATCCATGTTGTGTGTCTCCTCTTAGACTGTAAGATTCTGGATAGCCTAGATTAATTTGGTTTTTAAAACAAATAATCTTTAAACAAGCAATTGACAAATTGTGTTCTGTGATGACTTTTCTAAAATCAGAATACGGCTACTTGTAGCATGTGATTCATATTCTGCTTTGTAAGACAGACTCTTCCTGCCAGCTCATCGTAAACATGAGAAAATCACATACCTTTTTGTGTCTGTAAACATCAATCAACCAACCAAAACAATTTACATACCATCAAATATGCCTTTGGCTAACAGTGCCGATGTATTACTGGAGAGATAAGATAAGGTTGAGCAACATAAAAGGGACGAGTTGCAAAACAATCAGTCCTGTGAGTGACAAGGCAAAACAGGAAGGCACACGTGGGCTAGGAGGTGAGTTAAATATTTCTTTTACTCGGACGTGGGAGCAGCCTAAAGGTGGGTAAGAGATATGGCAGAGAATATTGAAGGAAACACTGGCTGTGAAGAGGGAACACGAGAAGCATTTTGCAGGTCACAGTGCATGAATGAGATATCCATTCATTCAACTAATGTGTATTGAGCATCTTCTGTGGAGGAAGGAGTGGATGGGCAGGCGGATTAGTACAGGTGAGTTCAGCCAGTGTGACGCCTGCTCACGGAGGTCCTAAGAGTCTGAACTTCCTGTGTATACCTGAGTTATGCTTTGAAATTGTGAAAGCTGAACCTTATATTTGGCTCGACTCTCTTAATAAATTTGATAAGAAAATTCAGTCAAACAGTATAAATCTCAAATAATCATTTTCAGCAGTTGTTTATGTATGTTTTATTAAACAATCAGCTCATTCTAAATGATTATTTTATCATAAATGTGTAATCAGTTCTTTTATTGATATTAAAAATTTATGTCATGCACCTTGTACATATATTGTAAAATCATTGTTTTATCTAGACAGTCCACAAAGAAAATGAAACTTTAAAATATTATTTATTGGCATATAAGTTTGAACACCTATAAGTTTATCCTGGAAAAAGCTATAGTCTTTTAAAATTGTAAGAAAAATAAATCACTTAGCTTAATACAACATGTATTTAATATATATACTTTTTCTAGTTACTTATCTGTTTTGAAATAGATTTAAATAAAGTTTTGTCCTTACTCATTCAGGAAAAGTACCAACCAGGAGAAAACATGTGCTCTAAATGACCTTTAATATTCTGTTCAAATATCCTTGCTAATCATTTATGACAGTAAAGTATATACATAGAATGGTACGCTTTGTTGATAATTTATTTTGAGAATTTTAGACTTAAAAATAATTTATGGAATTGTGTAATTTTAATATTAGGAATTATATTGGAAGAGACCTTTGGGCTTGTTTTTGTTTGCTTTAGTTGCTTTTTTTTTTTTTTTAACCCTGACATATTTATGTTAACTACTTGGGCATTATTTGAAAGATAAAAAATCTTGGGGTTTTGTAACGTTTCCATTTCAGCAGTTTTGCATATTTTCTAGACGTGCACACTTCCAAATTCTGCTGAAAAACAATCAAGATACGCGCGCGAAGGCAACACGCGCCCTATATGATGTGCGACTTTGACCCAGGCACAGAGTGCCCCGTGGGCTGCCTGCTCTGGGTGGGGTCAGAGCAAGAGGAGGGTCTGCGGCAAGTTCAGGCTCACTGCCCACCCCCTCCCTCCGCCCCGCCAGCACGTGTCTCCAGCAAACAGGGACCTGAATGGGGCCTCTGGTAATCACCCAGTCCAGAATCACTGCACACACCTCTCGGATTCAAACAGAAACCAGAATGGAAGGCACTGGGTCTGGAGTGGACTGAGTGAGTACAAATGGTTTAGACATGAATTTGGAATAAAAAAGAGGGGCCAAATCATGTAGAGATTTTTTAGCTCATGATAAGGAGTGCGGGTTTCATTATTCTAAGCCATTACGTGTTTTTGTTTTGTGCTGTTTTGTTTAGGTTAACCCCACAGCTTTTTCCATGCCCACATCTTTTCATGGGATAAAAACTTCAAATTATTTCACCTAAAACCAAGATAATGGCAAATAGCCCTCCAGGGAGATCCTGCTCTAGCAGTCAGCACGCAATCGCACACACAGAGCTCTTCGCCTCGGTATCTATCAGAAGATCCTCTGCCTCTGTGTTCTCCAAAGAAAACAAAATTTAAATAGCATAGTGCCGGCTAAGCTGGAGGCATAGTCTCAGCAGAGAAAAAGAGAGTAAACATTTCTTAAATCCCTAGTTTGAACTTCCAAATAGAAGGGGTATATGGGATTTGCTAGTATTTCACACATTTTTTACATTTCTTTTGAGACAATAAAGTGGCTGGTAAATTATTTAAAGGGATATATCTGCATTATGCATGGAAACTGATTCCATGGTTCAGTCAAACATCAAATAAGCCTTTGAATTTGTAGCAGCACTCAGGATCTTCCGGATACCTGCATTCTGAGTGACAGTGGGAGGAGCTTGACTCCAGTTGGGTACAAAAATTCCCACATACTACCTCCCATTTATAAAAAATGCCAAATGCTATCAGCCATTTATAAGAAGCACCTCTGGGATGGTTACTATTTGGTAGGTCTGTTCTGAGTGTTCTAACCTCAAATTATCACTGACTTCTCACAGTAAACCAATGTGACCATTATAATTATGATCTTCTTGTAGATGGGGAAACTGGGACACAAAGAGATTAGGCAACTAACCCAAGGACACACAAGTTACAAGTGGATGAGCCAGGATTTAAATCACCTTGATTTCTCCAGATCCAGCAAAGAGAATGCAGACTTATTCGTGATTGTTTTCAAGTGTAACTTTGATGTTTTTTTTTTAAAAAAAAAAAGCATGAGTAGTGACAGAAGGCTTTAGAATTTTAATGCTTTGGTGACTTTATTGAAAACATAACTCAGCTTGACAAAGATGTGAGAAGACGCATCATTGAAAGGGAAGTGGTCAGAGAATCTTATTCAGGAGAATTTACTATGAAAAACACCATTGCTTGTTTTTTTACCTAAAAATGTACTGACTGGGTATTTTCAGGAAATTATTACTCTCAATTTTCTTCTCTCAGAAAATAAAGTGCACTCCTCACTCAAGAACCAACTGTCATGTTTTAGAGGCATTTTCTTTTTTGGTTTTTTTTGTCATTTGAGTAGTATTTGCTTTCTCAGTTTTTTCCTCAGGTTGACATTTAAACTTTAGTATAAAGATGAGAGAAATGTAATGTTAATCTACACATTCATGAGATTTAAACTTGGAAAATTCTATGTATGTCAACCATTAATTCATCAATTAACTGCAATCAATGTAAAGACTATGGCGTGTCCGGATATTCCTGTGAAGTTGAACTAGGCAGAGGCGGTCTGGATGCAGAGGGCGAGGCTAGTCCCAGTCAGTCATGCCCACAAGTTGGGGTGCCCTGGACTCTTCAGCTCCCTTTCTGTGCTCATCCCTTTAGAATTTTAGTGTCTTTATGCTGCCTTTGAGCTGCCCCCAAGCAACTGCTCTAACACTATAACCCACCCTTCCGATAACACAGACCTGGCTGCCTTATTCTCCGCCTCTCCCCTTGCAGATCCCCTATTTAACGGTGCCCCAAAGACATACTTTCCCCAGACAGTACAATTCCATGAGAGTAGGACATGACAGCGAGATGAATGTTATTGAATTTCAGACAAAACCCCTTGGGGAAATAACCTGAATACACGAATGTTGTTAAGTATATTTCAAAACATGCCAGGTAGGCAGACACCAGTACAGACAGCTAACCTTCCTGGAAATGGACATCAGCACAGGCCAGTTACACCAAATTAGTAAACTCACTGCTAAACCAGGAGTCCAGAGACCTGAATGTCTTCGAGGGCCCACCTTTATTTGTATGATCTTGGGCAAGTAAATAAGTCCCCTGCAAATCACTTTCTTTATTTACAAGAAGTATCACTTTCCCTACTAATCTCATCAATTTCTTTTAAGGGTAAAAATATATTTTAAACTATGTTAAAACAAGACAGGACTCTAATGAATGCATTAAAAACAAATGAAAATCTCTTTCATGTTTTGATATAAAAGAATTATTTGCACCAATGACATTGATAGCTAGAGATTCAGCATTAGCACAAATAAAATTTTCCAAAGTCAGGGTTTCATCAAGTAATTCCTGGGGCAGGAACCCATCAAATTAAATGTGTTAGCTGGAATAATGTTGAATTAGAATAAGAAAATCACTTAAATAAAATGAATTTTTTAAAAAGTTAGATCAATTAATTACACCCCCTTTCCGCTCTGTTACAATCGCTAGCTGTGTTTATAGCACCGTAGACACCCTCACACACTCTTTACCCACAATTCTCTTATTTTAACCCTCTGATGATAACGTATTCAATCTGCTAGTGGATATACTTGCAACATAAATCTATTCTGAAGTTTTCACAGCATTTTAGATGTAAGTAATCTGAAATGTTAGAACATAAAAAAATGGTCCTGGAAGATATATGGAAAGAAGCAAGTTTGACTTTTACCAAAAAAAAAGAAGCACAAGGTCATTAGCACTCTCCCAAATTTAAGTCCCTCTGAAGTAGGTCGGTCTAGCCCTGCTTATTCATAAAACCTTAGAAGGTGAATTTGGAAGAAAGAGTTCTGTCCTGTGACATGCACTAATCTTGGCTGAAGCCGAGGAAAGACATGAACCCAACGTTTTCTTTCCTAAAATAATAACAGATACTTAAGACAACAGTGAGGACAGGAATTTGAACTCTTTCACTGATGAAGATTTAACATAAAAACCTGAAAATCGTATTTAACAATGCCTTACCAATTCCACTAACAACAGGACAGTGTTTGTCAAATTGTGGATCTCCAACCGCCTGTCCCAGGATTACTGCCTGAGATGTGTGTTCAGGATATAAGGTCCCGACCTGCCCCGGAGGACCTCTGATCCGGGGGGTCTGGAGGGCAGGCCTGCGAATCTGCATTTCAGCAATACTCCTCGTGCCGTTCATGCAGTGAAATCTGAGAATTACAGATCACTGTGCTATCTTCAGACATGCATTCAAATAATAACATTCAAATACCAGCTCGGCCTTACAAGCTGAAGAACCTTAGGAAAAATACTTGACCTCCTTCGATCTCAACTCATCCACTTGGAAAATGAGGAAGGATGCCTTATTCATAGGACTGTAGTGATGCTACATGCGTAACACCTGGAAAGCCTTGCTCTTATTGCCTGCGGCTACCTATTGTGTGCTCACTTGGAACAGCCATTATTACTATTAATCCTATTTTAGTATTTTCAATTAAAGTAAATATTAAAGACAATCAGTCTATTCTTTGGGAAAACAATTAAAATATAATAAAATAGCTTCCAGTGCAAAGCTCTTTGGAAAACACCAAGGGGAAGTTGACAATGTTTCTAATGCAATTTTTCAAAGTTCCATTAATGACACAATATCCACACAAGTGGGCACTATGACTCAGAAAGCTTCTGTTTATTAAGTGTATTTTTAAATTTTTAAATTTTGGAAAAAACCATAAGTCCCTTAAAATATTCTTGTAGAAATTATATATGCTTCTTTTAATATTTTCCATAGGCATCATATTGACTTTTGGTGCAATAGTAATTATTTCAACCCTGTCACTCACCACAGCAGTCAAACAAAACGTCATCCCTAGCAGGCAGCTGGTTGGACTTGCATTTACAGACAGATACAACTCTATACTTAACTGAGAGTAAAATCAGGCAACACTTTTCTGGTTTCCATTGAAGTTAAAAGCACAATAATCTACACAGGTTATCAGTGGCATCATGATGAAATAATAAATGAAAGTTCTTTAAAGTGTTAAGTGAGTCAAATCAGTGTAAGGTGTTATTATCCTTCCTACCGCTGTTACACTCGTCCTGTTAACAGCGATGGCAGCCACATAATGGCCTCTGAGTGGGAGCCGGTAATAATAACACTGTCATTTTAAGAGCTCTCTTCAAGCCCAGTTCACTACTAAATACTTCATATGCATGATGACATTTAATGTTCTCAACAAGTGAATGAGGTGAGTCACATGCCTATTTTTAAGTGAAGAACCTGAAACCTTTTAGCTTTTAGGTGGTGTCTCTAAACTGCAGGGCAGCGGCCGTGATGGACAAGGTCCTCATTGTCCCCGTTCCTTCTGTTGGATCCCCGGGGGCCTCACCACGCTGACACAAGGCAGGGGCTCAATAATAAGGGAACACGGTTCGTGGTAAGGTTTTTTTATTTGTTTTTTATTTTTTTGTTTTTGTTGTTACTGTTTCTTTTTTTTTAATTGAAGTATAGTCAGTTACAATGTGTCAATTTCTGGATAATGTCCCAGTTATGCATATATATGGTGGGAAGGGATAAATTTGGAAGTCTGAGATTTGCAAATGATAACTGCTATATATAAAATAGATTAAAAAATAAATTTCTTCTGTATAGCACAGGGAACTATATTCAGTATCTTGTAATAACTTTTAAGGAAAAAGAATATGAAAACAAATATATGTGTATATATACATTGCAGGACAGGGTAAGGTTTTTGCTACACCCACCCTTTACAGGTGTCTGATCTGCAGTACACCAAAGACCCTGTGTTAGTCAGGATTCTCCAGAGAAACAGAACTACATGATGTAATATACACAGTTGACCCTTGAATAACACAGGTTTGAATGGTGTGGGTCTATTTATGCACAGAATTTTTCAATAGCAAACATTACAGTACAACACAATCCATGACTGTTTGGATCAAGGGATGCGGAACCATGGATACCAAGGAGCAATATACGTTATATGTGGATTTTAATTTGTGTGGAGGGTCTGCTTCCCTTTGTTCAAGAGTCATCTGTAAACACAGAGAGAAAGATGTATTTCAAGGGGCTGGTTCACGAGACCGTGGAGGCGGCAAGTCCAAAGTCTGCAGGGCGGGCCAGCAGGCTGAAGACCTGCAGGAGCTGCAGTTCAAGTCTGCGGACCGTCTGCTGGAAGAGGTCCCTCTTCTTCCAGAGAGGCCAACTGACTGGAAAAAGCCCACTACATTTTAGCTTTAGCTTATCAGCTTTACTCAAGCTTGCGTATTAAACGTTAATCTCATCAAAAAAATACCTTCACTGAAATGTCTGGCATGACATTTGACAACATATCTGAGTATGGTGACCGAGCCAAACTGACACAAAACATTAGCCATCACAACCCAGTGGCGAGTTCGTCACATCAAAGCAACACCACTCAATCGTTCCCTTAACTCCCAACAGGACACTTGCTTTTGGGGTGGGTTTTATACAGCAATGATAAACTTTCCAAAAATCTAATCACTTCTCTCCACCTCAACTGCTACCATCTTCACCCAATCCCCCCTCAAACCTCTCCCCCCTGTTTCTACAATTGCTCCTATGTGGTCTGTTTTCAAGAGTAGAAATACAAAATCAGTTATGACACTTCTCTGCTTAGAAGTCCCGCATTGGTTTCCCATGTCACTCAGTGAAAATCCAAACCCCTACAAAGGCCTCCTCTGGCCCTGTGTTCTGCCCTCCTCATTCCACGTTCACTCTCATGACCCCTACTCCCCCTTTCTTGTTCCATTTCAGCCTCTACACTGCCGGCAGCTCCCTGGATTTTGCCTTGTGCTCCTGCTCTGGCTGCTCCTCTGCCTACAAGACCCTTACACCAAAGTTTCACGTCTGATTCCTTCATCTTTGTAAAGCCTTGTTCTGATGGTGCCTTCTTAATGAACCTTACCTAGGAATTGTAGGCAACTCGTTTGTTCTCTTAACTGATCCTAGCAGACACTGTTTTATGATAATTAAAATGAGGAGATCCATGTTATGCATATTTCCAGGCACAAAGTGGTTATTCAGTATTACCAACAGGACTATTATCATCATGATGTAATTTTCAAACATTGCTTCTCAGTCCAGGGAAGTCATATTTTCTGCTACTAGAGTCAGACTCTCAAAGGACTCATATGTACAATGTACGTTTTAAGTGGAGAAAAATGAACTCAGTACACTTGAATATGTTGGCTTTTCTCTGCGTTTTAAACTTGAGGGCAGCATGGTTCAGCACAGATGAAACCAAAGCCACTTAAATAACTGAGAGCAAAGGACACTTTTCTTCAAAGTAAATTTCATAACTAAACAGTGAGATAACATAAAATGTGGGGATAATTAAAATGCTTATGACTCAAGTGGGAAAATGATCTCTATTTAAAATGGTTGTGGCTGTTTGTGATAGTCGTTCATCCCAGCACTGACGTTCAGAGCTGTAGATTCCATTCCACTGAGTTGGCAGGTTTGTACACCTTCTATGCTTAAACCAACTATTTCTCTTCAGACCTAAGCTACAAACTAGAACGACTGATTATGAATATGGAAATAAACAAAGTCCACCCAAGTGAGATCAAGCAGGGGCCATTTATTCAGAGTTTGCCAGAGTAAGGGCATCAGCCACCATCACGATGCGTGAAGACTCAAAGGCAGGTGGGCCAATGGGAAAGGGTCACAGTGAAGACAAAAAAGGAAGGCGTAAGGTCTGTGCTGATTGGAGTTTGCTGGCATGAGGAAGCCAGAAGCAGGCTGAGTAGAAGAAGGGCATCTTGTGTTAAGTCTGAGAGCAGAGCTGGCTTTCCTGACTTGGAAGCAATGCAAAAGGTAGGGAAGCTGGCATTGACCAAGAACTGGCCATTCTGGGCTGATTACCGCAGAAGTTGTGGTCTGCCATTCTTGGACTAACTGCTACTGATTGTGGATCAGAATTCTACTGTCGGTCTGGCCCATGTCCGTTTGTAAATTCAATCTCTCATGGATTCCATTATTATTCAACCAATATTAGTTTCATGCCAAACATGTGCAACACTTTTTCCCTCAAAATAATTTCTCCGTTTTCTTTTTTAAGACAGCATATATTGGCATATTGTTGGCATCTCTTCTCAATAGTCTGAGTGTATTAAATATGATCTACCACTGCCAGCGATTTGTAAATAATAAGTCGTTCTTCCTAAATTGGTCATGGGCAAATTTATTCTCTGGTTTAGATACCTTTCTCTAACAATGCTTGAAAATGTTCTTTAGTCACTAAATATATACTGTGTTTTCAGAAGTTTGGTTTTAAGCTTTCTGATGATCTTCCCTGTAAGCCTTTTATTAAAAAAAAAAAAAAAAGCCCTCATCCGAAGAAAAATAATTTTTCTTTAAAATAGCACTTGGAATTTCTTCAGCAATCTTTTATTTCCCCCAAAATGGGGATTGATGGATGTGGGAGGAAGGAGGGTCAAAGACACTGTAGATGTATTAATTTAGCAGGAGTGATCACTTGTTTTTATATAACTTATTATTCAGACTCGGTTGGTTAATCACAAAAGCTTAGAACATCCATGAGCTTGAATTTCAGACTGACTTTGCCACCACTATTTCCTCGCTGTCATTACGCGCCCTGTTTTGAGAGTAGGTTCTTCTACAGTCTATTAGCCCATGGCAGTCAGCTGGAAAGGGCGGATGTGACCAAGATAAAGCTCCAGTGGATTTAAAGAAGACAGCAGAAACGAAACTGCAAAGTTTTGTGGCTGTTGCTGTCATTCCTTAACTGCTGTTTTGCTTATGAAAGTCGTTTACCTTGTGTGCACAGGGAATATTTTATAAAGATGATACAATAGCTGATTACAATGAAGCTAAGGGGAATTATGCCTAGGGTTATTTAGTGAGTCAGCAATTGAATTAAGGCTGCATAACCATTCGCATTAATGACACAGACTCTTGCATCAATGCAACTCGGTAGCAAACTGAGTTTACCATGAGGTTAGAGCACAGTCTTCAGCAGAATGACTAATGTGCCTCGTGACACTTGAGCAAGAAACCAGCTAATCATCGAATGAACAGAACACTGAGGTGCATTTGTTGATTCTGGGTGTTTTAAAAAGTTTCTAAACTTCTGAAGCTTTGTAAACAACAACAACAACAATAAAAAAAAAAACAAACCCTGATTTTCTAAAATTAAATATCAGATATTTAAATTAAAGTAGAGGGTAATTTAGTGAAAAGTGTAATGTTTTCTACTCTTTACTAGACAATCAGACTTGTTTTAAACTAGAAATATCAGTTTCATGGACAAAATCTTACATTCCCAAATTAAAAAAAAAAAAAAACCATCATTTTTGTCCATTGCTTCAACTACATGTTGATGTCTCCCATTGCAATGCAGTCAATGCATATGTTATTGTTAAGCAAGAATAAAATTTTCTTCATTTTTTTCTTTATGAAACAAAACTGAAAAAATTGCATGTTTTTGTATTAAAATTATATATGGTTAACATTTCCTAGCTGTATATTTCATGAGTATGAATATAGCTCATATAGTTTTACCGAGGATAATAGTAATGGGCCAGATAATTCACAATATTAGGTAATTAAAATCCTTTTGTATTTGGAGATGCAAAGTTTGTTTCTACAGAATTGAAAAATTTTGATATATTTTCAACCAAATAAATTCACACTTTACTCATTTTTTTTTTCCAGTTATAAAAAGGCAAGTTTACACTCAAACTTTGATAAACAAAAACAAAAATTGTTTTTTTCTCTGTCCCATCTCTGGCTTTCCCTTTTGTCACACTACCAATAAAATATTAAAATATCCACTAACATACTCAACGCACACAATCAATGAAATTAGGTAAGGTTCACGAACTAGTTTGTTTGTGTGATGGAAATGTTACACAGATCAACTCATGTGCTAACATCCTAATTTATTGTTTTTTATCTTATGAGCCTAAAGTAGCCATCAGTATATTTGAGTCCTTGTTTATCAATGTTATTCTAGGGAAAAAAATAATTTAGGTGTACTTAGCATCACAAAAGGTGTTTCTTATCAGACTACTGCAAAGTGCTAATAGAAATGAACAAAATCTAAATTCTCTTAAAAGTTCCCATACAGATTTGAGCACATGTGAAACCAATGTTATGACATAAGGACACAGAAAGCAACTGATTGCTATATCTTTAAAAGATTTTGTTAGAAGATTGGCTTGAATATCTGAACAAACACTACAGAACAAGTTTTATGCTCTTTTTAGCAAACTGAAGATACAGGAGATCCAATTAAAATGAGTCGGCCAATTAGCCAAGTAAATAATACCAAAAGGTCAGAATTCTACAAGAATCCATCCTCCCTTTCTTTCTCTCTCTCATATATAATATGAGTATTAAAAAGCTAAAATTATAAGACATTGAAAGATGGAAGATATTTGTAAAGAAAAGCAGTAACAAAGTGCACAACATTTAGAGCTAAATAGCTTCCTAGCACCCAACTTATGTATTTAAAATAAACTACTTCAAACTACCTGTGTCTTTGAAATTATGGACAAAAGCTGATATTGGATAAGATACCTGATTAATGTGAGTCTTAATTGAACAGACTGACCCTTTTTGATACTGGAGTAACTTAAATAAATGAATAAATAAATGATACACATATACCCATATGTGATAAAGGCAGAACTAATTGATCACTGAATGCATAATCAATAGAGGGCTCGCCCTTACAGGACTCCTCACCGAAAACTCTATTCCATCTCAGACGAGTCTTGGAACAAATTGCAAACTACTGACGTCATAGAAGGACTTTATGCTTTGCAGTAAGCTAGAGAAGACTTGAATTTGGATCTTCAATCTGCCACTCGCTGAGATTGCCTAGAAAAATATCTTAAATTCTGTGAACTTAAACTTTTCCACTTCTAAAGTGAAGTTAACGCTGGAGTTGCTGCATAGTTAAAACGTAAGCATTTGTAATACACCTGGCTCATGGCACACCAAGTCTGGGAACAAATGTCCAGCTGAAGTGCCAAAGAATTTGTCTTCACTCAAGTCTTAATTTTATATTTTCTTTGATGTCTTAGACCAAGGTGTAGGATTATCAGAATTTTAGAACTTAGAATATCAAAATTTTATAGTAGTTCGGATTATAAAAAGATTATATGGTACAAAGCTTAAGTGAAAGACTATTGTAATAGACAACAGGCAGATTCAAGATTTGGGAAGGAAATTTTACAACCTTTACAGAATAAAATTATAGGCTCCATGAAAACTCTGAGTTTGAGAGTTTTAAGAAAACTTAAAGATGATCTGTTTTTTCTAAACTCTCTTCTACCGGCGAGGGGTGAAGACTTACAGAAGAAAGACTGAGCAGAATTCAATATGAATTATAATGTGGAAGAACATTTACTTCTGCACTTAAGCTAAGGGGCATGGATTACTGAGACATTGTATAAGAAAATGTTGTTGGGTGGCTGATCTGTGTTATATAAGATCAACATTTTGATGTGATTTATGAAACATTGGAAAAGTCTTCCTTTCTAAAAATGCATATATTTCTACTCATCGTTCCTATAGAGATGAAATTCATAATTCATTTTGTAAGGAGTACTCCAGTTTTTACAAACATGGCTACAATAGTCTTTTTTTTTAAAAATATAAATCCACTAGAAGGTTAATAGAGTAAGCTATCGGCTATTAACATCATTTTGTCAAAGTACAAGCCCTAAGCACAGTTAAGAAGAAAGAACTTAAATGAAATACATACCAAGTAAATTTTGACATTGGGAGTAGAGACAGAATAATTTTAGGACATCAGATAGTGGTAGTGAGACAGGAAGGGGGCAGGGCACAGCCATTCAAGGAATGCTACAGCAATTAACATCAAAATGGTGGAAGATTCAACCCCCAGGAGGCCTTGAGGCTCAGGATGGTGGGAGATTTAACTTATAGTAGACTTTGAGCTTCACTCTGTGCTCATTGTAATATATTAACATGGTGAATAACACGCCCCCAGGCACCACGGCAGTCCCGAGGCTGGCCACAAAAGGTCAAAGGGTGGGAAATGGCCAACTTCCCGGGAATCCCAGCCCCCTCCCCAGGCTGCTTAGACTGGTCCTTCCACTTATTAGCATATGAAGCCACCAAGCCCATAAAAACTAGAAACAGGGTGCCTTGCCACTGCCCCTCTCTCTCCCTCTTTGGAGACGGCCCACACTCTTGTCTATGGAGTGTGTACCTACTTCTAATGTGAGCACCCAACCCCCACATCTCGTGGCCTTTCTCTTGCCTTTCAATGTATCTCTGAATAAATCTACCTTCACTCAACTGTGGCTTGCTCTTGAATTCTTTCCTGCACAAAGGCAAGGACCCACACTTGGCGGGACACATCACAGGGGCTTAACTGAGACCTGGAACACAGCCCTCCTCATGCCTCACGTCTGTTTTCCTGCATCAGTAGAACATCCTGCTCAGGCCAGGCTACAGAAGTGGTGTGAGTGTGAGTCCAACTGCTTTATTTTTTTTCTCTCTCCTCTACTAGAGCTGGAGAAAAATCTCAGTTGAGAGCTGGTACTATGACTATAATATGACATCCATACTTCCGTGCATATACTGGGACATATATTTATGGTTCAATAAATATGTGTAGATGCGGTCACTGAGATGGAAAGTGGAAACCCCGACACTTGAAGAATTCCAGCATTCTGAGAAGATGTACAAAGCTCCACCCATTAATTCTCCCATGGGTACCAACATTGATCTTGGCATTCTCTTCATTGCAGCTTCTAAGACAATCGGGCAAAATTACCCAGATACACTTATCAGATTAATTTACATCCTCCCATTTCCAGATTCTTTACCAAACTCTTTATAAACATGGGCTCACTTACTCTCCATGCATTATTTGATCATTTGCATAAAGTACCACTTTTAACAGCCCCTTTGGGGACGTGAACAGATACCTGAACTGAGTGGGAAGTGCCTGACTATTGTAGACCAGATTCTATTTCACAGAGCGAGTAAGGTGTGGGCAACCACCCACAGGGAATGTCATTTTCTGACATCTTAGTGATGGCTGCGCTGTGATTTTTAATAGCAGTAGCACAGAAGACCCGCCTGACAGACTCAGGCTATGCTTCGCGGAGATCTGAGGCCATGGTGCACGTCCATCTAAAGACTTACAACTCCACAGTGAACAGCGGATTGTCATCTTATTGCAGTTATCTTATCAATGTTCCTAGAGTTTCAAATCTGTAGGCAGTCCTCAAGTCAGAAACTCCAGAGACCTGTCATCCTGTCTGAAGACTAGTAGCTCTCACCTGCTAATTCTCTTTTATGGTTATTTTGTTTTGCAAAAATTCAAAATAACTTTTTGCCTCCCTAGGTGGCAGCAACTGCGCTTTCTACCAGACCAAGGTATTCATTACCCTTTGACCCGCTGCTACTTTCCAACCTCAGGCGTGCTTTAGAATTGCAAACCAGGAGATAAAAGCAGAGTTATCACGTGATTTTAAAATGAATAGGTTTTATTTACGCAGTTACTCAACAACTATTTTTGTTCCAAGCAAAGTATTTCTCTTTAGATGCAACATCAAAAAAAAAGAGAAAGAAAGAAAATTTCCTCTAGCTTATATTGTATTAAAGGAAGCATACAATGGGGAAAATGCGCAATATTTAGAGCCAAATAGTTTCCTAGCATCCAACTTATGTATTTAAAATAAATGACTTCAAATATGACAGCAGTCTAATTAATCTCAAGTGAGTTTGTTAGAAGAATGGTGGCCCGTAAGTAAGGAATGCGTGTGCTGTAGTGACTAGAATCTTATTTCCTGAATAGCACTTTGATGTCATGCATTTTAAGGTCATTTCTTCTCTTTGACTCTATATCCACTGAGCAAATATAAGCTGAGACATGAACTCCTAAGACAAATAAATCCAGCTAGTAATTCCCTTGTCAAGCAGGCTTTCCAGCCGTGGACGGATGGGGAGAGGTGGTTCAGACAACGGCTGAAAACCCCTCACTCGTATGCAGTAGACGCTGTTGGCAACAATCAGCCAAAGGTAAGGGCAGAAATGAGATTACTCTTCTCAAAGCATTCGTCGAATATCTCCTATACACAAGGCATTTTGATGAAATTGTGCCATCACTCTCTTTTAAAAATGCCAAAACTCAAGATAATTACTTCTTTTAAAAGATTGTGTGGCCAGTATGCATCTAGTCCACTCTCAGAAATCTATTTTCATCTCCGCCATAGAACTGCAGTAATGTTTGTGAAATTTCATTGACAGAGAACATTATATGTGCTTCAGTAAATAAACTGTACAATTAATAGCACTGACACATGGCGTGCTTTGTATTTTATTTTATCTTGGCTGTAAATGAATCTCATCCAGACAGAATACATTGATAGCCTATAAAGACAAAAGATAAAGTAAATTGGGAAAAGCCATTAAGGGAGCCTTCCAGCCAATGTGAGATATGTTGAAACCTACACTCACTGTGTACTTGTAAGAGTGCTTCACCACTTTGAGGAGAGAAATAATGAATTTCTTCAAAGTTTTCCAGTACAACTTATGAATAAAAGATGTATCAAATAATGGTATACTTCTTACATTTAATGGACATGAAAAACCCTAGAAATGTAACTTAATCTGTGTTTTTGTGTTTATTTATTTTCAGACGCCCCTGCAAAAAGTAAGTGTGAATCACAGGGATGAAAAGTGGTGCCAGAGAGGGTCTCTCATCCCCTCTAACAATGCAGAACTTCCTTCAATGAAGTGCAGTTCAGCTATATTATGGTGGGGGTGCTCTGTTATTTCTTCACAACTTCAATTGCTGATCCCCCTCCAAGACACATGCTCTCATTCAGGGCTGACTACTGACCCTAGACACCCACTGAATCACCAGTAGCCACATGTCCATCTAACTACCACTAGGACATTGTCACAGTCTTCAAATGCGATTTCCTTGTCCATGAGCCCTTTCCCGCTTTCTGTCCCTTTAAGAATTGCCCTCACAATTCTGCCTACCTTCCTCCCCGAAATTCACTTACTGAACAATGTCCCAGAATGTAGGTATTTCTCAATCTGGTGATTGTCCCGACTCTAAATTAAAAACCGCTCTTGGGCTGGTTTCTGTTCCCTAAGTGCACCTCTTCCAGGTTTCTCAGAGAATACACTCCCTCAAAATTGCCCATTTTAGGAATTACTTGATTCTTATTCTAAGACATCACTACTTAACTAGATTTTTTTCCCCTTGGAACATAACCTAGTATGAGTCTTGAAATTCTCTAAGAGAGTTCCTGGTGAACTGACAACAAAAGAAATATAAATTAACAAAACACAAAGAATAACCTTCCCCTAAACAAAACAAATTACAATTTGCAGTAACTGTCCCTAAACTGAGGATTAATTTATAATCCGAGGTGTTTTGTTGTCACTGAATGTGTAAAAAGTCTCTAAAACTTGCTGCTTTGAATAACAACGATGTACTATGTCTCTCAAACCTGAAGACCCACCAGGCATTTCTTCTGCTTTGCTTGGTGCTGACCATGGCGCTGGGATGGCCAGAAAGACCAGCGTCATCCCCACAGGTGGCTGGAAGCCGGTGCAGACTGCTGGCCGGGAATCTGCCGAGACATCTCTGTTCGGCTGCTCTAGTCCCCTTCACAGCAAGGAGGCTGGGTTCTAAGAAGGAGCTTTCCGAGAATAAAGAGCTACATTCTGCCAATCATCAGGAGCTGTGGACTCAGGAATCTTTGAAAGCCACTTCTGCAGTGTTCTGTTTGTCAGAGCAAACACCGGACCAGCACAGATACAGGAGGGGCGAGATCTCCGTCTTTCGAAGACGGAACAGCATGTATGTGCGGAAGGAAGCCAATGGAGACCACCACGCTGGAGACCATCTACCCCAGATAGCCTGAGAAGCACAGTTTTCCACATAGCCCTTCTGAAAAGCTGTGATTTTTGCCCCTCAGACATATTTTAAAGTTTGAATTATCCTACGATTTCCTTTAGAGTCTAAAATAAACTTTCTTGCAAAGGAATCTGACTCACACAACGTGGTTAATTGCTCTCACACCTGACAAAGCAACGCCTCTCCTTTGGTTTCAGTAAGTAAAGTCAATCCAAGAAATACCTCTCCCTGGGCTACTACAATACTATCCTGCTACAGAATACAAAGCAGATACAGCATGTGCTGATTATCTTGTCATCAGAATGTCTTTCTTTTCAGGAGGACCTTATTTGTGAGATTGCTGAGCTGTGAAATACATTCTAATTAATTTTGGGATATTAATTGGTTTTAAATTTTCCATACTTGTAACAAGAAGAATATAGTTCTTTATTCAGCCTAATCGATTCCATGTTGTAAGTGATGTATAGTAATACATTGGCCGACCATGGTGGCATAAATATTAATATGGTGGCATCCAAAATTAAAATGAGAATACAGTTATTTGGAAAATTTGATTTTATACCAAATCAAGTTTTAACTGAAATATCCTTTTTCAAAATTAAAAATGTGTCTGTATACATATAGTAATATCATTCTAGAACAAATTTCTATTAAGGGTTATAAAACAAATCTTTATTGCTTATATACTTAGAAATACTGGTTTAAATGGCTAGTCTACTACATACCTGTCTGTCTATCTACCTGTCTATCTATCTATCTTTCATTTATCTATCTATCATCATTTCTAATAACTACCTACCTATTTATCTATCAATGCCTAGATTTTTTTTCCTTGACCATCTATCATGGGGCCTCTCACTGATAAGCTCTCAGTTGTTATTAAACCCAGTATTCCCTATTTATGATACTTGGGCGTTTCCAATCAGGACTCAGTCACTACCGTGGTCCTCAGCATCATAATACCAACAAACTCAACTGACAACAGGTGTAATTATAACTTGAGAAAATATAAACACAAACAAGCACTCACAGATTAACAATGATGACCTGTTAGTAAGTAAACACTGATTCATGAGCTAAGTTAAAATCAAGGTAAATAAAGTCCTAAATTTTTTTGATCTGATGCACCTGGAGGTGTTACATTACTGAACAACTGGATGTATTTTTAATAATAAATTTTAGTTCAAGAACTTCCTTTATGAAAGTATAAACACACAACAAAATTCAATACTTGTGACCTTATAAAGTTGCTTAAATCCTCAACAAAGTGTTCTCCAACTAGCATGAATAAATATAGAGTCCAAAGTACTTTTCATTGAAAAATGGAAAGTCACTGAACAGTAGGTTTACTTTTCCAAAAGAGCAAAAGTCTATTGACCACCCTGCCTCCAATAAGAATTACCGTATAAAGCCTCACTGATCTTTAATAAAAATAATTATTGAAAGCTTTAAGAGCAGATGTTGACATTTATAGGTCACATATTAAAAATAACTGCACAAATTGCACATCCGAAGTCCTGCATGTGGTTAGGAAACAAGATTTCGATTGCTTCAACGCTCTGGAGCGTCTTCCTTCACAGCTGAGGTTTAACAATGTCTTCCTGAAGGCACTCCCCCACCTCTTCACAGCAGACTATTACAAGAAACTATTACCATTTCTATTAAATATGTACACCTTAATCTCTGTAAAGAAGATACAAGACCTCTAAAAAGTAATTATCTCAAATCCAAATGAATGGACAGATGCCTCCATTATAAAATTCCATGAATTTAAAAAATATTGACAAATGCTTTCAGACAGTTACATTTTGTGATTTTAAAAAAATGTGAAAAATATCAGACTCTACTGATTTTTCTTGAGAAACCTATTAACAACCTAAATGGAACAGGGATCAATGCGTGATTGGCTCGGTGGGAATTAATACAGAAATGAAACCCAGAGCCAAAATCTGCCGTGAGTCACACATCATCTTGTGAGGCTCATTTCAATGATAAACTTGAAGCCTTCTCATCGCAAGATCAGTTTAATTTTTCTCACCATACGTATTTTTTATGTTCTCCGCATACTGCAACCTCTCCTTATGGGCACAGCTTTCCTTCTACTTAGACAACCAAGGGAGGCATTTAAGTGTTCCTACGTAACAAACAATAAAGAGCATCTAATTAATAATGACCATAGGTAGCGTCTCCTACACTGGAAAGAGGCTAGTGGTTTAAAATAATTAACTGCATGAACTTTAACCTGACAAGAACCTGCAACATATAAATAAGTCAAGAATTTATAGTTTCATTGGTAGGTTTTGGTTTACAATATTCACATGTTTAAAATGAGATTTCTTGTTTCCAGCCCCAAACTCATGCCTCTGAATTTAATGTCTACTTAAATAAAATTGTATTTTCAATATTCATTGTTTCAGGAACATTGAATCTGAACTCCGCTGCCCTTCTTAATGAGCACTTTGTGGAGGTTAATAACCTCCAGTTGTAACCGAAATTAACATTTTTTCATATCTAAAGAAATTATTTGAAGTAATAAAAGCACACAACACACACATCTTATAGGCATGCACTCACATGTACACAGAGACTATTTCCAGCAGAGGCTGGCACTCTGGGAAAGCTGGACGACGAACACAAATCCGTGTACAGTCAAGCACGCCCTCCTCACTCAGACGGGGGAATCCATTTAATAAACCTGCATGTGTGGCACCATCGGTATAAATGAGACAAACTGCTCATTTTTGTTTGTCTGTAACCATCTTGGAACTGATTTGTAGCTTTATTGTCTTTTTAAATTCCAGATATTGAGAAGACTTAGCTTTTAAATATTCATGATACACAACGAAGTAAATCATATAACAGATTTTCTGATAAATTCAATCGGAATAAATAGAAACAGTTTTCAGAGATATTTGAAAACAAGAAATCTTTGTCATCCTAAAACATGCTCAGTTTCATGTGTGAAAACTATTCTTTTCAGAGCAAACAAGCATTTCACTTCACAGTGGAGAAATGTATTTACACCAGTATCTTGATCTCATTCAAGAGTAAATATTTGTCATATCTATTTAAAATACTGTCATCTTCCTGCATACACCAGATCAAGATAATATTCACGTGGAGTTGAAACGGAAACTGTTGAAATGCTCACAAGGGGTGCTTAGCTGTCAGAGCTGACAAGGTTCTGTTGACAATTCTTATAAACAAAAGTGGTCCTTAAAATCATCTCGTTACAAGTATGGAAATTAATTAAAATGCTGTAAAGTCACAACATAATTTACGATGGGTAGATTCTACATTTTTCATCTCTTGAACTACACCTTGTATGTGAGTAGGTATTCCTAATTTTGAGACATGAATTTCTGCTTTAATTTTTAAAAAGCTAAACAATCAAAATATAATCAACACACATTCAATGATGTTTCCAAAGCAAAGATTATGTTGAATTATTTATATCCACGTTTTCTTTTAAATAGATTCACTTAAACATCATTGAAGAGGTTTATATGATTATTATTTTCTACCCAAAATTTCATTTGTTTAAATAAGCAGAAAATCCATATTTACAATATCACTCAGTGAAAAACTTTAAAAAATACAGATAGTCTTCTATATTAAAATAATTACTATTTTGCATTTTTTTTGTTTCCTGTTTTTGGTTAAATATCTCATACTAGAACATTTTTATTGCATTTTCCTTAAATTTTCAAGCTTAATTACTATTCTTTTAATGAACAATATTATCCTTCATATAAAGCCTTAAACTGATTCTGGGCCAATTTATTTTCTTGTGTGGAGAAACTGGAAGAACTATATAGTTCAACAAGATAAAAAACAACTATCCAGCAAAAATAATAATTTTTTCTTTCTCCATGTGATTTCTCAAAGTTCTCTTTAACTTAAGACTTCGGCACCTGTGACAATGGAGCTACCATGGTGATAGTATTGATGGCCATGCTCACCATATCTGAAGAGTGGGTCACAGATTTAGATAAAAGAGTTTGATTATTTCAGAGCTTGTTGTGAGAAGGGAGTAACTCACTGAGGTCCAAACATTTCAGCTTCACAGCAGAAAGAGAAAGGAGGCAGAATTAGTAAATCAGGGTCTTTTCTTAATGACAAACTTTATTTAATGTGCAATTTTTCCTAACATTAATCTGGAGTATTTTGATTACTTGAGTTTTCTGAGGTTCAATCGTTAGACTTTCTTTGCTTGGTAGATTTTGCTCTGCATTAACTTATGAAAAGAAGCTGTCAGTTCTGAAAAATAATGGGGCTATGAATGTGATGTGAGATGAGAAATTTTGCCAGCATTTTAAACTAGAAGTCATAGAAAGTACATGTAGTATTAAAATAAAAAGGATTTGAGGCTTACACAGAAAAAAAATTACTCTCAAAAAATTATACAAGTCTGAATATAAAGTAGAAGGGATACATTTATCAACCAGCATTTGTTGTATTTCCTAAAGTATTTTAAGATGTCATTACTGATCATTGAAAATTAAAAGAAGAAGTAAGTTTCATTATATGGATCAATATATGCCTAAACCTACATATTTATAATGGAAAAGAACCATATAAAAATATTCTATCTCATAAGTTTCAGAAATAATGTAGAAAATCAAAAATTGTATTTAGAATGATTCTGGCAGGTCAGAAGTCACATTGACTAGTGAGAGTTCAGACAGAAGAACAAAATATATAACCATCATTTGCTTCGAGGTGGTCTATGCTTATAAATCCTGTTAATGAAAAAAAATGACACAATGAACAGACTCTCTTGAGTTATTATCCACTTCTTGGATATTCCATTACAGAAAATCTCTAACAGGAATATCCCATGTTTATCCTGGTTTATGCTCTGAAGTTTCAAGAAACTTCATACATAATACCACGGTAATCTGCATCAATATTTTAGAAGTAGCAAGCATTTTTATTCTTTTTATTTTTATTTTTTTACTACAACTACAGTGTTTAGGGTATAACATTTCAAAGTTTGAATAAATGAATCATATAGTGCCTGTCATAAATTCAGGTCCAGGATTCGCTCTGTTAGTTATCCAGAGTCAATGTCACAATGAAAAGCAAGGAGAAGCATTTTTCTGCCTTTAGCTAAGAATTTTGCTTCTCTCTCCATCTCAATTAGCAGAAAGTGTTACAATGCAAATACAAAGTTCATGTTAGGAGTTTTCAGTATTTCAACCAGGGTAAAAGGAAGCATTTCTGGGACCCAATATTCTCTAATCTTCTTGGCTATAAATGGTAACAGAATAATTCATAAGTAATATTTCATACATTAATGCACGCTTCCATATAGAAACTCAGTAATAGTCTAAATAGAGCTATCATGCAGGTTTTTAAAACTCTGTGTAGTAATTGGCCAAAATTAACTCAAAGGGACCACTTTTTCTTCATATGCATACCCTCCTGGATGGAATATCAACTACTGTTTTTGTCCTAACATCAGTGGCTATGTTCCCTTTGTGTTAGATGTAGTGTAACAGTAGAGATAAATAAAGATCTCTCAGGAAAAATACACGTCTGCTCAGACAACTTATACGAAAATTCAACATTTACCTTATGCATATTTCTATGTAATATTTCATACAACAACAGTCTTGTTCTTGCAGTGCAAATCCTCCATGTAGTCTTCATCACTATTGGAAAAAACATTATATATTTATTCTATGGTTGGAAAATACATTATTCTCCAGTAATCCCAGGGAATAGGTGTCTACATCAGTGCTAAATTGATTTCACCACATCTTCTCTAAGTACCGTCGGAAAAAACAGCCACGCCTGGGGTTGAGCAGTAGCTGCCTCAGTCCAGACGGCGAGACGAGGATGAGAAGTGACTGCGGCAGCATCAGAGACACTGGCTCAGCAGATGATTCGGTAACAAGTATTTGAAAGCTCGAGGACATTTTTTCTATTTACGTATGAGAAAGAATGCATATTGCAAATACTCTCATGCGGCTGTTTTCCGTATTTCTAGTAAGAAATTACAGTAAGCAGTCCCTATGGAAGAGGTGCAATATTATTTCATATAGCCTTGCTCTGGTTTAGTTAGTGGCTAACTAGTTACTTTTCTTTGGGAGGTTTCAAAATTCTATTTAAGAAAGTACTGTATTTTTTTTTTCTGGCAGTCTATATTCTTCAAACAATATTTTAAGGCTGCTTTACTTGGTTATCAGAACAGAAAAGCTAAGCTCTACCATTTTCCTCGATTCTTTCAAAGGATCCTTTCCCGAATTCTAAAGCAACAAATCTGTGTGTTCACTGGGCTTCACAGCATCTCAAATTGTTCATTTGGCTGTTTTTACTAGTGCACATGACCATTAACATGTGCAGAATGTGTCAGCATACATTTGATAACTGCCAGCAAATTCTAATCTTGTAATATAAATCTATGCTGTATCGTGCAAAGTCCTTGGTGTATTTGAAGGAATATCTGGATCCCTGGAAGGCTCCAGGGCAAGACTTCTCACTCATACTTCACTGGGGTGCAAAGCCCCAGGGCGGCCAGAGCGAGAGGGACCGGCGAGGAAGGCTGGAAAGCGAGGGCAGGGTCATTCGTCACTGTGTTGGTCACTACCTCATGCCCAGCAAGGAGAATGGAGATACTGGCCCCTCGGGTGGGCTTTAATCCAGCGAGGATGTGGGAAGATGAGCTGGGAACTTGGCAAGGGAGCTGGCCGGCCCCAGGTAGTGCGGCGACACGGGCTGAGCAAGGTCGGTCAGTTTCAGCGTCAGTTAAGGCTGAGCAGGGGGGGCAAGGGTCAGGGAGAGAGGGGTGGCCGAAAGAAGCTCTGAAGGCACCTACGATACGCCTGATGCTGACACCACATTGGATTTGGACTCTCATGATCTTCACATTCCAAGTCCTTTCTCTCCAGCACGATATTCCCCTCCCGCTGTGGGTCCGCTCTGTGATCTACACTCCGGATGCATCCCCAGCACATTTCTCATCCTGGCCTTGAGCTGGATGATTCTTTACTGCAGACGCTGTCCTGTGCAGTGCCGGACGGCAGCAGCACCCTTGGCTTCTGCCCACCAACTGCTAGTAACTCCTTTGGTTGCAACAATCAAAAATGATTCCAGGCATTGCCAAATATTTCATAGGTAGCAAAATTGCCCTAATTGAAATGCTGTGATGTATACAACCAACATACTCATTGGAATCTACTGGTCCTGTCCCCCAGGCTCCTAGGCCTACCTTTACTCCCCAAACAGCTGGTCTGTACACAGGTCGAGGCACTTACACACAAGCAACCTATAATCATCATACGGACGCTGTGGCTTCCAAGGCCCTGTACTGCCCTTGTTTTCCTTCCTCTGCTCTGAGCATCCCTTCTCTGCCTTTTGAGTTTTCATCTTCTAGGAAGGTAAACAGTGGGTGAGTACAGAAGCCCTGTTTACAGTTCGGCACCAAACTAACTTGGTAAGAGGAATCCTTCTACTCTTTTAACTGTCACTTATTCTGCGTAGAGAGACACGTGTGTGGGCTCCCAGTCAGACTGGCTAGTCAGGGGTCCTGAGCTCACCATTTGGGCTGCTGTGAACTCAGGGGAGGTGCTGATGTTCAGTGTATCTACCTTGACGCGTTGTGGGCGGACTCCACAAGGTCGTTACCGTAGGATGGTCGTGCCCCTCAGCACATGGCAGCAACGAGGGTTAGCTACCATCGCTGTCTACATTCATGTTCCAGTCTCTCATGGCAACCTCACCCCTTAAAGCATCTTCACATGAGATTTAAATCATCCAGGAGTGTGCTCCTCATTATCCTTCTAAGAAAAGCCCTCTTTGCACTACTCTGCAAGGAGGTGTGCCTTTTCTACTCCCAGTTTTAAGCTCTTGGAGGTGCCTTCTGTGTTATCTTGCACATCTGGTCTTCTCGTTCTTCCTTTAATACAACAACACCTCATGTTTGGATTATGCTTTCTGAGTGGAAAGAATTTTCAGTTTGCTTCTTTCAAAATTCCAATGAGGCAGGAAAGGCAAGTGTATTCAATGTTAATTCAAAAGAAACAATGCTATTCAGAAGCTATTATGAAGCAGGCACTATTTTAGTTTCCAGATAGTAAAAATAGGACTCAGGTCCATGGGTTCCTGTAAGGCGCCTAACTTGCTACCTTGACGGGGGTGACGCCCTCTTTCCTGTCCTTCCTCATGTCCTTGCTAGACAGTCTTGCCAAACACGATGGCTATAAGACCTGAAATCATCCCCCGTGTCTAAGTAAGTGCTCCCCGGCATCAACCTGGAACATGACTTACCCTTTCAATTTCTTAAACAGCATGTGTACCTTCTGATCGGGTAGAAGTGGCCACCTTCTTTCATCCAATCTGAGTTTATTTCATCGGTTTCCTCCCACCGAGGTTATTGTTCTCCTGGAATTCTGGAAAACCTCCCAGCTATTTACGAGTGTAGCCCTGTCAGTCCACTCTAGGCCGGGATGGTATTTTACACATCTCAACTCTTCGCAGGAGGGAATGTCACACAGCTGAGCATTGCATCGTTCTCTGATCATTTCACGCGGCTTGCCTCCTGCACTGGACTGTAAAGCTGATGAGGAATGGGGCCACGTGGACGAGTACTTTCATGCCTACCGGATACTTAGAATATGGTTTCTAGTTTATAAACATTTCCAGGATGAGCACTGGATCTTTCCAGACACCAAGGATAAGGACTTTGTCCAAAGAGACGCTATCATAGAGGGAATTGCACGTATGTTGGTAACGTGGGGATTTCAGGGTCTCTAGAGACATATCATGTGCCATCCACCTCTTCTATTTATAATTCTTCAGACCCTGCTCACGTTAGACATGTATTTTCGTCCCTCCACATGGCTAATCATAGCAAAACCAGTCCCAAGAAGAACTCTCACCATTAGAATTCTCACAATTGTCCTCCTTCGGCCAAGCCAGGAATTGCAACAGAAATTCCAGCACCATGGGACTCATTCATATCTAGTGTGTTTGTGCTGTTGCAGTATGTTTTCAAATGTTACAAATGAAAGTTGCGTTAGGACACGTACAGATGTGTCGGGCATTCATTTAACCTCATTCCAATGGTAATTTTTTTGGAGAACTGGAAAAGAAATTGATTTGCAATCCTGCAAAGTTGGTCCTAACACAAACAGGTACACTTGTATTTTTCCAGTCTGCAACAGTCACACCTGGTTGTACCTGTCATTCTCAAGAAAAGATTAGAAATGAACAGTGGCAGGTAAAAATTGGTGTTAGAGAAATTTCAGTTTTCATTTATAGTATTCTTTTGTACCAGTCTCAAGCATTTTGACTTCCAGATTAGTTTCCTATCACCTGCATTTCATTATACTATATAAGAAGAACATCAGTGTGGATAGGGTTTATAAAGTTAAAGAGGTCGTATTTTCTGCCTTTGATAAAGAATTTGTAATATGACTTTGCTCTTAAAATGCATCTCTTTTATGTAATAAAAATGCATGGTTTATATAGGGAAAGTTTGAGTGTTATGAAAATAATTACTAGCATTTAGATATTTTTTCAGGGTGCTTTAAAAATTGAATTGTATTTATACTATGAAAAGTTAAAAATTACACTATTTCTTTCAGAAATGTGTCAATGACATATTTTCCTAAATCGTCAGCAAGAATGCTATCTCACTGTGGATTTTTGGAAAAAAAGTGAAGTCAGTTTCTATGAGCATTTTCCATGGTTCCTCAGGACACCAGAATCCGAATTCTCAGTGATCTCCTCTTTCCTATTTTAACATAAATATCAAATATCCAGCTTCAGACATTTACAAAATGAGTGAAGGTGGAAGAAGGTAAAAGAGTTCTTCTTTTAGATGCGGGGAGGCAAAAGTTACTCTCACTAAGCAAAAAGCAAACGGAAGTTGGAGTCGCAGCTGCTGCAGGATTAATACCAGGACTTCCTCGCTGGGCAGCATCTTAAACTGCAAGTGTTCTCAGGTCACCATGTTTAATGAGTCTTATTTACAGGAAGTAATTTAAGTACCGACTTAACTTCCACATCATGCGGAGCTGTGCCTTGACCTACAAAGGTGATAAATAAGAGTTGTCCAGATCTATAATAGAAACAGGGGTTGCAATGTATGTCCTGTGAACTCATCGAAGGAACTGGAAGGTGAGTAATTATTTCCTCCCCAGTGAACAAGAGGATGCCAGCCAGGAAATCCTACTCAGGAAGAAAAATGACCTTTCTGAGGGCCCTACTGCTGGTCCCTATGATGTGCTAGCCACGGCAAGCAATGCACCCAGGTAAGTATGGCCCCTGAACAACAGGCTGAAAAGCGAAAAATATATTACCTAGCTAATGTTTTATCAGTAAGAAATCAGGGTGATTTTACCATCAGATTACTGAGAGTGCTTCCCACTTTGGGATGCTTTTGAGTAGTGGTGACCACTGGCCAGTGATCCCTGAGGAATGAGGAAGAAAAAATTACAGGAACAAAAGTGATGCAACTCCAGAGTCCAGCTTTTAACTTCCATGTGGGCACGATTAACACGCTTCCACCAACCAGTCCGTAACTTGAGATCTTCCTGGGGCAAGAAGGGGAAATTGGCAATGATGATCTTTGTGTCCCCTGAAGTGACAATGTGCAGATAATTTCCATGGATTACGTGAGCATAGTTAAATATTTATCATAGAAGTTATTTGGAATTTTCTACATTTTCTCAAAAATTGATTAGTGGTCACAGTGTAAATATTCTTGATAAATTTGTTTTTTTTTTAATAACTGAGCTGAATTCTTTGATTGGCATACAAAATAACCTAGAATAATGTTTCTCATTTGTCCAATAAGGGACTCTCACTCACTGCTAAAACCTCAGAACTCTTTAAGCATTCATCTCCTCTACAAAATCTCATCTAAGTCTCACACCCTCTGCTTCCTCAACAGATTAAGACAGTTCCCCTCATCTCTGTCTCGCCGTGGGCGAAACCTCCCCTCACTCCTATCTGGTGGCACAATTTATCACAATCTAGTGCAATCAATTTTGCTCGTTTCCCTTTTTTGAAAAGGACTTTTCCTTGCAAGCTTGTGTGAGAGCTCGTGGGCTGAGCCTTGGTGTTTAGAGAGCAAATTTCTTTTTTTTTAATTGATGAGCATAAGCTGACTGCTGAAGAAAACTTAATCATTTCCTTGTAATCCCACATGTTCTCAATGTCTGGAGTTTAAATTTCTCAACTCCAGTTTTCAACTTTATCAGAAGCCATACTCCCAGGGACGTGGTGTGGATGTGTGTGGTGAAGTGCATCCTTGCACATGCATGTGTTGACCAAAGGAACTTTCCTGCGCCCATCACTGGAAGTACAGGAAATCAATCCATCAACTAATATTTTTGAGGGCAGGACACCTCTGATGTGTATGTAAAAACATGGTGACTTGGATTCAACAGTTGGGTGATTATAGCTCAGTTTTTTCAGTCACCAAGTACGTAATTCTGGAAAGCCACTAAAAATTGCTCTTGATGTCCATTCCTTCATCTGCAAACGAGTGATGAAAGCAATGCCCTCCCCAAAGAGTCACGGTAATCTTAAGTAAGATAATTTTTGTAGAAATTCTTTATAGAATAAATCGCTATAATTAAAGTGAGGATTTTTTTCAGGCACGCTCCTTTAGACTGACTCGCTCATCACTGATATCATGGCATTGTATTTAGTGTTTTCCTTGCAGTGTCACCCATTATATTGAGAACTTTTCTGGGCAAAGGCTTTCTTTCTTTAACATTGCAATGGTATGTGACAGATAGTAGATAATAAATATTTGCTGATTAACAGATGTACCCAGGACTAGAGAGGAAGAAATTTAAAGCAGAAGGTTGTGTTCTGACGTAGCCAGGCCTCTGTGGTACTAGCTTCACTTGGAGTGACGGCAAACACTCTCGGAGAAGGAAGCCGTCGTTTGAACACTGCACCCATGAAAGCACAGCCACGGGACCCCCGTCACGTGGGAAGATCGACCTGAAAGTAACAACTATTTAATTTCCAGTCTCCCTGATTTAATTATATTCAGCGATATTATTTGTGGTTCATTAAAATATATTTGATTAGTTTCATAACTTAGTTAGTGGAGTACTTTTAATTACCCCCTTCCAGTTTGCAGTGCCCTGTTTTATTATGTGTGAATTTTGGAAGCAACTTTGAGGACAGTCACATGATGATTCGAAAAAAAACTTCTGCAAATGAAACTCCGCAGATCGAATGAATGGTTTGGTAACAGCTGGGGCAACAGCTGTAACAAGGACATGAAGTGAGAGCTGACTAGAAGGAGGTGTTAACAGAAAACCTGAGAGAGAGCAGAAGCAACAGCGGCCTGGGCTCACGAGGAACGATGAAAGAAGTGGGCCGTTTGAGAATGTGGCTCAGAGACTCTCCTACAGTTTAAGGCAAAGAATATTGCTAGAGGAAGGACGTCACAAACCTTGCAATTGATGAAAATCCGCCGATTAAGTAAACCCTTGGAAATCCGTCCCCAAATAGTTGAGACTGCATTGCACATGCTACTTAAATACTTGAAACTCTGAGACCCAGCTCTTGTTTCCGAGGTCAGTTATGTATATACGTACCCACGGTCTGATTCACAGCATGTAATTATTGAACATCTACCATACAGGGGTTCTGCTTTCAATGTTAGGAATAAAACAATGGATAAGGACGTCCTGTTCCAGCCCTGAGAGAGAGACGACAACAGCAAAGTATTGATAAATGTGTTGTCTTTTTGCTGAAAAACGACATTGACTACGGTGGTTTTCAAATGAACTGGTCATACAAATCAACTGAGCATTTTATCAAGAATATGGATTTCTTTGGTCACATACAAAATATGCTGAAATTTTATAGGAAAGTAGACATTAAGATGCAAGTAAACTTTTAAAAAGCAAAAATCAGCCATAACAGGATGAGATGGACGCATGAAAGAAATTGCGAGGCCTTCCTGCACGATGTCCAGTAACAAATGCTAATCACAAAAGGCAGTGAGAAGTGGGGGATTTAAATAGAAAATAAATAGATGACAAAAAAAAATTTATGAGGTCATGCCTACATATTTGGAATCTAAGACAACACGGAGCCATTGAAGACCTGGGGATAGTGAGTGCCTGGGGCAGGACTGTGATCAGTAAAGTCACAGTAAAGACAGCGTCCACAGTGGACAGGAGGACGAGAAAAGCGGTGAGACAATTTAGCGTGACAATTTAGTGGTTTGGGTCAAACTGCGAGAGCTGGAATTTGTGCAAAGGCACTGCAGACGTGACAGGAGAAATTCACAAGGAGCGTATCAGGAACAGTTCATAGGATGAGGGGCAGGAAAGAGTCTGTAATTTTAACTTTCTGGCTTACAACTTTGGGTTATTTCATTAAGTCCACTAAGACACAGGCATGGAAGAGGGGATGATAAATTCAGATTTGAGTGGTTTATGTGTCTAATATTCACAAAGTATCCGCATGGAGGTGCGCAGCAAAAAACTGTTGGTTAGATGGTTGAGAGAGGTGAAGACTGGAAATAGAATTTAGATGCATATTTATTAAAATGTAAGGTGAAACAACGGGGATAAATGAGATAAGTGGTAGAGGTGAGGAAGGAGATGGAAGAGAAAACTTAGGGTAAAAGTGAACTGCAGTTGAGGCAGAGGAGGAGAATGAGAAGGGCCATCAGAAAGTGTGCACAACAAAGGACAATAAAAGTGGAAAGCACTGTGAACGTTTTTAAAGGGAAGAAGAATAAAAAGCCATGGCATTTGATAGTTAGGAGGTAAAGTAAGTACTTTTCCTCCCAGACTCATTGAGGTAAAACTGACAAGTAACATGGTGTAAGTCTCAGACGAACAACGTGATGATTGGGTACATGTGAAACGTTTACCACGATAAGGTTAGTGAACACATCCTTCGCCTGATGGAATTACCTTTCTGTGGTTGTGATGGTAAGAACACGTACAATCTACTATCAAAGTAACTGTCGAGTATCTAACAAGTGCTGTGAACTACGGTCACCATGCGGGACATCAGGTCTTCAGGTCCTGTTCACATTATAACTGGAAGTGGTACCCTTGGACCGACATGTCCCCAGTCTCCCAGTCCCCAGCCCCTGGTACATTCTGCTTCCAAGAGTTTGGCTTTTTTTCAGATTCCACATATGTATAAGTGAGATCATAGAGCATTTGTCTTTCTCTGTCTGACGTATTTCACTTGAAGTGAATGATGACAAATGTTGTCTTGATACATGTGGATGCTTTAGTCTACCTGGAATCCAGTCCACTTTCTTCAGGGGCTACCTTGCTGATGTGCCTTTGGGTAACGAGCCTTTCTTCAGTGTAACCACTGGAGGAGCTGGGAGTGTGGGAGTGGAGGTATTAAATGCTGGACAAATCCTAACCAATCAGAATCTCTCTGAAATATGATTATTGAGTGAAAGGGATTTAAAGTGATTGGAAAAGATTCATCCTTAGAAAGACCCCACGTGGAGAATACACGTCCACTGAAGTGGCTTAGCCCTAAAGCTGCCTCTTTCCTGTCTTTTCTGAGACCCGCTCTTTTGATATGTTCAGCTATCTCATTTTCTTCCAATAAATTCCTCTTTTGTGTGTGTGTGTCAGATTTAGTGTCTGTTGCTTGCCTTCACAAAATTCTAAGTGACACAGAAATTGATATAAGTAGGGTCAGATACAGCACAGAACAAAGATGCTAATTGTCAGAGTTGAAGTAGGTTAGAGAGAAATGAAGATGGTTCGATGCTGATCTGGAAGTCAGCTGCTACCTTTTGTACATTAAAAGACTATATATCTACCAGGATCCTAGTTATAAAAATTCAACCTGTTGAACTGGGTTGGCTAATTATTGCAACTTCAGAAAAAGTGCAACATCAAAGAGACAAGATTCGGTTGAAGCTGGTCAGTGTGGTAAGAAATAAGAAAATTAAAGTAGGAATCCGTGTCTGTGACCAATAGCCAAGATTCCTGAGAGTCAGATGGGGAAACTCGTGTAGTAGAAAAAGTGAATTAAATTTTTGCAAGTGAAACCGACAAAGGCTTGATCTCCAGAATATATAAGCAGCTCATATGACTCAATAAGAAAAAAATAAACAACCCAATCCAAAAATGGGCAGAAGACCTAAACAAGCAATTCTCCAAGGAAGACATACAAATGATCAAAAAGCACATGAAAAAATGCTCAATATCACTAATTATCAGAGAAATGCAAATCAAAACTACAATGAGGTATCACCTCACACCAGTCAGAATGCCCGTCATTCAAAAATCCACAAATGACAAATGCTGGGGAGGCTGTGGAGAAAGGGGAACCCTCCTACACTGCTGGTGGGAATGCAGTTTGGTGCAGCCACTATGGAAAACAGTGTGGAGATTCCTCAAAAGACTAGGAATAGACTTACCATATGACCCAGGAATCCCACTCCTGGGCTTGTATCCAGAAGGAAATCTACTTCAGGATGACACCTGCACCCCAATGTTCATAGCAGCACTATTTACAATAGCCAAAACATGGAAACAGCCTAAATGTCCATCAACAGGTGACTGGATAAAGAAGATGTGGTATATTTATACAATGGAATACTACTCAGCCATGAAAACCAACAACATAATGCCATTTGCAGCAACATGGATGCTCCTGGAGAATGTCATTCTAAGTGAAGTAAGCCAGAAAGAGAAAGAAAAATACCATATGAGATCGCTCATATGTGGAATCTAAAAAACAAAAACAAAAACAAACAAACAAACAAAAACAAAGCGTAAATACAGGACAGAAATAGACTCACAGACAGAGAATACAGACTTGTGGTTGCCAGGGGGGTGGAGGGTGGGAAGGGATAGACTGGGATTTCAAAATTGTAGAATAGATAAACAAGATTACACTGTATAGCACAGGGAAATATACACAAAATGTTATGATAACTCACAGAGAAAAAAATGTGACAATGAGTGTGTATATGTCCATGAATGACTGAAAAATTGTGCTGAACACTGGAATTTGACACAACATTGTAAAATGATTATAAATCAATAAAAAATGTTAAAAAAAAAAGAAAAGAAAAAGAAAAAGTGAATTATCTGTCCCATGTTAAAGTCAGAGACAGAAAAGCAGGAGGGAGGATACACACGGGGCCCCAGGTAAAGCCTGCCCTGTCTGCTCTCTGCCCTGTGCACATTTGCAAAGCTCAGGAGAGGCTGACCTGCCTCTCTGTGTTTTGAGAGTAAAGGGAATATTTGTGAATGAAGGAAAAATATGTTAGTTTTAAGATGGATTTGGGTAAAGAAATGGAGGGGGATGCGGTCCAGGGAGTTCTTTGTTTGTGTTCAAGCATCAAGAAGACATGAATATGCTTGTCGGCCTACAGAAGGAAGCAGTGGAGAGGAAGAGACCAACGCAGGAAAGGAGAAATGAAGGCAGCGACCCACACAGGCGGAGGGAGATGAGAAGAGGAGGGTACCCTGCTCGTGACGCAGGTGTAACTGAGGTCAGCAGAGCATCGGATAGACTGTGGGAAGCTGACTCACCCTCCTTGTAGTCTCCATCCTTCGCCCAGAGCTTCCCCTGCACAACGGGATGTCTTTATGAGTGTGTCTGGTATTCCAGTGTCTGCTCCAGAAGAGCTGGCAGCCTTCTCACTTCAAAAGTGCCATGGGTTTTATCCTCTCCTACGTCGGCCTTCTGGAGTCACTGCCTGGGTGGCTGCTCTGTGTGAGGCTACGTGGGGCGGGGGCCACGCTCAGCTAGGACATGGCCCTCATCCTTGCAGGGCCTGGGGGTGGGCTCTGCGTTTGCCAGGCTGGGGTCTGTGCGGAGCCGCCCGGCAGTATGATGTGGTCGTGTATCCAGCCCAGACTTGGGGGAAGTTTAAAACTTCTTAGAAGACGTGGCGTGACGTCTAAGGTAAGATGTAAAGGATGTGCTGAAATTTGTCAAGGAAGGGCTCTGGGAGAAGAGGAGTGAGCTTGTTCAAGGCAGGTAGGAAAGAAAACATAAAGACCGCTCTGAGAAAATAGGAACAAAGCTACACAAAGTAACAATGTGTGATCTAAATGGCAAAATAGAAAATAAAAGTCTGTTTTCCTAAGTAAAGCAAGTTCATATAAAAAGACTAAATAATTTAAGGAGCACAGTATGACCAGGTACAGCAGTTCAACTGGAAAGTTTCTCTTTATTAGAAAACGTTACATCAAATGTTTTCAACGTAATGAAGTAAGTTATGTTCGCCCTACAAGAATGTTACTTAGTGTCGTGTCAGGTAATATTATTTCTTCACTGGAGACAGTTACTCTGTGGCATAAAAAGATCAAATTCTACTTGCACGTAAATAGCCATATTATTTTTCCTCTTGTCTGGTATGTTTTATGTGTTCATTATGTTTTATTTTTATAATTTGTACTTATGATCATTTCAACTTGACATTGATCTAGAATATGGATGGCAGTACAGTTTGCATCGTATTGTGTTTAAATAAATGCATTTACAACTCATTTCAAGGCTGGAATTCTGAACTGCGTGTAAGCACTAGTCATTTTTTCTTTTTTCTTTTTTTTTTTTTTGAAACCCTGTATCAATGCATTTTTTAGTGGATTACTTCATTCTATTTTTCCAGTCAGGCTTTATTATTTTAAGTTATTTCTCACTGAGAAATGAGTCTACCCAAACTTTGTGTCCTTTTATCTTTCAGAGAGGGACACTTCAGTTCACTGAAGGGAGCAACACAGAGATAAAGTACTTTCCTGTCCCCGCCTTTTTATTGGCTGATCCAAGGAAATAATACTTGTCATCTCAGCTTTGGTTTTCTCAATTCACATATGCAAAACACTTTTTCTCCCCTAAAATGCAGAGTGAAAATAGCAAGAAGAAAGACATCCTCAAACAGTTGTTCATTGAAACAAAGAAATGAGCGCATAGACGACCAGGGCCGTTTGCCCTGACGGGGAGCCCCGCCTCTGGAGCAGACCCAGGGCAGGGCACAGAGGTCGGGGTCCCGGCAGTCGTCCTCAGGGCTGGGCACTGTGGGTCCCCTTAGGTTTGGTGGGGCAGAAAAGAAATGTGAAATCTCCTGCCCAGCCCAGCCCGGCCTGCCCAAGGAAAACTCAGACAAATACTGGGCATCATCACAAAATTTTCATTTGATGCTGAATTTTATCAGAGATGAGTTTAAATACCACCTTGCAACCCACTCTCACGGCACAGAGCACTGAAATAATAATTCACTTCAAAATTAGCAACAATCATGGTCTACATGGTGGTCCTACAAATGATATAAATATACTTTGTGAAAAGTTACTCTTTTGTTCTAATGTTCAGTCTTTTGGACTCAGACTGGCGAATACATGGTCATAACCCCAAACCAGCCCAAAGGCGTGAGTGCAAGCCCCTGTCACAGTGTGACCATACAGGTGTAAGGATGGACGGAAGTGGACAAGACTTAGGTGGGTGTCAGCCGGTCAGCATCCTGGTCCAGATAGCAAATGTGCCATAACCCCCACTGGTGCTTTTCTAGCTTCCCTGGTGAAATGCTACTGACGCCTTTTTCACCTCTTCAGATTCCTTCCTGCTCTAATAGTTTACAATGTCATGGCTTAATTTTGTTGCTTTTAATAGATTATTTGATCCAAAGGACTTTAGAGGAGGAATCCAGAAAGTAAGCCCAGTTTCTAGAATCAAACTAAAACCACCACCAAAGCTATAGATTCTTAGCTGATCAATTAAATGTTGGATGTTCTTTATTAATCCACCCCAAATAAAGACTCAGGGCCAGAGGATGGTATGGGTGGGCTGAGGGAAGAGGTGAGAGTAGATTTCCTGGGCTATAAAGATAACGGACCCGGAGACAAGAAGGTAAGCGGGTCGTCGTATCGGAGCTCAACCCAGTGCCTCACAACAAAGCCCCAGTACAACGCCCACCACCGTGGCAGAGCTCAAAGGACACAAAGCCGATGTCCTTGACGGAGAGCAGAGTGCACACGACATGAATACACTACGTGGAAATAGATGCCAATGGACACTTGACATTTGTTAAACAGAACCAAGAGTGAGGTAATTATTTTTTTTAATTTAATTGTAAGCTGAATACCTCAGAGAGAAAAACATCCCTCATAAACACTGCGGCATCTCTCGTATGACTTTAGACGTTTCCTTAATGGTCTTTACTTTTTAATTAACTTTTGATTTGATTGCAGAAAACCCAAAGTAATACATTGGTTTTTCAGAATCTCGGGTCAGACTTGTTTTGATCCTATCTTTATCCATTTATTTTATTTATTCATTTCCCGAGGGGTTGACACACTTGCTCTTAGAATATCAACACCCCTGGGAAGTAAGAAAGAAGAGTCTCTTTCTCTTTTCGTAATTCAAGAGTATTTACTGACTCTGATGCTAGTCTGCTCGGGCTGCCAGAGCAGAATGGCGGGGGTTGAATAACAGACATTTATTTTTTCACAGTTCTGGAAGCTAGAAGCCCAAGATGAAGGTATCAACACTTCGGTTTCTGAATCACAGAGAATGTTAAGACCCTCGTCTCCCAGTCTCCATGGGAGGGCAGGAGAATGACCTCGATATGTACCAATCAGCAGAAGCAGGTGGCTAGTAACACTGGCTGGCCTCCCCTCTCAGTCCAACAGCAGTGTTCCACCAGCTCATTCTCGCACTTTCAATCTCCCCATCTTTTTTTTTAGGGAGTTGAGTTCAACCTCCCTCGCCTGTTACGATACCCTTGAGTAAAGTCTTCCTTGCCTGTTTAACTTGTCTGGAACAATTTTCCTTTGACAAAGATGATCCTCCATAGGTTTAAAAAGCGTAACATGGAGGGCTTTTTATCTCTGCCTGGCCTTAGAGGAATGTTTTTGCTTTCATGAATTTCAGATTCATAAGGTCAGTTTCAAAAGATTAAAGAAAAAGGTTCTCTTAAGTTTAGGGAGCTTGAATTTCTCTTGGATAAAGACCGCACCAAAGCCCTTTCATTTTCTCAGACTCTTAAGGACATAGAAAGTCAGGCTAAATCATTGCTGAAATAGCTGGGAACTACACTAGATGGATTGCAACTTCACTTTTTTAGAGATGAAATATCTTAATGAGATTGAGTTGAACTATGGGGCAGGAAAGAAAACGATTCAATTCTCTGAATTGAGGTACCCCTCCCTAAGCAATTCCTTTCATGTATGTCTTGTATTTGTAATGTGTTAAAAAGGATCTGCCAACAATATTAGTAAGAGGGCACACACTCACACACACATAGGCACACACTGTGAAATAAAATGAAAAGTGTGCTCAGAGAGTTTCTGCCTGTCTTTTGGGAATCTTTTATGAGTGCCAAATCACTGGATCACACCTGGCAGGCAGTTTTCTTTAAATTAGCTTTCCAGGTCCATCCTGACAAGGATAGCTACTTTTAATAGCTTTAGAAACAGATATATTGTGATTGCTATTTTGCTGTAAAACAGAAAGGAAGCTCCTTTTGAGAGGCAGCTGTTAAGTAAAGTAGGAGGCAGTCCATTTTTTGCTCCGTTTTTTCTCTCCTTTTTTCCCCACTTCTTTCCAGAACTTTCTCAGTGTAGCTACTTAATTTTACTCCCAATTTAGACAAGTGTGTGCTCTCAAATTGGGTGTGAGTGTTTATGACTCCAGGGCCAGTTTGGGGCAATTGGCAGGATTTCCTTAAATCTATTTATGACATGGTCAGCCAGTTGTTTCCTTTCTAACGGGAAGGAATCGCGGCAATACAGCCAGCAGCCACTTTCATTTGGGGGATGTAATAAAAGAGACTCCGAAGAAGGGCTTCTGCATCTCATTAGCAGACATTCTACTAAAGCAGCTCTTTATAATGGAAAAAAAAAAAAAAAGAGTCTTTTTTTGGAGACGATCTAAAGCTCCACGCTGTTCATTAAAAGGGCTGAACAGAGAGGTCTCACATCTTTATCCAAAACCAACATAGGACAAGTCTTTAAGGAAATCATTAGAGCCCTCTTTGTTACCAATGCTACCTCGTTTCCTTAACCCCAGCCTCTGGCTGTGCACAGATCACTCCAAAGAGGGCACATTCAATTCCCTTTACTGCAAATGGAGACAGACTTGCTACTGTGCGACATAAATATTAACCAGTCGGTGGGCACTGGCAATCTGGAAGTGTATGCTGAGTTTATTTCTTTTCATTTCTAAAATAAGTAAATGAATTAAAAAAAAATGACTGGGGCATCTGGGCCCAGGAACTTGAATTATGAGAGCTGTAAAGAGAAAATTACTCTGAAGTGTTGAAAGTAAAGATATTCTAATCTGGCCAGGCTGTGATGAGAACAAGGTGTCGGCTGACAGGATGGGTCAGGCCAAACTCATCGTTCAGAACAAAGTAATGCCCCTCTTTTTTGGTTCCGAAAATGAAACATTTTCTTAATAAACAGTTGAAACTAACAGTGCATTTTCAGATTCACCAGAAAATGGATCATCAAGTTCATTTCCACCCAGGTGAACCACTCTCCTTGGCCTTTTCCCTTACCCCTGGAACAGTATCCATGCCTATGAATAAAAGAGCAGCTGCAGATAACATATTTCATGTAATTACCATTGAAACTGCTGAGAATTCCACCTGGGAAAGGTTCTAAACCCATAAAAAGACTACAAAGTGTTCACATGCTGCCAGCAGCAATAATCTGAAGCTCTACTATTAAATTTGGAGGATGCCAAGGCTTGAGGTCCATGCATAATAAGAGAGAAGAATCTGACAAAAAGCTGGTTGGTCTGGAATACTCTATGTTATTGTGGACACACACGAGGAGGCAAGGAATTGTCTTTCAAACTCTGCTGCTTTGTGGGCAGTGCGTGGGGACAGTAACTAAATACAGGTCAAAGCCTGATCACCTCCCTCATTAAGCCAGGAGCTAGAAGTGACAGCAGCTGCCCCCTCAGCAGCTCCGAGTGCCCCTGGAGAAAGGGCAGAGCTTCTGAAGAAGCAAGTGTGCTGCTTCCTTTCTGATGAGGCTTGAGTACCTTATGGGGCCTTTTGTTCTGAATTATCTGTTGGGGATCTTAGAGTCACATCTCATGTTTCCCAGGGCAACGATATTAACCTTCACCTGAAACATATTTAATCTTTTTTTTCTTTCCTTGATTGCAATTTCCATTTTTATTTAATTTGTAATATGTTAACATTCATGCACATAAACTTTGCTCTAAATTACCTCAAATCCATTTTGGGGTGTGGAACGATATAAATAAATTCAGTGAACAAAATGAAAAGTATTCACGCTTGGTTTTCTCAGGGAAGAGTGTGATGTGGTAGAAACAAGAACAACAACGCTCAGGGCATGTCTCTGCAATGAATCCGTCAGGCAAAGGAGATCACAACAATCCCCTGCACCAAACATACAGACGCATCACGCAACACGTAGCCAACGTGCTTTGCATTATATGCACAAGCTCATAGCAAAGGGAAAAAAAGGAAACTGTTTCCTGGTGTCAGAACTGAAGAGAAAGCTGATAAAGAAATAGGACCGTGGATGGATTAGACGCATGGTTGGGAAGCACAGGTGTGTGCACGTGTGTGGTGGGGCCAGGGCTCATTCTCGGTTATCTGGGATGGAGATTTTTAACATCCACAATGACATGAGAAGAGGTCAGGAGTTGAAATAAAACAGTCAAAGATGTTTGTCTTCAGTAGAAGTACGTATTAGAAAACCAGTGCTCTGATGGGTCACACGTGTGGTAAGAAGCTTGTGAGTATAGATTAGGGTTGGGCAAGGACCCAGTGTTTTCTGGGAACGTGTAACCACAGACATGAAGCACATGCATATTTGAGGCTTGAACTATTTAAACTATTACAGAGGATGAATTTTCTAGCCCATTATGTCTGAATATTTTTTGTTATTTTTTTAGTTCATTACCCAAGTGATCAAGAAAATCTTAAGCTGAAAAATTAAGACAAAAATCAAGATCATATGGAGACTTTCCTGAAGTAATTTGATGAAACCAACTTGGAGGTACGTGCTTTCAATCTAGGCTGCCAAGTGTTTCATGGATCAACCCTGCTGAAGATGAAACCACAATCCAAATTCCAATCCACATAAAGATGCAATGCCCAATAACTAAGAGCAGCAGGCATATTAAAAGGTGGAATTAAACCCAAAGTAGTGATTTAAACATTTCTGGCAATACAATTGACGTATGTTTTAAACAGTTGCAATAATTTACTTAAAATTTGGGCAAACTACCCCTCTTTTGCTTTTTCTCTTGATGTTGAAAGTCTCCTTATGAGAAACTCTAGAGTTTAAAACTTCAACATTTCTAAATTAAAATATACCTAATCACTTAAAAAAGACAGATGTCTTACAGCAGTAATTTTAAGTTTGTCAATCTTTTGCAACCTTAAATTGACACTATGTCTATTTGAATATTATTCATTAGTTTTTTATTCTTCTAGATGTTTAAACTATTCCTTTCACATAATATTGGTATTTGATAATTTTATAGTAATTATTGTGTGTTATGCACTGAATTGTGACCCCCTCCCAAATTCATATGTTGAGTTTCAGAATGTGACATTATTTGCAGATAGGATCTTTAAGTAAGATAAAATGAGGACACTGGAGTGGGCTCTAATATGACTGATGGCCTTATAAAAAGAGGAGATTAGGACACAGGCACACAAGAGGGGAGACCACGTGGGGACACAGGGAGACGAAGGCCACCTGCAACCCCAGGGGAGAGGCACCAGAAGACACCAACCCTGCCGACCTCTGGATCTTGAGCTTCTAGTCTCCAGCAGAATTGTGACAAAGTAAGTGTCTGTTGTTTAAACCTTCCAGTCTCTGGTGCTTTGTTAGGACAGCCTTGGAAAACTAGCATAATGACTATCGTCTCTCAAATTACCCTGCAAAACAGAACATTCTTAAAATGTTTTAAAATTTTCTCAAGTTTGAATATGTATGAATTTGGAGGAGATCAAAGTACACTTTGGAGAAGATACAGTTTGAAATAGCATCAATGCATGGTCATTTTAGATGCTCATGTAGGACTCCTGACAGAAGGGGTTAAAAAGGAAACAAGGAAACTCAATCTAGTTTTATTTGTTTTGTTTTGTTTTTTTTAATTCTTGGTACAATATATCCACTGCAAAATTTTAAAGATTAATTTAAAAAATGAAACAGTAGGTGGTAATATTTTGTAAACTGGTAAAATCCGACTGTCTTAACGGGTATTGTGTCTGGATGTTAAAACATCCAGTGACAATATCATATACAAATTTTAAAAATGGTGTACATCAAACAACGTGGATGGAATGAATGAAAATGTACGCTGAAAAAAATGTGTTAGATTACTCACAGGATGCCACAGGCACATGTGAATAGCTTGAATAAAATTATTTTATGTAAGAGTGGGAATAGGTTATATATCTAAATTAATATGCTGTTTATATGACATGTTAAATATTTATAACAAAATAAATAAACCTTCAAATTAGGTATTTAACTATTTCATTTACCCCCTTAGAATTTAGATATCTCAGTTTAGATATCTATGTGTTAATGTAGATGCAGTTTAAGCATTTGAAATAGGACTACAAAAAAAACAAAACAACACACATATGTGTATATATATATGTGTGTGTGTGTGTGTGTGTGCGTGTGTGTGTATATGCTAGGCATCTGTCATTCTAAATGACTGACTCATTCTTTTGCCTTTATAACCAAAGAAATTGTCCAGGTTATTTTTTCAAAGAGTGGTTGAGGAAATGTTTTAGCAGAAGATGAAAAACTGCTTGAAAACAGTTTACCTTGTGTTACCTTGTGTTCCCCTGAAGCCCTGCTCTCCACCGTGTTTGCAATTCCCACGAGCTTCACAATGGCAGCAAGCAATTTAAGCCTTTCCCCTTGTGCACGTCTAGACAATGAGTGACTTCACTTTCTGCTCCTTGCTTGCTAGTGTAGCACAAAGGTGATGGGGAAAATTAATGGATGGATAGTCCGCTGTTTCTGCTATTTATTTGCTTTGCTCATCACACTTTTCCTTTTCCACCTAGACTTTGAAACCCCCTGACTCAGGAAAGGGTGGTGGCAGCAGAAATGAAAAGGGAGACAGAAGTTAAGTTCTCCTTTTGACCTTTTGAAAATCAAGGATGGAAAAACAACCACTTGGAAAGCCTTCTTTAGACACTCTTTGTCTCTCCCCTGGTCCTTCCTGACCAACAGGGACAAGGGATCAAACAATCTCTGTGCCAGGGGAGAGAAAGGATGAATAGTTATCGAGGCAGCCAAGCAGTTTGCCCCTTGGAGAAGGAGCCCCTTCGGTCTCGAGTCCCAAGTACCATGGGCCAGGATGAGCTGAGAGGGAATGATAAAAATACCAGAGAAATGTGGTAATCTAGGTCACCAAAGACCTGGCATTTTCTTTGCTGGGATTTGGGAAGGGGGGTAGCTGACTGTCCTTCATGTCACACTGGTATCTTGCACCAGTGGTGGAATTCAGGAGGCATCCCTGCCAGAGAGAATGCAAGAGGGGAGCAGGAGTGGCTTGGGCACAAGACAGAGCCCACGGGGCCTCACTGCGGGTGGACACAGACACCACAGGCCCATGATCAGAAGATAATGGGATGTAACAGTGCTGCCAGTTGCATGGAGGAGGGACCTCCTACCACAACAGCAAATAAAAAATAAGACAAACACCTTCTTGGTCTGCCCAAGGGGAACAAAACCAACAACAGGAGCAAAAACAAACAATTGGACCTAAACCATGTAACTGACCCAACAAAGAGCATGCTGAAGTTTTCAGGACCAAGGACAGAACCATGCCTCAGCCCGTCATCCCAACACCGTCTCTCGCACCCCAGCTTCTTGACTGACTCATCGGTAGCTGCGCGTAGACGGCCCGACACGTTCGGGAGTCGGGGTTCACCCAGAACGTGGTCAGCCGCCATGAAGCCGCCATGAACAGGGATTCACGCCTCACGAGTCTGACCTTGCTGCTTGATAATTTCTCACTGGCTAAGAGTAACATAGCGCTTGTTTAAAATGAAAGGTCAAAATCATTCATCCCTCTTACAGCAAAACTGCGTAAGACGGAAGTGAGGAGTTGTTCAACCACTGACATGTGGTCTTAATTATTTAACCGTCAGGCCACAGAGAATCCAAACCATGTACAAACTGCAGCTTCTAAGGAGCAAGTTTATTTTCATACGCATGAGCCCATCCAGCTAAACTCATGTCAATCAGACAGTTCATCAAAATAGCTGCTTGGTAGAATTTTTTTTTAATTCTATTTAATTTATTTATTAATGGTTAGCGAGCCAACATGGTGTGTTTGTGTTGTAGAAACAATAGGAATCCTATTCTGTCTTCCAGACATAACTTTGATGCTTTCAACTGGCATCTAAACCACTATGTAATAGAAAAACCACATCTGATACTTACCAAAATCATAAAAGAGTGTTTTCTTTTTATTTGGTGACTACCAAGTAGACTTCTGAGGTAGTTAAAATTGTATGTGAAACGTGAGCAATTCTTCCTCCTAAATATTCCCTCTCTAATGTATCCAGTGAACAGTGTCCCAGAATTATTTAAATGACAGATTAGGAACATCTGATGAGTCATGTCCTACCTCCTCCTCTCAGACCACCTGCCCCTGTTCCCTTCCCTGTCCTCCCCAAAACCCAAACCACAGGCCTTTTTAAAAAAATGTTTAAGTTCCTCAGGAGTGTCTTGTTCTTTCCCACTTGCAAATTTTTGCATCTGCTGTTCCATCTGCTGGAATTCCTGAGCCCCTGCCCAGTGAGTCCCAGGTGACTTCTTTTCCCTTTGTAGATCCCAGAAAAGCATCACCTTGATCCGCTCTTTGCTTTTCTACCTCCCCCAGCCCCACTGCCTCACCCTCCAACTCCATTTTCTCCCTCTCCCTTCACCTGACCAGTTCACATGTTCTCATAGCCCTCTCTGACTTCTTGCATAACACCTGTCTGACTTTGAGATTATAGTGCCTGCAGAATGGTTATTTACTTTCTCCCTAATTTGTAAGACTCTTGGTGGCTTTCATTTTGCTACCATCACATCTTAAGTGTGAGATACACCGTGGCTGCACGGTGAACATTTGCCCATTTTGTCTTAGTCTGGGCTGCAATAACTAATTACCACAGACAAGGTGGGTTAAACAGCACACATTTCTTTCTCAAGATCGAGGTTCTGGCAGATCTGCTGTCTGGTGAGGGCACGCTCCCTGATGTGCACATAGCCATCCTCTCTGTGTCCTGGCTTGGTGGAGAGCAGAGAACAGTCATCTCTCCCTTGTGTCTTTTATAAGGAGGGCTCCACCCACATGACCAAAAGACCCCCTAAGGGCCCCACCTCCATCATATTGGAGATTTAAGCTTCTGCATATGCACTTGGGGGGCTGGGGGAATGAATGACACAAATATCTAGTCCATAGCACATATATTTACAACATAATGCCAAATGGCAAACAATATAAATAATCTAAGATGTTTCCATGAATCCCTGAGATTATTGCCATCTTTTGAAAAGGTAAAGAGCAAAGTAGACAATTATTCTAAAACCATCTTGAAGTGCTAAAATGCGACCGTGTAACTGGTAGGGAGAAGACAACACCGACGGGAGTCACTCGCGGGGGCTTCCTCCCTCGGGCCTCTTAACCTCTCTGCTTCTAAAATTCTGGAGAATCAGTGAGCCTGAAGCACCTGCCACCACACCAGGTCCATGGAAGAGACAGCAGGTCTACCCTTTATAAGCTGCCCTTGGGTTTCAGAACAACAATGACCTCCATTCTTCCAAAGGAAAACCCAAGTTCCAAGACAAGGTGCTGCGTCCCGTTCTGAGGTGAGGAACACAGAAACACACAACATTCTCGAAATGTTACTCAGCTTTTAAAGAAATACTAAATAACTTGCCTCGGGTCATCGTGGAAAAACTACATTTTTAAAATTTAAATCTAGGAGCTCATTCTGTCATCCAGTTTTTGCCAAATGCTTTTCTTTTTAAAATAAGCATCATTATGTTTTCCTTAGTTTCTGATAACCTAAGTCCATGTGTTACATTCGTGTTTATGTGATTTTCTTTTCTTGTTGTCAGCACTCAATTGTCCACAGTATTGGTCTATCGAGATAGGTTTATAAATATAAAAAACAGATAAATTGCAATAGTAGTTTCAAAATGAAACACTCCCTAAAAACAAAACAAAACACTGATGATAGAGACCAAGATTTCATATCAAGGCAGGAATGCTGATTAGCATTTTGCCTTTAGCCTATACCTTGTTCATCTTAATGAAATTGTCATGCAGCAAGGGGGACGAGTGCCCAAAATAGTAGGAGGCGAAATAGCAGAAGAAACAACCTTATGTGTTAAAGTCAAGATACAAACAGAATATAGACAACATACGGTTTTCAGAAATCATATTTTGTACTCCTCTCCTCTTTGCTTTTCCTTTGTATTTTTAACATTAATCTCTTTCACTTATGAGTATTTCCCCTAGTCCTTGTGATGAGTCTTGCTACCCTATGTTCCAGGGTCACCTTTTCTGGGACTATAATCTAATATTCTTAGTGTCTCATTAATTTACTAATTCACAAAAATCAGCACAGCCTTCCAACCACAATTCTTATAACAAGGCAATTGATCATTTTGTGCAAGGATGCGTTGTCCTATGATTCAACGTGAAGTGCATTGGAGGAAGTCAAACTTGTCTGCAGCAAGATCTCCGCAGAGCGTTTCCATTACATTCCCTCTCCCGCTCTCACCCGCGTCTGTCGAACATAAGAGCATCTCTTAGGTAATAGGATTTTTAAAATTAGAGCACCACTGTCATCATGATGGTTGTTTATTTCATTCATATTTCAATCTTCTACTCTGAAGAGGTGTAGGAAGTTACCTCAGAGGGTGGCATTGAGCATTTAACGGTAGGACACATGTCAAAAGGGTTTGAAAGCACAAGAGCTACAGAAATAGGAAATGTGATTTTTGCAAAGCCGTTTTCTAATTTTTTAACGATATCTGTAAAGGAAACAGCAATCTTTTCACAATATCTGTAAAGATAACCACAGTGTAAGGCCACAAGGCAAGATAAACCACAGGAACAGGCAAGCGTTTCTGCATAAAGAACTAAATATAGATTAAAAAGTCAAACACCCCAGCAGGCACGAGGCGACCACAGAAGAGCAAGAGGCCAGGGGAGGGGAATTAAGACAACAACGGGAAAATCATTTAATGTAGTTCCAGTTAAAACCAGCTATGACAGCTGTTGTGGACACACCCTTGTGTGGATGAGGGCCACGGGTGGAAGGGCTTAAGTAAGGGAACACAGAGTCAAATGCTTACTTTTCTTGTTTAACTTAGCTTTGGAGGCCACGAGCTATTTTGCATTGGTCTTTGGATGCTAAGGCCAAGAGGAACACATATGGCCACGATCCAGCGTGGACTAGTCGGGATTCACGTGCAGGGTTTGGAGAAGGAGATCAAATGCTCCCACATCTCTCCAAGAAAGAAGAACACAGCAATATTTTTACCTCCCCCCTCACCTGAGATATGGCAGTGGTTTGGAAAATACTTTTCTCTCACTTGGACTCAAAACTTTTAGGCAAAATACCATCTTTCTTATGTTTCGAGCAGCCAAGAATACAATGGAGCTTAGCAAGGAGTAACTGCAAATGAATTGAAAGCAATTCTGTTGGCGTTCTGCAGAGATAACGAAAAGTGCCTGAAAGAAGACAGGGGAAATGCCTCATAATAGGAGAACGTTCTTTGTAAATCTTGTATCGGCTTTTTTTTTTTCTTCTTCTCGTTCCAAGAACAAGGAAAGTAAAAATGCTGGACTGAGGACTCAGCAGTGGGTGGTAGGTAAACAGCACCCAGAGGGACCCACTAATGATGGTCTTAAAATAAGAAACAGTAACCTTTTTGTTGGCCAGAAGCCATACCCTATGGTTTGTTATGTCCTATCCGAAAATTGCGTGGCATGGTTCATTAAGAGCAGAGAGAATGAGACGTGACATCCGAACGTGTTCATGCCGAACATGAAAACCAAAGCTCATTATTTGACAGAAGAATCACGCAAGTACTGCCCTACTCATTTCTACTTGAAGCCACGGGCCAAATTCATAGCGAGGCATCCGTCCCTTCCTTGCTTCTCTAATAAGGCCAAGAAGACACACTCAAACTTAAGTCTCAAAAACATTCTGTAACATGAGTGTTATTATAACAAACAGGACTTCTGGTCATTCACTTTTAGATGTTATGCTAATTTGTACATTTGTTTTTAAGGTTTTCTCCATGAATTAGTTGATTCTGTACAAATGCCTGTATTCTACTGAGTTTTCAGAAAGACTCTCGGAGAACAAATATATATGGTTACTTGTTTCCTTGCACATGGTAAGTGAACCCTAATGTCACTGCTCGACACTGAAATATCAACCTGTACTTTTACAAAGTAGTCTCTCAGTTTATAGTTGGTTAATCAAATGCATACACTAATTTTCTCAGCACATAATGCTCAAAATAAAAGATAATTGACATAGAAGTACCTAAGACCATCATATGAAGGCTAATGCTACTAATAGTACAACTAGGAAACGAAAATCCTGTCATTACTAAATGCTGTGAATTTTAAATACTGTTTCAGCATAACCAAAACAAATGGGCACTTTTTTGTCTTATCTTCCCTGTTGACTAGTTCCTCTAAGAACCATCGTAAGATGTTCTTGATCTTGTGGCTTGCAGAAGTCATCTCTCTTTTTTTTTTTTTTTAGACTCCTTTTTTCTAGCAATAGTAATCCCTAGGGCTTTTTATAGATTGGAGAGTCCTGGAAAACCGAGTTTTGTTTAGCTTTGTCGGCTTAAATACAAGAGTTTCTTAGCCATGCCAATTTTGTGACTTGTATGAAATTATCTATTTAAATATGTGAAAGGCACAGGCTGGACAATGTTAAGAGCCAATGTAATACTAAGTACTGATAATACTGAATCCAGTCTGTCAACTCAGGTGCAGGTGGTCACGGAAGCCTGGCAACTTCCGAGTCTTTTGAGGACATTGAACATTGATTGTTCAGATCAAAACAAGTTCCTAAGTCAACATTCATTCATTCACTCACCGAGTATTCACTGGGGGCCCAGGCTGTTCCAAGAATCATGACACTGTATACTGTTCACAGACCCAGGGAAAGACAATACCAAATTATTATTTTGTTTTTGTCTTTCTTTACTGAGGCTACTGTATCTGAGTTATTTAGTCTGAAGCTAAATGCTTAGGAGTAGGCAAAAATGAGGTGGACATCATGGGTCATGAAAGTAAAAGAAATCCCTAAATAGATTCAGTTTGGCAGACAAGCATCAATATGGCCTACAAAATTTCCTAGAGGACTGAGAGGAAAAAAATCTCAGTAGTTTTGGCTACCAGCGAGAAAATAATCAGATTTTAAGGAAATTTCTCAACATCTTAGTTGTAAAATAGTTTATTTCACTAAAGTTTAGCAATCTTTTTTAAAAAAAAAGTGAATGGGGTAACAAGGGCAAGCAAATAAAGAAAAATAAATCTTTGTACAATGCATTACTTACGCTTCGCTAGAATTGTACACCCATAATAATTTGGAAAACAGGGGATTTATTTTTCAACAAGTATTTTTGTGTAGATCTTGCACTAGGGCATGCCAAAAAAATCTACCTAAAAATTCTCAGCTACCAAAAATATCTTGATTCTTTGTTAACTGCCTTCTTAAAATATAGCAAAGTATTTACAAATGCTTTAAAGAAAGAAATTACACATTCTGGGAAACATTTCTCCTGTTGTTAAATTTTCTGCTATTTTCTGAGAAGCACTAAGCCCTATTTAAAGGAATTAATTACAGCTTATATATATATTTTTTTTTTTTGAAGAAAGGATTAAGGGAATGTTTTAACCTATACTTGAAGATTTCAGATAAATACTGAAACAGTGAGATTGGCCTACCAGCTGCATGGATCATAAAACCTTACATCCCATGATGAAAACACCAAGCTACTCACTGACTGTTATTTCACGTAAAGGAGCGTGGGGAAAACACAAAGGGAATGCGGCAACAGGTGAAAATGTTGCACTTGGACAACCATGATTTGACTTGACGTCCCCAGAAAGTGCTGACAGAAAGTGAATAAGAATCAAAAATATGAAAAATCATTCAGAGTTTCCAAACACCTTAGCATCGCTGACACATGAACTGGTTTGACTCCTGACGTGACCAATGGAAAAATTATCATAGTGCTCTGGACTCGATGTCTGCGTCCTCCCGAAAGTCCCAGGTGGAAGACCTAATGTGGTGGCATCAGGATACTTGGTGAGGCTTCTGGGACTTAGTTAAGAAGAGAGGGGCGTGCACCTCTAATGCAAGTTTAATGCCATCTTACTCAAATTGGATAGACTAAGCTTGATTCACGTAAGGTGAAAATACGCACTTTGATCTGCCCATGTCTATTCGGTGTATTTTACTATCTACACTGGTAAATACCAATAGATGTAGAGCCTTTCTGAAGCCCTACGATATTTAAGGCTGCAGAAGGAATGGGCAACAAGGCAAAATCTGAGACCCACGGCAGTAAACGGATGTGACCCTTGTAGAGGTGGTGAGGAGTTGTCAGCCTCTGGAAATATTTTAAAGATAAAGTTGATAGGACTTTTTGAATAACCTGGATTGGGAATAAAAACATAAGAAAGGCTTACATGATAACTCCATAAGTCGGCCTGAGGCATGGGAAGAAGGAACGCACCTCACTGCGTGGGGGAGACCGCAGAACGGGTGCGGCCAGCACGTGTGTGAGAGCAGTGCTGGGCGTCGACGTGTGAAGATGGGTATTTGTTACGCGAGTGCGGAACTGGCGTTCAGGAAAGCCACTGGCAGTGACATCAAGTTGCAAGTCAGCATATGGATGACACTTAAATACAGAGAAAACTCACTCATCTGGAGGAAGATGTAGCTGAAATGCACAGACTCGAAAAAACAGCGCCCCCATCTTCCCACTCTGAACTGCTTACATGTGCTTTTCCTACAACCTTCCAGCATTTACGCTTCAGGTTGCTAAGTGTCTCTCCTTCTCTCTCTCTCTCCCTCTGGCGTCATCACTTTAGTGTGTGGGCAACTACAGAAGACCTCCCTGGAAACAGAAAATGGGTCCCTCTGTCGTGTTGAGTCTTTGGAAATGCAACTCTTGGAAGTTAGAGTAAAATTTATTTTCATTTTTCCACAAGTGCCAAGTTCTGTTTTCCTTGCTCCTGGGGTTCCAGGGAGACCCACAGGGCTGGGTCATACCTGCAGGGAAGCTCGCGCCTAGATTTTTTCAAACTAAGGTAATTACATTGACTGCGCTGGCCCAATCTACGTTGTATGGGCCCATTTAATTGAAAATCAGAATTTCTAAGTATCCACAAAGAGTTATAGTCTGGCATTTTATATATATGCACACAAATATATGTATATATATATATATATATATATATATATATATATATACACACACATACAGCACATATATAAACATGTATATGTATTTACTATGCATATGTACACACTATACATACATTTGTATAAACATACTTTAAATATATATATGTATTTATATATACGATTTTTTGTTTGTGTAACTGGTCCACTGAAAGTTGATTTATGTGGAAGTGGTTTTATAAAGAGAAGAAAAATGTCATGTGTCTGTCTGCTCCAGTCATTCTGTATAAATATACCTTTAATTATTTCAGGCGTGAAATGTAATGTTTTTGAAGACATCTAAGGAAACACTGCTGAAACCCCTTCTAATATTTAATGAGGTTCATTTTTTGTAGTCTTTAGACTTTGATTTAAGCTAATTCTCTCTGATTCTTTCAAACACTATCCATAGTGTTAAAACCATTATCCATAAATATGAAATTGTGTATTTAATAACTTAAAAAAATTGTACTTCTTCCATTTCTTATCTGGGCTGAACAGCTCAAAAAATTTTTATTATTCTTCATAAATGTAATCCTGAGATAAGGTTTCCTCAGTCTTTTCTCAGAACTCACTCACCTTCCTTAGTGGGTCTTTGTCCATCAGGCTTCCAAGTGCGGTGCTGACATCTGCTGAGCCTGAGGAAGCCACGTTTCTCCTTCAGCAGACGAGTTTCTTTACGACTTAATTTTCTGCTCATTGTAATTCACTACAAATTCTGTAAGTTTGAAACACTTAAAATGTCCTTTTGAAAATTTGCAAGATTAGCACTATTGTAAGAGTGTCACAATTTTTAAAAATTCATGAAAAAGTAAAAAGTCAAAGCCAGCGTTCACATCATAGCACATCTTCTGTTGACTCTAACCTCTCTACCTCCTTCTTATAAGGACCCTGGTGATTATACCCAGTTCACCTATATAATCTAGCATAAACTTATGCTCCATCTCCGTATTCTTAATTTAATCACAACCTGCAAAGTCTCTCTTGCCATAGGAAGTAACACATTCCAAGGTTCCAGGAGTCAGGAAGTGGACGGATATGGGAGGCATTATTCAGCCTGCCAAGCTCCCAACCCTAAACTGAGTTCAAACTTGTCATTTGGGTTGAATGATGGATGATTACGAGAATACTAGCTGATGGCAGTGCTGATATGCAAAATTCTATCATACGTAATGCAGTGATATCAACTGACTTAGAGCCATACAAGGAGGCAGTACACAATGAGAAGCTAATTTTAAAATTAATTAACTTAAAACAAAACATACGAAGCTTACGACCAGTAAATGCAATCCACATTTAGATCCAGATTGTGACTTAAATGATGAATGTTATTTACCTTTAGATTTTATTTTCAGTTGAAATACTGTTAAGAAAATGTTCGGGTCCCCAAACTAGCCTATAAGGCTAGTTACCATGTCACACGGCCTTTTCCTTCCTGAAAACAGAGTACCAGCTTGAATGACTCACATCATTCAACATTATGACGAGATAGAACTTGCTTTCATTAAGGGTTAAATTCATAAATGGCTTCGGAGAATTAGGAGTTCTTTTAAATTTTCCCCTGTGCCAATGCTTGTTTAATAAACCACCATATAAACACTTAATCTAATGTTTCTACATGAAGATTAGAGTCTACTGGCAAGTCAGTTAGTCTTTTATAAGTGCTAAATTGCCCTAACATTGGAAAGCCATTCCAAGGCCAAAAACTTATTTCATTTTTCAAATTTGCAAATGGGATTCAGACTAAGTAAGATTTCAAACTTCTGTCTTTAATAAGAACATATGATGATATAAATGTGCTGTACATTTTCTGTGAATAAGCCTGCATAGAATATACAGAAATGACTGCTGACAGGTGGGGGAGGCACCCCAGATGCACGTACATAATTCATAATATCACATCTTGGATTTGTTCCTGTTCAAACCCACTGCATTTTATAACTTGTTTTGGATCTTAAAACAGCCACAGGGAAGGGTTTGCTAGGCAGTCTTATGTTGCTGAATGGTTATTATTTCTATCAACATCAATCATGGGTTTTTGGTGTATTGTTCGTTTGACTTTTTGGAAGGTTCGCATTGTTCTTGACTGTTGTTCCCCTCCTTCTCACACAGGCTGTCACTTGCTACGAACCTAAACCTTCAGGGCCCCCGGCAGGGGGAAAATAAAGCCTGATGCTTGGCTCTGTTTACTTACATTTTTCAGTTAATTAAAAAAATAAAAACCAAAAGAAGAGTGAAATCCTTTATTTTAATGCTCAGTCTAATTATTTGACTCAATGATCAAATGCACGTTTGCCAGTGAAGCTTCCAGATATTTAAGCGTCTGTGAAAGAACTCACAAAAATCCCAAACTGGAAAGGCAAATGGAGCATTTGTTCCCGTTAGGGGCTTTGCAGTCTGCAAACCGGGACAGTCAACTCTGCCTGTAGGTAAATCGAATGCTGCTCTTTGGTCTTTCATTTGTGCAAAGCGCAGCCACTCCCCACTGTCAGCTGATCACAGTGTCAGTGATGTGATGCTCAGCTTCTTGGGTCGCACCCATTGTGTGAAAACTTTTATTTGGACAGACAATATTGCTTGAGTAAAGTGTACAACCTCAAGACATCTGCAGAAAAAAATACTGTCGTTTTCATTTCAGATATGCAAATCTGCAATGACAACTGATACTTACAATGTAACAGTATATCTTAGATACCTTCAAACACCTTTGTTGTAAATGCGTTCTGCGCATACTACATGGTTTATTACTCAGAGCATGTCCAGATGTTTTTCACTTTCCTGGCTTCCTGATGTTTTCCCCTGGAGAGATTTGTACAAACCTTTGAAATAAAAATAATCAGTCAATTGTGACCAAGCCAGTTATAAAACAAAGAGGCGCTCAATCAAAAGATTAGTGGTGATGAATACTGGTGTGTATGTGTGTGTGTGCATGTGTGTTTGCACATATGCATGTTTATTAGCAAAAAGGCTAAAACTGAATGAAAAAGTGACTTGAAGCCATCTAACCTTTAGTGTGTTCCAAGGACAGGAAAGCCCTCGTCTTCCCAACGTCCTGCCTGCCTCAGTTCTGTACTGCCTTCCTTCTTCCTGACGCAGTAGAAAGTTCTCTGCTCCCAGCGCCAGAGAACCGCTACTTCCAGGATCTGAATTCCGTCTTACCTCACTTTCTCAAAAACTTTGTTTCTACCTTTGCTTCTTTCCTCCTAGAACTTTACTATCAGTGTAGAAAACATGCTCTAGCATCTCCTGTATTAAAACTACCCTTGACCCCACATGTCTCTTGACTATCAACCCGTTTCTCTGTTCCCCTTATAGGAAAACCTGTCCACACAATTTTGTCCAATTCCTTCTTTCCAGCATCTCTTCATCCATCTCTGATCGGGCTCCTGATCTTTGCATTTCACACAAACTCTACCATCAAATTCATCAGTTATCTCCCGGCTGCCCAAGCGAGGACCCTTTGCTAGTTCTCCCGTTTCAGACTCTCAGCATCGCCTACTTGGCCAGTCCCTCCTTCTTAAAATGCTTATGCTTCTGAGAGATTACATTTTGCTGTACTTTAAAAAATTTTTTTCACCTTTATATTCCTTTTAGTCTCTTTGGAGACATTATCAGCCTATTTTTATCAAAGTCTAAATATTAGAGTATCCTGCAATTTTTTCTGAGGTTTTTCCTCTTTTCTAGTTACATTTTTACACAAGTGATGGTATCAAGACACATGGCTTTAAAGACTCTGAGACTAGTGCTAAATATCCCCAAAATACCTACCTGGCATTTACACTTCGCTGCTGAAAGGAGTCTCATATTTCATCTATTCAAAACGGAACTCTTGGATTTTACTCTTTCTAGTCCCTGCACTCCTTCCTGTTTCAGTTATTCCCCATTTTAATAACACCAGCAACATTTTGCTCCAGCCCAGAACCTTCTTCCCACATCCCTCATAGCCAACTGAATAGCACATTTTATTCCATTTGCCCCCATTTGCTCTGCGGCCACCACCGTCAGAGCTACAGCGTTCTATCTCGAGGACTGTCTCGTGACCTCTGCAGCTGGCCCCCCTACCCCCATCTCGCCCATTACAAACAACCCCCGACGGAGCGCCAAGCAGGCCTCTGCTTCACAGCGTCTCGTGGCTTTCCTTGGCACAAACGAAACTTAAACTCCTCTTCGTAGCGCGCGAACCCCCCGCCTCTGTTGTCATCATTTTGTTCTCTCATCATCGCTCCCTGTGCTCTTGCCACCCTGAATATTTTTTTATTTCTCAAAGAAACCAACTTTTTAAAATTTTTGCCCTTGAGATGTTGCACTCGCTGTCATTGGCCTTCCTTTTCCCCAGATCTTTCCACCACCTACTCTTCTAACATGTCTCAACTCAAATTTCATCTCAGGAGACTCACAGTCCTCTCCCTTGAGTGTGGCTGTAGCTTCTCTCAGCCCAACAACCCACATTCTAAAGGACAAGTCATTTTTTTCCTGCCAACACCTAATAGACCAAGGAGGAAAGCCAGATAACCGTAATAAAAGCCACCTTTCAGAAGACAGAATATGTCAGTCACCAGCCAGTCTATAGCAGCTGTCAAATCTCCCAGCAAAGGGAAAACCCGCTGGCCCGTTAACCCATCTTTTGGCCCCTGACTGTGACCTTCAGCAAACCCCCTGGTCCTGCTGACTGCGGCTCTGGCTGTTCCTTCTGGGTAGTTCTTCTTTGCCCACCACTTCCGTTGGCCACAAATGCTCGAGGGCGCTCTGAGGATTTGGTTTGGGGCACTTGAAAGCTTTTAAATGCCTTTGCATTTTCCTGCTTAGGGTTTAGGGATTAAGAGCCACAGGCTCAAGTCAGGCTTGGGATTTTTGGGGGCAAAACTCCTTCAATGAATCATAACGAAAGATCTTAAGCAAACCTCATTTCTTAGGTCTTAAACTTAGCCTTTGTGCCCTGTCGTATCTCTTTCTCTCTCAGGGTTAAATTTAATGGATAATTAAAACAAATGGGTTTAGATGGAGAGGCAACACCCTTCATCTGCATTTTGCCAGTAGGAAAATTTCATCTCCTCCTAATGGACGCGTAGCAGCTGCTTCAGTTTGGTGAGAGAGGGAATCTTTTTCTGGTTTGTTTATTGTTTTATACCAACTGCTTAGAATAATGCCAGACATAAAGGAGACATGCAATATAGCTATGTTGAGTAAATGAAGGACTCAATGAACAAATTTATAATCTAATTTTATAAAAGTATATATTACGGACATACTTACATGCAACAGTACTACAAAATAGATGCTGAAATAACACACGTCAAGTTCAGGAGTGATCACTACGCGCGATGGAGAAGAAAGGATTTAGCGAGATGGAAGCTTAGCTGTGTTTGCTACTGTTTCCGATTTATTGAAAATTCCCATTTTCAAAGCTAATATTTTCCTTTTTAAAAAATACATGTAAAGGAAATATGGAAAAATAAGAATATACTAATATCTATTATGTGAAGATAACTGGTTACTTCATGTATCATTTTTTGAGAGTCCGCAACTAATCTTGCTTTCTTTTTGAGTAGAAGTATAGTTGATGCACAGTATTACATAGGTTACAGGTATATAACAGAGTGATTCACAGTTCTAATGGTTGTAGTTCATTTATTCCAGTTCCTACATAATACTGTCTGTATTCCCTGTGTTGTGCACACATCCTTGTAGCTTAGTTTGTCCTCTAGGTCTGTGAGTCCGCTTCTTTTCTATTATGTTCGCCAGTCTTTCATTTTTTAGATTCCACATAAAGTGATATCATACAGTATCTGTCTTTCTCTGCCCGGCTTAATGTGACCTTTTAAAGCAGTGTTACTGAGAGCTACCTGGCAGCCGCGCCCGGTCACGCGCACAACTTGGTGAGCTGTGACTTGGGAACGCACTTGTGAAACCGTTACAGCAACCAAGGTAATAATGAACATTTACATCAGCTGTGAAAGTGTCCTCATCCCCCTTTCTCCCTTTCATTTATGTCATTTTCTAGATATTAAAATCCTTTATGATTTTAAGTTTTTTAAACAATTTAAAGCAGCAGAAAAGGAAGTCAGAGGTATAGGACATTTAAAATGCTGGAACTGTACCTCACTGAACACCTGCTGCAGCTGGGCTGGGCCGGGATGAGCTGCCCAGCTTCATAAAGGCCTTCGTAATGCTTGAGGCTGTAGTGCCACGTGGGGGATGAGAGCTATTGGGTCCCTTCCTCACGTCATTTAGATCTGTCACCATTTTCCCGCTTCTGACCTGCTGCCCCGTTCACAGTGGGGGGAAGGGCTGCACATTAATAACCTCTCTTGGAGAAACTACAAATTGAACTTTCCATACAAAACACCCCTCTTCCTATTTGGACCTTGGACCTTGGACTTTGGACCTTTTCTGGACTTAGCCTTCATAAAATGTCTTTTTTTTTTCAACTCTTTGAGGTGTTTTAGACAGATACAATTTCTCTGTTTGACATTTTCTTATTCTTTTAAAAACATTTAATTGAAGTGTAGTCAGTTTACAATGCTGTGTCAATTTCTGGTGTACAGCACAGTGTATCAGTCATATACATACATATGTATCTTCCTTTTCATATTCTTTTTTTTCTAGGTTACTACAAGGTATTGAATATACTTCCCTGTGCTGTACAAGATACAAAAGCAAGAAATTTTCCAGATGCTTTTAGAATTCCATAACCCTTGGTTCACCGATTTAAAAAAATACTTAGACATTTCTTTGCTGTGGAGCAGAAGGAAGGTGGGTGTCAGGGTTCCATGGCTCACGGTATTTGTGCAATAGTTCATGAGGCTGTGCACAGGAGAACCAATTAAATACTTATTACTAAAGGTCAACAGCCGTGGATTCTCTTTCCTGCTCTGCAGAGGGAACAGAAAGAGCCTCATTTGTAAGCTCATACTGTTATCCAAGAAGAGGGTAGTCTTTAAAAATCTAGTGTACTTTCTTTTTAAATAAAAGATAAGATATTAATTTGCCTTTTTGTATATGTTCCTTTCTTGTAAAATGCTTAACATTTCAGAGTAAAAACACTTTCCAAACGGTCCTATTTAGAAATCAAAGTTTGTTTTGAAGTGTGGCTGGTACCCTCTACCCCTAATTTTCAATACTGTCAAATCAAACACAGCACTGCATTAGAAGAAATACTAATGAATACATAAGATTTGTTATAAGAACGCAATGATGACCGAATTTAAAGAAATCTTTAAAGGAGGAGAGGGGTGAGCAAACTGGGTGAGGGAGATTAGGAGGTACAGTCTTTCAGCCATGAAATAAATGAGTCATGGGGATGACACGTGGAAAGGAAGGAGGGAGGAGCACTTATGGGCTGGATCTTCTAACCCAGTAGTACAGTTCTGCTTCAGGACGTTCAGAGAGAAAGACGTAAAGGCAGGGTTCTGGTCTTGTTGGGATCCTATGGATGAACATTATCATTCTAGCAACACATCTGTTCACAAGGAAAGGTCTAATGATTACATTCAGAAGTTTGAGTACTAGATAAGAGAACATTTTGCTTGATTAGATGGATATTTTAGTTAACTTCTACTGAATCTGAAATTCTGCTAGCAAACCGATTTTCTCACCTCCCTGAGCAACTCCAGGCTCCATACCTTCGATTGCTTTGTACTGACGACAGAATTAACTTGCAGACCCTGAGTCTGACATACACGGCCATGCCCAGTCGGGTTCTGACCTGCCTTTACCCCTGTTTCCTTCTGTCATTTTAATTCAGCAAGATTTTATTTCTGTTTCTTTACCAAGCCTAATGCACACCAAACTTGTCCTTTTCTTAAATTGTTATCTTGATTTGCTGTGTTCATTCCTCTTTTCTCTCATCTCAACCCACCAATACTCCAAGACTCAGTTGAGCACTAACGTATTCAAGCCAGAAAGTGTCACCCTTGACTTTCCCTAATTTTTAAAATTAATTTGATCTCAAACTCTATATTTTCTCATATTATTTTAATGCACATGTGTCATTACCCTGTATAAACTGTGAGGTTCTGGAGGTCAAGAGTGCCACCCTAGATCTACTTATGGTCCCTGAATATGAGACAGTGACTTGAAGCCTCATAATTTTTATTAAAAATAATTACTATACACTTATGATGTTTCTGTGAATTATGATATTGATAAATACAAATTATGGGGAAGAATGTTCCTTCTAAATACCCAGAAGTTATTGTCACACTTAGACAAAGGACAATTACCAGTATTTTAGAGAGAGATTTCTGTTTGAGTGATCCATACAGAGAAAATTAATCTTTTAAAAACCAAAGTGAGTGATCTTTTGGATGCAATATCAAAAAAATAAATGCCACTTGTCCAGAAGGTGACTGAATTTAAAAGTTAGGCTTGCCAAGCAGAATGCGGTATTTTCACAGAAATTTCCCCAAGCGTGTCCTCTGTGAAGCCTGCCACTAATCAGGCATCTGTGAGCACCTTCTGTTGATGAATTAAGCAAAAAACAACTTCTCTTTCTTACAGAAAATACACCCACGACTTCCAAAGAAAAATCACCCACATCTGAAGGTTCTGAGACCGTCGCAGCAATGAGCATTATGTCTCACGTTCAGACTGCTGGAGGTGGTTAACGTGCCTGAATTAGTAAGACCCATTGTAGTAAGTGATGATACCTAACGTTCACTAAATGCCGTGTACTGTTCTCAGCGTGAGAATGGGCTGTTCACACTAAGATGCATGCAGGTATTATTTTCACAAGGCCCCAAAGCTAGTGTATGACAGGGTTGGGGCTTGAACCCAGGCAGCCTACTTGCAGCTTCTGTACACTTAATAATGGTATTATATTATTCAATACGAAAGGCGATAGTCATTCAATGGAAAATTTGTAGCAGAGTAAAATGTCAGGCGTGAAGGCTAAATTACCACGGACAATTTAAAGAAAACATATACCTCAAAACTGGTTACTAATTAAAGTCCATTAAGCAAGATAGTCTTGTCAATATTTTATGAGAGTGGTGAACTATTTGAAGTTCTTATGTTTTATAGTCTGTAAAGATGGTACAATAAAGCTTGGAATTTAAAACAACTCGAACGATAAAAACAAGTAGATTACATTTTATTGGGTACTTGTAATGGACAGAACACTGAGCTAAGGATTTTATAGAGTATTTTAGCTAACCCTCCCAAACCTTAAGCAGCAGTTTGTTACTCCATTGAAGCCATATTTTATGCAAATGTTGTTTTCAGAAACCTCTCATTGAGTTATAACATATGTTATGCAACAGCACAGACTACATTAATGTACAGCTCAAAGACTTTTGACAAAAAGACCACACCCATGGAACCAAACACAAAGAAACAGAATGTAAACCACCCACTGTTAGACTATCTTGTGGTCCCCTGTAGTAAACATCTGCCTACTATCCCGTTTCTCAGCATCACAGGTCTGACCTTCACCTGCTGTTGAAAATTATGTCAACAGAATCATTACATGTTTTGTTGAGCATGACCTTTAAGGGATTCGTCCATATTTTTACAACTAGCAGTAGTTAACTCTTCCTTATCGAAATTGTGGGAACTTACGGTAATTTATTTACTCATTCTAACATTGAGGACGCACTTAGTCATCTTTAGTTTAGGGCTGTCATGGGTAATGCTACTGTGAAGACAGTGTCACAGGTCTCTTAGTGCTCCTATGTAAGCCCGTGGGGAGAAGCAATTACCCAGCTGTAGAATTTCTGGCTTACATGGATGTATATACATGTTCAGTAGATTTTGACAGCTGCTCTACCAAAGTGGCCATATCAGTTGACAGTCCCCTCCTCAGGAGATAGGGCTCTCAAAGGCTCCACATCCTTGCCAAACGCTTACTAATTTCCATCTTGTTTTCAAGGACTGCGTCTTACGTGCACAACTCTCTCTTGCTTCAGCAAGTAATACATTCAGCTTTTTGATTCAGATGTTAAGTGATGAATTTTATTTTGAAAAATGGAGCTTCCACTGGGATGGTTTGCAGACTCTCGTTTGGCAGCATTTGGCGAGACCCACAGACCAGCAGGTGCATTCTTCCAGTCCCTTGTTCTTACAGTTCAAACGTCCTGCCAATTTGTTGCCAGGAACATCTCTCAACAACAATGTGGTTTCTGCCTTATTTCACTGAATCCTATTTGTTGAATTTATTTCATTATCTGAGAAGTTGTTACAGTCTGATTTAAAAGCGCACAATTTGGTAAATACTTTTATCATAATTCCATGGAGTCTTCCACTGCTCTCTTTGTTCTTGCAGTATGCTTGTATGTTTATATAGACGTTTTCTTTCTTGTATAGGTAAGAAAAATAAAGTTCATTGAAATTAACTTGCCCAAGATACCTATCTCGCAAATGGGGATATATTTGACCTCAATATTCATGGTTTTAATCATTATAACATACCGGGTTTCTAGGCTTTTTCATGGTTATGCTCCCTCGGTGTACACAAAAGAAATTTAGTGAGCATCTACAGAGTTCCAGAAGATGTGACATATCAAGGGATACAAAGATGACTCAGACACATTCTCTGCCCATGTTGAGCCAGGAGGCTATTAGAGAAATTCAGAGTCTAATAAGATGTCAAGATTTGATACTACTCAAAGGACCATCAAATAAAAAGAGGAATAACTGGGTTTTTTTCCAGAAATGATTCTTTGGGACTTGGAAACCAGCCAACATTGCTGCGACAGTGAAAGCAGTCACATTTATATAAGGGCTGAAACTATTTAAAAGATTAAACATAGGATAGCTCAATTTTAGCATTAAAAGTGGGTTGTTCTGCAGAATATTTACATGCAAAAATATTTCCACTTCCATTTCAGTTTTTTTTTTAATCATGTCACCAAACCCAGTTCCTTTAAATTGAATGCAGTCAAACCGTTTGGAGTCCTCTCAGTTCACTGCATTAATTCACACCTCGGGGCACGACTTTCTTCTTCCTCTTCCAGGAAAGCATTTTATGTTTTGTCTGTCTGGGAATTAGCTACTCATCTTTCAATCTCAGTACACAGGTCACTTCCAGGAAGACTTTGACTCAATCCCACACGATCACCTGTGCAACAGAACTGGCTCTGCTATGTTAGCGTATTTACCATTTAATAGCACTAATCTGGTTTCAAGTTTTCAAGGTTCACACTTCGTAAGTGTGATGGCTCCAGGAGAAAAGGGGCAATATCTCCTTGTTTTATAATTTTAGCACATTAAGTGGTTGCATTTTCCATATGTGATTAATTAGCATTTTTTTAAAAAACAAATTATTTTAGCCCTAGGTATATAATCTGGAGACTGTCTTTTATGTTTCTCTAAGTTTATGATGTCAATATGTGACATCAGAAGCCCTGCATAAAAAAAAAAAAGAAGACCTGCATAGAAATGTTTATAGTAGCATATAACTGTTTTACACTATATATGCAAGCAGTATAAATTTATAGCAATAGGAGAATTGATAAATCCATTTGGTAGAGTCAAGCAATAGAACACTATTCCGGACCAAGAAGGAATGCATTAGGGCTAAATGCATCAACAGGGAGGGAAATAGCAAACATGATGCTAAACCCCAAAAGCAAGTTACAGAGAATAAAAATCAGCAGTGTCACATATGGGAAGTGTAAATGGGCTTATACATTTAAGATGGAAACATATTATGTTCGGGAATGACAAATACCAACAACAGGGTAGTAGTTACCTCTGAGTGTATCAGCGACAAGCGGGTTGAGATGACTGTGATCTAAAAGGGAAAACAGAAGGCTTTGGCTGGCAGGTGAGGACTCGGGAATCCATTATACAATTTTCTACAGCTTTATAGCTTTTTTCATTGATTGGTTCTAAAAAGGGAATATTTGTAGGCTTACTGGGGTTTTCTACTTAGACAATTATTCTAACTGCAATGAAGGATAGTTTTTTTCTCTTCCTGATCTGTATGTCTTTTGTTTTCTTCTCTTGCCGTATTTGATTGGCCAGAATATCCAACATTTTAGAATGAGTAGTGAAAGCAGATATTCTCACCATTTCCTCAATCTTAGGGAAAAACATTCAGTCTTTCAACATTAAATACACTGTTACCTCTATTTTTTTGTGGATGTTCTTAATTAAGCTGATGAAGTGCCCCTCTCTTCCTATTAGGGATACATACGCAGGGAATTTTGACCGTGAATGGGTATTGACATTTGCCAAAGCTTTTTCTGCATCAATTGATATGATCGCATAATATGATCAGGTTTTCTTTGCTACCCTGTTAATATGATGGACTACCCTGATGGATTTTCAAATATTGAACCATCTCTGCAAATCTTCAATAAAACCCACTTGGATCGTGTTGAAAAATAAATCGGGATGTGTTCCCTCTTCTATTTTGGAGAAAGATACTGTGCAGAATTGACATTAATCCTTCTTTAAACGTTTGGTAGAATTCTCCAGCGAAACTCTCTGGGCCTGAAGATTTCTTTGTTGAGGGTATTACAATTATTAGTTCCGTTTTCTTAGCAGTTACAGTATTATTAAGATTATCTGTTTTATGCAGGGTGAGCTGTGGTAGTTTGTGTTTTTCAAGGAATTGGTCCGATTTGCATGTGCAGAGTTGTTTGCAGTATTCTTTCTTCTTTGCATATCTGCAGGGTCTGCAGTAATACCACTTGTCTCATTTCTGATGCTGAAAAAATGGTCCCTTTTTTTTCTTTTGTCTGTATCGTTAAAGTTTTGTCAATCTTATTGATCATTTCAAAGAACCAACTCTATGTTTCATTGCATTTCTCTATTCTTTTTCTGCTTTTAATTTCATTGATTTCACTCATATCTTCATTTCCTTTCTTTTACTTGCTTTCTGTTTATTTTATTCTTCTTATTCTAGATTTTTGAGTGGAAGCTTAGATCATTCACTTGAGACCATGCACTTTCCTAATATACTCAGTTAGTGCCAAAAGTACACTACTTTATCCATGACCTACAAATGCTCATATAGTGTATTTTCTTTTTCATCTACTCCAATGTGTTCCTTTAAAAATATTCCTTGAGAGGTTTTCTTTCACCTACAATACATTAGCAGTTTTTGTTTAGTTCCCTAGAACTGTAAGGTTTTCTGTTACTTTCCATAATTGATTTCTAGATTGATTCCTCTGTGGTCAGAGATTTATATAATTTAAAATCTTTTAAATATGCTGAGATTTGTTTCTATCCTGAGATGTAGTCTATGTTAGTATATGTTTCATGGGCAGTTAGAGTGTGTATCCTGCTGATTTTTAATAGTGTATTTTATAAATGCTGATTATGATCCTACTGGTTAACATTGGTATTAAGTTCTTCTGTATACTTGCTGATTTTTTGTCTAGTTATTTCATCAATTACTATTTCTTCTTAATGAATTGACTTTTTATCATTACTTACAACTGTTTTCTTGCTCTGATGTCTACTTTATCTGCTATTAATATAGCCACATTTCTTTTGATTAATATTTATTTTTTCATTATTTTACTTTCCACATACCTATATCATTGTATTTGAAAAAATTTCCTGTATATAGTTGGGTTATTGTCTGTATTCTAGTCTGCCAATCTCTGTCATTCAATTGGTACATTTATTACATTTACATTTAATGTAATTGTTGATATGTTAATGCTTAAGTCTGTCATTTTATTATCTTTCTGTTCTGTTTATTTTTTCTTATGCTGTTTCCCTTTTCCTACCTTCCTGTGGGTTATTTGAGCCATTAAAAAAACTTAATTTTAATTTTTGTATAGTTTTTTTTAATGTATCTCCTTATATAGCTCATTTTGCAGTTGTTCTACAAACTAGTTATTACATTACATTTGCACAACTTATTACAGTCTGCTGGTATCATTATATTGTAATAAAATAAAAGTTCCAGAAGAGAAGTGTAGAGACTGTAGTGAGTGGAAATTTTTTTTAAAGTAATGTCTGAGAATTTAATAGAATTAAAGAAAGTATAAGTTATTGGTTTGAAAAGCCCATTAAGTTGACAAGAAGAATACAATTAAATTTTCTTGCAGACACATCTCGGTAAAAATTCAGAGCATACAAAACAAAGTCTGAGAGGCTCAGAGAAAGACAAATGACCTACAAGAGAACAATATTTAGCCTGGTGGACGTTTCATCAGCAGCAGCATATGCAATAAGAGGTTGGAATACATATTTAAAATGCTGAGGAAACATAACTGTCAATCGAGAAATCAATATCCAGCCAACTTATAATTAAAGACTGAGGACGAGATAAGGACATTGAAAACCACAGAGGTGAAGAAAGCTCTGTGTGTCTAGTTTACAGTGACTAACATTTAAATTTTGTAGGAAAAAAATTCTGATAGATGACATTAGAGAAATGTGGCTAGTTAGATAACACCTTAAGTATTCAGATAATGTAAGATCTTTAAACTGTCTTGTTTATGCACATAGAAATAATTTTTTAAAATATGTATCACTTTACAATAATAAAGCAAATACCCATTGCTTTCTATTTTTATACATCCTATACTATCCAGCAGAACATTAGTGCATCTCTTCTCAAGACACCGTAAAAGTATCCTTTTAGCTTTTCTAATTTGTATGATGAGGAGAATGGTAGATGCCATTTCTCTCAAGCCTGGTTTAAATAAAACTTGCAGACATTCACTGTAGCAGTATCTCCAAGGCGTGAAACATGCTTTTTGATGTTAATTTGGCAACATTTTCATAAATCCGTTAAAAATTCTTTATGGCAAAGGTATGCTTTGTATTTTAATCCTCATACACACAGGTAAGGAGCTGCCTGAAGTAAAGGATAATGGAATTGGTATAACCCTACAATGTCACTGCAGCATATTTCCCATTTTTTTACATTTCCATATCTCATAAGATATTTCACTGAAGTTGGTTAGAAAGTGTCAGTGAAGCTTGGTGGTGTGCGTGTGTGTGTGTAATCAAGAGAAACAGTGTCTAAGCACTCAGGTGCTTGGGTCTAAACTGCGCTATACCACTTATCTGCGGGTCGACCTTACCAAACTTACTTTAAATTGTTTTCTGTGACTCAGTTTTTTCTTTCATTTAGTGAGAAATAAAAATAGTACTTTCTTAAGCATTTCTGTATGTGTGTGTTTACGTACATACACATAATGTACATACTAAAATCATACCCAGTTAGAACATAAAAATATTAGAAATATTTATTGATATGAAAACATGCAATGTCCTTATATATTAAGGAGAAAATATAGAAAAACAAAACAAAACAAATATTTCTCTTAGCTTCTCAACTAGCTTTCATTCCCTTTTGTATTAACACTGCTTCTCTATATTATTTCCTGAAGCATTCTCTCAATCCCAACCTTCTGTCTCATGACTGATCCTTTTAATGGAGGGATCAGACAGAGGATATTACTCCAAGCTGACAGCCTCCCTTTTGTTTGAGCAGAGTCCATAACCTGCACAGAAGGGTCAGCTGGAGAACTGTACAGAGAAACACAAGTCAATAAAGTTGTACACTAATGAGCACATAAGAAGCACAACACAGTCAACACAACTGCCACTCTTGACCTCAGCTCTCCTGTGGCCATCTCCCACTCGTTTGGAAAGAGTCTCTAATGCTTTTTGTTTCGCATTCAGAGGTCCATGGACACTTAACTGTCATCATATTTACATTAGTTAGATGATGCGGTTTCAAAAGTTAGTAGACTCAACTTTCAGTAGATCTGCGCCAAGTGTTAATTCTGATTTGATTCTGGTGATGGATAGTTGGTTCTCAACTTTCCCTTGGCATTCAGGTTGCTCAGTTCATTGTAGGAATCCCAGCCTCAGAAGAGTTCAGCGTCTCATCTTGCAATCACTGGTGAAGTGATTCGGAGTCTTGACAAATTTCCTCTTTAGTGTGACGTACCATTAACAGAGGCACTCAGTTCATTCTTCCCAGGAACCGAGGGTAGGATGCGCTGTATGGCGTATTCTATATGGCTTACATTTCAGGCTTCCATGAAACAAAGTCACCACTCAACAGAACTTTAAATTAGCATACTCAGGAAATCAAGAGCTCCCAGTGTAATTAGCATACAGCTGCTAATTATCAAGTGAAATGCTGCACTGAAGAGGGGAGGGAGCTTACTGTTGATTTGGGTGTTAACATGAAGAGATAATTATTTCAAGCCACTTTACTTCAACATTTTGGTTATTGAACATATGTTTCTAATTTCCCAGGATGCAAAATTTTATTAGAAAGATATACAAGGCAGCTATTTCTTAAAGTACATCTCAAAGTTGTTCAATAAGTTCATTTGAATGTTGTATTATATAACATTGCAGACAGCAATATGTTAGAATAGTGTTCTCTCATAAAAAAAATGATATTTTAAAGATGCTGTAAAAGTTACAAAGTGCTTTGCCATGGGTAGTACACACATACATAAATAACTCAATAATGTATTTTTAATACAGCCAGCTTCTCCAAATATGTGACCAAGAGTTACATCTTTTTCATTTTTCCAATTTGTTCCTTTAATGGGCATCATCTTTGTTCTTGGAAATTGAGTATTTCACATTTCAGTGCCCCTGGCTGGCTCTTTGAAGTAGCAAATTTTCAACAATTTCTAAGGTTTTTTTCCTGTTAAAAGGATAACAGACTTACTTCATTACAAGAGAGTCAGAGATAGGTTCCACTGTAATCTCTGTTTCACAGATGTGGAAACTGAGGCACACAGATCTTAGTTCTTGCCCAAGATCACCCCATGAGTGAGTGTTTTCACAAGATTCAAATCCAGGTTACAAAGACTTTTTGCTTTAAACCAATGGGTTTAACTACCTTTTCTATCACAAAGATGCTAAGGTAATGATGCCAGTGGTTTCATGGTTGGTCAAAAATAACATATTTATGCATAGGAAAGTCAGGACCAAAAGCTCATCTTTTTAGATGTAAACTCTTCGTTTTCTTCATTCCCCCATGCTTTCCCATAAAATTAACATTTTGAACTCAGAAAATCACTATGGTCATATAAAGAGACATATACTGAAAGGAAGCACCAGAGTAATCAGGACAGCACCTTGTGGATGTTACTATCAAAGGAATAAGAGGGTCACCAAAGGAAAAGAAAGAACAGCCAAGGAGTTATGAGAGATCCAAGAAAGTAGCATAGATAAGAATTAATAAAGAAAGTTCCCTGCGAAGAGAGTGAGTAGCAAACAGTGTGAAATGTCAGAGAGACAGTGATGCTTCTCCAGCTCGTCGTATGCAGCACATCTCTCCTTCCTGAAGAGAGGACTGTTTCACAAGGCGCAGGCTTGCACAGACGTTAATCTCCAACATAAAACATGAGCAACTCCCACACTCAAACTCCTATCCTCTGAATACTATTACTAAGACAGATAAAGATATCCTTGACTTTTGAAGTTTTTATAACTCCTCAGAAAAAAAAGAATCACAGAAACTTAATAAAATCAACCCCAGCTGTGCTCTCTGAGCATGTTAATTAGATACACACTATCCTTACTTTCTGCAAATAGAACTATTATGCATATTAATTTAATTGCAGCTTTTACATCATTCTTCTAATTGCTCTATTTTTAGAATGGAGACCTTTTAGAACACTTCTTCTTTTCCCCCTTGTCTCCTAGGTCCTCTACATCGCTACCAATGTATCAAGTAGTTGATCCCGTCTTGGAAAGTGCAGGGACACAGGACATGGGCTGCGCTGACTGCGGCACTAAGCTGTCACTGGTAGTTGCTCAAATGCTGGGCTGGGAAGGATCTGTGTGACCATCATAAAATTCAGGAAAAAAAGAAAAAAAAAAGCTATGATTGTTCAGTGGCATCACCCATAGCAGAGGGAAGAAAGGGCAGTAATCTGTGGGTCATGAATTGACCGTCCTAGGGTTAGGTACTGCCATGGAATGAATGTTTGCGTCCCCATCAAATTCCTGTGTTGAAGCCCTGATGGTCAATGTCATGGCATTTGGAGGTGGGGTCTTCGGGGGTAATGCAGAATAGATTAGGTCATGAGGGTAGGGGCTCTTACGATGGGATTAATGCCTTTATTAAAAAAAAAAAAAAGGAAGAGATTCAAGGTCTCTTTTCCTCTCCCACGTCCTGCCCACACCATCCAAGGCTGTCTGCAAACCGGGCTGTCTGGTCCCATCGGACACCATGTCTGCTGACAACTTGATCCTTGATCTTAGGCTCCTCGGGCCCCAGATCTGCAGGGCACCCAGTCTATGGTACCTCATTGTAGCAATGACATACTGAGCCATAAGTTACTTGTAACAGCATTTCCCTTCCCCTAAATCTCAGAATGTGCTGGATTTGACTTGCACATAGATTTCTGTTTAATTTCAATAGAAAATTGATCTGAAAGATATTATATGAATGATGTTTTTGGTTGGCAAGGGCTTCATACTTTAATGGGCTTCTTACTTTAACCATAAGTTCCTTTTTAATACTGAAGGCGTATCAGGATTTGGGCTGCTGGTTTTGAGATGTAAATATGACTTCAGTACATTGTACACCTTGAGTTTAATGTGTAGTGTGTGTGTGCGTGTGTGTGTGCGCGTGCGTGTGTGTGTAGGGGGAAGGGGTGTTTAATGGCACATCTTTGTACTTACAGGCTTCAGATCCTTAAATGGTTCAATCCAGGGACCTAGATCACTCTGAGTTGGCTGGATGACGAAAAAATAAGAAATAAGTATCACCACCTCCTAGAGGCATTTGTCAAAGAGGATTAAATCCTGAAAAATGGCAAAATGAGCTGCGGTCTGTTTAGTAAGCTGTATCTGCAAACCTAAATAAAGGCTTGGGGGATACAGTTTCATCTGTGGCTGCAAAGCTCTGGGAACAGTAGAAATTCTACGGGGAACGTATGAAAGTGCGGGAGGAAAACAACTGTGCTGTTGACGGGAATCGAACAACACAGATGAAGTCTTCTTAGAGAGAGTCTATCCTGTCTTATGTCTGTGCACAGAAAAGTAAAGAAAACTACTCTGAGACAGAATTCAACGTTGCCAAGGTCTCAGATCTGTGCCTTCCACTTTGCCTTTATTTACCTAAAATATCTCACAGGTATGTTTCCTTGCTTAAAAATGAGCATTTTATTAGTATTTCTTCTCCAAATAGGCTTATCTTCCAGCCTGCAGCCCCCTCCTGTGTAACTCTGCAATTACAGTCCTCTCATGTTTGCCCAATAGTGAGAGTATATCTCAAATTTAAGCCGTTTCCATTCTGTACAATACAAATGCAATTATAATGTGGAAGACTGTTTGGGGGGTAACATTTTTAGGGAAACTTTTGGTATGAGATAGTGGAGGATTCTGCTCCCTAATTAATTGGTCCTGACTACGAAGCAGTGAGTTCTTTTGAATGCAATGAGACAGAGAGCTGTTGGAAAAGGTTGCACATGAAATCCTTGTTTTTTTTTTTCTATTCAAGGGAATATTAAGTAATAATCAACTTTTAAGTGCAATGGTTTCTCAGCCCTCTGAGGTTCTTTGCAATATTTTAGAAGTACAAGCAAGGAAAAACTCCCCTAAACGTTTCTTCATCCCTATTTTAAGAAGTACAAAAAAAAAAAAAAACCCAGATAAATTGTTGGTATCAAACATAGTCACCATTTCCACCAGCAGCAAGATAATCAGTCTCCTCTTTAAAACAATTGTTTTGACACTGATGTCTTCCAATTCCAAAGATTCCAGTCTCACTTGGGGTCCTGGGGGGACATGGAATCTCTACTCACATAAATAATGAAGACATGAATTAAGATGCACTAAGTTTTCTAGGCATAAAGCATACGATCAAGATCCTCGCAGAGCTACTCATGGTTTTGTTTCCCTTGTTTCTGTCACTTACCTATTTTTCCTCTGGTTAATGAAACAACTCACACTTAATAATTCCTTCTGAATGATTATCAAAACCACTCTTTCCTCCAGATAAAGAACCGACTGACATTAAGTCATTTTCTAAAGAAACTGTTTCGGCTTATAAGGCAAAATCCTCCAGGAATCCCCTGGACTAGTATTTTAATTAGCCCTGTAATCTATATAAAGCTAAACTGTGATGGTAAAGTGTTTAAAATGTTAAAAGCTGAAGTTTCCACCAATTTTGATTGGTGCTTTATTTTAATATTTTATTTACTTGTGCCAATCCCCAAATCCTACTTCATCGTCCCCTCTAGAACTAGCCACTGTGATTTTAGATGCCTACTGAGACTTGGCTGTGAATGCCCACGTAAGGGGTTTCATAACAGAAGCAACATCGCTACTTTGCAAGCTCTATGCTATAGATGTGTCTGTAAGGGAGGCAATAAACCCGTAAGAATTCACTGCTCTCCTTGACCGGTTTTAGTGACTTGCACTCCTAATCAAAAAATATTATCATACCAAAGGTCACTACTGTGAAAAGTTATTTACATATTGACAAACAGACAGAGCAAATGTAAAGTGTTTTGACAAATACTTGAAGAAATGAGCATCATAAAATTGTCGAATACTAAATTTCTAGTTCTCGTTATTTTGTTTATGAACAAAAATGATACTGCAGTAGAATTATAAAACTCCTTGGTTTCAGTTTTCTCCCCTAACGTCCCTAGAACAAAACCTAAACTTTGTATTTACGGCTCCATAAACGTTCCATACGCCACTATGTTGTCAGTAAACATCCTGTCGCGTACAGCCTCTGATGGAGGAACCATGTATCCGTCAAATAATGACATTTCTTTGAGAATTAAGCGTTGCAAGAACTCTGTTCCACGTTGCCCTCTCTGGTACCAGAGTAACAGAACGCAGGCTGGTCCTTCTCCAGGTGCCCACTGAGGCGTGGAGGCAGGGGACTAGACTTGTCAAAATGCCAAAAACCTCACTCTTCTTACTGATATTCAGACATTTTCCTTAAATAAATGTTCTTTGGGTTGCTGCAAGCCTTTAGTCAATGTCCAGAGTTCTGAAATAGTTAATACTATGTCTGCCAACTCATTTTGTTGCTGTTATGGAAGAATGGATGTTCAGGGGCCCATACTCTGCCCTTTGGCTGATGTAGGCTGAAGCTCCCAGCTCGCCTGGGATGAGAGTAACAGCCTCTCATTTCCAGTAGTTTCCTAATAAGTCACTGTTCATGGTGGTTTTCTCAACCCAACCCACGCCTCTGTAAATAATCTCTTTTTAAAATTATTTTTGTTTAAACCCTTTTCGATGCATCAACTCTTTCCTAACTGAACCATGACCAATATAGTAATAAAATTCAACAGAACCCAAACATGTTAAGCAACAAATATGTACAAGGCAGCGTGCTAAATTCTAGAGTTATTTTAAAGAGGGCCACAACAGATTCTCTATGACAACATACATTTTAAACTTTTCCTGCTGACGAAATATATCCTTTATCTCCACTTTGCTTTAGATATAATCCATTCAATGAGCATTTATTTTCTTTTAAGAAATTGCTACAGATTTTAAAAATAAACAAACCAACACAAAAAGAAAATATCAAGTATTTCTTCAGTTATTCTTGAGATTAACATTTTTCATTAGTATTTTGAAGGAAATATCTGTAAACATTTGTGGGTTGCCAATTATAAGTGTTATTCTCATTTCCTCAAGTGTTTTGACTTTTGAGATATAATATTTAGATAATAAATACTGTTTTATTTTCCTTAATTGAATACTGTTTATGTAACAGAAACATTTTATTTGGGGATTTAATTTAGATGAAACCATTTTTTTAAAGATGTTGAGATTTCCATGTAAACAAACTTGAAAGGATTTTTAATTTGCTATATTGTGTATAAATGCAATTATATAGCAGAAGTCTAGTTCTGCAGGTACAGAAGAGAAACATGATACTCCAAATATCATTTAAATAAAATAAGTTATTTTCATATTATAATAATTTAAAAATAATAGTATGAATATGTAAATACATGAAATAATAATATATTAGTTTTCACTGGCTGACCTCGCTGGGGAGTTACTATTTAACAGGTACAGAGTTTCAGTTCTGTAAGAGGAAAAGGGCATGGAGATGGATAGTGGCAATGTTTGCACAACATTCTGATATATTTCATTATGTATTCTGAATATCTTTCAGTATATATCTGAGTATATTCAGTAAGCTGAACTGTACTTTTAAAAAATTATTAAGATGGAAAATTCTTGCGTTACTTTACCAAAAAAAAAAAAAAATTGAGAGGAAAAGTCATGGGGAAAATGCAGTCATACAAAAGAAACAATGTCAAATTCAGAAAGGAAGCTTTCAAATGAAAAACACAATTATCAAAATACAAAAGTCAGTAGAGAGTGAAAAACCAATAGCCTCTAAAGAGAACTGGATTAGTAATATAAAGATGAGCACAGGAATTTTCTGGGAACTAACTGAAAATAAAGAGAAACAATAGAAGAGACATGTGTTATAAATCCTCGAGGCCCAATCTGCATATAATATGAATGCCATTAGGACTTTATGGGAGCAAAAATCTAGGAAATAAAAGTACATGCTCTGAAAAATAACTCTTGAGATGCAAATGATTCATCAAGTAACTGGGTAAAAATTTTTTAAAACAGACTTATATCTGGGCATTTCTCAGTACTGAGGAATTAATTAGGGGACACGGAGAAACCTAGATTACAAAAGAGGTAGGGGGATGGACACAAAGATGCCAAGAACAAGATACCACTGGGGGCAGGGTGTAGCTCAGTGGCAGGGCACATGCTTAGCATGTACGTGGTCCTGGGTTCAATCCCCCATCCCTCCGTATAAATAAATGAAAACTTAATTACCTGATATTTAAGAATACCTCTAACAGGATAAACCTTAAATTAGAATCTTTAGAAACCTGATGTTATATTTGAAGCATCAGATATTTGAGAATTTTAATTCTGAATAGATGTTAAATACTATATGTGCGTGTTTACTGTATTGGACTTGAAGAACAATGACACAGACTGTACTTTGGGTATAAAACTATAAAGATCTTCCTGAGCCTGGACATTCTGTCTTCTGTATATAATTTAGCACCAAACCCCATCCTGTCTCAACACCAGTCTAGCTCATCCATTTCGCAGTTTTTTTTTTTTTTTTTGACTAATTAGTGAGGGGAAAGCTATTGATATCTTCTTAATCTTATCATGGAGAATAATAAAATTCTTGAAAGGAAGAGTCCACAATGGATAACAGCAATTCTGTTCAGTTCCACATGACTCATAAGCACTAATAACTATAAATTGGAAACTCCCATCTTTGTTAATAATGTTTTAAATCAAGTCTGCCTCTGTCCCATGTCACACTATGATTGATAACTTCAACTGTCAAGTAGTTTAGGTTTAATATTTTAAGTAGCCAAACCATTCACAGATCAGTTCAATCTTAGTCATTGATTTTGTGATTCCAAGTTGAAGGGGAAACATTAGTCATCGTTTCTAAGATGGTTCTACACTTTTTCTCATTGACATATTTAATATTTGCATGATTTTTTAAGGAAAAAGGAAAAGTATTTTAGAAACTTGAAATACCTAATATTTTTTGATATATCAAGCCCTGAATTTTAGTATTCATTCTGTATCAGTTATTCTTTAATTAATTATGATCATATTATAATACTATGAGCCATTAAATCAATAGTAATTCTCTTAAATTGGTGTTTTACTTTAACATTTCTGTCAATAGTCACAACAAGTTCTTCTGACATTTACATATAAAATGTCATTCTTTGGTTCTTCTAAGCCTACTCATGTTGTTCTTGTTTGGGGGGAACTTATTTTATTTTATTTTAAATGGCTCTAACCTTTTATGTAAGTATTCTGAGTATAGCAGAACATGCTCACAGATACGGAGTTTTGTCCCGGCACTCACTCGGAGGCCTTGAAATTAGCATCTCCTGGCACAGAACAGTCTCTGTGTAGCTACACGTCATCCTAATTGACTTTCTTCTATAAAATAACTAATTTTTCTGGGATGCATGAATCCAAAAACGCCTAAATTGAAACTAATTATTGACAGATTTATAACTTCAGCATGATCACAGGAAGAGCCTGGGAAGGGGTGAACTCTGCTCGGAGTGTTCCGCGCCGTCTGCCTGGGTACGCAGCTCCCCACAGAAGCCAATCCAAACAGCAGCGAGGTGATGGTGCTGTCAGTTTGGGCAGGGAAACGTTAAAGCCAGGTTCAACACATGGAAACTTTCCACATAATGGAAGACAGTGGTACATTTGAAAATACTCGTATTAAGAAATTCTGCTCATTAAAGTAGACCATAAATCAAATGGGAGTAAAAGCCACACACTAATAAAAGATACTCCATTCCATGTACCTGACAAAAATTTAGTATTCCTGTTATATAAATATTGTCAGTAAGTCTATAACTGAAAAAAAAAAAATCACACGATCCAATGGGAGAATGGGCAAAAGACTTGAACGTTACGGGGAAGGAAACCAGAATTGTCAAGAAGCATCTGAAAAGCACTATCACCTTGTTAGTAATCAGGGAAACTCAAATTAGAACCACGTGAGACAATATTTCACCCTCACCTGATGGGCAAACGTCTCCCAACTGTTGAGCGTAAGGAAAGACGTGGAACGGTCGGCATCTTTGGTGATGCCGCTGGGACTCTAACTCATACAGCATCTTTGGAAAACAATTCGCCATTATGCAGTCAAGCTGAAGATGAACAAATCCTCTAAGTCAACAATTCCACTGCTTGGTGACACGGCGGTGCCCGTGCCCCCGAAGACACGCAAGGAGAACGCCCGTATCTACGCTGTCAACAAAAATGACGGCGATGGGAAGAGGGGACACGGAAAACCGGCCACGACACAGCGAGCAGGTGCACGTCACGAGTTGCAGCCGCAACCCCAGCTGCACCGCTCGCGCAGCGGCGGCTTCGCAGCACAACTCTAGGAACGCGGGAAGGCACGGAACGTTACGTTACGTTTCGTACGACTCAAATTATTTTAAGTTCCAAACAAGCAAAGGAAAACAATGTGTTTAGGGAGAGAAAATATAAAGAAAAAATTTTAAAATAATAAGCACAAAATTCACAGCACTGCTAATCTATGAATGTGAAGGGAAAGGAGACAGGACAGGAGAGAAAGCCAAGAGTTTCAAAACTAAAGGGCAGTGATGCCTGTGTTACTATTACTTAAATTCTTCTTAAATTCTTGCACTGTTATCTTTAGAAATTTTTCCCATTTTATTAGAATCTCTCTAACCGACATTTTATAAAACATTGTAAATTAAATGTACCCACAGATAAAAATGGCTATAATTAACATTTTTATTTGTTTATTTATATTTCAGAAAAATATCATAAAAAGATAGTTTTGTTCACAGACGTTTAGTGAGTATCAATTAGGGTGGCAAGTTAGTCATCCTGGCTGACTAGGTTTTTTGTCACCTGTTCTTTGTAATCTTTGAGAAAGTTTATTAATGTTCTATAAAATATAGACTGTTTAATTGTAAACCTCTGAAAAAAAGAATTAGTTTTCAGTTTTGAAGAAATTACCTCTTTGTTGCATGTTAATCTGTTAGAAATACCCTGTAATAAGATAGTTAATTTCTTGTTACTTAAAAAAAAAAACTTTAAAAAACAGTGCACTGTTTCCCAAAAAAAAAGAAATGAAGTAGGACAGAAAGCCTGCAGAGGTATTTAAAGTATTCCCTGTAAAGACTTCCGTATTGCAAAAATTCCTTTTTCCTTATTTTTATAAAGTCTAAGTATCAGGAGGTTGGTACGGCACTTCAACTATATTATGAAAATGGTCCTGTTGACATGTAAGCTAAGTGACTTTCTACAACATTACTTCTATAAGAAAAATGAATTCTAATTTCCAAATAAACTCATTCTAAATATACATTTTTGAATGCACTTTCACTGTGAGTTGATACTTGGAGAGGTTAATGTGAATTAAATGCACTTTTTTCAAAACATAGCTTTGTTGGCTATTCAACTTTATTCAGGGGTTTTGTCTTACAGCAGGGACAAGAAGATAGTCATATCTTTTTACCACCATCTGGTGGCAGAGCATTTACTTCCTAGAAGGAGACGTCCCAGAGGAAGAGACATGGAAAATTCAGGGTGACCGTGACAGCGGCGATTTCGTGACAGTCTGCTTCATTTTCTTTGAAAGAAGGAATTCTCCAAATATCAGGCATATGCACATTCAGAAATGGAAATTGGGGCTTCGTCATGTTTCTGATTTAGGTTCTTTTTTTTTTCTTTTAGCACGGAGAATAGACATCAGAGCACCAAAAATGCATTCCTTTGTATTTATTTTACATTCACCATCTATTATACCTCAAACTCTAACATTTAAAGGAACGTTTTTAAAAAATGGAAATGTTCTTCTGAGCAGATAAAAACTATTTCTACTGTCTACTTGGCTTTGGAATTTTTCTGGTGGTTTATTTAAAAAACATTTTGTGTCATGGAGCCGTGTTAATCCAGAGCTTCCACCCCAGTAACGTTGCTGGAAGCATTAGGAGGGAAGAAAATAAACACAATCAGCTGATGAGTTACAATTAAATTTCGAGTGTATTTTAAGAATGAAACAAAGAAAGCAGTTTTAAATGCAATTTTTTTCTCTATAAAATATGATGATGCTCTTATGTTGGCTTCTAATTTTGGTGGCCGACATTTGCTCATCATTTTCAAATGCTAACATCTTGGTTCTCCTCTACTAACCTTGTTTTATCTCATTATTTTATGATAAATAGAGCAGATTCACCCAGATTTGGTTTGGGTTGGTTTTCATTTGGGGAACTCCATCTGCAATGGGAGTCGTCTTCGCTCTATGGTTGCAGTGACATCATTTTCCAGTTCGAGAAGCGCTCTGCTCCAGAACTCCTTGGATGCCTCCCCTTCTTGGATGGCTGCCTCTTTCTTTATCAAAGATGAAGTACAAGTTGCTACAGTGATGTCGCAGCCATACGCAACGTGGAGAGCCCCTCACTGGATGCACTGGGGAAGCCTTCCCCTGCTCCTTGTGTAGCGTCCAGCACTGTCCTGGGAGTCAGGTGACACGGAGGTGACAAAAGCTGGAGCAAAACATTGGAACCCGAAAACACTGGCGGGTCTCGAAAGCCTTCTAGGAGTGACACCAAATTAACGACGTAATGGATGCTGTGATTTGCTAATGACTCCTTGCTGAGATAGACACTTTGAGGTGAAGCTCAAACAGCTATTTTCAAAGTGGAATTTTATTAAACAGACATAGTTGGAATTATGCTAACATTATAATTATTCTACCAGCTAATTCATTTTCAAATATAAATACAAGATAGTCATCTGTCAGAATCATATTCACATATTACAGGACCCAGCAGGTTCCACAGACAAACGTGCACTTTAATAAGGAAAAAGTGCTGTGAAAGTAAAATAACTTTCATGGTGCCACCAGTAAATGCATTACAGACTCAGCTGAAAAGGAGAATTGTCACAGGAAACTCATTACATAGACAAGAGGAAAGGACTTGGCATAATAACAGTATGAATTTGGAAGAAAAGTGAAATCATAAGGCACGGTTATTGCCTTATTCTGTATTACAGGCAATGCCTCAGCAGACTAAGACCTGTCTGATGGCATTTTCCACATGCCTTCCTGCCTTGATGAAATACATTTAGGTATTACTTAACTAGCATATATAATTTTAATTATATTATGGGGATAAGTTGGCAAAACAGTATATAGATATTGGCATAGTTTTTTCTAATGTTATTCAGATGTTTGCTTTTATTCTCTTGATCAATTCCAATACTTGTAATCTTCATATTTTGCATGATTTCTAAAGTTAGTATCAGTAGTAACTGAATACAGCATTCTGTCTATAATATGGTTCATGACTACATATCTACACATACATAAAATACTTAGAGTTAACTATATTTAAATAAATTGTATTTTAATCTTGTATCATATATGCATAGGTACAAATATATGTGTTTGTGAGCACGTGGATACATCAATTTATCTGACAAAGTGTTTGTGTATCTAATACATGACAAGGGCACCTGAGAAGCCAGTGGTAAATAAGACAAAGTTTCTCTCCTTAAATAATTTGCATTTTACTGTAAGTAAGTTATTAATCTAGGTAATCTGGAAGGAAATATTAAAGACTTTGTGGGCAAATCGTGAACCACCACAATCACCAAGTCCCCATGGCAACCAAAGTTTTAAAGCACATCACCTCACTGGTGTTCAGCTTCCTCTTTATCTTTGGTCCCTAGATACCTCCTCTTTTTCTTATAAGCTTAGTCATATATTCACAGAATTAAAACATTAAATACTCCTCTAGCATTTCTTGGAAGTTTTAAGGAGGCCACTTTGTTTTGTTTTGCTTTTTATTTTTGTTTTACTCTAACAATGTATTATTTCCAGAAACAATATTGTAGTATTTGCTGTTATACTTCACAAGATTTTCCAAATACATTTTTGAAAACATATCCTTCAAATTTTATATGACACTAAGAATAAAAGGAATTCGTGTCAGAATTGTCCTAAATTAAGATAGAACTTCTATTTGAATATCATTGATATTCAATATAATGCCTATCTGTATCTCAAAACTGAGATGTTCACAAAAATCTGTAATTTTTATTTTGTTCCAAAAAACTAGTAAAGAAAAATTTTTTGCTTAGTAGAATTTCTGTTGATTTAAATGTCACGTGAACAGGTTTTACCCAATAGCCTAATAGTAACAATGTGTATACAATTTATTCTCTTAACATTTGTGTATAATGATAAAACATATAGTGCTGTTAAGAAATTCATATTGAGAATTTAAGCTTTTGCAAATGGTTCAGTACTTAGTAGCTTCTAAAGGTAACTATCAACATTCAATAATCTTTAAGTAAAAAATACCAAACTTCAGATTAAGAAATAATCAAAATCTGTGACTCATCATTTCTTAATAATTAATCATATTGTTTTAAAATGAAAATGTGTTGCAAATGTCATTTTAATTTTTATGTTAGAATAGGTTATGAAACATGATAGCCATTATTTTGTACTCTAAACTTCTGTCTAACTCTAGTGGCTATTGAGTGATTGAAATGTGGCTAGAACAACAGGAATTTATATTTTAATTTTATTTAAACTTTAAACTTTTTAAATGACATTTGTTTAAATGTTTGGAAAACATTTAAGTATGTTTGGAAACAATTAGGTATATAAATCAACAAATTTGACTATAAACTTTATGAAATCGAAATAGAGAAAAATGTTAAAATAAATTAAAAATAGAGATGAAGTCTTTCCAATGAATATTTAGCATGTATGCAGTAAATGTAAAATGCACACCAGATTTTACAAACTTAATATGAAAAGAGGTAAAATATCTCATTAATCTATTATTTTAATTAATTTTTAAATGATAGTATTTTTATCGATTGGACTTTAAAATATATTATTAAAATTAATTTCACTTGTTTCTTTTTACTGGTTCAAGGGAAAATTAGAACTACGTATGCGACCCATGTTTTATTTTCATCAGAGAGCTACTTTAGGTTATAATTTAGAAATTAAAGAGCAGTGTTTGACAAGTTCCCCTATTCTGTAGGTATCCAAGTATAATTCTTAGTGTTATTATGATGTTTTACATTAAAACAGAATAGAACCTGGAGTCCAAAGACGGAGGTATTTCCTTCTTGCTTCTCCTGGAATGACTTCACTTAAAAAGTTTAATCTTTGCTTTTTTTCAAATTGAACATTGTGCTCTTTTGTTTCACATGAAAGGCTTACTCTGGTAACGAGACATCTATTCTAGTTTAGCTTATTTTCAGGCTACTATTTTTAGCCCCTTTCTTTAAGCCCGCTACATTACAATAGCTGCTGTTTTATTCTTTCCTCCTGCATGAGCGAGGTTACTTAGCCATGGCTGACACATTTGAGGAGTGGCATTAAACACTGATCCCACGATAAATATCTGAACAGTTAAATGCTTTAGACCTGTTCTGTGGTTTGGGACAACTTATCTTGTTTGTTTGTAAATTCCAATTTAACTTTTGTTATCAACGTGGGAAATGACAACATTCAGCCATGATTATAAAATATTTAGAAGATAAATGGAGTTGAATAAATGTTACATATTATCATTAGACCCTGTGACTGAGCATTCAGGATCTAAGATTCAGGCAATTTTTCATAAGAGCTGTAACAATGATAAACTTTAACTTAATCTACTTTAACATAATACGTTTCAACTCAGTGTTTTCAAGGCACTGTCTCTCTTTCTGTCTTTTTGTCTTACATCTTTTCTACCCTGCAGAGCATTCATTATTTTTTACATAAAGGTGAAGACATGATTCTTGCCTTCCAAGAACTTAGCTTGGTTGATGAAACAGTTTAGTTATACAGGGCCAGAAAATGATGCAAACCTTGGACTTGAGGGAAGAGCCAAGTTGGAAAATAAATTTATGAATTGTGTTCATAAGAAATGAGGAAGGAAATGTAAAAAAAAAAAGTGATCAGAAAGTAAAGAAGAATGGTAATGAACTGACTGCGTAAGATGGAGGAATGTATCAACAACAATCTAGTCTGAACCAGGATCCTTGTGGGAAGATTGGTCTCACTGAGAGAAATGAAGGGAAAGGGGGCCCTCACACATCTGGTGAAACGTGTGAATTTGACTTGGGAAATGTTTGAGGTGGAATACCCTGGCAGACAACTTAACTATGAAATTGATTTTTCTAGAATTGAACTAAGGAGAGGTATCTGGTCTCAGGCAGAATTCCATGGGGATCTCTGTTATTACTTGTAGGAATAAGACTAGGGTCTCCTAGAGGTGATAGACTTGCTTTTTTTCTAGAAACAAACCTCTCGCCTCTGGCTCTGCAAGTTTGGAAACTAAATTGTTATTAGCCTCATGTGACCAAATCCAAGAGACCAAGGAGGCCAATATGTCATTTATAACAAGAATATCTGACACCAACTTTTTCCTTAAGGGAAAAAAAGAAAGAAAGAAAAACTATCATGAACTTAATAAACAGGAATTCGAGACAAGAGAAAATGGGTAATTCAAATGATGAATGAAAATAAGCATAATCTGGCACATCTACTCCGAATTGGCGAAAAAATATTGTAAGGGCAGAGTCGAGTTTTCTGGTCTTAGTACTGAGGATGAAAAACAAGACCAGATTTGGTTTTGTATCCAGTCTGTTGAACACAAATTTGTTTGGAATTTGGGGTGTTCTTAATTGAATGGCTTTTCTTGTCAGGTAGAAAGTGTTAACGTTCACTTAGCGGTGAAACGGCTTGATTCTCTTTTCGATAGCCGTAAAGAATGTTTCTATTTCTACCTTTCAGAAATGTGCTTCGCAACTCCATTGTTTCTTAACCTAGATAAAATTTACTTTTAGCTACTATTTTTAATAATATTGAGCAAATACATTTCATTCTTTATGAATCCTTAGTTTCCATCTAAACGTGCAACCCTGTGGGTTTTACAGTTTTGATGTCCTTCTCTTGAAAAGCTGTTTCTATTCTTGAGTTCTTGCTTTTTATTCATGTCTCAGGCAGCTGTAAACCATACTTTCAAGCAAGTACTTGCACAGAACTGTGGAGCTGAGAAGTCTTTCTGACCCTGAGATTACGAACATCAACGTGGCCGGGTACAGTGTGGGTGCAAAACATGATAATGGTTCAGAGTCACACAATGTAGTGGCTTCAAACACAGACCCTGGGGCTGAGAGATAGGATTTGAAACCCAACTCAGCTATTACTAGATAGCTTTGTGACTTGGAAAAACTATTTAGCCCTGTGCTTCAATTTCCCCAGTGGTGAAATGATTCAATCATAGTTCAAACTTCATAAATTTTCTTGTGAAGATTACATGAATCGAGCCCCTACAGGTACAGTCAAGGCGTAGCACGTTCTCAGTAAACGTTAGCTTTTGATTCCACAGGACTTTAAAATCATAACCATTATGCGCAGGGCTGGTATTGCTTTGTTGGCTTCTGTCAACTGTCTTCTAGCAGTTGGCCTTAAGGAGCAAAAGAGTCACTCTTTACAGTCCACACACACACACACACACGCACATGCGTGCGCGCGCACACGCAGGCACACACGCACGCACGCACTTTTCCTTTGTATATCTTTAAAAGTTTGGGGCATGTTTAATTGTTTTCCTTTGCAATCATTTTCACCCAGTACCTGGGAATCCTTTTGACTCTGATAGTGCCCCTAGTATGATGAGGCAGCATTCTAGACTGTTTATTCCTCACTATGGACTACAATATGGATTATTTCCCTTAATCCTTACAATCCCCTCATGGCTGACAGTCGCTATTTTCCAGAAGAGAAAGTTAGGGCTTAGAGGAGTTTAGTAACTTGCCCAAGCACATACACAAGAAAATAACAGAACTGAAATGTGACTGTGAGCCTATGTGACGTTGAAACCCGAACTCCCATCCACGGTGACAGACTCGCTCTCAGGAAGGCATGTATGCATTTGGGGTTCCTTCTTCTCCTGTTCTGCTGGTGATCTGGTATCCACCTATCCAACTACTTGTCTGTCTATCTGTCTGTCTGTCTGTCTGTCTGTCTATCTATTTATCTATCTATCTATCTATCTATCTATCTATCTATCTATCTATCTATCTATCTGTCTGTCTTCGATTTCTGCTTCATCTCATTCTGGTTTTCTCTAATATCTTCTTTCTATTGCATGACATTGTCTTCTTACATATTGATTTTTTTCTGTTTTTTTTTTATTGAGTTATAGTCAGTTTACAATGCTGTGTCAATTTCTGGTGTACATATATTGATTTTAAAATCAATGGATCTCTTTAATTTCACCTCTATTATGAGAATAATAGAAAGGTCTACCTCCAGATTATCATGGTACTACTTGAGTATTCGCAATGTGATGATGGTTATTACTCTGTAACATAAATTTTGAAGGCAGAGAAATGAATCTAGAATCCTCTAAATATATGGGATCTATGTTTTCATCCCCAGTTTTTCTTTTAGTTTTTATTGCTGTGAAATATAAAAATAAGCACTATAATTTTATTATTTTTTTACCTATGTAAATATATTCTTACAAAGATTTTGGTCATTTATATTTCATTTAATGCTACCTTCTCACTGCATACTTATCTATCCATTTAATTGATTTCAACTTTTACTCTCAGTGGTTTTCTAACATCCCATTCTTGATTAATTTGATCTAGTATTTATTGAACTGATCTTTGAGTAATGATTTTCAAGTTGGTTACAAGGTTTGAACATTTTTATATGTGAAAAATATTTTCAGTAATTTCACTTTAGCTACATTTCTTATTCTTGAGCCAGAAACTTTTTCACTTTTAAACTGTTTATATTTTTTGAAGGTGAGAAATCTGAGATTGATCTTGGTTTTGTGCCTTGATACTGAATTGTGCCCTTTTTTAAACCCATTTTTGAGGCTTGACTTTTTTCCTTTTGTAGCTTAAATTCAGAGACGCTATCAATTTTATTAAAGCAGTAAAACTTTTAATCAATTTACCTTTGAATTTACTTTAATTCCTTCAAGCCCTAGATTCAAAGTTTACAGTGAGAAAAGGAAATGTTTTTTCTAGCACTTGACTGTTGCTTCCTGTCCCTCGTTTGTCTGGTTTTCTGAAGTCCAACACTTACTTACGTTGTTTTGTACATAACGTCTACTTCTGCATCATCGATTTCTGCCGTGTTCACGCTCATCTTTTCATGTCTTCTGGTTTACCTGCATTTCCAGGATGCTTCTCAATTCTGTCTTGTGTATCACTGATAAAAATGTCTGTATGTCCGAGACTACACCGAAGTCAGAGGGTCAAGAGAACATAGCTGATTAGTTGATTATTCAGAAACCAACCCCAACCCACTACCCAGCACAATGCATCCTCTTTCATGCTTTATTTTCCTTTAGAGTAATTATCACCTTCAAATATCTTACATAGTTTAAAAGTTTTGCTTGTTTTCACCCTTGCTTAAAAATCCAGGTTAATAAGAATCGGAATTTCTGCCTGTTTTACTCTCTGCTGTTCCCTAAGCAGCTAGAATAGTGTCAGAAACGTACATAACGGTTGTTTCAAATACATTATTCCCTCATGTCTGTTCTGATTTAAGAATGTCAGGGTATTCCATATTTTATTTTTTAAGTAGATTTCACTTCTTAAAGTCTTTAATGTGCAGAAAATTGAGATGCAGTACAGAGTTTCCATGTAACCCACGTTGGATTTCCTTATTAGTAACATCTTACATGAGTGTGGTCATTGGTTGCAACCACTGATCCAATGTTGATACATTATTTTAAACAAAACTTTGTAGTATATTCAGTTTTCCTAAGTTTTTTTCTAATGTCCATTTCCTGTTCCAGCAAGCATACATGGGTTACAGCATCAGACTTGCTAACCCATACTCTCATAGGATATAAATTTAGGATATAATTTTTTCAACCAGAATACAGTGCTTATGTACAGGTCCTTTGTCTTCAGCCTTACGGACTCCAATCACCTCCAGACTTACTGAGGTCAGCACCTTTCTCCCCACCTTCTTTGATGTGGTTGTTTCATAAATTCGTACTACAGTTATATTATGTTTGTAATAATATGTGTAATATAACCTGAAAGTTCACATATGTGTGTGTGTGTGTGTGTGTATTTGTTAAAAAGGAGACTGAAAATAGTATTTCTTTAACTGTGGACCCCAAGCCAAAATTTTTTTCAGCTTTTGAAATGTCTCCAACACGTGGCCATAACAAGAGGAGCCGATTAAGGAAACTGAATCATTTCGATCAAATGAGGACAAAGCGATCAATGAGCTAGAATAAGTCATCACCACAAATTCCCACGTGGGGTAGATTGACAAGGGCGTAATCACGGAGGGGTTTAAGACATTCTACAACAGATGAGCAGCAGTCTGATCCAGTTTTCATCACGTGTACCGATGGGCTGCTACAGCATAGCTGCAATACAGATTTTAATCAAATTTGATTACATACAAGTGATTTTATCTGAATCAAGATGTATAAAATTAATCTGCCAAGTAAATAAAATTGAAGTAAAATCTAGAAGGAGAAAGATTCAATCTCACAGCATCTCTTCTCATTTTGGGTGATTATTGAGAGGAGGGAAAAAGAAAATGATGTAAAAGGTAACTGTGCACAGCTCCTGCCATCTGGCCTCTCCCACGGGCAGCAGTCAGGGTCCTTCAAGCAGAAGGTAAATCAGGAACGATTTCTGAGATTTCAAAGGGTGCACAGCACTAGAGATAACCAAACAGCAACCAAACTTCTGTAACATGTCAGTGTTTATTCTATTTGGAGGACGTTCAGAGCAGTTTCTGCAAGTTGATAAGCTACATTCTTGGTGTTATTAGAATGCAAAACTATTCTCTTCTGATTGCATTTGCAACCAAAAATGCTGAAGTCTGTCTACTTCTGAGACTGGTGGGAGAGAAAATAGATTTTGTGGCCCCAAATCCAAAGCCTGGGTTATTGTAACACCACACTAAGTGCACATTCCATTTTTTATGTAAAATGTCTCAGAGTCCTATGTATATTTTCCTCTCCATTTCCTAAAATCTATAGAATGGGAATTAGTAAGTTAATCTTGAATTAGTTGAACTACTTTTCAGAATAGGTGTAAGGCTGTAAATACAGTCGTGTTCACTGCCCAGATTTTGAGTGAGAAGGTTTTAAAATTTCATATTTTGAACATTTAGAAAATTTCTGACCCCAACTATACCCATATCATACCAGTTCCTATTCTTTAGATCAAAACGTGATTCATTACCTATTTTGATTACAAGATTGTCATCAAGGGCCTGTCTTAGAAGCAGTCAACTTCACTGAGCCAGTCTCGTTGACACTCCCATTTTGAGTGCATTAAGGCCTCCCATTTCCACACGTGGAACCCTCGCAACTTCCAGGAGTATTTCTAGAATGTTGCACACCTCTGCTTTTAAAAGATGAATTACCAGCTTACTAACGGCCACTGTGTCTGCCCTCCTACCTGTTTATGCCAACTGTACTGACTATTTCAATTTGAGCACGGAGTGAGAAAATAGAAGTGCACAGAATTGGTTCTATGAAAAATAAACTGGTCTAGAAAATCTTAATGAAATTAAATTGGTGATTATGTTGCTAAATTTACTGTGAAGAAATTCAGGTATTCAGACTGTTTCGTGAAGGTCCTCAAGTTCTCCGTCCTCTCAGAATTAGCTGAAAGCGGAAATTGCTGCTGGCACACTTTATGCAAAAGAAAAAACCAGTCTAGAACTTGTCTTTACTCATTAGGACAAAACTTCCAAAATTTCAACTTGCTAACTCCTATTTTTCTGAAAATAACTTGACTTGATGTGCAGTATTACTAATTTATTTATATACCTGTTAGTTTCAACAGTATTATTGATTATCTACTATGTTCTAAGAACGCGTCTAAGTACTAGAAAAATCAAAAATAAGTAAAAAATTTTCAGATATCAAATAGCTCCAAGCGTAGGTGCAGACGTACACAATGTCGTATACTGTTGATTCTTCAGGAGAAAATGAGTAATGACTTTGGGGGAAATAAGAGTACTTTGGGGAACAAACTCCCTTTGTTCTTTTTCTTGGCTTAAAACCATGGGGAGATAAGTCATCAGTATGTTTTAAGTCATTGGTAAATTAACATTTAGCAAATTAGTATTTAGTAACATTTCATGGTTTAGGCGTAATTCAAGGAATCACTGATTTGGGGGGAGGTATAATTGAGATATTACGTGTGATTCATCCGTAACTGTTACTAAAATTGATAGTGCCTAATCTCTGTACACACAGACTCAATATTTATCACACCAACTGGGATAAATAATGATTACATAATGATGACACAAGCATTTTGATTTCTAAAAATAACATGTAAGCAAAAAAAAAAAAAGATCTGATCTTAGTATGGGGATATTTTTAGGATTAATGAGACATATCCTTAGACGTGGCTTATACAACAACCCTGAGCAACACAACATTAACAAAGCTGTCAGTGTTATTCTCCACCAGGATATTTGATTCAACCTGGAAAAGATTCAGTTATGCAGTTGGCTCTCACTTAGACGTGGGAGCACTTCTTACTGAGCACTGCATCAAAGGATGAGATGGACTCCAAATGTTTCCCTGAAGGGCCTGGAGAGGAGCCAAAAATACACACTCCATCCTAAATGCAAAGCAAAAGTCACCACATAAAGAAATTTCCAAAAAAAGAAAGAGTGAGAGAAATAAAGCATGCAGACAAGAACAGTCCATCAAGGAAGCTATGATAGAGGATCCTGATGGCTTCTCCCCTGCGCATAGCTGTCATGCTTGCCCTTCTGCCCCAGGGTCAGCCACATACCCCGGGGCCTTGGGGAGGGTTGTGAGGCAGTGCCCCAAGGGCGCAAGACACAAATTCTTGGCTATTTTTGTGTTTTTGCATTCCAAAAGTTAAGACTCAGATATAAGGTGTAAAGGTTTGGGGGAACACACCAAAGCCGAGAAGGACGCAAATGCACTTAAGATAAACTCTTATTATAGGTTACTAGAAAGGAAGGGCCAACAAGTTGATTGGGTGAGTTGAACCCTAACATCCACATGATCAGATATTAGTTCAAGCAGCTGACTCCCCAGTGACCACTTGTCCCCATCTAATAGTCACTTTCCAGCTCTCCTCTGTTCTTATTCCCACAGCTGGGACGTTATGCACAAACCTGGGAGGACAGTAAGACCCGGAAGTGACTGAAGGGATCCTGAGTTGGCTGAGATGACCTAGAAACTTCCCTATCATTTAGGAGCTGTTTTAACCTAAAACAGGTTCACTGGTGCTTTCAGGCTCTGGAGTACCACAAGTCATTTTAAAATTGCCATACGTTCCTTCCAATTCTCACACCCTGCTCTTCCCAAACTCATGTCCTATATTGTGTCCTGTCTTCACACGAGACCAGGCAAGGTTGGGACCTGAACTCATCTGGTGATAGGACAACCCACAGGATCAAGGTTCGCATTTGGTTATCTACCTACCATCCGACCTGTGTTCTAGAATCAACAGTTTGTTTAATGTGAACGTCCAAACACTGTCCTTGTTGTTTACTCTGTGTGCCTTGGGCAAAGACTTGCTGCTCTTTCTTTAAGTTTGTCCATCACAGTCAGAACCAACCAGTGAAGAAACTTTGTAATCTGGCGATGAGGGCTTGGACTAAGGCAGTGCCATGGGGATGGAAAAGAAGACAGATGAAAAATGATTTGGGAGCTAAAACCTGCTAAAGATGTGGATAATTTTAAGTTGACTGTGCACCATAGACGTTGCCCAGGATGATTCCAAGATTTCTGGCTAGAGTCACCGGTCTTGCCAGCAATTTAGGTGCTACAAAACTAAGTAAGGCTCTGGATGATAGGATATAAAAATGATTTCAGTTTTGGAAATGTTGAGATAGGGTCCCTGTGGGATACACAGACAGAAACTTGACTTGTACTGATAAATAGGTAGGTAGACAGATAGATAGATAGATAGATAGATAGATAGATAGATAGATAGATAGACAGACAGACAGACAGACAGACAGATAGATAGATAGATAGACGTGGATTTTAGGGGAACTATTATTTAGAGATGGAGACTTGGAATTAGCATAAAACTAGAAATTAGGCCACTGTAATGAGAGGATGAATCAGTCTGTAAAGTTGTGATGTTATCAGTCGAGCAGTGATTATTATTCCTTAGATTCTTAGCAGGTAAATTCATCTCAGATTCCCTTGTCGGTCATACCATTGCTCCAATGTTCCAATCGCAGTGATGCATACATCATTCAGCACAGTTTAAATGTGCTGTTGTACCTTGCAAGAATGGGCAAGGTACTATGTAACAGTGAGATGCGATGTGAGACTATTGATAACTTGTCAATTCTCTGCCATTGGGTATCTTAGACATTTGGGGCTGCTTAACAAAATACCGCAGACTGGGGGACTTATAAAGAACAGACATTCATTCCTCACAGTTCTGGAGGCTGGAAGGCCCAGGTCAGGATGCCAGTGCAGTCAGATGAGCGCCCTGGTCTTGCCCTCACATGGTGGAAGGAAGAGAGGGAGCTCCCTGAAGCCTCTTCTAAGGGCACCAATCCCATTTGCGGGGCTCCATCCTCCTGACCTAATCACCTCCTAATACCATCTCCCTGGGAGGCTACGGTTCCAACATATGAGTGTGGAGTGGACTCAAACATTCAAACCATCTGAGTAACTGACACTTGATTCTATATCTTTTAGTGTAATAATTTAGCAAAATGCAGAATTCTGCAAAGACTTGGGGATAAAACAAAACCCTAGGGCTTTGTGCACAGGCCGACACACTCACAGGTTTGCTGCTCCGTCAGATATAATTAAAGAGCTGACATACGTGGCCTGCATGATACTTCCTGTTATTAAAACATTTACATTTGGTTTGCTGTGTGACACTGTAATAACCATGAAGGCATTTTTTTACTTATCATTTCAATTCTGATAAAACATTGCATTTGTTTTTCCCAAAGTAGTTATCCATAATAAACGTTAGGGGTTTTGTTTGGTTTTATTATCAAAGCAATATGGAATCAAAAGCATTCATTTTGTTAATGCAAGTCAGACATTTGCATGCATGATTCCTGAGAGCATAGCTTAATATGACCATTCATTCAACACAATGGGAGGGAGAGAAATAAAGTGCCAGATGGATAAATAAGCAGGAACAAATTAAATCTACAATAATTTGACAATGTTTGAAGCAAGAGGGAAGAAAAATACATTTTTGCCATATCATAGCTCAAAAAGTTATTCAGTTTTTTATGGTATGTTGAGCCAGTGTTCACAACCACTGAAATTTAAATTTATCCTCTGTAACAAAATACATTTGTCATGATGACAAAACATGAACCAAAATAAAGCCCTGCAAGGAACAGTAAGAAGAAGGAACAGTAAGAAGAAGAGTGTTAAAATTAACATCTAAACTGGATTAAATATCTAATTTGTGCCAGGCGCAATGCTAAGTGATTTACATGCATCATCTCATTTAATTCTAATGACAACTTTCAGGCTAAGTATGAATGCTATTCTCATTTTAAGGATAAGGTCGTAAGACTCAGAGAGGTTGATTAACTCGGCCGAGGACAAACAGCTGTTACGTGGTGGAATCAGGATTCAAACTACATCTGTGTGACTCCAGAGTCCCAGGTCTCTAATCACCACTTGTCAAAACGTATGGAAAAATGTTTTTTCTTTCTTTCTTTTAAAGATCATGTCTTTAACATAAAACATCATTGAAGCTTCACAGGAGGAGTAGAATGTTAACACTGACTTGTAAAAATATTGAGGACCTCAACTCTTCCATCGACTGGTACCTGACTTTGCGGGCAGAGACAGGTGGTGTGGTGACTTCTGTATAAGTTTATCCCTGTTTATTTATTCATTGTGTTAAATAGTCACTCACCATATATTTATTCAATGTTTGCTGTGAAGCAAGCATTTGTTCTTAATGAATTTGTTAAAACTGCCTTTGAATAACACTTGAAAATTCTGAAGAATCCCCTGATAGGTCTAAACGCTGATAATTTGGTTTTATCATCACAGGCAAAATATGTCCTTAATAGGCAATTAGGCTGGGTATTTAATTATTGTCTCAAAAAAAAATGGCTTCGTGTGAATTATTCTAAAACTAAAATCATTATCTTTAGCTGAAAATTAACGAAATGTAATTGGTTTCTATCAAATAATCCCATACAGCATGTTAATTTGTTTAGGTAGCTGTGGGGGACACTTTGTTCCTAATGCATGCTGGCAGGTTAGCCAGGAAACTGTGTTCATCTCTATTAGATGCTTCATGGGAAAATTACTGAGGATTTTGACATCTGTTATGATAATTTTCTAGGCTCAAGACGATTCTGCCATAAAGGTTAAAAAAAAAACAAGAAACTTCGGACATTCAAGCAAGCAGCAGTTTTCACATTGGAACACACTCAAATTGATTCCCAAGCAAACATAAGCAAAATGTTTCCCCTCGAGCAACACTGATGTAAACAGTGAGTTTTTCTGCCTTGTGGCATTCTTGAGACAAAAATGAAGAAATATAAACAAATGGACCTCCGCTATTTTTTATTTTAAATTTCCTTTATGTTTTTCTTTACATGAAAGACGCAAGTCACTTAAAAGGAATGTACCTTCTAACTATGCTGGCCTAGAAGAGAAAGGGGCAGGAAAGGATTATATCATTAATTTCCTCAAAGATATTAAATATTTATTCTGCAGGGCAAGCAGGACCTACTGATCTTCATGTGGCAAAATACTTCACACCTATTTTGAAGTATTTATCATATTTGTAATATATTTAAAGGCAAGACTCACACTGTGTGTTCTGGAAGCGTAGAAGTCTGAAAGATACCAGCTTAGCCTGCCTAACTTACTAGAAATACGTGATCTAGTTTTATTTGGGGAAAAATTTTTCTTTTATGAGAAAACTAGTTGAAAGCACTCGAACTAATTCATGGGAATCACGTTCACAACCATTTTTTCTTGTGGGAACAGAAAACCCGCGAGGTCACTGCAGCCTCAGCGGCCGAGCATTGATTAACGTCTGCATTATGCTTGGAAGTTTGATTCAGGATTTGCCTCTGAAGACTCTTGCTATTTTTCTTAGTACGGTGCAGGAGTAGTTTTTTCCTTTGTGTAAGTGAAGATGCAGGACTGTATTTGAGTATCAACTATTTTTGTGGCATTGATTGAGGGCTCCTTGTTACAGGAGACACTGGAAGCTGCAAAAGGTGGCATGCATTACCAAATTAGTCTACATGTTCAACAAAAGCACTATCAAAATTTCAAATGGACTTTGTTGCAGACATTAATAAAACTGATCTATAAATTCAAAAGGAAATACAAGAGATACAGAATAGACAAAAGAATCTTGCCAAAAAGGACAAAATTGGAGAACATACACTACCACCCTATCAAAACTTCACACAAAGTAATCAAGTCTATGTGAATATATTGACCAATGGAATAGACTTAAGATTCCAGAAATGCACCCTTACATTTGTGGTCAACTGATTTTTAACACAGGTGCCAAGAAAATGCAAGGTGGGAAAGTCTTAGCAATATGGGCCACTGGGGACTTTGATACGATCTCTTTTATTTGAGTGGGAAAGACATAAATATGATCGATGTGGGTTTGACAGAAGGAAAGCAAATACAAAGCAAACACAAAGCGAAGCAAATACTTTTGGAGACAGCAAACACAAAGGGCTGTTCTGAAGCATTTTTCCATAAAGAGAAAGACAACTAGGGCCATACTAGAAAAAGACAGGGTCCAAATATATGAGGGTTTTTTTTTTTTTTTTTTTTTTTTTTGAGATGGGAGAAACATGTTTTTAGAGGGCTCCATTAGAAGGGAAAAAATGGAAGTAGGAGAGGCAGAGCCGTGTCCCTGGAGTGGCTCCCTGTGCAGGTTAGAAGACCTGGCGTCAGAGCTCAGCAGGGACCAGCATGGGAGAGGAGCTCCCACAGAACTTGAGGGGGCGGCCTGTGGGGATGCCCCTCTGATTACTTCCTTTTCTCAGGGCAGTAGAAAGCTGGATCCTAGGTGGCTGAGAGTGAGGTTGGGAGAAGCTACTGAATGTTTCATTAGAGAAGAAAAGCAAAGAAAGGGAGGGACGATGTCATAGGCCTACAGCAATGGTTACAAGCCTGCAGTAAGTACTCGCTACAGTTTATATAATTACAAATACCCAGCCCCAAATAAAGAATTAACATGATTTCCCAACTTCCTCATTTGTTACCAGTGAGTGACACATGTAGAGAAGCAAAAAGCATTGGGATATTTCAAAGGGGGAGGGTATAGCATACATGAGGTCCTGAGTTCAATCCCTAGTACAGCCATTAAAAAAAAAAGTTCAAAAATTAATTTTAAAAAAGCTTTAGGATATTTGAAATGAGGATATTCCATGATACTGGATTGTTTTTTTTTCATTAATATTTCCATCCTGGTGGTCAAGAAATTCATGAAGAGAACATGGACTCTGTGTAATAGAATGTTTCTAGGTTTTTCTGAGGGATGGTCATGTTTTCCCTCTTTCAGCAAAACTAAACTAGCAAATCCGACTACCTGTGTGACTGAGAAATGAAGGAAAGAGGCTCGCTTAGGGGATGACGGCTATTTCTTTCACCATCCTGAAGTCTCCTGGTCCCTTTTGCTTCTCAGGATACAATCTTTCTTACCCAAATGCATTGGAACAAGCCACTTGGCCTTTTAAAATGTGTCTGGAGCCTCCCTGTTGGATACCAGTACATCTAAGGTTTGCCCTAGAATTTCAAAGGATTTCCCCTTAAATTTACCCACCCACGTCATTTAATTTCCTGCACCACGCAGGTATTTCAGTTTGGAAAACATTGTCTGACACTATTATCTTATTCTCATATTTAAGCCTAACCAAAAAATAACCCCTCCTTTCGGGATGTTCTTTTATCTAACTCAGGATGCTTACCTTCTCTTTGCCTTCAAAGTTTAGATTGAAGAAAAGAAAGAACTTAAGGAAGGTTTTTCGTTACCGGCACCATGCGATTGTGGTCTACCTATTATTCCTTTCACCGGTCTTCACTTTTACTTATCTTGTAGATGCTAAAACGTATTTTAAGAAATATACATAACCTTTCATTCTCTGCGTTTTGTCCATTGTATCTCAAGGTTATAAGCCTTTAAAATTAGCCTCTAAAATTTCTGATTTTTCAATCACTACTTTGTCTCACTGTCTCATTGTCTCCACTGTATCTGCATCCTTGAGATATGCAGCCATGTGGTTACATAATAACTAAATATTAAAGAAATTGTGAGCAAAGAAGTTCAATTCCCAGCCTAAGAGCATGACCAACTATTATTTTGGGGGAATACAGGGGGAGGTAATTAGGTTTCTTTATTTTGATTTATTTATGTTTTATTTATTTGTATATTTTATTTATATGAAATTTTTTAACAGAGATACTGGGGATTGAACCAGGACCTCATGCATGCTAAGCATGTGCTCTGCCACTGAGCTCTACCCTCTCTCTCCAACTATTATTTTTGCCAATTTGCTTTTCAAAATGGTTCACTGAGATTTTAATGGTAACTTCTACGCCTTAACAGTCTCCTTTGTCAATCAAAGTCTGTAAACACCTGTCATTTTCTCATTATTTTCCCCCTTTTTCTGGGTTTTCTAATAAAAAGGAAAAACATAATTTACCTAATGCAAGTGAATCAACAGAATACCAAATATTTAAAGTTTAAATAGTAGTTTTTAGTAATTTATTCTATTATTTCAAATAATTATGATCAAAAGCTGTTACTTAGTTGATTGAACTTATTAAAGAGAATTTATAATTAGAAAACACTTTTACAGGTGCCAGAAAAATCCCAAACCATATTTTGAATCAAATATTAACACTACTCTTTAACATTCCTGGAAATGGAACTCAGTTTTTTTTATTGTTCTGCATTATCATATGTTTTTTCTTGATTCTCTAGTACAACTTTTAAAATTGTTGAATTATTAGAAGACATTGGTACAGAAAAGGAGAGTACTCATCTGCATGTGTCTTACAGAAAAATGTACAAAAGTCTGCTAAGAATGTGTAGAAGAAATACATGGAACACAAAGGGAAGATTTTGAGATATTCAAGTTTGAGAAACAGCTAAATATAAGTGTGAAACATGGATGCAGAAAATGGGATAAGCAATTTCCTTCTTTTCTGCAAATACTGAACATCATTGAAGACAGTAATAGTCTCCTTGCCTCTGACCTTTGAACCTGGCTTAATGCTTTTATAAAAACAATATCAGCACCAAGTTACTAACGTCTATTATGCAAAATCACAACTGACACTATCAACACGTTCCTCCATTTGCACTTTAATGATGTACGTGCTTCCCCTACGGAAATAACCACACTATTGCCATCCAGGTATTTTCACACTAGTGTTACACTGCAAAATCAAGGCTTCCTTACCTATAAAAGCACCCCCTCCACTTTGACTGCAAGCAGTAAATGTGTCTGCTTGCACCGACTGTGTACAAAGCATTCTCCAAACATGCACTCACTGTGCTGGTGCGCTGTGCCACAAAGTCACAGTACAGACTAGGCGCTGCCACCACGTTTCCCATCTAGAGTTTATCCCAGTGCAAAGCCACTCATTTTGATAATACAAAGCTAGTTCACAGCCCACGTGAGATCACAAATACTAAGTAATCAACGCAAAGAAACAAGGTGATGTTTAGAATCTGTTACTGGAAGCGTGGTCCCACTGTTTTAATGCTGTCCGCTAATGCTGACAACATGAGAAGACAGTGGGATTGATGCCATCACAATCAGCACCCTGACAAAACAGAGATTTCCCATATACCCCCTGCTCCCACACATGCATAACTTTCCCCACCATCAACATCCCCCACCAGAGTGACACATTTATTACAGTTGACGAAATTATATTAACACATCATTGTCAACCAAAACCCATAGTTAATCTTAGGGGTTCACTCTTGGTGCTGTACTTTCTATGGGTTTGGGCAAATGTATGATGGCATCTATCCACCACTACAGAATCACACAGAGTGCTTCCACTGCTGTAAAAATCTCTGTGTCCCACCTATTCATGCACCCCCTCCTTCAGCCCCTGGCAGTCACTCATCGTTTTACTTTGTCCATAGTTTTGCCTTTTCCAGAATGTCCTATAGTTGGAATTATAGGGTATGTAGTCTTTTCAGATTGGCATCTCAACAATAAGAAAACAAACAACCTGATTAAAAAATGCTCCAACGACCTTCACAGGCACCTCACTAATGAATATATATAGATGGAGACTAAGCGTATGAAAGTACGCTGCATACCATATGTCATCGGGGAAATGCAGATTAAAATAACAGTGAGATACTACTACACATTTATTAGAATGGTCAAAATTCAGAACACTGACACCACCAAATGCTGACAAGGATGTGGAGCAACAGGAACTCTCGTTCATTCCTGATGGGATTGCAAATTGGTACATCTGCTTTGGAAGACAGTTTGGTGGTACCTTGCAAAACTAAACATATTTTCCCAATATATCTAGCAATCCTGCTTTTTTGGTATTTACGCAAAGAAGCTGAAAACTTATGTTTGCACAAAAACCTGTACACAAATATTTATAGAAGCTTTATTCATAACTGCTGAAACTTGTAAGCAACCAAGATGTCCTTCAATAGGTGAATGGATAAAGTGTGGTACCTCTAGACTATGGGATATTATTCAGTGCTAAAAAAAAGCAATTTATCAAGCCATAAAAAGACATGGAGAAATCTTTACTGCATATTAAGTGAAAGATCATATGCTTTTTTAAACTTAAAGACTCATATTTCTAAAAAATGCATTGAGGAATTTCTGCTTGATATGAAAAGAGCTTGGAAAGTGTCACCTCTACCCTCATAATGGGCTGGAGGGAACTAAGCATTTGAAAATCAATGACTTCTCTCTTATCTGTCATAGAACTGAAGTCCCAAGACAAACCATCACCTCAAAAACTGGAGAAAAAGGAGAATTTGAAGAATGCCAATCAGCTTACCTAAAGCAGAAGCCACAAGTGTCGGTAACTGTTAGGAGCATTGACGGAGTAACTGTGGGAAATTTCTGGAAGCTGCATGTGGACTAGTTTGAGGGTTAAGACTCCTGGGGGATTCAGTGTAAGACCCTCACCCTTTCCTTTTAGAAAAGATTTGAAAGACACTCTTGCTTCTCCTTAAGGAGATCTGAATAACTCTTATAATTTCTGAACAACTTACTAGCTCCACAACTTGAAGGAACAAGAATAAATGTCACTTAAATTGTCTTCATCTCTATCACCATGAAAAGTATTAATAAGATACATCTTACAAAGCCTCAGGTAACTAAATGATTTTAAAAGGATAACTGTTAAATGTTAATGAGCACTATATTCCTGATTCAACATTTTCCCCATCCTAAGGCAATGATCCAAAATGTCTGAAAATCAGTGGATGAAAATCTCTATTAAATATATCCTTAAAAATAATTGGTAGCAGAGAGGGATTCCACATATTTTAGAGATGTGGTTACTCTTCTTTCTTTGTGGCTACAGACTCTTCTTAACCACCCTCTACACATCTATCTGTATCAGCAATGTTTCATGTTTATTTCTATATAAATACATATTTTAAATAATGTAAAATACTAGAGAAGCAAATATAAGAACCAACTGCCAAAAATAACAGTAATAAAGACACATGATTATGTTTGATGATCTTCAGGAGCAGAACTTCTTTCTTTCTAATGGTCTTTAAATGTTTCATCCATTTAACCAAGAGATAAGCATTCAATCTTGATTCTTCCCCCCATAGGTTGATTTCCCTATAAGAATACTTTAAAAAGGAAGGCCCACCCCACAGAAGCATACTGGTGGTGGAATAGGTCCAGAGCGAGAGCTCGGCTGCTTAATGACAACAGCAAGGAAGCCATCTTTCCGTCTTTCCCCATGCCAGTCTCAGTATCTTCACTGCAGCGACAAGTATTGCTTTCTCAGTCACAAAATGGCTGCACAGCTCCAAACACTGTAGTTTCAAGCAACTCCCAGAAGCCAGGAAACAGAATGTCACTACTTTCTACCCATTATTTTTCGACTGAGGAAAATGCTCCAGAATCAACCCCAAAATTCCAACAATCAGCCATATTTTTATTCATGTTATCATTGGTCAAAATTATGTCACAAAACCATTCTTCAAATTATCATTGACAAAGTGAATTCATATTGCTGCAACTCGATTAATGCAGTCAAGTTTGCTCCATTGGGCTAATGGTGAGTCCTAGGCTCTCCGGAAGCACACGGCCTCCTGATACCTAAACTAAATATTCTGGTAGTAGGGGAAGAAATAGGGAGAGTCTGATGATGGTATTAGGGGGTATAACAACCACCAAAGGCACCGGATTTCACAGGTAAAATTGCCCCCATTGCTCATCAATGCAGAAGACCATCTATTGTTCCTTCTTGCATTAGAAAAATAATTTTATGAATTAGTTATAAATTAACCACTGGGCTCCTACTTTTAATAATCTCTTTTTCTTTTTATTCAGCCGTACAGTTTCATGTACCTGCAACCTAGAAGACCGTCCCAGGGTAGCTGATGTAGTAATTAATAGAAATGGGAGGAGTAATAGTACTAGTATCACTGACGCCATCAAGCAGTATTTACTGGCTGATAAATACTTAGCAAGTACTGTGTAAGTCCTTCTTATTACTCATTACTCTTTGTTTTCATGATAGCACTGTAAGGCATAGAATTGTCTTGGGTAATGTTGGCGCTCCATGTGGAGGGCCCCGGAGTCCCTGGACCAGCACCCATTCTCCCTCCACTCGCACAGGCGGAATGAAATACGCAACACCTACCCTGGGAGAGCGTAACGACACACATGCTCAAAGGAACACGTGCCTGTGCAGCAGTCAGCAGCCTCTCAGCAGCACGAATCGAAGACACTTCGTGAGCCTGGAGCGGGACAATTGTAAGTGGTGCAAAGCGTCGAAATACTTTCACCGAAGCACATGCTAAGTAACTAAGCAAATCCAGGCGTTGCTAAGAAGCTGTAGCTAAGACAGGCGGGGAGCCGGGCTGCCAGACACTGAGGCTGGTAACAGACTCGGGGGCAGAGCGACGGAGGGAGTCAGGCACAAATGGCAACGGCAGATCAGAGGGTTTGCTTTGCTTTATCTTTGTTCAACGTGAGAAATTGCGTCTGTGTTCCCACGCGTACTGCAGATAAAATCTTCTCCATAGAAAAGACTAACATGTACTCAGACGTGGAATTGCCAGATCCTGCGGTGGTTCAATTTTTAATTTTTTGTAGAACCTCCATACTGTTTTCAATAGTGGCTGCATCAGTTTACATTCCCACCAGCGTAAGTGCAGGAGGGCTCTCTTCTTTCCGCATCCTACCAGCCCTTGTTACCTTTCATCTTTCTGATATAATCTCTCTTGCAGGTGGGAGGTGATGTCTCATTGTGGTTTTAATTTGCGTTTTCCTGATGATTAGTGGTGCTGGGCATCTTCTACACGCTTGTTGATCATCTGAATGTCTTTTTTGGAAGAATGTTTATTCAAGACCTTTGCTCACTTTGTAAGATACATGTATTATGTTAAATCTATCTGTAATGTATGTTATATATAGGCAATGTATATAGAATACACAGAATATATATTATTGGATTGTAGGAGCTCCTTACATATTTTAGATATTAACTGCTTATCAGATGTATGTTACCAGGATCTCACAGAGATACCTGTATACCTGTGTTCATTGCAGCATTATTCATGATAGCCAAGATACGGAAACAAAGTGTCTGTGGATAGATGAATGAATAAAGAAAATATGGTCTAAGCATGCAGCGGAATATTATTCAGCCTTAAAAAAGAAAGAAGCCCTACCATATTCAACAACAAGGATGAATCTGGAGGACATTATGCTAAATGAAATAAGCCAGTCACAGAAAGACGAATCCTGCATGATTTCACTTATAAGAGCCATCTAAAGTAGTCACACTAATAGAAACAGAGAGTGGTGGTTGCCGGGGTTGGGGGGAGGGGGAAATGGGTATAGTTCCAGTTATAAAAGATGAATAAATTCTAGAGGTCCGCTGTACAACACTGAGCCTACAGTTAACAATATTGTGTGGTGTACTTGGAAATTTGTTAAGAGATTAGATCTAAAATTAAGGGTTCTTACCAAAACCAACACACACAAACACACATACACACACACACACACACACACACACACACGGGCAGGAGGAAACTTTCAGAGGTGATGGATGTTTATTACATTGATTGTGGTGATGGTATCCTGAGTTTACACATATCCTTAAACTCATCAAATTATATAGATAGTAAATATGTTCAGTTTTTTAATATATCAATTATGCCTTAATAAAACTAGATTTTATAGTTATATTTTGCTATATTATAATCAATTATAATTATATAATACTGTATTTTATTATATTATATTATTTACTATATTATAATCAAGACAGCATGGTATTGGTAAAGGGAACAAGATATAAATCAATAGAGCAAAATATGAAGTCCAGAAATGGGTCCACATAAATAGGATAGATTAATGTTTTACCAGTGCAGATATATGCAATATTTTTTAATGAAGAAGGAATATAGTCCTTCAATAAATGGCATTGAAACAATTGGATATCTGTATGCAAAAATAATTTTCAAAGGACCTTGACCTAAACCTCACACCATTATACAAAAATTAACTCTAAATGGAAAATAGATCTGATTGTAAAATTGAAAACTATAATATTTTTAGAAGAAAGCACAGGAGAAGATCTCTGTGTCCTGGGGTTTGACAAAGAGACCAGACGCTGAAGGCACAATTCATAAAAGGAAAATGATAAATTAGATTTAAAATCTAAACACTTAGCTGTTGTTGTTGGTTTTATCTGAAAGACACTGTTAAGAAAATTAACAGACCTGCTACAGACCAAGAGAAAATATTTGGAAAGACAGTGGACTTGTATCTAAAATGTCTAAATAACTCTTAAAATGCAGCAGGAGCAAACAAACAGATTAAAAACGGACAACAAAATTTACAGAAATGCTTCACCACAGGAGATGCATGAAAGGCAAAAAAACACCTGGAAAGATTTTTTTTTTGAGTGGGGAGGAAATTAGGTTTATTTATGTATTTTACTTGTTCATTTTACAACGGCGGCACTGGGGATTGAAGCCAGGACCTTGTGCGTGCTAAGCATACGCTGTACCACTGAGCTACACCCTCTCCCCGAAAAGATTTTTAAGGTTATTATCCATTGTGGGTATGTAAGTTAAAACCACCATAATGCATAACTGCCACTATTAGAATAGCTGAAAAAGAAAATTCAGGCATCAAGTGCATGTGAGAATGCAGCACAGCCAGAACTCTCACACGCTGTTGACGGAAATACAAATTTTTTACAACTTGGAAGATAATTTGACAGTTTCTTATAAAGTTAAAAATACATAGTCACGAGGAATCCCATCCCTGCATATTTGTCCCAAGGAAATAAAACTTGAGTTCACACATACTGGTCCTTTACGTGGCTCTGTTTGTAAGTGTCCCAGCTAGAAACAATTCTGATGTCTTTCTGTGAGAGAACTGATACCAAAGCTGCGGTGCGTCTGCACAGTGGACCACAAATCCAAAATAAAAGAAGGATTAACTATGGCATAAGGGACTCGGATGGCTCTCTAAGGTATTTCTCAGTGTGAAAGAAGCTAGCTTCAAATACTTACTTACATGTGATTCCATTAGTGTGGTACCCTCAAAAAGACAAAACTGTGTAGTTACGGAGAGCGTTTTGAGGCAGGCTGGAAAATTTGATTTGAAGTTTGAGATTTGAGGCAGACCATGTGTAAAATTTAGGGTCTGGATGGCAGACTTGTAATCCATCCAAAGCCTGGATTTTAAATGGATACGTTAATAGTATCATGTATCATTCCCGGAATACTGTTGACATGGGCATAGCATGAAAGTACAAGATCCACTGGAAAAGTGTTGATACGGGAGTCTTATTACCATAAAGACACGTAGACAGGGAGGGATAAATTAGGAGTTTGAGATTAACAGATACGCTACTATACATAAAAAAATTAACAACAAGGACCGACTGTACAGCACAGGGAACTATATACAGTATCTTGTAATAACCTATAGTGGAAAAGAGTCTGAAAAAGAATAAATATGCATATATGTATATACACGAATAATTGAATCGCTTTGCTGTACACCTGAAACTAATATTGTAAATAAACTATACTTCAGTTAAAAAAAGATAAAGACACACAGACATAAGGAACTACTTTGCGGTATGTACAGTTAAAGGGCAGGCAGAAAATATAGCACAAATTACAGTGTTCTACATGGAAGAAATTTTAAATCCATATGGTTTGCTCAGCCTGTAAATGTTCACATCTTAAATTACATAGTGTTGTCTCCTTTATTTAGAGAATCTCATTCAGAGTGCTTGCTATCTCCATAAAGGTAGTATTTTGTGAGAATTAACCAGTTTATCTGAAGTTAAATTTTTATGACCCTGGATATTCCCAATTAATTTTTAAAATTAAGTACATATAAATAATCTTGGACATGTAAATTAAGAAGGCATAGGACAGAAAGAACCAAGTCTTTGTAATAAAATCTTCTAGCATGGAATTCAAGCTATACAAGATTAGTTTAATTCACTTTCAAATTATTTTGAGATAATTTTTCAAAGACTACCTATGCAGTTAAGCTGAATTCCGCACCTTTTCCAGAAAAGCTATTATTTTTAAAAGATGTCTCAATCATTTATGAAAATAAAAGATAGGCATTTGAATAACATTTTTAAAATAATATAGCTATTAATGATTTGGCTATTCCTTGAGCAACCTAGGTCAAATATTCACATTTGAAAAGAATATCTTATTGTTTTAATTGCAACATTAGACATATTAGAAAAATATGGCTAATGCTACATTGTTTAAATTGGAATAAAAGGACCTGTTTGCAAATGAAGCTGTGTTTGTTTCTTTTCATAGAAAGAAGTAGCTGATTGTGAATAAAGTAGGAAAACAATACTAAAAATGATATAATTGTATTTGCAATTGATTTGGGGGAATCAATTTCATTATACTGATTTTGTTTCTCCCTTCTCACCACGAATATGTTATCATCTTTTCACTGCCTAATAATAGAAACATGTTCTTAGAATAACTGCATGGGCTTTGTTTCAAAAGTAAAAGATATTTTTATATTTGAATGGCAATCAGTGCTACATTAATGTTATTGAATTTTTAAGGTGAATGTAACCATGTAGAGATGTGGTCCTTGCATGTGTGATGCAAACACTACATATACACATTTACGTAAATGTAATAACCTAGAAGCCATCACTTTGATATTTTTTGATATTTTTGCACATTTATACCCATTTATACACAAAGTTCTCCCAACACTTTCTTCTGAGATAGCAGAAGAGCTATATAATTATGTAATATTAAAAGAAATATTTATTGAGCACTTACTTTGTACCACATTCTTTATCAGTCCTTCATAAACCTTTAATCCTCATTACAATCTTATTATTTAATTATCCTTATGATACAAATTTTTGAAAGTAAGGGCACTAAGGTGCTAAGCAATTAATTCATGGTAAAACGGCTGAGAAATGGAAAAGGTAACATTAAACCCAGGCTGTCTGGCCACAGAACCTGTGCTCAGCTAATGACAGATGGGAAAATAGAAGCCTAAATTGAGAAGATTTAGAGGAAGTAGGGTTATACTTTCTGAAAACCTAACGGTGTCTTAGTAGAAGGAAACCAATATTAAAGAGAAAAATGCCAAAATATGAGTCATTTTCTTTATTAAGGAGTAGTAGGAATTTTGAAGTATATGAATAGAAGAATGATTTAAAACTTTTAACGTGATCTGATGAACTGATATGATGAAATTGGAAACTGCTAATATGCTGATTTAAAAAGTGGAAGTATAACGAGCTGATAATGCTGATTTTACCAGAATGTACTACATGGGGGGAAATTATAAGACAATCTTGGCGTGTGTGTTTGTGTGTAATATCTTGACCTGTAGTTCACCGGCATTATGAAAAACAGGAGAATTAAACAGAATATCCTGACAAGTTGGTAATAAACATACCATGACTATTTGTTGTCTTAAGACAAGACATCCAGTTTTGACTCTATCCTGTTCAAGAAATAGAAATTTGCATTGTATGCTACTAAAGCATTCGTCTCTTTTGCTTGGTTGGACAACCACTAAGCAACAGGCTATTCCAGCCTCACAGCACCTTGACTTCTGGATTTTGACTTCTCTTTTAAATCCTCAGCAGGTAGCTTCTACAACCTTTAGTTGCAAGTCTGCAGTGTCTGACCATTTTCTAAGTAATATTCCTCCTTGCAGTAGTTCAACTTAATTCTCATACACAAAACACTTTATCTATTTGGGGCTTGCTGTAAACTCAATTTTATGATGAAATTTCTCTTTTTGACACAATGTTTCCTCTCCCTTAAAGAAGAACATTTTTCGTGTTCAAAAAAGACTGGTAGATATTTTCATTCCTCATGATTCTAATGTTTCAGAGGTTGATGTCTAGAAATATGGATAAAATATACATGATACATTCTCAGCTAATTGTCAGTGTATTACTAAATCACATCGCTTCCTGCAAGGCTATCTAAATTTCATTAAATCATGAAATTATCTACATAATTAATAATACTAGATTGAATGCTTTGTAGTCGAGTAATTTCCTATTCTCATTTTAAAGAAAGAACATTTATCATTGTTCCTCAGGAAAGAAATTGCTGTTTAGGAGAGTTTATAAGTGTCTTTTCTATTCACAGTGGCATGTAATACATTTGCTTGACTATAGAAAACGAGAAACCACAGTTTTAATTTACATCATGCTCAACAAGCCTAAACTTAACCCAAAAAGGTAGGAAATTGTTTACTGTTTTGGAGGTTCATTAACTCTTTCATGACACTAACTTAAGATAGGAAAGATCTCTTTATAGGTATTCTGGCCCCAAAGTAGTTTCTAATAGTCTGGACACTTTCAGAAACATTTCAACGTGTGCACTGTATTTATTCCTCAATTCTCTCACTCCTTTTAGAAGAGGTCCTTGTTAATTTCCTTGACTAGTTTTGGAACATCAACTTAAATTTCCAGCCAGAGTTTCAAATTAAAAGAGAATTGGTTTGCTCGTGGTTAACATGTTAACTCTCCTGGTACTAAGAAAAATTAAAATTATTTACTTTGACATCTAGCGTCGAAGAGAACTATCAGTAAGGTCCATCAGAAGAAGAGGCAATGAGCTCTGAAACCAGAGATGTGGCGAACGACCTTTTATACTTACAAAGCTGTCAGTTATTCAAGAACATGAATTCCACCCAGAAGCAAACACTGTTAACATTTTAATGCACCTTCTCACAATCCAATCTCAACATATTTTTATAGTGTTTACATTATATTAATTATTTAAAACAACTAGTTTAATTTGTGGCCACTGCAGAGTCGATAACAAAAACATTGATATTCTTTATTGCTAACTGAGACTGGTAGAGGAAACCTGCTTAGGTAATACAGATATTAACTCTACGGATACAGGGAGCTGGGGCACGAGAGGATGGCCATGGCCCAGGACTTGGCTGAGTCCCTGGGATGCACCCCACCAAGTGAGGGTCCTTGGCTTCGTGCAGGAAAGAATTCAAGAGTGAGCCACAGCTGAGTAAAACTAGATTTATTCAGAGACAAACATACTCCATAGACTTCATCTGCTAACAAGTGGGAGGAGTATTCCAACGACTCTGGGGAAGAGGCGGGGATTCCCAGGAATTGGTCCACTGCCCACTTTTCGACCTCTTACGGTCACCCTGGGAACTGTCATGGCGCCTGTGAGAGTGCCCTTCACCATGCTAATAATTACAGTGAGGGCATAAGGAAGCTCCAGGTCTACTGGAAGTCAAGTCTCCCACCATCTTGGGCCTCAGGACCTACTGGGCGTTGACTTCGCCGCCATCTGGGTGCTAACTGCTGTGTGATTCCTGCCCCCTCCCTTCCTGTCTCACTCCCACTCACAGAACTAGAAGCAGTTGGTATGAATCCTAACTCTGTGTGTTCTGTAGGTCCTCGGAAGGCTGAACCCTTGCAGAGTTTTCCCATTTGTCTGCCTGCTTCTAAATGTCTGAATCTTCTATGTGCTCCCTGTTTGGGGACCCTGTTCCTTTCAAGTCTTACTTTCTGTCTGCAAGGGCTTACTAAACTTATTGTCCAAAACAACTATGTTTACCTCCACAACAGAAATTCATCAGCTATTAATATTAAAATGTTTCCCTAGTCAGTCTATGCTACAGGTAATTAATCTATTAACAATTAGGTTTTACCTGTCATGTGCGCTATGTCCTGCTGTTATTTGTAAGGGTGTTACTAATATATTTAAGTAATCATTTCATATTTTAAGATTTTGGGGTTACTGTTCAGAGGCAAATACCATCTATTGTTGCCCGAGACATACTCAAACTGGGAAGAACAGACCAACGCAAACAGCTCACTCCCCTCTAGCCTGGCTCATGGTCTGCGTGTCCCTACTCCCTCTTACAGCAGCTGCACGGCCATTTGGTTATGTCAGTCCTTCGGCGATATTCTCAATTGTGGCAGAGCATTCAGCCACAGACAAAAGAGTAACCCTAGATGGAAATCTGAACTTGGATACTGTACCGACAACAAGCTCACCATCCCCCGACTCCGACCCATCCTTCCGCTTCTGAGTGACCCCGGTGTGCCTCCGCTTCCTACTCCCTTATCCCCCCAGTGACGGGCTCCCCACCAACCTGCAGTCCTTGGCTCACTCTTCCTCTTGCACACACACCCCTATTCTGGCTTTAGACCTCTTCCTGAAATGTTTTTGGATTCATAAGGTCAAGGGCTTCAGTGATGGCCATCCCTGGACAGTCAAGCTCAGCTCAGATTGGTGACCACAATGGGAGTCATCAAATTCCAGTAAGTGAGAAGACATTCTTCAGTGTCCTTTTCTCCTCCTCATTACCCACATCAAGCAATTCATCAGATCCTACTGATTTTACTTTCACAGATGTAGCCAGTTGATTCCTTCCTTTGCAATGCTCCTCTCCAATGATCACACGGGATCGTATCATTCAGGATATGCTATCTACCATCTTTTTTTCCAAGTATATTGCTTCACCCTCTCAAATAGCCTCCCTGCACTGGTCCTGTAGCCTGGCTTCTGCACCCTCAGTGCAATGAGAAGTATTACCCTTAAATGTTATTCCCTTCCTATAACTCAGCTCTGACTCTGCATCCTTCAGAAAATCTGGTTTTGATTTGCCTCAAGAACCACATGGTTCCATGATCCCTGAAGGATATCTCAGTATTTGCTTTTATCACGCTTTACCACAAGCATGTATATATGTCCCTCTCTGGCTAAGGGGTCTACTTCCAAGATGGCTTCTTAACTAACATATCTGACATTTAGATGGAGATGGCTGGAAGGCTGCGTTCAACTGTGATTGTCAACTGGAGTGCCCACGCAGCAATCATGGAAACTACCACTCAGATGTCCTTCAAAAGAACTAGCTGCCAGGAGCAGATGGACAGCGACTGCCTCTTTGGATCCATCCCTGAATTTTCACCAAAGCGCACATCCCACAGGCTCCTGCTAGCCAACGTGGGGGCATCGGGGTCCCATTAGTGCTGGTTCATTCCTGCCTGTTGTAGGCTCTTCCAATGTGCCAGATTTGCTCTGGGCGTCCCCAGGGGCCCGGTCACCATGTTCTCTGAGCTGAAAGGTGTTCGGAGGGTCTGTGCATTCAGTCCTCCCTTCCTTCCCTCTGTTGACAATCGTAGGACCTGCACTGTTAGCCGAAGACATTCCCTGCTTACAATCACCCCCCCTCCTTTATCCAAAACATCTCAGGTCCATCTGCTCCTATCTTGGTGTCTGCTTCTTAGATACAACCTGTACATGCCCCTCCCACCATGGCCATCTCAGAATATTTAACTCTGTACATGGCAGTTCCTTGGGAGAACAAGGTGGACACTGTATTGTCCTGATGATTGAGTCTCAAACATTCTGAGCGATCATTTCTATCATGATTCATGGAATGAATTAGTCACAAGCTCACCCAAATTCAAATGAGAAGTTCCAAAGAATCTATAGAATTTATTTAACCACCACAATTGCATTCTTGTTTTTCTAAATAATCTTTATGCTTTTTATTTTTACCTCTAAACCATAATTTAAATCAGAAGTATTTAAACCATTTTAATTTTTTTATACTTGTGATATTAAATTTTACTTATATTACATTGTGGTTGGAAAATACAAATTATTCAATATGTTCAGTAAAAATTTAGAAGGAAACTTAGATGTAAATATACCATCAGTTTCTAAAGGTTTCATGGGAGCTTGAATTGTATATTTTGTTTCCTTTTGCTATTATTGATTGGTTGATGTAGTTTACAGAATTTTAATAATTCAAAGCCTTTTTTGCCCAGCTTGCATTTCCTGTTTTATCAGATATGTATTGAGTCATGGTATGTAACTCCATATTATATGCCCATACTATAAATTGATTTTTAATATTACAACTTAATGCTTTGTAATTTGGCTTATGAACATTCATATTTTAACACTTTTATTTTAATTTTTACTAATCTAATAACATTTTAATTGACTTTCTTCAATTATCTATAGTTTGAAATTATGCTGCTATTTGTACATTCCTCTGGTGTGAAATTGCCAATCATTTAAAACACTTGGGATGTATCTGATGAACAGAGAACAGCTTGACAAAGAAGGGACTGGATTTAGAGGGCTGTTACCTGGCAGATAATGGATTAAGCAAATAGAGAGAAAGTATAAGCAGAAGGGTGAGGAATTTAAAAGACTGAAGACCTTCCGGGGTCCTTCTATGTGAAATGATGAATTAAATGAATAAACAAGAGAACCAGTGATGTACGTAGTCCAAAAACAAAAGAGAGAGAGAGAGAGGACGGAAGCAGAAAGAAATTTCAGAGTGTTAAATCGGACTCGGGACACAGTCTTCACATTGACAACTGAGGATGCGCGTGTCCACACGACCTAGGTAAGAGCTAGGCCACCAGTGGCAACATGACCTGGTTGCCTGTTACAAGAAAACCTTACCCGGGAAAGATAAGACTGGAAACCAGTAAATAACTTGACTCTTTGCTTCAAGAAATTCCGACCGATCCATTTGTCAAAAACAATACAGTCCGCCAACCTGGCCAAACACTTCTCTTATCAAGACTTGCATCAGGACCCCCACTTGGCAGTTTCCATCAACTCTAAACTATGTGTCATGAATTTGCCAAATTCTAACTAGTTCCTTGTTTTGATAGAAATGACCTAAAACTCCCATTCTTCCCACCTGCACCATGGCTAAAACTTTCAAGGTAGTATTCTTGTTAAAAACAGTCAGTTCTAACATACTTAGCTTAGATTTAGTAACGGTTTCCTTAGTGATATTTCGGGGAGTTCAACAAGCCAGCGTCTACTCAAGGCCCCTTTGCCACTGTCATCCAAGATCTGAAACTTGTCAACAGCAAGCTCCCCTGAGGCTCCCAGAGCTTCAGCTGGAGGCCCCTGTGATGGTGAGGCGAGTCAGACGTCCCATCTGAGCATCAGTCTCTCAACTGCTAAGTTTAGTTTGTCTCCTAGAAAGTAAAAGCCCTTTTAGGAATCTGTTGTTTATCGGATCAGATTGGACAGCTTTTGTTCGTAGTAGAAACCTGTCTGTTATTTGTACCTACTGGTCCTCACCCTGATTTTGGAAAGTCTAAAGGATTTTCATAAGAGAGAAGGATGGGAACGGGACTTGATAAATCTGTTCCTTGATTTTGCCTTAGGAACTGAGGAGTTCACAGTTTCTCCTCAGACTGGTGTCCCTGTCACTTTAAGCCAATCAGCAACACTATGCAAGCTTTTTTAGTATTGTTGTATTTTGTTCGTGAGAGTCTGGCTCGGGGATATCTCTTCTCTAACCTTTCTTTTGCCAGGAATCACTGACGTAAGCCTTGGGACCCAAGACACAGGTGCAAAAGCAAAGCTTCCAGCTGACCATTGCCAGACTTGTGAGCGTTTGCTCAGCCTAACCCAAAGGCCACGTCTCTTCTGTCCCAGACTCTCAGCCTTTACGTGTGTTTATACTAAAACCCCAATTCAGATGACAATCTGCCATCTTGGTAGCTTTCATTATGAACAAAATTGTTCATTTGAGAGAATCCTTAGAATAGAAAGAAACTAAAGTTTTGAATATGCAATGATCTGCAAAGCCAAAATCTTCTAAATCTAGATTTTCTCATAAATCAAATCCTCTTAAAGATATGACAAGACTCTTAATTTTGGTTGTAAGGTCTGATCCCATTCTGAGCTGAGAACCATTGTCAAATACTTTACAAATCCTGTTCAAGATAGACTAAAATTTATAGAATAACTTAAAATAATTCTAGAAACATGTAAACCTGGGCTTAAAAACATATATCAATTTGTTCATATGTTAGCAGAAACCTCTAATGCAACAAAAATTGAATAGAAAGGGCAGAGTAGGAACTCCCACGGAAAGGTGATCGTGATTTTTTTTTTAAGAGATCTGTTAATGGGATTTTTTTTGTTTTTATAAAATTTTTTATTTTTTTATTTTTTGTCTTGGGAAAGTCACCTAAACACTCTGGATATCAGTTTCCTCTTTAGACACAGCTGCAATAATGCCTACTGGTAGAACTTTTCTGATAATAATAACACTCTCTGATCAACACATGCAAAAAAATCATCGTTGTCTACAGAAGAAAGCTCATGCTAGTAAGCCTGGAATTTAAGTTCACCCAGGACCAGAGCTCAGCCGTCCTTTCACAGCCCTCTACTTTGTGCAACTTACGTCAAGTGACAGTGACGGTGTCCTACAGTGTCTCACTTGTCTATTTGTGTACATGATAGTTCAATAGGTGTGTAATGCCTATCTACTTAAATTTAGAATCTCCACAAAACATTACAGTGATTTAAATACAAAAGCCAGGTAATCAATTTCTGCTGACTCTTTAAGTAGATCTACAGACAAAATGCAATATAATCAGAAGGATTAATTTAGGAACGAGTATTCCAAAGATTAAGAAAACAAGTAGAGCCAGGAGCAGTTACATCTATTTAATAAGTGCCCAACTATTCTAGTACCTGATTTAAGCTTGGTGATAGAGATTTTGTGTACATACTTGGAATAATTCCCATTTGTGATATCCATTTTTAAACCACATTTCTCTACTGATTATATTTATTCTTAATAATCATAATGTTTTCACAGCAATGCCTGGACTAACATTACTGCATTCGTAGTTCTGCTTCACTGTTCACAGGTTTGACTGACACAAAACTCAGCGGATTTGAGTGTTTAGACAGGTGCACCCCAGTACTGACAGGTGCTTTGCTGTTGTTGTTGTTTTTAATTTGGGATGAGAAATGTCTTTTGAATCTTATTTTCTTTTTTTTTAAAGAGGAGCTACTTTATTAATTATTATTATTATTTTTTTTTAATGGAGGTAGTGGGGATTGAAGCCAGGACCTTGTGCATGCTAAGCACGTGCTCTACCATTGAGATACACCCTCCCCCAGCTGACAGTTGCTTTGACCAAACATCTCAGTTCTGGGAGCATTATCATTCTACATGTGCGGAAAGCTTGCCAGGCAGAACTGGCTGACTGTTCATGCAACTCATTTCTCTTCTTGCTGAGCCCACAATTTGATCAGATATCCCCAGCCTTTCCTGTGCCGTTGACAACGTGCAGTGCACATACAAGGACGGGGAGCTAAGGTGAGGGGCGTGCCTTCCATGTGTGGACCACTAAACCCCGCACTCTTCTCCCTGTCTCACTGACTGGGATGGAAATGCCTGGTGAGTGACCCCATCAGTCACTGACGGTGAATGGAATCCCCACATCACCTTGCGGGCTCCTGCCCATAAAAATGTCCAGTGCACTGTAATGTGAATCGAAAATAAATCTTTCATGTGCTAAACCACTGAGATTTCCAGGATTTGTCTCTTACAGAAGATAGTGTTAACTGAACCAATTAAGCACTTAAAAAAAAAAAAAAAAAGACCCCTTTCTAGTCTTTAATAATGACTCCCTGGCGTCCCAGAGGCAGCCATTCTAAGGAAGATATTTTTTCATATGTTTTCTTATAAATGCACATATTCAAGGATATTTTCATTTCCTTTAGTGCATTATATGCACAAAAATGTGGTTCTTAATTGTTTTTGCTCAGCACTTTTTAAAAAATCCACCCATGCAACTCATGTGAAGGGCTGGAGGACCACACCTGCACACTGTCCAGTCATCCAAAACGTGCCTCTTCCACATCTGCCTCTGCACACCTCAGCCAGACGCCCTGCGCCGCAAACCCTGGAAAGGATACCTCCGCTGTGGCCCCTCGCACAACCGCCGTAGGGTCTCCCGGGGGTACACACCCAGGAGCCGGGCCGCGGGTCACATGGTTTGTGACTTGAACTTACTCTAACTCTGTGGTCCCAGGTTGCTGTTTGGAAATCTGCGGCAGGAACCTTCTTACCGGCTGTGCAAGCAGGTTTGTGCATTCCCCACGTCTCCTAGTTTATGATGTATTTGTCAGTGTGGTTAAGTTCGCCGTGGTATTACATTGTCTTTTCATGTGCATTTTTCTAAATGCTAATGAGTTTGAACATCTCTGGAGATAGCTTGCTAGTCTTCTGGGGTTTCCCTTATATAAATTGCCTGTTTACATCTTCTTTTGACAATTCTCCCATAGAGGTTTCTGTCTTTTTATCTTAATATTTTTCTAGGGTTCTTTTATTTTAGGTGTTTGTTCATATCTAATTTTAGACACTGTGAATATTTTCCCCAAGTTATCCTATGGCTATGAACAGACTCAAAGCATAATTTGAGAACATTACACACATCAAAAATCCTCCTGCATTAGAAACAAGCTAATGTGACTGTGATTAGAATCATGCAAAGAAGTGTTGCCTGGACTCACTTTCTTACTCTGAAGTCGTGCTTTCTTTCACTAAGTAGAGATAAGTTTCGATAAGCAAATTTTCTTGGTGTCTCATGGAGCGAAGTAATATCCTATAAGATCACCTTGCCAAAACAAAAGTTCAAAAAAAGCCCGATGCCACAAAGATTATTTATACTCAGTAATATTTTATGCATGTGATACGGGATATGCAGATAATTCTACTGAGGCTGTTTCCCGTCACAGTAGATGCTGAGATAAAGAGTAACTTCCTTCACGAAGGTCGCTCAGGTATGACTGTATAACGGCACGATTTTAGGAAAGTTGTATCTTGTAGACCGAAGGGTTTAAAACGTTTCGGTATTATTTGCATTTAGCAGGTCAGGTAGTTGACTGCTTTCGTTTTTTTTTTCCTACAATGTCAGTTGGTTTGGGGCTAACGATTAGTCCATTTCAGGACCGAAATTTACCATCACCAAAGGGGTAAGTCGCATACTGAGGCAACATGGGTGGCTTAGCCCAACAACCACCGCTTTGTGCTTAAATGTGTGAACTCCTGCGGGAGAGAGAATGCTCACCGCACCTCTGATCTTCAGTTCCTGCTTTTCTTTACTGGAACCTCAGTAGCACAAGGGCTAGAACCCCAGATGCAAATCCAGGCTCTGATCTGACCAGCGTGGGGGCTGTGGTACCTCGTCTTTTCCCTGCCTCGTCTCCATCTGTCAAGTGGGTACAGGAAAGCTTCACGTAACATTTATAAGGAACCAATTATGGGATGGATATAATAAACTAAGAACACTTTGTTAACCATTTGACAAATGATGATTATTAGTATTTTCAAAAAATTTCTCCATTTCAAGGCCCAGAAATTTCCCCCCTTCCCAATGAAACCCTCCTTGGTTATTTTAGCTGATAAAAACCTCTCCTTCCTCAAAACTTCTGAGAATAGACATGACTCACAAAGAGCTTTGCATTGTGTTCTTTAAAAAATATGTTATGGGCATCAATTCTGTCTCATTAAACACATCACAAATTGCTGAAGATAGAGATAATTTTTTGTACTTTTCTTGTCTTGTATTAGCCATTAGTGGAGGTGGAGGTAGTAACAATTTCTGACAAGCTAATTGTTCTTTACAAAGAACAGCAATTAAGAAATAATTTAAGAGAATGTGTGTGTGTGTTGCAATAATTATTATTTCATGGACTTCTTTAACAGAATAGTTTGCGATCTTTTATAAGTGTGAATATTAAGTTCTATGCCTCTGATCAAGTAAACATCTCTAAAGTAGAATTATAATGTCTTACTTTGTTAAAGATCCGCAAGAGTGGAGCGGTGATTCTGACCCTCTCTTTAGTCTGCGTGACAATCACCTGTGATGAAGGCTTATATTCATGTGCAAATTAAAGGTTCAGTAGAGCACTCGAGGCTGATTTTGGTTCAAATGTACTTAAACAAATGTGGTATTGATTGTCAGTGTAAGGTCAATTACATATACTATCACTGAACTGTATAGGGCTTCAGGTACCGAAACTGAAAATCATCAAAATTTCTTACAAATCTCCATCTCTCTGCAAAGAGGAGTTTCCTTCAGCAGAATTCCTGAGACTGAAGGGCAAGCGACATGGAGGGACAAAAAAAAAAAGGGAAAAGGATTCAATCGGAAAGTGGGGTTTGACCTGGAAATGACTCTGTAATTTCCGATAATTAGTCTTCCTGCCTTATGACCACGGCTTTTCAAATTTTCTCTCTAACAAGCAGAACAGACAATTTGACTCCTTTGATTAAGATCTTTCAAAAGCGCCGGGCACCTGATCATAATGCAAACTCCTCAGCATGGTGTCTGGGGTCCTTCATGAACACGCTCTGCCCAACAAGAACGTGACACCAGGTGACACCAGGTGGCTCAGCCTGCAGGTTGAGTACATTTCCCACACATTTGCTCCTCCGCCTGCAGCATCCGTGCCTCTCTTCTCAAAAGGTTTAAGTTTGTTCTTTGGTGACCAGACATCAACTCCACTTGGAATCCTCCTCTAAGATCTAGGACCCCCGCACCACACACACACATTTCACGTAGAGTCACCCATACCCATTTGCCATCGCAGTACCTACCAACAGTGTTGTCTGTGTGGGTCTCACACCCAATGCAGACCTTTTTGAGATAGGGACTCTCATTTCTCTTCTTGCTGAGCTTACAATTTGATCAGACATCCCCAGCCTTTCTTCTGTCTTTATATCTGAATTATAATAAATGTTCAACAGATGCTGGTTGAATAAGTGACTTAATTAAATAGCTTTGTGTAAAACTGGTGATTTGTATGGAGACCAAAGAGATGAATGATATTTGTAAACCTACACAGAGAAGTTCCCTTAAACCCTTTCCCCAGGGAACTCACTCACATTTAATAGCTAAAGTGGCCACTCAGGTAACTCAAGTGATATATCTTCTTGAATTCAAGCCTATTCTTTTGACAAATACGTTTACGCCTGGCTGTGGATACATTCTAGTAGTCAGAAACAGACACCTGCCCTTACAGAGGATGTGATTTAAAGCAGGAGCCTGACATCAATCAGGTGATTATATCAATATTTATCAGTTGCATTTGCAGTCAATACTAAATAGGAAAGATTCGAATGAAAGGTGTGGGCAGAGCAAGGAAGGCTCCCTACAGACATTTACCTTTGAGTTGATAACTGAAGGATAAGGTGGGTTAACAGAAGTGGAAATGGATGACAGGAGGTTGGGGTAAGGAGGGAGTACATTCCAGAAAGAGAAAGCATATGCAAAGGCCCTGGGGCAGGATGGAGCCTAGACATAGATATTCTTATCCTGAATTACTCTACCTAGACAAACAGTTCCACTTTTAATTTACACAAATTTTAGTAGAACAAAGTATATTTGTTCTCAAAATACATGTTGATCTTTTATATGCCTGCTTCTTTAGTTCAGGTTTTGTGTAACTGGACACCTGGCGAAAATGATGATTCCTATTTATCGTATTTTTCAAACATGTGAAAGGTCTCTGTTCCTGTATCAAAAATTTTAAAGAAAAAATGCAGCCTCTGTGGACAATTGTGTTTATAAGATACTACAATTGTTACAATTCTAGGTCCCCATTTTAAAGCCAGAATATTCCTAAGCCCCAACTCTGTGTCACATCAGCAGCAGACATGGCAGCAAAGGAAGCCTATTGTAAGGTAGATACAGACGTTGCGTCGGGAGCTGTTAGTGGCTGTTTGAAGTGCTTCCATTGGCAAGTAATGTTTAATCTTAATTAGCAAAGTAAGGCCAAAGACTTGGTAGATTTGCATTTAATATTAAATAACAATCAGGAATTACATTGTTAAATGTAATGATACAGGAGGGCCTTATCATATCTTTGTGTCTATTCCAACAATTACCTTTTTCATGAGACCAGATGTCCTGAACCCTCTTAGACAACTGAATTACTGAGTAAGAGTTAAAGCCAAGTATATTTGTTTTCAGCCCAAAATATGACCCGTACTAAGAAAAGTGCTATTTTTTCCTGTCATCTTATTCTCTTGCAGCTCTGCATACAGGAGATACATGGTTATGATCATATTACACTTACACTATCAACTCTTCTTTTTCTCACTGACTTATAATCTGTTGACTATAGCATATTTGAAAGGATATAAGGCTGCACAACCACCATCTGGCTATTTGAATTTTTCAGCAAGGATATTTTGGGCCATGAAATATTTTACTGTTGAGATTCTCCTGGTTCATGAATAAATATCATCAAGGACGCTTGTCTGCACGGAAGAGTGACCTCTATCTATTCTGTGAACTCAGTGAGAGTGTTTGACCTTCCTAAATCCTTGACACAAAATACAGTATGGATGCAAATGAGTTCTGGATTTCCAAAATAAGTCCCCTCCCTGACACCCTCTATTACATTTAAAAAATCCAGCCAAAGAGACACAATTCAGAGCACTCCACAGAGTGAATTGAATTCCATTCTCTTTCCAGCTGCTCACAAATGCAGAGGCTAAATAGAATCTTTCAGAAAGCACAGGTCAGAGAAAAAGAAAAAGAGAGAAACTATAATGTAATTGAGGAATGAGACATAGAGAGGTGGCCAAAAATATGAAGCAAGATCGTATTACCATCCACAAAAAATATGTGTGCTTTCTTGTGCATGAAAGAATACAAATTCTATGAAATGGATTTCAAACAGGAAAAAATGAAAATCCAGAATAAAGCTTGTGCTCAGCAGCGAGGCGGATACACAGTAGGTGAGCGCGACCAACCAGCACGCGGATTTGTGCAAACTCCGGGGATGAGCGGGCAAAGTTCAAACCTGTGCCCCGCGCAGAAGGGGAGGGGCGCAGCGCGTGTGCCTCCAGCCCCGACACGCGTCCTGCGGGCGGGCTCAGGCGGCGGTCCGGCGAGCGCGGCGCTTGTTAAGGTAACTCGCGCGGTATCACTTCTCTTTTGAATGAAAATAATCAGATGGCATGATATTAAACAAAATTCTCAAAGAGGTGCGATGATGACACGTTAGAAATCGGGAAAAAAGACAGGAAGGGTCATTTTGAGGCAAAAGGGTAACAGAGGTCAAAGAGATTAATGCATCTAAAGAAGATAATGTATTTCCATGCGTAATGACGCTTCCCTACATTGGCCTTTTTAAAATTTAAAATTTAGAAATAAATCCTTGAAAATGTGATTTAAGCCATCACTACGATTTCCCTACTCACTGCTGCCCAGCATTTGTGTAATGACATGCTGCCCAACACACAGCTTCCCCACCGCTGAGCGGTGTTAGCAGTTCGCCAGGACACACGAGCACAGTTCTTCACATGTTTTTAACACCCCTACTGTGTGACAGTAAACCACACGTGTTTCACACGTACCGCCTGCTGAATCCTGATGGACGTGCGCGCCAGGGAAACCACCACCACAACCAAGACAGTGGACACTTGCATTTATAAAGGTGAGGGCGTCTTTCTCCAACATTCTTTTCTTCTCAAGGTTCCCAAGAGTCTCAATCCATTACAGCATCAGCTCCAAGTCCAAATCTTACCATCGAAACCGAAATCTAATCATCTCGTTAACTCTGAGTGCAAAATTGTATGTAAATCTCATCAGCTCAAAGTCCACATCTAAATCGGGTCCAGGAGCCGGGGAGACTCCTGTGTCTGGAGCACGCTTCCTGTCCAGCTGTGGGCGTGGAACCGACCAGATAAGTTCCCTGCTCCCCACACGCCCAAAATACAATTGTGGAACAGCCAGAGGGTCACAGCTACAGAGGTTCCTGCTCTAAAATGGGTACAGTGGGAGGTGAATGGGGGCATTCTCTTCTTCCTCCTCCCTTGGAAAAACATTACTACCTTTGGAAGAGAAAAAAAAAATCATTCTTGTGCAATCATATATTTTCTTTATCTATTTTTTTTGTGGCAAAAATACTATGCATTAAATCCTTCAAAAGTAAACCTCCATAATTGTTTTAAAACGAAAATCTTGTTCCCTGAGTTTGATAACCTATATTAAAACCTTAAATTAATAAATTGTCTTTTTAATTTTGCCCCTCTCAGCCCTGCTATACTAAGTCCAGAAATCCATATGTAGCCGCTGTCTGAAAGGGTGTGAAGGCTCCAAGGTGAAAATGAATTAACGAGAGTCAAGAACACGTCAATGTTGATCAAACACTGTGGGTTCCTTTATCTCTGCTTCGGGCTTTCTGTTAGATTGATCTTCTCAGTCATCATTTTGTTGTTCCCTTCTCTTGGGGTTCTTTTCATTTTTAATTGGCCTCAGGGTTTTATGACGTTTCTTGCACTGATGGTTGGGGCAACATATAAAGTACATTTTAATTTTGTTATCAGGTGTGAAAATGGTAGCTACAGAATTTATATCACTTTCCAAACTTTCTCGCTTTGCACATCTCTGGTGATGTGCAGAAGCACTCTGAAGACTCTTTGCATATTTATATGTGTACATTAGTGTTATTACTTTATTAATTTGTATCTATTCTCTGTTACATATTATATATAACATATATACATACGCTATCTTATTCTGTCATTCATTAAATTAAGCTGTATTTTGTACCCTAATTTCATCCAACACTGTCATATCCTTGATTTTCCAATGTAAATTCTTAATCATTTTGAATCATGTTAGGACCTTAGAACATTTTGTTGTCAATTTCTCTCCTCTCTGTGTTATTATTTTTGACATGTCTTTGTTAGTATCCCAAAGATATTATTATTCCCATTTTCAGATTATTCCGTTTTAAATTGTTTGAAGTAAGACTGAATAATTAGAATATTGATGTTGTATTGTGGACACAGTACGTGGGGGACAAGGCAGATGGGCAAAGGGCTGTATGAGGGAGAAGTCTTTCCAACATCAATGGTGTTCAGGTGGACAGTGGGGGCGGGGGCGGGGGTGGGGGCCGTATTAAGTGATGATGGTTTCACAGAGGAACAAAGAAACTCCTTCAAGGCCACGCAAGCTTACGAGGTGATTCAAGCTCAGTAGTTTCTAATTTCTAATTCTTAGTAGACCAAACGCTGCGTGAAAACAGCCACCAGCAAGCCTCTCTAAAGAAGGCTCTTCCCAGAGATTTACGAGAACACGGCCATGTCAGAAACAGTTCTTCCGTGAGCTGTCACCGTGGAACCCAGCAGCAGGGAATGATGACAGATGCTCTGAAACATACTGTCCTGCAGAGACGTGATTCGGGTAAGTGTCAGTTTCTTTCAGCATCAGCAATTACTCTGCTCTGAGACATAAGATAAAACTCAAACATTTATTTATATTGAGATTTCAAAACTGCCCTTTCACCATGCCAGCCAGTGATACATCCAAATTGCTTTTGAAGGTTCTTTCCGATTCTCTGGTCTATTAATCAGAAATGTGTGTATAATGTTATTCAAATTCTACTTTTATTTGCCTTATTATCCTGGCTTCGCCTGTAACTAGAATAAGAGTTAAATAAACAATCTAAGAAAACATTGGGGCTCAGTGGGAAAAAAAATCAAATGCACATACAAAAGTAGACAAATGGCTTCGTGGCCCAAGCTCCTTTTATCCCTCTGCAAATTTCTTAGGTAGCCCTGCATCTACCCCTGTCGGCTTTGTCTTTAATTTGTCTCTTGGAATTGCTGTTGACAACAGAGACCGTCAATTGTTTGAACCAGGAAACGCCTCTTCCTTAGGGATGGATATCCCCGTGGCACCTCTTTGTGTTGAGCTTCCCGTGGGAGACTTCACTGGTGGATGTCTTCTCTCAGCCCGCACTCCCACAGCCCTGGGGCTCAGTCTCAGCACTGCCTACAGATGGTCCAGGGTGTCCTCCATCCACCTTGTCTGTGGATGCTGTGGTCCTTGAGGATGTGGCTGTGAACATCACCCCCGGAGGAGTGGGCTTTGCTGGATCCCAATCAAAGTCACCTCTACAAGGAGGTAATCCTAAAAAATTCCAGGAACCTGGCACCGAAAGGTGGTGAGACTCAACTTAAAAACCAGTGAGTATATTGCTCAACAGCATATTGATGGAGAAAAAGTTCCAATGAACAGAAAATAGAAAAAAGTCACAAGGAATAACCCCTAGCCTTCCACTTGGAAGAAACTGGGAAGGCCAGGGCACTGAAGCTCATCCCAGGGGCAGAAAGAGTCATCTGAGAAGTCACCTGATGGATATCCATGCAGAACAACCTTCGTCCGGATCGCAACCCTTACTTTGCTGAGAAGTCCCACCTGGATGGCACCCTATGATTGTGGCATGAAATGCCCTCACAGATCCTTCACCCCATGGAGCCACAGCAGATCTCACCTGGACACAACTTCGATTAGTGAAGGGAGTGAGGACAAGTCTGCAAGTGCCCTCATATTTGAGAACCCCAGCTGGAGAGGAGCCTTATGAATGTGAGGACTGTGGGAGTATGTATGTTTGGTCGTCCATCACCCTTAGGGCACATGTTAGAGGCCAAAAAGGAAAGGCTCAATATACATGTGAAGAGGGCGGGGAAACCTTCATTCATGTCTCATTGACCACTAAACCTATGAAAACCTGCAGTGGAGAGACGCCTTATGGAAGTGTGAGATGTGCGAAAGCCTTTCTACCAACTTATAGTGCCTATAAGAACGCACACTGCAGAGAAGATCATGAAATGCAGGAACTGTGGGTGGGAAGGTTCTCAGTGAGTTTTCAAACATATCGAACACACAAGAGAGAAACAATGTAATGTGTGTGAGAAATACAACAATACAAGAATTTTATATAAGAAATATAAGAATAAGAAAGAGAAATAGAACAATGTAACAATAATATAGAATAAAGTTATATAATAAAATAGTATAAAATTAAGTTATATATAACTATATAAAATAAAATTATAACATTATAAGGAGTGTGACAAAGTCTTCGCTTTCCCATGTACATTCAAAGATAATGTGAAACATTCACAACAAGAGCCTTCACTAATTACTCAAATCTCATTGTGCATAATCTTACATTGGAGAGATACCTTAAAAATATAAGAAGTATGGACACATCTACACATCTTTAATTTTACTTTAAAGTTCAACTAAGATTATTTGAGCTCACATTCCAGCATATTAGGGGAATCCAAGGATCATCAATGTTAGAGCAGGCAGATAGCTAGCTATGAGCAGAGAAAGGGGGACACAGACCAAATGGCAGGAATTGGGCAGCAAGGAGGGGCACAGGCCAAAGGCAGGAAACCGCACATCATGTAAGCAGCAGGGGTCCCTGGGCAGAGAAAGAAAAGCAGGAACCTTGGGACTGATAAGGGATCATGCTTTTTGGGGTGACAAGTGGCCTGGAGAAGAACCAAGAAAGGTGAGAAAAGGCTGGAATTTCTAGTGTCCTTTTGCTCATTACACCCTCATTTCAATAAAATTAGCCTTGCAGATCAGAAGTACCCATCATGCGCCGACGCCATGACACCTACAATCCAGACTAAATAAGGACAAAAATCCCTCCTCCCTTTGGGAAGGTGGAGTTGGGATGATGATCAGGGAATATGACCCCAAGCCCTGCCCTCCCCAGTGAATATTCTGCCCATTCATTTTTACACCCTGTGTAGCTACCTTGCCAAAGGAACTCAGGGCAGCCGCTCTCCTGAGCCTGCCCACTCTCCCCTGAGAGTGGACTGTCCATCCTTTAATGAATCCTCACTTTACCTTTTTTACCCACTACGTCTTGTCTCTGAACTCTTTCTGGGACGGGACAAGAACCTAGAACACCGGTTGCATCTATCGGCAACATCTTTACATACAGTATGTCTGCATATTCCCAAGGGGTTTATGTTTCCTTTTGGCCCCATAAACTCTTATCTCTTGCTTCCAGTAAAGCGCTACCTTCTTATTTTTGTCTGCTATGGTGTCATTTTCTTTGTACACGACTTTGAACCACGCTAATCACTGCCTCCCTTCCTGTGTTCTGCACAGCCAACACTGACACACAGTAAGGAACAGATGCTTGCTGATGGGTAAATTAATAGGGATGTTTTACAATACAAGCCAGCAGAGGAAAGGAAGTTAAAATTGAAAGCTACATTGCTGGTGGGTATGCAAAGTAGCACCATTTTGGAAGCTACTTTGGAAGGCAGTTTGGCAGTTTCTTACAAAACTAAACATACTCCTACTATGTGATCCAAAAATCATGCTCCTTGGTGTTCATTCAAAGGAGTTGAAAACTTATGTCCATAAAAAGCCTGCACACGGATGTTGATAGCAGCTTTATTCATAATTGGCAAAGCACGGAAGCCACCAAGATACCCTTCAGTAGGTGACTGGATAAATAAACTCCGGTGCATCCAGACAATGGAATATTATTCAGGGTTAAAAAGAATTAAGTTATCCAGTTCTGACAAGACATGGAGGAACTTTAAATACATTTTACTGAGTAAAAGAAGCAAGTTTGAAAAGGCTATATACTGTATGATTCCAAATATATGCCATTCTGGAAAAGGCAAAACTATGCAGACAGTATGAAGATCAGTGTTTCCCAGGGACTGGGGGGAAGAAGGACGGATGGGTAGAGGACAGAGGAATTCCAGAACAGCGAAACTATTCAGAATGATTCTAACGTGGTGGATACATGTCGTTGTGCTTTCGCCCAAGCCCATGGGAGGTACAGCACTGAGACTGAAATTTAATGTAAAACACGGACTCAGAGTGATAAAGATGTGTTAGCATCGGGTCGTCAGTTGTAACAAGGGTACCAGTCTGGTGGGCAGATGCTGATAACTGGGGCCCCTGGGGTGGGGGAGGGGTATGGGAAAATCCCATTATTTTCCACCCAATTTTTCTGTGAACCTAAAATTGCTCTAAGAACATAAAAGTCTATGTGAAAAAACAGAACGCCACGGATCAGATTTACTAAGGTTGCCTGATCGTCACTGATGTGTGAAATTCTCTCAGCCTGGACTGTCTCCAGGACACCCAGCTGCCACGGTTTGACAAGGTCTCTCTGCGTCAGGGCTTCTGGGATCTCAGTCTCTCATCTCCTCCTCGCAGAACGATGACTTAAAACCCAGGTGTGCACAGACAGCCGTGCGCCGTGTGGCAGTAAATTATGCCGTTAAAAACTAAGCTAAGCTCTACCCTGGAAGGGCTTCATCCTCTCAAATTCTCACATGAAAAGGCTTAGTAAGACAGCTTCCTCAGCTTAAGTCCCCAGCTTTGTAAAGAATGTGCTCTTTGCTTAGCAAAAAGACTATTCTCTTTTTCTTCAAAATAGCATGTCTTCCTTCCAGTGACCTCAGCTTGTATGTAGACCTGCAATACACTTCAGTAACGTCTTCATACACTTTTATGGCTACTTACATGCAAGCTACATGAAGGCCAAGAGCTCAAAACTCTATTTTTGTTAGCCTACATTTCACGTGCTTCCTGCCACAAAAACATGCCAGTCCCTCAGACCAATACTCCTGGGACCTATAGGAAATTTCTTACGAATCTTAAGAAGTCTTATCTTTTTCCCTTTGTGATAAACATGTTCACTTGAATTTTAGATTATCATTGCATGAAATTTAAGAGAATTAAAAATAATATCACTTTAAATGAGTTAAAATTCTCTTAGAGGCATATCCATGCTAGCATATCATGCAACTATTATAACATTCAGTTTTGGGGACAAACACAATAGAAATTTTACAATTATGACAAAAATTTTACAATCATGAAATTTTACAATTAAGCTATGTTTCCGGCTGTGCCACTTTGTGTGACTATTTTTGAAATATATTTACTTACATGCTAAAAAGAATAGAAAAATAAAGTTAAGGACAAGAAACGCTGCTGGAGAAACTCATTGTCTTCAAACTTTAAGTGAAGTGGAACCGGTCTAAGTGGTGCGTAGTACTTACAGTCGCTTAAAATAGCCATTGGGAATGCCCAGGGCTCCTTTTAACACAACGCGCTCTGGCTAATAGAAGCCTGCAGCATCCTTCTGTGCAATTTTTTTTTTAACCTTTTAGCCAAGCGCCGCGTGGTGGAGGCTCTGGAGAGCCGCAGCACTGCCCCCGCTGCCCGGCCTGGCGAGCGCGCCCCGGCACCGTCGGGGGTGGAAAACGCCCCCGAACCCGGGGCCGCACGCCCTCCGAGACTCACGGGGGAAATAGCCCCTGCCCAGGAAACTGCTAGTTGGTCCCTGCCTCCCCCCGAGCACCTGTCAGTTTGAAAAGCACTCACGCACGCACACTGCTTCCCCGGGGCCCTACATGTAAACCCAGGAGTAGAGGAGAACCTGTCACGGAGACCCTGCAGGGACACTGGGCCTTACTGCTGTGATGGTGAATTTACTGTCTCACTTGTGATACATAAAGGAGCATTATTTCCCCCCCAAACTTACACAGGTGAGGAGACTTTTCATACCGCGTGGCCTTTTCTCCATGCCACGTGGAACATGGAAGGCACCACCGTCTCCACTCTGCGCCACGTCCCATAATTAACACCCCAAGCCGCAGGCCAGAGAGCAAACGGGTGAGAGGGACAGAGAGGTCACTGCTCAGGTCTGGAAACGCCATGGCCCACGCTGTCCTCTGCCCGGGGCCGCCATGGCGCCCTGGTACGTCCTGTGATGCACTACTCACTCAGCACTCCTAGGAAGACCCAGCACTACTCACTCAGCACTCTTAGGAAGACCCAGCACTACTCACTCAGCACTCTTAGGAAGACGCAGCACTACTCACTCAGCACTCCTAGGAAGACCCAGGGAAGACGTCAATGTGTGATCTGTTAGGCCTGGTACTGTTCCTCATTCTCTGGATATTTTTAAAGCAAGTATTGAATTCCCTATACTTCGTGGGAGGAGGCACCCCTGATTTATGAAAGTATCAGATTTATAAACACTTTTTAGTCATTTGCGTTTTAAGAGGAGACAAAAATCTCTTAAACAGTGGTGGTTGGTCGGTTCACTTTGTGGTGACAGGGAAGAATGTTGGCAGCTTGGGGAGCTTGCTGTCTGAAAGATGAATGGTTCATAACGTATTCTGGGGAGGCCCTGTGGGCAGCGTGGTGAGCAGTGCGGTTCTCTGGGTGTGTTATAAGGTGTAACGACCAGGGACCCGGCGTGCCCTCGCTCTGCTCTGACAAACACCATCTTTTAAGAGGATTTACTCTCCATTGCAGCCCAATTAAGGCACTTTTGTGGAGGCACCAAGCCAGTGTCGTTCAGACGTGAGATTTCAACTGTCTGTCGGGATAGAGGTTAGTGGACCTATTGCCGTGGAATAACACGCCCCGAGCTCTGCCTGTGTCTCTGATTCTGTCCTGCCAACAGTGCTTCACCTCCTTTTCAGTTTCGGCCCCAGCGGCTTGGGCGGGAAGTTTCACTGCTCGTGCCTCACTTGTAAGTAAACGATTCACTTGTGTGTCACCACCTCCCCTTTTACTATAAAAGCTTTATTATCTTTTTCATTTCCTTATAAATGTTTAAACAATCACTCTAAGATGATCAAATCCCATATTTTAGACCAATATTAAACCTTTGTGACCACAATCCTTGCAAATTTTGGAAATCAACATTAACAATAATCAATAGTAACACACCTGTGAATGCCAAAATGTGGGCAGATAATGTGAGCTGACATAGGGTTAGACCTGCAGGTGCTCCAGCCGGCCAGGGAGGGAGCCGGTCGCGGCCAGGGAGAACTCCCAGGGCCCAGTGGTCTCACGCTTTTTGCTGCAGAAGACCTAGCAAGTTCATTGCCTCGTTAGTGACCCTCTTCCCCTGGCGCCCCATGCCGAAGTACGAGCCCCTTTTGAAATTATAATACACAGACAATTTCTTGCTCCCCACCGCAGAAGTTTGGAGGAATAGGGAGAATTAGAAGAGGAAATAAGTGTAAACCCTTTTCTCCCGGAGGAGCTAGAGAAAGATGTCTTTCTTTCAGGTCCTGAGAGGCTGAATGAAGGCGCACGTGAATTGTGTCCCCTCACTTAAACAGCTTAAGTTTATGTATAAAGAAGTCATCTGGACATATTTCCTTGGAGGCTGCTTGACAGCTTGTTCAAATGGTGACATTTTTCTGACCTTGGCTTTTATTTTTTCCATTTCAGAATCACTTGGGAAACTACATGAGACATTTTAATTTGGGCTGTAAGTGCTCCCATTCTGTCACACCCCCGACACACGGCAGATGCACCGCTGAACGACCTAGCTCCCGGTTCAATCTTTTTAAGAAGGAGAAATAGACATTCTTACACTCACAGCTAATCTGTCTGTCAATAACAGAGAAGTCACATCATATTTTTAAAATTACATTTTCAAGCAGAAAATCTAACCTTTATTTTTTCATCTAATTGAAATATGATCTCAATGAGAGATAGCTCTTCAAACTAGTTTAAGGTAGAGTCTAGTAAAAACATCGCAAAGCTAGTATTAAGGCTAAAATCTGATGAAGCTTGAATTTCAAAATACTATTATCTTTTCAATAATTTTATTTATATCTTCCATAAAAATTACCCCTGTGTATCACTTACATTTTGTTTTAATTATTATGGATACTGCTAACTGTTGAATTCACCAAAGACTACTGTATAAAATTGCTGAGCAATTGAGCCCCGAGTGTATTCGACTTACTATAACACGGGAGAATGCCTCCGTGATGGTCTTAGCATTTTCTCGATACAAAAGAAACTTGGAGAAAGTATTCATGTGGTTTGGGGACCTGAGCTGGGTGGTTCTGAGGTGGCCCTTGCAGGGTGGTGGATGCTTGGAACCGGGCAAAGTTTATTACATGCTAGCAGCACAGAAGCCTGTCTTAAAGGGAATCTTGATGGCACACTCCTGCCTTCCTTCATTTTAATATATGTCAATATGTGTGTGTTTAGACACACCCAAGCATAATATAAATAATCTGCTAGATGAGAATTTACCTTTGAACTTTAAAAATATTAACTTTCTTTGGATATTAAATAAATATGTCTCGCTGAATTTACTCCTTTAATAGACTGTAACAATTTCCTTAAGAAACCAGTCACATTGATTTTTTGTACACATATTCATAGCATGTAAACATTGTATCTAATACTGTTTTAAATATTTATATTTTTACCAACTTTCACCAAAGTGTACAACTTTTGTTTATATGGTCATAAAACTGACCTAGAAGACAGGAAATAGAAATTGTCTAGCTAATTATTTTTCTATGAGCATATACTTTCTATCACTTCAACAAATTTCAAGGCTACAAATAAACATATGTACGTGTCTGTGGGTGAAAGAATGGTCTCTTTCCCCAAGCATAAGAGTTTTCACACCAGTTCAGATAATCAAATATTGCACACTAGTCCCCATAGCAAACCCTCTCCTCTCCCTAACAGTCCTTTATCATCTCTCTATTTCCATGTGCCTTCACACCGACCAGAACTCTCTTGTTTTTGCTCTTTATCTTCTTTCCAACTGCTCTGTGACGTCTTAGCTCAAAAGCCACTTCCCCAGGAAAGTCACACTTGTGCACTCACTCCATCAACATGTACCCCACATCCTTTCATGCGTTATGCATCATTTATTCTCCATGCAGAGTACTTGGTGCAGTTTCTGGCACCAACAAGACACAAACACATGTGCACACACACACGGGTTTGTACGTACATACATGGGAACACGTATACGCACCAAGCTTCCTTTACCAAGACAGGGACATACTGAAGTAGATACAAGCTTATCCAGTTAGAGGTCGCCCTTATAATCCGGTTATAGAGCAGCAGAAGTTAAGTTTTCTCATTCAGCATTAAGAAACGCTAGTGAACTTCGCCGCTTGCTAACTTTAAGTTTCTGTTTGTCATCTTCAACCCCATACTTAGTACTCTTCTTCGTTTTTAAGCTAGTGTAAGCTTCACCCTTCAATAATTAGAGATTTTATTTTTGGCATTTAATGGACACAGTTGCATAAAATTTATGAGGTAGTGTGTTAGAAACATCTTTAAAAAGCATTTGTAGGAAAATAACATTATAAATGATCTAACAAATATATATAAAATAAATCATTTAAATGGATAATAAGACATTTTTTAAAGACATTGTTTTGCCTTTAGCTGTGATCTCACTGGTTCTAACATCCTAAATGGGAAGAGGTTTATCCAATGGTTCCAATAGTAAGTTTCCAAAGAAAATCCTGGAAATCAGGATCCAGATGGTGTCATTAGTTCGTTTACAAATCAAACACATATAAAGAAGTTATGACTTGTTTTCATTACCTGAAAATACAGGACCTTGTAAAAATTATTCATAGTCCAATTACAATCCCTACCAAACAAGTATGCGAAAAAATACAATATAATTACTACACGTACTTCGAAAAATTGTAAAAACAACATCAAAACATGTAGAGGGAGTAGGCACCATTTTCCTCAGTGTACTGATGTGCAATTTCATTTAATCCACATAAAAATTATGATAGGTGTATTTATTAATGCCATGTCATTGGTGATAAATATTAGTCGGTGAGAAGACATAACTTGTAAAAATCATGCCTAATTAGTAATGATACCAGTAGGGTAATTACAGTCATTTATATCACTTTCAGGAAAATGAGTCATTTATACAAATGTATATTTACAAATTGCCTTTGTCTTATGAACACACACATTGTGTCATTTCTTCCTGCTGTTTTCAAAGAGAAACAGTATGATTAATTAGCAGGAGACTAAGATACTAAGAAGTTCCTCCATACAGAACAAAACTATGCATCCACTATATCAATAAATAATTTAATATGATTTTTATTGCTTGTTTCTTTTTAATGAAATTGATTCAAAGCCAAATTATTTCATTTGAAAATTATGAAATTAAAAGCACCAAGGAAGGATTGTAAGCTAATGCATTTGGTTAAAATATACAATTTTTAAAAATCAATAATCTGGTGAAAATATTATGATCAATTTTTATAGCTTTAAAGTAAAGGTAACAGTTTTGTTATAACTTAATAAGTGAATTCACATAGGTAAGAGGCTAAAAATTATGCCTGTCATATTAAAATTCAATAACTGGAATCTATTATTCTTTTCATTATCAACACCATCTTTACTAACAGTTATAACCTAAACTGATTTTAGTTCATAGAGTTCAATAAATTAAAAAAAATCATGTTCGTTAGAGGTCTACATTAGATCTAAAAGACAGAGATTAGTTTATTTAACTCCTTCTGTGTTCTTGTCCCCCAGCCCTGGACATTAGACCCATTTAGTGACCTGCAAATACAAACAAACAAACAAATAACCACAACAAAAATTGTCACATCACCCAGGAAAAGATAAAGTTGACCACATGACTGTTTCATACTATCATCAAGATAAATTTTTCTGGGCAAGAAATTTTTCAATTTTGATAAGAAACATGCAAGACTATGAAACTTTCCCTCCTGCGTCCCAACAACTTCTAAACTGCAGTCCGTCTGTGAGAGTTCTCCTTCTGTGAGCATCCCAGCGAGCACCCTCTGTAACGACCTGAATCCCTAGCAGCGTGTCTCCCGCTGGTTGGGCTCTGCAGTGCCGCTGGTGGGCACTGCTCTTGTGGTGAGTCCCTCAACTCAGTCACGTGTTCCTAAAAAGATGAAGATGATTGTACGTATTGCTTTGTACCCTCCTCCCCCGAGACTTATTTTCACAATATATTTGATGTTTTAATACTTGCACAAATTAATTAATAAAAGTAAATCAATGATGAATGAACTGCAATAGTTATAAATATATTAGAATCTGTTCCAAGTTATGCTCTATTTTTATAAGAAGAGGAAGAATAATAGGGCATTTGGATGCCAGCGCCAGGCAGCCTCTTACAGTGACAGCAACTCTACATAAGAATAGAATATACACATAAGGAAACATTTCAGGCAAAAGTACACAAAGAAGCAGAGATAAAAGCTATACATCAATCGTATGCTTAATAGAAAACTGCCCTCCAAATCCTGGCATTAGGATTCAGAGGGTATTAAGTTAAAGGGATATCTGAATCTTTAGTTCTGCTGCTGAGAAAGGAACAAAGATATTTTAAAATAAAAACATTCTAAAAGACTGACAAAAGTAAAATGAGTCATTCAATGGAGTGTTTTTTCCCAGTAAATGTATAAAACACAAGTTGCTGTTATGTCTCACTTTAGAATCAGGAATGAGACTACTCAGAGCCAGAAATGAAACCACCTCTCACCACCCTTACTTTATCTGTTGCTGCAACAGTTTCGCCTCCTTTGCACCCACTTTGGCACCTCTTGTCTCCGCTTCTGAATCATTGTTCCCACGGGGCTGCTCTCACTCCCCATGTCCCAAGGCTGAGCCCAGTCACTTCAGGGGCTGAAGCAGCAGTTGCCCTGTGACACTACATCATCGATTACAGAGAATTTTATCAGAGGATTTTGCACCTGCCATTTAGAAAGAGATGCTTTACTGATCCTGTACTGTTAAGTGAGAAGGAGGAAAGATGGAAACTGCCAGTGGCCATTTTTACATCGCTCTGAATGACCCTATCTGAGAATAATGCCAGTTCTTAAGCAGTGATGTCTAAAGCAAGAGGGAGGAAAGAAGGAGAGGGGAGAAGAGAGGTGAGGAATGAAGGGGAGGAAGAAAGAGAAAAAGAGAAAGCTGGAGGGGGGTTAGGGACAGAGAGTGGGAGCGAGAATACGTGATAGGTAGGTAGGTAGATAGACAGACAGATAGACAGATGATAGATATTAGATAGACATTAATTTTTTTATCACATTGCACACTGTTTGGACCTGCTCGCACGGATTTTACCATAGTCAGTCATCTCCCTGTATTTCTTGGTTTCGTGAGTCAATAGATCCCATACTATTATTTGAACAAGACTTTGTCATCATTTACAATTGGAAAGGTCTTGGCTTTTATAACAAGGGCTATATATATAAAAATATATGCCAGTCCTTTTATTAATGTCCCCTGGGGTTAAGATTAATCTCACAAGAAGGGCACCATTACAAAAGCTTAAGTGGAAAATCATTTGTTTTAATTCTTCTCAGATTTCTGGAAATGTTCTTTGACTTAGAGGTTAGATATGCCTGCATCATGTGGATACACTATCTGTTCCTTACAAGACTAATATCTACACAATAATAACTACAAAACTATTTTGAATTGATCCATTTAATTAAAAATCTTTGTCAAGGGACTACCGTGTACTGGGCTCTGCTAACATAAGTAACTGACTGTCAAACACTGATATGCCTTTTACCCTTACAGATTGTACAGCTTAGTGGATGGGATAAACATGATAAAATATCATATGTGTTAATGGAAAACTACAACTCTATTTAGGCTAGGAGGATTTAATCTAATCATGATAGTCACAAAAATCTGACTTTTCCTGATAGGCACACTTAAGAGCTAACTTAATTATAACTCAGCTAAAGAGAGAAAAAGAGCAACGTTCTCTCTGAGGACATAAGACAGTCAAAATATAAATACTCAATGCAACAACCAAAGCATTAAGGACATAAAAACTCTTAAAACACTCCAGCTAGCCATTTGTAAATATGGTCTACAGCAAAATCTATATTACATCGAAGCATGTGTGTTTATTTTCTTTCACTTTTCGCAGCCTCATTGACTATGGTCAATACACATAACTGAATCTTATTTATATTAAATCCCTTTCGCTAAGAAATTGAAACCTTTCCAGTCAATGTTTCAAAAAGCACATGTTCAGATAATTTATTCAAAAGTACATTCTAGTGGGTGGGAAGAGATAAATTGGGAGTTCGAGATTTGCAGATACTAACTACTATATATGAAATGGATAAACAACAAATTTATACTGTGGAGCACAGGGAACTATATTCAATATCTTGTAGAAACTCATAATGAAAAAGAATATGAAAACAATCATATGTACGTGTATGCGTGACTGAACTATTATGTCGAACACCAGAAATTGACACAATGTTGTAAACTGACTACACTTCAATAAAAAGAAAAGTACGTTCTAGATTCTGAGGGAAAGCAAACTAAGTTTCCGTATAAATTCCCTGACTCTTAGAATCTATGGAATGCACACACACACACATATGCTTTTTTTATTGAAGTGTAGTTGATTTAAAACACACACATGCTTTTAAACAAATGCACTACAACTAGAGAATATGGTGTGAACCTAATCAGGGAGGATCACACATAAAAGAACTGCTACAAGAATGGAAGACATAATGTCTGTGGATTTGCAGCTTGAGTAAGAAACAGCTCTCATTAGAAGGGCCGAGATTTTATTAAGCAACTGTGAGTAAACCGGTTGTAGTATCATGTACCTACGGCTAAGATCATCCTAGTCTGGGTTTCCAGGGTCCCGCGAGTTTGGAATTTAAGGGATTAAAAATAATATGGAAAACATGAAAAGAAATGTATTGAAATTTCAAAGCATTAAAGAGCAAGCACCTCACAGAACATGAAGGTTTGCGCAGCACGAAGGTCAAAAGAAAGACTCTTGACAAAGCGTAGAAGAGAAAGGAAACCTGAATAAAACCCTCTGGATTTTTGTCCTGCTAAGAATTACGTGCTGGAGTGACTACATTCGTGAGATTTGTCTCTGGCAATTCAGAATTTAAGAAAAGGTAAGATATTCATCTCATACTGGAGATTTTCTAAACACCTGCAAAGAGGTCATCCATGAACATAGAGAGGGAGGTATAAATGGAGAGGAGAGAGTGGGGGACTCAGAAAACGGCCCAGAGAGGAGTCAGGGAGGAATCGGGTGAGGTCTCAGTGCTTATGCATTGTCAGAGTCAAGCTGTATGTGGTGAGGGCATTTTCAAACAGGCAGGAAGCAGGTCTATGCCACTCAAGGTGACTGAGACCTGACAGTTAGACCCTGTAGTTTTTCCCAGTCCTTCCGTGAGCTTCAGGAAGTGGCCAAAATGAAGACCACGGTTCTGAGCGAGGAAAACAGCACAGAGATGCAGCACAAGACAGAAGGCTTTGGGGGGAGGAGGGAAGTTAATCAGTGTGCAATTTTCAAGGCTGCAGCTACTCTATTTTAACACGGGAGGGAGTTGTAATTGGACATCAATATACTTTTCGGGATACAAGCTGCAGACTATGCAGTAGCGAATAATCCTTGAAGAAAGTGTTAGAATGACAACAATTCTAGCATGTAAAGAATTAGTCATGCCATCTTTTTTAAAAGTTATATTCACCAGCGAGTCTAGATCAATCTCACAAGGCAATTGCCTGTCTGGAGATATTTCGTGTACAATAGCATTGGAATGCAGTAATCACTCAGAAATGCATAACCGTTGACAGCCCGGCACCTGTGTTTTTAATGTTTGCATTCAAAATCAGTGGCCCTCTGTCAATAAAGATATCTTGGGTTACTCTTAACCCTTGGGTTACTTTACATATATCCATGTAACTGGTCACAGAGTATAGGGTATGGAAATGCTTACAAGCAACAGTATGGCTAACAAAAACAGAAGTCATTAGAATAAACGTTCAACTCTTTGCCAGTTTAAAAATGCTTTGACTCATATGAATATGGCTTGAGATTTCACTTGAAACTCATATTATCATGAATTTTCAGAACTGAGTAACTTACATTGCCTGGTGACATGGAAATAATCTTTGGAAATATTTTAATACATTTAAGATGACAAAAGAAAGTTTTTATGCATATCTTAGCATCATTTTAACAGTTAAAAATCAAATTTTATTGCCTTCTTATAGAAAAATAAATTGAGGCTGCCAAAGTACAGAAATAACACTGGAATGAAATAAAGCAAACTCCACTAGTCATAATCAGAAAAAAAGGAAAAAATGACAACATAAATGTGATAATTAAGACATGAATTTCCATGGATGACAGCATTTCTAAATTGCAACCAAATCTAATTGTGTGCATTTTCTAATCTCTGCTCTGGATGCCTGCGTGAAGCAGAGGGAAAAATAATGGTGATTTGATAGAATTAAATATGAGAGAACCTGTTTTCTGATGGCATCAGAATTTACACCGGTGCTCTAGGATATAATACCTCTGGACATTAGCAATGTTGACTTAGATCTTCCCTTCACAGAAAGCAGTCACCGTGTTTAAGCAAAACACCTTTGCAAATGGACATCTCCCCATCAGGAAGCAGGGAGCCTTGTCCCCTACACTCAGTGGCAGAGAGATTGAGAGGGACCCAAAGCCCCCGGTTCCAGCTACAGCTCCGGACCTGCACTGGTCAGCGGCTCACATTTTTGGTCCTTCCCAAGGCTGTAGACTCTGCCTGGGTCTGACTACCCCCGAAAAAGACAAGGAGTAAGGAAGATGACTTCGGGCTTTTTAAGACAGAAGGTTGCTGTAAAACCAGCCTCTGTACCTGAAAACTGACTGAGACCCGGAGGAAGGGCTTGGGAGGGTTAGGGAAGAGCCGCTTTATTACTTTCCAGGCAAAGGGGAGCCACAGTGGGCTCTGCCTTAGAGGCTGAATCCCTCCTGGAGCCGCGGTCTCGAAGTTTCATAGAAAAACACTGGATGGAACAGAAAAGGTGGTAAGAATCAGGGCGCTCCACAGGGGGCTGCTGCCTTCCCCTTAACCGCAGGGAATCTTTCTGGCCTCACAGGGGAACTGCAGAGGGTCTGTCCATTCTTCTGAGAGTATCCGCCCATTGCCTTCTTCCTGGAGCACAGCCTCTGGGTTAAAACTATTGTGAAGAATGTAAGGGAGAAGTTTGGGAGTTACTTAGCACAAAAATGGTAAGGGAGAGTAAGCAAGCAGGATTTCTTAGGAAGAATCAACAGTTGTGGCCTCAGGGAAGTTAGTTCCTTTCGGGCTCCTTTGAGAATGACTTCAACCATCAATAATTATGCCAAAACATTGTCTTGAGCTCTAAAGGATCAAGTTAGAAGTTTATCTTACCGTCTATTGGAGGACAATCAGGATGGGGTAATGTTTGTTAGTAAAAATGAGCCAAAATGTCCTTTCTCCCTGAAATAAGCATTATCATTCCATTTACTAGATGAGTGGGGGAAGGGTGCAGCTCTGCGGTAGACCGCATGCTCAGCACACGCAAGGGCCTGGGTTCGATCCTCAGTAGCTCCTTTAAAAAAAAAATAAATAAAAACCTAAACCTCGGCCTGCCAAAAACAAAACAAAACAAAAGCATTTACTGGATGACCAACCAGAGGCCCAGTTTATGAATGCAGCATCCTGAAGATCAAAGAGTAAAGGGCAGAGTCACATTCAGATAAAGGCCTTCGTGAGTCCTGGCGTCCCAGAGGCAGAAGAGGAATAGGAAGCCCTTTCCTACCACCGCTGTGAACTGATTACACTATTTCTGATACCAAATGCCAAGTCAGGAACCGGCAACATGTGCAAGTAGGTAGAACACACATAAAATCAATCATTATCATAATTACAGCCAGAACAAAAAAGCAGGAAAAGGAAATAAGAGGAAGACAGAGGGAAAAGCAAGAGATAAAACAGCTCCTATTTGCCGATGACTTTTGTCTGTAGAAAATCTCAAGAAATCAAAAAAAAAATCCCTGAGTGAATAAGTTAGGTGACCAAGGTCACAGGATCCAAAATCAAAATTAACCCACAAAAATGACTCACATAGCTACATACTAACAATCAAGATGAAGAAGCTGAAATTAAAAGCAGAGGACCATTCCCAATCACTACAAAGAAAATGGGAGACTCCATTTTTAGACAATCTAACAAAAGATGGACAGATCTGGGTGCCAAAAATTACAAAATGCTGATGAAAGAAATCATAGCGCTAAGCGTGAGCTGGCTGGCACTCTCTGGAGTCAGAAAACCCCCCTCCCCGGGCTCTCTGTGTGCCTGGAGCCATCGACACCTTAACCCCCACTCCCCACGGCAGGACCCTCCAAATACCTGCATTTCTGTAGGATAAAAAAAAAAAAAAAAAGTCTTCTGATGTGTGTTTATCCTAACAAAACTCATCGCCCCAGGAGATAGCCCGGCTCACAATACCCTGGGCGGACAGGCCTCAAATCCTGCCCTTAACCTAAGCTGTAAACCCTGTTCAGAAAAGTCTTACAACCTGTCAGGTACCTGCTCCTGAACTGATCACGAAGCCCCTACCCCTTGTGTTCACAGAGAAAGACCCTGCACGCCCGCCCGGGGCTCACGCGGGCACCTCTCCCTGTGTGGCCTGCTGGTGCCTGTGGCAACGTACCTGCTAAACTTCCCTGAACTCTCCTAGGTCTCCGGTAATTCTTCCACCAACCCGCGTCACCAGCCATGTGCCCACAACGCTAAGTACATTGAGGACATCCCACAGCCCGAGTGTGGGAAAGTTGGGACTGAAAAATCAAGTAACCATGCCTCCCACCACCATCTCCAGACAAACATGGTTCCATATACGTGAAGACAATTAAGGGGCTGGAAAACAATGGAGCTCTTATCACAAAAGGCTGGTGACGTTGGGATTCCCGTGCTTTTAGCAAGTCCTGCTGCATAGAATGCTCTTCCTGCCCCATGTCACTGCCAAGAGGCTAGAGACAAAAATGCGAATAAAAATATTATTGCAGAATAGGAACAGATAACTTATTTTTTTAAAAAAGAATCCTCTGTTGGCTTAAATGTCTTCATTATATAACTAAAAGCCCAGAAAGAGCCATCTAAAATCTTTTAAATGGAAAGAATATAATCAGGTGACTAGTAATAAAATTAATATGCATCAATCAATAGTAAAAAGAAAATAACCATTTAAAATATAATTGAATTAAAAATCCCACTTACAATAGTAAAAGAGCAGATCGAAAATAAAGCCTGTCCTACGAAATTTTTTTAAAAGCCACAAATCTACAACAGCTAAATTTACTGAGCACTCATTGGCAGGAAATAGTCTATATCAAAACAACTTACACGAATAAAATTTTAAAACCTTTTGTTTGAATCAAAACAAAGATGTAAATAAATTTTAAAGCATAGCTTGCTCTTGGAGCTGATGAAATTGTCTCCTAATTGTGCCTAACGTTTAATGGGATAACAATTTAACCAAACAGCATTTATTTGTTTTGTTGTCATTTTTTGTTCATTTGTTTGTTTGTTTTTAGGTTTGTTTGGGTTTTTTTGCTTGAGGGTATCAAAATAATTTGCTTTTCTGGAAGAACAAACAAGGAAAGACAGAAAAAAATCCAAGATATTTTCAGTAATACAGATAACTTTTTTTTCTACCACATTGTATTTTGTAAAGGTAGAATGACCTTTAAAAAGCTGATAGCTATGAAGGAATAAAAAATAAATCAGTGAGTTAGAGCAGAACAGACAAAGTGAAAGCTAGGTGAGAATAATCACAGTTACCGACTGCTGTAAAACCCTCCGCCTCAAAGTTTCCTGTAAGACATTTACAATCAGGCGAGCTCAGAAGGGGCAGCTGGCTCCTCTCCACACCTCTGGGGGGCAACTGGGTGTCTGGAAGGCTGGCGGCTGAAGCATCTTTCGATGCTTGCTGACCTGTCTGGCCTCAGGCTGGAAGACTCAGACTGCTGGAGGCTGGCACACCTGAGGACCCCCCAGGAGCTCCTGGCAGTTTGTCTGGGATCTGTCCACCCATCTTTTCCACTGGTGGTTGTAGGGGCTTGTAGGTTGTCTGGAGGCTCAGGACTCTGGAGGTTACATGAGCCAAGGAAGACGCTCTCGTATCTTTAAGGACCAAGCCTCGGAGTCACACAGCATCCCTCCTGCCATAATTTGTCTGCCAAGTCAGATCGAAGGTGCTCCCCGGCTGAAGAGGAGGGAGCCCGGGCCTGTCTCTGAATGGAGTCGTGTCAATGCCACGTAGAAAGAAGAGCACAGAGAGCGGGAGATGTGTTGGTGTGCTTGTTGTCGGAAAATAAAAGCTGTCACAGAAATGTGTTCTAGACCACAGTAGCATTTCAAATCAGCGCAGAAAGGTTGGTATGCAATAACCAATGTTTCTAGCTACAGAAAAAAAAAATGAAAATCTTCATTTACAACTAAACACAATGGGCTCAACTTATAGCAGAACAATGCTCCTATCAATCAAATAAAATACAAATACTTCAAAATACAAGAATAAGTAAATTGGATAAATTTATTTCTAGTTCTGAAGTATTGATAGCTTTCCTTTTTTCCTAGACATGATATCCATAAAAGGGAAAAAAAAAGCTTCTCTCCACATAAATTAAATCTCATATAGACAAAATTACAATAACCAAGAAAATGAAATAAGGCACAGAAAGGTTTCAAAAACATAAGATGAAGGATTTATATTCTTAATTTACAAAGAGGAATAAAAGTATAAAAAGAAAAAATATACCAAGTAAAAAATTTGCAAGAGATATGAAAAATAATTTCACAGAAAATTGGAAAGTTGCCAAAAAATATAGGGAAAGAACTGAAAACCAGCCATAATTTAAGAAATGTGTATCAAAATCAAAGGCTGCATTTAGCTACAAATTGTTTTTAAATATAGCCACATGTTTTGTAAGAGCAGAAATAATTTCGGGGCTGTTGTGTATCTGTTCACCTGTCTGTAAGAGCAAGACTTCTCCTTCATGCCCTTTTGCCTAGGGGAAATATTATTTCACACCAAAAGGACACTGAATGTTACCACAACTGATACACAAATTTATGGCTATTTAAATACTTGAGGAGGAGATCATTAATATTTAAATTTAAAGATTCTATTTTGCATAATCTGAGAATAATTTTTGGGTGTCTGTATAGAAAATGTTCAGACCAATAAAAAAAAATTCAGCCAGTTTCAAGCCTCAGGACTTCAAGGTTTTACTCCCTGTGGCAACAAATGGAAAACACAGAGAAGAATAAAGCTGAGTTTGCCCGTGAGAGTGAAATGCTGTGATTTCAAGAGCAAATGTAAATTATCAATAAGAGCAGGTTCCCTGTCAACTGAGCTTGAAAGCGTCTGTTTTGTTGTTACTCTGAGCATCTGGTACTGAAGAATGTCTTTTGTTATTCATTTTTGCTGTGTGTACATCTTTGAGTTTAAATAACAAAAATAGATGATTATGATGACAGATAGATGCACCTCCCCCTACACACACACACACACACACACTCACTCCCGTGGGTGATGGAAGTAAACCTGGAATCAACCATCATTGTACCAAATAGATAATTTCTTTTCATTCTTTCTGTTAAAAACAAAGAATTAGCAGTTGCAATCAAGAAAAGTTCTAATGAAACCAGGAAAACATCTAGTGATAAAGAAGGCATCACAGAAGCTTTGCCAATGTGAAGTCCGTGTTTCCTTTCAGTGCAAAAAGAGAAACGTGCTATGAAGGAGAAACATATTCTTTCGCCCTTTTATTACTACCGGTAGAGGCTGACCCAATTCTCTACGAAAGAGAAATTCAGCTTTGCATTTTAAATATGTCTTAGAGAGGCTACCACTGAAGAATAATTAAATGTATCCAAAAGGCTCAAATCAGGCCAACTGGCTTCAATTCCATTAATCATATTTTTTATTTATGACTTGATTATCAATTTGTAAAAAGTAAAATTAGCTACTTTTAAAACATTCCATTGCTTGCAAGGGGTCATCTTTTGAGCCCCTCCTAATATATCTTTTGATTTCTAATTCATTTTTTTCTATTTATCATTTACTTCTCTTTGTCCAATGAGTGCATTCTGTATCTTTTGTTCTTTTCTCTGACATCTTCATTTCAATGTTTGTATCATTATTTTTAAGCCTGAATTATTATCTATTTAAATTATGCACCTAAAGTTCCAAATTTCCATAGTATCATCTTTAACTACCTCACTGAAGTTTTGATATGTAGCATTTTTTTTAACCTTTCAGTTCTATTTTGTGGAAGAAAGACTTGAGCTCCTTGTCTTGTACATAAGCAGAAAAATATTAGCCATGCGACTCATATTCATCCCAATTCAGTGAAAACACAGAAAACCAGGTCTCAGCTTATGCTCATCTATTAAGGCCCCTTAATGTAATTTCAGATGAAATGCTTTCTGTCAAATGCTGACTCTCCAGAAGCCTTCAGAAAAACATGTTAATCAAGAAAAACAAAGCTTATTAGATTTACTGCAGTAAGAGAGAGCACTACTTTGACAGAATTTTAATAGTATCTCAAATTGAGAAAATTAAGGAAGAAAATCTACAAAGGTTTAAGATCCAGGCTGGACAGTTCTTTCAAGCCTGGTCTCTAGTTCGATCTGGGCAGAGTTTATGAGATAATACCTTGTAATTTCAATCATAATTTCTTATTTGATTCATGAAACACTCTGAAGTTTGGTTTTCTTTTGCTGTTCAATTGTAACTTTACCTTTTGGTTAGTGATTACTGACTAGTTGCATTCTGATCAGAGAAATTTTCTTGTATGACTCTTATTTTTAAAATTTTGTTAGGACTTGTGGACTATTGTGTATGCAAGTTTTGTAATGTTTCATGCTTTGGAAAAATTCATGTCCTCTAACTTGGCCGTATATGTATATGTTTGTTCTAATCAATTTGCATGTTGTTTAAATTTTCTCTAACCTTAAGCACTTTGGCCAGCTTTTAAAACAAATTATCCACAACAATGATGAATTTGTCAGTCTCTCCTTATGGAAATGATAGTTCTATGTATTTTTGTTAGTGATACACCATTTTCATTACTTTGTTTATTTTTTCATTCCACCACCCCCCACCCCCGGCTTCTTGTGATCAGTTGAGTTTATAATCTTTTATATTCTTATTTTGTATTTCCCCATGATGCTTGCGACTTAAAAACTCTACCTTGATTCTTAACAGACTTACTCTTGAAATTTTACTATACAAGCCTAAATTATTGAGGGCTAAAATGATTCATTATTTCTATTCCCTTTTTAAATAATGCAAGAAAATTAAAATTATCTTACTCTAATTTCCCCAAGTATACCTTATATTATCATTGTTATAGCCTCAAAAATTGGGCATAAATATTTGTATTTATACGGAAAAATACATATTACTAACACTGCCAATCTTTACCAACTTGTAAGTTCACCATCCACAAAATGTTGTGAACATTATATTGGCTTTTGCCCCAGGGCAGCACTGGCCTTAACGTTCTTTCTTTTGTCTAAAGTGGAATATTTTTATAGCACTTCGATTTGAAATATGAAGCATGATCTATCTACGGAGCGCAGGCTTTCCCCACACCAGATATTCTGATAGTTTACGCTGTCATTATTTTATGAGCAGGAGTTTCTTAGCAGAGTGATTTTTAACTTTAAGGTGTTGACTTAAATATATGCATTTATATACATATAATTTTGCTATTTCCTAGCAGTCAGAAGTGTCATTTCACCGTTTAAGAATTTAATTAGCTATTTTTGATATTTTTTATCAATGACCTATGTTCAAAATTTTAGGCAGATACAGAAGCTATTGAATAAAAAGTCATACTTTTTCATCCTGCAGGAATTTGGAGGAACTTGCAGTTGTTTTAATGTATTTATAAAACCAGCCACTAGCTCCTGATTATTCTGAATTCCGTAAGAATTTGCAGTGGAATGCCCTTGCCAACATGGAAAGCGTTAATCTAGTGGGGCTCAATAAATTAATTAATTAATCAGGCAAAAGTGGAGACAATTAAAGCAATGCCTGTAGTTCTTTTGAAATATGTTACACATTTTATGATCGTTATCAAAACAACTTGTCATATACAGCAGAAGGTATTGAAAATAATTTGCTCCAGATGCCAACAGGTTAGCTTTGCTTCTGCGGGGTTCATGATAGGACACGTGACAGTCTAGCGGTTTTATTTCTCCCAAGCATGATAAACCTTACAAATTTCAGCTGTTAGGAATAAGAGAGTTACTTGATATTCAGATGTAACCTTTTGGCATCACAGTCTAGAAATCAGAAAAAAAAATTTCAGTTGGATTAAAAAGAAACATTTGGAACAATATTTGAAGGCCCAAAAGGTTTTACTATCAACAGATGGATTGAGAACCATCTTTCAGGGATGGAAGTTGATTTGTTCATTGTATACTGACCTTTTCATTAAAGAGTAGTTTAAATGGTTTCACTTCATGTAGCAAATGAACTCAAGGGTATGTATGGCTTTGTACAAGAAAACAGTCAATTTTTTAAAATATTAGCTGTTGGAAGCAGTGTTTAAGCACTGTTATTCAAAATGTATTTGAATGACGGCAAAGACTATTCCACTAGATTATTTCAAATACAGACATCAGGATGTCTAATTAGACACTTATTAACATATTTCTCTCTTAAAATTATCTCAAAATGAATGAGTAATATTTTAATGTATTTAGTGGAATTGTCTCATTTTTACAAGCATGCATGTTTGAATAATATATATTCAGAACAGAGCTTCGACTTTTCATAAGAATATTCACTCTGTGGTAATAAAGATATTATGACATCATAAAATGTTTAAGTAGGGAAACAGCTTAAATAGTTTTAGTGAGGTGCACAGGAGGAATTTTTAATGAAGTTGCTCTGTCACTGTATCTATATATTTCTTCTATAATAAAATTTACTTTCATCTTGAATTCCATTCAAAAATCAACTAGACTGAAAATGATAATTCTGGTAATACTGCTACTGGTAACAACCATGGGAACCTTATTAAGTGATTTCCGTGTTCCCTTTACTCTTCTATGCTCTTCTATTTACCCATTTGATCTTCTCAACAAGACTATGAGGTAGGTTCCATGTTATTTCCCCTTCTACAGATGAAGAAACTGAAGTGCAGAGTCTGTGAATACTTGCCCAAGTCAAACAGCCAGTGGGATTCAAATCAGAGCCTAGGATGTAGTCTTCAAAATTACACAACATTATTTTCTCATCAGCAGCCTAATTACTGTTCACAGGTTACAGATGAACAGATTTACGGCTGAAAGCAGCCATCCCTGAGTGAGACAAATTCTCAACATTATTAAGAATGTTTTAAAATAAGAAAATCTCCTTACAATCCAAGTCATGATGACAATATAGAGAGAATTTTCAGCGAGTCTAAGTATAGAGTTAGCTTTATAATTTTTATATTTGAAAATACAGTCCATCCAAGCATAGATGGAAGAGGACCACAGCGTGGAAGGATGAAGCTACAGGGTGTGCCTGAAGTCAAATGAGAGAGACGATGAGGCTGGAGTAGATTAACCTAGACTTTTGGCCACATGGGATCAAGGTTCTGACTTATCTTTGCTGAGGGATGACAAGTACTTTATTCCAGAAACTTACTCCCTTACCATTTACAATAGACATGTTTGTATCAGTGTTAATGTAAAGCCAAATGCATATGCTTTATATTTCATCATAGAAATGTATTCATCTTCAACAAACCCTTAAGAGGTCTGCAGAAAATGTGTAGCCACAGAACACCAGTAGCTCTTGTCTTATATAGACACCTACTATTAGTGAAACACAATGTATCTGATATGTACGGAATACTCAACCCAGGGCTTGGCACATTACTATGTTCAAAAAAATACTAACACAGTTATAACTATTGTCCAGTCTCAGGGGTCCAGAGAACATAAAATAAGCATGCTTCATATGATAATGTAAATCAGCTTTTAAAGTTTTCAAAGGAAAGAATTCCAATGAAACCATCTCTAGAGGTCAGCATACTGAGATATAGATCAAGGCACAGAAGACCGGAGAATAAATCTGGGCTCAGGAGGGGAAAAATGGAGAACACTGTCACACGGGTCATTTTCTCTTTTCTAAATCTGCTATTAATGTATATAACGTTTTAATTTATGAAGAGATCAACCATGGAGTTTGTACACGCAGACATGCAGTCAGAAAAATGAATCTTGGGATTTAGATAGATGTGGTTATGTAGAGAAATATTTATCTATACATTTTTAAGCATAAAAAGAGAGGTGGTAGTGATAGATATGTAGATACATAGATACATGTTTATGCTTAAATTTATTATATTTATAAATAAATATATACAGAATAAAACAACAGAGGAATGTGTGTGGGTGTGCATATATGTAAGTGTAACCCAATGCAGAGTATAATTATTTGAAAGTAAGTTACATACATCCTCAGGGCGCATCTCTTAAGTAGAATGACCTTCTCCATCTAACTTCAGTACCATTACAATGAACGATAATTGTAAAATATGACCTACAATCAATCCATGTCCAAGTTTTCTCTATGGCCCAAGATATTTGTATAACTCTTCTGATTTGATCTAAGATATAATTAAGGTTTGCATGGTATATTTGTTTGTTATGGGCATTGAGCGAGTTTTACATATCAAAGTCTCCCAATGTTTTTTTTGGTGTCATCAAATTTTTCTGAACATCAAAGCCATACTGTATTGTCGATTTCATTCCCATGTTCTGTGTTTGTCTATGTCCCTCAGGATTGGGTTTCAGATAAAAATGCTTCTCCAACAATGCTAGGGGAGGGTTTTCTCTTCTTCTGGTATCTTGTTAGGATGAGTACCATCTTGAAAATGTTGGCCATGCCAAGTCTACTGTCCTGGTTAACACGGTGACCACCAGCTCTTTCCATGTACACGTAAATGACTCCCTCTGTCATTAATGAGTAAGCCGTTGAGGGTATTTGGGCCCCCAGCTGAGTAATTTCTTCAAGCGTGTTTCTTCCTGTCATTTGGTAACTGTTGATGCTCTTCACCAGAATCAATTATTTTACTGATGGTTCCAAAATGATGTTTCTAACCTACCATTACTTCTCTCTCTCTCTCTCTCTTTTTTTCACTTCTCTCTTTAAGAACTGAAATTATTTGTATGAAAAATTGTTTTCTTTTTCTCCCTTTTACATGTTATGTTAATTTTATGAGTAATCTAAATTATATTCTACTCTAAATAAACATGTTTTTTAATTGTTCCAGAATAAAAAGTAAGGCTTTCCAATACTCAAATGATCTTAGTTGAAATGTCCTCACTGAAGTGACCATGTGGCATTTGACAGTATGACTCGGGGGAAATTTTTAAAAAATCACAAATTACTGGCTGTATATAGTAATTAAAGGGAAATTTTTAAAAAGACTTACTTAGAAAAACAGATCTTTTAAAATGGTTGTGAATCATGAGCTGTTAAAATAAGAACAAACATTACTTAAATAGTTCAAAATGCTAATTTAATTGTACATTATGTTTAAATATATTTAGAGGGACATCTCACCCACTGAGTTAACTCTATTATTTTCAACAATGAACTTCCTGAATTTGAGTTTTCCAAATTACTGGAAGTTTCTGAAAAGTATCAAATAGAACAAATTATGAACACTAAAGTGATGTCTACACTTTTAACAACAAAGTTCATACAACAAAAATGCATGAAAAGTCACTAAATCATTGTCTTAATTTATATTTTTGCTATTGTGATAATTTTAAAATAAAATTTAGTTATTTTGATAAAACAATACATTCCAGTGGCACAAAACTAAATAGGAAATCTCCTTCTCGCCTCCTTCCACAGACACTTGGCCGCTCAGTTATTTTTCCAGGGACAACTTTTCTTATAGCAAACCCTACATAATATCCTGTATCTCACTTGTTCAATTATCAGTAATTTTTTAGAAATTCTATGAGAGTATATGCATGGAGCTTATTTATAATTTTTAACAGCTACATGGCATTTTATTATATCAAAGGATCGTAATTCATTTAACTACTTTTTATGAGGTATTTAGATATTTATATGATTCCTAATCTTTTAATATTTTAAAGAGTGCTGCAATAAACAGCCTAAAGATAAATTTTTTAAGATGTGATTCCTGGGTGAAAGAATTTGCATTTTAATTGTGCTGGAGCTCTTCAAACTACTTTCCCATAGAAGCTATGTTATGCTATCCTTTCACCATTAAACATGGGTCTCCTTGCTAATAGTTTTTATAAATTACACTTTTCTCCTTAAAATAATTATTAAATTACCATCTGTGTTTATTAGCTTACATGAAAGGTTATTAAAAATTTTCCCAAATATCATTTGACTATCACCTGGTGCCAAGGATTGAGGCAGGTACTGGAAACAGTGTTGACCCCTCAATTAACCAAACACACATTGGTCTTATGAGAAGAAACACACAAAAGGACATGTTCATATTAGGATTGACCCCATCCATGTTCGTTGTCAGAGTGCCACACATGAAACTGGGCAGCGGAAGGGGGAGATGAGGGAGTCTCGTGAGTTACATGGATACAGCTCCAATTCCCCGATATTAACTTTCTTCCCTTCCTGCAAGGATGCCAGGGCCAGGTCTGTGTTCTCCATTCTTCTCTGACCCCTGGAGAGATCTCTGGGGAAATCATACGAAACTTCATGAAAGGTTTGAAATGAATCTCTGTCACTACCAAGCAATTTTCCTGTACAAACAAAACCTCTTTGCTCCCTGGGGCCAACACTCCATTTAATAGTGAAGCTGCAATATCTCAGTTTTCATTTCTGTGGCAGGAATGGCTGCCAGCTGGTCTTACAACAGGGTTTACACGGTTTTAAATTCCTCAATATGTGTCATGTTCCCTGATAGCTTCACGACAGGCAACTACTATTGTTTTGAATTATTGAGCACCATCTCTGAAATAAAGTGTAATATCGAATATTACTCTGCACATAATCTGTAGTCACAGTTAATTAAGAAACAATCACAGAAAAAAACAGATCTATGAAGTCGTATCTGTAACCGAGATTGGTTTGAAAACTGGCAACATCACACAGTGAGCGTTGAGGTCTTTGTGTGCTGAGACTTGAAAGATCGGGGACCATAATTAAGCAATTAAAACCAAACACAGATTAGGGCAAATCAGCAAATCAGTACATTCTCTTCCACAGCACAGAACACAAAATTTATAGTGTTGGTGACATCATCTACTTTAAGCATACACTTCACCTCCAAACAGATGGGACTTAGTATTTCCTTGTGAATCAATCAGTTAATAGCGAAAATGAAGAAATGCTCCGGCAAACAAGCCTGTGAGATTAGGGAGCAGCTTTCTTACTCCTTGATCTACATTCTTAATTTCATAATGAAAATGAAAATAAAACATAATGAAATTAATTTTTCTTCCTGATCTTAACTCACTTTTTATACTAAAAAGAAAAAGATGATACTCATAATTAAGTGTTTTTTGGTTTTTTTTTGTCATCTGAGTCTTTGAAAACTTAGAAGACTTCAAATTGAAGAATAACGCCACTCCCTAAAGGAACTGTTTCTGGAAAGTACCAAGTTTCCTTATTCTGTTTCAGTTGGACTCATCTGTGCTCTCACGTTATGGTGGGAAAGGGTAGACTTGATTTTGGATTGCCTGGTGAACAAAACACTTATTTACTTCTTAAATTTTCAATCTACTATAAGTCAATTCTGTGCTGCGATCACTGGCAGGAAAAAGTTAGGAACACATCCTAAAGCTGTGGGTTTATACACTTCGATTCAGTAAAGTTCCTTTGTTTTCTTTAAGTGGGAATTCTGTCATTGTAATTCAACAGTAGGATAATAATATGAAAGATTAAGATAACAGAAGACAAAAAGTTAAAATAGATTTGTTCTTTGACTAAAGAACATCTGGAGTGCCAAAGAAAACGCACACACGCAAAACGCATCTGAGCCTGGAGATATAACTAACATACTCTGAAAGTCAAGGCTAATAATGATCATTCCACCACATAAAACAATGACAAAACACTACCCACTATAACACTTTTCCATTCATATTTCTCACATTTGCTATGTAATTTTTTTCACGTTGTCTCACTTGCTAAAGCAAAATATAAAATGGAAACCAAACTTGAGAATTCCCTGAGCAGACAAAACCATTTAAGTCACGTAAGCAAAACTAAATCTAGCTTGATTAGTGAACATTAGCTAAACTTATCTTAGGTCATTTCTTGTAAATACCTCTGATCACCATAAAACGAACTTAAATCATCTTCATAAAATGGCATAAGATTACCAATTTTAACCAATTCCCTGCCATCGGGAACCCCCCAGTCATCGTGGATACTAAATGACCTTCCAACTTTCATTTTATAAGTTATCTTGTGACGTCAGGCCTCTGAACTTCACAGCTGTTTGGGTTTTGAAGGCTCCCAGTTCACCAATTGTTCTTTTATACCCAATAATCTCTGACTGAATACGATTCTACCAATCTGGTGGTTTTAATTTTACTATTTCTAGATCTCTGGCGCACACACACAAGTAGTTAGGAAGGAGCTTGAATTCAGTTACGGTTTTGTATAAAGGCACATTTGTGCTTTCAAACATATAAAAATACAGTTATTGTCATTATTCCTGGATTCAGTATTCACGAATTTGACCATTCACCAAAAAATTATTTGTAACCTCAAACAATATTTGTGCCACTTTCCAGATCACTTGCAGACAGGTGCAGAGGGGCAAAAAAACCCTGAGTAGTCGCAGGTGCCCGTTCTGGCATCTCCTTTCGGCTCATAGTGTGCACGTGTCCTTTTCAGGATATGATTTGTGCCAGGTTCCCCCCCCCCCATTTTTGTGGTTGATGTTGGTGATTTCACTACTTTAAATGGCCCACAGTGTACTGATGAAGCGGTGTGTAGCATCCCTGAGCACAAGAAGGCTGTGGTGAGCCTTAGAGGGGGAACACTTGTGTTAGCTAAGCTCGCTGCTGGCACGCGTCGCGTCCTGTTGTCCATGAGCTCAGTGTTCACAAATCAATGGTAAACAATGAATAAGCTGTCTCTAATGGTGCACACATAGAACAAGGTTGTGTGTTGTATCGACTGGTTGTCAAAAAACTGTCATGACCAGAGGCTGATGGAAATCTGATTCTGTGTCCCTGAGGAGTGATGGTTCACTATTCACTAATGCAGGGTTAACAGTCACTTTATAGAAGCACCGTGGGTAATGAGAATAACTACATTTAGATACATTCAGATGATTTTTCAGGTCTTAAGAAGGAAGTTCTTCCACCTTTTATTCTTTTAAACTAGATAGAGGGATAGAGAGAGAGAGACAGAGGGAGGGAGAGAGTGGTACGGAGATAGATGTGGTTCTGGAGCCAAGAGGAAGGAGTCTGACTTGCTCAGAACTCGGGTCTCCATTCCCCACGATCAGCTTGTTCATTCGTTTGGCTTTGGCTTCAATCCTCTGGCCAGTCCTCCTTGATGTCTGCTCCCTTCTCGAATTACAGCATTGTTGCAGACGCTGCCCTGTGTTGCCTCCTTCCCCCACATCCGTATCCATACCTTCCTCCATATCTGTCTAGGTATATATTCCATAGACGCTAGAGAACGGGGCTGGCAAATCCATCTTTAACAGAAAAGTCATGCAATTGTGCGGCAAGAGAGGAAGTCGAAGTGGAGACCACTCTTCCTAAAGAAGGTAGAAACAAAGCCCAAACATCTCAAGGAAATATTTTCTAAACGTCTTACTTCTGTTTTTTTTTTTTTTTTCTCTTTCCTTGAGTTATTCACACCCTCTGTCTGTAAAAGATATACATTTATTATAGATGCTTCTTGGACAGTGACAGTACAGTGAGTATCACTTAATTTCCTCAATCACAATGAAGAGAGAAAAGGAAAGAGAAGAAAGAGGGAAGAAAAGAAGGAAACAAGCCAAGAAGGAGTGAGGAGTGGAAGAAGAAAAGAAGGAGAGAGGATGAAGGAGCAGAAATGCCCAAGAAGGGAGCAGGCAACTCTCCAAATGAAGGGTTTCCAGGACAAATCAACGAGTCCCTGAAGGCTACGAGCGATTCACCACAAGACTGTAGCAATCAGCATGCAAAGACAAGGATGTTTAGTTCTCAGCCTTGCATGGGCGTTAGGATCTCCCGAGGAGATCTGAACCCACCTCTACTCAATTAAATCAGTTTTTGGACGTCAGGCTGAGTGACCAGGTTTTTTTTTTTAAAGCCCCCAAATTGATTCTAATATTTTGAAAGGCTTCAAAACTACCTTAGTGAGATGGCTGAAAGAATACTAACAATCTGAAAAATAAAATTAAAATGATACAACACTGAAATGGAAGAAATTAAAGAGAGAATGGCAGACTTTCAACCTCACATTTCACACTTGCGCTTATCTGACCTAATCTGGTCTTGACAAACTACTACGGTTTCAACACAAACATGGGCAAGGACGGAGAGGAATTTGGGGGTCATTGTATTAGATGTGGCTTTGTGTCCCAGGGAATGTGGCTGAATCTACAGGGCTGGGTTTTAGTGAAGACATTTCCATTGCTCCCTCTGAAGAGGTACCAGCCTTCAGGGGGGAATATCAGGTTTGTGCAAATGATTTTAGCCAAATCTTATTCTGATTCTTTGCAAAAGGAAAATCTGAACACAGATGTTAACAGCAGAGGAGAAAAGTGATTGCTCCCACTCCCTATGCAGTAGTATGTTTTATGGGGCTTAGAACGACCACCTCTACATTACAGGTTTTTATCAACATGTGGCATAATTTTTCTCTAAATTACAGTGATTTTTGCATAAACCATTAAGCTTCTTATTTGAATAGCTCTAGAGCTTAAGCTTTGGCCCATTTATCCATGGATCTACTGAAAAAAAAAAAAAAAACCTTAGTCATCTAAGGTAAAATCACCTTGGTTTTGGACACTGAATTTATTTACTTTGAGCTGTGTGTTTACTCCAATGCTGCAGCAGCACAGGGGAGGGAAAAAAAGCTTGTGATTAATAAAGAAAGTTAGCTTCTGCTGCTGCCGGCCATAAGTAAGCAATTTCCTGGTTGAATTGTGCTCAGAGATTCATGGCTTTATTATCCATGCTCCATCCACCACAGGGGAGATAAACTTCATTGCTGGGGCGCAGAGCTACCAACAAGTTCCTGGGGTCATGGGTCAGCTCATTTTCTATTACAGAGATGGGATGTTAGTAATTAAAAACCAGGGGTGTATTTTGTTTTCAATTTAAAAAAAGAATAACCATAATTATTTTCTCTCAAAATTAGTAGACCTAATAGGGCTTCTAACTTAAAATAAAATACATTATTTTGTACAGAATCAAGGGACCATTTCTAAACTTCTTATTTATGTCTCTTTTTTCTTCCCTTGAATTATTCAGACTTTGTCTGTGAATGTCTGTCTATTATGGATACCTCTCGAATGAAATGAAAATGTCTGCATGTGGAATCGGTGCACAAGTGACCTAACTACTGAATATCAAGTTAATTTTCTCAATAATGATGAAGGGAGAAAAAAGAGGAAAGAAAAAAGAAGAAAGAGGGAAGAACGAGAGGAAGGAACCTTTGTACGATCTTTTAAAAATTCAAGGTAAAAAAATTGACATAATTTCTCTGGCCCTAGTAAGCTGTCAGCGAAAGCTGGGGTTTTCTCTGCTGCTGGAAAGGTGAAGGGGAGCCCCTGGGAGCATCTAGTGAGACTCATATGGACACCCTTCAAAGGTGCTCGCAACGCCGAACAGTCAAACCTGTTCGTGTAGACAATGTCCTACACTCGTATCCTGAAGGACAAGCTACCGAATATGCTGACATCTGAAGAAATAACTGAAACCCCAAGCTGAGAATTTATCTGTGAATCAGAAACAGTGGGTCACAGTTTAGAAATAATAGTTTGTCATGAGTGATTTACACAAATCCTTAAGGGCCTGATTACAAGGTTTACTTCTAAAAATGCTCCAAGGAGAGCTGAAACTGGTATGCACCACTTCAGAAACAATGTAATGTGAGACCTGTTTTATTCATCTTTATTTTAGTATTTAATGAATACCTTTGTTTTAATAGCATGGCAATTGATGCAATGATAAATGTACTAAGAAATGGAATAACTAGAAGTAAGAAATTATATATTCAAGTGTGTTAAATCTTATTTATTCATGCAAGTGTCAATTTACTTTATGAAAACTTGTAGAAATTAACACTTTTAAACAAATGTGGAAACAATTTGGAATCAGCTAACTCTGGTGGAAAAATGGTATTTTACAATGTTTTCACGTAAATGATTTTTTACATTATATATATTTCAGTGGCTGGTCAGAAGTAGGGGTTTAGTTTGATGTCTCTTGATCGTCAAGATTGTTAACTATCTTGGTTTAAAAAGTCATCTGCCAGTTGGTAATTTTTTTAAAAATAAGAATAGATGAAATTTGCCCTTTATTTCTTATTATTGATTTCTAATATTTTTAAAATAGAAGAGATAGTGGATATGAGGAAATCCGGCTTTCACATGCCTTTCCTGAAATCTGGGTAGAGGTCTGAAGGCTAGTGAGTGCTGAGCGGTGCAGAGCAGCACACACCACACACCACAAAGTGCACAGTCATAGCCCAAGAACAGCGAGGTCTGTCTGAATAGGTCAGATGCTCTGGGCTCTGGCTTTGCCTCCCTTTGGAAACAAGAAATCATATAGAATGGGGTAGACTTGGCTTCCAGTACAAAGCATGATGGAAGCCCTGCCCAACCACTAGGTGAGATGGGTCCCGGTAATCAAAGGTAGGTTGAAAATTTAAGATGTAAGATAAACAGGTGAGCATGAAGGACTATAGCAGAAGAGAAAATTGCTGAAAATAAAGATGTCCCCACCACTGGGCACCCTCAGCTGAGACCAGGGCTCAAGAGCAAACCGTTTACAACTGCACTCGTCCCGTTTTTCCTTCCTGGCTTGCTGAAAGAATTTTATAAAACCATGTGCCACTTCCCTGAATTTTTGACAGCTTTACTGGGATATAATTTGACACTAGTAAAGTGCACAATTCTTTGGTTTTCAGGAAAGATGTATAACCACCAACACAAACAATTTTTAAAGAATTCATTACCCTAAAACAAAACGGTACACATTGGGGCTCTGTATTCCAGCTGTAGGCCTGGGGGTGCTAAAATATGTTCTGTTTCTATGGATTTGCCCTTTCTGGATATTTTGTGGAAGTGAAACCAACTAACACGGTGTCTTTTGTGACTAGGCTGTTTCACTTAACATCATGTTCTCAAGATTCACCCATGCTGTGGCACATACTAATACTCCACTGAATTTTATTACCAAATAATATTCAATTTTGTGGATATGCCTGCCACATTGTGTTTATTTATTGTTGAGGGACATTTCAATTGTTTCTGTTATGATTAATGCTCTCTTGGAGGCACCTTATGGCCCCAGAATGGGAGTAGGGGTGAGAGGGAGCTCTGTGAATTTGGCTGCATGTGTGCATGAGCTAGGAATTGGCGAAAAAGAGAGGAGGATGTGATCGTGCTGTTATCAAAGATTTTTAGTAGATGTTCTTGAATAAATGTTTCTTCATTTGGCGTAAGCCCTTTGGATAATTTCCAGAGACTTTAAATGGTTATGTAAATTGGTATTAGCCAGGGTTCTTGAGAGATACAGAACGGATGGGATGTGTCTGTCTCTCTATCTCTCCATCTGTCTATCTATCAAGAGGAAAAGCTATTGATTGACTTTAAGGAATTGACTCACATAATCATGGAGCCTGGAAAGTCCAAATTCTGCAAGAAAGGCCAACAGGTTGGAGATCCAGGGAAGAGCCGCAGTTAAGAGTCTGAAGGATTTGTTGGAATAACTCCCTCTTCCTCCAGGGAAGTTGGGGAGGGGTTGTTGTTGTTTGAGGGGGTTTTGTTGTTGTTGTTGTTGTTTTGGTTTGGTTTGGTTTGGTTTTAAATTAAGTAATGCCTTCAACTGATTGGACGAGGCCCACCCATATTATAGAGAACAATCCACTTTTTCTCAGAATCTTCTGGTTGAAATGTTATTCTCATCTAAAAATATATCTTCATAGAAATATCTGAAATAATGTTTGATTGACTATCTGGGTACCATGGGTTAGCCAAGTTGATACATAAAATTAATCATATATATTTATGATGAATTATATAATTTTCACTAGATGGTTTCTCATTCATGTGTTTGGTACCTTGGCAGAGATGGCTGGAACACTGAGGGCTTAGTGTCTTCTTACATCCATTCTATCTCTCACCACATCCTTCCTTCCTACGTGGCTAGTTTGGACACCCACGCACCATGACTGTATTAGTTGGACTGCTTACATGGCGTCTAGCTTTAGGGAGCTTTCCATGGGAAAACAAAAAAAAAGCAGAAGATGCCAGTCACCTCAAAGACTAAGTCCAGAACTAGCCCAGTACAATTTCTGCCGTATTCTGTTGGTCAATAAGCCAGCATAGATCCCAGACCTGGAGGAATAGATTCCACTTCTCAGTGGGGGAGAAACATTAGTGCACTTTGAAGACAAGCCCCACTGAGGTTTCCTGGGGGTAGGGGTGGAGGGAGGGGCAACTATTCCAGGTCATATTTCAGTAAAACAAGAATAATGATTCCATGTCAACAAGCAGAGAAAATCTATTCCAAAAGAACTTGGTACCTGCTTTTGGCAGTCAGATTCAAAACAGTCTGAGGGATCTGTTCTTCTTAACTTCCTCACTGGTTACAGATCTAGCCATGAAGAACATCCAAAAAGGAAACTCAAAGCTAATGTTACCATTAACTAAATTATAGAAATATATACCCAATGATCACAACATCCAACCTCCTCCCCCAGGGCATCTCTGTTACTTATGCAGAGCTGGAAACTTTCATTCAAAATTACTTCTGAAGTTAGGAATTAACAGACACACACTACTATACGTAAAAGAGATAAACAACAAGGTCCTACTGTATAGCAAGGGAACTATATTCAATTCCTTGTAATGAGCTATAATGGAAAAGAATCTGAAAATTTATAATGTATGTATATGTATAAGTGAATTGCTTTGCTGTACACCTGAAACTAACATCGTAAATAACTATGCTTCAATAAAAAATAAAGTTTTTAAAAAAGAGTAAAAAAAGAAAACAAAATTAGTCCTGAAGATTTCTATTTTTCAGTCCAAATATATGATAAAATTGACCCTTTCATTCGACAAGCCATCAGGGGATGGAGGCAGCAGGTGGCGTCTGTGACAACTGCCATGGGCAACGTTGGTTGGCATCTCAAGAGAGCACGGGAGTAGAAACCGAACACAAAAGAGATTTGAGAGGAGTCATGTTGTACAACTGTTGGCTGAGACATCGCCTGACAACATCCTTCAAGGAGAAGCAGAGCTTTTATTCCTAAACACACGGCCGGGCGTATTATGTTAGTCACATCGAACGGCAGGTGACAGGCCTCTTTTGTGTGTAGACGTACGTGTGCTCTATTTACATCTGAAAAGGTCCTTGTGAACAACTGCAGGCCTGTGACACCTGGTAATTGCCTATTCAGGTTTTATAATTACTGGAAATTTTGCTTGCAGACAATAATTAAAGTAACCACAACACGAGGTAGCACAACCGAAGTGGAAAGTCTCTCCGACATGCATTCTTTACTATTATTTACTCCTTTCGACACGTCCTTTCATATTTTTGAAGACTGACAAATTAACCAGTTTGGTTCATTTATGGAATCCCTGGAAGAAATATTTCCTACAGTGGAACATGATTTTTAACAATCTTTTCAAGTAAGAGAAGGATCGATATTAAATAAATGTTAAGTATGGTGGCTGAAAGTCAAATTTAGTGACCATGAATTATTTTGTTACATCTCCCAACCACTGGTAATTTTATCATTACATAACCTGAATCTCTCGGAATAATGTACTTGTAAACGGAAAAGAGACATTAATATATAACTGTTGGAGGTAGGCAGACCTGGGTTTCAATCAAGCTCTAGTTTTCATTAGCTATGAAATCTGAATGACTATCTTTCTTAGCTTCTTTTTACCACAAGACAAGAATAATAATATCTCAGTGCTTTGGAGAAAGTGTATGAATCACTTGTGACATATTACAAACGCTCAACAAATAATATTTTACTCTGTGGGGGAGAAAGTTTTCAATTTTTCAAACTTTTGAAGTACACATGACAAATAGCCGGAAATGCTTGGTTCCCCCTTTGACTTCCTCAAGCTTGCCAGTATTTGTTGAAATAGTAAATTAATTAATTAATTAATTAATTAATTATTCATTTTCACTGCATTTGTGCTACATTTTATTTCACGTTAGAACAGAAGTTTGGGTTTTTAAATATACAGTCAAGTAACATTGATTTCATTGTAAAAATTACACCTGATTTAGACCATCACTCATGCTTCATTTTTTTCTCTGTAGAAATCACTGTCTTTCAATATATTGGTTATTCTCCATTTGTCCCAGCCCCGGCCCGATTCCTGCTACATGCTCTGGCTTTGGTGCCTGAGGCCGACCCTGAGGGCCCCTTTGACAGTGGCCTCCTGCCTGGATTTGGCCAGTGGGACGTACAGGGAGCGTATGTGAGCAAGAGAGAAGAAAGAGGACCAGGCGTGTCTCCCCGGGGCCCCCGCTAGCCTCGCTCACACTCTGTGGCAGGAGCTGTGTGTCTGACGAGGGCTTTCTCTCCTCGCCGGGTCCAGCCCTCACTGAGTTCGTCACACAAGTGCCTGCCCTTGTCCCCTTTGGGCTTCGTATGAAATTCGTATTTCCATATGCCATGAAGTAGCATTTTTTTCTGTATATTTTTTAACTATTATGAGACACTGACCGCACTTGTGGCTCACAGCTTATGTAAAAGCAGTGGGTGGGTGGCAAGGAGCTTTTGGGCAGTATTTTGCTTGTCCCTGGATTTAAAAAAATGGGTAAAGTGTAAGATTCTATGAATCTACAAAAATATGATAAAAAGTGAGTAAGAGCAAGGGACCAAATAGATAAAAGACAGAAAGGAGAACACGAAAGACTCTTATTTATAGAAAAATGCATTTAATAACATTGAAAGGATTATCGAAATGAAAAATCATAATGCCAACACCAAAATTAATAGCTGCGTCCACTAAGCACCACCCCAAGTGCCAAAAACATCCATGTGGCGTACTTACATCATCTCAAATAGCACTCACATTATTACTTAGCACGAAAGGACAAATCTACCTTTAAAACGGAGAGGTCACAGGGTCATCAGCAACCAGGGGACCAAACGTAGCATAAGCATTAATTAGCAGGACAGCCCGATATTATTCACTCAGTAATGGGAATAAACATTATCATCTGTGAATCGTGCTTGCAAAAAAATGAACTCAATGTAATAATCATGTGGAAACAACTGAAAATTCATTCTACAAAAAGACCAGTCTTAGACTATTTAAAAATGTCTCCTCCATATGTTTTACAGGAAGCACGGTCCTGCCAACACCTTGAGTTTGGACTTCTAGTCCCAGCAACTGTGAGACTAAGTTATCTGTTGTTTTAAGCCACCCAGTTGCTGGTAGAGACATGCCTTGATATCCGTGGGGAACTGGTTTCAGGACCCACTGTGGATACTAAAATCCACAGATGCTCACGTCCCAGAGTGGACCCTCCATATCTCGGTTTCGCACCTGCAGATTCAGCCAGCCCGGATGGGGTGGTACTGTAGTACAGATTTATTGAAACAAATTCACATGTAAGAGGCCCTGTGCAGCTCAAACCCTCGCTCAGCTGTGGCGGCCCCAGGAGACGGATGCAGACACAGGCTGTGCAGCCCGTGTCCACTGGTGGGACCCGGTGTGAGCCTGCCGGCGCTCAGCCCAGGTGTCCCACCACCCTCCCCTCTCCTGTGCTCCCCTCTCACCACTTGTGCTTTCACTCAAGGGCCACACCTGGAACCAGTTTGCCCACGTGCAGGGAACACGGGAACCAGAGCGTCCAGTCTCCTTGAGTGACTGTGGACAATGAGTTCAGGGTTGGCCGATGAACACCTAATCCGCTTAAGGAATATACACAGAAGTCCACGACAGCCATAAAAACGAGGGTTAAAAAGTCATCCGTGGACCGATACTAACACAACGGAGACCCACGCGCCCTCCGTCCGCTGCCTCTGAGGCTGTCGAGGCCATTGACGTTCGCTTCGGAGCACAAAAGAGACAACAGACAAAACACCTGGAGAAAACATAAAAACAATTCTGTTCCTCCTGGGTTTTAATACATTTAACAAAAAGTTTTGCTATTTTCAAATTCTCTCTCCACTATTTTTAAAACTCTATAACCACCATGGGTAGTAATATAAATAACAAACACATCTACATTCAGGACTCTTTCTAAATATTCGGTGATGGTGTGTGCAGCCAGTGTGCCACGATCGTACGAGCTTCCTGAGCACCTGTCATAAAACCCACCCATCCATCAGTCTCTTATCTATCAGTCCTGAACGTCACTGTTATGTGGGCTATTTACTTTAAAAAGTGATAGTTCAAAACACAATGCTGTTCTAGCTTTTATTAGAAAAAAATAGATAGCTGATGGTTTCATATCTACCCTCTTAACTACAAAGTGCTAACGTCACAGAAAGATGGTCCTCAACATCTGTTTTCACTTGTACTTGTGTCAGTCTCTTAAAGCTTCCTTCACTTTGGAAATTGCGACATATATTTATTCTCATAGAATACCTGTAGCCCAAAACGTTACAGAAACGTGTAAAAAGGCTTGAATCATTAATGACACTGGGTAATCGTAAGGGTCAGATGCAAATCTGAACCTATACTGATTATCCCCCTTAATAATCTTTGGATGTAATACATTCTTTGCATACAAGTGTGTTGACTTGGTTGTCAGACAGACTACAGGGTTTCGGTTCTAGCTGGGTCACTCTGTGACCTTGAGCAAGTTGCCAAACCTGTAAAAGGATTATAGTATAATTCCCACACTGTGAACAGTACTGGCACTTTCGGAAGATTAAATGAGACGGATGCATATAAATCACTCAGCACTGCGTCGTGCACGGTAAGCACTGACTTCATATCCTAGTGTCATTTACACGCCTAACCAGCTGTGCACCTGATTTCATGATGTATAGAAGGCTTGCTACATCCCCTGCACCCGGTGAGACGTGAAACCACGAGGTGGGCCAGATAGCAAAGCCCTCTCGTCGCGGCGTTTACAGGGGGGTTGGGAAGACAGGCAGCCAACAGGAAGCTACAATTCAGAGTCCTGAGGACCACGACCCAGTGGGGTCGGGTGATACGAAATTTTACAGCAGAGGCATCAGACGCCACCTACACATGTCTAGAAAGACAACGGCACCGGGTGAAGTGAACATGGGCACCAGTGCAGGAGTGGAAACTACCTGAACGCGAAAGGCTTGTGTGCTCTTGGGGAAGAGACCCACGTGTTTAAAGCCATGAGAGGGCAAGGCTTAGTCAAAGAATTTTAAAAGATCAGAAAAACAGGGGCAAACCGTATGATTAGGGACATGGTGTTGGACACGTCTGGCCCAGTTTCATGGTCTCAGTGCTAAATTATAATATTCGACCTCTCCTGGAGTGAATAGAGTCAGTGCAGTACACAGATGAAGACAGGAAAACTTAAAATTACAAAAACAAAAATAAAGCGCATTCCTGCTCAAAAAGATGTCCATCAGATCATTATGACTTTGGTAAGATAATGCAGTGGTACTGAATTGATGGAAAAGTAGAATGTCTACTATCTTTTTCTCTAACAATCTTTTTTCTAAACCACTTTGTATTATCCGATGTTAAATTCTCTCTCTCTCTCTTTCACAACTTCCTTAAGAGTTGGTGACTTTGTTAACTACCTCCAGAGAATAAACGGGGCACTTATTACGTAGTTAGTATTAAGTAAGAGAATGGATGACTGTTTTTAATGAATCCGAATAGTAATTATGACAGAGGACTATAAGGCTGTATGTGGTTACGTTTAATTACTGAGTGTGTTATGAACATGAGAAACCATTTCAATGGAGAATATGTAATGATGTGTTCCAAAATGGTTTCGATCCCCACTTTTCAACTTAACACAAAATCCTTGTAACGACACACGTGTCGTTCACCCAATACAAAAAGTAGTTATAATAGAATCACGCATGAAACTCACGAGGCTGGCCACATCTTTAAACATGTGCCTGGTCACAATTCAGAGAGTGGCCAAAAGATAATGCAAGGATTTTCAATTATTTACACGTTTAGGGACAGAATGTTCAAAAGCCAGATGAGAACTGTCTTATTTCTACCTTCCTTGAGCTGCGCAGGCTCGTGAGAATGGCTCTATTATTATGCCCTAGAGTTGTTCATAGGAAGGAACTCAACCTGGGAGCCGGCCAGTGGAGACGCAAGTGCTAAGGGACTCAGAGTTCAGAGACACTATTGTAAATCGAAGCAACAAATAGATGATTCCCCGGAGAGGAAAACTTCATACCAGAGATGCGATTTATTAATGAATGCTTAATGATATAAAGCAGCAAATTGTTTATCATCATAACACAAGTACTTTGACGTCCTACATCATCTTAGTAACTGACCTCTGTTAGACAGAAGTAATCTATCATTCCAAAAACTTAAGTTGTAGAGTATTTTTAATATGTCTGTTTTCATGATGATTCAATCATCTCACAATTTACAATATTTGAAGCAAAATGCCAACTGTAAATCCAGGTAATTTCCAATAAGAAACTTAGAGGAGGAATGCATACAATAAAAATATCTGTGTGAATGCCATCAGGAGATCTCTGTAAAAACAAAACAAAACAAAAGCCTAACAGTCACATTTACACATTCACCTTCATTCATGATTCACCGTCACTGAGCATCTACTTTGTGCTACCACTGCTCTGGACAAATAAACCAAAACTATGAAAAAAATAGCTAACAATTCTTTAGTATTTAATATATGCCTGGTCCGAATTTTGATACTTCACACGTATTATTTTAAACTTTTATTAATTTGTTGTTGATACTTGCTTTCTATCTTCGAACTATAAACATTTCATAAAAAGCATAATAAACATTAAAAATTTTTAAGAGTTTTAATCTATTTGAGTCAGAACACAAATCCAACGTCTTAGATTGATGTTCTTTGTTCGGGGATCTTCATGTGTCCAAGTAATCTTTGACCTCATTGCATGGCATAATATCCTTTGCATTGTCTTTTTTTTTTTTTTTTAATATTTCTCTACTAGAAAAACACAGAAGAAGCCACGGTGATTAAAATAAACAGAAATAGAGAAACAAACAAAAGCAGCAGCTGAGGCTACGGTGCCCACAGGAGTTGGAAGGGTTTTTCTGCCAAGGCTGGACTGAGTTCGGTGCCAGCACTCAGACCTCCGAGGTGGATGCATCTGCACACGTGACATGAACAATCAGAAAACAGTCTGAACAAGTGAGTCTGGAGGCATGGTTTGTTTCAGAACCTGTTTTTGCTTCCTCCACTTTTAAAATCACATTGAAAGGTACTTTGGAACAAGAGAATAATCCAAAGATGCATTCAGCATTCGTTCAAGATGACTGTATGCCAGGCTGAATGCATTCGTTTAAGGAATAATAGTTTCCTGGATCATGCGCACCAGGGACGCGCCTGCCTTTGGAGTGAAACAGAAAGAATGAAGACGGTTCGTAGATTATTTGAATACAGAGTTGAATTGTTACAGTCAAGTCGCTGTGGCTTTGTTGGATGTATCACAAATATTCACTCACAACTACTAAACTATGCAGATACTATATAAAGTAAAGATGCAACACTGCTTTAAAAGCGTAAACCACAATGGATAAAACCAGAGGGTAAAGATAGCTTAAGACTCTCAAAAGATTAGGAATGGAACTGTGACCTGATATTAATATGAGTCAGAACAGCTGCTTCCTATTAACGAAGAGTAGAATAGGAAAAGAAGATACAGATGTTTCATCAGTATAGAAAGTGGGTCAACATCATAGTTACTAAGGAAATCATATTTAAACAACCCATCAGATGGCAAAATGTATACATTTATAGTTTTTACAATTTCTTTAGCAAACACAGATCTCATAGGATGCCAGACACAATTTAGACACTTTACCAATTTTACTAAATTAACCTTCATAACATTCTACATAGTAAAATACGATTTTTATAAATAAACATTTGAGGAGACTAACAATCCAAAAATGGTAATAAGAGATCTCTTCTCAGAATAGCCCAAGTCCAGATCATTTTATCAAACTTTCAAGAAATAGGTAGATCTGTTTCTTTTATAGTTTGCTCTATGAAAAATCAGAGAACGTTGTCCAGCTAATTTTAGGAAGACAGTATAAACTTAATGCTGACATCGGATGAGGTAACACAGCCAAAGATACAAATACAGACATTGTAAAAAGCTCACATATTAGAATCGAAATGAAATCTAACCATCACTGGTACCAAGGGTACCTGGCTCACTGTGCTTGTAAACACAAAGATTAGCTAGGATGTTTATTAAACTATTAAATAAATTATCTAGAGGCATGGAAAAAACACAAGGCTACCAGCAAGCTATTTTGAATTCTTTACACCTAGTGGATTTGAGTATTACGTAATGAGCAGGCAGAGGGTATTTTTCAGAATTATTTAGTCTGGTTTTATGTCTAATCAGAATGATTTTGAAATGCTAACATATATGTAGTTTATCTGAGATTTTCACAATAACCACTTCCCACTTCAAATACTGCTTGCTACTGTATGACACTCAGTGGAGTAAAGTAATTCCAACCGACCTTACGTTAATCCACAGCTGCGTCGGAGGGAGCAGTTGAACCCTTGTGCTAGAAGGCAGGACCTTTTCACCAAACAGTGGAAAAGAAGTTGGAGTTGTGCTCTGTTCAATGGCTACCTGAGGCTGCCTGGTCCTCCAGGAGGTCTACTGAGAGACTGGGGGAGACCGTGTTTGGGAGAATAAATTTGGTGTTTGTATGAGCTCTGGTGAACTCTAGCCTCACCCCTTATTAATACATTATTGGTCACATTATTTTAAATGTTTATTCTCATCTATAAAATAATAGTAACTACTACATGAGACTGTAGTGAGGACTAACAAAAGTGAAGCCTGGCACAGAGTAAGCTAAGTGGGTGTGCTGTTCCCTCCTCCCCGTCCGCCTGCCCCTCCTCCTCCTCCTCCCTCTCCTCAGCCTCCCCCTCCCTCTCCTCAGCCTCCCCCTCCCTCTTTCCCCTTCAGCCTCAGAGGAGGAAGTCCTTCTCTGGGAGTCCGCACCCCGACCCCTGCAAGGGACTTCGTGTCCGCCATCTCTTCTAGTTCGTTTCCAAGATGACACAAAATACAGGATCTTCAGAAACAGACACTGAAAATGCACAACGCACGGCCCATGTACGCTGGGCGAGTGATTGGCCCTGATCACTTAACCATGTGAGAGCAAGACCCCACTTGAATAACATAAAGGCTGCTTTTCTAAATACAAAATCTCCACTTAAACACTGATTTGATGCCAAACTGGGTAACTTTTACCTTCAAGATTTTGCATGTGCAATTATTCCCAAATGGAATGCCTTTTCCTTTGATCCAGTTTACGTTTTCTTTGTTCATAACCTTACTCAGACATCCCATTAAAGATGAAAACGCTCCATCATTTACCCAGAATGCTCTTCTGCTCAGCTTCCGCTCAACGGTACCAACACCCCTTTTTGTCTGTTTACATTAGTGCTAATCTGGAATCTAAGCATTCAGTAAATACTCGCTGAAAAAAAATGAATGAAAGAACACAGGATGTTTTGTGTGTGTAAAATTATAGTCTACCTCATTTTTCAATCAAGAGGGCAACTGTTTTACATCGTTACTTTCTAAACTCACTGTGATGAATTGATAAGCCACATGGCTTTGTTTAGCACCAAATGGTAATGCTAACTTCTTTGCCCCTACCAGCTGCCTCCAGGAGTCACCGCCCCACTAACAGGCTCTACGGGAACCAAATCTGTTACACTGTGAAGCCCGGGAAAGCTATCTTAATTTGCTACACCCATGAGAGCTGACAGATTGCAGCGCAATAAAATCAGTTTAACGTATAGCTTCAAAATACATACCCGCATAATGAAAGCATTTTCATCAAGATTTCGTAGTGACACTGAAATCTCTTTAATGGAGGTATTCAAGGTTTAATAATTCTTAGGCATTTTGTACTTAATGTCTTCCAGCCGTCAAATATGATTTCTGAAACTTTTCAGAAAATTTAAGTGTGATTATAGTATTGTGGATGCTACTCCAAACCTTTATTAATTTTCTTGGTGAAAGCTGAAGTTAACCGACGGTTGTCTTTAAATGTCCTACAAAATGGCACTTGGGTTTCTTACAAAATTATAATTAAATGATCAAGATGCCTGCAACCATTTACACTGTCTCTATTTTCATTTTTTATTTCTCATTGTCTTTACTAATTTTAACTGGCAGTTTTTCTGTTTCTCTAGAGCACAGGGATAATACACTTGAGCATGATCTTTAAATCCCGCTTGTAACTTTATTCCCAATAGACACGCTGCTGCGGAAATACCAACGACTTAATAACTCTGAAGATCATATTGCTAGGATAAATTTGATCAAGACACCAATTCTGAAGGTTGTAGCAACCAGAAATCATTTCTCCAGTGCTGACTAATGAAAAAGAAAGTAAAAGATGGATTAACTGTGCCAAAGGCACTGATTTCTGTCTCATAACTGACCACAAACATGAGCCTTTCTGGGCTGATTCACAGCCCTTCAGCAAACACCGTGACAGAAGGAGATTCTCCTCAGGACAAGAGCTCTCACCTCTGAGTTCCATATTATCTGCTTAAATGCAAATGCATAATTGCACTTGCAAAATGTATAATTTAGCATTAAAAGAAGATTAAGCACAAATGTTGAATAAATTATAGCTATGAACTTGATTGTTGAAAGTCTAGGATAATAAACCACGAAAGCAGAATATATCTCTTCCACCTTTACACTCTGTCCCTCAGATCTCCCGGACCCGCCCACCGCGTTAAATCTCTTCTCTGTCAGATCAGTGCCCTGATTTTTAGGTCCAAACAGAAGCCGACTTTGGAACTCCAGTGTTGCATGTCTACCTGCTTAACAGCCAGCTCTCATATTCCACTGAAATCTGTCAGCTTGTCCCTCATCTCTCTTCTCAAAACAATCCAAAGTATTGACTGCATTCATTCAGGGCCCTTTATTCATTTAAATTAAAATACTGAATTTGTAATCAGTGGTACTTAGGTGGGGTCTATGCTGAGTGCCCAAACTATTGAAATTAAAGTACTGCCGTTTCCCTTCATGACTGAGTGCCGAGGAGCAGGGGCCCCCGACGCGCCGGCCGGAGGTGGCCAAGCCTTCAGAGGAGGCTCAGAGGCCGGACAGGCAGGTGCAGGTGGGCTGGGCGCCAGCGTGTGGGGCTGTGCAAAGGCATGGGTCCCGGGGCCGGTGCACACAGCCTGGTGAGGGTAAGTCTGTCTGCATTCACGACGGGGGAGGTTGCTGGAGCCAGTCTGTCATCTCAGTGTGGAGATCGTCGGACCAGAGGTGTCAGGGGGACTTCCTCAGGGGTCCCTCTGTTTCCAGCGTCCCCTCTGCGACTCACTCACACCCACCGGCTAATAGAAACTTCCTAATTAACACACAGCTTTGATAACTTGACTCCTCCACTTGTAAATATCTATGAGCCCATGATGCTTATCTAAATCCACAAAATACAGTGTTTTCTAGGTTCCAGCTTTTTCTTCTATTTCCTCGTACATGTTTTATGTGTGTGTTACGTACAGTCCAAATGGCCAGAGCTGCTTTCCTTGCCTCCATCCTCCTAAAAATCCCTGCTAAGGCCTGTCTTCCCTCTCGTGACAGATTTTCTGCCCTTGTTGGTCTTATTCATCATCATTGTAGGAATAACTTAATAATAAGAACTTGGGATAAATCATACCTAAAAGTTCATCTGTGCAACCTCTTCCTCCGTGACCCCTTTCTCAACTACACCCAAAAGATGCCAAACTCACTTATGAATAAATTGACTAAACAGTTTATGACTCTCATAATTTACTTCATTTTTACTCATTTATGTCATACTCTGAAATCTGAGATCTTGGCCTACACATTTTAAAAAATGTCTTAAGGCGTCCAATGTAGGTCACCATATATAACATGTGCTCAGTGTATCTTTAGTAAATGCTTTTGAATTGATACTCAGTTGAATTGATACCCAATCGGTAGTCCATGCAAAAGTCTACAGATTGTGTGTTTTCTGGTAGGACTATTTCCTAGATTTTTGTTACGATGTTTGGGATTGCTCTAGGATTTAGGTCAGGTGACCTCTAAGAAAAAGAACTAAAAAGAAAGTGGGTGACAAAGATAATCTCAGTATGTGATTTTAAACAGACTCATTATGTAACAAGCTTAAGATTATACATGCATGCACATCGCACAATTTATAAATGACATTGTACATGTGTGTTTGTGCATATATGTGTATACTTATCTATACCTGTATTTTTAGAAACTAAAAAAAATTCAGTCTAATTGCCTTAGAGTTGTTAGGTAATCACATGTGATTGAAATGAGCAGAAAATTGTTCCATCAGAGACTGAAAACCCTAACCAATTTATCAGCTAAATTAACTTTATATTATGCGTGTGGAACGCAGAGCCCTTTTGAGAACAAACTAATTCCATCCTATCATTGGAAATACCGCAAGACAATCGGGGGCTGACATGTGCACTGTCTACTCATTTACTGCAGTGTCTACGCCGACTTAATCAGGGTTAGAAGGGGAGTAGACTTTCCCAAGTTGAAATCACAGCAGGAAATTTGCAGACCAGGATGGAAGGACTTGTTTATCAGAATCTTGCAGTGTATGTGCGGAGATAGGAAGGAATGGAGTTCATTTACACTGTACGAATCATTAGTCATTCTGAGAAGTCATGGGGACCCTTCTGCTGCTTTTCAAATACATTTGAGAGTTTTTCTCCCATAAGCTTTCAGATGCTCCATTTTTAAAAGTCGTTTTTGGCAGGATGTTTTATAGCTAAGAAAACAAGAATGGGACGGAGAAAGTGGAAGAGAGGAGGCATCAACAGATGAGAAAAATGTTGCAAGTATAATTTAGTGAGGAGCTCGGCCCTTGGGAGACCTGCTGAATTTCTCAGCAATAGGTTTTTTATGACTAACAGAGGGAGTGAAAGAATTCTATCATCACCACTGTCTCACTCACCGCCCCCCCCCCCCAAATAAAAACTGTTACCCTAGCCTTCCTGAAATTCAGATAGGAAAGGCACCTGGGCTCAGGTGAGTGTGTCATATTGTAAGCAAACTGCTTTCCATGACTTATCATCAATGGCTAATAAGGAATCTTTGGGAATAGGCTTAGGACGTACTATTCACACAAACACGCAGATGTGATCTATGCACAACTGACAACTGCGGATATGTTAAACACTCAAAAGTTAAGATGAATAAATGCTCTTTGCAAAAATATTGTCTATATTTTACATTTTAAAATGATATACTATTTCATACATTTTAATTCTTTTTAGAGAGCAGCAAGAGAGTGGGAGAAATATATATAGTAAGTACAACGACTTTTAGGATGTTAGTCAAAATCAGAATCAGACAGTTACGCACGAAATCAGACAGTTATAAAGGGGCAACATGTTCATGACACTTCAGTTGTCAGGAGCCAAAAAGCCCCATTGTTCACAATGGAACAAAGTAACTGTGAGAACCTTTCCAGCAAGGAGCTACTGAGTTCAGCCAGGATGTGTGTAAATAGCCATCCTCCAATTTCCCACCAACGTGGCTCAAGCAATGTAAGCAGGATTTTTATCTTTTATTGAAGAGTGAAAACCAGAATTTTCAATTGTTTTGGATGTATACCCAGAAGTGGGATTTCTGGATCACATGGTAGTTCTACTTTTATTTTGTTTTAGGGCCTGCCATACAGTTTTCCGTATCAGCTGCACCATTTCACATTGCCACCAACAGCACACAAGTGTTCCAATTTCTCTACCTGCTCACCCACCCTTGTTACTTTTATTTTTTCCTTAATAGTAGCTTCCCTAAAAGGTGCGAGGTGGCATGCCTTTGTGGGTTTGATTTGATGCGTTGGCTATCTCAGAAGAAATATAAATGGCTAGTGAAACTATTCAAGTAGGTTCACCCTCACTATTAACCTATAAAATGAAAAATATCAAAAGGTGTTTGATTAATAATATCAAATTATGACAAAAATGTGGAAAAATGGGCACTCTAATACTGGTTTAAGATGGTTCTTTGACGCATTATATTTGCTCATAATTTAAAAAACTGAATATTTGTCATTGAGCAAAGGCTAACTAAATTGTAGTATATCATGTTATAAATACAGTGGCTATAAAATGAATGAGTTAAAACAGATTAATAAACATAAATGAAAATGTTCTAAATGCTAAAAGAAAACAGTATGTTTAGTCCCACTTACAAAAGACAATATAAAAAGCACATGTGCATGCATGCAAGTCTGAATGTAATAGCGCTAAAGGACCTGGAGTCAGGCACACTTGACTGCCGGCGGAGAGCCGGAAGGCAGGACAGGAATCCGGCTTAAAGATGAGGGGGCGGAGTGCTGTCTGCGTTGCCTTCTTTTACAGCTGGGATGCATGAGAGTGTAATTGGTTTAACTAAATTCGATACAACCCTTTCCCACTATTATTTCCCTTTCCCACTATTATTTGAAGACAGTTTTATCTGAGTATGTATGTTTGTGATATTTCAAAATGTTAACCGAAGCACCGTTCTTTTCTTCCATCTGTTAGGAAATTGCATTAATCAGTGAAAGGCATGGCTCCGAGGAACGTCTTCTATTCACATGCTCTTTGTAAATGAGGTAAAAAGGCTAGATCCTCATTTCTGAATGACACATCTTACTTCCAAGTCCAGATAGTCCCCATATTCATATTTATTCAAAATTCATGAACAGGAAAAATGTATATTAATCACTCAGACTTCTATCTCAGATTTTATGATTGTTTCACCTACACCGAATGAATTTCAGTACCACATCTGAAGGAATGGCTTAAATATAAACCGTATTTCTCCGCAGAATTACAAAATAATGCTCGTACCACTGGGACAGCCACACTTTCAAAGCTGCATTTTTATGAGATGATACTTGTTGTTAACTGCAAATGAATCTTACCTATCATGGATCTGTTTGCATTTGGATGTTACTCAGTTCATCTGCAAACATTTGAGTGTCTGCTATGCCAGGCCCTCTTCTATTTCAGCTCTGAGAATACGGCTCTGAAGCGGTGAATATACGATTCTGGGCACAGGAAACAAGTGGCCCCTCAAAACTCAAAGAACCACATGGACGCTCTTCCTGTAGGTGATTGCCTTAACTTCCTTATGAAGCAGAAGCTTGGGGCACTGGGGTATTTCCCATTTCATCTGTTATGAAGACATGCAAGCAGAATCAAGATTTATTAAAACACACACACAGAGCACACAGAGCACGTGCTGCCTTACCAAGTGCGTTCTTATGTAAAAACTGGCCTTTTTCCCTCCCTGCAAGTGTGTCCTACAGAGAAATCCCACGACGGGAGTGCAGTTCCTCTTCACTCTCCTGTTTCTGCTGATCCCCCAGGGATTCACTCACCCCTGCTTTTGCAGTATCAGTGTGAGTGTCAACACAGTGAAAGAGGCAAATATTATCTAACAATTATTCTGAAAATAGTTTTGACCTTGCAAACATCCTGAAAGTGTCTCAAGAATCCCAAGGGGTCAGCAGACATCTCCTTGGGGACAGCTGGTGTGAAAAAAAAAACAACGTCTTATTATGCAAAGTTCCTTTTCAGTCACCTAGAAGTATCTTTGGCTTGAAAAGTTTTTTAATTTAAATTTATTTAATTTAAAATTTTAACGAAGTTAAATGGATGTTTCTTTCTCTTACCTATTTTTGTGTTCTGTTTAAGAGATGACTGTTTACCCAGATTCATGGAGATATTAATTTATGTCTTCTTTTTTTTTATGTGTTGCATTTTTAAAATTTTTATTTATTTATTTTAGGGTGGAGATAATTAGATTTACTTATTTATTTATTTTTAGTGGAGGTACTGGGGACTGAACCCAGGACTCCATGCATGTTAAGCACATGCCCTACACTTGAGCTACACCCTCCCCTCAACTTAGGCCTTCTTATAGGAGCGTTATACTTTGAGCTTTCACATTTATGACTGTCATCTACCTCAAATTAATTTTTGTGGGCTTTGAGATGTCTAATGTGGGTATATAGTAGTTTCAACATCATTTATTGAACAGGATGTATCTTCCCACCCTGAACTGCACAGCACCAGTTTTTGTAAATCAGGTAACCACATACGTACGCACAGGTCTGTCTCTGGACTCTCGATTGGTCCATTTGTCTTTCCAAATGCCAGTAGCTCATGGTCTTAATTATATCATATCACTCTATATCATTTCTTAATATCTAGTAGAGTAAATCTTGCATCTTTGTTCTTCAGGACTATTCCCCACCCATTAAATTACCAGATCTGAGCAGATACTTTTCCATAAGTCCCATGTCTGTATGAATCTGTTTGAGGCAACAGAGACAGAATGGGGAGAAAGTAATGGGTTAGGGAGGCACAATTTCTGGCAGAATGACAAAACTAGATAATATTTTAATTTTGCTTATTTAATTTTATTTTTTTAAGTTATAATTTTAAATAAGCATGCATTAAATTTGAAATAAGAGAGTAGTGAAAAAGGAACCATATTTCCCTTTCTAAAAGCATCCCTCACAGAGACATAATCCTTCATTCCTCATGGCTGTGGGTAGAGCTCCGTTATGCCTTTTCTGTTCCTGGCTTTCAAGTTCCTAGAAGCGATTAGCTCTATGATGTGGCATACAGAAATAAATTGTAAATGACTATGCAGTTGAGATTATGTATCCAAACATGCCTTTGTACTTTTTGGCAAGGAACACATAAATGTTAATCATCACATCCAGTTTGCCAAGCAAACAGATCAAAATAGTAAGAATATAATTATATATTTGTGACTTGAATAACACCAGAGCAGCCCCCTTGACGTTGGTGGGAGTAAACGTGGCCAACCCACGTTCACCTCTGCCCGTGTTTATTTGTTTGTTGATTGACTCTCTGGCAATCAGGAGGTAACTGGCACAATATCAGAAAAAGAAGAGATAAATATTCCAAAACCTAAGTCTCTTGCATGCTTAGTGAAATTAAAACACCTGATAAATAAGAGGAACCAGCCTGCGAGGAGTAAGAGGGAAAACCAACCGGCCAGCGTCCCCGAGAGGAGTCCTTGCCGTGGACACCAGGGGCCAGGCTGCCTGCCTCTTCGTAAAACTGTCTCTTCTGCTCTTGGCTTGGCACCGGCCCCAGCATCAGCTTCCCGGGAAGTGAGAATGACCTCATCTGTCAGGTCGGAAATGGAGTCAACAAGAAGACACTTAGCTAATCCTAGTTGTTGGTGAGGACGGATGGTGCGTCCTTGGACACCCACATGGCTGCTGAAAGAACTGTAAGAGAATTCTAGGAGAATTCTCAACTTCTGCAGTGAGTAGGTCTTGGGGGGTGGGGGCAGGGGAGAAAGGGAAGAAGAGATGGCCATCTCTTGCAGGGCCAACAACTCAATAGGACAGAATTAAGGCAGAGACCTCGGTCAGAAGCCACATGAATGGTGAAAGCAAATATGTCATCTAGTCATTGCATATGTCCCCTCACGAAAAAAATCGCTTCTGTTGGACCCAGAACAACATTTCGGGACACACAGGGGTTGGGAATCCTAAATGGAATGGAATCAGCATGCAACCTGGTAGATATCTAACTCCCAGTTTTATAGTAATCGTATTATAGCTAACATAGTGTTACACTTATAAACTGTAGATTCTGGGAGAAGATTGTAACAGCCCACTCTAACTCTGGCATAAAGACTTTGGAGTAAAGACTGAGACAGATGGACAAGTGGAGAGTCAAGGGATGATAATCTGAAATAAAAACAGGTCCTTTTGCCCTGCTGGATCTAAGTCAGTTGGAAAAACTGCAAAACAGAGAAACTGATGCAGTAAAACAACCAGTAAAGCCAATGTGAAAAGGAACATGGAAACCTGTTTTAAAAATTCTGCCTTGGTGCACAATCAGAGAACTCAAAATTCAAAAAAAAACCTTAAAAAATCCAAACACTCCTTCTTGAAGTAACATGTAATATGTGATACTTGGTTGAACATGTCTGGATGTTCCTACGAAGACATTTTAGATGAGATTATTATTTAAATCAGTAAGGCAGATTACCCTTCATAATGTGTATGGGCCTTACCCAATCAGTTGAAGGCCTTAAGGAAAAGAGAATTCCCCGAGGAAGAGGGAATTCTGCCAGCAGATCACCTGCAGCTGCAACATCAACTCTTCTCTAGGTCTCCCTGTAGATTTAGGACTTGCCACCCACCACAACTGCATGAACCAATTACTTAAATCACTCTCTTTCTCTCTCTCCCTTTCCGCACCTAATAGTTCTATTTCCCCAGAGAACCCTGACTACTACTATATGTATATTATAAATATCTCTCTTTCTAAAAATATGACTTCTAACCCAATCCATGCATAGATTCAATGTGATTCCAATCAAAACCTTGCTAAGGTGCATGTGTGTGCATAATTTTATATAAAGTGGCAAACATTTATTAAAATTTATGTGAAAGTACAAAGGACTTAGAATAAGAGAACAAGGTTAGAGGATTTCTCTTAATCTAGATCAATTAGTGCATCATTTTTTATGAGGATAATGTGATATTAGAAAAGAGATAGGCAAATTCATGGAAAAATAAAAAGCCTCTAAAGAGACAAACCCTAAACAGAATTTGTTTGACAAAGTGAGGATGGTGAGGAAGTAGGGAAATGTGGTCTGTATAATGAATGATATTGGGTCAATTCAGAATCCACATGGAAAAACTAAAATTGGAATAGAACCTATGCCAAAATTAATGCTTGGTATATTAAACTTCCATTATAAAAAGCACATTTTCAAAGACAATACAGAAGCACATCTTTATCACCTAAGATAGGAAAGGACTATTAAATAAGGAACAATAAATGTAATCCATATGAAAAGACATGGACATAAATGCAACTACATTAAAATTAAGAGCTTTGGCTTCTGAAGAATCCAGAAACAACATCTTTTGATAGAGCCACTGTCATTTTTAATAAAGAAAATATGTGCTGCACCTGACAAATAACTAATGCTTTGTCTTCTGATTTTGAAGTCCATCCTTTCTTCTTGCCCAGTCCTTGGAGACCGGTTGTCCAGGAAGGAGAGTGAAAAGAGCACAGCAGTGAGGAAGGGTCAGGAGGACCAGTGGGACGGTGACACCCACCCTCACCCATGGCAGGGCTTCCAGGCACCCAATAGACCTGAGCTGGCTGAACGGGAGACATCTTTTGAAATTGAGAAGTTCTGAAATATACAGAACTGGATTTCCTAGATCCTGAAGTTGAAAAGTAAGCTTTGGTTGTGCCTAAACTACAGTGAAGTGGTCATAAAGGACACTCAGAAACAGCAAACGTGAAAACGTGATCACAGAAAAGTGAAGAGACGTGCCCTGCTGGTACCTGGGACTCTGCTCTGTCTAATAACTGGTCACGCATATTGGCAAATTGATTTCCAGAGACAGAACTTCCTGTGAGTAAGGAGAGGGGGCACTCTAGTCACAAAGGAAGCAGAACAGCTTTCTGTGCTCGACGGTCCATGAAACAACCGCAGGTATATTAATTAATCAGCCCAAGGGCTGTTCTTGTAAAAGCACATATTGAGTACGATATGAGTATTAGGAGATTTAAGAGGTATAAAATTAAAGTATAAACACTGGCCTACGGGGATCAGTCTTTCAAAGACTTTCCTGTTTTTGCTATGACCGAGTTTGTTATTGGTTTATGGCAGTGGAACTCTATCCTGACATCTGAACAACTCAACAATTTAATCCCTCCAGTGTGATCCCCAGAAGCATCATGGGATCCTGGGTCAGACAGCAGGTCGCAGAGCCGAGATATGGGACAGGAGCATGCTCAGACTTTACCTTATTTTTATTAAAACCAAATTTTAAAGCAATCTCTGAGACTTCACAAACCACTTATAAACCTCCACGGAACTTTGCTTAAGAAAATGGGTTTGTCTTATTTTCCGTTTGACAGTTTTCAGCCAACAGTGTTAGGTTTCCAGTCTCAAGTGAGGAGCGGGAAGGAGCGTGAGGATGACAGACACTGATTGCAGACAACCCAGACCCACTTTCTGTCCACTGCACAGGTGAGTATTTCAGACTATAACTGCTTCATTATAAATTAAAGGATATATTTTTGGTAGCAAATGAAAGGCTCAGTTTTAATTCACCAAATAGTCTCCTTAATGATAGCTAATTAGGAAATCTGTTAAGGGTTCACAGAGTTACAGTCTTCACTTGGTTTCCTCCCATTAAATTAGCAGTATGGTTATTCCACTCTTTTATTAAAAGTTCATAATTAATGAGAATATAGATGTAGATATGTGTGTAGTTCATATATATATATATGTAACTTTTATAATCCTAGAATATGCTTCCTAAGTATGCCGAATGAACTTGTTCTTTTTTAGTTAATAATCGGATTAATCTCATTAAGGATTTAGAATCTCCTTTTCCCCTTTCTCGGAAAACCTCTAAATTGGAGTCCTTCCGGTTAATCTAGCATTAACTAGATATATCAGTCGACAATGACTCAATGATCAAAGTGATGATGTAATGAGGACACAGATATCGATGTCTTTTTTTTCCTTTTAAGATTCTGTTCTGCATTGCTATTACAGTAATGCAGCTTTGAGATATCTTCTTAAATGGAAAAAAAGAAATCATTTTAATCACCAATGTATAAAGTTTATAAGGCCTGAAATCTCATTATTCATTATGCATGATGGGTTTTTGAAAACATTGATGGAAAAATATCTGCCTAAAATAATGTGTTTTAAGTTCTTGTAGTGACTTTCTTTAGTCCTACGGATCATTACCAAATGAAAGGATTTAAACTGAAGTTCTGAATTTTTTTTCACGTGGAACTACCAGAAAACATTTTCATTTCTAAAAGTATATCTAATTTCCATGTGTGTCTGGTTTTACTATGGAACACTGATTATAGAATCGGCCTTAATCCATTCGACGTATGTATTTAACTCTCCCCATTAATTTCATAGACCTTCTGAATTATTCTATTCATTATCTTCTAGTAGTTAAGTTCACTGGGCAACTGTTCAGCTCACTCTGGTTGCTTACCGTGTTCCCTGAATTAATATTATCATTCAAATGTCACATAATCCTATATGACCAGTTTCTACATAAGTCTATAGGAACAAAAGAAAATATCAATGAGAATGAAGACAGAAATGGTACTTTTTGAAATATCTGGAATACATTTTTTGTATAAAACATGACAAATAAACGCAGGAAATAAATTATTATATCTCAAAGGATCAAAGCACAGAGACTATTCATATTTCACTCAGGAAAATATGTTAATCACATTTAAATTACTAATAATATAAACTGCTCAAAACAATCAGGAAAGTGTGCCTATACTTTCTAAAATAATGGCTTTGAGCTGATTATAGTAATACCTCAGTACTCCTCCCATTAGTGTGCATTTAGAGAACGTGTTTTAAAAATCATGAGAAAATGCAAAGGTGTGTATTTATCATTAGTAGTTTTAGCAATAATGCTGATTTTTTGTGGGAACACAACCACTCTGATTTTAAACTTTAGTTCAAAGTTCTAATTTTTAAAACACAGGGATATATGAAGAGAGGATAATATACAAAAACACTTCAAATCCGCGGCTGGTAAAGAAGGCTACAATGGACACTCGTCTCATTGAAATGTGGGGTTCGTGTCCACTCTCCTTGAATCCGGGCTAGCTTGTGACCTCTTCAGCGTGAAGGCGCAGGGGAAGGGGGGCTACAGCACCTGGAAGTAGCCGTTAAGCGGAGAGCCAGCTCCCACCCCGGCCTCTCGCGCCCGGACGGGGCCGTGAGAGAAGCGCGGCTGCTCTGCTAGAGAACCTCGCGGGGGGAGGGCAGGGCTCCAGTGGTGGGGCGCGTGCTTACCACGCACGAGGTCCTGGGTTCAATCTCCAGTACCGCCATCAAAAGTGAATAAATCAACCTAATTACCTACCCCCCCCAACAACAACAGCAAACCCAAAAAAGATACGTGATAAACCTATATGCACCTTTAAAAGAAGAAAGAAAAGATAAAAAGGAAAACCTCGCAGCACGGAGACCACGTGGAAGGACACGGTTCCCGTCGGAGCCCCGCCGTCCAGCCACCCGGGTGTGCGCGAGGTCGTCTCGGACGCCCTGGCCCAGCCCCACGGCTATCAGCCAAGTGCCACTTAACATCGGACGAACGAGAGAATTGCCAAGACCTGCCTGGATTTCTGACCCACAGAAGTTTAACACGACAGTGGTTATTTTAAACCTCGCAGGTAACAGGAACAAAACCTTTTTGTAAACATAGGATTTTTATTTTAAAATGAAGGGAGGCATACTGTTAGTTTTCATTCAAATTGTTAATTGCAAAAAAAAAAAAAAAAATCTGCTGTGGAAAAATTAGCAGGAGTTTTTGTGCAGATGATGTTTGAGCCACATCCTGAGAAGCAAAACTCCAGAAAGTGCTAGGTCCTGCTCTCAAGGGGACAGTGTTGCTGAGAACTGGACCTAACAAACAGAAAGTCTGATATACGGCAGATTTTAATTGCTCATTATTACATAAAAATGTCTATAACCGTGATCTGTGCTATTTCCATCAATTAATCTTGGCAAAAGGGATGGCTGTCTCCTAAGGAAAATAACAACTCATTAAAACCTTTTCAAGGAGTGGAAAGATTTCCTCCAGCAGAAGATTTATTGTAAAAATATGGTGAGGGATCTAAAGAAACTAATTATAAAGGAATAAATCTCCTACGGCAGGCAAAATACTTTATAGAGTAATAAAAATATTTTTCAACCATAGATTATAATCTATTCTATCTAAAATAACATAAGATTCCAAGATAAATGAAACACTTCAAAAAATCAATGAACTTGACGAATTTGGAAGACTTTCCAAGAACCGATATTTTTCAAGTTGACAGAATGTTTCTTTCAAAGTGGAGAAATTAGCAACCTTCTAGCCAAATATATGTATCCAGTCTGTGTCCTGAGGAATATATGTAAATAAAGAATTATTTTTAAGGGAGCAATTATGGTAAGTCTCTTTATGAACTGAAAATTGCGATCATTGTTGAGGTGGCACAAGGAGCCCTAACCCAAAGTATCTACACTAATTTTCTTTATGAAGCTGAGAAATACATTTTTACCAATAGCAGCTAAAAGGAGAAGAGCTGATTAGAGCTTTAGGCAGTGATATAATGTTAGAAAGACAAAGAATAGAAGTTATGCTCCTCCAGCAAATTGCACTGAGAGCCGAGGTGCCAAAGGAGGTAAGTACCTTGGTTCCACTTTCCCCTCAGTGTGTTTGTAAATCCTTAGGGCTTAGAGGCTGAGAAGTCTGGCAAAAAGCAACAGCTAATAGTTTGAGAGGATAGTGTTTTCAGTAGGTTCATGACGTAGGGAAGGAAAAAAAAAGTTCCATACCTGAAAAGCAGTAAGTTATGAAGAGTAGAGCAGAAAGAAAATATTAAAATGGGGCAGAAGAGACCCACAGAACGGAGTGTAAATTTGGAGTCCAGGAAAGGGAAACAGAGCAGAAATGACCCTGAAGTGATTGATAATTTTCTAAAATTGTGATTGATAATTTTCTAAAATTGACGAACAACATCAAACCCCAGACTGAGGAAGTCCCATGTGCTAAAGGAGGGCCAGCAGATCTATAGGATTTGTAGGTATTTATTAGAGCATCCTGAGTCCATTTTTATGTGGAAACCAACAGAAGAGCATCAGATTTGAAGCCAGTGGGCAGGATTACTGTCAGAGTCTCTTCATGTAATGAAGTGATTGAGAATTTCTTGAGACGTCTGTCTGAGCGCAATCCATTGTGTTTAAAGAGTCTGTCCTATCACGAGTGTTCTCACCCTATAATAAAAGAGACCGTGTCTCGTTGAGGCCTATAGTGAATGAGCCTGCAAACTAGGACTGGAATAGATCTACAGCGGAATTGGAAATGAACTGCCCGAGCCTACGTCCAAGAAGCAAAATGTCTGATCAAGACTTTGGCCAGCAGTGAAGTTTAAATAATTTTAAGGGGAACTCAGGACCCAAAAGATAGTTCATCATGGGGCTGGTAGGACTTTATTTTTATGGTTAAACAAGCCATGGATTGTCCAATGGCATCTCCAAAAATAAAACATTTCTCAGACAGCTTTGTTATATGATATCTTGGAACATCAACTGGATATCAATGGTAAAGCGGGAACCTCAGGACAGGGTAGAATCAGAGACGTATGCGTTGACCTGGACATTGCTTGATTAACAATGGATATTACAACAGTTCAAGGGACTTGAGACACTCTAGCTTGATACAAATAGCTATGGAGCCCAGGAGATTTCGATCTGGTAGGGAACACGGGAACAGAACTGTTAATTAGCAGTGAGGAGCACATCAGAGAGGGGCGGGCATGTGATGCGCACAGCGAGGCTGCTGGGTCGGTACTGGAGATGCACAAAGTCGTGCTCTCAGAACAATGAGATTCATTCCAGGGGATGAGAAGCCTTGAGTGTAACAAAGCTTGGTGAACTGGGAGACGCTAGCGGTGCAGTCAAAGGCACCAGGACCTACAGCAGAAAAGAAGGAAGGAAACCAATGATGACGACAACAACTTTCTACATGCATCCAATTGACAGAAACAAATATATCAAACTGATAAAAAAAAAAAAAAAAGGGAAATTATGGGGAAATGCATAGAGTATTTCAGAGCATATAGAAATGAATTCACCTGGATGGTCCCCCAGTGCCTTGGAGCTAGGTTCCTTCTGAAATCGCCCTTGATTGTTTATCTACTTTGAATGCACCTGCTTTATTTTAAGCTTCCTGGTGCGCTGGCAGACCTCAAACGACAGGAGTAATTACACTGCACGTCCATTCACTGAAGAGGCTGTCAAGTGAAACCTCAAGACATCCGTGATTACAGTCCTTCTCCAGAAACGTTCAAGCTTGTTGATTAGATTAATAATGAAAGGAGGCAACTTCCCTAAAGAAATCTCCTGACTCAACAGGCACTAAATAAATCACTATCCAGAGTAACTTAGATTCTCAGAAGACGGAGAAAGGAAGGGGTGAGATGAGTTTTAAGCTGCTTGAACACACTTTTACTCCTCTGTTCCATGTTCTCCATCGTTTTGAATGTGATTTTGTCTGAAAATATGGGGATGGAAGGAATTTTCTCCTTTAGCTTTTGTGTTTTTCCAAAACAGTTTATTTCCTTTTTATTGATTTAATAAACATCTATTGAGAATGTTCGCTGTGCCAGGCTTTGGATATATTTATCAGGAAAATCTGAGCCCAAATGGAGTATCCTTTGGGAGGCATCTAGGGATGTCTGGCCATCTCACTGGGGACATGGGGGATAAACTTCAGTCAGAGCAACAGGCCCAAGACTGAGCAAAACTGCAGCCCCACACAAGAGATCATGGGCCTCTGTTGCCAGAGAGCACCAAGGTAATGACCTGTCTAGTCATTCTGTTGTCTTCACTGTTCGGAGTGCCTAATTCACTCCAAGAGAGTCACTCGCGGTCCTGGGAGGACTGGATCAGTACAACCCCCTGCTTCCTGATGCAGAGACCACATCCTGCCATCGTTTCACCTTTAGATGTGCCACGATCCTGAATACCAGCAAACAGAAGGTGCACGCGGAATAATTAACGACAGAGATATATAACCTATCAGGGATGGGAAGGCTGAGAAAAGCCTTCGCCAACCAGTACATTCTCCCCACCAGTAACTGTTGGGAGCTGCCAATTAACACAAGTAGTTAGACTACATTAATGTTTTCCATAAGCTTTTTATGGCCTTCTCAGTGAACACAAGCATTCGTATAGTTCAATTTCAAATGTCCAGTTACATAGTTAATGACGTTTTTCTTTTTTGTTAGATCAGTGACCTGGGTCCCTTATCTGCTTAAAAGGCATGGAGCTATCTATTAACTTCAATAGCGTTTCCAACAAGAAAATGTGCAACTAAAATCGTGTTGTCTATAACGAGTAGCAGCTCAACGGGCAGAAATCCACAGTGAGCGAAGTTGGGGAGCAGCAAGGCACAGACTCGGTTGGAAGGAGAGCTGACACTGCGTTACCGTTTGCTGAGAAAATACAACGTCCACCTACCAAAGGTGGGTCTAAGCTCGGAAAGGCCCTGAATTGTAGGTAGATTCCTGGGTAGAGAAGACTTAACTGCACACTAAGGTATCAATGAAGGCTTTTTATTGGGAAAATAATATGACTAGAGCTGTGCTTTGAGGAATTTAATCTGGTTTGGACATAGAATGAAGGAAAAAGGAGGCAAGGGGTTGGTTAGGAGACTACTGCAGAAGGGCAGTCACGTTTAAAAATGTTCAAACACCAAGAAAAAATAATTATGAACGGCATAACTTGGGTATTTTTTTTCCAGTAAAGATAAGAGAACAAGATGGCCAAAACTTTAAACTAAATTAATGGGAAATTGCTCTTTGAGTTCATCTTATGGATAAAGAAACTTAGGAAGCAAACCATGGGATGTCTGCTCACATGTTCGATTTTTAATGTTTCTGAAGGAGATAGTTGTATTTCTTCTCCTACAAAGAAATTATAAATATACTAAAACAAATGAATGTCCTGCTTACCATTTTGTGCACTGGCTTATTTCTATCAAAACAGCAGATGAGACATCATCTTCATTACAGTGTTTGTGTTTCACACTTATGGAATGTAAAAGCAAGGTTGTGTCCACTAACTTACCAAGAAGTTTTACAGGAAGACTGAACAATTAACCCTAAGAGAATTCGGAGACATGCTGTTAGACCTTCATTTCATTTACTCATTGTGCAGTTATACTACTGTCTTTGAAGTAAAATTTAAAGATTGATCCTCAGATTTTACTAAGGGTTGATCAAATCAATGACCATGTACATTTTAACATTTTTAATCAAAATACAACTTAAGTTTTGATTATCCTTCATATTCTAATAAGGACTCTTTTGGAATGCAGTAACAAAGGAAAAAGTTCGTTTCCTCACTAAAAGAACTGATAAACTTTTATTTAACAGACAGTGAGATCCATGAGAAAGTTACATCTCTGTATTTGTCAGAGCTACCGAAAAGGAGGACTACAGGACGTGAGCCAAAAGATGAGACATTTTACGTATACTTTCTGGTGAAATGATCCATTCAAGACCTTGCTTTCCCTTCCTCTAAGGAACTCTGCACCCACCTTCTGATTTTAATGCTAACTGTCCTGTCACTTGTGTGTGTTAAGTGTGCAATAGCTTGTTTATTTCATAAACACGAGCCTTGGAGTCAGGAGACATCAGGGAATGAGGGGAGAAGAGGGTCTGGATGTGAGACATTCCAAATATAATGTAAAGCTTCTTCTGAGGTTCAGGGTGGGCGTCACTTAGAAAGATGCTGAGAAGGAATACTTTGACCTACATTGCTGGAAGTAGCAAAACTATAACGCATGTATATATGCAAATGTGAGTAACACTTTTAGTAGATAAAGGACTTTGGGAGGGTTAAGAGCTCACACTCCATTGTACCTTCTCTGTTCCTCCCGGTCTCACGCATCTTATGAATTCAATGACTTAAGTAACTGAATGAAACATTAGCATGTTCCTTTGTATTAAAGCTAAATTTAATGAGGACCATCCACTTCCAATAACACTGAAGCATAAACTCAGTTGTTGCTGTCCGTTTCACTGTACAATAAGGAATGATGCTTACACAGAGTTAGGTTTTATTAATTTCCTATCTATGAACTGTAATTTCCAAGCACACAAATTATATGCATTGAAGTAGTAATATTATTTACAAAGTCCTGCGTCCTGCAGTATAATTAAATGCAACATCCTTGAGGGCTCCCAAAGAACATAGAACAGTGATGTTGTTTAACATTGGAATTTCTTATCTTTCTCTGAATAAAGGGGAGGACACAGCCATTGCTAATATCTTTTCTCTTATTAAAAGCTAATTAAGCAATCTCTACTGAAAACTTTGCATTTAAATGCCCGGTTCTTTGGAGAGGCATCAGAGTCAGACTGGATTAAGAAGTGAAGCGAATGTTCATAGCCCTGAGAACTATGCAATGCTTCCTAAATTTGTGATTAACAGAAAATACAATAATTCTTTAAGGAGAAGAAATCATCCAAAACCAATTTTCAATTCCTTAAATGCGCTCCTGCAAAAAGACTCAATGAGCCATGCTGAATATTTAACTTAATTATTTGATCATAAAGTACATGGTTATGATACATTCTGAGATAATTCAAAGAAGAGTTGTACCTTTCAGATGGAATAAAATTTCCATTCATTTCACCGCTAGAGGTGTAAACAGCATTATCAAGGCAGTTTATCAAATGAGTCAACAGTACCCTGTGCGGCAGTGTGGTAAGTGGGGAAACTAAAGGTAAAGAGCAGAGGTATGCCTTAACGCTTGAAACTGCCACTCTCTTTTGGACGGGTGTAATTACGGCCGAGGGGCCCCCCAGGAATTCTGGTAAGATGATGGAGGGTAAGCTCAGAACTCATGGTGCTAATGTTTTTGCCCTTGTTCTAAAAGGGAGGACCTAGTTCATCTACTTGAGTGTCTGTTATCATAAAATACTCTTTCTCTAGTAGAGGCTTATTACAGGAGCACAACGCTTTCTAGAGCGCATTTGAAAAAAAAAAAAACAAAGTTCAGTGGTTGTGTTCTGTGTAGACAAAAACCAGCACTCAGCCTTGGAGCCACCAGTACAACAGTAACGGATGTCCAAGCCTCTTACCTGCTCTTGCTTGACTGCTCAGATTATGAAATATTCTGATTATTCCCCTTGTGCACTAGCATTTTGATGTAAGAATCGTCTGTAAGACTTTTTTTGCTTTTTTTTTAATAGAAATATAGTCAGTTTACAAAGTTGTGTTAATTTCTGGTGGACAGCACAGTGATTCAGTTATACATATATTTCTTTTCACATTCTTTTTCATTACAGGCTATTACAAGGTACTGAATATAGTTCCCTATAAGGCATTTTTATAACATGAAATGATGAAAACATTTTTCCCCATTGGCTTCATTTACATAAGTGACTACATACTCAAAAATTCAATAAAATTGACACAACATTGTAAACTGACTATAACTCAATAAAAAAAGTTTAAAAAAATTCAGTAAATCTCTATTGAAAAATCTGTGTGCTAGACACAGATAATACAGGGCAAACAGGACATTTTCTCTGCCCTCAGAAATGACTTTGTAATCTAGCACAGGGTCTCTCCGAGCAGCACTGCCGACGTTCTTTGCTGCAGCGTTTGCCCTGTTTGTTGCAGGGTGTTTGTTGACATCCATGGCCACTCCCCAGCAGATGCCAGCAGCATCCCCCACCCCCTGCTGTGATAACCAAAAATGTCTCCAGACCTTCTCGAACGTTCCAGGCTGGGGGTAGGGAGTGCAGAATAGCCTACAGTTGTGAACCTCTAGCCTCTCACATGACACAAGGAAGAACCAAACTGTGAAAACTCAAAAATTATAAATGTTCAGAAGAGAAACCCACAAGTGCTACAGGAAGAGGGTGTGGGCACAGAGGAAGTGTTCCTTCAGCCACAGAGAGCTGTGGCGGATCTGAAAAGATGGCTGGAGAGTGGCAGGTAGAGGGGGGCAGCTGGGGCATCAAACAGACGCACGTTGCTAGGTATGAAATAGATAAACGACAAGGCCCTACTGCACAGCACAGGGAACTGTATTCAGTACCTGAAATAACATATAATGGAAAAGAATCTGAAAAAAAATATGTTTATTTATACACAGCATCTTTCTTGATACTAGGCTGACGGGGAACAGAATCAAGGCTTGCAGTGGGGTGGAGGGAACCATGAGGTTACACGGAGAGTTCCAAAGAAAAGCACACCTGGGCACGTCAAAACAGGATACAGGGAAGAATTACATATAATGTCAGGACAAATATAAGTGAACCACAAAAACAAAACTGGTATAGGGGGAATGGAAGGAAAGGAGAAGTCTGGGCAAATGGACCAAAGCCACATAAAGTACAGGATAGATTAGCTTCTTCAGAGCAGAACAAAAGAGTCATTTTGTATAATTAATTTCAAAGGCCACGATTGATTTCTGTTTGTATTGAAAGCCACTTCCAGTCTGTTTGGAAGTAGATTATTACATGTGATGAAAAAATAAGATGCCATCATTGACAATAAAGTCCTCTGTGGTGGTGTTTTTGGACAACCGATTCTTGACAAGTTTACCTGCCCCAGATAGGCCCATGACACATTACAGAAAACTGTATGAGCAGTCTGTAAGATAAATCTTCTCTTTAATAGTAAACAGAAACCTTGTGCTCAGAGGGTCAGCAAAATCAGAAAGTACATGATCCACGGTATCCTTGGATCAGGTGAGATGAACCAATTTCCACTCAGACAGCTCAAGGTTTGCTGGAACACAGCTAAGGATTTCACGTGGGGGAGAAAGGATGCTGTGTAAGAGGCCAGCCCAAATGAGAGTGATTACTCAGCCTGACAGCATTTCCATCGGCCAGATGACGAGTGTGGTATTTATTACTCACATACTCACATACTCACTTTCTATAAAACAGTTTGGAGGCACTTACTGCCTTCATGATGGTGTGCAAAACACCACTCTATTTAGTTTCCAAATGTTTTGATCCCCTCGAAAGAAAACCCCGGACCGACTAAGTAATCATCCACTTTCCTCTCTTTTAGCCCCTGGCAGCCACCTGTCAGCTTTCTGCTCTCTGAATTTATCTGCTTGAGAGAATTCATAAAAATGGGATCGTAGCACACTTGCCCTTTTGTATCTGGCTTCTGTCATTTAGAAGAATGTTTTAAAAGCCCACCCACACTGTGGAATCCATTGGTCCCCCCACCATCCTCATGGCCGTCTAGTGTCCTTTTGCAGGTACGTGTCGTTCATCCATGGATCCACTGACGGACACTGGGATGTTTCTGCACTTTTTTTGGCTACTGGGAGTAATTCTGCTATGAACAGTTGTGTACAAGTATTTGTTTGAGTACCTGTTTCCAATTCCTTGGGGTGTACACCTTGAAGTAGAGATTCTGGGTCATATGCTAATTCTATGTTTAACTTTTTGAGAAACCACCAAAGTGTTTTCCATAGTAGCTATATTATTTGATGTTCCAACAACTTATGAGGGCTTTATTTTGTCCACATCCTCACAAAACTTGGTATTTATTATGTTTTTAACCATAGCCACCCCAGTGGGTGTGAAGTGATATCACATTGTGGTTTTGATGTTCATTTTCCTAATAATTTATGAAGATGAGCATCTTTTCTTGCATTGAACATCTGTGTATCTTTCTGGAAAGCTGTCTATTCCACTTACACAGAACTGAATTACTGGTAAAGAAGAACTCACTTCTGCCATTTTGCTGTTTGTTTTCTATGTGTCTTCTGCCTCTCATGTTCACGTCCTCCAGCACTTCTCTTGTGTTTAATTGATTTTTTCTAGTGTATCAATTGATTCCTTTTTTATATCCTCTTCTGAATAGTTTTCAGGTATCTTCCTAGCACTTACCATGGGGTTTACTATTAATATCCTAAATTTGTAACAGTCTAGTTTGAGTTGCTACCACCTTAGCTCCAACAACATACACAAAGTCTGCTCCCGTACAGAGCTGGCTCCCTCCCCACTGTGTGGTTACTGTCATAAATTATATCTTTATACACTGCGTACCCATTAACATAGATGTACACTGTTGCTTTATGCACTTGTCTTTTAAATCATATAGGTACGAGATCGAGGAGTTAGAAGCCAACAAATTCAATAATTCTGGTTTCACACTGAACTTCGTAGTTACCTGCATCAGAGTTCTTTGTTTCTTCATACAGCTTGAAGTTGCTGTCTGGTGTCACATTTCCCTTCAGACTGATGGACTGACTCCTTTCGGCACAGCTGGAGGCCAGCCAGCTCCTCCGTCAGACACAGACCTTCAATGCGATCCCAAGCCAGGTGACTCCAAAGGCAATTTCATATTTCATGAATGTACCCTTTTCCTTAAGAAACAAAGTGGATAAAGAGTTCCAGTATCTCCTTGCCCTGGGTGCTTCCAAGCCAACTGCATACTTCCGGGAGGCTGCACCGCCCCACTGCTGACTCAGGGTGACCGTGGTGACCGCAGCCTCGCTGTGGCTCACGCGCCTTGGCTGTGTCCCAGCCCAGGCTCAGCGGTCAGCCCCGCCCTCGGGGCTCCCATGGGGCGAAGGTCCTGGCAGAGTCCGGCCTTAACGCAGCTCACGCGCAGCTGATCACGGACGATGCTGCAGAGTCGCACGAGCTGTCATCACTCACTCACGTGTGCTACATGTCTTCAGTTCAGAACTTCTATTGCCACTGGAAATTTCCAGTGGTTCATGGAGAGCAGATCCTTCTGAATTCCAGCAGTGGTGCCACCTTTCAATTAAATCTCATTGTTGGGATTAGGAAGGCATGAACTTGCAGAAGTATTTCAGAAACTTCTGGATGACTTTGCTAATTTTAATAATTAAGTACAAAAGAAAGAAGTACAAATTCAAGAATTTTCAATGTTTGTATTTTTTTACTATTCATTCAAATGTTATTAAGTGCCTGTTACAACAAGCTTTGTGTGCCACACATGTTTGAATTATATGAAGGTACCTTGAAACGATTGACCAACTGAACTATTGGAGTAGTGCTCCTTACGCATGTAACACTATAGCCAGTCTTTTCATAAGGAATTAGTGACATGATCTAAATTCATTTCTTTATCATTTCTAATCAGTAGTCAGTAGATATCTTGAATGAATTAACATATAGTCAGAGGAGTTGAGAGCTTCTCAGAAATGACCATCAATATATCAGTTTTGGATTTTCTTAAACTAGTATTAAATGAATTACCCCCTTGGGGAGAGAGTGGCAGAGTGAGGGTGAGAATGAGAACAAATGAGAGAGACAGAGGAGGGTGTGCTGGGGATGGGGAGGCGGGTAGAGAGAGAGAAAGATTAAACTGAGAGTCCTGGGCGATCTTGGCAATTCTAATTGAGACTAAAATCCAATTCCATGAGGTAACATTGTATTTAATATTACTGATACGACCTGAAAGAAATACTGACTATAGCTTCTAATATAAGAGGATTCTTAGCATGTAAGTCTTCTCACCTCCCTTAAAGTCTTATAAAGGCCCAAGGTGAAGCTGACTAAGCCAATAGGGATTTTAGCTACATTTTCCCAGAATAAACCACTGGACTTTTGGTAGACACTTTGTGCTTATTTAGAATTCAGGAATCCCAGAAACAGAGTCAGTGTGCTGCTTCTATCCCTGTAAAGAACTAAAATTAAACACTAAAATTTAAATACGTATGTAGTAAAATTTTAAAACAAGATAAATCACCCAATACAAATTAGGCAAAATATTTCACCGGAACCTCCACTAAAGTTATGAATGGTCATAAGCACATGAAAAGATCCTAATTCATCAGGGAAGTGCAAATTAAATCTGTAATGAGATACAAGCACATACTGTAGTACTGCACAAAATATTGGCAAAGAAATGGGATAACTGAATTTCATCAGAGAGTATGAAATAGTCTATACACCATGGAGAACGCTTGGGCGGTTTTACAATATATGAACTAGAAATTCCACTCCTTGGTAGTTAGCCAAAAAAATGAAAACACTGGTCCACAAAACGACTTATAGATGTATGTTTTATGGCAGCTGTGATCATGACAGTTTAAAATCTTAAAACAGTGTAAATGGCCAATGGATAAACTAACTGTGACATGTCCATACATTGGAAAGCTACTCAAAAAAACATTTACTCCTTTAGAAAACATGAATGAATCTCAGAAACATGATGAGCAAAAGAAGTCAAACACCAAAAGAGATCACAAACTATGACTCCAGGATATGAAGATGCAGGTCACTGATGCGCGGTGACAGAAGGGAGAGGAGGGCGTCCAGGATGCAGCGGTGGGGGGATGGGAGCCTGGCGGCAAAGCGCTGAGAGAAGGCTTGTGGGCTGATGGACATATTCTACGCCGTGACCCAGGACTTACACAGTTCTGTGTATTTGTGAAACTGTACCCTTAAAATGGGTATGTTTTCTGAAACATGGTATAAAAATGTTGATACCAAAATATAAAGGAAAAATTCAAGGGTGCATTTTTCAAATGACTGCCATTCGCACTTTCACAAGATAGAATTCTCATATTGGAAATGAATAACTCCTGGCATTGTGCACATCAAATACCTTTTTCCTAGAAATGCTGCAGTTGAGTTACGAAAAATTCAAAGATGTGTATTTGCTACCCAGAAGGAAAGTATATAGTTTCAAAACCCAAAGAGTAAAATGCAAATAAATGAATAGTCCTTAAAATATGAGTCGATTAGTTATTTCTATAGAAGCACGTGCGTCACTGAGGAAGGACGTTGGAGACAGTAACAGCAAACCTCAGTCATTTTTAGAGGCGACAGGCTTACATTGGAACCTTCTTCTTCTGCCCTCTTCCCTAAACTACCCCTTGGAAGATTATTTACAAATTAGGCTCAAATCTCTTGGAATCAACTTGAGAATTCAAGGCTGAATTACACTATATTACTTTCGGATGGGTTAAACATGAATCTTTGCAAAACCAAAGACCTAGCCTTAAGAAGCAACAAATGTAAGGAAAAAATTAAGCAAATAAGTGATGAGAATCAAAATTCGCTCCAGAAACAACTGCTTATGGAATAAAACCGTTTCTTGGAAGAGTGTCCTATTTATTTTATGTAAATGAAAATGTGGTCTTCTTTTGATCTGTAATTTAAATGGTAACAACAGCCACCGCTTTGGGGGAGCTGCTGTGTTTTCTGGATACTTCATCTGAAATAAGTAGTATGTCCATAGATCCCTCTGTTCAGATAAAGAAGCTGAAGATGGTGAGTCTGAATGACCAGCCCGAAGACACAGGGTTTGTCAACAGTGGAACCAAAAGTGATCCTACATGTGTTTGATTCTTTTGTCTTTTTTACCAAGCCAGACAAATTAGCTGCAATTGTGAAAAGGCCACCTGCTGATTTCCAGTGTGTTTCAGTCTCTTCAGTTCTTTAATGTTATACTACTTGTCAAAGGAAATATTCAGGAGGCATTTGTTCATCACAAGTCATTTAATTTAATTATTTGTTGTAACACATTTTAAAATGGTTTTTACAGAAATTTCTTAGTATTAATTAAAAAAAAAGTTTGTTTGCCAGCAGGTGAGATTAATTGCTGCCCATTTAAAAAAAAAAAAAAAAGCCATGGTGACAGTCAGGGACTCTCTAAACAGCCCCTGCATGATCTGAAAAGAGACTGTAGAAGAGCCTATGAGAAAACAATGAGTCTGTGAAAAGATACTCTAGACATCGCAGAAATGCGAAAATGGAGTTGACAAACGACCTCCTTCTCCAGTAATAACCGCACAGACTACCGATATTCCCAAGGCTCTTCAGAACTCGAACACGTTTTTCTAAAGTAATGTCTCTATAGCTTATTTCTATCATTACATTCTTTCTATATTATAGACCATAAAATTTATTCTGTAAAGTTAGCCAAACCCTAATTCTTGTGCTATTGGCTTTAATTCTTTAACTATATGTAATTTATTTATATGCACACACATGTGTATACACATGTACATGCCTATGTGTACGTATGTATGTGTGTTTATAACTATAGTTGCATACATAGAATTTCATCCTCACAGCGCTCCAGTGAGGTAGTTACTATTATTTTTCCCAGTTCAGAGTTTTTATACCACTGCCATTGTCTGGGAGCCCTTATATTTTAGTCTTCATCATTAAATATACTCCTTAAATTTGTTGCCAATACCGGTTAGATCTCAGCTAGCCATTGTCTCCCTGGACAAAGTAACCGATGATGTTTCACTTGTCCCACTCCTTGCCAGTGGCCAACCACAAAGAAAGCCTAGTTGAGATGAAGATGACTTCACCTGATCATGATTTATCATGCTCCTTCCCCGTGACATCTCAATATGCCTTGCTAGAAAATGCAAGCATGTTAAGCCAAATTAAAAGAAACTGTTGGTTTTATAAAAGTTATAACCAAAGTCCAGAGTCAAGGATTTAATTATGCCAATAAGTAATGATTTATTTCTTTATGCATTTCTGATAAAGTTATAACTAACTCTGTCTCTGAATCTGTGCTCTTATATTATTTAAATACTTACATTCGACCATTCTTAGCAAAAGAAAGATTACCAAGACCTCAAAATAGATTTCTGGGTTTTTTCTGTAATGATTAGATGTTGAATCAAAATATTATAGAAAGCTCCTGAGTATATAACAGCAGTGGAGAAAGAAAGGGTAAGTCAGAAATCTTCCATGAATTGCTAATACATCTAAGTACATTTTCTACAAGAGAGTATGGTAAGACTATTATAAAAGCATCATTTTGACATTAAATGCAATTGAGGGCAAAAGGGATATAAAATTGTCTATAACTCTGAGAACCGCGTTAAGATTCTAAAATGTCTCCATCTATCACTGCTGAGTTTTTATTATATGCTCATTTGTATACTTCACTGTAGAAGCTATCTAAGGTCACTCTAGTCTTTGAAAATATAATATTTATTATCTGGAAAGGAAGAACAAGGAAACAGAAGGAATCAAAAAGTATTTCTCCAGAAAAGACCTTTAGTTGAAAATAAGAAACTATGTTCTTTTATTCCCTTAGGAGTGTTAACCAGCGGAAAGGGAGAAAATGGCAGATAATGAAATATCTTTCTGTTATACTGTCATCTTTGGGGCGGTTTAATTCTAAAGATGAGAGTGTAATTCTAAGCTGATATCAATGAGCTTTTGCTTAGAATTATAGAGACTTGAAAAAATGAGTTTTTCGATTTTGTCTGTAAAATTTTATATGTCATAATGGTAAGCCAGGCACGAATTATTGCACAACATAGCCAGAGAGGACAATAAATCCATGACAGTTCAAGAATGTCTGTGACAATGGGAGTATTCTAAAATCTTCATTATCCAGTACAGAAGTTAGCCACATCTGGCTATTGAATACCAGATAAATGGCTAGTGCAAAGGAGAAACTGAATTTTTAATTTAATTTTAATTTAAATAGCCACATAGGGCTAGTGTCCATCTTACTGAGTAGCATAGCTGAAGTGCAGCATTTTCATTTTAGATGTGAAGAAACTGAAATGCAGAAATAACTTGCTCAAAAATACAACAAAGATAGCTAAACCCACAGCAGACACCCCATCTTATTATGAGCCTGAAGCCCTTTTTTCCTTTAAGAACAGAATCACTCACTAGAGCGCTCCATAAGGATAACAGTATATTGTAGGTTATGAAAATATATAAAATGTATTTTAAAATGACCCACTTACTCAAGGCTGGGTGTGTTAGCTAATGCTATGGTGGTTATCACTTTGCAGGATACAGACATATCAAATCGATGTGTTGTACACTTTTAACTCACACAATGTGATATCAATTCTATCTCAAAAAGCTGGAAAAAAATAGAAGGGAAAAATAAAACTGAAAAAAATAAGTTGAATCTTTTTTCATGTTTTATTGCCTTTTTTTTTTCCCAATGGTACAGTGCCATCAGAAGACTCTGAAAAGAGGGTACCAAATGAAAATCAAAGAATTAAACTAATGTCTGCATCAGCACTGGGCTTGGTCTCATAAGTTCATAACGGAGGTGTCCAGGAGGAGGCACCATTGAAAACTTCCTTTTTATTGCAGCTTTTTTAGAAATACTTAGCTATATGCAATATAGTGAACCAGTAGCAGAAGCCCTGCAGAATTCCTGCTGAATGACTGGAGAGGAATTTAGCGCATATAAGATTCACAAGAATAACTGTTAAAAACTGCAGACACTGGTTGAGATGAGAACTCCTAACTTGAGCTCAAGATTCAGTAAGCCGTGGGTAGAAACTAAGAATCAGCATTTTAACCCTGTTACAGGTAATTCAGCTTTAAAACTTCAGCTCAGGGTTTATAGCTCGGCCTCCACACTGATTTGAGTTTGGGTCTTGCCCTAACTAGCTGTCTCACCTGGGGCCAGCGACGTAATTAGACTCACCAAACCTCTGTTTACCCAACTGTGAAATGAATATAAATTACATGGCAAAATTAGTTCGGCTCATTGAAATTATTGAGAAATTAAATGAGAATCCCTAGTGAACGTGCTTAGCACGGTGCAGGACGCATGGTAGATGTCGGACAAATGTTTTGTCATTGCTTTTAAGAGCGCCGTTGAGAAATAATTAGCATCAAATAAACTGCACCTGCTCAGAGTATACAGTTTTGTAAGTTCAACACCAGGACGCTGAAATTCTAAGTCAGGAAGTTGGGACAATTACCTATAGGGCTCCCTTCATTGGGTGTTCCTTTTCTCATGTACTGTCGTTCTCAGTTGCCTGACGTCAAATGGCTTGAAAACTGTTGTTTCTGGTATTTCGCCCTGGGTTTTACTTATTGGAGGCAGGAGGGAAAGTCCGGTCCTCTCTTCCTCAACTTGGCCTGACGTGGACGTCGAATTGTATTTATTGACCCATCTCAGTGTTTATATGAGAGCAATTTTCAAATCCTAAATACAGGCACTAAGCCAGAATGAACAAGCATGTCACGTGGTTCTAGATACACCAGGAGACAGCTTCGTCCTCCCACTTTCCTTTTCCAGAAAATGTAACTCTTGACTTTTCTGTCCAGATGACCTCACCCCTCTCCCATTACCCAGGGACTAGCACAACCAGCAGCCTCGTATCTTTATCTTTTGTCAAAAACCAATCCCTCCCCCAAAAGTTCTGATAACGTATCCGCACCTTTATCAGCTTCTACTTCTAATCTTTGGCAACAATGCTTTGTTGAAGAAAGTCACAACCTAACTCATTAAATCAAGGGAAGATACATAAAAGATAAACTCGTTGAAGTTTAATCAACAATTGGACCTAGGCAAAGAGATTAGGGGACAGACTAGAGTTACTTTCAGATTTGATTTAAATGAATAATGGTTATCAAGGTCAGATGCCTGTTCCAAGTAGGTTTTATAAATCTTGTTGTATGCATACATGCATTTTACAAGAAAGCATTGGGTAGCTATCTGGGGACCTGTATTAATATGTATGGACATAAAGGGGTGGTGAGTTTGAGAAGAAAAGCTATCTAAACTAGTTTTAAGTAACTGGATGCTTACTTGAAGCTTTTGTAATAATATTTCTGAGCATTTGATATATGCTGATCACATTTTTCAATTTTATTCTGTAGAGAACCTAACACAATTGAAATTTTTAGCAAGGAAATAAATAATCAAATGGTATTTCTGAAAAGCGACACTGAAAGCAATGTTCCCAATAGGCTAGAAAAAGAAAGAGTAAGAAGTGACCAATGAAATCACAGAATTGGATGAAATCACCAGGGATGGATTCCGGAAGAACAGCGAGCCGGGTTCAGAAGGAACACAGCAGATCAAAACCCAGAGACGGAGAAACAAACGACACAGTTAAATGCGGCACGGAAAGCCAGTCTACTTTCACTCCAAAGATGATCCAGAGATTGGAAAAGCCCCATAGTGCTCCTGGTGGACTTTTATTTTCTTCCTGAATCAATCCGGGGACACATGTAAGTGGAGTTCATGGGATAAGATGAAATATACACCCCACCTTAAACCCACAAATAGTGGGGAGACCCCTTGAAGCTTTTTAGCCACCCCTTGTCTTCTGACCAGAACATCAGAGGAAGTGATCTACTATTTATTCTTTCCTGGGGGCTCTGATCATCCCATGTGGAAATGCAGTCCTGTCAGGTTAAAAGGCACCATGGCCTCTGTGACTTGTTATAAGCACCAACAGTATTGCATTTGGTCCAGTGAATCTGTGACAGACGTAGGGTCACTGGGCACCTCCTGAAGGCTAGCAGCCTAGCATCCCTAAAGCAAATGAGTCTTTCCTAAAGACCTCATATTTTAATTTCCCCCATTTTAGATTTCTTTATATTTAGAAACATAACTCCAGGTGTGATGTATGCACATGAGAGACAGAGACAGAGAGACAGAGACAGCAAAGGGGGCATGGATATTGCTAAGCTCATCTTCTAAATGTATCAAGGAATTGACAACTTCAGAGTCTGGTATAAAGAAAAATGAGACTATTCACTTCCAGTTCAGCAGTTTGAATTCAGCCCAACGCAAGATTGACTCTAAGTATGAAATATGTGTTGTTTAGGTTGGTTCCAGAATAAAAATAGAGCAGCTGCCCTATTCAGAGTGGAAAGCCATTCATACCCTCCAAATCAGCAGCACCCCTCCCGTGACAAGGGAGGCTAGATGCGAGAGGGCGCAGGAAGGTGGCTTAAGGCAGCACCAGACTCTGGCAATATGTAAATATATTAGAAATCTTCTCAAGGCTCTTTTTATTCAAAACAGGAATTAAACAAGCTCAATTTTAACCACATTATCAGTGGTGGAATGTATGAGCCTATGCCTTCCTAAGACCATAGAATCTGGTGCCAGACCTTAGTTAGGCTGTAAAACTGTGTTATTAAGTCAGAAGCTTTCCTCGAGGATGGAGAATAAACCCTAAAAGCTAGTGGGGTTTTTTTTCACTTTCATTTTCTATAATTATATTCTGTGACTGTGGCATAATGCTTTGGTTCAATGTAGATACTTCTTAACATTTTTATAATGGATGGATGTCTGTGAGCTAAAAATGGAAATAGAATCCATAGTATATGCAGTTATTTTTCTGTAGCTTGAAATGTGTCCCCAAAAGCCTGAATTAAAAAGGACACAGTTATCTTGGACACTGCATGGAAGAGGAATCACAAATGGGGAAAGGCATCATCATATTCATCCAGATTCTTCTTTTGAAAAGACTGCAGTCTCTTTTCTACTCTTTGAACTACAGCTAGAAGCAGAATCTTTTGTCCAAATCAGATTCAACGTCTCCTTTTTTCTTGAGTCAGCTTACCTTGCCAACCTTTAAATACATCTGCTCGGTCCTATGTCAGGATGCACTGAGTGTTTTCATGTGCAGAAACATAGTGCTCTGTAAATGCTTATAGAAAAAATAAATGAGTAAGTCGGCCCTATTTTCCATTCATCCTCCCCCAAAATGCTTGCGTCTAGGATATGCAGAACACTGTTCTTGGTTTCCGAACAATGAACAAAACCAACAAAAATTCCTGCCAGAACAGTGGACTAGACAGATCACAAGCAACGTAAATTAGTAAAATCTTGGACATATCCTGGAAGAGCTTGTGTTGGGGTGGCGGTGCGGAGGAGGTTGTTATAATTTTAGATAGAAAGATGAGAACATGCTGCAATGAGAAGGAAGCATTTGAATTAAGATCAGAAAGTGGTGAAGAAGCTAGCCGTAGGATTTCTAGATGAGAATTCCAGGCAGACTTAACGGCACGTACCAGGGCCTTGAGGTGGGAGTGGGCTGGTGTGTAGAAGCCGCACGAGGACCCGTGTAGCTGGGACAGGGCCTGAGGGGCTACGCTGTGCAGCAAGGTCACGGGGCTCGAAGTCAGGAAGACTGGCTTGTGTGTGAAGTGAGATCGGAAGCCGTTAAAAGGTGCTGAGCAGAGAAACCTCATGATCCGCCTGGTATTTTCACAAGATGCTGCTTTGTCGAGAAGAGACTCAATGGGACTGTAGTGGGAATAGTACAACAAGGCGAGACCACTGTTGTAACCAGAGGAAACTTGTCACTGGCTTGGATCAGGGGATGCCAAAGAAATGACCCGCAGTGGAGATGGCAAAAAGTGATCAGAATGCGAATGTATTCGGAAGTCAGCCCAACGATGGTTCTCCGACTGCGCCAGTCAGCGTTTAGTCAGGCATTTCAAAGATGAAAAGGCTGATTACAGGCCATTAAGTACTTAATAAAACCATTTGAATCTGGAAGACTGACATTCAGGAGAAGGCCATCGCTACCAGTCGCGTTTTCGCCCAGAGAATCAGGAAGCTGCTAGTACCTTTCTGCCAGGAGAACCCATGCTGATGCCAAGGCCCCAGAGTGAGGTGGTGAGAAGTGTGCAGCTCTCCCTCGTGAGGAAGAATGCTGTGGCGGTGGTCCCTCTTCCACTTTTTCCAAAGAGAACCCAGGTGTATCCCCTTCACAAAATGTGCCCTCCAGCTGAAACTCAGGTTGAAGGAGGATTAATAAAATGGCTGCACGTGGGCTCACAGATTGCTCATTCTTATGCTCGCCCTTAAAACAGTCGACTGACCTGCCTGACCGGTTGCTACTCACAGCTCCAGGCCCTTTGTTAAAACTAAAGCTATTGATCTTACTGTCTGTACTTTATCCCGGGAATCAAAAGCTATAATCATGCTTGATCTCTGACTCGCTCTCCAGGCAGAAGGTCACAGAACTGTAACCCTACAAAAGAGGCTAAATTATTAAAAAGAACCATGCCAGAGTGAGAGTGACAGGGAGTGAGCAGGAAAGAGACGAGGCGTGGCCAGAAGGTGAGAAGGTTGGCGCTGAGATTAAGGAGGGGTTATGGATACTGGTGCTGGCAAGACTCAGGCTGTGGCTGTGGATCTGAGTGATGGGGAGAGAGCAGGTCACCACTGGGAAGGCCGGGCGATTGGGGAGATAAGTAAGCTATGTAGATGTTGAAATAAAAATTAGGGCACAAACTGCATAGGAATTCATCAATGGAATGTGTCCCAACAAGCAAAAGTGTTGAAAAATTTTTAAAGTTTTTAAACAATTAGCATAGTATTGGCAATTATTGGCTTTAAAAAAAAAATGCTTGTGGAGGAGATCTTGTCACACTGATTTGTGTATGCAGTTATAAGAGACACAAAGACCAGGGAGACCACCCAGCCACTCTCACTCTGAGAACAGGACACAGTGTGTCACCTTAGACAATGCAACTGGTGTGTGTCACCTTAGACAATGCGACTGGTGTGTGTCTCCTTGGCTGCGATTCCTCATGCAGATGCAAGAACCTTCTAAACTAGCCTTAATGCCTTTAAGTACTTCTGATCTGAAGGATCTGATCAGTTCTAGTTCTTACTAATTAATACTTCTCATTCGTGCTAATTCTTAGATAAATAAACACCCAGGATAATTTGGGGAGGTGTACTGCAATTAAGACATTAAGATTCCGCAAAGGACAGTACACTGATTACTGCTGAAAAAAGAAAATTAGAGAAATATTTTAAAGCATGCATGGATGCAACCATTTCTATCTTGTTTTAAAATGCACTAACTCAACTTTTTATATTACATAAAACGAGCAAAGCACTTTGTAGCCAATGAGCAATAGAATCTATTTTGCTAATATGTGTGCTTTGTGTTCAGTATGGAGTGTAATATTTAACATTATATGTTTACAATAGAACTTTCACAGATGTATTTTGATGATTCAATAGAGGCATTTAAAGAACTTAGAAGAGTGCTTAACAGAATTATTGTTCCGTAGATATTAAGAAAGAAAGAAACTGTATAGATAATCTCCTAACCATAGTAAGTTTTCAAATAAGCAAACTTTCTTTGAATGTGTAAGAAGTTGAATCTGCAGGCTATTTCTTGTTTATTTTGATTCCATCCAATTACATAGCACCTGAAGCATAGAGAGCAGTGGTCAATTTCAGAAGAGAATTACCACAACAAATGGAACAATTCATGTCTTCACATCTGAAGTCGAAAAACGGGTAAAACTGAGAAACATGAAAAGCGCTGAATTATTGATGTTAAAATGAGAGCTGGACAAAATTGTCATTTAAGTGGTTGAGGTCCTTTGTCTGGTCTAAGAAAGCTCCAATGAACAGAAAGAGATCTGCAAAAAGTTCTCACTAGAGTAAGATTATCACAGCCGGGCACCTTAATGAGACAGTCACAAGAGCTAAAGAAAGAATTACACTTTCTGCTTGCTGTGAAGCCGGAAGGTCAAGGGAGAACTTTGAAAGGAGTTGTAAATTGCAGATTAGGCTAAAACCCCTTATCAAGTTTTCTTTGATGAATCCTTTGCTATCAGCTTTTAAGTGCTACTGCGTTTAGCGTCTCTTAAAAAAAAAAAAATAATGTAGCTGCTGATTGCTATAGAAAATGCTGGGAAAAAATACCCAGCAATCATTGACTCTAGCTTGGTCATTCTGAAAAACAGACTTTTCACTGTAAAGTGTGATCAATATTAATGAAACACCTGCTCAATTTTCTCAGTCCCTAATAATGGTGAAGGCACGACTTAAGACCAAACTTCTCCAATCCAAACACCTACTTTCACATGAGAGTTGAATAAGGGCCATGATTATTTTCCTAAATTGAGTAAGTAGTAGAGGGATGGTCAAGGTGGGATTATTACGAGGGAAAAGGAAGGAGCAGGCAGCAACAGACGAGGCTGGGGGGACGACTTTTCTGAGCAGCAGTCGTGCTTGGCCTCCAAGACCACCTGCTTTATCATTACATCCACCCAGTTCTTCTAATGCACACCTGTAATTCTTGACCTCTTTATAAAAGAACCCGACTTGCACAGTCACACAGGTAGCAGGAGGCGGCAGGTCACGCTGTGTTGTTTATTGTGGCTATATTTTTCTGATGGCTGCTATACCGAATTACCACGAACTTACTGGCTTTAAACAACATGAAACGATTATCTTGCTGTTCTGGGGGTCAGAATTCTGAAATGGGTCCCATAGGGCTAAAAACTCAAGATGCCAGCGGGGCTGTCTTCCCTTCTGGAGTCTCCAAGGAAGTGTTTTCTTGCCTTATCCAGCTTGTAGAGACTGGCCGCCCCTTCTCATGGACAGGACCAGTTGAGTCTTTGCTGTATGACAACTCTAGGAGAGGGGCTTTTAGGCTGCCCTCTCTCCCATTTAAAACTCTTGTGATTTATTAGCCCCACCTGCATAAACCAGGATACCATCCTTAAGGCCAGCTGATTAGCAACCTTAATTCCACCTGCAACCTTAACTCCCTTTTTCCACGTAAAGTAACATAATCACAGGCTCTCGAGATCAGTGCATGGACATTTTTGGAAGCTGATTGAATAATCGGCTGACCCACTTCTATAATAATCGATTGACCCACTTCTGCCCAACTCTGCCAGAACCAGTTATGTGTATTTTTCACTTTCAGACACTTTCACTTTCAAAACATTTTTCTATATAATATTTAAATTTCCTCCTTAATATTGATTGTGGCAATGGTATCTCAAAGACAAATGATGAATAAAGAATGAACCCCTGACTCAAGAGGGGATCATATCTAAAATCTTACAACTTATATTAATGATGATGTTGTCAACTTAGATGTGGTGGTGACCTAAAAAAAAAGCTATAGAATTATTTTGAATATATACATATGCTACAAGAAATGAGTATATATTCAAAGAATAGCTTTTGCTTGATATAGCTCACTTAAATGATTCCACAAAAAGTTTCTTCTAAAATTCTGTGGATCCTGATAAAACATTTATTGAAACGGTAATACTCTGGGTAATTTTAACATTTTGGTAATAATCAAATTATTGGTATTAAGAGTTTCCTATTATAAAATTAGTTTTAAACAGAGAAATATGTTAAATAAAATATAAAAACTGTTTAAAGTATTATACATGTAGTTTTTACACTACATCGAACCTTTATTTACACTAAATTTGTGCTTATTTTGAAAGATAAAACAGTCACATGGAAATCAGAGTAAACGGGTTCCCTTTTTCACTCTACCAGCACAGAGTTCTAAATTGGGACGTAACTGTAAAGGCATCAGTTTACTGTATCATAAAATGAAGACATTGAACCAGGATTGAGTTACGGTCTAACTATACTTCTATGCTATTGAAAAGAATTTTTCAAAGTATGACCACAGGATATTTACACGTCAACTTCAATGAAAATGTTCAGGAAAAACTATCACTGTAGCTGTCTCAGAGACTCAAAGTATCATTAGCACATTAAAACCGCTGAAAAGCCTGAATGAAGTCACTAGTTAGCATTGCTTAACCCAGAAACTTCTATTCTGATCCTCGGAATAAACGCTGGGAATTGCTGGTTTAGAATACGGTAGCGCTATTTTACATGATTAAATGAGTAAATGTGTGGTCCATCTTTGTCCTTATGACATCATTATTGTTCCCTTTTATTTCCACTATTCTGCCTGTCTACCTCCTCCCACCCTGCCCCCGCCCCCGCCCAAACCTAGGGTCTGTTCCAGCTTCCTCATTTTAGTAATAATAGCCCTCTTCCCACGCTGAACTGAGTCTGGGTATAGGGCCACCCAGCTACAGAGTGTATTTCTAGCTTGCCTTTGCCCAGAATTGTGGATGTCTGAGGTACAGTGCTACTTGTAAGCTAACAGGTTAGCCTGAATTGATGCCAGAAAAATAAAAAACAAAACCGTGAGTCTCCTAGGTCAGAGGCAAAGGACATTATTACTCACACCAATAGCAGGATCCAGATGTATTATTTTTCAGGGCTGCCATAGCAAAGGACCACAGACCAGGTTGCTTGGACCACAGACATGCATTTTCCTATAGTGACGGCGGCTCAAGTCCATGATCAACGTGCCAGTGGGACTGGTTTCTTCTGAAGCTTCTCTCCTGAGTTTGCAGGTGGCCTCATTCCCCTGTGTCTTCACGTGGTCTCTCAGTGTATGTCTGTGTTTTAATCGCCCCTTTTATAAGGACACCGGTCATACTGGATGAGGGCCCACCTATATGACCCCATTTTAACTTCATGACCTCTGTAAAGGCTCTATCTGCAAATACAGCAGAGCAACTGGTTATTTCTCCAACATGTGAATTTGGGAGGGCCACAATTCAACCTGTAACACCAACGCATAAGAATTTTCTTGCTCCAATTCCTACAAGAGGACATGAAGAGGGTCAAGTGACATGGGTTCACCGTGTGGGCTGTGCTACAGAAGAGGAGCCCTGAGCTTGGGGAGAGCAGACCTTCCATCAAAGGCAGGATGCGTATTTGCCTTGTACTCTGGAGGGAGAGCCTCTGGCTTCTGAAGCTGTTCCCTAAACAAGCATCCTTAAGAGGCAGTCCTGAAAACAGAAAGCTGGTGACGTACGCTGCTTGCAAGACGCACAGGAACAGGAGAGCCCAGGAGAACTGGCCCACGGCAATAGCCAACGCTGGCTGACTTCCACTGATACCAAACCCTGATCTTCTCTCACTTTGAATGTCTTAGAGTGCTGTCAGTAGGACTCCAAGCAGCCCAGTGAGGCCACCTTGCAGTTGACTTCAGCCCTGACCCTAGGGTCCCAGACCTAACCTGCTGGAAAAAAATCCCATAATCCAATTCTACCTTAGAAAGCCAGGCAGCCTTTCCTTTAAGTTTCTGTGTTGAGCATTGCACTTGGCCTGAGACATCAATTAGATAATGTTAGACTGTTAGATACTAGATATTATTAATCAATCAGGAATATTAGGGATTGCACAGACATGGCCTTGGGCTGCAAGGACCAAATCCAGCAGAATTCCATCCTCAAAAACACCCAGGCCAGGGGAACTTCTCCAAGACTGAGGGGGTGTCACTTCAGCTAAAGTTAGGTGCAAACTACATGTCATCTCTTCTCCATGGACGACAGCCACTGCAGGCAGAACCAGGCGCGGGGACGGTGAGTCAGCTGCCTCCCCGGGCTACTCCCGCGGCATGTAAGGGTGGCCTCGTTTTGGCGAGATCTCTGCCATCATTAATCATCTTACAATGCCCTCGTCCTTTCCCTTCCAGAAAGCCACGTCTGTGTCACCATCCTGTCATCATCTCTGTGACTGTCAAGACCTCCGAAGGGGCTGGGACTCTTTGCTACTTCTGGGCTGACAAGTGAGCCTGCCGCAGCTTCATGGGTGCTGACGGGAGACGCGAGATGGCTGGGTCACTCCCAGCGGTGACGGTGTCCAGACTACAAGCATGTTCTCGTGATAGTTCCCGGTGTCCCAAACTCCACAGGGTTTCATGCAGAGCACCAAACGACACTTCCACACACAGAGACCCTGCTTGTCACCAGAGAGGAACCCTGAGCTCAGGAAGCTGAGAGCGAACGCCCAGGAGGCACAAGCCTGGCATCTGCTTTGGAGGAAGACATTCTCTTCATCTCCCAAGGCTGTTCAGCATCCACAAATCTCTAAAAACTAATCCAGGGCAAAGAGAACACAGCGCCTCGCCCACAAGACGCGCGCTAATGGAAGGGTCCAGGGGTGCTATCGCCCAGCACTTTCTTTTCCACCAGGTGTTAACGAGGGAGTACGTGTTGACCATAGGCTGGAAAGGACACGTGTGAACCTCACGTTAGGTCCATGACAATCTGACTGTTCTCGCCTTCCGTGTTCCTTTTAATCTCTCTCTGGTTTGAACATAGACCCTGATGAGCCAAGTTTGAGGACACCTAGGGCAGTTTCTTCAGATGCAGAAACGGAACTTGCCAGAGCTCCCCTGCAGGGAGGGTTCCTGCATAATTAGTTGACAGAGAGCTCACCTGACACCCTTATGAGAGAAAAATCAGCTTTTCTATTTTGTGCTCTGTGTGCTTCAGCAGCTTGGCCTTAAGCCTATTTAATACAAGCACAATCCTTATTCAGGGTATAATATCCATCGGTTATATCGGAAGAAAAATATATATTCTGAAATAGTATGTATTAGGCAGTGTCAACTAACATATTGTGATAGAAATCTGGATTCTTTAAACAGTAATCAAAGAAATGATGGACTTTTTTTCTACTCTAGGTTCAGTTCAGTTTACTTCAAGAACATCTGGAATATATAAGAAAAATTTAAGAAGCAAAGGCAGAATGTATTTACAAAACATATGTCTTAAAATCAGAAATGTCAGATTTTCTTAATGGGAATCCCAGAAGGCAGGATTGTTCACGTGTCGGGTATTGTATTAAGTGATTTGTGGGAAATAGCCAAAGCAAGATTGGGTCATAGTAACAAAGTGCCAATATGTGAACAAGCAAATAAATTTGAAATGTGTGAGTAATGAGAGCCTCAAAAAGTCATGTCTAGAGATGTTTGAGAGTAATCCACAAAAATGTGATAATTTAAACCTCAAACATGGAAGACTAAAGTAGAATAAATTTCAGAGAGAAATTTTAGGTTGATATGAAGAATTAATAACTGGAGATTAAGCTACCTATGGAAATAAGCCAGGAGTAAATATAGAGACAAATGATTAGAAAAATAGATGTGCGTTCAATTTTAGTAGTTACAGAAATCAGGAGGTGCTTTACATTCTAAGACAGTGGTTATCAAAAGGTGGTCCCCAACTTTTGCATCCCTTGGGGACTTGTTGGCAATGCAAGTTCTCAAGTCTCACCTCGGACCCGCTAAAGCTGAGTTTCTGGGAATGAGAGAAGAGACTGACAACTGAAGTTTAATGACTCCTCCTGTGAATCCGATCCTGGCTGAAGTCTGACTGCAACCGGCCCAAGGTGTTCAGGTGACACAAAAGGGGAGATAAATTATGTGACGTTCTTGCAACTTCATTGGTCAACTGGTCCTAAAGTGCTTTTCGATATAAAGAAGAGGACCGATGTTATCACTACCGTCACGCTCAGAGATGTTAACTCTGTCTCAGCTGCAACTTTGCAGAAATAGAAAGGCTTCAGTTACACCTTTACCCTGTATAGGCTCAGTTTACCTTTTAACCATGGTATTTCCCTCTTTGGGGAAATTTAAACTTCAAAAAAATTTAATAAAGTATTAACATTGACTTAGACTCAAAGGTTCCTACACACATATATTATTTTTGCAAATATATGGAGTAGGCTGTAACAGATTAGCATCAATTGGCTTCCTGTCTAATGTGTGTTTTTACATAGCCAATTACTCAGAAAACAATGAAGAAATCAATGCTTTTTTTCAATTAGATTCACAGCAGGTGATTCTAAATTTGACCTTTTAAAAGATGCTGTAAACGTCATGTATTTGATTGTCTCATATTTATTGCAATCATTTGGCTTTCACTCTTGTCTTTAGCAAATTAATTTTTCAGAAGTTAATCTCAAACACAGTTGCTAGCAAGATTCTTTCTTTGGTTCAGTAGTTTGCTAGCACAAAATATTAACAAAAAGCCTGGGGAATTTTTCTTAATCTAAAACAAAACAAACAAACAAACAAAAAAGTAGTATGAGAAAAACAGACTGTTACGTTATGATAGTTGCTATGGATACTGAGCTCCTTCACAGACTTGAGCTGTTGGTAGGAGCACAGATATTAGCTGTTTGATTAACTTGTGATGTTATTCAGAAAGCCTATAATTCACACGTCTTCTATGTCCTGCTGTAGATTAACGTATTTTCATTCACAGATAAGACAACTTTGAGAAGAAAACTGTCCCTCTCTGATTTACAGTTTATTCGGAAGAATGATTAGAAACACATCAAGAATATATGAAACTTTAAATAATAAGCCCTATTCACCAAAACTTGCATAGCCAACATATTTTTTCCTTTACTATTTTGAAGTCGGAAATAAAGAATAAGATTAAAGGAATCTTACAATATACCTTAGCAAAAGAGTTTGAATGTGATGGTTGATAGTAAGGATTGTTTATAGGAAGAAAAATAATGACATTCTTAGCAGAATTGTTTATAATACACAATCTTACCTTAAATGAGTGTCACTTATGTTTCCTCTCTTACATTCATCTTGCTAGTAAGATATTTGCAATTTTATTTTTTCAATCTCAGGCAAAATAACATTTCCTTTTATCCTTTATTTATTTAAAAAATACAATCAAATGTATTTTATTCTACTGTGGATAGAAAAGAATGCTCTGAGTTCCAACTATTCTAATAGAATACTCTGTTAGAATACTCTGACTTCCAACTATTTTAACCAACTAATGACAGACGTAATTGTGTCATTATCTTGATGTGTGTCTGACAGCACTGTTTTCCATCACTTCTGAAACTGTCCTGTCTTATATTAGAAACATCTCATTTCCCTGACAAAGAGACTTGTATTACCCAATAGATTTCAATCTTTAAAAACAGATTGATAACCAACTTCAGTCCTCTCCTCCGTCTCCAATTCCATCCTAACAGTAGATTAGAGACACAACTGTCCAATTAAGTGCTTACCATGGTCCTTTCTTGCCTCTGCAGTTTACTTATTATCGCCATCATTTTCAAGTTTTTTACGCTTCTTTAGCTTTTTAGTGTTTCCACTCATTTTATGCCATTTTAGATCAAAACACATTATCTGTGTATCTTAGCAAATTAGGGTAGCTCTTGCTGATTTTGTGTTTTAGGAATTGCTAAATGAAAGAAACTTTTTTCTGTTATTACCTTTTTATTTTTCTTAACACTATCTTTTAAAAGTGTACTTTTTAATATTAAAAACCAGAATCCTTGCAGAGAAGTCTCAGAACCTAGGATTGAAAAATAATTAGCTTGGAAGAAAAATAAATTATTTAGCCTACTTTCTTTTTTAATGTTAAATAATTTTTGTACATTATGAATGTATTAAATAAATATTTTAAAATAAGCCTTTCTCTTATTTTCACCTATTTTAGCAACATATTAGAATATATAAGAAATCAGTACAGTGGGTCTGGTATAACATTTAAATTATTTGACTATTTTTTTAAGGTTAACTTTAAGTACTGTTTCAAACAAAAAGGAAGAAATCTTTGGGAAAATTATCAATTATTTTCCTACAAACTTCTAAAGAGATTTGTATTCTTTACAATTTATTTAGAAATGAACATTTATGAGAATTGGAAGGGGAGGAAAGATAATTTAAATTGTTTTGAAATTATAACAGCATAGACCTAGAACATCCAAAAAACGTATAGCAAATCAGAAGAACAAACAAGCTTACAAAACTGTTAGATACAAGATCCATATGCAAGTACCAGTTGTAATTCCATGTTATCAGTGACAAAATTTAGGGCAGGAAATAAGAAGACACCATTTATGAGCATTATGATTCCCACGTGTGCCATGAAGCAGCGCCTCGACTCACAGCCCCTCCAGCTCCTTGGACTCCTAGTTCCAGGTCAAGGGTTCCCTAGTTTGGGGTCAAGGGCGTGTGCAGTTCCACAACGGTGTAACTGAGATTCCCCTGCAGGTCACCCTTCAGCCCCGTAGATGGAGACAATAAGAGATTAACACAGGTTCCAATTTGTATCAACAGATTCCATGTGTCCTTATGGGATCCAATTTAACCTCCATCTTAGACTTCCCTCCTCTGTTGCCAGTCTGGTGGGGCCTAAATTATACCAACTAAATTATACCAATCTTTAACACAGGTGTGTGGGGCAGACCTGTGACATATAGCACATACGAGTTGTTGTCTTTAGAGGTAAAACCTTGACCTGATTAAAAATTATTTCTTGATTTTACCAGTTATATCCATACTCTAATAAACAGAAAATAGAATTCCTTAGGACTCGATGAAAATACTTAGAACAAACACAATTTCCTTTTCAAAGGAAGGTGGATAGATTCAGACATATATACAAAAATGAAAAAAGTACATGTGTTTATTTAACTTGAGAAAATAAAGAATTGTTGGCACTAAATTTGAACATTAACTTCTCAGAAAAACTGACAACGTGTGTAAGTGTTTGTTACTTCATTTTATTTCAGACAGTAAGCAAAAAACTGAAATTTATCGTTGACCTTTAAACGGAGCATTTGTAAAATAAAACAGGTTTGGCAAGGTGTAAATGATAGAACAAACTCCAAAAATCCTTTTAAAAACGAACATGTAATTTGTCACGAATATAAAATTGAGAGAAATGTATTTCTGGTGATCCTATGTTCAGTAACACCTCATTAATAAAATCTTGATAAAGGAAATACATACAGTGAACTTTTCCACTTGTTTCTTGCCATTTTAATGAACTAGGTTATCTTAAGTGATAAAGTCTGACTTTTCACTTGCGTTACTGAGAGTCCGTATTGTAAGCAACCTCACCCATAGCCAGGTTATAATAAAAACATACAGCAATTGCTATTTCCTCTTGTTTTTGCATGATAACCACATTTAAAGATAACCATATATTTGAGAAGGAAAACACACAGACGTACTACAGCAAGAATCTCTCCAGGACTATTAAAACAAGAAGGGTTAACCAGTTGTGCATTTCAGAGGGTCTTGGTCCGGCTTTCACAAGACAAACGGGAGAAAACATGCTGAAAACTAGATACGTTTTCCAAAGGTGAATATATAAAGTTGAGACTTTGCCACTTCAACAGAGCAGATAATTAAAACAATTGCATTAATTATAAACTGACAAAGCACAGGCAGCCGGATGAATTACCACTATAGGTTACAAGCCTAGCAAAAACACATTTAGTAAAAGTTACTGTTTAGAATAGCAGTAATACCGTGCAATTTCTTCTAAGTTCTATGAAAATAATAAATCTTATGTTTAATTTATGTCATAATATCCCACTGAAAGATGTGGAAAAGCATCTTTTTTAGGAAATTATAAATCTATGATATGGGGTGGATTTTCAATATGACTTAAGTACTGGGAAATAGAATTTCCCAGTGCCTCCTTAAAGTTGTTTTTGCACATACAGGCAGCACCACTCAATGTATTCAACCAAAACTGAAGACTCAAGATGTCTATTTCCTTGTCTCAGCAACTCCACTAAATTCTTGGCCATTTTGACGTTGCAAACACCACCTGAACTGTCATGGAGTGAACACTTCCCGGAATTTTTCAGCTTCTGGACATTTCTTTTCCAGAACTTAACAACAGATGTACAGCGAGAACACGGCAGCCTTGCAGTCGAGTCTTTCCTACGCTGGGCACTTCAGCAGCTTTCTGCCCCCTCCGTCTTAGTCAGCAATCTCAGTTTCTCCTAAAATGTGACCCTCCTTCATTCAGGATCACTTCAGCAATTAAGGAGAAGTAGAGAACAGACAGCATTAAATCCCAATTTCCACCTAAATGCTCCTCATCTCCCACATTTCTAGAAAACATTAAAACCCAGAAACTTCAAAAAATGAACATTCTGGAGGTGGACTCTCATAAGTACAGCAGTGTCAGGAATCGTCAAGATGTTGAATATGTTGGGATTAAACTTCCTCAGAGCAGGTCGCGAGAAGTCCCCAACCCTACAGGACTTCGCTGCACCTGACGGCTGCCTGAAACAACGTGAGGTCAGCTGGCTCTCCTGCTGTAAGAATAAGGTTTGATGTTGTTTCCCTCGTACACAAACCATGGGGCTAAATGCACGTTACAGGACAATGTGAATTCTAACCAATCTATGTGCACTTCAACATAGCTCAGGAGTGGAAAAAGTCATATTAAATTTCACCAAAATGCCTGTAAAATAAGAAAAGAGACCATAAACCCAAAGCCAGTGAGTCCGTCCATTTTCGTGTATGTGGTCTCTCCCGTGTTGTGACACCTCAGTTGTTTGACCTTCTCCTCTTCAGTCACTGATTCCAGGGTCACTCCCTGGGATTTGTCATCATTAAAGACTGAACATCCCATCAAAGCGAGTTTCGAATTCCCTCCTTTCAACCACCACCTGTGCCACTTCCCATCAGTTTTACTTGTTATCTCTTGCCTCCCCACTGGATAAAATAAGGATATTATGGCTTATATGTCTCTTGAACACCTCCCATTCCAACACTGTCCTCTTTATGACTTCACTTTCTCAATGTCAAGTCACTGATATCATTTATATTCTGCTCTATAAATAAACCACTCAATAAATGATTATGTACTCAATTATTTGTCTCTGGCTAAACATTTTTTCAATCATTATTTTAAATAGAAAGTGCTAAGAAAATATTTGTCATTTTTTGAGCCAAGGGGTATGTTAAATTATACTTTATTACATTTGTAATTATTTTATTATATTAAATCATGTTATTTTTTATCACATTTTTTACCACTACTGTGCCACACAAATAAATATGTTTATTGTATCAGGGAAAATAATATTATCATTTTAGACTCCGTTAAGTGCTCAAAATCATACCACATTTAATTCTGCATTCCACAGAAGAGAATAAGACGGTTTAAAGATTTCTAAGATACTTCACAGTACAAGGATTGATTATCTAAAATGACACTGAAGAATACTATATTCAGAGGACTAAAATTAACGCTTAAAGCAACTTTCAGAAGTAGGCATCAATATTGCTGCTATAAAGCTGAAACACATTGAGACTCAGCTGATACACATAACCGAAGATGATAAAGCTGAGGTTGGCAGGTTTATCTTTAATACACCCTGCCACCATTAAATTATGAGCTCCTTGAAGAGACCATAATTTACACTGTATTTTTTGCCCAATAATCAACACAATACATGGAAGTCAATAATAATTTACTGAGTTTATCTTTTCACTTGTACATAACTTACTTTCCTAGAATTGACCATGTTACAGTGATACATCATGACCCGGATACCAAAAAATCATGAAAATAACAGCATAGCTACTGTGGTCAACTAGAAACTATTCAGCTCCCTTTATAATTTACCGATATTTATTCAAGAAGCACTGAATGTAACTGAGCCCATGTTTTCAAGGACTTCACAGTCTGATGGAAAATTCATAAACTAATACATTCAGTTTAGTATCACACATACAATAATAAAGGACCACAACAGGAGCAGAAGACACACAACGATCGCTCAGGGAGCATCTCACGGAGGAGCTCGTGCTGGAGTCGAAGTGTGAACGTAAGTTGTTCAGTCTGTCTAAGGAAAGAGAAGTGTTTCGGAAAAAAGAAACAGCATGTGCAAAAGCGGATTCAAGAAAAACAACAGAGCACGTTCAAATATCTACATACAAAAGCCAGGAAACAGAGGGAGTTACAAAGATTACGCCAGGCCGTGACCGTGGCCGGCAGCCTCTGGGATGGCCCCCAGTCTCCCCCTGTTGATGTTAGTGCCTTTTTGAACCCCCCCCCCCATTGTGGTTAGACCAGTAACGCTTGTCTAATGGCAAAAATGACAGGACGTCGTTCCTGAGCTTTATGGCCACGACTTCCGTCTTGCTTGCCCTTTCTCGTTCTCTCATCGAGCCTTCGTTCTCAGGGAAAAACTGCCATTTGGTGAGTGGTTTTAATGAAGCCAAAGTTATGAGAAACTAACGACACCTGCTCAGGAGCTGGGAGGATCTGAGCTCTGCGCCACAGCAAAGACCGGCCAAACCTGAAGACGACTCCAGCCTGGAGGACAGCTTGGGTGCACCTTTGTGGGACCCAAGGCACCAGCTGAGCTGTGCCTGGATTCTTGCCACAGAAACGGCGAGAAGGTCTGTTGTTTTAATCTGCTAAACTTTGATATAATCTTTTTACGCAGGAATAGATGACTCTTAACAATTGGATGGGGGAGATGATAATGACCTCACAGAGGTCACACTGAGGACACTGGAATTTAACTCAAAAGCAACGGGGTATAATAAAGACTTCCAGGAAGAGTGGCTCTATGAATAAACTTGTATTTAACAGAAATTACTTAAGTGTTAATGATAATGCCTATATGATATTAGAGGCAGGGGTGTCGGGTAGAAAAGCCTAAATAGAGAAGAATTGATCTTAGCCAGGAGAGATGATGTGGGAGAGGCGGGCACGGGGCTCAGAAGCATGCAGGATGCAGAGGCAGCAGAATTTGTGGTGATGAATTCAGGGGAGACAGGTGCAGAGGGAGAGTCTATGACGATGGCAAGGGTTTCAACTTAGGTGCCTATTTTCATGAAGGGGCCACGATCCAGGCAAAGAAAGACCACCCCCCAAGGAGGAGTAAGTGTGGGCTGGTTGAGAAGGACAGAGGCAACGAGTGGGGTCCACTTTCAACTTGCCAGACGAGGAGTCTCAAAGGCGCCCTTAAGTCGAAGTGTGAGTGAATGAAAGAATCTAAAGGAGCAAAAGCGAGGCCAGCTTCTACAGTGAGCACCAGCGTGTACAGAGTGCAAGGAAGACAGGGAGGGGTACCGCGACAAGGACAGAGGGAGTGTCAGAACGTGTCTGGAAGGGCGAGCGGAGCCCCGTGTCAGAGAAGTCAGGGAGGAGGGAGAGCTGCAGAAGATGGGAGGAAAGGGCCAAATGCAGCCATGAAAATCGCTGCGTGATGCCTGGCAAGTGGATATGGAGAACTGCAAGCATCTGGCCACCAGAGCCACAGCAGCTGGTGGACACGTTCTCACAACTGCCAGAGCGATGCTTCAGATTGCTGTTCTGTCCGTCTTTGTTCAGACCCAGGATTTTGAGAGCTCCTTAACCCTCATTCCCCTTTTACACTCCAAGATGTGTGCCACCAGAAGACTAGGTGCCTGCAGTAGATGGGCTGTATTCTAAATCCTTCCCGCTTTATCAATGAGAGGAAACAAAACCCTGTCACCAAGGTCTTTTCAGGGAGGATTGTTCACAAAATCTCATGTTAGTTCTTAAAGCTAAGAGGAGAGAGAGAAACCTCACTCTGGAAATCCTAGTTTGCCCATCGTTACGACCTATCCAGTCATGGAAACACTTAGAAAAAGAGCAAAACACATGTATTTTCTTAATTCCTCCATCAGACATTTTCCGTCCACCATTCTTCTAACTTATGAATCAAATAAAATGTCTTCCCCCTTGTTAATTAGAAAAATTAAGGACACATTGCTTCTTCCCAGACCATCAGTCAATGCAAAAATTTCCCTTGCAAAGTAGACCATTATTTCTCAAAGTGGAACCATTTCCTCCCCCATTTAGTACTACTGAGGTGAGGGTGATGCTGTCCCCCTCTGGCCCCCCCATTTTCTCTGCTGTCTGTTTGGTCTCTTTAGCGACACGAAGTACTAGGGCAGAGAACCAGTTTGACAAGCGGCTCATGTGACCCAGGGAACACGTTGCTCTGTTTACCCTGGAGGCTGGAAAATGAGTTCAGACAGATGCGAGAGCATATGGCCCTTAAGGCATGACCACCCTTGGGAGAGCGTTTCATGGGTATTTGGTGGACCAATTGGCAAGTCAGAGAGTTTTCCATTTACATTTATCCAGGGAGTGTAAGTGCTCCAAAATCCATGAGTTGCCAAGTCCTGGGGCTCGCGACCATAAGCTGTGCCCTGATCGTGCTGTTCATTGCGTTCCTACTTAATGAAAGTGGAAAACACTCGGCTTTCCAGCGTGGTAAAACATATGATCAATGTGTTTTCCCTTTCAGCTGAAGAGAATATCTTTTACTTCTGCAGTACCAGATGGATCCCAATCTAATTTTAAGCAAAACCCTGTGAGTGAACAGTCTTAAAGTGAGAATTCTGAAACACATGCTCATTCCTCAAACATTTTACGAGAGGAGGGATGCGATAGAAGTGACTGAAAAATGTAATATACAAGCCACTATTCTCTTCTTTTATGTCGGTGACAGATACTCCGATTTTTATTCCTCCTTATTAAATGAAACAGCTGCAACTTGAGGAGGGAGATTTATGTACAATATGCAGGCATTTTAAAATCCCCTAACAGGCTTTTGTTTCCAGCGACTATTACCCAGCTACGAAAATTATTTATCCCATCAGCCCAGGACCTTGAAAACAAATGAGCAAGGGATGTGCTGGATAGTCATGGCCACCCTGAGCTGAAAATCTTTACCTCTCAGGAGAGGGTTTTTGTTTTGTTTTGTTTTTTGTTTGTTTTTTTAATATATTCTGATACCTCAGTCAAGACTTTTTTCCTCTTACTGCATTTGGTTTTTATACTACAATATTCTAAACTTACCTTTCATTTTACATTTATATTTTACTTATAAATTCATGTAGACTTTTTATATCTTAAAATGAATATTAGTAAAGCAAGCAAACAAAGCAAAAATTTAAATACAACTTGTAATTGTACTCCTGTCTATACAGATGGGGTTAGACAATTTGCTCCTCTAAGTAACCGTATTTTTAATTAAAACTTTAATTTTTTGAGAAGATTTAGGTTCACAGCAAAATGAAGAGGCAGAGATTTCCCAAGGGGCAGAGAGAACATTCACCTTGAAATCACCCAGACTTGGGATGGCAAAGCAGAGTGTGATACAGGCACCGAAGACTTCAATTAATGGGAGAAGAGAATGAGAAAGTGAATGAGAACGGTCACGGTGCACAGCAATTCCACCACTTATCCATGAAATTACGAATATTTTACCTTATGTGGCAAAAGAGATTTTTGTGTAGGTGGTTAAGGTTACTAATCAGTGGACTTTAAGGATTTTTCAGGTGGGTCCCAGTAATAGGCTCTGGGAAATTCAGGCACAAAGAGGATTCAACACACCATCACTGACTTTGGAGAAGGAGGGGACTACTGTCAAGGAACGTGGGTGGTCTTTAGGATCTGAGGCCGACCCCCAGCCAACAGCCAGCATATAAATGGGGACCTCACAACTAGTCAGCAAGGAACTAGCGTCTATCAACAGGCTGAATGATGCTGGAAATAGATTCTCCCCAGATCTCCGAATAAGAGCCCAGGCCAAAGGACCCCGGAATCTGGCCCTATGAAGTGCTAAGCAGATACCCAGTTGAGCTCAACAGACTTCTGATACTCCTGACCTACAGAATTATGAGATAATAAACGAGGTATTGTTTTAAACTGCTAAATTTGTGTATTTGGTTATGGTAACAATAAAAAAAAAAGTAACCCCTGCCCTACTGTAAGGATCATTATGCCTTTTTAAAGGGGATGGAGGAATAATAATGTGGAATCAAAAGGGTGAACCAAAAAGGACAGTGACTCTCAAGGACATGGGCCGTACAATAATGAGGTTTTAGAGATGTGGGGGACATTTGATATCTAAGGGGAAGGAGAGGAGTCAGTAAGGTGGGATCTAAGAACTTCTTACAAAAGATTCAGAAGATGGTGAGAAGTTGACCAGTTGGGCAGGTTCGGAGGCTGCGCGGGCAGTGGTATAGTTTCTGAGCTATGAGAGGAGGTCATTTTCTTCGTGTTGCTTGGGAAGGGCAATGGTAGGCATCATACATCCCAAGTGGAAAGATTTTATGATCTGTGTGTGGAGTGAAGGACGTAAAAGCCAGGGGTTCCATGCCAGGTGAGGATAGAAGAGTTCATGAGCTATAGAAACTTGATGTAAAGAGTTTCATTTACAAAAGTCTAGCATTGAGTTACAGAAAAAAAAAAAAAAATGGAGTTTTTCTATATCTCGTGTCCAAATATCTTCTTAATCTTACCCTTTTCAAAAGTCAGAATTTTTTCAAGGCTTCTCTCTTATTTATTGTTACTTCTTTTAAAATCTCTGAATAATTCATCTTTTCATTTGCAACCTAAACTTCCTTTTTTAATATTCAAGGCACCAATAAATGCATGAGTATTTTCAATGAAATTACAATTCATGTTTATTTAAAAATTTAAGTCAAATCTTGATCTACTCAAGCAAATTTGTACTGTCAAATCTACTCACTAAATTATTTTTAAAAATATAATATCCTCAAAATTGGGAGAGGAGGGGTGTATATTATGACTTACCTGAAGTGACAGTGTCATGGAATAGTGTGTTATTAAAAAAATGATTATGTAATATATGATTTTTGTTTCAGGGGAGAGGTGCTAAAATTCAGGAAAGAAAAGAATGTTTGTCCCTATGGGTCACTTTTGGCTATGGGAGTCCATTTTAGACATGTTCGTAGCCCATAGAACAGGGCTAATGGCTAAACTTAGTGTTGTTAAATTCTGATTAGTGAGATTTACTGTCTCTTTTGTAAGAGGTGGTCCAGCATGGGGAATATTCTTGTTTTGTAACATCAAACCTTCTTGTTGATGGAGAAAAAGTGCTTTATCAGTTAAGAGCTTTACATATTGTAGTGAATGAACGCACCCTATAATTCAGGTCATGCCTTTTTAAAATTTCCCTTATTCTCAAGCTGAAACATAAATAACGTCTTTTGCACAAACTTTAACACCTATTTATCTTTCAAGGGGAGCTTTGGGAAACAGATCATGTTTAATATACGCATATACATTAATACAGCAGAACCACAAGCATTAATGATCATATTTTATCACAGTTACATTTGTGCATAGCCTTATTAAAATGTTTCTCATGAAGAAGTTTTTAGCATGTGCTATTAGAAACGTCTGAGTTCAAGATGCATTTCCATTTTCCTTGACTGTAAGTATCCCCCGGCATTCATCACCATCTTTACAAGTGCTATTAAATACAGTCACCCGCCCAAAGTGTAAGCAAGGGGTCAAGTTATAGTCACTGCTGCTAAGCGTTTTACACGTGACTCCTTGGTCTCATAACACTTTGACTTCTTGCCTCTCTAGTGCAAAACATGATACAATAGGTATTCAGCTGCCTGAGACAAGGTAAATGCCTATCTCCTTTACAGGCAAGGTCATAGCTCACTAACTCAGGCAAGTACATTTTGTTCTAGATTACCCTGAGTAAACACATTCGGCATTTATTATATGAGAGGTTAGCGCGCAGATGCTCCTTGCAGACTACCATTTTATAATGCAGAATCACTCCAAGTAACTCAAATTTTGTGAAGCAAGCTGAGACTTGGCAACTGAAGAGAACACAGATTTTGAATGCCATTTGTACTGTGCAGTTAAATTATGACACGTGCCTTTTGGCCAGGTGGAATTAACCACACGCTTTTTCTTTTGGCCCAGTGTACTTTTTCCTCTTGTTAGCACTATGCAGGAATCTATTCAGCCTTTCACCTACACGTCAAGAAGTTTCAGGAATGGTATAATGACTGCTGATGGAGGAAAAACATTTTGCTGAATGTATTTGCCAACATTGCTGAAAATTTCTACAGAAGTTTGCAGATGAACTTGTGTGCATTTTGAGCATATCTTTCCAGAATGGTTCCAATCAACCAATGTTTATTAAACAAATACTACTCCCTCAGGACACTAGTCAGACTCTGGAGGAGTCTTTATTATTTAAGACACAACCCATTTCTTTTATGAGATTCTAACTGATCCAGATAAAATTAAAATACATGTGAATGAGTGCTTATAAAGCAGTACATAGGCAAGTTCTGAACTGTGCATAGTATCCGTGGTAGAAATTTTAGAGAAACATGAGGGTAATGAATGGGAAATGTCACGAGAAATTTATATGGATTGAAAAATTATAGGACAGAAATAAAACACATGGACTTTGATCATAAAATCCAGGGTATAATTCAGGCTAAAAGACTTAACAAGATGTGTGACCTTCTGAAAGTTAATTAAAATGCTAAATCTCGGGACACTTTCATCCCAAAAAATGGAAAAGTAAAAATTACTAACTCGTAGGGTTTTGATAAAGTTAAATGAGATAACAGTAATTAGCCATGACAAAACACTATGTGCCAATCACTTTTCCAAATGTTTTACATTTATTAACTCATTGAACCTTCCTGACGACCCTGTGAGAGATACTATCATCCCCCAGCCCTTTTATAACAGAGAAAGCAGAGACACTGGAAGTGTAAATAACTAGCTTAGAGTCACATCTATTCACAAAGGAGCCAGGATTCCGATTCCAGAGCTCAGGCACTTCCTGCACACATCTGCATAGTCTATGAGATCTGATGTGTGCATAGAATTGTAACCATACCTTAAAACAATTTTTTCAAAGGTTAATCACTTTTCTTATAGATTTCTGCACACAAAAATGGTATTTCTGAGAAGTTAGGATATAGTTGACACGATTTATGCAGCCACAAAGAAAACAACCACATTGTGAAATCTTTAAAAAAGGACACAAATGAACTTATCTACAAATCAGAAACAGACTCACACACATAGAGAACAAACGTACGGTTACCTACTAGCGGGTAAAGAGGGTGGGAGGGATAAACTGGGAGTTCAAAATCTGCACCTCTTGGGGAGTGATAGAAAAGTTAGCTGTCTTGATTGTGGTGGCGGTTTCATGGGTGTAGACATCCATCAAAATTCATCCAATGGTACATCTGAAATATGTGTAGTTTATTGCACAGGAATCATACCACAATGAAGATGTTAAAAATAAATAAATAAAATAAAACATCAAGTTTGCTTCCAGTAAGGTAAAAAAACAAAAGAAAGAAAGAAAGAAAGAAAGAAAGAAAGAAAGAAAGAAAGAAAGAAAGGAAGAAAGGAAGAAAGGAAGAAAGGAAGAAAGGAAAGAAAGAAAGAAAGAAAGAAAGAAAGAAAGAAAGAAAGAAAGAAAGAAAGAAAGAAAGAAAGAAAGAAAGAAAGAAAGAAAGAAAGAAAGAAAGAAAGAAAGAAATCAACCACACTGGTAATTTATTGCAACGTCTCTCACAGCTGGACTGCTTTGCTGCTTCACTTTGAGTTTGTAGGTGTAGGGAAGATGGCCGAGCAAAGAAAATTACCGGTGAAGCTTAAATTTCAGCACTTGTTACTCTCAGCGAAGTCGTATTTTGTTGGAACTTTGCAAAAGTACAGAAGGAACTGCAGAGTCATGATTGATAAATGTAAAAGGGCATGCCCAGATACGCGCTGAGATTTCCCTTAGTGACACTGGCATTTACGTCTCAGCAAAGTCCACAAGCAAAGTAAGAGCCTGAGTGCCTCTGCATTTGTTGTTCGTACTGTCCTGGTCAGACTACCTTTCTCTCCATTTCATAACGTGAAAAGGGGAAATATTCTCCTGCCTTTGCCTTTTAAGCAGTTTGCTGCCCAACTTATTTTTATTTCAAGAGAAGGGGAACAATGATGGATTATGTCAATCATGTAAATCCATTTACTTAAGTGAGAAATATAAAGTTGCCTCAGGACTCTGGGAATTGAGTAGTACTAGATTGAGAAAGCAGATATTTATATGTAATGTTCTCCATGACAGATTTCTTAAAGATGTGTCACTGCTTAAGAAGTACCAGTTTGTTTCTAACACAGACCTTAAAAGCTAAACTTGCTCATAAATGCAGATATCACACGAAAAAAGTCAGATTCCCAGACTCAATCCTAGTAAATAGTATTTTCTGTACAATGTAAAGAATCTGTAATTTTTGGAATACTAACTGGATATTCTTAAAGAAGACTTAGAGCTCTCAGAAAACCATCATAATAGAATTCCTGTCTCAAGAAATTTGAAATTAACAGCATACAGAAGCGGCTTTAAAAATGTATTATTAATAGAGAAGCACTGTTTCTCAAATGGGTTTTTTTCAGTTACTCTTGCACTACGGGGAAATAGAGAATCTCTTAGACTTAGTAACACAGAGCTTCATAATGCCTTGTAATCGGACATTTCACTGGCCTCAAAGTTGCAAAGTCCAGAATATTATCCCTGAATGAGGCATTAAGTGATCTTTAAACACACGAACATCGCAAAAAGTTAATCTGCTTTACTCCAGAGGTATTGAGGGCAGCCCCAAGGGAGGCATCACCTGCCGGTGGAGCTGCGAAGACCTTCCCGCCCACACAGCCCTCGAGAGGTGGAAGCTCTTTCCCAGCTTTGCATACACGGAAGGAAAAGTACCGTCTGTGGTCAAAAGAAATAGGTAATACTGTACGATCCTCTGATTAATTTTGAAAAAAATGTGGTTTTTTTCCCACTTTCCATCCTATCCATTGCTGTTTGTGAAATGGGCTCTGACTGCTATTAGCAAGAATGAGGAATTCTAGTTGACATCATTACAGATGGCAGCCTCAAAAGTGACAAATACGACCGAAAGGCAAAAGAACACGTGCGGGGCAAGCTCAGGACAGGCTCTGTGATACAGGTTCTCGTCCAGCGTTGGTAGCTGGAAATTACATCTTTCTCACCACGCTGACGGGGCTGCCCCATTTCCCTCTACGCGCTGGACCACCAGGTTGGCTAAGCGAAAACCCAAGTACCAGCCTCAGTCCCTGTTTCTTGAATGTGCAAACTGAGCAACAGAGACATGTTTAAATCTTGAATCGGAGCATTGTTTGTGCAGATGAAAGAAATCTCCAGACAAAATCAGTGCTAACCATGGTTAGTAAGAGCTTCTTCCAGACCTGTGTCTGAGTAAGAGTGAAAAATGTTTAAGCTCTCTACCTTGCAAACAGCTTCCAACAGACGTGCTGAGTTGCCTACAGACTGCGAACTATCAGTAGTATTTATTGCTATAACCTACTTGGCTTTGCGCGCTTTGTAATGACCATAAATGCAACATGGGCTGTTTACTTTGTATCTGGTAAGGACACTTAATTACTCTTCTATAATTTTGATTTACATGTCAAGTGTTTACATTACATAGAAAACAAATTAAAAGCCATGGCATATTAAAATTTTTTCACCTGAATGCAAATTTGAGAGAAAAATAATCACTCAATATGTAATCTGAGTTTTAGTTTTGTATCCTCTTAGGTAAAGTAAATGCATCTAGAAATATAACCGCCTACAAAGGTGCAACATAAATCCTCCACTATTTTGAAAAAAGAACGTTATTCTCAGGACATCAGTTGGAGCAAATCAGGAAGAAAGAGGCACCACAAGTTACAGAAATAAGGAAGTGTATATACAAATGCGGGAGAGGGAAGGAAAAGCTGAGAGGCAGTCCAGGAGGGCGGCAAAGTGAAGCCTGTGGCGGGGCCCACTGATGGCCGTGGCAGTGGCCTGGGGCCCCCGGGGACAACTGCACAGCCTAGGGTGGGCTGCAGCCCCTGCACAAGAAGAAACAGCCTCCGCTGTAAACACCTCTGAACCTGAGCAGCAACATGCTTTCAGGTTAACTTATGGATTAAAAAGATGTATTTTAACCAGGGACCAGATTGTTTCAGGGTTCTATAAAAGAAGAATTAAGTTAAGGTGAGGATAACCGTGTTTGGCACAGAAGAGTTTTCTCATCCACCAGGAATTTGACGTCAGTGGAAAAATCCTGTTCTCAGAGTGGCAGTCTGAGCCACTCGCTTCCTCACTTGCAACTGCTGGCCTGGACATCATTCACCGAGCGCCGGGATCAGAGCTCGGGATCAGAGCTCGGGCTCGGCTGAATCACCCTCCCAGGGATGTGCTTTCCTGGAGAATTGTCACCTTCTCTGACGCCTGCATTTCTGGACGTTGTAATGGACAGTAATTGGCAGTTTACTGAACGGTGCCTGTGGGTGACTTTTCATGTCACTATCCAACACAGACATTCCCATTAGTATACTGCAGCACTTAGGGGACACATTCAATGTTTTTACCATCAAAGTTAAAACAACAGGAGAACAAAATCACCACAGACAACTGCTATTTCTTCTAGTGATCAATATCAGAAATTCTTAATTCAACAAAAGATTTTTGACAGTACAACACTGAATTTGTTATCACAACTGTCTAGTATAGCTTGAGGGTGATTTCAGCATAAATAGGATATTAGAGGAAGATAATTTTGAATTAAATAAAGACATAGCCCCCACTCATGTCTGTATGTATACATATATATTCTGCATGTTCTTTTGGGCAACTCGCAGACCCCCAGGTTCAAACTCTTGAATCATAGGTGCCCATGACCCTAGCACTAAACACCTGCTGTAACAAAAAATAAAATAAGCAAACAACTAAGAAAAAAAACCCCAATGCCTCCTAGTGCCTCACATTTTCATGATGATGACTATAGAGGAAAACATACTCCATCTATGCAAATAAACTGTATTTCTGTCACATTTCACTTATTCATATGCTACGAAGCCATGGAAAACATGAAGAAATTGGATAGATGATGGATGGATGGATGGATAGATAGATAGGACAGTTTGAAAAGATATATCCTGTGTGATTTCAATTCTATGACATCCCAGAAAATGCAAGATCACAAAGACAGTACAAAGACTAGTGTTTGCTAGGGGTGTGTGAGGAGATGGGGAGGATAAGTAAGTGAAGCCCAGGGGGTTTTTAGGGAATTTACACAATTCTGTATGATACTTTGACAACGAATACATGACATTATATGCTTGCCAAAACCTACAGAACTTAATGACAAAAATACGCAAGTTAGAAAATCATTAGAAAGTTGGGGCACCCAAGGAAGGAATTTCAAACTGACAAGAGACTTTAACTCTACTACAAATGTATGAAATAATTTCACACCAAGGGATTGGAGAAAGGTGCTCATCTTAGAACCTTTGGGAATAGGTGGAGTCTGTAAGACTAAAGGCAAAATGGACAGCATATAAGCACTGTCTTCTAGTCAATAAAGTTATTTTCAAGACAGTATACAGGTTAAAAGTTCTGATGCTTCTGTGACAATTCTGGGACACGCACATTGGCATTAAACATGTAAGTGAAAATATGGACAGCCATGGGAGCCAGATTTTTCACAGATGGAGCAGGACGTCACAGACACGGAGAGCAGGCTAGGGTGATCCACATGGTAGAGCATCAGAGTTGGAGACATCAGGGTGAACTCATGTTTCACTCAACATAGACACAGACAGATATTCGTGGGTTAGTACACACACACATGTATTTCCTTCATTACTCAAGTGAGATGATCTCAAAGAAATTATGCCTCAGTAGCAATAAGCACCCCCAGATCTCAGATCTTGGTTTCTAATACCATTCTCCAAAAAAAGGAGCCAGGGCTCCTTGGAGAAATGGCTGATTGTAGGATTGAGACGGGAAATATACACGATGAACCTGTAACATCTAGTATGAGGAAGCAGGACAAGGCCAAACACGTGTGCAAACACACATTGACAGGGGTAGGTCAAAGGAACACAGGGCCCAACTGACAGGCTCCCAGAAGCCAAAACAGGAACAATTTAAGCATCAGAATAAATAAAATTGCATGGGATTATGACCTACTCAAAGTATAACTAGATATCCACAAGTACTTATTGGTAAATAAATGACTGAGTAAATTAACACACGATGGAGAATTTCCTGTGCAAAGAATTCAAAATAATGTACATAGGTTCTTCAGCCTACAGGAAGGGGAGCCTGACTTTCTACTCTTTAAGTGCAAGTTGTGCACAGTGATTTCCTTCCAAAGAACACAGAACAGTGTAGAAAGGGCAGGGCAGGGGCGGGGCTACGTAGTAGAGAAACCTGAAAAACTCAGCCTGGTGATCAAGTCAATATTAATAATGACAAGGTATTTTGACAGTAAGTAGCCTTGCCATGATGTGATGAAAACAGCATTTTACCTCTGTGCTTTTCATTCCAAAAACTCGTAACAGAGGTCTACTCGTGAGACTACTTCCAACAGAGGGACATCCTACAATATAGCTGAGCAGTCCTGGTATACACTTGACCTCAACACTGTCAAGGTCATCAGAAACAAAGAAGGAAACAAACAAAAAGAGACACAGTGAGGAAGAAAGTAAGGAGACAGGACAACAAAATGCAATGTTGGGGTCCTGGATGGGATCCTGGAACAGAAATAGGACATTAGATAAAAACGAAGGAAATCCAAATAAACCACGGACTTTGGTTAATTATGCATTCACATTGCTTCGTTAATTTTAATAAGTGTATCATACACATGTGTGATGTCACTGTGGGAAACTGTGTGCGGGGATATGTGTAGACCTGACTGTCTTCTCAATTTTCCTGTAAATCTGAAACTGTTTATAGAAAACACAAAAGTGAGTAAGAGATGATCTCTGTTCTCCAGGAGCTCCCAGTCAGAAGAGGAGACACACCCCCAAGAAACGACAGTGGAGTGTGCTACGTTTTGTGATGAAAGGAAGCTTGGGGCATTCGGGAGTTCAGGGGAGGTGCACCGAACAGTGGCCTGCAGACCTCAGGGATCTTGGAGGAGAGAATGATTCTGAATTGAATGTTATAGGAAACAAGGAGACAAGAGGAGATGGAAAAAATGCAAGAAGCAATGAAGTCTAACCTTGAATGGTTAACTTCCTCCATCACCAAGACCAAGAGCAGCCTCCCTAGACTTTGTCATCCCAACTTTGACTGACAGTCTCCTCTCCTGCTTTCTCTCCCCCTGCCTGACCCTGCAGCATCGTTAACTCTCTGTTCCTATCAAACGTGGGCACATCCATCCCTTAATCCAGTCTTGCACTGTCCGGCCTCTTCTGGACGTGGGGTCACTTTGGGGACGGAGATCACTTTTGGGTCTCTTTTTAAAGGCTGTTCAGCCTTCAGTAGCTGACCTCTTCCCCTGCTCCTAGAAAATCCCCACACCTTTGTAGTTCATAGGTTTCCAACCTTCTTTAAACTCAAAGCATTCCTACCATACTCTGAATCCAATGTGAATAAACTCTTTTATTATCTTTTCTTAAAGTACTGCACTTTGGAATCATTTAAATTTCCATGTACTTAAATATTTTTTCCATCAGTTATACTCCTGAATTCTCCAAATCGTGGGCTTGTCTTGGAATCATTGTTTCAGAATTTTAAGGCTCCTTGGATATCATCTTTCTAGTAGGTGAAAGAAGGAAAGAACAGTAACTCATATTTATTGATTGCCAGTGTATCAGGAACTCTACAAGGCCTGTAAAAGATGTTAACTTTCAAATCCCCTAAAATGCCTAGAAGGATTGTTATCTCCATTTTCTGTGAAATAAAACTATTAAAGGTCCCTGTAGCTGTAAAACCTACCGGGACAGGTAGGCAGAGTCCAGAGTGTGGAATCCAACCAGCAACAAAGCCCAGACTGTTTGTGCTCTAGCCTGCTCTCTCCTCTGCGCACGCAAAGGAACTGAGACCCACATAAGCAAGTTTATTCCTCAACATCACAAAGCTGTTTTGTGTCTGGGCCAGACCACTCCTCACTTCTGTGAAGTGGTCGCGCTCCTTGCTAGACACAGGACCGGAAGCGATTTTCCAGCACCCTGTCTCACCAGTTTCCTCAGTCTTACAGTGGGGCTTGAAACAGCCTCCACCTCATAAGGATGCTCTGAGGAGTGAATGAGATGATACAGGCAAAGCACTGAGAGCCTTGTTGGACACAGAGCAAACTCGGCGCGATCGCTGTTATTGTCACCGCACCTCGTCATCCCCCTCTTTCCTTTTTTCTTTTCGGTTCTCCGCAACCTAGAAAACATTCCATAGTTATTTATTTGTTTCGTGGTTTCGGCTTTTACTTCCATGACAGTCCTCTCATATTCCAGAATATAAAAAACGAAACGGTATTTGACTTCAGTTCAAGAGCTTGACAGTTTTGTCACACGTTAAGTGCTTAAAGAAAAAGAAGGGTGCAGTTAAGGCTGTCAGGAGAACACGGGGATTGTCACCCAGCTTTGGGCAGGTAGTGACAGGGGCAAAGCTGGTGCATAGACGGTTTCTCCCTCTTTCCAAACATCTCTGTGTACTAAGAAAGGGAACTTGTACACTGAGCGCGTGCTAGAAGAGAGATTATTTCAAATGAAGCAATGAAACGTGTAATAGATGTTAGTAATTAGAGAAACTGTCTCAGGTTTAATAGCTTCTCAAAGGTTGTGAATAAGTTAAGGGAGTTGTTAATATTCCTCTGAAATATGAACCCATGTACTACCTTGTATTACATAATTAAAAATGTCTTTGATCTGAAACTCTTAGATTTATCCTAGCAAATTAAGTGTTGAACAGATGATCTCTAGGTTTTATTCATAATGCAGACAAGGAAAGGCAATCAATGCCATCTTGGGGGTGATGCTCAGCACAGAGGGGCAACTGACGCTTCATTCATCTCAAATGTCATCCTGTGTCATCCAAGAAGAAAGGCTGCTTGGCACCCCATCCCGAGCGTGATCTTAATTCTATGCATATTGCAGCCATAAATACAACTCAGCAGATGTCAGGGTGAACGCACAACCAAATACTAAATAGACCCGTCACGCACAAAGCAGTGACTCACCAGAGATAGCTTTTTATTTTGTCGTTACATCATGCAAGCCTGAATTCAGGTCACTAATGTTTCCCCAGAAAAAGATGGAACACTCTTCAAAGTAGAATAATACTTCGTAGCAGGGAGTAAAGGATAAATGAACGCATATGTATAGTCAAGGATGATGTCCTCCCCACGCACGCGGAAAGCTGACGTCCTTCAGGTCCTCGTGCTGGCAAAGCCCAGAAGCAGTAGGTTTCACTTGTGCTGGGAGAGCCCGGAACTTATCCTGAGGGTTGAGTCAACTTCCTCTCCACCATAGGCACACAGGAGCTTTTTCAAAAAGCTCTTATTCTATACATCTTTATATAGGGAGATCAAAACTGAGATAGCCATAAAATACTTGATCCAACGAATCCACTTTAATTCCACAAATTATACTGTAGCTAAACCATGTAATTGTCTAGAATAAAAAATGTAGCGTTAAAAAAGCCCAGGAGGCAGCCAGGGCCCCGCTATCTGACGTAACTTTGCTGTGAACATGGAAATGATATTATATACGAAAATACTTTAGAAATGAGGAGCATTACAAACACACTTGCTGTATTTTTGATCCTTCCACGGGCCATGCCCAGGCAGAGCGGCCAAGTTTCTGACCGTTTATGTAGTTCTACTAACAGAAACGGGACGCTGGCAGCAATGTTTATGTATCAGAGTAGTCAAGATTTGTTGGAAAGGCTAGATTTTTATTTCGGGTTAGTAAAAAAACACGTTATCAATACTGAAAGAAAATATTGTTAGCGCATCATCAGCTCTTCACGAGCCCATTTACAGCAGTAAGACGCGTCACTTGTGGTTTATGTTGACTGATGATCGTGCCCTGTGAGGAGGACACCCGGTGACATTTGGTAGGTGAGTGTAAAGAACAGGTTAATCCTGTCAGATAGAAGACTTGGAGATGCCAGGGATCGAACCTGGGGCCTCATGAGTGCAAAGCACAAGCTCCACCACTGAGCTACGCCCGCAGCCCTGAGGGGAGACTGACGAGTCAGCACAGTCAGTTCTCCTTAAAAGGTGGCTCGACGATCTCTAGGGAACGAATCCTTACAGGGTCAAGTCCCCGTCACAGAGGGTTCTTAAGCATCCCTCGTGGGCCTGCACATCGTGTGCCTTTAGCACAGACCGTCCTGCTACTTTATCGCTCGACATTGTGCTGGTTTCCCGAGTCTTATTTATAGAGATGATGAAGCACTGTCTTCCTTCAAAATTCGTCTTATTTGTATGGTCTCTGACTCATAGAGGCAAGAAAATGTTTTAGTTATATTCCACAATATTCTCATTACTTCTATAGGAAATGGGGGGGAAAACCCACTTTCTCCTCCACTCCCCTAAGGTTCTGTGCCTGGGGTCTGCAGATCAGACTGACGAAAGGCAGACCACCAGGAGAAGAGCAGCGCTCACTAGCACACGCGCCAGGTACACGTGAGGGAGACACCCAGGGATGGGTAACTCCCAGGGGTGGGGAGAACCTGGGACGGTACAGCACCTTAACAAAGAACAGTGTATTTGTAGAAAAAAGGCAAAGGATAAATGATTTAGGTTTTTTGGGGTGCAAACTATAGGAAGGTAAATATATGGGGGAGACCGATGGAAGATGAGGACCATCTAGTAAGGGTTATTTCCGTAGACTTTTCTCTGTGCAGTGTTGTCCCAGTGTAGGGGTGTTACCCTGTTTCCAGTACGGGGAAGGGGCAGGGGAAGGGATCCCCCAGGGGAAATTATGGTCTGCTTCCAGGCAGACCGGGAGGGCAGAGAGTCCATCCTTTGTCTACTTTTTCTCTAGTGTCTTCAGCTCAGAAGTGTCTTTATGCCAGAGTGGTATATTTGCGGGTAGCACTACGAACCACCTTCATTTCTTTCCTGGGGTGAAGGTAAGAATAAGGGGTTTTGTTACTGAGGGAAAAAAATGAAGAAAGAGCTCACTTGTGGCTATAACCCTTTCCTCAGGACAGGGAAATGTCATTCTGTCACCAACAATAGGTCTACCGTCCACACAAGTCATGTGGCCTCGTAGTGGCAGAAGCATCAGAGTTGCTTTTCTCAGACACACGTTACGTCCCAAACACACGGAACCACCAGCACCCGATTTTTACTGGCTATGATGATAAAGATGATACAGTTATTTGATAAATGACATTTTCCCAAGTAAAGGACAAGAAAATGCTAGAAGCAAATGGAATAACTATTCTTTGGTTTCATCTGCTTGATTACCACAGCCCATAATGCTGAATGCAGCATTCTTTGATCTGGCTATTAGCGTAGGACCCTCTAAATATTTGATGAGCTCATCTGAGCCTTACACAAAATCTCATTCCCTAGTTAGCACCAACAGCATATTCTGGGTCTGACATTGCGTCTCTTCCCTGAGAAGATGCAGGCTTTAAAGTACACCCTGGCCCTATCTTAGCAACCTTTGGACGTTCTTGGCGAAGATCAGATACTACAAACAACAAAATCATTGATGAAACGACCCAATGATACAAGATATACTGACATTAATGAAACTAACAGCAGGCAAAGTCTAACATAATTCAGAATTACCAAGAAAAAAAAATCATCTCTTCTGGTTTTAACTCTGGTTCTAATATAACGATGGCTTTAGAAAACCTTTACCCTAATAGTCTGTTTTTTATAATCCTGGATATTTTAATTTGAGATATATATGCTGATATTTCTTTGGAAAAATATGAAAGTACAGAATAATTAAAATTTTAATTAAAATAAGTTCAAAATACAGGTAATTCTGCTTGGGCAAGTAGTAAATTACGTTGTCATTATAATTTTTAAATCTTTTACTTTCGTAATGTTGGGTCCTCATACATCAGTGAAAACAAAACATCTGGTAAAAACAGATGTGATCGAGATGTAAATTATTCATCCGTATCCAGAACTCAAGCCTACAATATACTTCACCAAAATACGTTGGTGACTGAGAGAACAGTGCCTCCCACTTTGATCCTATCACTGTGGCCAGGAGGGGGCGTGCAGAATAAACTTAAATTATTATTAATGCTTCAAGATATTCATCGAAAAATTCATTTGTCTTAAAACGATTTTGGAGCCTGAAGTGAAAAGAGCAAAATCAGCCACATTATGAATGTTTCATCATCTCTTCCGGTTCATAAACATAATAGGCTTTCTGTAAACCTCTGTCTTGAGAGTTATGCTTGTTTTGTTATATAGCTACTTAACCGTGAACTCCAGAATCCCTGTAGGTGAGAAATTCACCCTAGAAAGAGTGGATTTGGCTAGATGTTTTTTCTGCTGAAAGATGATGGGATCTTATCCGGGGTTAGACACTGAACTGGGTTGAGCATTCTCCTTGCTGCAACACACAGAGACTGGAGCACACACTTCTTGCTGGAAAGACAAAAGCACAGAAGCTCAGGTGTTACACTCCTTTTCCCTCCCCGTTGCCTCGTGCTTGCTTCTCCCCAGCCCCGCCCCTTCATTCATGAGTATTCACACAGCCTTTGGGAAAGTAGCTTTCAAAGCCCTCTTCTTTTTCTTACCAGAGGGCTTGCAGTTTGAAAAGTACTGAAGAAGGTAGCAGTTTAACTCTTGCTTTTATTAAAAGCTATTTGATGGAATAATAAGATTTTTACAGTCGGCGTGCATTGATAGAATTTGATTGTAAAAATGCACAGAATTATTTGAAATATCGTATTTCGCAAAAGACGCTCAATCTTCCTTTCTGATGAGAACAGAGATCTTTGATGAACAGAACACTTGAGGGCACTATATCAGCAAGAAGATGCTGTTTTATTAAATCTTTTACTCTCTCCGATACCACAAGGGAGCCAAATATTCTTTTATCCACTAAGAATATAATGAATAGAATGACTGTTCTTTCTCTTAAAAGCCTCCAGTCTGATAGAAAGAAGAAACATCTATAATAGTAAATGTGTATGCTACGGTTCAGTTGAATACCAGCAGATTTGGAAGCGTGCAGGAAGGCTACACCAGCCATGCTGATGTGCAGAAATGGTGGGCAGGCAGGGAAGAATTCCTGAAAAAGGGAAATTTGAGCTAAGTTTTGAGGCTATTTTTCAGTGGAAGACTCTCATGGGGAAGTTTGCTCTGAGGAAGCAGAACCAGAAGGTGGAGTACTGGGCACCTTCCAAACTCCCGGATGGAGAAACGGGTGGAAGGGAGTAAGGGAGAAAGATGAGAAGTGAGAAACGTCGGGTGAGGCTGTCTTATATCGACCATGAAAGGCCGTATAATGGGAATGCTTTGGTTTTTTGTGAAAGAGATAGCAAATTATTTAAAGAGTTTAAAGAGTGGAGTGACATGATCCAGTGTGCGTTCGGAATTATAATCTTGGAGCCTGTTAAGAAATTTATTGAAAGAAAGCTGCACTGAATAAGATGATATGGATTATCAAGCCATTCCAACTGTTGAGACAGAAACTGTCAGCCTGAAAGGAGGAAAGGCTAGTGGGGGAATAGGAAGAACAGAGTCAAGGAATTCTGAGGAAGTAAAAAAAAAAAAAGGTTTAACAAACAAAAACAAAAAAACAAATTTAATCTGGCTTGAGATCTTGGTGGGGTAACCAGTTAATAGAAAGCAGATACTTTGTAAACTCAGGTCTATGTATTTGTGTAGTACTTGCAGTATGGGGTGCAGTGGACATCATCCCCGCTGTTAGAGAATATAGGATCACCCCAGAACTGAGTCCCGACGGAGATTTCCCCAGTAGATGCTCACGCCCACATTTTCCAGGAGCCACTGCCTCTCAGGATAACTCCATCTAAGTCCAATCTAAGCAATGACCTTTTCTGAGGGCGTCTTTCCAAGCCTGTAATCATCTGGTACAATATTTATCGAAGCAGTGTGACAGTTTTCCTGAGATGTGGGAAGAACTACCTAAGGAATGGGCTGAGCTGACCCATTCTTATACAACTTGGATGAATTCTAATTGTTTTCTTAAGAAATTAAAGGCATACTTGAGTTGTCAAACGATGGATCATCCAAAACTATTTCTGTTGGTGAATCTGTGGTAGATACCTAGAGAATGCAACTCAAAGAAGTGAATGACACCACTATAGCAAGATTACTTTAAGCTCCACCTTCTTAGTGAACATTTTTTTCAGCATTTACACTAAAAAGAAAACAGAAATCAAATTGATGCCAAATAATTTGAAATTCTAGCAGTGAATCATATTCAAGCATTGATACTTGACCTATTAGAAAATGTAAAAGCCCCATTGGTTTCACCGAATAAGATATTTGCATACACTATTACTTTTATGTTTAATAAAAAATTATTTAAAAAAGAACCGAAATACATGTAGGCTGTTTTGTTCATTTCTATATTAGTAGTAATAGACTCTGTTGGCACCTTGATCTTGGACTTCCGGCCTGCAGAACCAGGAGACGGTAAACTTCTGTGGTGTAAGCTGCCTTGTTGGGGTTGCTGCGTTACGACAGTCCCAGTAAATCAGCGCACCCTCCTAAACCATGACTCGGAATTTCTTTCCTCCCCAGTGGCTTCTTGTAGTTCTTACCTTAGCTGTGAGAATCCATTAAACCCTGTGTCCTTTCGCTGCCTCCCCAGGGCTGTGTTAATGGGGAGTCACCCTCAGACGGTACTTTCTTCTCATCTCAGCAGAAACTGCCTGTTTAGATTTTTGGCACGTACAGCTTCTCAGAGAGTAAACACGCGTTCACTTACTGGTTCTCAGCACTTAACACGCAGCTCTTTTAAGGACTGATTTCATTTATTATCAGTGAAGCTTCCCTCTTATGCCTTTAGCTGTGGTTAATAATTTATCGCAGTATTAGAAATGGTTGTATCCTCTATGCCTTGCTCTCCTTTAGTTTTTATTTCTATTAATAAGTGTAAAGTCAGCTAATTCTGTGTCATGTCAATCAAAGTGAGTCCATGGCAGTTACATCCATTCCTACTTCTCCGTGTCCCCTGGTATATGCGACCGTACGTGAGCATCAAGACATGGGACTACTGAATCTTCCCTCCCCAGATATTTCTGGTCTTAAAAAGGAAATTGGCAAAAGCTCATAATATAACAAGAAACCAAAAGGATTCAAGTGTGGCAAAGAATACTTTTCACATAGGCCAACTGGAAAATGAAATTTGCCATATCAGTGATGTATTTTTTTAAGGTGATAACTTCACGAAATGGAGTTGCTTTATAAGAATTTCATTTTTAAAAATGGAAAATCCCAAAGGAAAGTTAAAATTGCTTTTCCAGCTTCACATTCAGTTGCAGAGCATCAGAACACTTTATGAACCTAGAATATTGTGTCCTAGCGTCAAGATTACAGAGGTGTTTTTCAACAATTTTCATATATTTACATTTCTTAAAAAGTAAGTTTTGCCTAAAACCTGGCACCTATTAGTCTGTCAAGAAGCATTTACTGAACATACGCAGTAGAGGCAAGAACGTTCTAAATCATTTTAGTATCTTCAGCAACAGTGTTCTAGACATGATAGGTTTTCCTGTGAAACATATGGCACGCCCTCTCCGTAATTAGCCAGCCCTGATACATGTGACTGGTGCCACAGTTTACTGAGGTATAAATGCTGGTTGGTTTTTGTTTTGCTTTGGATTTTTTTTTTTTTTTTTTGAGCACCATTTTTCTCTCTTACCATGAAATGGCATCTCAGAGTGATGGACAGAATGACAGGGCTAATCAAAGGGTGACATTTTTAGTGTCAAACTGAAACAGTCACTCTCTAAGTGCACAGATAATTCTATAGAGCTGTTTTTATACAAACACAGTAATTTTCTGCTTATGCAAGTACACAGAGGCAAAAACGAGTTGAATGTGAAAAGTATTATTAGCTTCACATGAGTCATACGTATCATCAAAATGTCGCTTGAGGGAAAAAAAGCTGCAGCCGTCTGTCAAGGGGGAGGTGAGGCATAGGCAGATCATCCACCGCAAGTGGCAGAAGTAGGGGAGGGGGGAGTGTCTTGGAAAGAAACGATTATTGTCCTTGAAAAAGAATTATTTTTGTTTTACTCCAGAGTGACTACAATAGGGCTTGATGGGGTTAATTTCCTCCTCCAGCACGACGTTGTCAAAACATCAGCACAGAAGAGCATTAACCAGTTTTTACTGTTGACATCATGCAAACCAGGAGGAGGCTGGGCCCTCAGGCCACTGCCTCGAGGCTTTCTTCCAGGCAGAAAAAGGAAAGGCAGTGATTTATACACCGTTTTAACAGTACTCAGGAAATGCTGGACAACAAGCTTCATAACACGAGATAAGTGCATTAGAAGGACACTAAGTGTGCATCTAAGTGCATCAGGGAGACACCAGGAGGAGATGACAGGTGGGAAAACCAGAGAGCTGGTTCTAGTTTCTTATGCTGTCACCTAAAGCGATGCGCAGACTCCCAAGCCAGACACTAATAACACAAACCACTGGACTATTCACGATAGCCAAGATACAGAAACACCCCCAAAGTCCATCGATGGATGAATGGACAAAGGCAACATGACATCTACATGCTGGACTATCATTCAGCCACATGGAAGAAGGACATCCTGCCATTGCGCCAACACGGTTGGACCTGGAGGGCGTGCAGCTCAGGGAAATCAGCCAGACACAGAAGGACAAACACTCTATGACCTCACACACGTGAAATCTGAAAAATCAGAACTCCCGGAAGCAGCGTGTAACAATAGTTACGAGGGACCAGGAGGTGGGGCAGTTGGCGAGATACTGGTGAAAGGGCTCAAACTTCCAGTCGTGAGACGAGTAAGTTCTCGGGACTTGATGTACAGCAATGGAGACTACACTTAATAACATGTGTTGTATATACTTGAAATCTGCTAAAAGAACAGATCTCAAATGTTCCTGCCACACACACATATGAAAGGTAATTATGTGAGGAGATGGATGTGTTCATAGCTCGAGTGTGGTGATCATTCCACAATGTATACATATATCAAACCATCACATCATATATCTGAAACGTATACAACTTTATCTGTCAATTTTATCTCAGTAACACTGGAAAATGCACAGTTGGGTAGATTAACTGTTCTATGTTTTTTGGCTTAGAAGGTTAGAAAATATTTTTTGACTTCATTATTCCATTATTGTTTATTTCATTATTATCACCCTTCTTTGTCACAGAAATTTCAAAAATGGAAAGGGCGCTGACACATAAAGAATATGGCATCAGATAACTGCTTCCCTTAGAACTTTCTGTGATGATGAAAATGTTTTGCCCAGTACAGGAGTCACTGAAGCCATGTGATTACTGAGCACTTGCAATACCGCTAGTGTGACTGAGGATCTGAGGTTTTTATTTTATTAATTTAAATTGAAAGAGCGACACGTGGCCGCTGGCTCCGGTACCCCCCCCCCCACAGTTCTACACCCTCTATGTGGTGGTCTCATCTGCACCTGCATCCTGCATGACCGCCTGTGTCCAGGCACCCCAGTCTGTGTCTCACCACAATGTAGCATCTCACCCGTGAGACATTTTCAGGTGCAGGCATTACCCTAAGGGTTCTGCGAAGAGCATCTCATTCCAGTCACCTCAGCCTCCTTGTGCCATAAACACAATGGTTCCAGTTATGTTGTAGATGAGGAAAACAGGAAGAAGCTGAGTCATGTGTGAATGAGAAGTGCAACAAAATAACCTTCATACGGCCCTGATCTTGGCATATTAACCTAAGTTAAATGCTTTGCCCAAGGACACAGCTACTTCTGATGAAACTAGGGCTGGAATGCTCTCTGCTTTCCATCCATTCTGATTCCCACTCTGCTACGCTCTAGAATGGAGGCTGCTGTAGAAGCAAAAATGCAAAAGGTCACACACAAAAAAACCCCAAAACCAAAAAACAAAAAACTCTCCACCTAAAAACTACAGAGCCCGGCAAACCTTACTGAAAAAAAATGGGATGGCTGTGAGGACAAGATATTTAAAACAACGATCCATGTTTGTTGGGGGAAATGCTAGTAAAGGAAATCCTACGAGACCACTTCTGAGTCTATATGTAAAACTCTCTCTCTTTTTCTCTGTCTCTCTGAACCTTTCCATGATGCACATGATCACACATACACACTTTAAAATAATAATAATTAAATGGGACCTTTCAATACCAGCTTTAAGGGAATCAGGTTAGAAATCAGTCTTTTCTAGCTTGTCTAATTGTGGGCTGAGTGTTGTCCACGGGACCTTTGAAGACTCCTACCTCTCCGAGGGGATGGGATGACAGACATGAACTTGACCTTAATTTGAACAGCTCGGAGGACATGTTTGAAAAGAAGCCAGAGAAACTCAAAGTGAGGAGGGAGGGAGAGAGAAAGAGAGAGAGTTTATCCTCCCTTTTGTTCAATTTCAGAGAATCAAATATCTCTTGAAGCTATTAGAAAAGACATGAAAAAGGTCATTTCTCAGCCAATCTGACAAGAATATATTTAATCTCCAAAATTTCAGAGAAGAGAATTTTCTTCTAAGAACTTATGCCTCTAACTCTAGAGAATTATTGTCCTTACTGATAAGAGGTTAAATGTAATAAAGCTAATCAGACATTTACAAGTGACTTGACTGAGTTTCACGGTCATCTGAAATACTCAAGCAACTTAATTGGCTGGATTTATCAACAGGAAAACACCAGATTGCTTTTCTAGGAAACTATTAATTTATTTTAATATTTATTCAAATGTCATCAAATCTCTTAATTAGAATTGAACTTAAAAATAGTCAGTTGTTAACACCATAAACCTCAATGTAGAAATTTGATAACCGTCTAGACATATGTCTTCAGAAAGAGAGAAAATATTCATCATCTGGCAAGGAAAATGTGACTTACTACTGCAGAAATATAAGAATTCTCTGTTTTTTATAGAACTTGACAAACTTTTTATAGTGCCTACACACTTTAAAAATATCATGCCATAATTTATATTTTCACAAATATACTAACCAAAATGAACAGTAATTTTATTACTTTTATTATCGTTGTTACCTTTGAATGAGACAATTTATTTATTAGCCTTATTACCCTTGAACGAGGTGTGGCTCTGTTTTATAAACTGCAAAAGCTAATTAGCATCACTTCCCACACTGGACCGAATTCTGTGACCCAGTAGCATGACCGAGGCAGAAAGCTGGCAGGTTCCAGAATCCAGGTTTTCTGACTCAGTGACCAGAGGTCATTATTTGAGAGTCACACCTAATAAAACTCCAAGGCTGTGCTGTCATGTTGAGAACTTGAAAGACACCAGAATTAAATCATTCTGGTGCCTTGCCCGCCACAAACATTACATTTTTCTACCTCTCTTTGTTTAGAATAAACACACCTAATGTCATGTGCAACATTTTCTTTCAGGAAGCCTCTCTAACCATGTCCACCAATTTGGGGAATCTGACCTCCATACACTTTTTTTTTAAATTTTGTTGAAGTATAGTCAATTTACAATGTTGTGTTAATTTCTGGTGGACAGCATAGTGAGTCAGTTATACATAATATATTCCTTTTCAAATTCTTTTTCATTATAGGCTATTACAAGGTATTAAATATAGTCCCCTGTGCTCTACAGTAGGACCTTGTTTATCTATTTTATATATAGTAGTTTCTGCAAATCTTGAGCTCCCAATTTATCCCTCCCCACCCCCTTACACACACTTATAACAAGCTAGCCATCTCTCTATCACTGGCTTTACCTATAATAATGATGATAATGATGGTAATAATAATAATCTCTTTAGTGCGTCTTTCCCCAAGCTTGGAGATTTTTAATGACAGCAGATGGGTGTTACTTACCTTCTAATTCCTGATCCTAAAAGGCTAATCTGACACTTAGTCATGGCTTAATAAAATTTTGCCCTAAAAACAATAAACAGATGAAAGAATGAACGCATGAATGAGTATAAACTTGACTGGCATAAAGACTAATGTAACTTCAGTTTGGGGGCGAAAAATCTGAAACCAAAATATTTCATAATTTCTCTTCTACCAAGAGCTTAGCCCCTTCTGTCAGAGACAGTGAAGAAATTTAAATGCATTTTTAACGCTCCTTTTAGGAAAGCTGTATTACCCCATTAAAAATGATTGTTATTCCTCCACCTTGATGAGAGACTGAAAAGAAAAGAAACATTTAACAACTTTCTAGATGTTTCAGTATAAGAAGCTATTGATATCTTTAAAAGTAAAACAAACCAACGAAAATAAAGCATCATCACGATCTTTGGATGTTAAGGACTTCCAAGCAAATCAATTTGGGGGGCAAATTTATGATGTCAGTTACCCCTGTTACTTATAAGTTACATATCGTGTTTATTATAAATGTGAGTACTCTGTATGCAAATCAGTGTCTATAATAGGTCATTTAAAACATTAAGGTGATTTATATCATTACCGTCTGATATTTCCATAAGGTCATTTAAAAATAAACTTGTGCCTTTTTTTATTTGAAACATTATAAAATCCAATATGGAATTTAAATATGCTTTTATGAGATACTGTTGATCACAATTATAATTTAATTTAGATCAAATGTCTTTCGGACATGGAAAACTGGACGTTAGCCTTAACAAAGTAAAATTGGACTAATTTAAAGTTACATCAAGTTTGAGGTGCTTTCCTCTCAGGCACTGTGTGTGTGTGTGTGTGTGTGTGTGTGTGTGTGTGTGTGTGTGTGTGTCTGTGCTGGCGCACGTGGGAAGAGTGTTTCGTGAGAATGCATTTGTCTTCAACACAATGCCATGGACAACAGACACTTAAGTCTCGCAGTTCTGGTAAACATTCTGGTGGAAGTTCTGGCAAGCGCCTGCTAGCCCACGATGAGGGGCTAGCAGAGCAGACTCAGTGCGTGGTGAGAGCCCTCTCCGGGGTTGTATGTGGCCACCTGCCTGCTGCGTCTTCACAGGGTGGAGAGAGATCATCTCTTTCAAGTCTCTTCCATTTTTAATTTTTAGATTTTTTAAATTGAAGTATAGTTGATGAATAATGTTTCAGGTACACAGCAAAGTGATTCAGTCATACACACACACACACACACACACACACACACACACACACACACACACACACACACACACACACACACACACATATATGTAGATATTCTTTTTCAGATGCTTTTCCATCAAGTCTCTTTTTATAAGAGGATTAAACCCATTACAAGTGCCCCGAACCTCATGGCCTAGTTTTCTCCCCAAAGACTCCACCTTCCAATACCATCACATTGGGAGTTAAGGCTTCAGTATATAAATTTGAGGGGACAAAATTCAGTTCATAGCAATATATTTATTTATTATTTGAAAAATTCCCCATATAAGTGAATGATTATCATTGATTCTGACTGTCTAAATGTATGGTTTTACAATTCTAGGTAAATATAATGCTGTATATAATATTACCATGAAATATATTCAAATAGAGAATTTTTTAACTCAAGTGCTCTTAAGATTCACAATAATAATATTAGTAACAGGTTAAATTTTTGAACTATCTCTATTACTTGAATATAAAATATGTTTTTGTGCTTAATATTTTTAGAAGAAAAAAGGTACTTTTTAAAGAAGCAATAGGTCATTTGTCTGTTATTGATTCATAAGGGCATTTATAGAAAATGTCTATAATTGTCAGAAACGACAATGTAAGATCTTCTGTAACATTTAATACAAGTTTACAATTTTCTTTCTTTCTCAGGGTACTTATTTGCTGTTCTCAGTAATATCACCATTAAATCAGTATTATTTTTAACACATATTGTGACAGTCATAAATAAAATTAGAATCTGTATTTTAATTATAAGTTCCTAATTAAAATCATAAAATTTAAGAATGCTTTCTTAAAAGAAATTTACCTTGTGATAAGGAACTCCTTTTGCTACTTAAACTCAAATAATGTTACCTACATTTTTACAAACGTTAATCCATTAATTCATATCTATTTTTTCATTTTATTTTCTTTGTGTATCTGGGAATTATGAAGTATAAATGGTAAAATCAGCAACTTCACAAAACTCGACTCATTATTATATAAGATGTTTGAAGGACGCATTCTAAATAAAACTCTACGCTTGAAGTTGAAGAGCTAAGCCTACACATAACACCTAAATAGTTTATGAACAAGTTCTGCCAAGTGTTCAAAGAACAGATAATTCCCAACTTACGCAAAGTATTCCAGAGAAAACAATGGAAAAACACCCAGATCATTTCCTGAGACTTAAATAACCAGGATATTGTGCCAGAAAGAGATAGAAAAAGAAAGAGAACTACAGTTTAATGTTAGTAATAAACAGAGATGTACAATTACATAATATTTTACCAAAACGCTCCATGATCAACGAGGATTTAGCTCTGTAATCCAAGGCAGTTCAAAGTAGATAATCTGTTATTGTAATTTTCTGCATTAATAACTTAGGAAACACCATGATCATTTCAGGTCCAGAAAAACAAATAAAACATTCACTAATATTCAATATATATCACATCTAGGAAGAATTACTTAGGAAACATGACAAAATAACAAACAATAATTGAATGGAAGTTTATGAAAATTTGAATAAAGAAAAAAGGATGAGGTTTTATTTTTCCAGATACTAAAAAATACATAGATTTAAATCTGTGTGAATTGTGCATCAATTAATTAGGGTGTTGGTGTAGGAACAAACACCTACTGAGTGGAAACAGAAAGACAGGCTAAAACCAGAGCTACACAAATACATTCAGATTTGGTTTAGGTTTCTAATAGTTAAAGTGGAATTTGGTTGCATTTAACAAGAATCCTAACTAACACAAGATTAAATAAATTATGGTTAATATTATGGTTAATAGTGGTCTAGTGATGTCGTAAGAGACTTGGCTCTTTTCATCCTTCTGTTACACCATTCTTTCTACACCTTTGTCACACATGGCTTCAAGATGTTTGCATTCATATTCTAAGCAGGAAGAACATGGCAGAACAAAAGCCAAGAGAGACACATTAGTTTGACCCCTAGATAAACCTTTTGTAGAAACCCTCATTCAGTAACTTCTCAAACATCAAGCATCACCTTGGCGAGAATAAATCACATGACTACCTCTAGCAGCAGAGGAATCTAGGTAAGCACACGTGTCAGCCTTCCAACATCTACGGTCATCGAATGAAGCCAAGTGAGAAGGAGGTTGTAGTGGCTTTTGTGTGGCCAACCCTCTGACAAACTTGGTAAAGCTTGGCATTCAAATCAATGGGGAAATACGCAAAATGGTGGTTTTTATGCAAGTATCTATTTGCATGCAAATCCGTAAGATTGGCGTCATCATGACTCCATTAAGAAAACATTCCAGATCAACTTAAGGGATCACAAAACAACAATGCAAAGATAGAGGGGGAACATATTGGCATATTTGTTTATATGCTTACACTAAACAGATCTTCTAAAGCAAAACACAAATCTAAAATCCACAAAGGGAAAGAGTAATGCAGTTTATCGCTTCAATTTTAAAATTGGTTTAAAACAAAAGATATTATGAATTAATTTAAAAGTAAAATGACAGGTCGGGAGAAATTATTTACACATAAATGTCAAAGAATTCACATGCAGAATATTTTCAAAACCTTGTGTATCTTTCTGCAAAAACAACACAGTAAAAGAAATAGGCAAAGGGACAGAATAATTGTTTCCCTAACACATCACTAAGAACCCGAAAAGAAGATACTCAATCTTAGTAATAATCAGTTAAAATGCAAAGTAAATGATGGGATATCATTTTTCTTTACTGCTAGATTGGAAAAGTTAAGAAGTTTAAAGATAAATCTTTGTTGTGAAGATGTAATAAATGCTGATAATTTTTTTTAATTTTACTTATCTTTTAGTGGGGAGCTTTTCCTAGTCTATTAAAAGTTTCCCAAAACAATATATTATTTACATATCACACAAAGATCCAAAAATTGCAAAATTTTGTGTCTATTTGGGAAAAAAACACTTTCACAGATACAAAAGATGTTTATAATGCTGTTCATTGTATGATTGTTTGAAGCAGAAAAACTGTAAATTACCTCCATTTCTACCAAGAGAGGGGTCCCCATATCTAAAGCGTATGAGATTCTATACCTAGAACTAGAAAAGATTTCTACAGCATGTTATTTGTTAAGTGAAAGTAAGCAAGAAGCAATACAATATCACTTATATTTAAGATATAAAACATGACAGATTATGCAGACAGGTAGTTAGATGATTGATAGATACAGAAATACCTGTTGTTATGTATATATATTTATATATATGTGTATATATATATATATACATATATATGAACGAATTTGGATGGTTATAATTTAACATGATAATAGTGGCTCTTTCCAGGGAGAAGACTGAGATTAGAGTGGATGACTGAACATCATTTTTTTCAATGAAAATATATCTACTTGTATAAAGGAACAAGGTTAGAAAAACACGTAAGAGAAGCTGGCAGGAACACAAAGTGATTTTTAAGACATCACTTTCTCTGGCACTTTAATAACGATAGAGCGAAAGGTGAATCCCAGTTTACAATTCACATTCCCACATCTGAGACAGTCAGCACTGCAGAGCCATGAAATTAAAGTCTGGACACACGAGCAGAAAGACAAATAGATTGCTGATATTAAAAAGAACGACTTTGTTCTTAAAATCAGGCTACATCAAACACCAGAAGGGCAAGAATATTTCTTCTACTCATTTAACAAAAAACCAAGAACTTTTCTTGCCCATGTTATGAATGGTCATATGCTGTGAGAATCAAACAACAGCAAAGGCGAGCAACGTGGATCATGCACCTGCAGCTTCAAGGCTGTTCCAGAAATGAGGTCACCGTGCAAACCTGCAGTCACCTACATCTGACTGAACCAGCATGAACCACTGACATCCCAGCTTCAACCAAGCACAACTTCAGCTGGCGTATCCTGATGCACGTGGGCAAATGAGAAACAAGGCAGGAAAACCACGTGCTAAGTTTTCTCAGAATCATTAAAAGGGTTTTTTAAATTCTTGTTAAACCCCACTTAACACTGAACACTGGAGTAGCAAGGAGAACTCGTAGCTGGCGGCATTGGATAAAATTTAAATGTTGTGAGCCTAAACGTCAGTTAAGCAGAATTTTGCAGTGTTTCCTTAATTACTCTAAGTTGATGATGGAAAGGTTAATTTTTTTATTGAAATATAGTTATTTGCAATGTTGTGTTAATTTCTGGGGTACAGCACAGTGATTCAGTTATATGTACATACACATATATATATTCTTTTTCACATTCTTTTCCATTATAGGTTATTACAAGATATTGAATGTAGCTCCCTGTGCAATACAGTAGGACCCTGTTGTTTATCTGTTCTGTATATAGTAGTTTGTACTTTCTAGTCCCAAAGTCCCAATTCAAATCACCCCTTTACCCTTTGATAACCGTAAGGTTGTTACGTCTGTGAGTCTCTTTGTTTTGTAAATAAGCTCATTTGTGTCATTTTTCTTAGATTCCACATATAAGTGATATCCTGTGATATTTGTTTTTCTGTGTCTGACTTACTTCCCTTCGTATGACCATCACTAGGTTAGAAAGGTTAATTTTTTAAACTTACCCACAACACAGACTAAACCTGAGCCTGTATTCGAGTAAGTAACACTCCTGGGAGCTGCAGAAGCGCTCATAAAATGATGAGAAACTTGAAGAGAAGTGATACCAACAAAAGTTCGGAAGGTGTGTGCCTTTGTCCAAGGCTGGGCAAGTCCTCAGAGCCCTGCCAGCGGTCCCATCACTTAGCTCTCACTTACTCTTCGATAGCACTTTGTTGATTGACTCACCAGAGTCTGAAGGCTGGCTTTATTTCTCCCACTTGTTAGCTGTAGTTGACCCACATAAATTATTATTTGGAGAAAAGAAAACCCGCCAAGGTTGCAGCATAGGCAGAGATGTATCACTGCATCTTGCAGCGCAAGGATTTCCCAGGAGCCCTTGCAGCTCCGCAGTGGCGGTGGACCGGGGTTGCAGTGATGCCCAGCTATGTAAGAGCCAGTGCTGCGTGGCCTAGAGCAGTCATTCTCAAAACATAGCTTCTCTTCTTTTGCCTTTTCTATCTGCCTCCAGCCGAGTCCTTCTATGTGGTCTGCTCTGTTATTCTGCAGAGAATGTTGCTTTCCCAATATATTTGTTTAGACATGTTGAGACTGCCGCAGCATTCCAAATGCTCTAAGGAATAGACAGGGAGGCTCAAAGTGCCTTGCAAATGTGACTAGACGCTATGGCTCTGTTGTAGTGATTTCACAGAAGGTAATTATTTCTTCTCGGGATTTTTTTTCATTAAAATATAGTTGCCATACAATGTTATGTCAGTTTCAGGTGTACTGCAGAGTGCTTCGACACTTACATCCCCTAGGAAAGGATCGCCACAATAAGTCTAGTAACCATCTGTCTCCATGCAGATACTGCAATATTGTTGACCATCTTCCTTATGCTGTGTAATACTTCCCTGTGGCTTATTTATTTCATAACCGCAAGTTTGTAGCTCTTGGGGTTTTTTTAATCTGTGTGCAGTTTCATCAACTTGTAGATGCTCAAAGAATCATTAAGCAACATGCCCCTGTTACAGCCTCAAGTGCAACACAAACATTTTCCGTGGAGCCAAATGTCTGCTCTCCGATGCAGGAGCTGGTATTGTGGGTCACATACACAGCGTGACTGGGACCTGCTTCCAAATTCGGCAATAATATAATCTCCCGCAATAGCATTTGGCACCACGCTTTCCCGAGAATTCATTCCCTAGTCGACCTACTGGTAGATTAGAAGGCCAAAACTCCCATCTCAACATTTACTCATACTAGGGTCACAGTGATTTTATTTTTCCTTCATTGTATCTCCTAGAACTACTTAACCTCCAAGGTTAAGGTGATAGGAGTATATTGGGAAAAAGGCAGCCACAGTTTTGGAAAAATAAACTATGAGATCTAGGATAGTTGGAGAATAAACCTTTCCATTCCCTCCCTCCCCCCTCCTTCTCTCCTTCCCTTCTTCCCTCTCTCCCTTTCTCCCTTCCTTCCTTCCTTCTTTCCTGTTTATCTCATGCTCAAATGTCATTCCTGATGTAGCTCCTGAAGTGTGTGATGGTCACCACTATCAATGCATATGATACTGATCATCTTCAATACTTTCCTTGTACGGCTCATTTCAAACTACTTGGACAAAGATACACCCTAAAAAGGTGGATGGCTTAAGAAACCTATACAAGCTAGTATGTTTATCATTATGATTCTGAAAATAATATGACAAACATAATAAGGACAAATCCACAAATTAGGAAGAATAATGAATGCTTTGTCAAAGTTAAAAAGAAAAAAGTCAGCAAATATATTGCCAGACATACCTTTTTCTTTGTCTCAGGGTAACATTACAATGGAGCTAATAATAAAAGTGGGATTTGTTGATACAGATATAAACTTCCTACTTTTCTTAAATGGAGTTTGGCAGGAATTTAATAAAAGTTATGCAAGGCTGTTATGCTGCACTTGAAAGGAAAAACTAGTCTAATAAGATATTACTAGTCAAGTACATGATCATGAGAATAATGAAATCGAAGAAGACTTGCCCATGAAATAAGAGCATTGTCAACACAGCGTTACTTAACTAATTAGACAATCAGTCCTGAGTGGTATTTCAGCTTTGAATGAGCTTCTTATGGCTTATTTATCTTAGCCTTCCTGCATAATTAATCAAATTTATGAAAATAGGAAACAATTAGAATGTTAATCTACTTAGAAAAATAATTTAGGGCTGTTTTTTCTATTTTATGTTATACCATAGTGTTGAAAGCAAAGATGCTGTAAGTCTAAAAACATTTACTTGGCCTGTGGGGAGATTGCAAGTAACATGTGATCTTTTTATTCCTTTCATAGACAAAAGTGGGACTCAGACTGAAGGAGCAAATGGACACCAGATCCTACTCTGTCACTGTTACTCTGAGCAGGAAATTCTGGCAAATATGATACGAGCATGTTAGCCCTTCAAAGTATTTCATGTGTCAAGGTAAGGTTATCAGATATACTTGGGGAGCAAAACTAATTTTGTTTCTGTTCAAATTTCATTAAATATCCAAGTCACCTCTTGCTGGAAGTCACTAAAATATTAAAAATAAAAAATGTGTTAGTTACCTACTGACCAGTCAATCAACAATATAGAAGAGTTGTCAGATAAATATCTCTTCCCGAAGAAAAAAAAAGTTCCATTTTCCTGTGGTTCATTTGTTAACTCTCTCTGCCACAGCCCACGTTCACAAACTGTATGGCAGGGGTCACTAAATCTACAGAGAAAGGGAAAAAAAGATCAAGCATTCCTTCCACATTTGCTTTTCTCTGATTCTCTAGGACTTACTCTGGAACCCTTTGCCTTTTCATTTTATCATTTCATAATCATTCATCAAATCCCTGTCACTGAGGAACACACTGAATAGACTCTGAGGAAACAAAGTTTTCTGAAGCCCAGCCTGACCGGACTCAAATCAAGTCAAGCCACCAAAATCAATCCTGCAGTCTCTCTAATTGCCTACTGAAATCGTATACACAGTAACTGGGCACTGCGTAGACAAACTGTTTTTAGACCCTTTAAGATTCTGAATGACATTCAAAAAATACAGTCCCAAGAGAGCTGGCAAAAATAATTTGATTGGGTATGGAAATCAGTAACTTTTTATTTCACTCCTTTTGACGAGAACAGTACCTATTCCTTGCCCAGAAGCATGCCTCGTGGCGCGCTGGATTACAGTAAACTGACAGTGATTTACAATTGTGTTTTGGAAACCGCTCATTCGCATGCAGCAGAGATGCCAGATACAATTTATTTCAAACCTAAAGGTCATCTGTTGGCTCCCACAACTAGAAAGGTGGCAGTGTTCCCAAGCACGGCTACACCCAGGACTCAGACCCTCAGAACCCCCGAGAGGACTTGGTTCCCTCTGGAACATTCCTCTTAGGATTTAAATGCCCTTTCCTGCCCCAGACTCTCCCCGCAGGGCACATGCTCCTAGGAGCCCCACAGTGTCTTACTGACCAAGATACTTCTAGGACTAATTGAGATCCAATGAAAAAGAGATACTCTAATTGTTTTAAATTAGAATAATTCACGTCGGTTGCCAAAGAAAGTTTGGGTCCCATCACCAGGGAAGACGGGAAGTGGGTGTGGAGTAGTAATAAGCTCATGCGGGAATTACAAGGGGAGAACGGGGGCTCTCTTAGAGCGCAGCCCACACTGTCGTATCTAGGTACACGCCCTTTCTGCCAGCTCTGTGTTCTGCTAGAACGTGATCTGTTGGGCAGACGTATGTCTCCCTTTGACCTCTGTCCCCTTGGAGCATGGTACTTGATGGTGAGCGAGAATAAAATGATCATTTTTTAAATGAATAGATGGATGGATGGCGGACACAGTGAACGGACAAGTATGATGTGGACAGAGTTTGGATGAGGGGTTTTGTAATAAAATAGAGAACTGTAGGAGGATGAAAGCTGCATTTAAGGAAATAATACAACCCACCCAGCAGGGCTTCTCTTAGCCCAGCTTGTGTTCCTTCAAATGCTTCCAGCCAAAGGCAGGATACATCCTTAAGGCTCTCAGGCCCAACCTCTTTTTCTGAAACAGTGGCCCTAGGGCTCTGGGGAGACACAATGAAAATAGAGATCGTTTAGTGACAGAATTATTGGCCTTAAGACATACCCTGCAGCAGAGGAGTCACTTAAATACTGGATTAAATCTTCGTCAGAGATGTAAGCTGTCACAGAAAAGCAATAAAATCTACAATTCTTATAACTTATCATAGCTCCTTCAATTATTTCCCATCCTAATACCTTCCCTTATCTCTCCACAAAGGTTTACCTCTGAGTCCATATTAGAGGTGGGAATGGGGTCTAGTGAGAAAAACAAGCAAAACTGCTTTCTTCTGCAACTTCCACCTTTTTCATTGACGTTAATTCTATTCTTGTCTCTCTGATGGCCTCCTCCTTATCTTTTTATACCTTGTAGCTTAACTCATACCAAACTCCTTGGCAACTGAAGTCAAACTCCTGAAATTCTACTAATTTAAAAAAAAAGGATCTATGGCTATTCTAAACAACTAGCTGAAAATAAAAAGAAAAGGAAAACTCTTTCAGAATTGTCAAAAACATCAATACATTGAATTTGAGCAATTCCTCTAGAGTTCTTAGAATCTTCATTCTCAATTTTCAATTTGCATCTCAGAAGTTCTAAAGTCAGGCCAAGTGATCTGTATTTTTAACAAAAACTCCAGGAGGTGCACTTTGAGAAATGCTGATCTATAAGCAAAGTTACAGTCAGAGCTCAGCGATATTGCGGGTCGGGTTCTGGACCAGCTCAGTAAAATGAATATTGCATAAAGCAAGTCACAGGAACTTTTCAGTTTCCCAGTGCATATGAAAGTCGCTCTATATCAAACGTGCAATAGCATTAAGTCTTAAAAAACAATTGTACGTACTTTAATGCACTGCACAATAAAGCAAAGCTCAATAAAGTGAGATATGCCTGTACATAGTTATAAACATTGCAGATCATTTAGCAATCTTGCAATGTGGACCAAATCTAACCTGTGACACAATAAGACTGGAATGCATTTTATCAAGATCCCAGTTTATTGATTCTGGGGACAAACGCTGATATCAGTTGTAGATTGGTGGCCCATCACGTCAGGTTCCTACCTTTTAATGACTCTTTTTTATAAAAATAAACCTACTAATATAGAATAACCATTACAGAGCAAGAATCATATGCAGCTTTTTAGAGGCTGAGTCAAAACGATACATGGAATAATCTAAAAAGAGAATTTAGTGTCATTCTTTGGGTGACTTTAACACCCAACCTCTCTTAACTAAGAAACTGTGAGGCCACTTGCTAGACAAAGTCAAAAGTGAAGTCTCTGGACTGTGCGGTTTTGTAACATCCTCCTCTTTACAACCTTCTGGTCCCTTTTCAGTGACTGTGCTATTTGTGTCATGCACCATCTGTAGTGATTTGATCTTTTTCACAGATCAGAACTATAGGTACGATTTGCACAAAATTCTCAGGTTCTCCATTCTTATTTAAACTTCATACTTTTATATTCGAAGTCTCCTTGACCTGTGTTTACAGTGATCTTCTTTCCCATTTGCACAGATATGGCCAATTTTCTCCTTTAATGTTTCTTGGTTTTGTTATAACATGCACTGGCGGCTTGCCCATGCTTGTAATTCATTCATTCCAGTTCTGCATGCAGTGTCCTCAATTTGTCCTGTCTCCTTGAGGTGCATGGTGACAACAGAAGTGGTTGTGGAGTGCCTGGACTTGGGTGGGGAGGAACGACCAGAGGTTGAGTGTGATTCAGACCAAGGTCCCCTCTCATGAAGAATAAAGGATTTTGGGGTACTTCCTGCATCAGATATTATCATTCATCCTTCCCCAATACAGCAACTTACAGTTTTATCATTTTACCATATTATGTCCCCAGGTGACCAAAAAATAGTTTTTTGGCTTAAAAAGGCTCTATTGAAAAACAACAGAGTCTGTGGTAAAATTTTTGTTCACCACAAAACTGAAGTCTGGAGTGATATACAAAGTTAATCTTAAAATATTTGATTAGAAAATTAAAAGGAAGAACAAACTGAGGGTAACCTCTTCTGGACAACATCTGGTGTGTGTGTGTGTGTGTACACATCTGTGTAATTGAATTAGTGGCAGGAGGCTGAAGAAAGATTGAGGCCTAAAGACATTATTAGAAATAAAATGAAAAGAAAAATAAGTGCTTTTTTCTTTCTAAGCATATCAGTATCTTGAGCATCATGGTCACTAGAATTCGTGCAATATTGTAATTAAGTGTTTGTATTTATTAGTTAGATGATAAGTCTTCCTCTGGAGTTCTGTCTTCCCACCAAAATTCCAAGATTAGGTAGAATTAAGCATGGAGTTTTAGCTATGAAGGGAATGTTCCCAGTTAACTAAGCCTGGTATTTTCATTTTACAGCTGGAAAAAAGCAAGGAGCCAAAATATTACCTGTTAAACTTCACACCTGGGACATCTGGGATGAGAACCCACATTTTTTTTAACTTCAAGAATGGCGTTCTTTTCTCTCTTTTGACTTCTATAGTCACAGATGCAAATACATGCTTTGAGTTTTTCTTTGTTGGAGTAAAGATAAAATGGATGCAAAACAACATGACTGTTCCTCTCAAAGATGTACAGGAAGAACCCTTTCCCCTTGATGAGAGTTAGCCAGATACTAACTAATTCCACTTCAGAAATTCAAAGCCACAGACTCTCCTATGTTAACATATATAACTAAGCACCCGACTTCATTGTAGACACAAAAGACAAATTTGTAGTAAAGTGTGCAGGACAGTTAACTGCATTCAGACAAGATGAAATAAGTTAACTGACTCCTGTTCAGTAGCTGGACTCCAAAGTCTTCCTCCAGCGAACCAGGGAACTCACGTTCACTGGGTGGAGCCGTCCCTCCCACCTAGGAGCTGAGTTTGTCTGTTACTCGGGTCAGTGAATCAAACGTGCAACAAGTGAACTGAGCCAGTTCCAAGCTATCCTTTAAGTGGACAGACAACGTATGCGCTGTCTCTTTTGGAACACTGGCGTTCGGGGATCCATGAACCACTGTGTCGATGGTTCAGCTACTCTGCTAAGCAAGCCACAGAGTGACCATGTGGGACCTGTAATTTTCCATTATAAAATAATAACATCAAAACCCTCTACTCTTAGTAAATCAGTGAGAGGCAGAGCAGCACGTTCCACAAAGCAAAGACACGCAAGTAAGGAAAAGAGGATTTGATTGGCTTTTAAAGTAAGTGTACTTCACAGCTTCCTGAGGAACAGAAGGAATAGCATCATAAAACAAAGACGCTGGGTTACAAAACATGACCACAAGAAGCAGAGATTAAGAATAATAAGAAAATAAAGGAAAGTTCTTATAAATTTTTTTAAAAAAAGAAACCATAGTAGATACACTGAACACAAAGCCAGTCATAATGGCAGCATGAACTGGGATGTTTAATTGAGAATGCAGCTGAACACAAAAAAAGATGAAAAATTTTCAAAACCAAATTGAAACTAGTGGAGATCCACTAGATCTGACATGTGCAAAATAGAGAGAAGGTTGGAGAGGGAATTCCGAACAGCTAAAGTCTCGGAACGTCTCAGAACGGAAATTTAGAAGTCTTCATTTTGGAAAAATCAGCGAGGATACACACCAGATTAAAGTAACAGTAACAATTACAGCAGACAGAATGAAATAATCTAAAGACAGAGAGAGAGAGAAATTTACTCCAACTAGAGGGAAAAAGCAAGTTGATCACAAAAAAACGAGAGTGAGATGGGTATAAGAATTCTTATTGGCAACACCGGAACCTTGATAATGTCTGTGCTTGCCTATCCATCTGTATCTATCTATCTGTCTGTCTGTCTGTCTATCTATGACTTATCTGCCCACCTATATCTTTATGTATCAATATATATTTAGAAACAAGTTGAATTAAATTTAGACAAAACTGCATTGGGAGACGGAAGTGGAGATAGCCAGGAATATTTTTTTAAAAAAGATTTTTGTCTTATTTGGAAAGAGGTTGGAGATAATAATTTGTCTTAGCACTTGCAATGAAGATTCAAAATTTAAATTTGTGTATTAAATTATCAAGAGTAACCACAAAGATAATAGAAGTAGAATGTATAATGTCTAAACCACTAAAGAAAAAAATTAACAAAATTTTTTTCAATTTAAAATAAAATGTGGAAGCACACCACCAATCCATCCGAAGCTGAAAAAAGAGAATAAGTAAGAAACTAACAGGACATGTGGTCAATAGAAAAGATAAACTGACAAACACAAATTCAAATACATTTGAATAAGGAAAAGTAAAAATAATAACCCCCCTAATAAAGAGAGTAATTAATCAGTTAGAGAAAAACAACTACAACAGCAACGAGAGAAACAAATAGAACTGATCTATTTCTAATAGAATTGATGTCATCTCCCAAAGACAAAACAGAATAATACCAGGACCTTGGGGGAAAAAGAGATGTGAATTGATATACAAAATACACACAAAACAGCTGTTGGGACAGACTATTTGATGAATACAAAAAACTTGACAGAATCATAGCAGCACTATTTACAAGAGCCAGGACATGGAAACAGCCTAAATGTCCATCAACAGATGACTGGATAAAGAAGATATGGTATATATATATATATATATATATATATATATACAATGGAATACTATTCAGCCATAAAAATGACACCATAATGCCATTTGCAGCAACATAGATGTCCCTGGAGAATGTCATTCTAAGTGAAGTAAGCCAGAAAGAGAAAGAAAAATACCATATGAGATCGCTCATATGTGGAATCTAAAAAAAAAAATGAACATAAATACAAAACAGAAACAGACTCATAGACATAGAATACAAACTTATGGTTGCCAGGGGTAAGGAGGGGAAGGACAGACTGAGAGTTCGAAATTTGTAGATACTGACAGGCATATGTAAAATAGATAAACAAGATTATACTGTAAGGAACAGGGAAATATATACAAGATCTTGTGGTAGCTCACAGCAAAAAAGAATGCAACAATGAATACAAGTACGTTCATGTATAACTGAAAAATTGTGCTCCACACTGGAAATTGACACAACATTGTAAACTGACTATAAATCAGTTTAAAAAAATAATAAATAATAATAAAAAAAAGAAAAAACGACAAAAATTTTAGATACACACCTGCACACACACATATATATATACACATGCATACATACAGAGATAGATGTTCGGTAGATGGGTAGGTACATAGACAAAAGTGGATACACATGTCACTTTTGTAGTTACAAATTCTGAATATGGCTGATAGTTCTTTATTTTCATTTTTCGGTATTTTTAATTTGATTAAAATTAAAAGCATAACATGGTCATGTTTGTGAGTGTCTCTAATCAGTAAAAAAGGTGACATTTTTAGATGCTTTGTTTAAGTAGGTTCAAAATCCCTCCATTTTTACTGAACAGCTCATTTTGCAAACACTGGGGAAGCACCAGGATAAAAGAACTTGAGTGAGAACCACGAGATTTTCATGTGAATTAGCTCGGGACGCTGCATCCTCCAGGGCTAAGTCTACCATAATTAGAGTGAGAGCTCTTATTCTTCCCTGGTCTGAGGATCAGCACATAGGATTTGATTATGTAACAGTCAAGGATTATGCAATCATCCTGCCAGTTTCTCCCTTCCTGCTTCCGCCACACAACAAAGTTACCCCTTTGTTTTAAAAAGTAATGTGAGAAAAGAGCAAACATATTCATCATTTAGTTCAAAGTGAAGCATCTGGATGAGGTTCACCCAGTCTAACCCTGACGGTGCTCCTTCACACACTGACCCCACAAACTAACGACGTGTGAAGAACCAGACACTTTCACGTCCTTACTCTCAGACCCACTGCCTCTAGGTGAATGCGCAGGACTGTTCAGTTCTTGCCACACAATTTAAGTCATTGTTTGCTCAGCAGTGATTTTCTTAGAAACCCCACGTCTATTGAGAGACTCCAGATACTCATTCCAGGGGGACCATTACCAAGCCCTTTGCCGTGGGAAAACCAGCCCTTGAAGAGCCATTTAAGCATGACGGACATTTGGGTTGCTTCCATCTCTCGGCTATTGTGGATGATGCTGCTGTGCACATGGGTGTACTACTGAAAGCACAGTTACTTTTGATATTACAGAAGTGTAAATGCTGGATCATGTGGCATTTCTAATTTTGATTTCCAGAGGCCCTGCCATATTGCTTTCCACAGAGGCTACCCCACTCTGCATCCCCACGAACACTGCACAGCAGCTCCAGTTCCTGCATATCTTCATCTACGCTTGTTATTTTTGTTTTTGTTTTTGTTTTTGACAGTAGCCATTCTAATGCGTGTGACGTGGTATGTCATTGTGGTTTCGATTTGCGTTTCCCTAATGATTAGTGATGATGGGCACCCTTTCATATGATTGTTGGCCATTTGTATATAATCTTTGGGGAAATCTATTCAAGTCCTTTGCCCATTTTTGAACAGAGTTACTTGGTCTTTTTGTTGTTGAGTTGTAGAAATTCTTTATATATTGGGGGTATTAACCCTAATCAGATATATGATTTTCACGTATTTTCTCCCACTCTGTAGCTTGCCTTTTCCATTTTCTTGATCGTGTCCTTTCACACACAGAAGTTTGTAAGTGACGTCTCATTTACCTACTTTTGCTTCTGTCACCTGTAATTTTGATATATCCAAGAAATCATTGTTAAAGCCAATGTGATGAACCTTTTCCCAACATTTTCTTCTAGGAGTTTTATAGACTTAGGCCTGATGTTTATGTCTTTGATCCATTTTGTTAATTTTTTATATGGTGTAAGGCATGGTTACAACTTCTTTGTTTTGCACGTGGATAACCAGCTTTCTCAACACCATTTGCTGAAGAGACTGTTCTCTCCCAACTGAATGGCCTTGGCACCCTTACTAAAGATCATTTCCCCATATATGCAAGAATTTATTTCTGAGCTTTCTATATGATTTCATTACATGAGGTACCTAAAGTAGCTGAATTCGTAGAATCAGAACGTGGGCCGGTCATTGCCGGGAGCAGGAAGGAGGAAGAAACGGGAAGTTATTGTTTGAGCACAGACTCTTAGTTTTGCAAGATGGAAAGGTTCTGGAGCTCTGTGGCATGACGATGTGAATATACTTAACGCCACTGAACCGTACACTTAAAAATGCTCAGATAGTAAATTTTGTTATGTCTTTGCCACAACTGGAAGTAAAAACAAAACAAAACAATGAAAATAAAGTGCAAAGAATTACTTATAGTGCAATTTTTGTTTTATGAAACAGTGCCCTAATACTTGGTGTGTGTGACCTACACGTGGGTTGAGTTGGAAGTGCTAAGAGACAGAGCTAGAGAAAAGAGAAGACGTGCGGTATGAACCTGGAGGTAAACAGCGCATGCTGTCCACCTGGTGGTTAACATGGGGAAACACAGACAATGATACTCACGGCACCCTTTTTAAAACAGGTGACGTTCTGGAATCATATACATTTTTATTCATAGGAAACAATGATCTAAATGTGTCTATATTGTAAAAAATGAATTAAATTGATAGTATAACAACATAATATATCTCAAAAATATGCTGATCAGTGAAAAAGCAAATTATCAAATAAGAACAATGAACAGAGAATGATACCATTTTTGATCATCTGAATGTCTATTCTCCATCCACATCCCATCAGATGCTTTTATTGTCCTTCATTCCATTTGTGTTTATGAATTCTCTGGATCGTCTTGTGAAGAGAAGAGAACGTAATACGATTGATTTAAGCCACCTGAAAGCCAGATGATGCCACGGTGTCGGGTGCTGATGCCTGCTGCTCTGAAAGTCACAGGGAGGTAAGTGGCAGAATTCAGTCCTCACACAGAGAACACGGCAATATGCCCAGATTCATTTTTTGAAGAGAAAATTTATTTCAGCCTCTCTCACATTAAATACATTTTGTTAATTTAGTCTTTTGGTTTTATTTTTAGAAATTGATTGTGTCTTCATAATTGTACAAATTTAAGAAGTTCTTTTCTCCTTTTATATGAACATATTCGGTTGAGATTATAATAGAAAGTCCCTACCCTGGGTGTCACTGAGGCCATTTCCCTTAAAACAGGTACTAGTATGTCTTTTATGTACGTCTCTCAAAGATGGAAAACACTAGTTCTCCTGAGCACATCTGACAAGGAGGAGGAGGGGAAGGAGGAAGGGCGGAGGGGAAGGAAGGGGGAAGTGGAGAGAGTGCGGTTGGTGATGGAGGCTGGTGGTGGTGCTTGGGTTGGTTACAGGAGGCTGGTGGAGAGAGAAGAGTTAGCATCTGTCCCCACTATTCCAAGCCTCTTCTTTTTGACACTGACAATGGGCCTGGAAACAATATAAGGAGAAACATGAAAAAGAGATGCCCCACTTCTTTTGCTTCTGGTGCTGTGGGGAAGAATTCCACAGTTATGAATAACCCAATGCAAAATGTGACAAACGCTCTAACTGAAGGTGAAGTCACCACTACAGAATTGTAGATAGGAGAGAATCGGGGGACCCACTGAGGGGATTGGGGAAAGCTCTTTGCAAGGCACTGCGATTGAGATTGTTTTCAAGGATGGCGGCTGCAGGGAGTGTGGAAATGGGGACGTATTGTCAATGACATCTCACTTAAAATTCGAAAGTATACAGCCTTTCCGGCGTTTCACCTCACTTCTGACTCTCCACATAGCTGTTTTGTTATTACCTTCTGTATATTTATTTCTTATTACTCACGTAATGCTTCTGCCTAACTGTAGCATCATACTTCATTCACTACATAAATGCATTTTGTTACCAGCTCTACCCTAGAAAATACAAGTAAACTTGGTAAAGAGTTGCAAAATATCAGCAACGTATCCATTCCCTTCACAGAGACGCCATCTGACACTTAAAAACATAGTTAGATCCTTGCATTCGATAAAAGTGGAATGTAGTTGCTTTAGTGTTATTTTACAAACCTTCGAAGATAAATGGAGTGCGTAGTGCCAAGCAGAGCATTCCTGATTTCTACTCATGAAAAATAACTTGTCATTCTTTGTCACCTTCCTTCTGATGCTTTTATCTACTTCCTGGCAAAACTAGACCTCTCAACTCTGACAAAGCAATGGAATCTCATACTTTAAGAGCGGATTATAGTTTTATGGTTCCAGAATCTTCCTGGCTTCAGTATGCTACTTTCTGCTTAAATCCCTAACACTGCTGGCTTTGATCAGTGGCATTTGTAGGATTGGTGAAGTGTTTAATGCAAAGAAATTGTTTGCTTTATTAAGTGTTTGAGCACTTTGAAGGTCAGCATCTTCGGGGATACTAAAATATACTCTAACAGAAAGGCATTATTTGGGCTTCTTATTCTAATACAAATCAAGGCTAGGAAATTGTATGAATCCAATTTTAGGAAACAAGTCAACCTTCACGTATAAGTGAGTCTTATTTACCTCAAAGGAGTCACAGAGAGAAGACACATACTCAACCAACCGTGAAGCCACGACACAAGACATTTGAACAACTTCCGCTTTGGTAATTCCTCAATCGCGCCTTCAGTGACACTCACCCACTCTTCAATTATCTTGAGTTGACTCTCTAACTCTGCCCGGCAGCCGTTCTAAACCCTCCCCACTTTTTTCTGCCTCCCTCCCCCACTTTCGCATGACCTTGCTTCCTATTTAACAAACAAAACCCAAAAACCAAAAAAACCAAAAAACCGAAAACCTCTTTACATACAATTTCCTTCATCTTCTCTCTGCTTCAACATAGTATGTTTCAGTAATTTTTGAACTATGGAGTCATGGACCGCACTGAGACTCTAATAAAAAACTCCCTCGAAAAAAATCCATATATAAGGTCAACCCACCCTGCTAAGCCAGGTGCTGTCGGAGCCCCCTGCCCTCCTTCTGTGGTACCCGAAACGATTAAACGCTGCTCAGAAATTTAAAGCCACACCTCTCTGCACCTGTAGTCCTAACCCTCCACGCTGGGAAAGCAAGGTGTACGAACTGAGTCCATGATCTTCGCGCGCACACACGCCCTCGCCTGGTCCTGCCTTTATCCTGCCTGCGGAGCTTCTGACGCCCCTTGGAGCGCTGCGCCTCACTCGTCTCTGCCTCGTTCTCGCCCTGCTTCCCACGTCTCGGCGCTCACGGCTAGTGCAGCATCGCAGCAACGTGGGAGCCACCCAGGCTCCTCCCTTTCCTCCACGTACACATCCAATCAACTACCAAGCCTGTTAAGTGCCGTCCAAACGTCCCGCCCCTTGCGGCCCACGGCCCCCCTCCCCATCCCCTGAGGTTCCTCTCACTTCCCTTCTGGGCTTTGCTTGCAGCTCCAGGCCTGTCCTCCACGTTTCCCCTGCAGTTACCGCCCTGAAATGTGTGAGGTGCTGCAGGACGACTCAGCTTCAGACGCTCCGGTGTATATCCATCACCACAAGCATAAGATCTAAACACCCTGGTTTATTAGTCCATTTATTAAGCTATTCAAGGTCTGACCCTGGCCAATTTTTAAGCCATATTTATATAAACTTTTTTCACATTTTAATTATGATATAATTGACATACAATAAGATGCATACATTTTTAGACACATTTCTATGAGCCTTAACAAATGGTACAACCGTAGAACCGCCACTGCAGTGAAGCGGCAGCATTCCCTGCATTCCAGAAAGCGCCCCCGTGTCTCACTCCAGTCACTTCCTGTCTCACCAGCCCGCTCACCACCCCCCTCCCCAGGCCAACCATTGTTCTGATTTTTATTACTGGATAGTAAATTTATTGTTTCTAGAACTTCTTACGTATGCATTGGGCTTTTCCCCCGGCCATGTGTCAGGAATAGAACAGACCCACAGAGCCCTAGTGGGGAGATCCACTTCTGATCCACAGGCGGGCACAGGTGGACCCCACAGCCACAGCAGCAGTGAGTTGAGTTGGTACCCACCCCACCCCGGGTGGTAGTGGCTGGATCTGCCGGCAGTGTGGACATGCACAGAATTGGGCAGGGATACATCAGCACCAGCCCCACACTCAGTGGCATGGCTGGCCCGTCTCCCGGCACCTGCAGAACCAGCTGGCCCAATGTTCCGAGGTCCTCCACTCAACAGCATCCCCTGGGTCTGCTTCTGGCATCTGAAAGCAAACCAGGAGCAGGGTTTCTTTAACCTCCCACCCAAACGCACCTGCAGAGATTGAAATGGGAGACTCGAGGGCACTAGAAGAACGAAGCAAAACAGAACAGCATTCCAAGGGCTCTGAAAACCGAACTGACGTTGGATATGAAACCAGGGTACAGGGCCCAGAAAAGTAGGGCAAGACCTGCAAACTACACCTGAACAGAGTGACCAGCTGCTAAAGCTGATTTAAACAGACTGGGAGTCTCCTAACATCATACCCAGAATGTCTGGAATACAATTGAAAAGTCCACACCATTCAGAGCCAGGAGAAACACAACACAAATGAGGAAGGACTGACGGTGACAGCCAAACGTATCAGGCTGCAGAGTCATCGGACAAGGACTGCACATCAGTCATCACTGAAACGCCTCACCAGTTACGGCTTCTCTTGAAACAAAGGAAGAAGCGGAAAATGTTCACAAGGAAAGTAAAGTTATAATAAAGGTCCAAAGGCTGACACGTTAGCCTCTGTGTGCAAAGGGGTCTTCTTGTCAATCTAGGGTGAGAGCTCTGTGACGGGGCCAAGGCCTTGGGGACTCGGAATCGCATCCCCACGTGACACGTGGCCGCAGCAGTGTGTGGCCAGCCGCCCAGACAGTGGTCTCATCAGGGAGGGAGGCCTTCTTGCCAGGGGGCGGGGGTGGTAGGCCACCCCCTCTTTCCAGGTAAGAGGCTGGGAACTTTCAGACCTTACTGTGTGGCCAGTGGCCTACTTGTGAATGTGGCTGAGGCCTCGGGGAGCAAAGGTGTGGCCTCAATTCTGTGCTGTTTCCTTTCCACAATGGAAATTTCTCGGACGTTTCTCACATCCTGACGCACCGAGAGATGAGCACATTAGGTCTGCGGTCTCAGTTTACCCCTCGGTGAGACAAAGAGTTTGCCCCTGAGCTAAGTGCACACAAAAGTGGCGCTGAAAAGGGAAAGCCTTCCGGACTGGGGAGTATAAGGGCCAGCGAAACGCCAGGCCAGGGTCATTGCCAGAGGCTTTCATCAGACTTCAAGTTGATGCCAGCCACTGACAGCTCCACATGACATTTTTAGTAGATAGATTTTGTTGGGAAGTTAGATGTGGCTTCATTGGGATTTATAAACTTTGTAACATGTTTGTTCGGCTTTTTTTGTTGTTGTTCTAATTCTTTAAATCCTCTTTTAAAATACAAGTGAGAATACGCTACATTTTTTTACTGATTCCTTCAAGAAGACGTTGTAACTCTGTATCTATATTGTCAAAGTCCTTACATGTCATAAAATATGTAAACATACCGTTTTAGAGTTCTGCCAGCCTGACTCTGAGCTATTGATTAAATAACTTTTCACCATCAATAGGAGTAATTAATGCATTTACTTGATTTTTTCCCCCTAAAATCCTGGAATTGTTTTCTTTACCAGGTTCATAATTATTAAAGGCAAAATTATTTCAGGTCTAATGAGGGACAGTCCATTCTCTACTGATTGCTCTCTGTTCTGCCATTTTATTCAGAAAATACTCTTTTTTATTTTTAGCATTTCTTAGTCCTAACCAAAACAAAGATTTGGGGGGAAAATAGACTTTTGTTTTTATTGCATCTCAACTAAGACACCATCAAAGCCAGAACTATGAGCCTAACAAAACTTACTCAGAATTTTAATAGGTCCAACAATAAAAACTTATAGTATTTTTTTTAATCAACAAACTTCCCTATGTAAAAATCTGCTTGGAAAATCTGTTCACAAATACATTTTGGGATAATTTTTTCTTAAATTAGGAAAACTTTTTTATTATTTTAATGAGATCAGTCAAGATTCAATTTCCCTACTTTAAAGAAGTTACTTCTCAAAAATTTATCTTAACTGGGCATTCTAAAATTTAATTAGAGTCCGTTTTTCTTTTGGATTATCTTAACTTGATGCCATGTCTAAAAACCTAATTAAACATCTAAGTCATTCTTTCAGTTACTCAAAACTGCCAGCCCAAAAGGACGACCTTAACACCAACGAGATTACATCGGAGTTTAAAATGAAATGTATACTGTCCTTGTTACGCAGCTAAGGGTCAGCATTGCGAGCATTTGTGGTATCTCAGTGGCAGGAAACTTAAAATACAATCAGGCTAAGTGGTTTCAAAAGCTCTAAAAGCAAAATGAAGCAGTTTCTTCCCAGAGTTTACTGGGATCGCACATACCGTGATGTAATTAAGATATACTAAAGAAAAAAAAAGATAGAGATAACATTTAAAAACTCCAATAAAAAAGTAGCCCTTAGCACTTACATCTACCTGCAGTGAACCAGAGTAGCTCGGAATTAGAATGGAACTCAATGATCTTTTAATCCAGTGGTTCTCAAGGTTTACTGTGTGCATCTGAATCACTGGGGGTGAGCAGAAAACATGTATTTTGGGGTCTCACTCCTAGAGTTTCTTCACTGGTAGGGCTCAGGTGGGACCCAAGAGCTGCATTTCTAGCAGGTTCCCAGGACATGCTGAAGCTGCTGGGAGCACACTTGACAACTGTCATTCTGGAGAATTACATGTGATAATATCCGTTCCAAGTAAGATAAATACCAGGCTCACAGTGAGCCCTCAGTGAATCCATAAGAAGGGTCATGGACTAGCAGAAAAGGGAGAATTTGAGTTTCTACTATTTCAATAGATTTTTTTTTTAAATGTACTAAAAGTAAACTAGGAGGATGAGAAGAATGAAAGAGTGTAGTCAGAAACCTATCTATTCTGGTCCAAAATTGTATAACGTGCAGTTTTCGGTGAGGACAAGACCCAGGAAATGGGGTAGAGCATGAGTTTCAGGAAGGCATGGGCTGCATTTTCTTAACCCATCACCATATAACAACATTAGTTTATAGAATGAATGAATTCAGGTAACCAAAGTTGATTGGAATGGATAAACATTGAATTCTGGAAGGTTAGATGCAGGAATATCTGTATGCTGATTGAGAACCCTAGAGTGAGCTAGGTACGGTGCCATTGTGACCTGGAGAAAAATGACCAGGAATGTTACAAATGCATAAATGGACACAATTTTAAGAGTGCAATTTGGTGGGTTTGATGAATGCCACCACCACCACCTCCTTTCTCTCTAGTCACAGAGGAAAAAAGCAATAGGAAGAGCCTGACAATGAAAATAAATGAGATGGATGTTATCTACCCAAAAATACACAAAGGAAAAGGAAAAGAAGACAATTAAATAAAAAGAATATGAAAAGGAATATATACATGTATGTACATATATATATATATATATATATATATACACACACACACACACATATATATATATATATATATATATATATATATATATATAAAACGGAATCCCTATGCTGTACACCAGAAGTTAATGCAACATTGTAAATCAACTATACCGCAATAATAAAAAGAAGACAATTAAGTGTCCAGTATTGCTATAGACTGAAATGTCTGTATCCTCCCCCACTCCCTGCCCCCAAATTCAAATATCAGGTCCTACTGTGATGGTATTAGGAAGTGGGGCCTTTGGAAGGTGACTTGCTCATGAGGGTGGAGCCTTCATGATGGGATTAGTGCCCTTATAAAGGGGCTCCAGAGAGCTTCCTTGCCCCTTCTGCCATGTGGGGTTACACCAACAAGACGGCGGACCGTGAACCAGAAAGCGAGTTCTCACCAGACACCAGATCTGCTGGCTCCTTGATCTTGTACCTTTAGCCTCCAGAAACGTGAGAAATAAATTTCTTGTTGTTTATCAGCCACACAGTTTGTGGACTAAAAGAAGCATGCTCTTAGAAGTAAAATTCTTCAGCAGTTACTGTTTTAAATTTGTTTCCTCTCAACATAGGGCGCTGACAGGGCACACAGGGTCGTAAATCAACCCACATCAATATTTATTGAGAAAATGCTTCATAGAAGACTTTTCTTTTCGAGCTCATCAAGCATTAAAATGTATCACATCATAAAAATGAAATAAATTGCTCTAATCTAAAATGTAGCTCTTAAATTTTCCTGCCAGCCATTTGAAAAGCTAAACTATCTGCTTTGGGGGAGGATAAAGCCAGAATTTTAAGTCTCATCCAATGAACTCAAGTTGAATTTGCTAAGAAACTTTTAAAATCTCTTTAAGAATTTTTATTCTACTGATTGCTACTTGCAGAACAGGAAAATATCACTGTTTTTCTTTGTTTATGTATTTTATTCCGATGCAGGGAGGTCCTCTGTTAGGAAAATCTTAATCTCTTCCTGATATGGTTGATCAAAGAGGTAATTAGTGTCAAATTCAGATGTGCTTTAAGTGATAAGTAATCAAAAATGACATGAGAAATTAGGCTAAAATTAACTCACAGAAAACATATACATTACTGAATACAGTACAGTTTGAATCCAAATTACTGAAAGTCCTCTTTTTAATTTTATTGGCATGTCTTAGAAATGGTTCAACTCACATAATTCAGGCAAGACCAGTAGAAAAACCTGAAACACCTAGAATTATATTTGAACTCAGTTTAAAAAACAAATCAGACTCTCAATGTTGAAAGAAGCAATGACAATGATAGAAACTACTGGATGGTGATGGGGGACCAGTTTGTCATTAGATGTTCATAAGTATCCTGGAGTAGAGGTAAGGGACAGATACGCTTCTCATTTTATAGATCACAGTGTATGATGGGTCATTGCGTCAGTGACTTGCCAGCATTGACAGTGTTACTTATCGCCAGAGAGAGGACTTATACTGTTTGCATGATGCAATTCTCCTAGGTTTGTTTCTCTTTGTGACAATAAGAGGTAAACATTGAGCACTTACTATGGGCTCAGACTCTGCTCTCCATGCAAGACACACTCAATTATGTGTTTAATTCTATACCGAATGCTCATCTGCCAGGCTTTGCACGAGATCCCAAGGAAGCCAAGATAACAAGGAAATAGGAGGTCCTCTTTCATTGGAATTTCATCCTACTAAGATGACCAGCATCAAACAAGTAATCATTCCAAGATGCATTTCATCTACACAGGATATGTGCAAATTTACAAATTAATCCAGGTGTGATTCCAGGACTGTCTTCCACCTGCTGCAGTGTGCTCAGGCCACATCTCAAAACCTCTCTGTGCCTTAATGTGCTCACTGCACCATGGGGTTAATAATAGTGTCCACGAATGTTGCAAAGATTAAAGGAAAAAAATGCACATGTGGTCTTATACACTATCCTGGACACCTAGCAAGGTTTCAGCAAATATTGTTACCACTCATAATAATGCTTATTATTTTAGTCATAAAAAGAAAGTACTGTTCTTGCATAAATGAGATGGATTTAAAGGAATATATGTACAATTGTTATAGATGAAAATACATATTTATTCAAGTCCGTCTGCTATGATGGCCCAGAGTACATTGTTTTACATTATTATTTAAAGTTGAAAGAATGCTAAGGCAGGTCATTTCATCTTAAACAAGGTGCAAAACATTTTTAACACGCAGAGCAAAAACGAAGTCCTGTTTCTTGAGACAGAATTCGGAATTTCCATTTGATCAATTTATGTGTCATTGGAAATTTGTAAATTTCCGAATTGCTCTCTCTGTATCATATATATATATATATATGCTGGCTTGGAGAAAATTAAGCTTTATTTAAAACTCTATAATGTTAAAACCTGAGTAATATCTCCCATTCTTGAATTATTTTCCCATTTTACTCCTTAAATAACTGTTATTCTTTCCTTCATTTTTTCCTTCGTTTCTTTTTCTATTTGTTAAACAAATTCCTTTGAAGCAAAATAAATCTGGCATAATATAAAAAATTAAAATTTGTGTGTATGCGCACGTGCATACAACACCCAAAGCACACACAGGGGCTTCTGGTCATAACACGAGCAAATGCATAATAGTACCTTACAATTCTAAGTTTATGTTGTACTATAGCATTGATATTCTGGCTAAACTTGCTATTAAAACACTTTATTAATTTTTCATTTGGGTGGGCCAATGTGAAAAGCTTAGAAATTGCAGGTCAGGTTGCTTTCATACACCAAGTGATTTACAGTCAAATTAAAAGATCTCCGTTTGTGATTACATTCTTTCTGCACATCAACATTTAATAAGAACATTCTTACTAAAACTTGCCTGAAAGTGCAGTCTGACTAATTTGGCCTCAGTGCGCAGCTCAAAGTAAAATCTATTGTTCATAGGCATTTTTTCCCAGAGGAGATGATAGATAATATCCTGCCAGAATATTACATTATAGCCCCCACGCTTTCCTAAATGTCTCCGCGGCTGATGGAAAACAGAATCGAGCATCAGTGAAACATTTGCAGTGTAATGATTCTCTGAGGTGGCGGTGTTAGCATTCGTTTTTGTCAGTGAAATCTGTCCTTCGTTGATATGAAAGGCTGTCTATCTTTGAAACTCAGCTTGCATCTAAATGAGGATGTAAAGACAATTAAGCACTGGGCTGCATCCTCCAGCCACCCTCTCCTCCTGCCTGGCTGAAATATTGAGCATCTTGAACCTCGTGGTGCCTGGACGTGCGCCACGGGCCTTGGAAACAGTCAGCAAAGCTGGGACCTGCCAATGACTCCACCCTCCACATTCTGCGCCAGCAGCTCTGATCCCTCCTAGGGAAGGTTACTCTCGCTTAGGACACAAGAATCCATAAACCAGAAGAGCTGAGATTTTTCTCAGTCACTCAAGAGAAGATTCACAGACACTTCTGAATGACCCATTGTGCCGGTCCTCAAAGGGCAAGATACACAAATGGGAAACAGATGCACAAATAACACCAGTGTAAATGTTGTGATGACCACAGCAGTGGCAGGAAAGCCAAGGCACTGGCAGCTGCTGGCACTTGCTGAGCACTTGCTTTATGGCAGGCGGGACCCGGGGAGAGTTTTCCTTTTTCTGTTTCATCATCACAGTGACCCCTTTGAGACAGATACTGTTATCCCCATTCTTATCAAACAACAAAAGCAATAATAGATGTCTCTGCAAAGAACAGTGAGAACAGTGAGCAGAGAAGAAAGACCGACTAACAGGAGAGAGGAATTTATCACCCAGAACATGCTTGCAGAAATTTCCACTAACCATTTCTAACAGGGCCTCCACACATAGTACCTTCCATTCAGTCTCTTGGAGGTTATGACCCCTATTTTACACATTGTAGAACTAAGGTGCATGGAGGTTAGTGATTGTCCCAAAGACATGGAGTCTAAATGCCAGAATTCAAATTCTGAAGTTCTGGTGCAGAATCCTCCCCCATTTCCTTCGTCTGTGTTCTCTCCTGAGCCACCTCTTTATAAGTCCTCCGTCTGTACATTTCTTAAAAGTTTGGTTTTGGAAAATGAGAGACTATTACTGACTCAGAGAAGGAGCCACTCGCTCGGTCTGAGCTTACTGAAAAAAGCATTACGTTGGAGACAATGGAAGGGACACTTCCATGCCTTTAGCTTCGAAAACCCCCAGGATGTTTCAAACACTAATCTCGAAGGTTAGTCACTCCTAATCTTTCCTCTTCTCTCCCTGGACAGAAGAGCAGTTTCCACAAATAGACAGAAAGGGTTTAGTCTTGAAAATAAGAACATCTGGATGAAATGTTAACAATAAATAAACTGGCTAGAAAGTTTATAATGGTTAGGCTTGACACATAATAGAGAAGAAAAAGAAAGAGGGGGTGGGAAGGAGCGAAGGAGGAAGAAAAGACGGAAGAAAAAAATGTCACTTTCAAATTCCAAATGTGATTAAAAAAGCATGCTCCAGGGGGGAAAAAAAACCTTTGGCTTGAATTATTGTCTTTCCCTGTTGTTCACATGCATAGGTGCATCCACACCATTATTACAAGCAACAATTTCCCAATAAGGTACTTGGTTCCCCTAACCTTCTCTTTACGCCTTCTCTCCTCGTTAGCTCCTTGCTTTCTGTAACTGGAAATGCCCTTCCAACCATCTGCCAACATGACTCACACCCTAACCCCTTTGGCAGGCCCTGACCGACTTCCGCAAGGGATTTGTACCTGGGCCAGACACTATCAGAGTTTCAAATGAGAAACCCCATCCAAAGTGTTAAAGGGGTCATTATCAGTAGCCATTATTTACATATAAAAGGTGTTGAGAGTATCTTTGCCAAGAGTTTTTCCATCGTGCAGAATCGCTCCTTAGAGTAGATTCTGAGCTGGGGTTGTCCATAGAGAAGTAAGAGATGATTAGTAATCTGAGAAAGGGAGTGATAAAATGTTACAATTATGAAAACCTTGTTTGAAAAATAGTGAAAAACTCTGCTCTTAGCAGTTGTCTGATATAGGAAGATAACATTAGACCGTGAAATGTACCAGGGGATATATACAAGTATGTATCTATATTTATATTATATGTATACATACATGTATTCAAATATGCACATCTTCCAGCATACCAGGAGAGTAGTCAGAAGACCCCTGGCAACATTGTACCTAAGTGTGTTTGAGGTACAGCTCATACTTAGCGAATACACTTGATCTGTTAAGTGGAATGAGGTTATAAACATATGCAACTTTCCAGCAAATGTTTTGATACTACACTCTTCATTTCCAATATCACCCCTACAAAAGTTTAAAAAGCCAGATACTTGCTCTTTCTCTGTCACATGAGATGCAGGCTCATTACAAAGCTCAGCCAATGATATGCTGCCTTTCAGGATTTCATAAAGGATTGTTATTTATACATATTTTGTGCACATTAGAAAGATACTCACATTCTGCATTTGTGGTGGGTTTCTCCTTACATTCAATTGGCCAAGTTTGCTAGTTTTATTGTTTAAAAGATCTGTGTTCTCTTTGAATGTGTCTCTCCACTGATTTTCTCAGCCTGAAGAAGATGTGTTAACATCTCCCACTGCGATTTTGAAGGGGTTTATTTTTTGTTGTAGTTCTATTCATTTTTGCTTTATATATTTTGAGACTAAATTCTTAGAAGAAGACAATATTCAAAGTGTTTTATATTCCTGGAAAATCTGGATCTTTTGTCATTAGGTAGTGACAAGAGTTTGCGTACAGTAATTCTTTTTGCCTCCAAGCCTGTTTTATCAGATAGTAATCTATCTACACTAACTTTCTCGCTTAGTATTTTCTTGGCATGTTTTGCTGACTTTTAACTTCTTTATATCCTTATGTTTTAGATAGCTGTCCTATAAATAATTTACAGTTAGGTTTTTAAAGCCAAACTAGGCTGTTTGTTCTGTGTATCTTTTCTCTCTCCTCCCCCTTGCCTTCTTTTAGACATTCACAAAAATTACTACAATTGTACTCACTCTCTTGTTTGTCGGTTATATACTCCTGTTTCTATTCTATAAATCACAGCCAGCTTTTTCATTTATCAAAATTTAATATTAATCAATACCTGTACCCTCCGCCAGGACAACACGAGGAACTGAAAACACGAATCCCACGTATGCCTTCCTGACTGACGTGTGACTGGTGAAGAGCATTTTAATTGAAATTCGCTAAATACCATAGAGTGCTATTTTATGCAGTCAGATTAATTTAGTTACCCACCCATGTGCCACTTTTTTTTTTTTTTTAGTTTTAGTTTTCAGCCCAGAGCCACTATCAAATCAAATTTCACCAGTCTGAAGTCGACCTTCAGTATCAGCTTCAGAGTAAGTTTTCCCATCTCCTCTTTTTCATTCAAATTTGGGCTTTCATGAAAATAATATTTGAGGTCCTTTCATCTCTCTGACTCACTCTGTCCTCTCTGATTTTTCATTATTGTTTTCTCCTGTTTCTCTGTGGGAAGTTTTTTTTGACCTAGCTTACATTCCTCTATTTCTCTTTCCAGGATGTCTGATAGGTTTTTAACCTCTTATAGTGAGTTTTCAATTAGAGTCTTGCATTATTTTTTAAAGCTTTACTTGAGATTTCTTGAATCTGCATTGTCTCTTTTTATAATTTTCACTTTATGTACATTTAAGCTTGCTTTTAATTTCTGTTAACGTTTAACACACTCTTTGGGAGTCTTTTTTTTTTTTTTTTTTGCTGTTTTTTATTCAGTGATTCTAGATTGCTCATGTGCCCAGTTAGTTTTGACTCTGTGTTAGACAAAATCATGAAGAAATATGTGTCCAAGTAAGGTGAAGCTCACAGCGAAAGTGCTTTGCTATGGAAAGGGTTCAAGTTTACCGTTATTGGTTACCTGGGGATATTATTTCAGGACAACCCTAAGCCATGTTCAAGATTTGAGGTTTTCCAAGACTTCCCAAGGCATACAAAACAATGGGGGAAAAAACCCAACAACTATAAAAGGAAGTAATTTAATTTCAGTTGGCCCTTACCTGAAGTGTGTACTTCAGGGGTGTCAACCTGGCAATAAATGGCCCTTCAGTGTGTTGACTATTAAGCAGGAGAAACTGGGGAGATAGTTACAGTTTGAAAGCACAAAGGAGGTTGAAACAGTGCCACCCACATGGTTTTGTCAGGGAGGGAAGAAGAGGCAGAGGACAGATTTCTAGGGTAGCAAACTACTCTGTGTGATACTGTAAGGATGTTTACACATCAGCACATATTTTCCCTAACCCACAGAATGTACGGTGCCAAGAGTGGACTCTGTACTGAACTATGGACTCTGGGTGCTTATGACGTGTCGATGCAGCTACAATTGTAATAAATCAATTGTATCAAATGTCTCACTGGTGGGTGATGTTACTAACAGCGAAGGCTGTTTATGCGGGGGTAGGAGATATATGGGAAACCCCTGACTCTTCCTCTTAATTTTATTGTGAACCTAAAACTGCTCTAAAAGAGGAAATCTTGAAAAAACACAGTCTTTACATAAGTTTGCCCTACTCCTCTCTAATATTTTGCAACTAGTCTCATATAACCCAACACAAGGGTTTGTGTAAGAACGAGAAACACTGTGTCAGCATATTCATTCTAACGTACTGGCAGAGAGTAAAAGTAACTCGTGCTTTACCTGTCAGAAAGCGCGCTCACAATGACACGTTTAAACTACAGGATGCTTTTTTTTTCCCCCACCATAAAATACATCTTATTTGCTCAGGAACGGTTGGCTTTTCCAAATGAATACCATCACAGAATTTGAGCAAACCCAGGAGGACAGAAACTCCTTGTTTAAGGAGTAAAAGCAATTCAGCTGTACCTGGAGTAATCCGTATCTGATTCACTAGGCTATTATTATGAATTAAACAGAAGCAAAAATGCATTGTAGGCTACAGGGAAACAAACACATGTACAGCATGATGTCAGTTTCTTGGCTGTATCTGTTATTTCTGGGTTGGTCAGTCAAACTATTCTTACCAAAAGAAGGGCTAAGGACATATTTTCGAGTTTTGATCTACATTTGATCTAGATTTTCTACATGAATCAGACCCCTGGGGATAATAGCCTGTTGTTGAAAATTACCCCTCACATCTCGATTTGCCCTCAACTTCAATAGGGAGAAAAACATTACAAGCTTTTTGAAAAATATGTATAATCAAATGCCCATTTTATTAAATATTCAGTCAAGTGTGTTAAAACTGTCAAAGTAATGGATGGCGAACATACCAGTTCACACAGGCTATAGAGTCACTGAATTTAGCACCATAGTAAAATGGACACTTTAAATGCTGAAAGCAAGCATATTACTGTTCATGGTGTTTACACAGAAACTGATATTTTGCTGTCCTCTTCACCAGTCACTTGCTTTTCTTCACGTGAAAAAGTGAAAGATAGAAGTTTGGGGAAAACAATGAAAGACGTAATTCCCTAATGTCATCATGATGCTGTCCCGATGCAGTATAACATTTTGCAACTAATGTCACATACCCAACACGAGGATAAATGCGAGGACAGGAACTGGACTTACAACTGATGGTTCCGTAATTTGGTGTGCCCCAGCTAGGGTGTCCAAATTTGGAAAAGTGTAAGCATGTGATAGTTAATTAACTCAAATTTCAGATAAAAATTTTTAGAAGTCTAAATATTGCAGATATAGCCCATGCAATGTTTGGGTCAGAGTTCTACTAAAAAATTATTTGTATGTGTATCTGAAATTCAAATTTAACTGGGTCTCCTCTATTTTATCTGACAACTCTAAACCCAGTGAACTTTGAGTATTAATTTAGCAGCTCTGAGGAGAGACACATGGTCCACTGAATGAGGAAAGTGTGGAACATTTGATTAAATGCTTACAAGACAACTGAAGCAAAACTTCATATAAGATTCACTATCCACTGACATATACAAGCACAGAATATAATCTAGGAGAGCACATTGCAGTCAAACATCTAAGATTTATAGTCTGTGTTCCACGACTCACTATGTAGTTAATACAGGCCAATGACATCATCTCGCTTTTCCCACATCATCATTAATGTGGGGGAAATAACACTAATAGTAATGTTTTGTCTTTGGTGTCACCATAAAATTGTCCAAAGAAAACAGGTGGCATAGAAATTATTGTTCCACTTCTTTTATTTTCATTTTGGCAAAAACAGGAAGACTCTGGTGATTCCAAAGTATATTCCTCTATTACCAAATTTTATTTACATTGACATCATCAGAACATTTATTGGCTACAAAAGCACTAGTTTCCTTGAAAATGTAAGCAGCAAATGCAACATGATACCTCTTGGTGCTGTCTGCATCTTAGAGGAGAGGCTGGAAGGGGTTGCAGTCCGTACTGGGGAGGAGTCCCACGTGCACCGAGTCCTCAAGCAGAAGGAGGAGCTCAGGTGCAGGGGCGAGAGGGGAGAAAGGCGCGCTTGGGCTATCTTCCCATTCCTACCCGAGCCAGTCTTTCTGTGGCTGTTGGGCTGCGTGTGTAGACGGCAAGGTGAGTTCTCGCCACCATGGTGCTCCGTGAGAGAGCAAACCCATCTGAAGCAAGCGCTGGATGGAGAGGCCCACTGAAACCACGTTAGTGGGGCGACCCCGCGCCCTCACGACATTCCTAGGGCAGTCTGAAGACTTCACCCCACTTTGTCAGAGCTTTACGTGGTTCTGCGGTGGGTAGCCAGCAAAGTTCTCAGAATTTGTATCATATGAGCCTGTTGAGCAGGTCTTGTGAACAACAGAACTGAGAAAAAGAAAGAATTTTTAAGAAATAAAGATGTGGGTTACAAAATGGATCACCCGCAATGTTCTTTCTGAGATATGAATACAATACTGTGACTCCTCTTCTTAATACTTCAGGTTTCTGGAGTGTGTGTGTGTGTGTGTGTGTGTGTGTGTGTGTGTGTTTGTGCGCGCGCATGCGCGCGCATGCATGTGGGTTAATGGAATTCTTGAAGACACGGGGCCAATGGTCCCAAGTATATATTAGAGTTACATCTGAAAGTGACATCCCTGCAACATCAAAGGCTCTTGTTTAGACGCTACAGAGCAGCCAGAACTAGAGAAAGAAAATAAAAGCTAGGGCACTTCGATTTTGTTTTCCTAAAGCCTGAAGAACCTAACATAAGACCCTAAAATGTTATTTTCTATAGGAAAGATAATGAGTATAATTTTCACTCATTAGTCTTTAAGGTGTGTGAGTTTTAAAAATACATTTTCTAACTAATATCTGTCTAATATAATTTCTGAGAAAAGATAATGAAATACACATTTTCTACATTTAAGTTGTATTAGTTTGAATGTGTTAATAAAGACAGCCTTACTGTTAGAAAATGTAGATATATACTGCTACAAATCTAACTGCGGATAGAAAAAAGCTTAAACAAAGATAGTTATTTGGTCATAAAGACATTTCTTAGTTTCTCACCATTGGCTGTCAGTGCTAACATCCTCTGAGACGTGCCACGCTTAAACTATTGCAGCAATTTTTAAAGTGCAAACAAACAGGACTTTAGTTAAAGAAAATGAGTAGACGTTTTACCAAAGAAGATTTACAAATGGCCAACAAATATGGGAAAAGGTGTTCAACATCGCTAACCACCTGGAAAATGCAAATCAAAACCAAAACGAGGTATCAGCTCAGACCTCTTAGAATGGATATCGTCAAAAAGACACAAGATAACAAGTGTCAGTGAGGATGTGGAGAAAAGGGAACCCTTGTACTCTGTTGGTGGGAATGTAAATTGGTGCAGCCACTATGGACACAGCATGGAGGTTCCCAAAAAAACTAAAAACAGAACTACCATATGATCCGGCAATCCCACTTTGGGGGAGACCTTCCAAGGACATGATGAAATCAAGATCTTGAAGAGCTATCTGCACACTCATGTTCATTGCAGCTTTAGTCACAATAGCCAAGACACGAAAGCAACCTAAATCTTTACTGATAGATGGCTAGATAAAGAAAATGTGATACACAATATAAATACTGGGAAAATAATGGAATATTATTCAGCCTTTTAAAAAGAAGGAAATCCTGCCATTTGTAACAACATTAAGTGAATCTGGAGGGCCTGATGTCAAGTGAAGTAAGCCAGACAGAGAAAGACAAAGGATGCATGATCTCATTTATATAGGGGTCTAAAAATAGATTCATAGAAGCTGAGAGTAGAATGGTGGTTGCCTGGGGCGGGGGGTGGGAAGAATGGGGAGATGTTGGTCAAAGAGTACACAATTTCAGTTGTGCAGGATAAATGAATTCTGGTGATCTTGTATACATCATGATAACAATACTGTATTGTATTCTTGAGATTTGCTTAAAAGGCTGGATCTGAAGTGTTCTCACAAGAAAGAAAGGAAGAAATAGAAAGGAAGGAAGGAAGGGAGAAAGAGAGGAAGAAAAGAAAAGAAAAGAAGAAAGGAAAGAAAAGAAAAGGAAGAAAGGAAGAAAGAAATGGAGAAGAAAAGGAAAGCAAAAGGAAAAAAAGAAAAGAAAAGAAAGGGCGGGAGAAAGGAGGGTGGGAGGGAAACGGTAAGTAACTCCTTGCAGGGATGGGTGTGTTAATTAGCTTTACAGTGGTAATTACCTCACAAGGCATACATATTTCAAAACATCATGTTGCACACCTTAAATATATACAACTTTTATTTGTCAATTACAACTCAATAAAGCTGGAAAAAAAGATAAATGTTCTGAGTTTTGAGGATCTATTTGCATTTAAATAGATTCAATAATATCAAATGTTGGGATGAGAGCAGTTTGTCAGAAACGTATTACTAGGTATGAAACTATATCTTGTTAATTTGTTACATAAAATATAAGACGTACGTAATCAGTTGTCACCTTGTCTATTCTAATTAGACTGTAGAACTACACAGAACAGGACACTGAGTGCACTTCTGTGTTCACAGGGAGATATTTATAGCAGTTATTTAATCTTTGGATAATTATTCCTTCCACTTTTGAAGTAACTAATTAGGTAAATTTTTAGTAACATATCACTTTTCACTTTACAGGCAAACAATTATGGGTTCCAACTGAGAATATCCTTTGAAAATAAATTATATCTACAAGACACTGGAATCCACCTTATATGAGGTAGAGAATCTTCAGCAGTGTATTTATGGGAAAATAATTATGGAACATCCACAGATAGACACATCCATAGTTATTCTTTTATTTAAAAAATGCTCTTTATGTTTTAAAAAAAAAAAACTAGCTAATGAGAGATGAATATTTCTTTACAAAGAAGTATAATTTTTAAAATATTATAAAAATAGGGGATGTTAACGTCATATCTAGTGGAAAAGTCAATGTGGAAGTTGCAGGACTTTGCCCTTTTGCATAAGAAATAGAGCAGCGAGGATATTTCCTCCAGAAACCACAGATTTTATTCAGAGCATCAAGTTCAGGGATATTTGAGCCTTCTGCAAATGAAAAATGTACAGCAAGGCTCAAAAGTGAGCATCTTTTGGTTAACAATCATTCATGCTGAATTTCTGTCTGCTTCCTATTTTTAAAGTAGAGTGGTATTGTCTTTTTTCCCCATTTCCATCCCACCCTGACCCATTTATTACTAGATTATTTCTGAGAAACTCAATTTCCCTTTTTTACCATCTTATCACAGCCTTGGTTAGTAGGATTAAATAAAAACTGCTCCTTTTTTTCCCTATTCCCCCAGCAAAGGGCTCTGCGTTAGTAGATCATGTGGTAACTGACAACTCATGTCACTGGGGAGGACTTCACTCCACTACAGCAGTATTTTGTAATAAACTTTACAGGAAAAAAATGCGTCTCTAAGTACAGTACAGTAACCTCTTGACTGCTTTTTTTTTTTTTTTACTTATTTCAGTATATTTTTGTTTTTAATTAAAGAGAGTTATATATGACTACATAATCTGAGAAAAAAATCATCCAAAAACAGATAAGATTTTGAAAAAATTATTGAAAAATTCTAAATATACGTTGGGTTTAGCAGGAAATATTTCATAACAGTTTGTCACATTTTAAATGATTTTTAGAGCATCTGCTGAAAGCGAACATCCCAAATTGAAAACTGAACATGATTGCATTTCTAATCCTCCATTACATCTTCTATTCTCTAAGACTCTACAAGTATTATGTGCAGCATTTCAGTGCAGTCAACCACCAGTTTGCTACTTAGCTAGGATTTCATAACCAACCTAACTCTATTAAAGATAAAGCAGGGTACCCCTCATCAGACAGTGGCGGAAAGGGGGCTGTAAGACAGCAAACTCAGGAGGGTGGTGTTGGCTCCGATGCCTGGGCTGAGGCTGTAGTTCAGAAACAGTTTTATCCAAATGCACATCAAACGCATAGATTTAATTAGGGGTTTTCAGCCCTGCACAATGTCTGTCACACAACAGAGAGTTAGTAACTATAAATGATGAATGAATAATTGAATAAACATGACAAACTATTAATACCTGTATGTTTTGCATGTAAAATTCAGGGATCATGTTAATGCATTCATTAAATTAACTTGTGTTGAATTCTGACTTTGAACAAATCATAGTCCTTGGCAGCAAAACATTTATATTATATTAAGTCAAATACATTGCTTCCGAAACTGTGTGTTATCTGGGAACTGTGGCCCCCAGCTCACTTTTTTTGTTTCAATTCGCATATTTTAGCATAGATTAGCCAAACTGTTGATAAGTGAGATTAAATGATTTTCCTTTGAGTGGCACGCAATTGCTGATTGTTTCCCTTTTTCTCAGGCCTTGCTTATTGGGCACCACTAGTATAAAGATCAGAGAATGTGTTTGACTGGATGAGGCTGAAATCAGAAGTTCTGGGCAGAAACAGCCGTTCTTCCCTCCCCTGGACCCCTCAGCTGATTTTATAGAGGCGGAGGGAGTAATGAATTCGCCATCGGGTGGGGACGTTACATGTGTTTTGTGCATCCTCTGCAGGCCCCTCAGTACTGCCACAAGGCACCATAACCCATGAAGGCCTCTTGGCCCCCAGATTATACTTACCATGTGTATTTACGAGATTAAAACCATCATCATTATTTTTCCAATAAAATTGAGTTTAAACCTGGACAGAATAGTTATTTAAAACATACACTATACTAATAATGACTTTTCAATAATAGTTAGAAACAATGGTTATGCTTATTTACATAACTATTGAGGTTGTGTTTTAATAGTTGGCAATTATGCCATAATTTATGCTTTACTTTATTCATAATAATGTCACCTTAATTCTGAACCTCACGAATCCCAATGTCTAGTTTAATGAAGTGTGAAATGCATTTTTATCTTTGAGATGGTTATAGAAAAGAAGAAATGGGTATGTGAAACAAAGTCGTTTGAAAAGTCAAAAATAAAATTCACAATTTAATATAACAAGTGATCTAAGCTCTTCAGCTAACTAGATCTAAATTTATGTCCACGGTGAGATGGATATTATAGTAGATATTTTAAGCTCTGACCTGGGGTGCTCACCGCTACATGGCTCAGCTATCGCTCAGGTGAGTCTGTGGAAGGGACGTGCAAGGGGGAGCTACTGGGCAGCCGATAAACTCAGGAAAAGTGTGGCTCATTGGGATAAATGTGATTTATTTTAAATCAAAATACACTTTAGTTTCAAGGAGATGGATTTTGTCTGTGTCATTCTTATATTTACCTTAATTTTTTCGTGTATTCTAATCCATATAGAACACAAAATTCTCATCCTAAAGTTTGTCAACTCTATTCTTAAGATTCATGGATTTGGAACATGGCGACGTTCAACATCATTTATCTGGCGTTTGGCTCTTCCAAATACATAGCCTTGAGGCTGTTTCCTCCAAGGACCGACAGAGACAGAGCATCTCTCTGACCTTAATAATAAGTAAGAAGTCATAATGTTTCTTGATTCTATCAGAAAGCTGAGTTAGAGCAACCATGTGAGCTGCACGTCAGGAGACGAGAGCTCCCAGAGAGGAGAGGTGGGACTCGTGAACCAGATCGCGTGTGCACCCGGGCCTGGGCGAAGAGGAGAGGACCACACGAGTGTGAATTACACACCTGAATCTGCATGGACTGGTACAGGCTGCGTGCAGGTAAAGTAACGCGGAGAAACCACGGGGACCCCCGATACGAGGGCGAAGCACACCCCTTGAGCCTCCGTGGAGCACACGGGGGGGGGGGGGTGTCCCGGGCAGGGCGGCCGGCTGCACAGGGCCTCCCGGGTCAGTGCAGGCCTGGAGGTGCTGATGGCGACAGAACAGAGCCTCCGCTCCCGGCTCCCGAACGAGATGAGCAGCAGCTGAGAAGGGGAGAGAGGGCCGGTGCAGGGCCTGACCACTTTCAACCTTCTCTTCTTTAAGTCAGAGTGTGAGGGGGCCACAAAGCCCCTTTCCTGGCGATCCCAGGGTCCTCCTGGGGAGGAGCCGGAAACGACCTTGGCGCTGGGGTAAGGGACAAACGAAACAAAGCACAGCAAACCCCCTCCCCTGCAGGAGGATCGGGTACACTGAGGTGCCCGGGAGTCCACTTCAGGGCAGCAGGGAGTGAGCGACCATGGGGAGGGGGAAGCTCTGCCCCAGAAAGAGACCCAGCAGAGACACACACAGTCTGGCCGCCAAAGCAAGAGGGGCAGGCAAGGGGAGAAAACCACAGACAGGACCCCGGCTGCAGCGGGGTCAGGCCCACAGCCAGCTCCATCACCTCCCCGCGCCAGCCCAGAAGTCTGCAGACGCGAGCACTGGAGACGGAGACCGGGAAGACCATGGAGAAAAGAAGCCCCTCCTTCTAGGCATGCGGAAGACGCCAGAGGCTGCGGGAGGAGCAGAGACCCTCAGATTCTCAGGCACCACAGCCGCTAAAAAGGAAATAACAGCAACTCACGAGGAGAGGAATTTGAAGATTCGGATGCATTGAGCATCACCGAGCAACTCTGAACCCTAAATCTGGCTCAGAGTCTGACCACTTTCAATGCCAATGGCCTTAAGAAAGGAGGCACACGCATCTCTAGGCATACAAACTGTTTACCTCAGTCTCTGATGTTCTTTGCATGATATTCAGTATTCAGCCAAAAATTACGAGACATCGAAAAAGCAAGGAAAAGCAACCCATCATCAAAACAAAGCGCTGAGCAGACCCCGATGCAGAAACGGCCCAGATGTTGAAACTATCAGACTGAGAAGTTAAAATTAATATGGTAAACATGTGACTTAACCTAGTGGAATGGAGGGTCGTCGTACAGGAGCAGATGATGGATGTCAGCAGAGACGCAGACGTGAGAAAAAGCGGAGTGCAAACGCCAGAGATGGCAGATTTCTCCGACAGCTTCATCAGCAGGCTTGACCTGGCTGAGGTGAGTCAGTGAAGTGAGCTTGCAACCAAATCGATAAAAATACCCAAACTAAGACCCAAAGAAGGAAAAAAAAAAAAAAGCACAGCAAAGAAAAGACAAGCCAGGGTGGGGGGACGATATCCAAAGGTCTAATATGTGCGTAAGTTTAGGTTCCAGAATGAGAGGAGAGAGAGAATGGGCAGGAAAAAAGATAGTGAAAAGATAATGGCAGAGAAATTTCAAATTAATGAAACATGTCAAGCCACAAATCAAAAGGAGCTCAGAAACCTGCTCAAGCAGGAGAAATAGCACACAGATAAACAAAAACTAAGAACCAAAGCTAAAAAGCAATGAAGAAAAAAATCTTCTGATTCTGTTTCTCTGGAGAACTTTGATAATATAACACTTAAATCAGAAACAACTCAAGTCTCAAAGCACATGTTTTGGAACAATTAGAAAATGTCAAATATACACCATGGTCTGGGTATTTCTGCATTCGATTTCTGAATTAATATATAGGAAGTGGCATTCATCTCAGTTTGTGAGCGGGAGACTATCACGGTCGATAGATACACAGGCCCTAAAACAGCTTTACTGCATTTAAATCGCAGCTCCAAAATGTCCAGCTGTGTGTCCACAAGTGAGTTATGTGATTTATCTGTACCTTGTTTTCTTCTTCTGTAAAATGGGATAATATGAAAATCACCCCATATGGTTGTTACATTAAATGAGCTAAGATATAAAGTCCTTCAAATAGTACACACATAGAAAACACTAGAAATCGTTAGCTAGATATTAATTATTATCACAAAGTGTCATATGTGTTTAGCAGGGACCATTAAATTGCCTTTTCCTTTATTTAAATACATTTACCTAACATAGCCTCTTTCAGGGAATTATTATATAGTGTTTGATCAATACGGTCCAGTACATTAAAAACAGCGATGCTCCAGTTTATAGCAGCTTCTAAGATGGGGGGAAAACACGTCTCTAGATGACAAATCCCCTGTAAGAGTATTTATATCTTCCTACAGATAGTTTACTAATGTAAACTTGAGCATAAAGTAATAAAGTTGACTCTTTTTGCTTTTTAACTTCAGAAGTAATTACTTTCAACAATTAATCTGATTTGATCCCATCTCACTAAAAATTTTCAGGGTCGTTTTAAAATTGTGGATAATTCCAATTTTACAGAGTTTTACAGTGTGCTGAGAAATGGACTTCATCTTAAGAAGTCACCGTGTTCTTTAAAGGGTGCCCAGTTACAACTGTAAATCTACCGTGCAAAGCAAATCTTCAAAGAATAACTCTGCTGGCATTTTGAGGCATGGGATGATGCCCTAGATAAAACAGGAGACTACTTCCAGATCCCGATGTCTGTGCCTGGATCTCACACATCGAGCTACCTGTCCTTCAATGAGAACATTCTCTTTAATCCCACATTCTAATATATAAAATGACCTTGCTAATTTTTGCTAACTTCTTCTTTACAGCATTGTGATGAGCCAAAGCACTTAAGGGCATTTTGTAACTTATAAACCGTGATTCAAAGACAACCTCTTCTTTTGAATCACTCCATAAAACAAACAAAGAAGCATTTATTTCTGATGTGGTTTAAGCTTATGGGATGACGGAAAATTCCAGATTGCAAAGCCCCCTGAAGGCAGAGTACTGAGTTTTAGCTTTAAAGCTTCAGAGAATTTCAAGTTTGGACATTATTTCATTAAAGCAGAAGTTCTAGGCGTGCCAGTTCTGAAGTTCTTACTTTGTCTTCGTGAAGAAAACTGATCGGTTTAGCCCCAGTTGTAACATGAAAAGTCCTAAATTCATTCGTTTTTACCAAGTGAGTGGTAGTTTCATTTAAAGTGGTTTACAGTCGTCAGTCTTGTGCTGGGCACACTCTCTGACTTAGGTCCCCGCCCGCATTTGTTCTGTGGTGGGTAATAGACTGGGAGAGAGATTGATTACAAAGTTGTAATTCAATCTGCAGATAGTGATGATGTTTATGGTATTATCAGTACCTCGAGATTCAATTACAACTTGCAATCCATCTTCCCTCTCTTTTGCCCATTTGTTTTCCTAGTATACGAGAAGAAAAACTCAAAGTTCTGTGAGCACGCAGTAAAATAAAAAGGAAGAAATGTGCCCGACAGTTTCTGAAACGATGTAGCATTGTTAGGGGAAATTAAACCACTTTTTCTTTTAAGGAAACAAACTGATAAATTAGTGGAACATAAAATAAAAACACGAGAGCCATCATTAGAGTGATTTATCTCATTAAAATTTCAAGCTCTAATGGAACGGTACTAAGACATAGAGCAGCAATAGCTTTTAACAACTCAGGGAGGGTGTCTCTGCACATGCGGGTAACTGATGGCAACTAACACTTGGCAGTGCGTGGCTCTCCGTCTGCACCCTGAGCATCTAGAATCCTTGAGATTCTGTAAGGCTCCCCTTGGTCCTTCACTGGCCACTTGCATATGAGGAAGCTGAGAACAAGTGCCGTTCATCCATTTGTCCAAGATGATCTTAAATTTTCCAGCCGTTTTGTTACTGTGTGTGGAGACCAGCCTGGCTGATTTCTATTTAACAGTCTCTGGTAGAACATCGTTCCTCAAATTTTATTGTGCATAAGAATTGCCAGAAGTACTTTTTCAAATTGTACCCCACCTCCAGAGAGGGGCTCAGGTGCCTACGTATTCAAGCAGCATGTTAACAAGTGATTCCAAAGTACCACATTTTGAGAAATATGGCCCGAGGGGTGGAGCACTTAATCAGCATATTACAAAGAAGGGTTGAGTTAGTTCTCAAATTTCTTCCCACTGGTAACTGGAAAAATATGATATGATCTGTCTTCTGAATTCAAATATTGTTTTTGAAGTACTCATGTTGTTCCTAAAGATGAAAAATTGTTTCCCTTTTGTTGAATCAAATACATTGAAATAAACTGCTTTATTTTCCACACTCTTTGGAAATGTTTCTGTACGTTCCCTTTTGATATTACCACTGCTTTAATACGTGTCTTCATTTGAATTTCAGTCAAATATAGATAGGAGATACTGATTTTGTAGTAATATACCTCTGAGACCATGTAAATGAAGGAAGGAAAAGTTCCCCAAAATCTGGGTGTTGGGGAAAGGAATAATCAGAAAACTCCATTTCTACCTATATTCTCATACACACAAACACACACACACACACACACACACTCACACAGTCCCAAATAGACAAAAATGCTCTCATATAGTTATTATCCAAACATACTCATAGCTTCAAAGAGAGGCAATGCAAAGGCACATTCAATGACTTTGTCCAGAGGAAATTTAAGTCCAAATAAATCTCCAGGTATATTTCCAATGAGGAAATCCTCATTGTATTTCCTTATGAATCTATGGAATATATGACAGCCTTAAGCACTTCAAACACACGTGGTAAATAATGGTAGAAGGAAAATAGTGTAAATGTAATGAAATTTCCAATTTAAAGAAGGGGTAATCTAGAAAATCCTGCAGCTACTGTAAGGGTTTAAGATAGACACGCTTAAGCAGTTGGTAGTTAAGGTTTGGCAGAGGGTCACACTAATTATTCCACAAAATCTGTTCTTTATTTCTCTCTAAACTGGGAGTGGATCCTGACTTCTAGCTGAACACATCACTAGTCAGAATAAACCCTCTATCTGCTAGCTTCTTGTGCAGCTAAATGAACATTCCGTGTAGCCACGTAATGAAGTTCCGACCAATTGAATGTGATCAAAAAAGTGACGTGCAGGACTTCTTGGAAGGGTGGCCTTGTTGGTAGCCTTCCATCTCCATGACAGCCAGAATGGAGGCACGTGGTGAACCTTCTTGAGTGGCTCCTTTAAGAACAACACGGTAGGATGAACAAGAGAGAAGGAGCCTAGGTCCCTGATTGCGGACAACGTCACAAAGCTGAGCCACCACACCAGCCTGAGACATAACCAACTTTCTCTCTTTACAAGATAATTATTTCTGGCCTCCATCATATTCAGGCAAATGTATGTCCTGGATATAAATGCACATCATCAGTGGTTTTAATAAAACTTTTGCCCTTCTGCTTGTCATTTTAGCTACTAAACACGGATCTGGTGCTGCAGTTTGCCAGCCTTATGTGACTACTTTCTCTTTACTAACTACACCCTGATTATCTTCTGCCAAGACAAAGATTAGATGGTGATTTTTCTTAAGAGTGCAGACACAGTGGGTTGAATAGTGTTCCCCCAAAATTCATGTCCACCCAGAACCTCACACGGTGACATTGCCTGGAAAGAGCATCTTTGCAGATGTACTTAAAGATGTCAAGATGAAATCATCCTAGATTTTGGGTGGTTACTAAATCCAGTGACTGTCTTTATTAGAGAAAGAAGAAGGTGATTTACACACACAGACACACAAGGAAGACCGTGTGAAGACAGAGGCAGAGACTGGAATAATGCAGCCGCAAGCCCGATAGCCACGAGGAGGCGCCCAAGCTGGGAGAGGCAAGGAGGGACCCTCCCTTGGACCCTCCGGAGGAAGTGTGGCCCTGCCACTGCCTGGATTTGGGACTTTCGCCCTACAGAACTGTGAGAGAATAAATGTCTGTTGTTTTAAGCCACAAAATTTGGGGTAATTTGTGATGATCTACTCAGGAAACTCATATAGAGGATAAACTAGATTTTTTGAAAGGACTCCTTTAGCCCCAGATTTCTGGTTTGTCAGAGGGTCTAAGCACACCCAAAGGGTTTAACTGAAAAAAGTGAAGATTAAGAGAATCTACCAGGGCCGCGATGCTCCAGCAGCAGGGAAAGCATCTCAGCCCCAGGACTGCAGACATCGGGAGAAGGGGTATTTCTGGAGAAACTCTCAGGGAGATCATACAGCAGTCAGCCTCCGACACACGGAGCAGGGCAGAAGGGGCGGGCACAGGGATCTGGGCGTGGATGCAAAGGGAGAATAATCAGCAGACATTAGATGACTTGATTTGGCAGAATATGCAACCATTCAAAAGGGTAAATTAGATAGTGAGCTCCTCAAGGGGGAATATATTTAGTCATTTTTGCAAACCCAGCATCTACTACAATGCTCGGCAAACAAGAGGCATCATGAATCTACTTACACAGATGACCCAGCTCTGGCGGTAAACGCTATTTACACCAATTAGAATTACTTGAAGTCAGAATATATGTCATCTGAAATGTTGTATATCCAACATAACAGTAGGATGTTAGGCGCATGGTGTATGAAATGTGACTGCCAAGTTAGTACATTTACTATGCGTGTGAGGAATACTTGATAGTCCCAGATTGGACACTGGGTAAATGTGTTTGGATGCACGGCTGAATGAATGCAGATTTCTCATAGTTGTGCTATAAATTCCTGCAGGTATTAGGAAAACCCCAGGTCCAGCATGTTCCTGGCCAATCTGAGCTGCTTGAGGAATGTTCTGTATTTTCTTCGAAGAACTGTTTTCAAAGCATGGAGAGGCATTACATGTGCACAATTCTTAGAGACTCAGACTTTGAGTTTTGCAACGAAATAAAATGAAATAGGCATGAGCCCAGTCAAAGGGGATCCCTTATCATGCAAAGCCTTTCACCTCAGAAATAAGTCAGCTCCATTTCCAAGCAACGTCTCCCTCCAGATGATCAGTGAAGCGATATGTGCTCTGCAGGTTTAAAGAGACAGAATGCTGATAGAAGGTATCATACATAGAATCGGAGTGGAAATTAGCTTGTGAAGAGAAATTTAGGGGGAAATGAATTACAAAATTGGTCAAATGTTGAAAGGAAGAAAGAAGGCAGCACATTCACTTATTTCCCCAAACTGAAACAAAATACAAAAACAAACAAACAACAAAAAACGAAGTCTTTAGAGGGGTTCAGCCTTGACCCCTTAGGTCATCACGTCCTAGAGAATGAGGAAGGAATGGGAGTGGTTAAGGGTCGCAGCGCCCCTCCCTCTCCCCAGGGGGTTCATCCTGAGGAGTCCAGGACAGTTAGATCAGAAAGTGCAGCACTCCTCCACTCGATAGTTTACGGGGCAGCCCTGCAGTTTGCGAAAGAACACTCACTACCTTCTTGTGACCAGGTCATTCACTGAGTTGGCAAACATGTACTGAGTACCCACTGGATGCTAAGCACTGCGTGAGGTGGAAAGAGAGAAACTGAATGCCCAGTTCCTACTCTGCAGGATCTGTAGTCTGTGAATTTAAAAGGTAAGTAGAACATCAATTAAATGCAGTTTACATGTTATGGTTACATCTTCAGGGTGACAGAGAAACAGAGAGGCCTCACTCGGCCTCAGGAAGCCTGGAGATGCTTCCGAGAAGCAGTGTCACTGCAGGTGAGATGCATAAACTCATGGAGGTCGAGCAAATAAATGGATGCAGGATGGAGAACACACAGGTGGAGAAATCAGCATGAACAAAGGCAAGGAGGGACAAGGGGGTGTGGTGCCTGCAGGCAGCTCAGATAGGTGTGTAGGGCTGCGGTGTGTGTTGTGGCTGTGGCCGGGGCATGGTTGTGGGAGGGGCGTGGTTGTGGGGAAGGGTGTGGCTGTGATGGGGTTTTTGGCTGTGGTGAGGGGTGTGGCTTGGTGGGGCGTGGCCATGGGAGGGGTGTGGCTGTGGGGAGGGGCGTGGCTTGGGGAAAGGTGAGGCGGTAGTGGGGAATGGCTGCGGGTGGGACGTGGCTTGGTGGAGTTGGGTGGGTGTGCTAATAATGAGGGGCATGGCTGTAGTGGCCAGGAGAGGCCATAGAGAAAAGTGTTTTGAGAGGATAAAAGAACATGAAGTTAAAAGTAGATGTGGTAAGAAATAGGTAATGGAATGTGTGAAATAGATAAATGTTTAGCTACAGAGGTGAAGCCATTCTAAAGGTAATGGAGTGAGACTGGAAAGTCTATTAGAGGAATCTCTCTGGCCACAGAAAAACAGATGAACTGAAACAGAGAAGGATTGGAGGGAAGGAACGAAACTGAGAAACTATTGAGTAAGCTACAAAAGGAATGTAACAGCATGAACTGAAACAGGAGCAGTGGGAGTGGGGTGGTGACGGATCATCCTGAAAGATGGACCCTGACCTCAGTGAGCAGAGTCATTCAACATCACTCAAGCCCGGCCCGGTCTGCGCCTCGGGAACCCACTCACGCCACAGCTGCTCCCCTGTCATCTCTCAGGAGTCCCACTTCTGGAATCTTTAGCTCCATTAATCTGCCTCTTGCACAAACCATTAATCCTCAAAATCTCTCCCATTACATCTCTTGTTCAAATTCATCAAGACCACCTCCCCCTTTGCTTTTTCTTCAGACCCCTCCCTCGTGGTTCATTTAATTCTGCATCCGTGTGCATGCACGGTGGGCCTCTCCTCCGGCCTTCCTAGCAGCCTTCCAGCTGAGGCCTCACCTCGTCCCAGTGGGCCATCAGCTTTCTCTCTTCCAACACCAAAGGTGATGTGTGTTGGAGAAAACCATCACCACACCCATCTCCTGACTTCCGAGGCCTGCACCAACAGCTATCTCCTGGAGACCCCACCTCCAATCTGCTGTACCCCAGAACTAACCCAGCTGTTCCATCCACACCCATCCCAAAGCCTGGCTGTCATCTTGGTGAGTAGGCCCCCAAGTCAGGAGGCAGGACCCAAAGTCTTCCTTTTCCCTCACCTCTTATCCTTGCTTGGCAACCAGATCCTATTGAAGAGTGGAAATTAAAGGAATTTGTGCCTTATTTTGGCTTTAGTTTGTCTGTGAAAGTAGGTTTCACAATCAGCTTCTAGGAGAAGAGGAGCGGGCATTAATGTAATTGGGCGGTTCATTTACATCCAAAAGATTGTTCTTTAGCTATAAAACAAGAGGCTGGAAGTAAAATAATCTCTGACGTTCCCTTCAGGTTGGATGTGTTATAATTAATGATCTCCGAGTGCAATCATTTCAAACATATTTTTTCAGGAACATTTTCCAAAAATACATATCTTCAGAGTTTCCAATGACGGATGCCTCATTATTAAAATCTCTCCACACTTAAAATTCAATCCTATTCTCCATCATAAAGAGATTATGTTTTTATAAAAGTTTCCGGATCCATAAATGTAAGTAGAAAATACAGGAGAGCACCAGAAGTGTAAATCTAACTCCCAGGCTAATGGCCATGCAAATAAAGGAAGCAAAACTGGAATAACCTGACTGAATTAAGACAAATGGATGGGAATTAGTGCATTTGCATACAATAAAATGCAGTAACACAAAGTATTCCGAAAGGTATTTTGTAACTAAATAGAATGAAGCACATAAACCCTTTCATAATCAGTTTTCAGTGACTCAATTGTACTGAGATGTGGCTCACACATTGGAGGGTTTAAAGGTTAATCAAAAAGCCTTGTTATTTTCTATACAACGATTTCTCAGGGTTCAATTATCTGCTCATTAAATAATCTGCTTTTCCAGCAATGATATTCAAATGTATTTTATATTAAAGAAAAGCTGTGTTTTTGGAGGCAGAATGCAATTGGCATTAGATGTGCACATACACATATGCAATAAGAAAGCATGTGGTGAAAATCAAGCTCTCCAGTATATTCTTATTTCTCCTTACCATCTCTCACAGGTATTTTTTTTCTCAATTTTCAAGTCGGCTGCAAAACCTTAGAAATTGGAAGTCTGGTGGCAGGGGTGGTGGAGGGATAAATTGGGAGTTTGGGCTTTGCAGATACTAACTACTATATATAAACTAGATAAACAGCAATGTCCTACTGTGCAGCACAAGGAATTCTATTTGATACCTTGTAATAGCCTATTGTCAAAAAGAATATAAAAGGAATGTATACATACATATATAAGTATAAATGAATCACTATGCTGTACACCAGAAAGTAACACAACATTGTAAACCGACTATATTTCAATTAAAAAAAAACTCACAACAACAACAACAACAAAAGAAATTGTGAGTCCTGAAACACGGACTGCTCGTCTGTGGAACACTGATACAAAATCCTTAGCTCTCAAGAATTATTTTGAAGACTAAACAACTTAGCAATGTACCAAGTTCTCACCCCTGGCCTAGAATATTACAACTAACTAAATTCAGTGTAATTATGGTGATGGGGAGGTGGAGGTGGAGGCTGTGGTGACTTTGAACCAGATGGTGGCACCCATGGCAATAAAGAAAGGAATGACACAGGAGGAGGAGGAGGGAGAGAGGAGGAGGGGCTTGAAGGGGAGGAGAAAGGGCCAAGATGTGATTATATACATATATACATATATGCATATATAATATATACAGATACATATATAATGTGTACATGCATGTACAAAATATAAATATATAATAAAACTTTTACATATCATCTAAAATTATATAAAAATTATGATTTGTGTATGGTACGTAGGTATATATTACACTATAGTTAAAGGGGATTCACACAAAATGATGAAAAGCAGAGACAAGAATTGAAAAACACATTGTTTTTTGAAATAAAAATGAGGTTATTCTAATGAACAACTATCAAATAGATTTTCTTTTTTCATTTTTATGTGGCATAATGTTATATACTTCTAAAGGCTTAGAACTGAAAATTATTTTTTATGTTAGGTTAACTTGATGATGGAGTTTAAAAAGAAATTACTTTCTCCAAAGAGATTTTTTTTTTCTAGAAAAGCCCTCTGTTATGTCATGGAAAAACAAAGTAATGGGAAGATCAGGGAGCATCTGAGGCTCAGGGGTTCATCTTGCACTGACTGTGAGTCCTTCCAAGTCAAAGTTCCTCCTTCAGTTTCTCACCTTCATAGCCTAACAGGACACCTGTCAGAGAAGATTAAAACCTATTTGTTGAAAACAGTGGAAATAAACATTCATAAAAACAATTATCTAATCAACATGTACCCCAATGTTCACAGCAGCACTATATACAATAGCCAAGACATAGAAGCAACTTAACTGTCCATCAATAGAGGACTGGATAAAGATGTTGTGGTATATTTATACGATGGAATACTACTCAGCCATAAAAAAGAACAAAATAATGCCATTTGCAGCAACATGGATGGACCTAGAGATCATCATTCTAAGTGAAGTGAGCCAGAAAGAGAAAGAAAAATACCATATGATATCACTTATATATGGAATCTAAAAAAAAGGAAAAAAAGGACACTATGAACTCATCTATAAAACAGAAACAGACTCGCAGACATAGTAAACAGTCTTATGGTTACTGGGGAAAGGGGGCGGGAGGGGATAAATTTGGGAGTTTAAGATTTACAAATGTTAGCCACTATATATAGAAATAGATCTTTTTTAAATTTCTTCTGTATAGCACAGGGAACTATGTTCAATATCTTGTAATATCCTTAATGAAAAAGAATATGAAAACAAATTTATGTATGTATATGCATGACTGGGACTTTGTGCTGTTCACCAGAAACTGACACATTGTAACTGACTATACTTCATAAAAAAAAATTTTTGAACCATTATCTAATCAAATACAACGGAAAAAAGTGATGATGGTCACTATTTTCCTTTAACTTCCTGATAAATGTGTATTGACATGGGACCCCCTAAGACTTCAATCATCTTTATTTTTCCATAATATTCTGTTTCCTTTTCTTTTTCTTCTCTTATTTTTTTCACTTCTCCAGTTTCACTTTTCTTGTCTTTACCATCTGTTTTTGCTTTAAGAAGACTCCTGAGATATATTCTCTTCTGCTTCAAAAATTGTCCAATTCAATAATTCTAAAGTTTTCTAAATGATCCAAGTATGCATAATTATTTGAGTAAATCCACATTCTTGGTATTTAGAGAGGGCACAAAAAAAGTCTGATGATTTTAAAGATGTTTGAACCTCTCAGTTAATTTTCTTCAAACTCTCCCATTTCTCCTAATTCCCTAATTAATTTCTTCACCTATTTCTCCTAATTCCTTTCACCCTGGATTATTTTTCATGTTTAGTTCCTGTATAACAACCACAGAACAAGCCTGCAGAACAACATATTTTTGATCCTCATGTGATCACAGTGTCAACCATAACCTCTTTTCAGCTGTCTAGGGAACAGCGGGATGTGTCTAAGAGTCCCTGTGGGATTTTCTATCTTCCTTTTTCACTTCCTGTAAGCATTTTTGGTAACCTTGGAGATGCGACACTTGTCAGTAATGGCCGAATGCCAGGTCTCTATTAGAAATAACATTTCGCGAAACTATAATCTCGGATGAAACACTTTACAGGAGAATAAACACAAATGAAAAAATCAAAGTTAATGGTTCAGAAGATGCTGTGATATATTCATTCTCAGACAATGATTAAAATCCTGGGGTAAATAAACTCTTTTTACTAGAAACAGCAGTCCTTAACCTATGGCATGTAGGATGTAACTCTAAAAGCTCTGCATAAACCCTCTTGTCCACTCTTTTACCTGCTGTCAGAAGAAGTAAACAGAATAGAGACTGATAACTTAATCACAAAGCTAGAATAAATAAGAAAGCATTTTATTCGATGGTGAATAGTCTGCAGGAAGAAAGACAACCAGATGAATGCATAAACTTTCTTAGTAGGGAGGTGCTGACAGTCACCACAGATAAATCACTAGTGCTTGCTTTTAACAGAACCTCATTGGAAAAAATGTCCCTTTATCCACTTCTGAATAGGCAGGTACAAATACAAAGAGGAATCAATTTCAGTTTTTACTAGGAAATTAGACTAAAGAAATGATTTCTTTTCTCTCCCTTGTTTTCAGCTATCTCTTTCCAACTGTCACGTCTCCTCACTCTGAAAACATATTCAAGTCTCACTTAATCCTAAAATTAAAAAGTCCTCCTTTATCTCTTGTTCTTTCATTTATTCATTCAAGAAATAGTTATTAAGCTCCTTCTCTGTCCCAGACACTGTCACAGCTTTACTGAAATATAATTCACATACTACAACTTCACCCATTTAAAGTGTACAATTCAAGGGTTTTTAATATATTCACAGAGCTGTGCAACCATCACCACAATTGATCATGGAATCCACATCACTAACTGGGTGTTTGCAGAGAACAGATTAGAGAAGACAAGAGAAGAGATGGAAAAACCAGTCCTGAGGCCTGACCCCAGGAAAGATGCTCAGGGAGTGCACATGGCAGTGTCAGAGGGACTGGAGAGATGCATTCTGGATTTGAGAGAATTAGGAGGTGGAATTAACAGTTTGTTGCCAAAACCCATGGGCTTCCTGAGAGCATTCACACTGCTCCAGAATTAATCTCCTCTTCCTCTTTAATATCTTCTTCCTGCACTTCAAGATTCTACTTTAATGGTCCTTTCTCACCTTCCTGATCATTTTTCTTCATGGATTCTTCACCAGGTGGATTCTGCCTTCAACCCACTGCTCCTCTCCCAGTCAATCTGGTTAATCATCCAGATGGAACGACTATTAAATTTTGTCTCCATATGTATCATGCAAAAGAAAGGTGACTTCTTGGGGAAAAAAACAAGAAACGTTTGGGGACTGGAGGATTTCTCTTTCTCTCCAGATGTTCTCATCATCACGTCAGCTTCCATTTTGGAAGTCAGTTTCCTAGGTCCATGCTTGGTAACAAATTCTTTATCATTCATGGACCCAAAAGAAAAGTGGCTAACTCAGAGGGGAACAATTCAGCAAGAGATGAGCTACAAAGTGATGAAAGGGTTAGAGGAACCGAGAAAGAATAATGAAGCAGTCAGGGACTAGCAACTGTAGGAAGCCATTGTCTCTGCAGAACCCAGAGAGAAATACAGCCATGATCCAACAGGACCTGTGGCCACAGGGAGCGAAGAGGTGAGAAGAATGAATACTCTGACCTCATTCTCTTTCCACCTTCTCAAATTCTTCTGCTAACCTTCCCTTGACCAGACTTGACTAGAACCCGGAAGGTAAGGGGGTCGGGGTGATGTAAATAATAGAAGCCATCATCTCAGAGGACAAAGCAGGTGAGAAGAAGAAGGAACAGTGGATCTGGAGGAACGAATGTAAAATAACCATCATGTGATTTAAGCTGCTCACCAAACCTCTGCAGTCAGTGATCACTTGTAAACTACGCTATAATGGAGAATGCTGTTTCCTCATTTGATGGAAGTCACTCCAGATCCACATTCCTCAATGACGACAATAAACTGAGAACAAATAAGCCATTTATCCTCCATCATAGAGCTTTTCAGATGGTAGCTGTAGCTCTGAATGTCAAGTGGGGCAAAGAGATACAGGGATGAGGGGTTTGGGTTGTTGTTCAATTTTTTTCTCCTCATTTCCCACTCAGTCCAGAGTACAAATAGCAAGTTTAAAATAAACACAAGAAAATTCATACCTGGGCAAAAATATTCCTCAGAACTGTATCATTATTTATGAGTTCTTCATAACAGGTATGGGCATTACCTAAGCCATCAAGGTACACAAGGCTAATACCCTTGAAATTGGTCAGTTCTCAACTTGTATGGGAACTGGGAGAATTAAAATGCATTTCTCATAAAGTATTTGTGCCCTCTTCCCTAGCATTTTAAAAATGTGCATTCCCTATAAGGAACGAGGAAGTTTCTAAATTGTGTCTGCAGAACCAGCAACACATGTGTCCTGGACGAGGGGCTCCTCCTGCCACAGGGCCATTCCCCCTCCTCCATCCACCCCCAAGCCCTTCCCCGTACATTAAACCATTATGAAACCATCCTGAGAGAGAAATAAGGCTGAAACATCAAAAAGCCCGTTTGATCTAGAGGATACGTTTGTAGCATGACACGTTACATGTATAATTGCCTAAAGGAATGAAAGGAAAGCAAAGACTAAGCAGAAGGACTTAAAAATGCTCGTAGTCTAGTTAAAGGAACGTTAGGTTGCAATTTCTTCCTTTCTGGCGCTAAAACCAGAGGGCAAGCTGCAGTGTTCAGAATCCCTAAGAGCTACAGATAACAAAGGCACAGTAACATCATTTTTGGCTGCCAACTTCTATTGGGGTTTAATAAACAGGGCTGGCCCCAGGCAAAATCAAGATGGCAAATTTTGGTTTTGATTTCTTCACTGTTTTCAGAATCCCGTCTTTTTCAGCATTGACTCTCCAGAAGTTCCTGACTTCTTTCCTTGTACAGATATCCAGGTCTCTCTGTTGCCTTTGATCTTTACAATCTTCCTAACCTTAAACTTGTTCAAAATGTATGAGCACCTAATTCATGTTGGGTATCCTGTTGGCTGCAGCCCCCTGACTTGCAGGGTGACATAGTAGGAAAGGCAGATGAAAATCAAGAAAACTGGAAGTGATAAGAACAGTGAAAGCTATGTACAGAGAGAATTACCAGCACAGAGAAGAGGAGAAAACAGGAAACGCTTACAAAGTAGGTGATGCATGAATATGGTCTTGAAAAATAAGTAATAGTCACATCTCCACCATTCTTTTTTGAGTAACAAGATACTATTGAATTTATTTAGCATTCATGATCATTTGTTCTTTACAACAATACTATGTGATAGATACTGATATATTTATTTTATAAATGAGGAAATGGAGGTTCAAAAAATTCATTAAGCATCCTGCCCGAAGTCATAAAACCACAATTTAGAGTTGAGGGGGTATGCTGAGGGTAGAGTGTGTTTAAAAACAAACAAAAGGGGTTGTGATGGTAACAGGGGCAGAAAGGAGAACTCTGTATGCTCCCAAGACCTAGAACTTAATAATGAATAAAGAGAAAAACCTAGAATCAGAACTCAGTGAAGTTTTCAGCAGAGTCTGAATTGGATTTTAGAACCATTTGTCCTGGGACGTGTGATCTCGTCAAGAAGGGAGACGAGATGGGGAAATGTGCTTTTACCTGGCAGTCCTTAAACCACACCTTTAGGATCGTCTCAGTGTTCCTAATCAAAGGAAGATATTCTTTGAGGTCTCAATATATTTCAGGCACTCTACTAGGTATTAAATACAAAAGTGACACCAAGATGAAGAAAGCACTAAGATGTTACACTAACTCGTACGAAACTATATTCATTTGTGAGTTGACTCTACCTCCTCTTCTCTCTAAAACACGTTTAAACACTGGCTCCCTGAAGACAGACCCCGTCAGTTTTGTCTCGCCCATAAAAGTGATTTTGATGATGAGAATTAAAGATCAGGTAAGGACAAGAGCGACAACTTTATCATAAATAGCCATGATGAGGTTCTTTAAGGCAGGGGAGGCCAAGTGGTGACCTGGGGTCACATCTTAGATGCACTGCCTTCTCTGTTTGTCATTAAATTGGTTTCCTAGGACTGCTGTAACAAACTGTCAAAACTAGGTGGCTGGAAACAACAGAAAGCTATTGTTCTGCAGTTTTCCAGCCAAAGCACAGGCCAAAGTGCCACAGGGCCATTCTCCCTCCAAAGGCTCTAGGGGAGACCACTTTTTTGCCTTTTCCAGTTTCTGGTGATTCCCAGCAATTCTTGGTCGTCCTTGACCTGTAGATGCACCACTTCAATCTCTGCCTCTGCCACTACGTGGCATCTCTCTGTGTGCTCCTGCCTTCATATGTTTGTCTTGTCATAAGGACTGCCGTCCTATTGGGTTAGTGGCCCTCCCTCAGACAACATGACCTCACCTTTTTTTTTTTTTTTTTGGAGACCCATTTGTTTTTTGGCTTTTTTTGAGATATAGTCATTTTACAATGTTGTGTCAATTTCCAGTGTAGAGCACAATTTTTCAGTTCTACACGAACATATTTACATTCGTTGTCACATTCTTTTTCGCTGTGAGCTACCACAAGATCTCGTATGTATTTTCCTGTGCTGTACAGTATCATCTTGTTTATCCATTCTAAATATACCTGTCAGTATCTACAAATTTTGAAACCCCAGTCTGTCCCTTCCCATCCCCACCCCCTTGGCAACCATAAGTTTGTATTCTATGTCTATGAGTCTGCTTCGTATTTATGGTTTTTTTTTTTAAGATTCCACATATGAGCGATCTCATATGGTACTTTTTTTCTCTTTTTGGCTTACTTCACTTAGAATGACATTCTCCAGGGACATCCATGCAAATGACATTATGGTGTCATTTTTTATGGCTGAATAGTATTCCATTGTATAAATAAGATATGACCTCATCTTAACCAATTACATCTGTAATAACTCTACTTCTAAATAAGGTCACATTCTGAGTACTAGGCTTTAGGACTTCAACATGTCAGCCTTTACTAGTTACTTGATAAATGTTTGTTAATTGACTAAGTGAGGTAAGCTAGAATCATCAGTTTCCTTAAGAAGAGAAAGCGTTCTTTCTTCTTTGAAAGTGTTCTTTTTTTAACCTCAATACTTTCCAATCTCATATTTGGCATAGTAATTACAACAACTAACACTATTTTAGGACAAAAAAAGAGCACTATAAATAACTAAGTGTAAATGGTTTGAAAGCATTTTCTTCAGCCACTTTGAATGAATTGCACATTTTTTAGTGAATTGCAAAATCTATTGTGTGTGTGTAAAATATGCATTATACAACCAAAATATGAAAAGTTAAATAATGGAGGATATAGAAATAAAAAAATCCCTGTACCAAAATGTAATGATTTATACATTTGTTTTTAGGCTTTTCCTACATGTGTGTATGTGAATGTGTGTATTTTATTTTTTCTCAAGAGAATGCTATCTGCTTTATTTCTCTTTCATGGTTGTATTCAGGAAACAAACAAAAAGCTAACAAAGTAAAAACACTTCCATGCTTTGGATGAAACTTAACTTGAAACTTCTTTGTGGAAGAACGACTGTTTCTCTTCATTCTATGCCCTTCAGTCAAATGCAATGTATGAATTACATAGGCTGGAAAAGACAGTATCTCAGGGGTAGGAAGGGCAATATTTTTGATATTGAATACAGGATTCTTTACAAACATATTAAATCAAACATACATCTTATGGGATTAGCAGATAAGTGATAACATTTTCAGTCTCAGGAACTGGTGATCTCAGGATTCTACTTAAAATTTACTCAGCAGTCCAATAAAGGGAAAAGGTTGTAATAAAATTATGGCTGGGAATATGTATGAAAAAATTTACAAATGATGGTCCTAACACACCTTTCATAGCACCGAAAAGGAGTGGTTTAAAACATTTTCCGTATGTTATGCTAAGTGGCTTCTCGAACCGCACGGTACGGGTGCCCCGCATACCTGAGACCACCTCCTAAAACCATCCCACGGCCGCCGCGCGCATTAACTAAAACAGGAGACTATCAAAAGAAAGAGCCAGGAGTCCACCTCTGAGTTTAAAATGTTATGACCCTGACTGAAACTCTGAAACTAATACATTAGGTGTAATAAAGTAAGTGATCAAAAAGTGCAGCAAAATCAAATAAAGGTTAAAGTGTTAACTCCAGGGTCAATACTCTAAAAAATGAAAAACAACACAGAAGGACACTGGACTGTGGAAATGCTTGCGAACTTGCTGATAGAAGCATTGTTACTAATATAATGACTTCCATGGAAGGCCGCCTTTGTTTATGGGAGCTATCACTTCATTATTTAATGGACAGTGATGTGATTATTACATGAAGTCTGCATCAGTTATAATCATATTTTCAAATTTACCAAGTTTCTTTTTCAGTCTGGCTTTTTTTCCCTCTAAGTTCCCATTTGAACCTATCTAAACACTTCTGAAAGTCACCTTTACTCTCAGTTTAGTGATACCTTAGTTAGCTAGCAGGGCTAAAGTATCAGATACCTGGTTAGTGGATTTTTTTTGGCATAGCTGCCTGCATCACATGATCCCAGGCTTTCTATTTGATCGCTCATTTACTTAACGCTGAGATATTTAGCAGCTTAATTATAGCAAATTTCTGATCTAGAAGCTAATTACTAACAAAATAGTAAAACTTTGGAGATGCTTATCAAATAATAAGGGTGATTTTTCTTTCATATAAACGTATAGGAAACGCCCATGAAGCATTTTTATCACCTAATTAGATATTTTGCTTTTGATTGATTGTGTTGCAAAAAGAATATTGATTTCTCAACATCATTTTTTCTAGTTCCTCACCTGCAGACTTCAAGAATTGTATTAGGTGCTGGCTGTATAGTAACAATCTGCTTGAGAGCATCTGAGGTTCACACTGGAATTGTATCTAGAATCAGATATCGTTCTTTTATCTGCTTTAAGCAAAAATAAACCTTGCTAGGATTCCTGCATTGGGTATTAGTATAAATAAATGATATTCCTTCTCCAGGAACCCTTCTTGATTATCAAGCAGCAAGGTAAACAGCGATGACTCCAGCTGACACATCAGTCACTTTATTTATACGTGGAGAGGAAATCAAGTGCACTGCCTTCAACAGCCCATGTCAAAATGTGATCTGTTCTGCCTCCAGCTGAAGACTCCGTATCAGCTAAGTCATGTAACTGAGTGTTTACATTAGAAGAGGTTATCTGAACAAACTCGCGTGCTAGAACTGGTGAAGATGCATGTATTGCATCTGGAAAGGGAAAATGCAAGACATTTTTATTGCAAACAAAGGACATTTTGATTCTTTGGGGTTGTTTGAGATTGAAAGCTTCATCATGATAACGGCATTCTAAATTCCTATAATCATGGTGAATTAAAAATAAACTCCTTCCACCTCCTGCTGTGAAGAAGTGAGGTCTGCTCCCCCCTCCCTTGTCTGTGGGCTGATCCTGTGACATATTCTGACAGAGAGAACGCGGCAGAAGGGACACTGTGTGGCTTCCAAGCGTGGGCGTCAGGCGGCCTTTCGGCTCACGCTCTCGCCTCTTGCACGGCTGCCTCTTTGTGGACGAGTCCAGGATAGCTGCAATGAGGGTGCGACACCACGTGGGGGAGAGGTCCCACAGTCCCAGACACTCTGGACGTGGATGAGAGGGACCAGCCATCCTCTGGTGTAGACACCCCAGCTGACTACAAATGCAGGAGTGAGCTAGGCCAATGCCACCCAGAGCAGTAAATATACACACTTGACCAGACCATCAGCTCAGAACCTTGGACAACCAAATGGCGGTGGTAAGTCAGGTTTTGGAGTGGTTGGTCCCACAGTTACAGATAACTAATAGAACATGTTTCTAATTTCAATGTAAACAGGCTTGTAAAGTGCTTCAAATATCCAGATAAATATCTGTGATCTTAAATAAAGCTCAACCAAGCCAATAATTATACACAAACACACACACACACACACACACACACCACCGTCACCACCGTCACCAACAACAACAACAGTCTGGAATTTAATAGTGATTCGTGCCTTTAATGTGCAGTCAGCATCCCTTAGTTTAGTTTAGAGTCCAAACTTAACAAATTCAAGGGTCAGAAACCTCTACTTACAAGTGGCAAGCTTATAAAGAATGATCCGGATGCAGTAAAATTACCTTTAAAATGAATCTGTTACTTCCTAAGCAGATCTGTGAAAGGGAATGACCGTGTGTGATGAAAAGTCTCCGACTTTGGAATAAAATAAGTCCCGCTCAAACTCCAGCATCGCCTGTGAGAGCCTGCTTCTGGTAGGTTTGCTACTTATTGTCTCTGTCCCATCATTTGTGAAAATGAAGATTAAAGTGTCTACTTTAGAGAGTGAGGGTAAGATTTAAAGATGCAATATACAGACTGTGCCTAGCACTGCACTGCACGATGTAACAGTTTCCTTCCCTGGTCCTGCCATTAATCTGCAGCGCTCAGAAGGCCTGGAAGCTCTCTCCACACAATCCATTATAAACATGCCCTTCAAAGATCTGAGTAAAGAAAGTGAAAATATGTAAGAAATATGTAAAACCAATGCATAATATAACACAAGACATAGAAATATATTAGATACATATTTGATATATAAATAAATGAATATAAATAAGTGAAAATATAAAATATATAAGCATAAAAATTGATTATATGATAGGTTGCCAGGTTTTAGCAGTGCCCCCTAAATAATAAGTATAATAGAATAATTAAAGTTGTTGAGGTTAACAACAGCTCAGGAGCAGCAGGTGGGAGGGCGGAAGTTTGCGTGGCCATCCCAGACCTTTCAAACCCCTGGAGGAATCAGGTAAACTGATGAAGAAGATGTACAAGAAGATGGGAGACTGTGGATGTCCCACTCTACAAGTGTGAAGTCGAGACCAGCTGACTGATCTACCTGCGCTTCTCATTCGTGTTCTTATAGTTACCTCTTTGTAAATCTCAGGAATCCCTTGGTCATCTCTCCAAGGTAAAAACAGTACCCCTGCAGTAAAAGTGAGCCCTTGAGAGTAATGAGACTGCCTTAAACACCAAACACCCCGGAAGCATGTACAAATCCTGGATAAATACGGTAAGGATGCCTCTTGGCCAGCATGCCCTGTGCTCCCAAGCAGTTTTGTCAAACAGCTGTTCTTGAACATCATTCATTCATTTTAAAATCTAACCAAGTCTCTTCTTCACAGAATTAAGCACACGTGAAGGTCTAGATTTTTTATATTGTTTTATGCCCACATAAGGGAGCACAATTATAGCACTAATACACATTAGTTTACAGAAGAACCAAAATTGGAGCTATTTTTTAGTTTTACTTTTTAATCTGTTTCTTCAGATTATTAATAAACACCGCTAATAATCTGCAAATAATTGCAGCCAATAGTTTATTGCACCAACATTATTTATATAAAAAAATCTTATTACAGAAATGATATATTTACAAATATTAAACAGTTCCTTTTATCTCACACTAAACTCTGCAGATTTTTGGTAGCTTTTAAAGCATTTTCACATATAGTCTAGACATATAGGCAGATCTTTATGCTAATTTATGCATATTGTGGAAATGCAAAAATACTAATTAGCAAGAAAATTGCCATGAATGGAGATGGGAAATATGTTTTATAAAAGGAATTTAGATGTATCACAAGTTGATAAATGTGTTACCTATTTAAACATCCCACTTGAGTGCAGAAAGGCATGCATACATATTGCATGACTTACATCATTGAAACAACTTATCCAAAATATTGGTTTGTGATTTATAAATTATCATTTCCAAAGAAAGTTTATATTTTTCCCTACTGAGTTATCAACATACTTACACTAAATACTTCATTAACAGTCAGATAGTCATTTATTTCATCTCCTCCATGAGAATACTCCTTTTTACTATTTTTTGTTGCCTCTGACATCTGAGAGAAAATTAAGTAGAACTTACTGCCTTATTCTTACGGGAATATTATATTTTAGGGTTTGCTCACTGTAGGAAGCTGCGCAATAGCATTTGAAGCAGCAATCAAAGTTTATTCACAGGGTTTATGTTTTGTTTTGTCTTTTGTAGCTCTAATAAAACATCTGTCTTGTTCTTTTTAAAATAGTAGTTCCCTACTTAACATAAAGTACTTACAACATTTGAGACATATGTAAGTTAACAAAAAACAACGCAGCATCATCCTCATTCAAGATGCTTGATAAGTAGGTTGTAGATTTTTAATTTAAATGCATGTCATTTCCCTGTTCCAAGCTGTCTAAAGACATGATGTTGAATTTCTTATGGCGGAAATACAGAAGAAAGAAAGTTTCCAACTTTTCCTTGCTTGCCTTGGATGTGGTTTCAATCATTAGCTCTCTAGCTCTCTCAGATATCCCCATGAAACACTTTCTTTCTATGCCTGACACCCACTCTCTTCCTAGTTTCAAAACAGTGAAATTGATTTGACTGATCCAGTTTACCTCCAAGGCATGGTGGTCTCCAAAGTGTGAAGGCTATTTATGCAGTTCAGGGAGCCCAAAGTGACCCCCTGAGATACTGGATGAAAATGTTAAGCCTCTACTTACATGATTTCATCTGAAATATGAGATGCACATTGGACTTCACAACTACCTGATACGTAGGTTGACACTGGCACACCCACCTGGTTCAAGTGTCAGGTGAGCTCATTCCACTGGGGGCTCAAGATTCTTCCCCAGTGGGAGGGCTGACCATGGGCTCAGCTGCCACACAAGCCCGTTTCCTGAAAGTTTAGTTCAGGTGCAACCACTTAAGAGGATTTAAGAGGCTGTATGACCTCATGTTAACTAAATTCATCCCTACAAAACGATGTTTAGTTTTAGATGATTCTTGAAAAGAAACCGCAAAAGAGGAGACTGAAAGTGGAAACCTAGGCGAGGCTGAAGCTCCACCGGGAAGTCCAGAGTCTTCCTCGTAACCTGACATCCATTCTGCAAAGTTGCACGTCATTTTGATTGATCACTAGAGAGGCTACAGCATGAAAAAGGCAAAGTTTGACCCAATACATTTGATGAGAACCTTCAGCAGCTCCATGGTGAGGTTAAGCTAAGTGACAAGCCAGTCTTTAACAGATCTGATGATGAATCCAGCAAAAGATTATTATCACTAATAGAAACATGGGTTTACATCCAAGATTATTAGCAACGAGAGGGCCCTAAGTCTACTTTATGTTGTGAGCTATTATTACCCTATGATGTACGAGTCATCACAATTAGAGCACAGAAGGAAGATAAAACTCTACGGGTTTTTCCAGCAATGTTAGCAAAATTCTGTGAATCTTAATGTTAAATACTTGCAAGCGCCTATTATGATTTTTTTAAACTAAATTATTACAGTCCTACATGCATATCGCTTGGAAATAACAAAAGGATACTCTCACAGGGAACCGAAAAGAACATACGGTAAGTTTCAGGATGCTGTCCCAATCCACTGACTCTCAAATTTTGGTGTAAACAAGGTGACCTTGTGAGAAATAAAGTGGAAGACTCCACTCCGATTTTTTTTTCTTTGAAAAACCTAATTGGTCCCCTTACAGCATGTTTGCTTTCAGGAACGCTAGCAATGTTTCTGTTGCCATTCGTCTACTGAAAGTCATCAAAATAAGAATGGAGTATATTTAAAGTCAGAAGAAGAAGGGAGTTCTGGCAGAGATCTAACCAGGGTGACAGAAACAGCAGAAACACACACAAGGTTCTGAAAGGACTCTCGCTGTTAGGGAAGCAGGCTGATCTCCCCCGAGGCTCCAGCTGCTCTGTAGACCATTTCACACACGAGTGCAGGATACCCCATGGGTAGATAACAGATCATCTCCAAATGGCAGAAAGCCATCGCTCCCATGAGCCGATAAAATAACCCATTTAGCTGCTTTCCGTTGGAAGATGTTTTGAAAATGACAGCTTCTTTTCCGTGCAGTAGAAAGTACTTAAATGCCAGGCATGGTTTTTAAAGATATTGATTTTTTAAAATTTCACAGAGAACCATTACTATGACATCTAAGAGTTTGATTTTATGCCCCATGCTTACTTTTAATAAAACCTCGTTGAAAAAAAATGTCCTTTTATCCACTTCTGACTTAAACACATCTTGTTACCAGGGTTACTGTGAAGGATACAATGTAAAGACGAACACCCATCTCCCAGCAGTAACAGTAACACACAACGAGCGCTCAGCACAGTCACAGGAGAGACAAGCCACCTAGTCCTGCCTCCACCGCCAAAGCGCTTTGTCACCGCTCACCACAGGAGGCAAAGAGTATCTGACATCAAGTCATTTATCACAACTGAGAAGGAGGCCACTGCCGAGGGGCGTTGGAACTTAAACTCCTGCTTGTCACGTTGTTTCCTCTTCAGTTTGTTTTTTAAATTATGTCCTGTAGTGACGGCAATCCCTTTTTTGTTTGAATCTGTGCATTTTTAGACATTTCCATTTACTGAGTGTATATTTAAATGATGCATACGTATCAGAGCTTTGCATTCCCATTTTCAGTAACAGAATTTGTCTGGCAAAATAGATTGTCTTTTGCTTCGTATATTTTATTTATGGTCCAGAAAACCCTTTTGATGAGTTGTAGCAGCTTCCAATTTATAAACTGCATTAGCGCTGGTTCAAAAAGAGAACTGCTGTTTCAGAGGCCAACATTCTATGATGCTAAAATTAGTTAGTATCATTTGCGGGTGGAAAAAAAAGGATATTGTGAAACATCCTTGCATCATAAATAATGCATATTACAATCAGCTCACTACACACACAAGCCAGGGGAGAGAAAAATCAGGATGTTGGTGCCAAAAAAGGATCCTGCAGGGGTTGGGGGGAAAAAATCTTTAATTACAGTAGCATTAAGGTTAATAACTTCTCTGTGGACCAATAACTAGAGAAGGAAGAAAATCACAAAAAATCTGAGTTGGGCCTAATGGGTCGTCCAGGAAGCAGCTGTGCTGGTCTCCATACAGCTCAGGATGGAAGTGCATTCAATGTCCTGAGATTAGCAATGACTTCCGTTCATTCATATCAAATAAATGGGAAGCCCCAAATAAAGTCAAATTGCTACAGTGAGTAAGCCATTGTTCTGGGTCTGAGGGTTGAGATAAAATTTCTTTTATTCTCCCCAATCACCCAGCATTTGTTTTCTCCAAACCAGGAGCACCACTGCTCAGCGTATTTATTTTAGGTTTTGCTAAACCAGTGGCCCGGCGCTTCCTCTGTCATGAAAGCCGAAACCTGACGCCCATCGGTGGCTCCTGCTGCGTCCCCCTGCGTGAAGCCAGATGTCGCCGGGCTCCAGGCAGCCGGGGGTCTGGGGGGCTTTCCCCCCAGGCTCCTGGGTGATGCTTCTCCTCCCTGCACGTTCGTGGATCCCAACCATCCACACGTCAACGCGGCAGCCCGAAACCCCGCTCTAAACCACCCCAAGGCCTCTCCCGTGTCCCGTTTGTAGCAGGTGTGCGACATTAACCACTCAGTGTCTCAGGTGCACATCTGTCTGGTGCGGAACCCAGACCTCACCCCGACACACTCTCACTGCCGTCTTTGCTCACCCCCAGGCCCCCCACCTAGCTGTGCTGTTTGAGCCACAACACATTTCGATGCTGAAACGACTGCACGCTTTCATCCTCTGTTTCCTTAATAGCTTCACTGCGCCTTCTTCTCGGCACCAGCTTCCTTCTTCTCTATTTATTAGCACATCGATCAGGCACTTGGACGACACACCTACAACTTTCATCACCTTTTCCTGCCCGGGATGTGAACCCCCCAGAAGTCCCTGGGTATCATGCCAATATTTACATGACTGGTGCCACCGCAAGGGAGCCTTTCTGTTTCTCCTTACGACATTTTCAGACTGGAGGAAAATTCCTCCACCTCCCTTTCGGAGTGACTCCATCCAGTGAGCGGCTTCGGTGCCGCTGTCTCACCTTCAGGCGCCTAAACAGGTGGGATAAAGAAGGACAGCGTGCAGGGTTATCACTGTGCTTGTCGTGGAGACAGAAGGCGCCAACAGGGCCGCTTCCCAGGAGCCCTGCGCGGCACTCTTTGGACCACATTCAGTTGGTCAGAACTTCACTATGTGGCCCCGATACTGACACAAGAAGTTAGAAAATAGAGGGTTTATTCTGACTGGTGATGTGTTCAGCTAAACGTCAGGAGTGAGCATGAGGTCCTAGGTTCCACCTCCAGTGCCTCCGTTAAGAAAAAAAAAGTGTGTGTGTGTATATATATATATATATATATATATATATATATATGTCTGTTTTGATATAGGAAATAGAAGAACAAAATGTCTCCTTTGAGTGTATTTTATACATATATGTATATAATATATGTATCTGTTCAAATATGTATTTGATTTTTTTGGGTAAATTCATGAAAAAAAATCAGTATAATACCCTCTGGTAATCAAGAAACACGCCATTGGAGGGCGGCTGCCTTTTTCTTTTCATTTAGTTTTACACAACTTCCATTTCGAGAGTTCATCACTGTTTTTAAAAAAAAAATCTCATTTTAAACCAGAAAAAAGCTATTCCTCTTTTCTGCATAAGTTACACATATGTCAACCTGTTTTCACCACAAGCTATGGCAGAAGAGCTGACTATATTAGCAAACGTGTGAATCTAATATTACTTGTTTTCAGGTAGAAATGCAGCCACCAGACTGATTACCTTTATTTCTTCCACCCTCTGCTAAGCCTCATACTCAGCACTCAAAGCAGAAGCACCAGGAGCCAGAAAAAGCACGGGCCAGGCTGCTTCCTCTCCATTCACGTCTTTCTTTTAAACAACCCAGAGGATGTCACCGTTGGATCCACCGGCTTCCTACAGAATGCCGTCGATCTCCCAAGCATTAGCGAGGAGGCGACAACACTGAATACGTCTAAATCTTTAGATTCCAGATGAAAAGAATATGATCAGAAGTACGTGTGCAAGACACACGGCACATGACTTTTGACAGGCAGACACCCAATGAACACTCACGCGTGAGGAAGTATACAAACGTAAGAACTTCAGATACCCTCGGCTTAGTTTAAACAGTCGTTGGAACAGCTGATTTTGAAAACATCTCAGTGGATGAGAAATGGGGAATCCGCTCTTCCTGGCAGAAACTGTGTTTGCAACAGCTCTTTAAGAACAGAGTCTAGGATTTTAACAGTCTGTGCATTGGTAGGTCAGCTACCACTATGGGGTCAGCAAAGAGCTGGTATTCTGAATATATTGGCTTAATTTGAAAGAAAGGTCATATATGCATTTTCTCTAAGGGGTTTTGTAGGTTTAGCTTGGGAAGTCTGTACTCAGTTTTGTCCAGCAATGGAAATGGGGTTACAGTGGAGAAGTACAAACTGCAGTACATTATTAAAGCCAATGTTTTATATTTAGAATAACATTTTCCAAATTATAATAATGTTCTAAGGCACCATTTATTCATTCCTCAGATAATGATTGACTTCCCCGCTGTCTGGTGAGTGGCATGGCAGAAATGGGTAAAATGTGGCCACTGGCTCTCAAAGAACTCAGATTCTAGTGGCAAAACCACACTGAGCGGATAACGCAACAGCCGTGGTGGAGCCCAGGCAACGCAGAGCGCTGTGCGTGGAGGAGAGTTGGGGAATATGCACATAACATCCCTCGGAACGCTATCAGTCAAGGGGTGGAAAGCTGGGGTGGCGCCCTGAAAATCAAGAAGAGGTATTTGGAAATTAAAACAACATTGTAAGTAGACTATACTTCAATAAAAAATAATTAAAGAAAATATTATGCAAAAAAAAAAAAAAAAAAAGAGGCATCTGGGGCTGGAGTAGCTTCAGCACAGCTGCAGGCAGAGAAGTAAATAAAAGATGAAAAAGAGCGAGCGAGCCGGGTGGGGGTGGGGGTGGGGGGGGGCAGTAACCGCTGCAGGGACATCTCAGGCAGGAAGGGAGCCGAGAAGCCAGGGAAGGCGTCGAGGTGGAAAGACCCCCGCGGATGCGCGGGAGCTTGGGGTGGGCGGGAGAGTAGCGGGGGCAGTTCGAGCCCCCCTTTCCGTTTCTTCCGAAAGAAGGCAGCCGGGACCACCGTCACGGGGGGGGGGGAAACAGCCGAGAGCAAGGAGGCCGGTAGAAGGGACAGAGGTTCAGAAAAGTGAGTCCGGGGAGTGGGTGAGAACGGCAACCCCATGGCACGTGAGGTGGCTGAGAAGCCCTGAGAAGTCGTCTCGTATGAAGAAAAAATAGGAAGTCAGACTGCTTCTAGGAAGACAATCAGTGACGCCCGTTTTGCTCTGTTCGGTGGACATGACCCATCCCTTTGTGACACGCCAGTAGCATTCAACATTTTTGACTCCTTCTTTCTCAAAATACTTCTCTCTTCCATGAAACCCTACTCTCTTACCTAATGGCCCACTCTTTCTCAACCGGTTACTCCACTGCACAATCTCTGAACTATTAAAGCTCCTTTGAACAGGGTGCCGCAAGCTTCTGGAATCCACTTTCATCCTGGGAGAATCCACCCGCCCCGACAACTTCACACCCCATCCAAATGCTGATGACCCCCCACATCTGCATCTCCCTGGGAACTCCAGACCCACTTGCCCAGGCACCTGGCTGGCGTCACCCTTTGTGATGGCCTCACAGCGTTCTCAAATACAACACGTGCCCTTGGTATTTTTTTTCTCAAAATCTGATTCTCTCCCAATCTTCTCCATCTCTGTAAATGTAATTCCATCAACCTTGTTGGCAACGTCAGAAGTCTTGCAGCTACCCCTGAGCTGTTTATCTCCCTTCTTTCTGATCCAATTCAGGTACTGTCCATCTGTCCATCTGAATCCCAGTGTATATCAGCACCTAGCCATTTCTTCCCCCTTTTCCACAGTTACCACCCTGCTCCACTTGTAATTCTCCAGAACCTAAAGTTTCAGGCAGTGGCTCTCTGAATGGCCTTCCCGACTTGCCTCATTCTAACCAAATTATGTCGCTCCTCTGCTGGATGAGGAAACCAGCACCCATGGCTTCCCAGTACATATAGAATCCTGAAGATTTTACTTGTTTCCTTCCGCATCCTGCATCACCATCTTCTCAGGCTCATCTCACAAAAATCCCACCACCACCCTCACTGTCCTTTGACCTCATGGGTCTTTAAGCTCTTTCAAAGTACCATTTTATTTGCCACCCAAGAGCCTTTTCACACCTGAGCTTTCTGCCTACGATGCTCTTCTCTCTCCTCGCCTGGCTCACTCCTGTGTATCCTTCAGCTCTCAGCTCACAGTTCCCCCCTGACAGTTGTCTTCTGTAATAGGCACCACATCAATTAAAGCTTTCCTTTATTCTGTCTGCTATTATCTCTCCTTTGGCTGACGGTGTGCTTCTCCCTCGTGCTAGACTGTCAGAAATGTACGCGTTTTGCTCACCACTGTGGCTCCAGTCCCCGCCCATGATTCCTGGCACAGAATGGGTGCCCAGGGGTGTTTTAAAGGAAGAAGAAAAGAAGGAAAAGGAGAGAAAGAGAGGAGGGAAAAGGAGAGATGAGAAGAAAGAATCAGACAAATATTTTAGGTCAGATAATAATTTTGGTTCCAATCAAATAAGACAAGGGGTGAGGTAGAAGTAAGGAGTCAAAGCTGGAAGGGGGTTACAGTAAGCACAAGGGAGGATGAGGGGGTGTCCAGGGGCAGGAACTAATTTCCCACATAGGTTAGAGGTCCTTCATTATTCACTAGACCTGATTATTCCATGATCTTCTAGAATCCCAGGAGAAACTGGTAAAGAATTGACTTCAAACAAGAGTATGGGACTAAAGTTAAATTATGTGCATACTCTATTTATTCTTATTTATAGGGAGCTGGATAATTTTTTTATATTTCACTGGGGAGGTATCACTAAGTCACCATCAGTTGCCATGGTTGGATTGTAGAGACAGAACGTGTACGATGTGATGGGGAAGTGTGTGGCCCAGAAAGGGCTGTTACAGTTCATTTGCTTAGGACTCCTCAGAAGCCGTGAGTTGTCTGGATCCAGGATGACTGTTACACCCTGCAACCCAAACACAGACAGCATCGCCTTTTGGAATGATTGTCTAAGTTTACCTGCCTTCTGACCTGACAGTTTATTAAAGATGGAGTTTCAGAGACCTCAACAGGTCTGAAGACAAGAGAAAGGAGTGAGTAGGGCCAGTTAAAGGCTTTAACTACGTCTCATTTCTGCTTCACCACGAAAACAATTGAAAAGCAAGATTTGACACACTGTGAAGAGAGACAGCGGATCATACTTGGCCTAAAGTTTCTGATATTTCTATGAGATAAAAAGTCTGACTTCTCACTTTATCTGTCTCTTCTTTCCGTCACGGACTGTATCCTCCGACACGATCTTCCCCCTTATTGACTCACCTATGGGAGAGCTGCCACTCAGAGTGACAGCTACAAAGCACACTGTTCCACTGCAATTCTAATGTCGTATTAGCATTTGGCTATTATTAATGCAGTCACATCTATTTTCTCCCTCCCACTTACAGGAAGTCTGAGAATCAGGTAAAAGCTGACATTTCAGGCAGATGTGTTGCCCAAAATAAAATTCACTTCTCTGAGAGTCAAATTATCAGATCTGGGTTCCTTAGGACCTTTCTATTACCATGATTGAGGGAAAGAATAAGGGAGACTTGGCAGTGCTTCATGCAATTTCTTCTCAGAGTTGGAAGTTTGGGAGCAGGAGGCTCCTGTCATTTTAAGTAGAAAATATCTTCAAGTCAAAAAAAAAAACAGAGAAAAAAAGATGGAATAATTTTGGAATCAAGCTTATCTTCACATTTTTAATAAGCCTTTAAACTATCTGGCACAACACAGTATACACCCACTGACATGTCACTGCCCACATCTCTCTGCATTTTTATCTTTAAGAACATATTTAAGAAGCCACGTCTTACAAAAGTAGCAACTAAAGGGTTTATTACTTCTCTAATTCCATGTCGGTTATAAATAAGATAATGTTTTACTTTTAAGACCAATAAATAATTTAAAATAAACTATTGTAAAAATAGAAACTTAGATATCCAGAAGGAAACTTAATTCAAAAAGATACATGCACCCCCATATTCACAGCAGCACTATTTACAAGAGCCAAGACATGGAGACAACCCAACTTTCCATCAACAGCTGACTGGATAAAGAAGCTGTGGTATATTTATACAATGGAATACTACTCAGCCATAAAAAAGAATAAAATAATGTCATTTGCAGCAACATGGATGGACCTGGAGATTGTCATTATAAGTGAAGCAAACCAGAGAGAGAAGGAAAAATACCCTATGAAATCACTTACATGTGGAATCTTAAAAAAAAAAAAAAAAGACAAATGAACTTATTTATAAAACAGAAACAGACTCACAGACATAGAGAACAAACATGGTTACCAGGTGGGGAAGAGGGTGGGAAGGGATAAATTGGGAGTTCGAGATTTGCAGATACTAATATATATAAAATAGATAAACAACAAGTTTACACTGCATAGCACAGGGAACTATATTCAATATCAAATTCATAAATACATTCACAAACAAAAACAAAATCGTGGTAGACACTGCTAATATACATCTCTCGTCTTCCTTAGTAATGTGATTCTGTCCAAAGGCAAGATTACTATTGTACTTTTTATGTGTCTGATAAATAAATGTTTATTTGGTTAAGGACTTGTATTAGTCAGGGTCTAAACAGGAAAAGAGAACTCGTTCTTCATTTTCAACGAAGAGAATTTAACAGAAAAGACCATGAGGAGATGAGTCTGATAGCACCCTGAGGGGACAGAGAGAAGGGAGGACCACGCGTTGCAGAAGTGAGAACCAAAATGGGCCTCCTCAGGGGGACCTGGAGCCACAGATCACATGCAGCCAAGCCTGGAATTTACACAAGAGACTGAGCGATGGGGGAATTACTCTCTCACACCTCAGTCACCCTCCAGTGCCTCTCATTGGATGAAACCAGCCAGAACCAGCTCAGAGGGAGCAGGAAGGAGTCAGTCTTCCAGTCTACAACACCAAGCAGGCATATTTTATTGGTTATGAACACATTTGTCAAAGAGGTGCTACTGGTAACAAAGTAGTTTTGAAATGATGGAAGAAATGTTCACATAAGAGGGGAAGTCATTCTGGCTTATACATGATTTGGCTTGAACTTTATGCTAACTAGAACAGCCTGCCTTGTGGTCTATCAAACATGCATCCGCTATAACCATTAAGGAAAAGAATGCATTTAAAAATCAAAATGGAGTAACTGTGGTCTGGGCATCCAGGATGAAGCCAGGTGGCTATTGTGGATGTGGTTTTAGGCACATTTCTGCATCACTGAGAACTTAAGTTTTCTGAACTGTATCAGACTCAAAGACACCGACCATTTTCAAAACAATATCTGCCAGCAGTTGCAACCTATGGTTTCTCCCTTTGTAACTATGCAACCACTTTGGAACCCAACCAATCCCTGCTTAACAAGCACCCTTACTTCTCAGAAATCAGCATAGCAACTGGAAAACTTCAGGGAAAACATAAAGGCTTGAGTAGCCTACTTTGTTTTAATAAATGTATTCATAAAACTATACGCACTGAGCTGAATATACCCATAGTTTCCAAATATTCATAAAATATGCAAGCAAATTAAACATTTGTTAAGCCATGAAAAAGATTATTAAATTCCAAACAGTATAAAGCAAATCATTCACATTCATAGTTTATATTCTGTGATCACCATGTAGAGGAGACAGAAAAGAAGTTTTTAAATATCTTTTTAAATAATTCCTGGATTAAAAAAATCAAAATAGAAGTCTTAGTCTACTTTGAGTTAAATAACAATGATGACAGAATTTATCTTCTGCAGTGCAGAGCAGTATTCCAGAGAACATTTGTAACCCAGAGCACACTAGAAAACAAATCCTGAAAATTATGAGTCATCCACGCCTGGATTTCTTTCATTAAAAAAATCGGTTATTAAGAAGGATGAAAAGTTATAGAAGATTATGTTATAAAGTATTGGAAATTTTTAAAACATCAGTGTTCATTAAAAACTGGTCTTTGAAACAACCAGGAAAATAAATACTCAATTCTGATGAGAGAAAGTGAGAGAAGGTGAGAAAAAACACTAGAGCGGCGAAAAGAATCCAGAACTAAAGACACAGGAGTTTTTAAAAAGAAAAATATAAGCTATCATTAAAAAATTAAAAAAGCAAATTGATGGTTTCCTATAAGAGTACGTATTACAAAGGTTGCCACAATTTGGCAAGCTTGATTAGATCAATTTTCATAAAATAAACTGAAAACATAATTTTCAGTTTTTATACATATTTCCTTGAAAACTTGACAAATCCATTTTTCCCTAACAAGTCTACAAAATCGTTAAGGAAGAAATACTTCGTATATTATCTAAAGTATCCTACAGCACACTGTCTTAGTCTGCTCAGGACGCCATGACAAACACCATCTGCTGTGATAATTACCATAGCCTGGGTGGCGTAAACAACGTAACTTTATTTTCTCACAGCCATAGAGGCAGGAACTCCAAGGTCAATGTACTAGCTGGTTTTGTTCCTGGTCAGGACACTCTTCCTGACTTGCAGATTCAGGCTTCTCACTATGTCCTCGCATGGCCTTTCCTAAGTGCTTGTGGAGAGAGAGAGAGAAACAGAGAGCGCACGAGCTCTCTGGTGTCTCTCCTTAGAAGGACGCTAATCTTAGGGGATCAAGGCACCACCCTTAATGACCTCATTTAGCCTCTGTTACTCCCCCAGAGGTCTCTTCTTCAATTACAGGCACACTGGGGGTTAAAGCTTCAACATACGAATTTTGGGGAGACCCAAAATTTCAGAACAAAACACATGTAAAGGAAGAGCAGCTTTTCCCAACTAACTTACATTTAACTTAGAAATTCAACGGCAAAAAATCAGCCAATTAAATATTAGCACATTAACTCCAGGTTTACAGTAAAAGATTAATGCAGGTAGGATTTATCTCAGGATTCATTAACATTAAGAAATTCACAGTTCCCGACTGCGATAAAATTATGCTTCGTATTTCTCCCAAATAGAAAGTGTCTTAGTCTTCAGACGACGACAGAGGTAAGGATTTGTAGATAAACAAGGGAAGTGGGGAGGCTTCCTGCCACCCTGACGGCCATGCGCCACGTTTGCCTTGGCATTTGCCTGGTTGTTTATGGCGAGTGTCTTAGGCAATTTGTGCCTCACTGCAGGCTTTTGTCCCTTCATTTCTGCTGACATTACTTTAATCTGTTATCAGCGCTCGGAGGATATTGTTCCCCTCAAATGCTTAAATTGCCCTTATTCATATAAGCAATGGATTTAGTAGGTTGGCATATTAGCTGTTAAGCAAGAATCCATAATTTCTAATAAAAGAAGGTTAAAGACAGTTAACTGCAGATTAAGTAACCTAGCGACAACTCACTTTACATGGAATTTGGGATTTCAGAGTTAAAATGGAACTTAGTATTATATAGAGTCATTCTCAAGGTGACTGGATTTTTTTATACAGTTTTATTTTTCTCTATTAAAGATCAAAGATCTTCATTTATTCTTTATCCCTGCAGGCAAACCCCTGATCCAGGCATTAGTCATCTTCATCCTGGATTACTTTTATACCTTCTGTACTACAAAACTAGCACTCTCCCTCACATTTTTTATCCCTGTTAAATGCTGCCTGTTTATTTATTTTTTCATTTAAGTAGATTATTCAACTTTAAAACCAGCATCCCTTTTCCATGACAAACCCTATCTAAATCTAGTTGCTCGCACCAATGTTTTTTTTCTAAAAAGTGAGCAATAACTTTAATCTACCAAAAAAACTTTCAATTTTTCTTCCTTTACGCCTTCCTTCCTTTACTGAAATAAAATAGCGTTGGAAAACTAGAGAACACACAGATTCCTTCATCTGTCTGTTAATTCATCCACTCAATACATTTTTATTAAGAGCCCGCTGGGCTTTGGCACAGTGTTCTCGGAAGGAAGAGCAAAGGCTGAACAAGACAGATGTGAATCTCGTGAAATGTACAGTCTACTGGAGAAGGACAACACCTCACAATTCACTGCAGGCATATTGAGTGTGTAATCAAACTGTTATGGGCGTTGCAGGAGGATATTATAGACAGATCTAACCTTCTTTAACTTCTCTAAGGTTTAAGAGCTCAAAGAATCTTCTTTAAGTTTTAAGGGCTCAAAGAATCTCAGCTTGTGACCTAATTTGTATGAGTTGTGGTGAATTATTTTCATTTTTTGGTGTTTAATTTCCTAATCTATAAATCACCTAAGAGTATTCGATATATGATAATATAAATAACTAATATGTATTAAGTGAGCACTATATATATATATATGCCTGGCATAATTTTACATGTAGTAAGTCATTTAATCCTTAAAACAACTCTACGAGTTTGGATTAGATACCATCCTTTCCCCCTCTATAAATCTATAAATTCAGAGATGAATAAACTGAGACACAGAGAGTTAAGGAGTTTGTCTAAATTCTCAGATATAGAAAGAGAAGGATCTGGGAATCCAAGGTAGGCAGTGTGGCTCCTGATCCACACTCACAACCCTGCTTTGTACCAGCAGCAGCTCTTTGACTTTAGGGGAAGCTGACTGCTCTCCCCAGCCCAACTTTACCCAAGGAGTTGGAGAAACTCAGTGCTGGTCAAGGTCAACATGGGGTCCTCAATGGTCCCCAGTTGTCTGGTGGCAAACAGTGTACTAATCTGGTTGTCTGTCTTTTAAAAGGTACTCTTATCGAGCTTTAAGTTTTTGATCCCTTAATTACTGGAAGCCAAGACACTAAATTTATGTTTCTGTGTTTTAATACTTGTTTGTTTTTCTCTGGCTTCCCTCCCTTTTCTCCCCTCGGAGAAGACTCCTGGGCCCATTACAGTGCCACGTTTTCATGTATGCATTGGCAGATATTCTAAGTCTTCCTTCAGTAAGGCCAGACCTTTTATTTTTTTTTTCCCCACGAATAGAGTGAAACTGTTGCCTGAAAGAAGCAAATGGAACCATAAACCTGGCTCATTAAAATGTATAAAACCCCACCTAAATGGGCAGCAGGGAAAGAAATACAGGCCATGTGAAGAGATAAACCACAGCTATGAAGACAGGGAAGCGACTCTTTGCCTGCACTAGTGTGCTACAAATTCAAACGGATTGGCCATATCCTATCAAGAGAATGAATGAACAAATCAATAAATTATGAGTAGAGCTGATTCAGCTGGCATCGTAATTAAGGCGCGGCGCATCACAGAAGCTTGCAAATGCTTGGGCTTCACGACACAGCTGCCAGCGGGGTCCTGGATCATGTCTCTGCCGATCGCGCTTTCTGGACACAGGAGTCTGGCTAAACCGTATCCAAAAGGCAGATAATTCAGTTCAGGCTAATAAGAGGCTAATGGTCATTTCCATTAAGACATAGCTAGATTAATTAGTAAATGAATCATTTTCAACCTTATAATAATTTAAACCATCAAAACAACAGGAAATATGTGCTTAGTAACACACACAAACAAAATCACTCATGGCTGGATTCTCCAGATGTTGACAGATTCACCCACTGTCCTTGCAGCACAGAGTTCATACGTCTCTCATTTAGATGAAAGATACTGAAGAACTCAAACAGCACTTTGGGAACCAGGCAGCCCCATTTCTAAACAGACTTAAAGAGGGCGAGTTTTTCGAGTTAAGATCCATAGGAGCCATGCCCAGCTAGAGAACTGAATACACAGAGGTAAAAACCATGCTGTTGGGAAAAGGGAGAGCTTGATTTGGGGAGGGACCACGAGCCAGTTCCCTCCAGGGCATGTCACTGGCTGGCTTTCCTTGGACTCAGAGCTGCATCTGATGTAGCCATAATGAAGACCAAGTGATACTTCACTCAAAGTTATCTGCGCATCAGCCCTCCGACATTTTTAAACGGATGCACTAAGAAGTCATGCCAAGTCTACGGTTTTTTTCCAACTACAATAGCCATTCTTTTTATTTGCAAAATTTTCCTAAATTTAGAAAATTTAACTTTGTTGAAGTGTTCTGGAGAGCGCTAAAAAAAAGATCGTACAACCGTGTTTGTAAATTAATTCAAAGAACATAATGAGTCATTGAGAATGCCTTTCTCCCAACATTTGGGAAATGCCCCGCATCCAAGGAGTACAATAGGTTTTGCCCAGTCTCAGGAGTGGAGATGGGGGAAAACATTGGTTATTTGTACTTAGGTTATTTATTTGGGAGGAAGAAACCTAGATAAAGTATAAACAAAATGAACTATTTGAAGGGACCCTTTAAACACTGTTTTATACTAAGACAGGCTGGTTAAAGAACAATCTCACACACAGCCCAAAATAAGCCAAAACACGATTCAGCAAGTTTGATGCCAAGACTATAAGTGACTTTACATAATTTGATAAAATGTAAATACAGTGAAAGGGTAAAGCGTTGTTTCTCAAATGCCTATTTCAACATTTTGAGCTACTGAGTAAGGAAAAAAGTCCACAATGACCTTGCTTAGGTACTAATCTTGAGTCTTCTATTAAATTAATGGGTGACTGTTATTTATTCGCGTTGGTAACACAAATCCAACTCTGGAAGGGAGTCGGCATTTTCAAGCTTTCCTCAGTGAATGTAAAGGAAAAGTACATTATAAACAAAACACAAATCGCTGATGCTCCCCAATCTGAACATTGCAGTCTGTTCTCATCGCTTCTGTCGCCCGTCTCAACGTCTGCCTACGTGAAGAGAGAGGGGGAAACAACGAGCTGTCGTCTTTTAAAATAATAATAACAACAGACAAACCACAGTGATAGAAATTTCCTTCGCTAAGAACCTTGGCTGGTGTGCTGTCCCTGGAAAGAACTGGGGAGAGGGAAGGGATGGATAAGGTCTTCCGTTCGGCAACATATAACGGGGTTATTTTAAAACATCTATTCAGCTAACACCTTATTTTTAAAATATCATGTGTTTATTGTTTAAAAAATAAAAGATATACAAAGAGAGTAATAGCAGGGGAAGGAAGAGGAAACCACTCATTATTCACCTATCCAGAGAAAGCCACTTCCATAGATGAAAGCAAAAAAAAACCAAAAAACAAAAAACAAAAACACTGTCCATTCTTGTTAATGACTTATATTCCTATTTAACAGTATATTGTGAATATCTGGCCAAGCCAGAAGATTTATTTCCATCCCCACATTTTAATGGGCACATTGTACAACTGTGCTGTGATTTTCTTCAACTATCCATCTATTGTTAAACACTGGGATTGCTCCCATTTGGGGCTACCAAGAAAACACTGCAATGCTTTCTTTGTCACTGCTTTATTGTATGAACATCTTCAATTATTTCCTTGGGATAGATTCCTAAAAGTAGAATTGTGAGTCAAGGGGTAGAGTCTTTTGGCAAATATTGACAAATTGCTTTCAGAAAGTGTGTGCAAACTACATGCCTACTAGGAGCATGAGAGTCCTGCATCCCCGTACCTTTGTTGACATGATATGTGTTCTCATTAATCTTCCCCATTTTGTGAGTAAAATGTATCTCTTACATTTTCATTTCTTAAAGGTCAGCTGGAACAGTCATATGTATTTATTAGCCATTGAGTTTAAAAGAATCCTGTAACACAGATCTGAATGGCTGCCCTCTAACAGTAGGCAAACACACTGTGGCTCTATTTCCCACCAAAGAAGAAGAGAATAAAGAAGGTACAATTTTATTGGGTGACAAAATGAGGCTAAAATACATTTCATTTTGGCAACAAAAACATCAACACCCTCTACGTACGGTTAGCAGTTTAAAGAATACACGAGCAGATGAGCAAAATACAATTATTCTTCCTAATAATGGATTTATAAACTGAAAGCGAGTGAAATGCTGTCAATGAATGGAAACCCCTCTCGGAGAGCTCCTGGAAGAGTGGGTCATTCCAGCCTCATAATGCTTGTAGGTACATCTGCTGGACATTTGGAGAAGCTTAACTATTCTCTTGGCACCTTCTTCCAAGATGCTTCATCAATTCTTAACCAAGTGACAAAGACTAGCAGACTGAGATCAAACGACCACATCAGCTATGCTGTGGAATGTGAAAAAGGGTGCAGCTGGCAGAACTCAAGGCCTGACATGCCCGCATCGCAAGGGAGTAAACCAGAGAGCAGGGGACAGGCCGAGGAAGGTCTCACACCATCAGCTCATGAGGGAAGAGCACCAAGGGGCACCCCAGCCCCTCAAGGCGGGGCAGGGACAGGGACTCCCCAGCCAGCATGAAGTCAGATTAACAGAAAGAACAGACTAAGTGCATTGTCTCAAAAGAAAAAGGGGCTAAAGCTATACTGTCCCTCCAAAGTTTGTTTCATTAGTAACCACTTTGTCCTGGACAACCTTTATACACCCAGAAAATATTCAGCTGGGGGGAAACAGACACATTCTTCCCTAAGCCCCTCCTGCCAGATGTTTGACATCCTTGTATTAAGCGAAATTAGAAGAATCAAAGAGTGGAAGTCAGATGACAAATGAAAATAAATATGTGTCTTGCAATGGACTTCGGTGGAGAGGCCACAGGAGAACCACAGAAGGGCCGGGCTGCCTTTGTGGGTGTGTTCGCCTTGGCTGGTGCTGTCAGCGGCCCAGGGAGTCCAGGACTTGCGGTCACTCTCTGGATTCCCCAGGATACACAGCTGGAAGGTTTCTCACGTCAAGAAGCTTTAAAAACATTAAGCTTGAGCGGAGCTAAATCTGATTATCTGATGGCCTGGAAATCTATGGACTTTTAAAAAGAACGGTAGCTTATAATTTTATAACACAGCAATGACAAAATACTTCCGCAGGCATGAATTGTCAGCAGGGAATTTGATCATCATCTTTGAGTTGGAGAAACTGAGTCACAGCATTGCTACGTGATTCAGCAGAGCCATGGTTTTATGAAAGAGTTAGGACTCAAATTCACACATTTTGGTTCCCTCCATCCAAGTTTATTTTCATTACATCTTAGCCAATTCACGTTCAAGTTGAAATAAATTGTGTAATAAATTTCCACTTTTTTCCTTACCCTTTCCTCCTACCCACAGCCATTTTAAAAGTCTATCAAGACATTTGTTGAACAGTCCAATTTTCTGACTGCCTCAAAGCAAGAATTAGCTTTTACCTAACCCCAATTGTTTGGAGGCAAAAAAATGAAATTTGACTTCAGGAATTTTGGAAGATGACAAGCATAAAAGCCCCAAGCTGCTACCTTTTTTCCTCTTTTCCTGTTTTTTTGGTGGCATCCTTCTCAGAGTAGAGGGGTGGAGGTGAAATTAAGGTAACTGTTGGTTACATTAGGTGGATAATGGAAGAAATCAAAGTAAGATTTATATTATGACGAATCCCAAAGATAAGAACACAGTCTTTCATAAGCAATATTAGCTGGGCACAATGTGTCATTTTGTGAATAACAAAAATTGCATTTGATTGGACTGAAATAAAATTCCCGTCATTTATCACTGCAGTAAAACGTAAGGACAGCCAGACTTGAAGATGGAGAGAGGTTTCTGTTTTAAGAGGAAAAGAATTCAGTTTCCACTTTTATAGCCATTTCCTGGGACTTTCATAAGAACATAATAATTACTGTGAATGAATCTAAAATGAACTATTTTAGCTAATTAAGACAATTTGATGGATGATGAATAAAGGGAAAAGTTTTGGAGGGTCTTAAGCATGTTGGGTAAGAGCCTGAGTTTAGTTTTAAGATCCTGAGATGGAGATGCTTCTAAGACATTCGTGGGAAATACTACCTATGTCCTGAAAATACTGACCCAGCATTCCAAATAAGAATCTCAGCAGGAGAACAAAGCAGGACATACTCTGGATTTTAGTAACTGAGGCTACAGGTGTATATGAAATTGCCCAAGAAGAGGGTGAAATTAAGAAGAGGCAGCCTAGAACCAAATCTGGAAAAACAGCAATGCTTAGAGAATGGACAGAGGCAGCCTGGTGATGGGGGTGAGGACTACTGGTGGGAGAGGGAGGGAGAGCGTGGTGAGAACCGAGTCCCAAACCTGCGCTAGGAGAAGGGAGCGCTCACCTGTGCTGAAGACGCCTGACCGAACAGAGTGCAGTGTGTGAGCCTCGCCCTCTGGCTCTATGGAAGTTGGTACTATTGGGTCCCCTAGAAATGTGAGAACCAGCTGTGGAGTGGGGCAGAACCAGAAGAGATGACACTGAAAAGTGAGTGGGAAGTGAAGGAAATCAGCTGGTGTATAAAGCTGTGTCTTTTGGAAAGTTCAGCTATGATTAGGTAGGAATAATGGAACCTTATGACATCCAGGAAGTTATTCTTGTCTCATTTTAACTTTTTTTGGTTTGTTTTTTAAATTTTTATTTATTTTTGGGTGTCTTTTGGGGGGGTAATTAGGTTTTTAATTAATTCATTTATTTTTAAAATGGAGGTCCTGGGGACTGAACTCAGGACCTGTGCACGCTAAGCATGCGCTCTACCACTGAGCTGTACCCTCCCTCTTGGTTTGATTCTTTTTTGGGGGGGAGGGGTAATTAAGTTTACTTATTTATTTGTTTTCTTTTTTATGTATTTCTTTTTTATCGAAGTATAGTCAGTTATAATGTGTTAATTTCTGATGTACAACATAATGTCCTGGTCATGCATACATATATATATTTGTTTTCATGTTCTTTTTCATTAAAGGTTATGATAAGATATTGAATATAGTTCCCTGTGCTACACAGAAGAAATCTGCTTTTTATCTATTTATTTTATTTATTTTTTTAATCAAGGGACTGGGGATTGAACCCTGAACCTCGTGCATGCTAAGCATGCGCTCTAACACTTGAGCTATACCCTCCGCCCTCATTTTGTTTTTTAAACAGAAACTAAGTTATATTTCAGTACTGATGGGAGGACCAAGTAGAGAGAAAAAAAGCTGAAAACCTAGAGGAAAGATAATCAATAAGATAAGTTTATTTAAAAAGCATGAAAGGAGTTGTCTCTCGAGGAGGCACACCTTCCATTGTTTACCCATGGGAGAGGGAGAGTAGGGGAGAAGGTGGGTGCTCAATATTTATTTACAGACACAGGGAAGTCGATGGAGTTCTTAGCTAACAAGTTCTATTTTCATGCTTAAGTCGCAAGAGACTCAGGGTGAAGTAGGGAGGGCTGGAGGGTTGGAATAGAGTTTATAAAGGTTGAAATGACTATTTCAGAGAGAGGGAGCAAGCAGGCCAACCAGGGGAAGGGAGGAGTAAAGTCCTGAGAGAATCGGCTGGGTGCAGTGACTGTGACTTACAGCGGGGTCAGTTTGCCAGGCAGTGTGAGTACAGAGCCAACGTTCCTTCCGTGAAGGATTTTGATTACTAAGGAACGTTGAAGTTAGCAAAAGTTCATGACCTGGTGTTCGAGAAGGGATTTCAGCATTTGACAAAAAGTTGGCCAAAAAAAACCCCAGAACATCTGACAAATTGAAATAGGTTCAAAGTTAAATCATTTTTGCATTACTGACAAAATAACACGAGCGAAAATAAATGTCAGTGCTCAAGTTGAAAGAAAAATTGGGGACAAAAAAAAACAGTAGTTTCTCAGACCACAGGGGGCCAAATTCAAAAGATAGGATGAAAGAAGAACGCTCATTAAATGGACAGATAGGAACAGAAAGGAAGATTTCTATATCCAAATGAAAGTGGAGACACTGTTTTCCTTCATTTCACATTAACCTGGACTCCTTCTCCACCACCTGATTCCTCCAGGAGTGACCTTTAAGAGCTCTGGCTGGGCAGGAGTGGACGGCTGTCTGTACAACCTGCTACCCAACGAAACACGCCTCCCACCTACTCTGCCTCTCTCCCAGATTAGTCAGAACATAATTTCAGACATCCTATCATTTCATCCTTAAATACTACAGTTGCATCTTCCAAAGATAAGGAATCAAAAATAACTGCAATATTCTGATCTTCTTAGAATTAAAATTAATTAACTCCATTCTCTCCTAAAATATCCATGCAGTATTCAAAAATTCTCAACTGCAGAAAATGTAATTTTATACAGTTTAATATTCAAATAATGTTTGTTGTTTTGACAGGTCTACTTTCAATCTGTGTATCTCCCTTCTCTATTGTGTTGTTTTATTCTGTTTGGTTTTGCTTTTGTTCACAATTTATTTGTTGAAGAAGCCAGATTGTTTGTTCTATAGAATTTCCCGCAGCCAAATTCTCTACAAGTTTTATCACCGTGGTTTTATTTAACATATTCTTCTCCTCTGTATTTTCACTAAATTCATAGATTAGCTTAGACGGTTCACACTAGGTGTGATTTTCTTTGGCAGTAATATTCCACTTACAGCACAGTGTACATTCATCAGGGTCACAGAATGTGTGTGTGTGTGTGTGTGTGTCTGTGTGTGTGTTTTATGAGATTTATAGCCACTGACGATGATTATGTAGATTCAGTACTAGGTAATCATTGCCAAAAATGTCATTCTGTCATTTCTTCTTCCTTTATTATGTGGAATAATTTCATAAAGAAAAACCCTTGCTCATCAACCAATTATTTGCTTGCCCTGAGATACAGTTCATAAAGAAAAAAAAAAATATTTGATGTTCTTCAATCCACTGCAACAATAGTCCATATTCATGGTCAAGTCCAATTGACACAAGCCTGGTGTCTTTCACAACTACCTTGATTTCTGGTGTAACAAGCCGTTCCAGGCTCCTCTGTACATTGGACCTAGAATCAGTCTTCTCTCTAAGAACTTCTTTCTTGAAATGGGTAATGGTAGAGGCTACGATCTGGGAGTCAGGAGTTAATAAATATTGACCACTGGTCCAGCTTAATGGATTCTTCTCTAAACGTTTTAACCACATTGATTTTTTCCTTCCTTTTGCCCTTGATTGTGACAGTGTGAAAGCTCTTCCAAAAAGACACAGACCTTTCCTCCCCTCGAGAACAGCAATGCAGTCAGAATGACCCCACTGAGAACGTTCAGGGAAAATGCTGCAGAGAGAGGGGTCATAGATTTTCACGATAAACTTCTCCAGCTGTGCTCTGAAGTAGGCTCTCCTTTTCAGTCACCCTCTGCCTTTGGGGTGGTTACGATATCTGGTTACTATTATTTTTCTTGTGCCACTCATCCACCTCCTTACAAAACTGGTGTCTACTCTCCAAACGTGCAGGAAGCCCCACTCTGGGAATCTGTTTCAACAGCTCCCAAGGGGGCCCTGAGCCCAGTTGCTTAATGAAATGGTAAAGAATCACCCCAGTCAAGGATTTCAAAGCTACTTAACAGGTTTTGACTTGCTGTTCCTTAGGCTAGATTCACCTCTAGCATCTAAACCATCCTGACTTGAACGAGACTCTGGTCGTCCCAGGAACATTAATCTTTGTGTCCCTGAGGACAAGAAACACTTTCTCTCTCTAGAGCTTTGCACAGATACAGAAGACAATGGACGGGTTTAAAATAATAATAACCGTTTCAGCAATGACTGGCTAGCCCCTTTGGGCAAATACAAACGAGCTTTCCTTATTTATTTCCCGGACGCTCTCTCATGCTTCTGATGAATCTTTGGTATATTTCTTGACAATAGGTTAGTACAGAAGTCCGTTTGAGAGATAAAAGACTGACTCACGACAGTTATTTAACTATAATCTAAAGTTAAAACATCTAAATTAGAAGACAGGCTGCATTACCTGCCCTTACCAAGAACTTATTTCTCAACCATCAAACCCCCAGAGACCTTCCATCCCTAATGAGCCTTCTCCAGGCACTTCTGACGTACAGATTCCCAACCCACTGGATACCCTTGGTCTTTATTTTACTCAATCTCTCTGTGGCTTCGACACTTTTAAACCTTCACCCTTCCCGAAACTCCTTTAGAATTAGTAACACCACAGTTTTCTGAGTCTCTTTGTGTATCATCTACACAGTAATTTCCTTCGTCAAGCATGCTTTCCATGACTGCCCCTCAAATATCAGTGTTCTCCCAGGCCTCCATCTTGGTCTTTCTTTTCCTCTTTGTCTCAACGATAATGAATCATACAGTCTGTGTCTCAAGATAGTGATATTTGCACTTAACCGTTTATTAATTCCACAAATATTTATGGAGCATTGCTAAGGACTGTACAACACTAAGTATAGAACAATTAAAAACTTCTTTCGTATGTTTATACTCCAGGTGTTCAGTAAGTGTCTGTTGACTGAGTAAGTAATCCTGACTATGATCCTGGAGGAACAATAACATGTCATTTAACTGACACATTTTTTGGTATATATTTGGCAGTATGGTCATAAATAGACCATTTGATTATCTAAACTATAAGTTTACCAGATAGAGATTTCTTTGCATTCATTCTATGAAAGAACAGGTTTTAGGGTGCATGGTCACCCAATTGACTATAATCTTCAGAGGTGCAGAGTCTCTCTTTTGCTCAAAATTTATCCTATGCCTAGTCAAAAATATAGCAAGTCCTCAATAAACATTTGTTGGGTAAATGTTAAGAGAACACAGGTATTGATTAGTTTCCTGAGTTCTTTCACCATAAACCAAAAATATTCTTGAAAATGTCCTCTCCTAACACAAGGCAAATATCTTAAAAGCTCTACTTTGGGAATTAAAATCGTGTTTTAAATATTTAAAAGACACAAAGAACTTTTGGAAAAAGTTACAAGAGACATTGTATAATAATGAAGTAAAAAGAAAACGCACTTTTGTTAACTATTTTAGAATCACTATGCTGGAAAAAGTGCCAACTGCATTATCCATTTCATTAAATTAGGGAGTTTTCACCATAAGAGTCTTTTGTTATGTATCCCCAGAGAGGAGCGCAAAGTATAAGGGTACAGATATTGCAATAGCGCCAGTAAAGATGCATGGAGCAGCCAGCATTGAGCAATGCTTGCTTTGAGAACAATCTGAGACACATGTGTCGTATCATCAATTGAAAAGGTTTCAAGGGATGAAAATATGATAGAAGATTATGGATCAAGTGTCCTGTACCATTGCTTTCAGTAGTAATTCTCATAAAATAGTTGAAAGCATATGCTTTAAATGGAGAAGCATGGCTGGCCACCACCGGCAGTCTAAACCTAAGTATGTCGTTTGAATGTCGGCGCTAGTTTGCAGAGACATCCAGAACTCAGTTTTTGCTGTGGAACTTACGAACTTCAAATCATTATGTAATTATTTGAAATAAAACAATCTAAAAATAAACGCTCTTCCACTGACTAGACTAAGAAATTCATTATGCTACATATCATATGGCATGTTATTTATCAACCACAAGGGACACCAGAATTTGTCCAAAAGTGACTGATGTGACAAGCTTGAAATGATAGTGGAATGTGAGAGACTCTTATGTGACTGAAACTCATCTACAGCCTCTATAAGATCTCAACTTTTCTTGTTTTTCTATACTTCATCACTTTCAAATGATTAAATTCTTACTTACTTTCTATCGTCTGTTTAACATTTAGACCAAAGGCTATTTCTTTGGCAACTTTCACAGTGTTTTGAAATCCGTAAACCAGGTGAGTCAACAAGAATGTGACAAATTTATCACCATTTGGCCTTTATCCAAACTCCTTCATTGCCTTCCATTTAGGTACAGCAGGCTGTATTAGCAAACAATGAACTCAGAAAAAAGCTTCACAGACCATATGGCGTCGATTGGCTTTGCTCCAAAACAGTGTCTTTGTATTTTTATTAAAATAAAAAAGATATTATAGAATGTGAGCTCAGGAAAATTCCCTTTTTAAATTAAATGAAGGAAAATCTAACAAAAGGAAAAAGAATCTGTTGCTTGGTTCTATGTATGGTCACCCAAGTCTATAATGAATTTGCTTTTAGTCAAACATACACACAAAGATATAGGTACACTTAATGCACACACACACACACACACATTTTAATTAATGTTTACGGCATCAGGAAGATCAAAATATATTTGTGTCTGCTTCTCAAACTGGCTTTCCTATCATCTTGGATATACAGTACTGCATCATTTCATGTTATTGAAATTAATGCACTATATTTTATTTATATCACTACAAAGTTATGAAGTAGACAAAATTTGCACACACTTCCTAGCACTCAGAAATTATCGAACAAACATAAGGAGTTAACTAATCAGTGAATTAGGTTTTGAGGTAAAGCCTTCTGAACTTGCTGCAAGCCATATTACACCTGAGACATCCAGACATTAATTCTCACCTGTCTTTAGAAAGTTTTAAGGTAATATAAGAGAGGTTCACAGTACAAGAGATTTGGCACCAAATTAAAATCCCACATATCAGAATAATAGCAAGTTCACATACATCGGCAGAGTTACAGATGGAAATGTTAGCATATCACACGAAGAGGGACAGCTCCGTATCACCAGCAAACCACACTGCTCTCGCAGTTGTCCAAAAAGGGACGAGAAGGATAAATATAACTCAAGTGAATTCATTACGTAAAAAGAAAAACATGACAAGGCAAAGTGAAACAAAAGCTCAGTGTTCAGGGTAAGTGAATAAATTATTCATGAAAATTCAAGGTAGGTCAATTGCTACTCAAATGCTGGGCGGAATTTAATAACTAACCTTTATATCGTGATCACCATGTGCTAGCCCTCTTCTAATTACTTGCACACATCAACTTATCGACTTATTTCATTCTCACGACTTGGTTCTTTCACTTACAGACCATTATTATCCCATTTTACAGAGAAGAGAAGTTAGGTCCAAAAAGGTAAAGTAAACTTTGTAAAGATTCACAGCTGAGCTGGGATATAAACCCCATAAGTGCAGGTCCAGAGTCTGGGTCTCCAGTCTTTATACTATTCATCCTCACTGTGTATCAGCAAGAAAAACCTACCACTGTAAGAAAATATACCGTTAACCCAGGGGGATGTCACAGATATTTGTTCAAACTGGTTTATAATTACACTTGAATTCAGATTCTTTTCAGTGTGCCAGTGGGGTTATGTTTATCCGTGTGCAAACCCTCTGTTAAATAGTGTCATATAAAATCAATAGTGATTTACGATTCGACTTCTACGCATAAGGAAACGAAGACACAAACACAACTGTATGACCTGACTAAGGTCATGTTCAAACGGCACTGGAAAGGCAGCTGAAATCTCCTTGCAAGTTTTTCTCTGTCAACAGTTAAGAGAGGCCTTCAATCTCCCTCTGATATTCAGCTGGCTGATTTGGGGGCACTTCTCCATCCCACAAGGCTGGTAAAAATAAATTGAGATGCTGTGTGTGGGTATAAAATCAGTGTGACTGTGAGGAGCGCCGCGATTTTCTTCATTATTGTGAAGAAAGAAAGCAGGACAATTTACAAAAAGGAAGAGAGTCTCTCCCTCATCTTAATCTGCACTGATGCCACAGTGTCAAGAACAGGGTATTTCCCTGAACATTTAAATGTTAGGAAATAGCGTTGTTAACAATCTACAAAAACGTTTTGGCTCGGTGCCTGCGACAAGCCCGTGTTCCCAGCTCAGCAGAGTTCAGTGTACACACGTCAGTACCTTCTGATCCACTCCTCTCAGTAGACTTCACCACCTTAAAACAAAACTGTGTTGTGTCTTTGTGAATATCCTTAATTCTACCCGTCTGGTCAAAGGTGAAATTTAGTGAAGTATCAACAATGTGAGTTTGTCTTGACATGAGCAATCACACTGGCTGGAAGACAACCTCAAAACCACACGGGATGAGGTGTCTGGGCTCCACCCAGCCACATCTTCCCGTAAAATGGGGAAAGAAACATGAATATTTTACTCCTCGCCGGCCGCTTCAACAAAGAGCTCATACATCGTCTCTTAGCCCCAGCATTTGATCATTCATCCTTTTGGGATCACTGCTGACTAACTTTTGAGTAAACCTACACCTGGTTGCAATGAGGCATTTACTAGGGAAAGCATTCAATCAAATTATACACATACTTGCTGGAGTCTTGCACCATTAATCGAATTCCAAAATGAAAAAACACAACTTCATAATTCCGCCAGATAATGACCCACTATGCGCAACAGCCCTGTCCATTTCTCCTGTGACTTGTTTTCCTGCCTCTCTCCCCTATGGGCCAGGTGTCAAGACGCTGCTCTCTCACAGGGAGTCAGATTTCCTTTGCCGAGTTGCGTCTGATGGAGTTTGTCTTTGCCCACAGCATGCTTTGTTTTACACATGAAAGCAGTGCAGACACTCTGAGCGCTCAGTGACTCCACAGCAGAGTCTTAGCTGATGCAAATGAACCTCTGAAAATCTGCACAAACCTGATAAATTAATAGTGTGACACTTGCTTTGGAGATTGAAACACTTAAGGAAACAAATCATCTCATGGTAATACAGAATAAAGCACAGCTTTAACTCATTTATCATTAATTATGAATTGTCAATACAATTCAGTGAATAAAAATGTTCATTATTGATGAAAATTGCCAATGGAATTGACCCTCTAGTTCAGCTTTGCTGATCACAAACCCGAAGTCTCTACAAATTAACTTTCCATTATCACATAAGTGCTTAGGGTCAACATGAACTGTACAATAAATATAGCTCTCTCTCTTTTATAAATCAATTTTCGTCTTACTCCAAGGACCCCATTTGAATGTTGGGTGGAGGGTGGATTAAAACATCAAGGTTATCCTAGTGTCTTCTGGTTTCAGTATCTTTCATGTATTACAGTCATTTCTGAAATGATAATCAAATTCAATGTCCAGCATTCATCACCAAGGCTGTTCCTTTCTTCTCAAATGCGTGCTGTCCCGCTGTGTCCCTCCTGCCCCAGCCACGGCACCTCACTGCAGGGACAAGTTCGTGTGTTCGGGGGGGAAAGAGGTGGAGGGGCTGTTCTTCCTGAGGGTCTTGTACTGCCCTGTGGGTGTTCATCACCCGCACACCAACACTCCCTGTATTGCTCTGGTTCTCAATTGTAAGAAGTCGCCTTACACTCAGGGTAATAAAACAACTCTTGTGTTACACCCAAAGATTCGATGGGTTCAAAATTTAGAAGTTTGTCTCTCCTGCAGGATGTCTGAGTCTTCACGAGGCTCATGATTTTAGGATCACTTGGGGAACATTCAAAGCACGTGACTCATCAGGAAGACTTCTCCGTCCAGTGCCTGGTTCCCTGGCTGGGGTGAGGTGAAGGCTGGGCTCCGCTGGGATACCCAACCAGAGTGCCTGCCCCACGTGGTCTTCCAGGGCAGCTGGACCCTGAGGGGTGTCTGCAAAGTCAGATGTTCCAAAAGAACCCGGTGGAAGCTGCAGGGTCTCTTCCGAGCCAGCCTGGGAGGTCACGGAGCCTCACTTCTGACACATTTCTGATACAAGTGTCACGCCAGCCGTCAGGGTCAGGGGGAGAACTCCCACTGCCCGTGTGGAGTCGCAGAGTCCAGGTGCACAAGAACACACGGAATGGAAGACGTCATTGCATTATTCTCACATTAGGAAAACACAACCCATAGTGACCCACGTGGGTGCGTTTTCCATCTCGGAAGCCTGAGGCTAATGATGGCCTTGGTCTGTTTTCTTGGTTGAGTCAAAGCCAGAGGTCTGCAGCCACTCAGCCCTTGGACATTAGATCAGAAACTATGTCAGTGTTTATATTTTGAATGTTGATTTTTAGACATATAAGTTTCTTAGGTGATCTTTACTGCCTACAAGTAGAGATTCAATTCATTCTTCTTCCACTTTTATCTTACGTGTGCCTCCACCCGGGGCCATTTTATTCTGGAAGACACCGTCTTAGAATGTGAGAGTGATGAAGGAGATGTCCCTACTAGAGCAAATGAATGAGGCTAGACTGTCTGAGCCTCAGACACAGGCTCTCTCCGGTCCCTGGCAGAGATGACCCGACTGTGGTCTCTGCTACGGGGCCAGCCCTTCCCCCCCCCCCAAAATAACTCCCCTGTGGGCCCACAGGCTCAGGCCAGCTGACTTTCCCAGTCCTTTCTGGGGGCATGTGGAGATTCCTGGATCCTTCCTACCACTGGGAGCAGCAGGAGCGTCCCTGAGGCCTGGCAGTGCTGTAGACACCAACTTTGAAATCACTCCTCTCGGCCTCATCTAAACGGAAGCTTAAAAGTTTGATATGTTCAACACGTTGGACTATTACATATTTTTAATGTTACATACACGTACAGAATGTAAGCCATCTTTATATTATATATGCCAGGAGCTTCACGTTTTTCATTGTTCTTGTCCTCAGCAGCTCAGATGTTCTCACATGTGCTTCTCAGACTCTCCCTGGGCTCCACGGCTCCCCGAATGTACCACTTTTCCAGATGCAGCCGCCACCTTCTCAGGACACATCACGAGTTGATTTGACTTTTGCCAACCAACTAGAAATCTCCCAGCTCCCAATCGAGTCCAGGAGACAAGAGGGACATTTGATTCTGTTAAGGGAACTCAAAACAGATTTCACTAAATCTATCATGAATGTGCAGGAACATCTGGAAAATGGAATGTTTTCTTCTACATCTTAATGGCTTGTCATTACACACAAGCACAGTGCTTTCTGCGATATTTAAAATCAAGCTTAGTTGTATAGGTTCAAGAGTGACAGGGCTCAAGCCAGAAAAACTAAGGCTAACTTTCTTTCCCTTCTTGTGACTTTAATAGATGTTTCAGAAGAAGAGGATTGGCTTTGCAGTATTTAATTAGGATTCACACTAATTGCTTATATTGAGCTTTGTGAACTAAGACTTCAGATATTTAAAAAAAAAATCTCTCCACCTAATTTGAGTAACATGAAGTTTCTTAAGGGTAGGTAAGAATGAGGTTGCAAGTAAACTTATGAAATCAATGTCATGGAGAAATTAACAGGATTTACTATTCCGCAGGAATTTTTTGAACATATTAATGATGCGTTCACTGGAGGATTGATTTTTAGTTCTTGGCTTATAAACACTTTAACATGAAAGAACAAGCAGAAATGGTGTTGATTCTTTCACGAGGTAAATACGGCCAGTGAATAAGTCTATGAATCACCCTGAAAGCCTTGTTAAAAAAAAGATTTCTTTTCTTGTTTGCTTTAAATATTGAGATGCTTAATGAGCTCGTAGTTCATTTTCAGAAAGCGTGTAAAAACTTCCGAATTGTGCTCTCCGATCAAGTACAATTCTGCAAACAGGCCAGTTAACAGCAAGCTTTACTACAACTTGATACTGAGAGGTTAAGAGGAAAGGAGGTTGGAGAATGATTCATTGGATTTAGGATATTTTACTAAAATGCTCTATCTTCTTTTCTCTAAGAGAAGGGCATCCCCTTTCACAAATAGTTGCTAAGTTACATTGTCCTTAACAGTTAGTGTCTCGAGAAAAGAAAAGGAAGATTAAAAGTTGGTTAGTACCCAAAATCCACTAATTAATATTATCAGGCGTGTAATTTTTCCCCAAGCACTTTGCAATCAGTGGTGCTGTGAATCCTCTTGCTGTTACCGGCACTGCTATTAGTATTATCATCATTATTTCCTTTTATTAGACAGCAAATCAATGCTATGACATAGAATTTTAAACCCTCAAACAATGAAAATGTACTTAATTATTTGCACCGTATTGAATTCATTCCCCAGAGGAGACATAGCACGGCCTTAAAACAGCCATTGTAAACAACAAAAGATAAAAATAAAGAATGAGAGAAAATGTGTTTGGTAACAGGGTGCATTCACAGTCTTGTTTATGCTCCCAAAGAGTGGAAGATGAAATTTCCGTGTTGTGTTTACCGACCTCGAGGTGCCTGGGATGGGGAAACAGTCCTGCAGAACTCTGCAGAGGGAGGCAGCCTTCAGGCCACCGTTACTCACAAAATTAGCTGGGGTAGGAAGGAGAAATTACCAAGACTTGCAATGACAAAAGTGAATGCTGATACAAGGAAATCTAGGCAGCCACTGAGTCCTAAAATTAAGTCTAGAAGAGCTTCATTAGTTCTTAATAAGACGTGACAGGATGGAACATTATCCATATACATTAATGAAGTAAAGTTTGAGAGTTGAATAAAGGTGATAAAATGTGTGCAGATGCTGGAAACAACTAGAAATTTTCAGACTCAGACACTCAAAGTAAAGGGTTATCAAATGGGATTCTGAAGTATTTGGAGTAACACAAGTCAAGCTTGATCCAGTGGTCAACCAATTTTGAGAACCACTTTATTATCAGCCTGCTGAACGGTCTAAAACCATTTAAAATCCTCTTTCACTGTGCTCGCAACAATATGGAGCATTTCTACCTATAATGCATGGAGCGTGAAATTTTCTAAAGTTGGGTGTTGGTGTTTTAATTGAGCAAATTCCTATTTACTATTATTTACCAAATATAAGACTCTGATTTATAGGTTTAATACCAATACAGTGATACTCTGTACTCCTTTTATTTTTATACAATTTGCACTGTGTCCCCGTGTTTTGCATCTGCTTTCCGTAGTAAACTGATCCCAAAGTGAGAGCCCACACGTATAGTATCTGTTATCTCCAGCCCTCTTTCCCTTGTTTGCACACAGTACGAGTTAGCGAATGTTTACTAAACAAAAGATGGAAAAAATACTTGTAAAAATCCATGAATACTGATATTGTGACAGAGGCTGCACATGCATATTTTTGACTTAAGAAAACTGTCACCATGTACCACCACCAGACCCGCCTGTTGGGAGCAGTAGCTTGTTACCTGTAAGTGTGATGATACATGAAACAGAAAGGAGTTTGGAGAGACCGTGCCTGCCAGCACTTGCCCAGCCCTCCCCCTCCCTACCAGCCTCCTCTGACCCCACACACAGACTACTTACCAGCCTCCCGTAAAACTGGATTACAGCTTATCATGGCATAAGCTTGTTCACACAACTGGTGGCCTTTTTAGAGGTGAATATGTTCCCAGTTAACCCTATCACACTCTTTTCCTTCATTTGGCAAAGAACTACATGCTTGTTGGGTGTCAGCTTCTCCAGAAAGCCACCTCTACATGGCGTGCACCCAGATCTGGGCCAAGGTCCCTTCTTAAATGTCTCTGCCGCTCTCTGTGCCCATCCCGTTGGCCTCATTTATCACACTGAATGCAATTTCCTGCTTACTGATGTATCTCCTTCCCTAGCTCCTAAGCTCTTTGAGGCACATAATATTTTGTTCTGAAGTATATTCCCAGAAAGAAATGCAGTGCCTGGCAGCAAGGGTTAGATGTTTTTCATTGCTTTTCCCCCTCCTACCTGCAATGGTACCTGTCTCCAACCCCAGAGACCAAGGAAGCCAGACATGTCCAATGAGGGTGAGGGTCTATGGCTCAGTCTTACTTGAAGGGCCCTAAGGTGGCTACAGGTGAAATATTTCCTTATTCATCACAAGTCTCAAAAGGAAAAAAACATCCCTCCTCCCCTTCATGGAGTGTCATCCTGTCTGCCCTGCACAGCGGTATTCCTCTTGCAATCAGACCAGAGACTGATAGAGTTAGTGTGGCAGAGACAGAAAGGCAAACAAAACAAAACAATAACAAAGAAAGAAACGAAGAGGACACCTCACTCCCTAACAGCATTGCTGAACTGCTGCCCCAACTCTGAGACCACCCTGTTTCAGCACCATGGATAACGCAAGACCACAAAGTCAGTGTCGGTTAAGCCCCTAACTGATCCACTGCAGCAGCCTCGGGCACAGAACCCAGAGCCCGGCTCAACGCACAACTTGGAGCTGGGAGGACAGATTTATAGGTTTCAGGTCCAGGCTAATGACAAGGGCTGAGGACAACACGCCATGACTTTGGGTGTGAAATCCATCCACCACACAAAGTTTTATCAGAACTGCTCTTGAAGCCACGGGCACCTGTCAGCATCCACACCAGGTCAAGTCCTAGTGAACCCTGATGATTTACTCCACTCAGAATGCAGCAGCCCCTCACTGAGCCAGCGTGAGAGCATGGCCAGAGGTAAAGCTGAATACATAAAACTCAGAATAGTGATCATTTAATGTTTATAACCTGGCTTTGCTTCTAACATCTCAAGAGTAAATTATACAAATTGATATTTTTGTGTGTAGAGTTTGATGTTAATATGCTAAACCCTATGGAACTATAAAAGACACTCATGATGAAAAATAATAATAGGCAATGCCTATTTCTATAAGTAGGTGATATTCTAAGCCTATCAGGGTTATTAATGCCTCTGAGTATTTATTGTTATTGGGATTTTATTTCCATTTATAGATGCAAAATTGAGTTACAGAGAGGTTAAGTAACTTGACCAAGGTCACACAGCTAGAGCTAGTAATAGGCCACATGATGGTTCAAATCCAGATCATCTGGACCTAGAGCATATATGATTAACTGCTTTGCCACCTCTTCTCAAAAATCTGAAGAATACAAGAACAGTATATGATGGAACAGCATAAGGAATATTCTAGAAAAATGAATGACATAAATTCCACTTCTGGGCATCTGTAAATGGTTGTTCGGTTATCTTATGCTGATTATATAAGTCAGAAATGTGCCTGAGTGTAATTATGATGAGAAATGCAATGGATAGTACTAAAGGGAATTCCTAATGTCCATGAAAGAGCTTTGTAACTTCACTGTGTTAGTAAAGCATCTCCTACTGACAGTTCTACACAGAGGAGAGACCTCCCCCCCCCCCCGTAAGACACTCCTTAGCAGGTGCCTGGCTCTGTGCCTGACAGAGGTGGAATCTGATGTGTTGCTGTCGTGCAGATGTAGTCTCGGGACCAATTCCTAAAATGCACTTTTGAGTTCAGGACTCCAAAAGAACCCTGAAGCCACTGAGGAGCAAACTCTCCTTATAAATATGCTGAAAATAGCAGCTGGAAATGCTCACCTGTCAAAGCTCAGCATTGGTTTTCCAGCAGTGCCGTGAGGAGAAGCCCAGGCTGTGATGGCACTTGCTGTTGACCTAATGCTTTGTTATCGTGAGGTCTGTCTCTGCCATTTAGAACAGCAAACCCTTTTGCACAACAAAGGAAAGTATAAACAAAACAAAAAGACTACAGACTGGGAAAAACATATTTGCAAATGATGTGACTGACAAGGGCTTAATCTCCAGAATACACAAACTGATCATACAACTTAATAACAAAAACAAAAACAAAAACCCAGTCCAAGAATGGGCAGAAGCCCTAAACAAGCAATTCTCCAGTGAAGACATACAAATGGCCAATAGGCACATGAAAAAAATGCTCATATCGCTAATTATCAGAGAAATGCAAATCAAAACTACAATGAGGTATCACCTCACAACAGTCAGAATGGCCATCATTCAAAAGTCCACAAACTATAAATGCTGAAGAGGGTGTGGAGAAAAGGGAACCCTCCTACACCACTGAGAAGAATGTAGTTTGGTGCAGCTGCCATGGAAAACAGTATGGAGATACCTCAAAAGACTAAAAATAGACTTACCACATGATCTAGCAATCCCACTCCTGGGCATATATTAAGAGGGAACTCTAATTTGAAAAGACACATGTACCCCAATGTTCACTGCAGGACTATATACAATAGCCGAGACATGGAAACAACCTAACTGTCCATTGACAGATGATCAGATAAAAAAGCTGTGGTATATTTATACAATGAAATACTACTCAGCCATAAAAAAAGAATAAAATAATGCCATCTGAAATAACATGGATGGACCTGGAGATTGCTATTCTAAGTGAAGTAAGCCAGAAAAAGAAATAAAAATACCATATGATACCACTTATATGTGGACTCTAAAAGAAAAAAGACATAAGGAAATTATTTACACAACAGAAACAGACTCCACAGACATAGACAGCAAACTTATGGTTGCCAGGTGGAAGGGCATGGGAAGGGATAAATTGAGAGTTTGAGATTTGCAGATACTAACTACTATATAAAAAATAGATAAACAACAAGTTTCTTCCATATAGCACAGGGAACCATATTCAATATCTTGTAGTAACCTATAATGAAAAAGAATATGGAAAGGAATATATGGCATGACTGAAACATGATGCTGTACACCAGAAATTGATACAGCATTGTAAACTGACTGTACTTCAATAAAGTTTAAAAAGTGGAAGAAAAAAAAACCGAGGAAATCGAGGCTCCAAGAGAGTTGTGTCTCGTCCATGGAAATTCACGGAGTCAGAGAAACAGAGTATAGAGTCAGAGACCCAGAATTTGTTGCTACTTTTTCTCCATAATACTTTGCCTCCTTGATGTCTACCTGTAACCAAGTTATGTGCAACAACATCAAATGTCAAATAGGAACATTTTCTTTAAATGTCCACATTCCTACAATTATTTGAGATTTTACCCATGGTGGTAGGTTGAGCTGATGAGAAACGAAAGTATGGCCAAAAACGCACTTGAAGATTTACTCTACAATAAGAATAATGAAATGGTTTGAAATAAGAAGATTTAACCAAGTTGACAAAAATAAATTCCATGTGGCCAGGCTAACAAGGTTATATTGAAACATTCCACTTTAACTCATTTCTTTCCATTTCTTCCCACAGACATGAAATCATCTGTCTGGGGCATGCCCCCTCCCTCCCCTCCCCTCAGCCTGCAGCCTCCACTGGACCCACTTCTGCTCAAGGTCGGCCAGTCCCACCTCAGTGGTCACTCCATGCTTTAGTCCCCTCTTCCTTTTCATACTACCTCCAGCATCTACCGCGGTCCCTACCACCAAGAAAGAAATGCAATAAGGATTTTTTGTAATTAATGTCATTGCTCTGAATTCATCAAAAACACAAAGATCTAAGCAGTCAACCTACTGAGACAGAGGTAGAAATTGCTACAGTATTGTAAAGAACCAAAAGAAATAATTGAGGAAATAAAAATTAGAGAAGAATTTAATAAATCTCCAGAATTAAGATTATAAGAATTTAATGACTCTTACAATTAAGAAAGAAAGAAGCCTTTATTTCTGGTGCTATAGATGTCTAGATATATTTTGACCATCCTTTGGCTAAAAACAACCAAAACTGTTGAATAAAATAGAAAAATCTATTTAAATACCCTTAACTTTCTGTCAAGAATTTAAAGAATAGTCAGAACCCCTGAACAAAGTGAGAGGATGACTCCTTAGAGAGACACAAATGGAAACCAAGCTTTCCCTTGAAGACACTTACAGTACTCGGTACATTTAAACTTTGGGTTTGGCAGCCTGCGGGTTGCGGGGTCAGGAGACAAGATGGGGTTGGGGGTATGATATGCAAGTAAACCCAAGATCTGAAGGGGACAGTCTTGATTGTGAGGAGACTGTAAGAACTATGGTCTTGAAACTTGAAACTTGAACCTTGAACCTTGAACCTTGGCACCCAGTGGAGAGCTGGAAGACTCAAAAAGAATTCAAAATCCCAGATAGTCCCGTGACCACTGTCGAACCTTTATCAGTAGGTAAACCCCTTCCCCTGACAAAAATAGCAGTCGAGAGTCACAGAGTCACAAAAAGTCCTATCAAATATTCAAGGATCAAATGCACCTTGCAAAAACCATTTCAGGGTATAGGAGAAGACTCCCTAGTGTGGTCGGTGTGAGCTTATGACACTCACTAGGACAGACTCAAGACGTGACCGGACCGTGTACACAGCTCCCCTTAAACTGAAAGTACCGGCAGTGAAAACCAGCTAGTGCAAGGCTTCTTCAGACTTTTCACAATCTCCTCCTCTAAACCTGTTCTATCTAAGACAGTGGTGACTGGGGAGAAGGAGAGAGAAACCTTCAGCAGCCTGATTTTTTCCAACAAGTCTAGGTGACCGATTTAGTTCATCCACAGAGGGAAATGCAACCGGCCTTCCTTCTCTAGAATGACATTATCAGCAGAGAAGTGCCAGGGGCCCAGGAGAGAAAATACATGGACCAGTGACAAACATAGAAAACATTCAAAGATTCGACAATGGAAGAAAATCATCTCTGGATACACAGATTCAAAGTAGTTAGCCTCATTTGCTTTTCTCAGTCATACCTTTAAGCAAATTCACTTGACCACGGCTTGATGCCGTATCCCCCACCACGTGTGTTCATTCATTCGCTCATCCATTCAATACGCATTTAGTCTCTGATCTTTCCATCTGGAAGAAATTCTTGTCTCACTGCAGAGTAAGCTCTTTTTCAGAACTAATTACCCTATTTGTCGATAACTCAGGAAGTATGATCTTAAACTATGACTTTCAGTAATTGGTTTTGAAAATTCATGTCAATAAGGAAAGTCTGAAGAAAGGCTTAAGAAGAGCCTGTGGTTTGCAAGGCAGCATTTCAACCAGCTTGGATTGTGCTTTTTATACAGGAAAAGCTCAGTTTTTCCCTCTAGCCCCAGTCACTGGGGCTCTGAGCACTTGCCCCTACCTCGTCGCTAAGGTCAGACGGGCCAAGCAGCCAGGCAGGCTTTGTTTCCCTGCAGCAGTGGAGACTGTCTGGGGAAGAACACTCAATTTGGAATCAGAATACCTGGGATTCAAGTCATGCTGTCTTGCTTACTAGCTTAGAAAATTACCCAGAATTTCCATTTCCTTACTTGTAAGTGGGGGATAAAAATACCTGACAAGGTTTCCTAAGACTTAAGTGACACGTTTTACCCGAGTGCCCACTGCAACTGCAAAGCTCTACAGGAAATGTAAGGCGTTATCAGAGCAAGGTGGTAGCCCAGGTGGGTGAAAGGAGAAAACTGAAAGGCATTCCCTCTGACCTACACAGTGGTCAAGAAACTGAAGTTCCAAACATGGGCACATCAAGAAACCGTAGCCATGCAGAGTGACAGACACGCAGGATTTGCACGGGTACTACAACAGGCAAGGAAATCCAGGCACCAACAGCCAACTTGCACGAGAGAAAGAGCACTCAGTGTTATCCTGAGAAAATAACGAGGTGGAAACCCTCGTTTACCCAGCCGAATTCTGCTGCTTTGCACCATGGCTGCAGGAGAGATTTAGGCTAGAGATTCTTTCAAAGACAATCTCCAGAAAGAATAATAACGCTATGTTGATTTAGGTCCACACAAAATGTGCGTTTAAAAAATTATACAAAGTTTAAAATCTCTAGATTTCACAACAGCAGGGGGTACTGGCCCGGTGCAGTAGCTGTTTATAAGCGGCAAGGCCACTTTTCTAGTTTTGGAGGGAGCGAAACAAGGCAGAGAGTTGCCAATGGGATTGCTAATGTTTGTGCATGACACGCTCAGATTCTGATGGGAAAGAAAAAGGCAGCCTCTCTATACGTTCAGGTGATTAGAAGGAAATTAATTTTTCTCAATTGAAAATTTTACTGGGACCATTGTGTATTTATTTATTTATATGCAGTAATAAGAAATCACACAAAGCAGATTCTGTGCACATTTTATCCCGTTTCCCCCAATATTAACTCCTTATAAAAAACTAGGATATTACCATGACCAAGATATTTACATGGATAAAATTTACCACCTCTGTTCAGATTTCCCCAGTTCTGCTTGTACTCATGATGTATGTGTGCGTTTTAGTCCTATTTGATCTTAGCACCTGTTTCCATGTAGGTGTCTATGTCCACCAGCACAATCGAGATACAGAATATTCCGTCACAGCAAGGATCCTTCCTGGTGCTTTTTTATAACTCTACCTACCACCCACCCTCAGTCTAATTCCCGGCAGCCACTAATTTTACCACCATTTCTAAAATTTTGTCATTTCAAGAATGTCGTTTAAATGGAATCACAGTATGCAACTTTTGGGATTGGATTTTTTCCACTCAACATGATTACCTGGAGATTCATCCAACTTGTTCTTTTTTTTTTTTTTTTTTTTTTTGTAGTATCCATTGTTAAAATGACACCTCATTTCAGTTTTGATGTGTATTTCCCTGATGGTTAGTGATGTTGGCCACCTTTTCCCAGACTGTTGACCATCTGTACGTCTTCTGTGGGAAAATGTCTATTCAGATCCTCTGCCCATTTTTTAATTGGATCATTTGGTTTTGGTTATTGAGTTTTATAAGTTCTTTGCATGTTTTGGCTATTAACCCCTTAACAGATCAATGATTTGCAAATATTTTCTCCCATTTGGTAGGTTGCATTTTCATTTATTGATGCTTTCCTTGAGATACTGTGTTTTAATTTTGATTTTCACATGTTCATTGTTAATATAGAGAACTATAGCTGATTTTTTTTATCTCTTTATAACCTGCAGCCTGATTCTAGGTTCTCAAAAAAATTCAGATTTTTGTAGAATCCTTGGCATTTTCTACATAGACAATGATGTCCTACATAAATAGAGATTTGTCTCTTTCAAGCAATTGATTATGTGAAAGTAGATGGAGTAAGAAAAAGTGGGAAACTTTTACACTGAGTAAAGCCTGATCAGGTGACAGAATAAGAAAAACATCAACAGTTCTCAAGAACAGGCATTCTGTAAAATTCTATAATTTTTATATGTCCTAAATAAATCAGAGAGACACAGAGAGAGAGAGAGAACAACTTTTACGACTTTTAATAACAGTGTATCTCTAAGTGAATAAGGGAAGACCCAGGATTTAATTCTTGCTGTACACAGAACCATATGCTACTGATGATAATAACTATTTTAATAATTCTGATCATTTAGCGCTGAGTGGACGCCAGGAGCCTGCAAACACATCTCAACCAGTTTAATGAACGATCAGATCGTACTCGCTGCCTCGAAGCCTCACTCTCCTCCTTACTGGGATCCAGCTTCCACCCTTGCCACGTGCTGTGACGCCTCTGGCAGCAGTTAGCTCTGATGACACGATCACAAGATTCAAGGCACCCTCCTCTAGGGCCGCGCCGCTCTGCCGCATTGGATGCTGATGTCTGTCTGAATGTTCCTACTTCCTGGTTCCCGGTCTCCTCCTAGCCGGTGTCTATGCCTCGGTCTCTGGTGTAGGTTCTTTGAGGTTCTTGCTCAGCTGCCCCTGTCTACACGCCAGACTCCATGGACCAGCCCACGTTAGTCTCACCATTGACCCTGTCACCAGGATAGGCCTGTGATGCGACCAAGTTCTGCCTCCTCCAGCCACTGCGCGTGCAAAATGCAGTCCCCTCCCTGCTTCTAATCATGTACCCTCCTCTACACTCAAACCCGAAGGTCATTCCATGTTGCCATCAGGATGAACTGTAGAGGGCCTGTGACAGTCATTTACCCCTCGGAGATCCTTTTAGTTTTCCTACTTCCAAGTTCTTGACCATGTTCTAGTCACAGCTGGGTCTGACTTCTAGGAGAATGGGACTGACGCTGATGAAAATTGTGTGGTTGAGAATCAGAAATACCTTGAAGAGAAAATTACTTTGTTTCCCAATGTGGACAAAATAAGCTTAATGGTCTCTGAAAACACCAAATAAAGAGGGAAATAATTGCTTCATCTTGTTGAGGGTAGTGAGCTCTGAAATTGGATAAAATAAAACAGAGGAATCAGCTTGTTTTACCGTCATCTTCGTGCTGAAAATGAACAAAAGATACTGACAAAGGACTGGGACACTCATAACCTATGGACGTCACCTCACTCATTTCAGACATAAACATTCTTTGCGTTTTCATTGATTAATAGTAATGTTACTGTTTTTACAACTAAACTCTACTATATCTGTGAACTACCTAACATATCACATTGAACTATTAATTATAGCAATGACTAGGAGAACGTAGAGGTTTGTAATCATGTGAGCAAATAAAAATGAGAAAAAAAGTTTTTGGTAAACGTTGCTTTAATAACTGCAATTATATCCACAGAATGGATAGGTTTAATTATAGCGAACTTGGGATAAATTATTTGCAATATTACATTTCACTTGTGGGTCTGCTTGAAAGTAAATCAGTTTACTACTGACACTGACAGAGAAAACAATGCTTGGTTTATGCCATTGAGACAGTATCTTTGAGACTCTAATATCAGTACTTAATATATTGAGCAAATCATGGAAGTCAAAACTGGAAGAAATGACAGGCAATTTTCAAAAAAACAAAAAACAGCAAAATAACTTCCTAATCTTTACAGGGCAACAAGAAAAATTGGTCAACGCATCACACAGGATTACTATTTCATTGACAAAATGTAATGTTCTTTTCCTAAGCAGCAGAAGTTCAGGTTATATTATGTTCATTTGTTTTATACCCTAGTTTTCCAAACAAGCTTAAAAGCACTTTTGGGGAAGGAAGTATGTCTCCTTTTTATTTTAATAGCCCAACCATATTCACTACAATCATATCTAGTACAATGCTTCAGGCATTGAATAGTTCAGTCACTAGTAGAAACTGAAATTAGACTTTGCTTTGTATTTTGTGAATTTTATACCCAGAGAAATCCCATGCGTTTAGCTCAAATAAACCCGTAAAAATTTTAACGAGGACAAATTAGTTTTACAAATGCACCTACAGACTGAACATAAAATCCACTGTCTTTGGGGACATCATTTCCACAGACACATAATTAATTAGAGCCACGAAATACAATATAAATAATGCACATTCATATTTTTCACATTTTGAAATGAAAAGTACAGACGTATTTGATTCATTCTACCTGACAACCCAGAACCATCCCAATCAAATATAAGCCTTTTTATTGCAGAGCAATGAAGTCTCTAATTAGAAGTGGCATTTCACTCGTCATCCGCCTATCATTACCACTGCAGCTTGTGCTTCTGACAGCCTAAAAAAGAGCTGGGAGGAAAAAAATAATGGGAATAAAAATGAATTCTTTTTTTTAAAAAAAGAAGAACTTCTGTGGTAGAAGTACGATTAAAGCAAGAAGTTCTAAAACAATTAAATAAACTTCAAAAGACAAACAAACATATCTGGTTAATCATAAACAATTAGACTTTTTACAAAGGGAAATTTGCACTTCCCTCAACCCAAACGCAATGGTCATAGCCAGCCATCAGCTTTAATTACTGTTTTATGAAATAACAGCCCAACTTCTGTTTTCCCAGATTAGTCCTCTCTTCTCAACTTGGCCCTGAATCTCCAAATTTATGTGTTTTTTTGGCACCTGAAATTCAACATGCCAAAACCGAAATCATCCTGGTCTCTCTTCAGCCAAGAAATGGCACTACCTTGATTATTGATTTATATATGTACACATTATGGACAGGGCAGTCAGATTTATTTCAAAACAAAAGCTTTGCTGGGCTGCATCAAATGCGGGAGAAGAAGAACACTTGGGGAGTGGTTAATTACCAGTGTGCATAACAGTGACATATTCCTCAAATAAGCCTTTAAAATGTTAAAAACTGAAGTATAACATACCCATGCAGTGCTATTCCAGTGCTGATGAATTTTAAAAAAATTAAAGACTGCACTACAGATTCATAATATGGCAGAATATTCAGTTATATATATATATATATACACACACATACACACACACACACATATATAACTGAATCACTATGTTGTACACCAAGAACTAACACAACATTGTAAATCAACTAAACTTCAATTTAGAAAAAAGAAAAAAAATGGCACTGCCTTCTTCCCACACAACTGCCCTCGAAACTTCCGTCTCAGCTGTAATCCGTCCACGCACTTGCCAACCTGGTGGTACCTCCCCTTTGCTCTCCTCCACTACCTCACTGCCCCTGCCCTTACACATCCTGATCATCCGTTCCCTGGACGGCAATGCCCCCCCTACCCGTGGACAAGCCCCGCCACCCCACCGCGATCTCAGCGGGAACACAACCAGTGAAGCTGCTCCCTCAGTACTGTCGACTCTTCCCCATGCCCTGAAGAAGCACTTTCAAAACTGTCCTGGGTGGAAAACTAAGCTAAGGGACACTTCATGGAAAGGAAAGGCCGTCATGACAAACATAAACAGTCCACTTTGTTACAGACATTTAGCGTCTTTAACGTGAGAAGGGCCCCAGCAGGCCCTTACAAGGGAAACAGGAGGCCCAACGTTGCCTAAACTTTATTTGACCACCAAAGCCTTTTTCTCCTTTTCTTTTTTTGAGTAGACTTACTAGTGTCTAGAGAAATAATTAATTACGGAATAAATAATTAAGCTCCTAAAGTTAAAGATTGGGATGGTTTGAAAAGAAAGAAAGAGAAGGATTTCAACAGAAAAATTCAAGGAGGAGAGCGTGACAGAGAAAAGAAAAGGACTTGCAGACCCGGAGACGCCTGCTTGAAGATGCCTGCTTGAAGGACCTACTGATTGTCAAAAAGGGTATTCAGTGTCTTTGTGCCTGATTTTTAGATTGTAGGGGTTTTTGTTTGTTTGTTTTTGTGTGGGGGGGTTGTTTGTTTTGATCACAGAAAATTGGAATTGAAGTTGGGAGGGAAGTAAGGATCGGGGCCAATTCTTCCAAACTGAACTGTGTATCAGCCCCTTTGAAGGAGTTCTTTACCAGTAGCACAGACTTCAAGATGATTTGAGGAAGGATGGGGTTTTAGTCTGAGGACGACTTGAAAATGTATTTCAGACATGATACAGGAATATAGTCATACTGCCACTTTGACACATCCGAACACAGAATAAATTTTTAATACCACACAGCACACATGACTGGCACCCCCAGCCTCCACTTCTGATCATCGCCTGTCTTCCTCCTGCCCCAACCCCAAGCCTAGGAGCACAGTTGGTGCCGGAGGTCAGGGACGGCTGAGCGTGTCTTCCTCATTACTTGGTACACGAGGCATTAAAATAGTCAAGTTCATAGAAACAGAGAGGAGAACGGTGGTTGCCAGGGGCTGGGGGGGAGGGGAGATGGAGAGGCATTCAACAGTTGTCCTGTCGACGCAAGACGAGAAAGTTCCAGAGATGCGCTGTCCGACACGCACCTATAGCTGACAGTGCTGGGCTGTGCACTTAACATTTTGGGAAGAGGGTAGATCTCACGGTAAGTGCTCTCACTGCAATAAAATAACATAAAATCAAAAAGCTGGAATCATTTTTGCATTTAGTTAACCTCACAATGGCTCAACATCCAAATGACAAAGTCACTCACATTACATTAACTGTCTCCAAGCAGTGGCTTCTTAATGTCTGTTGTGCTGTTCTTCCAACTCCTGTTTTGTCCGGGAGGACGGCGGCTATAGTAATTAAAATTGAAGGCCTACCACGTGCCAGGCACTCCAGTTAACTCTGTGCGTATATCATCTCATTTAATCTTCTCAACTTTATCTTACAGAGGAGGACTGAAGCTGGGTAGTTGCATATAGTCTGCCTGAGGTCTTGTACGTCGTAGCAAGTGGTGTGGTGAAGACTGAGCCACACTGTCTGAGCGCAGAGTTCATGTCCTCCCTCCTGTAGGGATAGTATTTTCCACCTGTGCCCCAAGAAAGGCTTGAATCATTCCACAAATCTGAACCCCATCTCTCATTAATAAAATAAGGCTTATTTTGCCCACACAGGACATCATTTTTATAAGTGCTTTCAGGATGCTATAAACGCAGAGACCAGTAATAATGACAGATGGAGGCAGACACAGTAAGGGGCCGTCAGCCTTCGTGACGTGGCTTCACGTCAGCGTCATTTGGACCCCCGCTCGTGTCTGCAGCAAACCCAGCATATTCATCCTTCTGCAATTTCCTAAGAGGTGGAATTGTCCGACTCCGTTCCCAGAGCAGCTGGTTAGTTCTACTTCAGGAAAAACAGAACCAGAATCAATACTTTTTTCTCTAATGTAGAGACTCATTTAATGTCGCCGTTCTCAATGCCCTTTCTCTCTCTTTGTGTTTCTGGCTGAACAGCTGCTGGACATCACGGTTCCAAACTTCTTAAATTTGATTTAATTAGAGCAGGAGAAACACTTGAAGCAAAGAGTGATCAGCTAGAACTGCAGGAGCAAATTCCCCACCGTGCAGGACACGCAGATTCTTAAGGTCAAGTGTAGTCTTCAGAGTGAGAGAAGGCCTCCAAGTTCAACAACTCAGTGTGCAACACTTTGACTTTGTTGGGGGAAAATAACGTGGGATCCTAGCATACCTGACTGTCTAGGTCTGTGACATTTCAGGAAACCACTCTGAGGGGACACTCCTTGTAAAGACCCCCAGTTTTTACTTGTTTTCCTTCCAAGCCAGAAAAGTTAACCTAGTACTCCGAGAGAGGCAAATAACATGTTTGCTTACACAGCAGATAAGTATCTGTGTGTTTAGAATGTTCTCCAAACTTGAGAACATTGCAGGATTAATGAAGAGCAAACATTCAGGGAAATAATTAGTTTGAAACTCGACACACATCCGAGCAAGGTCAACGCGGTCGCGTCTGCGTCACGCCGTGTGTTTAACGGCTGAGTGATGGTGGAGGAAGCTTTGCGGCCGTTCTGGAGCTCCCCGCTTGTCTTTCTTATCTGCCGACGGGGACAGGTCTGCTTCGGCACTTGGCTGCCCGCGTCCAGATGCCTGGTGGTGTCTGCACAATGGCCAGGGGTCATCTGGAAGGAAAACACTGGGACACAAGGAGAGGGTCATGAGAGCACACAGCAGTGCACCATCGGGCTATTATCCGGTCCACGGCTCCAGGGCAGACGTGGCGAATCCAGCAAAGGGCTGACGTTTATGATCGCGGCGCCTAATAAGGCCTGAGCTTTTAACCTTGCTCATTCAAAGGCCCAAATGTCTTTTTGATGAGGTGGTAGGGGAGTAGCCGTGATCTCATTTAGCCATGATTAAGGCCTCTGGCAAAATGCGGGACATTAGCACGTGGAGTACTTATGGGGAGGATGGAATCACACGATCCCCTCAGAGCTGGTTGTAGCTGCGAATTTCTGATGGTGTCTATTTTTCTCCATAAGCCTCCGTAAGCTTCATTAGTTTAGACACTTTATTATTGCCTGGAATACAAGGCTAAATCTAGTTTCCGGGGCCATTTTGAGTCTTATTTTCAACACCCTCTCGTTAGAAGGCATGCATCACTATGATACTGGCTGGGCTGCAGCTTCCATTTAAAAAACAAAAATAAAACAAAATAAAAAATAAAAATAAACAACAACATTGGCGTCTTAGTCCATTTGGGTTTCCATAACAAAACACCACAGCCTGGGTGGCTTATAAACAACAGAAAGGCATTTCCTACAGTTCTGGAGGCTGGAAGTCCAAGATCCAGGTGCCAGGATGGTCCAGATTCGGGGGAGATCCCTCTCCAGGCTGCAGACTGCCAGCTTCTCCTAGTGTCTTCACGTGTCAGAGGGCAGAGAGAGGAAGTAAGCTCTCTAGTGACTGTTGTAAAGGCACCAATCCCATTCACGAGGGCCCCACCCTCAGGACCACATCTAACCCTAATCACCTCCAGGAAGCTTTGCCACCCCATTTGACGGCAGTCTCTCAGCATATGAATTTGAGGTGGACATAAACATTTAGTCCATAACAATTATACAAGATCGTGTTCAACTATAAATTGATTCATATCTATATTTAAATCTGGGATTACTGGATGTAAGTACAGCAGACATTAAGACACACAGTAGAGCTGTTTCATGATCCGTTTTCTAGGGAGGGCAGGGCAGGAGGACATAATCTGACTCAGGTACAGGTGCTGTGATGCGAGAAAGAGGAAGTGCACTGACTGCAGAGAATTTGAAACGAGTAACTGAACTGACTAAAACCTGTTTTTCATTATCACGATGAACTGGCAATTCTAAACACGGTCAGTGATAAAATGTACATCCCTGGGTGGGGGGAGGGGAGATGTTTTGTTGGTCTAAGTTCAAAATGGTTGCTGTGGTTACTGGTGAGTTTTAATAGCACACGTGCTATATATATATATATATATATATATATATATATATATGTATATAGCACATATAGCAAATGAATTTTTTTAATTGATCTTCTATAACAAACATCATGGTCTACACAAAAGTTACATTGGGGAATTCCCAATTACACAGTTATTCTGTGACACCAGTGGATTCAGGGTAATAACTCTGAACTGTACAACTTGCTTTGGACACAATTCATGTATCCTCTACCCTTGTTCTGCATAATGCTGCAAAGATGGTTTATATGAAAAAACAAAAACAATAACACGGTGACAATAGACTGAGAAGCGGAATCGAATTACTTCCGTTTTTCTCTTCCTATATGACCACCTAGAGATCTTTGTGTTTAAGTTTTAATACTGTGAAGTAGTTTTGAGTATGAGGTGTAATATTTTTGTGTAATACGTGCAAATTTTAGTCCAAGCATAAAACATTCAGAAAACATGGTACTGGATTTAAACACTGCCTTTATAACCAACAGTGAGTCTTCTTTTATAACAGTTAATCTTAGTTTTAAAACTAAAATAGGAACCAAGAAAATGAAATGTTTCATCAGTGGTACAATTTAGTAGCTGGGAAATTGTTGTGCAAAAAAACACCTGTTAGAAAGTGACCTGCCCGGGGTATCAAATGCACTAGGGGTGCCATCGTCTTCTGTGGATTTTCAAAGTATTGAGTTTGACAAGGTGAATCTCCTTCACTGCAGGGAAAACCGTGGGCTGCACTGTAGCTGATACTGACCGTGATGCATTAACCTAAAGGTGTGGGGGTATCTTTGTGCTAATGAGATTTGACACTACATTTCCAAACTGATTTCTGCAAACACGATGTGTCTCCATAGCAGGAAGTCCGCTTGGCAAGGAGGCCATTTGTGTGATCTGGGAAGTGGATATCTTGTCTCCATCTAAAACACTCAGAACCCAGCGCCTGCGGGGCTCAATTAAGCACCAGGGGAGCTCGATAAAGGTGACTGGCCATGCACTGAACTTTCTAGGTGATGTTCAAATGCTTAATTTCCCAGGCATCCAGCCCTCCATTTGTAAAATGGGGACAGTGATATTTGCTTACAACTGCATTAAGAGTTCGGAAATATATTTCTCTAAAATGATTTGGGGTCTTAAAACTAGACATATATTTGCATAAGTATCAAATGGCACAGCTTAAGAAGAATAGCTTCGCAGGCAGGTGTGACCGTGAAAGAAACAGGATTCCTCACTCCTTGGGTTATCCAAACAATTCGGGAGACTTGCATTTAATACAATAATATTTTATTGCTGGAGAGATCAAGAGCTTAAATGAAATCTTGTAAAAATTAAAACACATTAAAACACATTTCACCCTTGATCTGCTCATCTAATGTCACACATTCTTTCACAGAAATATTCTCATAGTTTCAGCTCTCAACTGTGTGCTGGTGACTCTTAAAACTTCATCTCCAACCCTCATCTGTCCACTGAATTTTAGATGTGTATACAGACACGCATGCATGCGCACACAATGATATATCTGCAGATCATCTTCTCTGGCTATCTATGGGCACTCAAAGTCTGTCAAAACCATTTTCATTATCTTTCTTGTGTATTTATTCTTCTGGTGTTTTTCTTCTTGGTTTCCAAGACCAGCTGACCCATCCTCCAGGACAGAACTCCAGGACTCACACTGGAGAATTTTTTCTCCTTCCCTTCCACCTAGTCAATTGCTGTGTCCTACAGCTTTACCACGTCAAGATCCAGTGTCACCAGATTCTTCCTCTTCTTTCCCTCCCTGCTATCACTGACCTCGTTCCATATCTGTGTAATGTCTCACCAGGATTATTGCAGTAGCCCGATAATGGTCTTCTAGCCCCGTATCTTGTGCTCCTCAAACTCAAGTCAAAAAGGCTCTAGAATTATCTGTCTACACCCAAATCTAACTATGACACTCTCCTGACTAACACTCTTACCTTTCATTGTCCAAAACAATGTTTCTCAATAGAGGTAGAACCTGCTTGTTTGGACGTGTGTGTATCACTGGCTCTCACAATGATGGGGGCAGAAGGCGATGGCATTTAGCAATGAAGCCAGATGTTGCTCCATGTGAGGGATTTTGTCCGTAAACACAAAATACTTATATGGTTTTAATACATGCTGGTTTTTCCAGCAACGCATCTGCCTTGCACTTTGCTTTATTCTGAAACATAGCAAATGTTATTTAACATTTTAGAAAACCACATCACTGCGATGTTCTCCTGGCATCTGAGTCATCAATACGATACGTGTGTAACGGTCTGCATTCGGAGCTATCACGAGTAGCATTATCCTATGTTTAATTTAAGCATCTCACAGTATCAGCATGTTTCTTAATGAGGATAGAAATTTACATACTTAAATAATATTATTTTAGTATAAATTAATTTTTCTTTTACATTATCTTCATACTATAGAAAAAGCATTATACTGACTTTTTAAATTAGGATTATAGATAGGTTACAGGATCTGTAGATTTCAAGACCGTAAAAGGAGCATTATTAAACACCTGTTGGAAGTAGCAGGTACTGTGTCTGGTAGGGACGAGAAGCCCTGTCTTACTCATGACCAGCAATCTACCCATTCCTCCAGGTTCATTTCCAAACAACAGCAGCTCATCTTCCTTGATTCATGATTAAGCCCAGTCATACTGACTGCTAATAGTTCTCCCATACACAATATTAGCTCTCACTGCGTGCCTCCACTTGTGCTTTGTGTTGCCTACAAGGCTTTCTCTCCGTTATTTCTCTTGGCTGACTTCCACTCCCCTCTTAGGACTTGCTCTCATTCGGGCCCCAGTGCACGATGGGACAACTGTGCACCATCAGTCTATCAAGTTGTATGCGCTTCTCTCCCCAGTATATCGTGAGCCCGTTGAGAGTGGTGTCTCTGCAAGCTACTCATCTGAGGACCACCGGTGCTCATGTGTGCCTCACGGGTGGCAGGTGTCCGTGTGCTGGACATATGCATGGGTGTTCATACGGATGAATGAGTAAATAGGTGAAGAAATGTGCTATTAGGGAAACATAATAACAATGAAGTCTCTCACATGGTAGAGGGAGAGAAGAAGAGGTCTCCTTGGTAACGGTACAGCTGACAAAACCCATCCCAGTTACGTCCTCCCAGAAGCTTTGCCAAAAGAATGCAGCACCAACATGGCGCAGATTCAGAGCAAGCTGAAGACGCAAGCAGGGATCCTCACTGCAACTTCGTATTGGCGCTGCAGCCTGAACCCACCGAGGTGAAACATTTCTGCTGCCAAGAGTCCCATCACCGTTGTCCCAGCCATACTTGACATGAAGTGTCAAGACAGAGCCACTCAAGTTTGTGAAACTCCTGGGCTGTATTAACATGGAAGTGAGCCTCTCACGGCATCTGGAAGACTGTTCTACTTAAAATATGCATCTTCATGACTCCAAACTGCTGTGGGCAAAACAAGTAGCCATTGAAAGAGCCAAGGAAGAGACAGGAGAAAAACGCTGAGAGTGGGGAGCAGTACAGCTTAACGTGATGCACCTATCGAGCTGCACAGGCAGCCGCCCAGTGCACGGTGATGCAGACTGAGATCTCCTTCTCTCTCTCTCTCTGTCACATACAAGGCTTTGCGCAAGCCAGTAGCCAATAACAGTACACACATGCTACTCAAAGTTAATCAGCTCAAACAATTAACAAAAAACCTGTGTACCTTGTTACCAGCTGGATGTCATTTAAAGTATTTAGAGCATCAGCCCTAAGATGCCAAAATTTAATTTTAATATGGTCAGTTACCTAAGAGCTCATCCACAAATAAAAAAAATCAATCTTTGACTCAAAGAAGCTATGTATAAATTTGAGTATTGATCAGAAAAAAACAGAAGGTTGCCACTACCTGGAAGACACCTGAGAGTAGATTGTTTTCCCCCAATAGTGGATGAATAACATTAGCTTCACAATGAAAAAAATCTAATTGAATGTTATATTTGAGTATCACATAGGTCAGATCATACCAGTGATAGGCAAAAGTTTCTCCTTTCAACTTAGCATTTTATTTTGGCATAAATTAGATGTAGACTGAAGGACAGGAACTCCATGTAATAGCTGCTCCTCAGAGTCTTCCTGAGACTCGTGTGGATTACACGTCACGCACTGAACTTCCGTTCACATCATGTAACTACACACATGGCCAGAGAAATCACTGCGAGGGGAGCAAGGTCAGATTGGTACCGCTGACCTTAATTTCCTATAAAATACAAATGTGAAACAGAGGACAAGCGATCTGGCCCAAAAGAGACAAGGACAAGAGAGCGAATAGTATTAACTTATTACTCTTTGAATCAATTGTATTGGTTTCAGATCACAATAAACATTTAGGAATATTATTTAAATAAATAAAGAGCCATCTGGCCTAAAATTAATTTGAATATACAGTCACAGAAAAACAATGTTCTAATTTGAAACAAGTTTGAGAACTAAAATTAAGCAGTCCAGAGAGTTTCTGAAATACTCAGTCTTAAAATCAGTTAAAAAAAAAAAAACTATCAAAATTAAATCACCTTTTCAGTCTTTGAAATTAACTGTAGGAATAGTGTCATTATATATTTTAAAACATTCCAAATTTTTAACGGAATTTTTCTACTGAGCTGTAGTCAGATCGATGTGGATGAAGTGTTTCTCAGGTGGACATTCACCAAAAAGAGAGGGGAACAAGGGGAAAGAGCCAGAAGCAACCCCTCAGAGTTCTCCCAGTGACCAGCAGGCTATGACAGGTGCTGTGTCAGTGGTATCAGAACCAGGGGTCTCAGGAAAGGAGATGGCTGAAGGCAGCTGGTCACCCCCTCTTAGGTTACCTAGCACCTGAGCTAAACTGTCTCCCCCGCCCCACCTCAAATTCACATGGTGAAGTCCTAACCCCTAGTCCCTCAGAACATGGCTGTATTCAGATACAGGGCCTTTGAAGAGATGATTAACATGAAATGAGGTCATTAGGGTGGGCCCTGATCCAACATGACTGGTGGCCTTTTAACAGAGGAAATGAAGGCTTCCACACAGACACACGGCCACACGAGGACAGGGCAGGAAGTCAGAAATCCGCAGCCCAACAGGGGAGGCCTCGGGAGGAACCACCCCTGTCATCCTGGATCCCGGACGTCCAGCCCCAGAGCCAGGAGGACATAGACTTCTGCTGTTCCAGCCCTTCAGTGTGCGTTCTCTGTTATTGCAGCACGAGCTAAATAACACACCAAGTTTGACAAAAGTTCAATCAGTTCAGATATTAATAAAATTCAATGCTTCCTTTAGACTCCTGGTACTCAGCAATGGCAAATGGTCAAGGCAAAAGTGTTACCTGAATCAGTGCGGCAGAATGTCTGCTGATAATTTAATCCCTTTTTATTAAGTTATTCGATATTGTGAAAACTAGCATAACGCTCAGATTTTAGTATAAAGCGATGTGAGTAAATTGGCATAAGCTGCAGTATTATTAGCTGTGACCAGAATATTAATAGCATGACTCATTTGACAATGTCTAGAAATGTCAGAGCCTCCAGAAGGGGTGGATATTTTACATACACATCTCTCTGTTGGCACATGTTCCCTCCCCAATTCTCTCTGCTCTCTGAAACCTGCTCCATGGCAGCAAAATTCTAACAGATCCTCGCCCAGCCCAGGGGTGGAACAGACAAGGATCAGGGCTCAGCCTGGAATTTCGCCCCCAGGAAGCAGGAGCAGGAGCTGCCACCACGCTGCAGGCAATGAAAGACACTTAATATGTGCTCTTAATAGAAAATATTCAAAATTTACAACAGCACCCCAAACAAAATTTAAACCAAAACAACAACTGTTGAAATGCCATTATTTTTTATATATTACCTTAAATAAAATGGGTTACTAGACGTTATTTCACTTGTTTCTTTTTAATTTATTTGGATAGTGCTGATCTTGAAAACTGGGTTTCAGATTCTGGTCGAGGGAGAGGAGATTTGTCAGGGAGAAGAATGGAGGGGCTAATGGAAGGATGAAGGTTTTCCTTCGATCTAAACAAGGAGAAGCCAGCTGTCCTGGGGTTGGGTGAGGGGACCCCAAATTTTGACAAGCAAAAGTACCTCCAGATACTGTCAGATATCCCCTAGGTAATGAAATTGCTCCCCTACCCAGCCAGTTGAGTGAGACTGCAGTACAGGAAGGTAAGGATAAGAGGAAGGGATTTTCTTAGAGAATGATCAGAAAAAAATGACATGAAATAAGTTAGGTGAAAGGCAGAGGGTCACTAAGCAATGGGACGTCACCATATAGACGTTCTGCTTGGTAAACTCTATCAAAGCAAACTACAAGACTAGAAAAATAATGACATCATATGAGTGGATCAGTCAAGTAACTAGTGACTTTGACCCACAGAGCAAAGTACAGAGTGAAGTTAAATGTCCCAGAACTTGCTGACTCATTTGGCCTCACCAAGAGTCCGTGTGCTTCAGGGAAAAAAGAGCTAGAACTCATGCACTTTGGATTCATGATAAAATTGGATTAGCACAGTTCAAACAGCCTGCCCGCGCTTTATGACTTCAATGCACTGAAAGTTTCAAAGGCTTAAATGCACAGCCAATTTATTTATGGGACTTTATTTATAGAACAGAAACAAAAACATTTGCAAATTCTGCTTCTAGCTCAGGATTTTAAATCAATTCCACAGTTTCAAAATTTGGGCAAAAACCTCAGGTTACCACCGCAGGGTTTGGAATGCATTTGACTACTCTATGGGCAACTTTTTATAGTACGTGTTGTCTCATTTTCTTTTAGGTACTACAAGAGCATCAAGGAACAAATTCACCCACCTTCTTACAAGTCTCTGGAGCCACTGCTTAGGAGGCAGGCCTTGCCAATTGGAAAATCTTTCCTCCTTCCCCCGCACCACTGTACCAGTTCCTTAATAACATTTAGCTGTAAGGCATAACATGATCTGGGGGCATCGGGTCCAAGTAATGCGTGTGAAATACTCAGAGCTCATGACCAGAAGCAGCTGCGTAAATTGTGTGGCCTCGTGCAAGCTGAAAATGTGTGGTGCTTTATTCAAAAGTTATGAAAGTTTCACGAGGGGAACAGCAGAGCATTACACCAAGCGCGGGACCCTTCCTAACGTGGGAGGACCCCGCGTACGGGCCCAGGGTTCAGGCCCTGCTGTGACGCTGAGCTGGCTCTGCCGCCGATTTTCAGTGTAGCCTTGCGGAGGCCCTTAACCTCTGCACGGTCTCCTCCCCCGCTGACAACACAGAGAACGACGCCTTCTTGATCCAGGGATGCCAGGTAGTGATAAAATCAGTCACGACAGCCCTCTCCTGCCTGGAACGCCACATCCCAAAGGCTGACCCAGAGTCCGTATGAACATCAGTGTTCCAGTCATTGCTGTTTCTGCCCTAACCCACTACCCGCTTCTCTCCGGCTTACAGTAGTCTGCCTTCTGAACTAAGGAAGACTTCAATGGGATGCGTCCACGTCAGATACAGCAGGACCCGGAGGAAGGAAGCCACCTTCACACACCGCAGAGAGGAGCCTCGTCAGGGCGCAGCCCTTGGCTACTGTGAAGTGAGCCTGTGGAGGTGACCAGCACAGTCCTGGCACTGAGAATGCTTCCCTGAAAGAAGAGATGAGGCTCTGAGTACGTAAGGCGCTCTTTCGCGCTCCACAGGCACCCCTTTAAGGGGACCTAAGCCCTGGAACTTAGGTCTGCGGCAAAGTCTCCCAGTTCCCTAGGTGCGGGTGTCGTCTTAGCTCCGGCTGCTGTAACAAAATGCCATCCACTGGGGGCTTATACGCAGACATTTATTGCTCACAGCTCTGGATGCTGGAAGTCTGAGATCTGCGAGTAGCAGCGTGGTCATATATAAGCAGATAGGGCAGGGGGTCCACGGAGGAAGAACGAGGCCTGGCTTTCTTGACAGAAGAGAAGCCATTTTGGGCCAAAGCCATTTTGTGATCTAAGCCTGGTCACCAGGCCTGCCCTAGAGCAGGTCTCAGTAATTAAAGATCTCCAGGGGACAAGGGAATGCAGAAACAAATGGCCGTTACCAGGCAAGAGAAGTAACCATAGCAAAGATAACAGCTCGGCTGCGAGACTCCCGCTCTGTCTCAGCGGTAGAGACCAGCCCGAGGCACATTCTGGAGCTGTTTTACAGAACTTAAAGCCCCTACGGCGCTCAACCACCACGTCGGCTGGAACCCAGAGGATGAGGCTGCTGACCATTTCTGATCCTCCTGACTTCAGCTAACTAAAAGCCTGGACTCTGTCTACCACCCAAGCCCCTTCATGAATCTGCATGTACCCTTAGCTTAAAGCGTCCCCAGTTCTGCTGTTTGGGGAGACACTGCCTGGGGCAAGATCCCCAGTGTTCTCTATTACTTGGCAATAAATTCTAATAAATCCTTCCTTCTCCTGCTCTTTGGCTTGGCTGTGTCTTTTGACTCGACACCCACCAAAAGGCAGACCCAGTTTTCGGGTAACGGGTTCTGGTGAGAGCCGTCTTTGCGGCTGGTGGATACTGGCTTTTTGCAGACAGAGGAGTCTCTGGTCTCTCTTCCTTTTCTTATAAGAATACTAATTCCATCATGGGGGCACCACCTTCATGATTTCATCTACCCAATCACCTCCCCAGGGCCCACCTCCTAAAACCACTGCATTGACGGTTAGTACTTTACCGTACGAATTTTAGGAGGACACAAACATTCGGCCCATAACCGGGGTTATCCCAAGGGACGCAGCGTCAGTGGGACTGCAGCTCTGGCCCATGCCTTCACTGCAGTCCTCTGAGACCCCCAAAGCAGAGGACCCGGCTGAGCCACACCTGGGCTCCTGACCCACGGCAACAGCGTGTTGCTTCAAGCCACTCATTTTGTGGTGAAATTTTTATACTGTGATAAGAAACTTCAAGGGTTTTATTTTTTCTTTCCTTTAAACATAGGCATGTCTCAAGGCTCTGGGAGAGGCCCGTGGCCGGTTTTCACCCTCTCCAACCCTCCTTGTTGGGCTCATCTGACTGCACTGCAACCACCCAAATGCTGATGACTTGCGGATTTTTATTTTTAGCTCAAATAGCCTCCGTGGGCATCGGTCTGATGTAGTTATCTGCTACCTACATCCCCCAGAGCCAGCTCAAATTCAGTGTACCCAAAACCACACGCACCACCTGCCCCCATCACCCCGCATAGTTCCATTGGTGGCCTTACAATAAAACCTGAGCGGAAAACTGGGAGTCACTCTGGACGCTTCCTGCTCTTTCCCTTGGTCATAGTTTGTGCCAACTCACCTATTCAGGGTTTTCCATGTCTCTCTCCCTCTCATCCCTGCTACCACCATCTTCATTCAGGTCCTCCTCATTTCTCCTCTCAGCAATTTCTCTTACCCTTTCCGTTTCCCCTCTTAACGGGCTCCAATATGTACACAATCCCTTATGTAAAACACATCAGGGCTCCCTCCATCCAGTGTCCAACCCCCATGTCCAAGCCTGCTGCCTCGCAGCCTCCTCCATCACTAGCTAGCAGTACCCCTACCCCAGGGGACTTGTGGTCCACCAGACCCAGGAGGGTCCTAGCCCTTTCTCATTATGGTCCTCTCCTCCCTACCGGTCCTTCAGTCCATCAACTGCTTTTCATCTCTTAAGGAGGCTTCTGCTGCCCCTGGACCACCCCCAGTGTGCAAGTGGCCCACCTATACGCTCCCCTAATGCCCTGCCTACCCCCAATCTCTACGGCAAATATCTGTGTCTCCGTTGTCCTTCCATCTGGACCCAGCGGTGCCTTGCCTGCCCTCTGTCTGTGTCAGTGCCCTGTTTCTACCATCTCCTTTGGATATATACCCATTGGAATTTCTGGATCACATGGTAGTTTCATTTTCAACTTTTTGAGGAACCTCAACATTTTCCGAAGTGGTTGTACCGGTTTACGTTCTTACCAGCAGTGCACTGGGCTGGGTTCCCTTTTCTCCACATCCTCGAGGACGCTTGTTATCTCTTACCTTTTTGATAACAGCCATTCTCACAGGTGGGCGGTGATAGTTCATTGTGGTCAGGAAGCAGTATTTTTAATTAAAATTAAAGGTTTGAATGTATATTAATAAGCATATTCTAGGGTTCTTTATATTGTTTCAATTCCAGTTTTAGGTAGTTACAAATACAGCATTAAACTTTCTCTTAGACACTGTCAAGGAACCGCAAAAGGAAATTATAATGGAAGGGCAATTTCATGGCATCAAAGGATTCACAGTCTTTGTGATACCTGCCCACTCCTCTAGTTCAAGGGACCAAAAAGCTATTTTAGCAAAGGATAATTATAAAGTGAATTTCCTATCATCGTCCTATACTTGACCACTTTTGATAATCACACATAAAAATACTTTCTAGTAGTAGGAAAAGGATAAAAGTAAAAAAAGTTCTCATGTAAAGGACAACTGTTCTTCTAAGTTTTTTTCAGAGTAAATGCAGTCCTTCCATTTCCTCCATCTTTCCAACCAGGCGTTAGAATGAAAACCAGGGCGATGAGACGACACCTCCTTGTCGCCCCCTGCAGGCCCCCGTTTGCGCTTCTTCTGCCGCTCTTCACACAATGGCTGGATGCGCTCCAGCGACTACAGGTGGCGACAAAGGGGGGAAATCCGCTTAGGATAAAAGTGCAGCTAGTGCTACGGTCGGAGGCAGTAACAGGAAAGCCAGTGCAATTTAGACGGCAAGTTGTTCAGAATCTGAAAATACTCTTCTAGAAATTAAAGACATTGTGGGGATTATGCACTCCTAAAAGTTAGCTGAATGAATCCACTTTTGAAAGCCATTTTCAAAACCTTTATAAGTTCTGCTTAACTGGGTTTTAAGTGTTATATTCTGGACACAAAGAGTATTTTATAAATGCAGTTTTAAGAATCAACCCCAAGAAAATTAAGAATAGGTTTAAGGACTAAATTTAAGCACCTGTTAGAAACGCACAGGCCCAAGCTTCAGGACCCAGGAAGACCGACCCAACTGACATGAAATTTCTGAGGGAAATCTCTGAGAAATACAGATTTTTAAGAGTTAGTCACTTCCTTTACCTTTTGTTTCTGCAAGAGGCAAAATACATAAAACAAAATACACCCAAGAAGGTGTGTAGCAAATTCGGTCTAAGGCTTAAATGAAAAGTAGCAGAAAACAATTCTAGGGAAAAAAATATTTTCGTGGGCAGAGTTTTAACATCGTAAAGGAAAAATAGACAATGGAAGGAAGACATAAGCTGAGAAAAACTGAGTTAAATCCTTTCTAACCCTGTCTAAAAAAAATCCAAGTTTGGGAATAAATGGGTTAAATACATCAAGATAGGTTGATACTATGCCTAATTTTATTTGTGTAATCTTATTTCTCCAAAGCTTATTTTAAATGTCATTTTATTTTTGCTGGTAACAGCATCAATAACGTATGTGCTTTGATGTCTACAGAATTTTATTTTTTGTCACTTTCTCTGATTACAGCCTTCTGTTCTTGTTAATTATTGCACTATATAAAGTAGAAATTCCTTTTGTCTGTTTGGAAGTAATCTCTTCTTTTACTATGAAGGGAAACTCTCCTTAAGGGAGTTTTACCCTTCAGTCCATAACAGACGGACATCTGGGGAAAGACGGAGAGTCACTGACCTGCGCCTAAGGAGTTGTGCGTGGCGTGGATGGACGTGTGCGAGTGTGGATGGGGGTGCGCGTGTGTGTTCCAACGCACACACAGACAGTCTCCTTGCCTGTTCCAGGGTGAGCCCATCTTTTCTGGTTATTTTCTTCTGACTCACAAGCAGCCCCGTATCCTCTCCAGTTTACAAGTAATTCGCGGTAGTAAACAAGCCAGCGGTGAGACACACGCATCTATTTAATATGACTCCACAAGCTCACACAAATGGTGGACAGGATCAGGCCACCTGGGAGGCAGCAGGGTTCAGCCAGCCGGAGGTCTGCAGGCACAGGCACGTGTGTCCCCACCCCAGGGGACCCCGCCCAGCCCGTAAAGCCAGATCCGTTAAGCTCAGCTAAAAGTTAGGCCTGCTGCGGGGACGTTGTCGATGAAAACTCTTCTCCCAAAATAATCTGGCAAAGCAGAAATGAATGCAAAGCAGTCTGTGCTCGCAGCTGACTATTAGCCAGTCTCCCCACCCGCTTCCCGTGCTGCTATTCCCAGTTCAGGGGCGGAGGGGGCCGCGGAGGGTTACATAACGCTAACCGTGCAGGGCTGCCGCTCCCGGCGTTTCTACCTCCGTCCTGGGGGAGCGTTTCCATGTCAGCCCGCGAGAACGCAACAAAGTGGTCCCTAAATAATGAGGTGACAGGACTACTTAAGGAAATGAAAAAGAGGTTTTCATGTACTTATCCACATTTTGCTTTCTCCAAAGTTACACCTATAATTTAAGAAAATTCCCATTAAAACTGCGGTCAGGTCACAAGCTTTCACCAACATCAGTGAGACTGTGGCTTGCATTTTCTGTGTCGGTTGGCCATCACCCAAGCTCTGTCCTCCGCACGGTACTCAAATGCCATCAGTGCCCTTTGCTGCGGAAGGACATGCTCCCCCTCCAAACACCCAGGCAGGTGGCTAGAATCTCTAGCTACCTTACACTCTGCGTATTTGACCCTGAGCTTCTCGCAGGAGGGACCATATCGTACATCAGTTTGTACCCACTTTGCGTATTTAATGTACCGGATCACAATAGTGAACAAATGCTGCTGTGAACTAACGATGGAACAGATCCAAAGAGGAGTAACAATCAGCCGATTTGTTTACAACAAACGTCAAGAGGCTGATGAAGATACTGACACCAACCAGGTACTCAGATTTATACAAGAGAAAGCTACTTTCCTCTCAGAATGGCCCCAAATATAACACCTACTTCAGAAAGCCAAAAGTTGGGTTGGAAATCCAGCCTTCTAGTTTTGAACTCATGTATCCACCTTTTTTAACCACGAGAGACCCAGCAGTGAAAGAGACAGGCAACTCCTTCACAGATCATAAGTTCAAACCCTGGTGGCAGGAAGAGAGAGACAGAAAGATTATCAAATAACGATGCAGTGGGACGAGGCAGTGGTGTCTCTGATGGAGACAGCACAAACCAGAGCAAGAGACTGAGGCAGACCGGAGGCGGGCTGGCGCTCAGGGAGGGCCTCTCGGAGAAGGTCACCCTCTGTGCCGAGATCTGACGGCGGGGGAGGGCGGGGACCTGTGGGAAGCACAGGAGTCGCAAGGAAAGGCTCCCACACAGGACACGCCGCGTGTGTTCCAGGCTTGTCTTCCAAGCGTGATGGAAAGGCAGCCGAGGCTTCGGGGCAGGGGAGTGACAGGCTCTGATGTCAGTGTCAAAAAGATCAATCGTGCTACTGATTGCACGGTCAGAAGACAAGGGGAGACGGGCAAGATCAGGGCGTGTGGCTTGGACCATTTATGCCTCATGCAAGGACATCTTGCTGAAGGGGCCAGAAAGAATGCCTTTTCTTCTGGTTTCCACTACAGTGTCCTTTGGGTGGTGGGGTGTACTCCTTGCTGGGGCAGCCATAATAAATAGTACCACAGACGGGGAGGTTTCGACAACAGAAATTTATTTTCTCATTAATTCTGGAGGCTACAGAGACTGAAATCAAGGTGTGGACAGGGCTGGTTTCGCCTGCGGCCTCTCTCCTGGGTTTGCACACGGCGGCTTTCTCTCCGGGTCCCACGTGGTCATCTTTCTGTGCGTCTGTGCCCTAATCTCCTCTTCTTCTAAGAACACCATTGGATTAGGGACCATCCTAATGACCTCAATTTACCTTAATTATGTTTTTAAAGGCCTTTCCTCCAAATACAGTCACGTTCTGAAGCACTGGGGTCAGAACTCCAATTCAGGGACTTGGGGGAATGCATTTCAGCCCGTAAACAGGTGGGTCTGGACGGCTCTAATGGGTGGCGCTCATGCCTTGAATTGAGGTGGTTGCCGCGAAGGTGGTGAAAAGATGTCTGATTTCGAACAAGTTTTGAAGGTAGTTCCAGCAGGATTTGCTGGTGCTTAATGTACATTGTGTGAAGGAAACATCCCTTCAAGATTAGAGGGGTGAAAACTGCACGAACGGCAGTGCTACTTTCTGAGGGAAAAAAGTGGGAGGAACCCGTTGTGGAGGAGGATGTGGTGGAGAATAAATCTGACCTAGACGTGTTGACTTTGAGATGCGAAGGCAGCAGCTAAAGTTTGCGGGTGGCTGGTGGTTGAGAGATGGGGACAGAGAAACAAATTTGTGTTTCACGTGTCAGTAGACTGCATCTCAGGCCGTGGGTCCCTATGAGGTCACTTAGGGAGTCAATGTAGCCAGAAGGGAGGGCTCAGTACAGCTGCCTTTGAAGATGCCAACATTTGGAGATGAGGAAGTGGGACCATCAAAGAAGACCGTGAGGTGAGAAATAGCCAGCACCGGAGAAGAAAGATCAGGGAGTTGCGGTGTCCTGAAGCTAAGAAAACAGCCCAAGAATGAAGGGGCAGTGAACTGTGTCCAAGGCTGCTATGAGGCTGAGTGATGGGAACGTGACTTGTCAGCGTGGACATTGGTGGCCGTTGTGGGGGTAGGAAGGGAAGCCTGTGCAATGAAGGCCATCTAAGTGCTTGCACACAATCTGTGCATTAAAACACTTTCAGGATCACAGGACCCTGGATACATTTCTGTCATCACACATCTTAGACCAACCGCGAAAAGGGATTTCATCCAATCGATAATCGATAGTTTATTCCTTTACATTCCTGAGCAGTTTTCCACGTTCCGGGTACACCACAGTCTGTTTGATCATTTACCCACTGGACATCTGGGCGGTTGCCAGTTGTTGGCCATTATGAATAAAGCTGATACAAACATTTGTGTGCAGTTTCCTGTGTGAAAATGAATCTTTACTGCCCTGTGATGAATATCCCTAAGTGCCATCGGTAGGTCATACGCTAACTCAATTATTCATTTTGAAAGGAGCTGCTAATGCAGAAACCACTTTTCACATTATCTCCCTAGACAGGAGCCGATTCTGTACTGCAACAGTTTTCTTTTTTTCTGCCTCCTAAATATTTCTTTCCAACATCTACAATCCTAAATAAGTCACCCCTCCTCACTTCAGCCTTGACTATCCAAGAGCCTGCTAATTATCTCCCTGCCACCAATCTTTCCTTACTCCAACAGTCCACAGCAGTGACCTGGAAATGGACTTCAAGAGAAAGGAGTGAGAGGACCCTGTCAGTCCCTCATGCGGCTTTAAGAGCGCAGCTCTCATCTCTAACCTCAGTCTCATTGTTCCACCCCAACCCCTACAGTGTCACTCAGAGCTTCTTTTAATTCTCTAACAAGGAGTGTCTTCTCTCACCACCTTGTTCCTGTGGACTCCTCCTTCTTCCTGGAACACTCTTCTTCTCCCACTTACTGCACTCCCCACCAACTGATCTGATACCTGGTGTTGCCCTCCCAGCTAACAGCTTCCTCTGGGAAGCCTACCCTGACCCTCAAATCTAGGTCACGTGACTCTTCTATGTCTCATAGCACCTCAGACTCTGGCATGTATTAGTGATTATTTTGAGTGCCTGTCCACCTGTCAGGACTTCCATTAGGCCTGCGCTCCCCGACGTGGAAGTCACTGCGCACACGTGACGACCGAGCACTTGGTCCGTGGCTGACCCACGGCAACACGTGCTGGGGCGTAAAGCGCGCACCAGGCGGCATCAGCAAGACGGCCGGTGCAACGCCTTCATCGCTTCCCCTTTTCAGCGACAACAAGTTGACAACGACAGCAATCTGACAATTTGAAAGATGGCTGTGGGACCCAGCACCACAGGCCAGGGGCCGAGGAGTCTCATCCACCCACGTTTCTGATAACAGGTGTGCAGACCTGGGTCCCCGCCGTGGACCTGGCAGTGGCCGGCGACCGGCCCCAGCCCCTCTCAGCTGTGGCCGGAGCCCCGGAAAACACCGCCCCAGACAATCACCCCCAGCCGAGAGCGCCTCTGCGGAAACGCGGGAGTCCAGTGGAGAAGCGCCGGCACAACGCTGCAGGAAGGAAACCCGAGTCTGGATGCGCTGCAGAGGAGCGCATCCTTACCTCCGTCACCCCTGCCCTACGGAAGCACAGCTCAGTGTCAGGAGAGCCCTTCTTGGCCAGTGACTTCTTGTATGTGGGAAAGCAAGTGTGTGAGCGAGCTCTCGGCCTCCCCGTCTGTGTGAGAAGCAGCCAGAGAGGCCCGTGTCCCTCTCGGCCCTGTCCAGAGCGCCGAGCTGTGAGCTGCACAGCCACAGAGCGATGGGTGGCTGGGCGAACGGCCAAACAGTAGGAAGTTGGCATTAGTAAGTCCTTACCTACATATAATTACTCTACATGTAATGAATCGAATTCTCCTGTATAAAGGCGCAGAGTGGCTAGATGAATAAAGGGAAAAAAAATCCAACTATTTGCTGCCTGCCTGCAAGAGACTTGCTTCAGCTTTAAGGACACACACAGACTCAGAGTGTTGGGGTGGGAATTCTTCTATGTAAGTGGAAACCAAAAGAGCAGGGATAGCGATATTTGTATCAGGCAAGACAGACTTTAACTCAAAGGCTACACCCAGGAGACCAGGACAGTCATTTTGCAATGATAGAGGGGTCCATTCATCAAGAGGCTACAACAGTCATAAATCTGTATGCAGTCAACATCAGAGCATCTAAATCTATAAAGCAAACACCAACATATCTGAAAAGAGAAACAGACACCAATACCCACATCAATAAGGGACAGGTCACACAGACAGAAAACTAATTTAAAAAATTATTGGACTTGAACTACCCTTTAGACCAATGGACCTAACAGACATGGAAGAACATTCCATCCAAAGGCAGCAGAATACAGCTTCTTCTCAAACCCTCGTGGAACGTTCTCCAGCACAGATCATATGAACAGGGCACAAAACAAAGCTTTATACATTTAAGAATTTGAAATCATACCAAGTACCCTCTGCAACCACAGTGCCATGAAACTAGAAATAATCAAAGGCATGAAACTGCAAAATTAACACATGTGTGAAAATTAAACAATATACTGCTAAACAACCAATGGACCAAGGGAGAAATCAAAAGGAAATTATTTTAAATGTCTTGAAACAAATGAAGATGGAAACGTACCAAAACTAATGTGATGCAAAAGCAGTTCTAAGAGGGACGTTTATAGTGATAAATACCTACATTAAGAAAAAAAGAAGACCTGAAATAAATAACCTAGGAATCAGAAGAAGAACAACTAAGTCGAAATTTAGAAGAAGGAAAGAATTTACAAAGATTAGAGCAGAAATACATGAAATGAGACCAGAAAAGCAACAGGAAAAAAGTCAACAAAATTAAGAGTTTGGGTTTTTTTTTGAAAAGACAAACAAAACTGACAAAAATTTAGCAAGAAAAGAAAGAAAATGTAGTGCATATGTATATATATATACAATGAAATATTCAGCCATTAGAAAGAAAGAAATCATATCATATGTGACACAGACAGATCTTGAGGGCATTATTCTAAGTGAAGCAAGTCAGACAGAGGAAGACAAATGCTGTATGATCTCACTTACATGTGGAATCTGAGAAGGGCAAGGTTATAGAAATTCATACAGTAGAATGGAGGTTGCCAGAGGCTAGAGGGTGGGAGGTACGGGGAGATGTTGGTCAAAGTGCGCAAACTTCCAGTTATAAGATGAAAAAGCTCTGGATCTAATACACAGTGTGGTGTCCATAGTTAATAATACTGTATTATACACTTGAAATTTGCTAGGAGAGTAGATCTTGAATGTTCCCACCACACCAAAAAATAAAAAGACAATTATGTCAGGTGATAGAGGTGTTAATCCTTTGGTGGTAATTAATTCACAATATGTAAGTGGATCAAATCACTATGTTGTAAATCTAAACTTATACAGTATTATATGCCAATTACATCTCAAAGTGGGAGGGAGGCAGAATTCAGAATTGAAAGTCATCTGCAATAGAAAAAAGATTAGAAGAAAAACAAAATATGGAAATAAATTAGTAGAATTTGGGGGGAAAAAACACATACACTAGATTTTGAAGGTGTAGAAAGCATTTCAAAAAAGATACTCTTTTGGGATGTATAGGATTTAATAAAATATATGATTCAAATTAATTTTACCCGTTTCTCTTGAGTTTTTTTTAATGTGGTTACTATAAAATATAAAGGCACACATGCAACTCATAACCTATTTCTGTTGCACACACCATACTAGATTATTACCTTTTCAGGAACATACATGTTTTTTCCTCACCAATTAATGTCCTGCAATCCGAATAGTTCCTGAATATTTAATAGATACAGAAAGAAGGCAGGAAAGAAGAAAGGGAAGGAGGATGGAAGGATGGGAGGGAGGGCGGGAGGGAGACGGAACTGGGAATGATCCTACATATGTAAAATTTAAGTTGTGAAGTGCAGAATAAAGGGATCTTCCCTTTCCTTTACCTTCCTCCCACAACAAAATTGACAAATAATTGATTTATGCAGGAAACTGAGCATAAAGAGGCTGATTCTTTTGAATCATACCTCCAGGAAAATTAAGAAACGATTCCTTTTGTGAGAGGATTCAGCAAAGTGCACTACAGAGCTGGACTGTGAGAGTCTACCAAAGGTTTTTGGTCATTTGGGCAGAAGTTTCCCTCAGAGGCAAGCGGATCTCTATTTGGAGATGACACACGGCTCCCGGGGGCAAGGAGGCCCCGCCTTGCCCTGCAGGAGCTGGATGCCGATGGATTTCTTAAGTGCTCGAGGTGGGGTTTCCTTCAGTTCTTCCCACCTCTCCTGGGTTATTTTTAAAGAATAATGAACCAGGATGACTCACCCACAGCCCTGCGGGAAAGGAACAAACCTAAATGGCATTAATGTATGGTTTGCAGAGTCAAGTTTTGAGAAAAATCAACCCACCCAGCTTCTCTGCCCCCTTAGAAGGCTTTCCTTCCACCTCCACCCTCAAGTTCAGTGAAGGACTCCGCCCTGTTCAAGGATCAACAGAGAGTCAAGATGAGGGGGGCACACACAACCTTCTCTTCTGTTTTAATTTGGTTTTAAGAAAATCCTTGAGTGATTTCCTAGATGACTACCCTTCCTGTTACTATAGCCTGTATCTGAGTATATCTGCTTTTTACTCTTAACTCCTACTCCACAAATATTCTTTTGAATTGCTAATGTGAGCATATATCATCATTCATCCACTTCTTGGCTACCTGTGGCCAAAATTTCTCTGTGTTGAACAAAACCTGATTGCAGCTCACCTGAGCATATAGCTGGGTAACACCTCTTAAACTTTCTTACCGTTAGATGCCAGATGTGGCCAATGGTCTTTGTCAGTCCAGCACCGGCCATGGCCATATCTGGTTCATATAAACCTCCCTGAGAGCATCTTTCCACCTCTATACTTCCAGGGTCAGAGGCCCCCAGCAGGGAACCCTGAAGCCCTTGGGGATGGCGGAGCCACAAGATGAAGGAGCCTCGTTTCTGAAACAGCGCAGGAACGGTCACTGAGAGGTGATGAGCGTCCAGTCCTGCAACAATTGAAAAGAAAGTCCGCACTGGTCCTGAGGCTCTGCTCTGGAGGGAGTAGATGAAAGCGTAGGGCTGTGCTGATGGCCGTTGGCCAACATTAGTAGGAATCCAAAAAGAAACGAGCTTCGACAAGAGTGGGTCTGCTTTCCAGCAGAGATCAAGGGAAAGAGAGCTGTTAGAGTCGGAGCTGCCCATGGTTGAAAAAGCCACCTGCGAAGAGAAAGAGCCAAGGTGTGCTCTCGTCTCAGCCACAGACCCAGTAAAATTTTTCCGTGCGACAAAGAAGCTCAGCTTTGTAGCAAAGGTCAGATCAAGGGCATCACCAAAGTCTATTATTTCAAATAAACCCAAGCTGTCAGGACACTGATAGTCACAGGGTCCCGGAAGACATGAAATAAATCAAGCTTGATGACGATGTCTCAGAACAAACTCTGGGTGTGGTTACTAACCACACGGAACTAACCAGAGGCAAACACATGAGGAACCTACTGAATTTTGGAGAAACGTTATTGACAAAGAAGCTGTAAGCCCAGTTTTCACTCGTTTAACCTTGTGGTGCTCAAAATAAGCTTTGGTTCACAAAACTCACCTGAGCAGGAAGCAGACAGCAAAACCTGTGCAATATTCAGGGACAACATGCTCACCACCCTCACTTTAGGTGGGGCCACAGGGACAGCGGACAAAGGGCATGAAAGAGTAGGGGCATGTCCAGGACAGGGGCAGTGGATGCCAACCCGGAGGATTTGGGGATGAGTATGGACCTGCTCTACAGACCCCGTTTTTCCTTTCCTAAATACGAGTTTTATCAAGATTATACCATCCCGTATGTACAACCGTAGACTGGGTGAGGAGAGAGGCCCACACATCTGGAGATGCTGGGTTTGGCCCCGGATGCCCGGACTGTTGGGATCTGGGCTGAGTACACTGGGAGGGTCTGAGTGTGTCCTACGTGGTCAGAAGACTGAAGTATACGGTGAGTGACTGAGGAAGCAGAACGTGGCCAATGCTTTTACGTGTTCACAGAATGAGTTTCCTTCTGCTAAGTGCACACCTGGTCTGTATGTCCCACTGTGTTTTGCAGGTAAGTGTAGCCATGTGCCAGCTGTGGTCAGGGAATGTGGACAGAAGTAACAGTTCCTTCTCCTAGGACTGAGCTGTAAAATCCTCCCACAATGGTCCTCCGCTCTCTCTCCTTTTGCCATCTGCCGGCCAACACAGCAGGCTCAGCAGGGGGCTCCGGGGCTCCAGGAGCCACGAGATGGATGGTGCCTGGGTCCCTGAATCACCACCCGGAAGGCTGTTTGCTGCCTGTCCACATGGTCCAGTTACACAGGGAGAAATAAAAGTCTACTGTGTTGGTCCCCTGAGATTTGGGGATGGTTTATTTTAACAGTAAGACTACCCTGTCGAATAAAAACTTCTCTACCAAATTTTATAAAGGTAATAGAAAAAGATAGTGTGTAGTTCGATTCTACCATAAAATTCTTATAATTCTGCAACATACGGATATTCTCAGGAATCTGGAAACAAATACAAGTAAATTTGGTCCCTTGAAACTTTTCCAAAAGACCCTAATTTGTGGAAAAATTGACTAAGCATCCATTCTGTAAGGGACATTTTCTAGAAGTCACAAAATACAAGAGCAAGAGATGGTCTCTGTCTTCCAAGTGCTGATAATCTAGTAAAAGCCCTCTTATGTCCACTTAAAGGAGTGAATTTATTACCCAGGTATTTTCATTTCCAAAATCTGTACCCTATGACAGACAAGGATAACAGATAAGCAAATGGCTTTCCAAAAATCTGAGCAGCTTGCAAACCAAACTCGTAAATTTCAAGCCCTGTCCCATGCTCTCAACACCATCTTGCAAGTGAACAATAAAAGGCCAGATGACAAAACCAGGAAGGAGAGAGGGAGAGTCCGCATAAGAAAATCCTCAGTGCAGTTCACAGCTCTGGTCTCTCGTCCAGACAGCACCTCCCGGGACGTTATGAAATCCCACACTTCTGTGATTACACACCTCCAGAAATGGATAGAATTTTAAGAATAATACAAAGGAGTTACGTGACCAGGCCAGCTGAAAAATGACAAAGACTGAAATCCAAGCTAATTCCAAAGTCCACATTTCCACTCTAAGGGGGCTGAGGTACCTCCCTGTGCTGGTGGAACTAGTAGCAATTTCCAAGCCATCTTCAGCAATTATCATCAAAGAAACCCAGTGTTCTTTGCCGCTCTTCCTTAAGGAAAGTAGGGGGCCCAATTTCCCTTCTGCACTCAGAAGAGCCCATTTTTTTTAATTACTCAAAATGAAGGAAAAATCTTATGCTATGTTGTCTAAGGCTACATCTTTTGTCAGCCCAAAGGCCTTTCCACCCCCGATCACAAATACTGTACTTGAACACACTTCACATTTGAACACCCCGGTCCATTTTATATCCCATTACAGGCTTTCTTCCGTGACTTTAGAGTCCGCTTCCAAGTACCTTCAAATAGCAAAGAAATGTTTTAGGCAGCAACAATAATCCATGACCACAAGTAACTGTTAGCAAAACTGCTGAAGCCAGGGGGGATATAGGAATATCATCGTCTCCTTGCAGAAAGGAAAACAGGTACTTAAATGCAAAGTGGGGGAAGCAAGCAAGGATTGGAGGGAAGTTGTTTACACGCAGGTTTTTCACTTGATGGTAAAACGCTTTAGTTTGTTGTACATGAAAAACAAAACAAAACAAAGCAAAACCCCCTAAAATTATTTTATCCTGAGAAGACACTGTGGGACAAAAGCAGTGAGGTGGCTATGGATCTAGAACCACGTCGAGCACGGCTATGTGAATTCGTAGGGTGTAAATGCACAGAGAAATACATAGAACTGTGAGTGCCTTTCATTAACTAGAAAAGCTGTTATTATAAATGACTCAAGACAAGACCAACCCGCAGCCTGTTTATTCTCTTCTGCACTCGAGCCACAGAAGGCGGCTGAACAGGGTCCAAAGTCTGCCGGACTTACCGGGCAGGCGTGTTTTCAGGGCGAATCCGTCATCCTGGGAGTTAAACCCCCATCAGCCCGGGGTCACTGCTGCTTCTTCACATCCCTAGAGACTTAGAACTGATGTCTGTGGTCAGGGCTCATTTCAGTGCTAACATTCCATGACTCACAACCAATTCATTTTTTCCAGATTCAGTAAGACTCCCGCTGAAGCTCAGGAATTCTATATTTTATTCACTTCTGATGGATTTTCTCGAAACGCCTTCAAATGACTATTCTAAACTGTTTTTCTTTCCCTTGCTTTAATAGCATGTTCCTTTTCCTTAGGATCTAAAATTGTCTTGCTTACTAATTAAGTCAGCTTCCAGTTAATTACAAATGAGAAGGCTGCTTTTGTTCCATCCTTGGCATCGGGGTCTAGTGAGTTGAGGAGAGTCGACTTTTTTTCCCTTCCCTGCCCTGCCTCCTCTCGGAGCCTTCACTTTCCATCACTCACCCGTGTCTTGGGTTTCCTCTCTGCTGTGTCCTTCATCCCTGCCTTAGATGATTCCTACCCTGGACTCAAACTCTCCAACCTCCAGCATCCTGCCCAGCCTCCTACTCAGGTTCATCCAGGCTCTGTGCACCCGCCTCTCCATCTGCCCACCCCTATTAACGTAAACACAAAACCCCAAATACAAACCATTCCTTTCCAAAGCTGTGCTAATCTCCCCTCCACCACCTTCTAACCTGCACGGGCACAGCCCCTCCATGACAGCACTGCCTTCCCCCGACCCTTTACAATAGAACTCTCCAGCTTCCCAAACTCTTCACCTTACAAAGGCACCCAAAGCACTCCTCACGCTTCACGGTGATTTCCCAGTCATGGTCCATCACCATCACTCTAGAATCCATTCCACTGAAAGTTCAGGAACCAGCGTGCATCCCCGCTGCTCCCAGCCGCTCATCACTCAGAATCCTCTGCCGCAGACGTCCCTCCTGAACTTCCTGGGAGATGCCCACTGGACGTTTGGTGAGAGTACTCAACATTGTTTTCAATAAAAAGGCATGGTCATCAGTGTTTTTAACTCATCCTGATATGATTCTTATGACCACTTAGGTAATAGTCTCACAGCCTTTCTTACTGGTCTGAAGAACCTAAGGGTTAACCACTATATATAAAAATAGATAAAAAAACAAATTTCTTCTGTATAGCCCAGCGAACTATATTCAACATTTTGTAATAACCTTTAATGAAAAAGAACATGAAAACAAATGTATGTATATATATACATGATTGGGATATTATGCAATAAGCCAGAAACTGACACAATGTAACTGACTGTACTTCAATAAAAAGCAAAACAAAACAAAATGAAACATATGGGTCAGTTGCTCCATATTAGTCACTCAACCTGGGGCAAGTAATAGGGCTGTAAAGCCTTTAATATCTAAAATGGGGATAATATCAGTCTCTTCCTCAACGCTTCAATGTGAAAATGAAGCACAGAAGTTGCTTATCACATCTCATCATGACCTCCACACCCCTCTGGTTGCGAGTCGTCACCACCCACACAGGAAGTTCCAACAAAGACCTCAGGAAGCAGAGTAATAACCCTGCTCACACTCCCGCCTCACAGTCTGTGTCTTCCTGATTCTGAAGACCTCCAGTCTCTTTCTGCTTTCTATCAGCAAGTCCACACTTTGGCCTTTGAGTGACAGACACTAAAGATTCAAGGAAGAATTGCTGAAAGGCAATAGAATATAACGTGAGAAGCACACAGTTTACGGTCAACAGATGGGGACTTCAAATGCGGGGTTTGCCAACGAAAGCTAATTAGCTTTAGACAAACTACTTAATGTTTGTATGTCCCAGTTTCCTCAACTGCAAACCAGTGGTTTAGAAAAATCCACTTTAATAAGTTGTAAGAATTAACTAAGGTATCGATGAAGAGTATTTATCAAGTATTTAAGCACATGGCAGCTATAATGTTGCTGATGGATTCAGTGACATATGTGGACAGTGTTAGGAAAATATCATTCAAAGCAAAACTCTTCTCAACCCAGAAAACCCCCCCACACAGCTGGAAGAGAAAGAAAACCGTTCTATTACTGAATAAGCACTGAACAAGAAACAGCGTTAAGCGCATCACAGACAATCTGCGAGGAGATGCAAAGACAGAAAGGGATCTCACCTTCGATACAGCCACGCAGAGTCAATCCATCACACACATGTTCTCGAGATAAACAATAGCCAGCTCTTCATACAGGACTTGACAGCACTTCCGTCACAGACAGCTCATCTGAAAGTCACCTGGTAATTGAGGTGACCTTCTGTGTCACCTAACTGGCTTTGTGCAAAGGAAAACAAACGTCTTGTAGCTTCATACAGGCAGTAGTTTGGCCACTTGGAGGGAAGAGACTGAGAAACAGGGGCACTTTCTTCCTTGGTGATGACATTTTAAAGGGGTGGCCCCTAGGTCCCTGAGGAAGACAGCCCTAGGTCCCCACAATGGGCAGAGTCTTACTTAGCCTTTAAAATGATCTATGTATATTTCAAACGGAGGAAGAACTTAATGACAAGTTTTCCACAGTAACTGTGGTAAGAAAAGGGAGTCAACCTCTTCCCTTATTTTCAACAGGGAGAATGAAGCCTCATCTTTTAAAATTAGTATGTGCCCTTACAATAGGTTAGCTATGAAGAAAAGGAAGGACTTCCAAGGGGAAAGAAGAGAAAGAGAAACTCTTAGGTAACAGGAGGTGTGTTGATATGTCCCCAAGACGATGCCCTAAAAACATCGACGATACAATATGTAGTAAGAATGGCTGCAGGAACTTCAGGCAGGGAGAATTCTGGAAAGTGAATCCATGATTTTGAAAGCACACTCTGGTAGTGGGAGCACTCAGTCAGGATTCAGGGTTTTAACCCAAGTTACAACATTAACTCTCAGCTTGAGGTTGAGAGATTTTACTTAATTTCTTTATCACAATCTTCCGATTTCTAAGCTTTCTCTGTACCCTACACTTGGTTATAAAGTTTGACCATGAAGCTGACAGTTCTTTCAGGGCCAGAACTTCTTCTTTTCTGTGTTGATATCATCCACCCCGTCAAGTACCTCACAGTACACACGGGAAATGCACAGTCTGTGTTTTCTGAATGAATATTAGAATAAGGCAGGCTCGCACAAAGACCAGCTAAGAGAATGGATTTAAGAGCACTGTGAGTAATAATGGAGATTAAATGATTTATCTATATGAGGTATTGTTTTGAAAAGCATTTTTGTGACATTTCAGGAGAGGCTGTTAACTTAGAACAAGCCAAGGGACTTGCACACCGAACGGTCTAAAATGCACGTCTTTATAAAGGAGAGTCCATGTCTTCACATCAGTGAACTCGTTACAAGTGTGTTTACAAAGGCAGTTAGCATGGAAGATGTATAAAGTGATTTTCTCTGGCTCAAAAGTTACTCCAGCTTTCTATTCCCCAAAATCACTGAATTGAGGTGTTGCTGCACGAGCTCTCTCGTCAGCAGGGGCGCCATGTCTGAGCACAACCAGACTTATCTGGGCTCAGAGCGCCCCCTGGTTACCATCTCAACAAACCCGGTGCTAGGAATGTGAGTTCCCTCTTTCTCCTTATATCCCTTCTATCAGTGGGAGAGCTGCATTTCATCCAGTGCCTCAAGAATAATTCTTTTAAGCACTTGCCTCCAAAATCAGATTCCAATAATCCTATTTGTCTTCCACACTGACTTGGTCTTTGTCTAGAGTAAACATTCACATAACTAGGATAACCGTCAAGTGAAGAAGAGCCCAAATTCCTGACAACTAGAAAACGGAGACAGAATTACTAGTTAGTGGCAAGAGTAAGAAATGCAACCAGATTTCATGTTGGCTTTGCTAGTCCTTTGCATCTAAAAGGAATCTCACAATTGCAGTTCAGTTTTGTTGCCTCCTTATCACTGGGAAAACAGCACGTAACCCCATTTTCCCACCAAAGAAAGACTGATGAGTGCCCTGTTGCCCTTCGATTTGCTAGTAAAAAGGAGTGGAATTCTCCCCGTGTGGAGAACTGCAGGAACATCGGGAAAACGTCTCCAGCACTTGGAGCATCTGGTGTCCCAATATGTCTCGGTCTAGTCAGCATTTGGTCGTCACTCTGTCTGTCTCCACGTAAAAACAGAGCCGGCATTTGCTTAGCTCGCAGGATTTACAGCTACTTGTCTTTACTGTGCTCCTTGGCTGTGAAAGGGATTAGACTCTTGTTTCCTGACAAGCTCCTTCTATTCAACAGACCGTGCAGCGAGCAGCAGGGAGATGGGGACACTCACGAGGAGAGCGCCGTCCTTTCCGCCTCCTAGCAAAGGAGTCACGCAAAGCTGAGTTCATGGAGGCAAGTGCACCTTCCCCAGGAAACGCAAACAGCACATCCTTTCCTGAGGTGGCAACGAGGGGTCCAGGACTCCGGCAGCAGGTCTGCCAGGTTACAGAGAAACAGGTGGAAAGAGCCCTCTTGTTCTGGGGGTGTGCCCATCCCCTGTGAATGAGTGAACTAGAGAAGAAAATTCTAGAAACCTCCAAGCTACTCTGAGCACCATAAATTTTGGAGCTGACATAAACTATGTTCCAGGGTTGGCGATCGGATACTCATGCAAGTGTTGGAACACTGTGATTCTAAGGAGGAGATAACTGTCTCTAATACAGTCTGATTAATTAAATAATCTCATTAAAACCACGTTTTAAGTTTCCAAATAAAGAGGTCTTCCTCTAGAGTGTGTAGAGTCCAACTCCGTAGAAGATTGGCTTCCGAGCAACATGAATTACCTCTGAGATCGACAGAGGTGATAACATCTGACCTCCCAGAGGGACACAGGGATTCCGCCCGGAAGTCCAGAGGAAGAGCTAGCTCACTGAGATGCTCCTGCGTCACTTGGAACCGTTTCAAAGCGACAGCAGCAGTGACAGGTGCTGACTGAGCAGGTAAGGGACAGGGTAAAGAATTGGGTCTTGAGGAAAGTCTAAAGTTAATCTCCTCTGATGTACGACTTAAACTGGTGGGCGCAGGGGAGGGGATAATGGAGAGACTCCACTTTCCTACTGCTGAGATGACGTCATGCCACCCCCCCACCGCCCTAATCCCTCAATGTGCGCCTGCTAATTTCCCTTGGGTCAAACCTCAATCTGCTGGCAATTCCTAGTTCCCATCTGCATCTCTAACCTCATCTGCCCTCCCGTCCTGCCTGATCTCTAAGCTCCAGCCACACTGGCCTTCTGATCACAGATGCGCTGAGCCCTGACCATCCCAGCATCTTCACAGGGTCCCCCTCCTCCCGCCTTCTCCATCACCTCACCTTCAGCTCCCAGTAGAAATGACACATCCTCAGGCCACTGCCCCTTGGCAGCCGCCAGCCTAAACCAGGACCTCTTTCATTCCCTTGTGCACCCTTTGCTTTTCTTCTGTAGCTTCTCAGTATCTGACTCTGTGTCTAGCCCCCATTAGACTGTCAACTTCTAGAGAACAAGGGCCAGCCTGACCTCACAGCTGCACTGCAGAACGGAAAGGGGTGGACCTGTTCCTCGGGGGCAGCAGGTGAGCTCACCAGGGCTGTGGCCTCCCTCAGCCGTGCCTCACACTCAAAGAAATCGTACCAGTCTTGCCTCCCTAGGAACCCGGAAACAGGCTCCGTGCAGTCAAGGGACTTCCCCTGTAGAGCTGTCTGGGTCACCTTTACAGCACAGCCACCCCGGCCCCGACATCCTCCAAATAATGGAAGGGCGCACACGCCAGGGAGCAGCTGCCTTTGTCTGTTAGAGGGCACCTGGCCCCTCCATGGCAAGTGGCTATAGGATAAAGAGAGCCTTGTCACTGCAAACCTCCCTTACTGATGGCCATCACACTCTCTGTCAGATTTCATGACAGAGAAGGTCTATTTATTTTCAGAAGGATGCTCGAGATAGTCTGAGAAAACAGAGACAGACGGCAAAACTCCTCCTTAATTATGACTGACCTTCTATGCCCCATGGCTTGTGTGTCAAATCATTTCCAGGTGGCCTTTCTTCTACTAGTCACTGCCACGAAGTTCTCTCTCTACCACCAGATGTCACACGGGGAAATTTCCCCCCCTGCCACCCGCCCACCTGTGTCTGATGTAAGACAACAGGGGTCATGCATCTGGGAGACTGGAGGAGCCCAGAGCTCTGAGCTGGCGGATACGCAGAGCAGCAGGCCCCAGGGGGGCAGACTGATTGACACTCTCCTCCCAAGGCCAGCCCACCCCTCCACAGTCTGCAAAAAAAGCCCCAAGGGGCCTCTGCTGATCCAGACAAGGTTTGCCTGCTCTGAAGCCTCTCTGTCATATCCCAGCTCTTACGTCTTCAGCCCAAAGGGATGTGGGAAGCATAGGTACTTGATGCTCCGAACCAAAATTGCTCAAGGATGGTGCCCAGGGAGACTCCTAGCGCATCCACGTGGTGTTAAGCTTTGCCTCGGGTCACGGTTCTCTCCTCACAGCCCTACGAATCTAAAAGCCACCGTGGCTTTCATGGCTCAAATGGCAAACACGCACACACACCTGCACACGCACACACACACAACACAACGCTAAATGGGGAAATGCACTGTCCTCTCTCTGCCCTTTGTCTTGACGACTTCCACTCACCAAGACGGCCTTGATGTTCCCTTCCCCTTGACTACACGCTAGACAGGCTTCTTCCAGACTCTAGGCCCTGCCCTCTCTTGTCTCGGAGCATTTACTTTAGAAAACCTTGTCACTGTCATTGCCCCTTTGAGGTATAAATTTTTTAAAAGCCTCTTGTCGGCTTTACAATCTTGAACTATCTTTCTCTAGGACCCGGGAGCCACCGCGTTGAAAGGGTAACTTCAAGGAAGAGGCTCCGCATCTCCCAGTCTCCGTGGAGGGTGGGGGCCAACCTCGGAGGGGCCCTGCTTCTGTCCTGAAGAAATGAGAAAGTTCACTTTTCCTGTGGGGAAGGCCAATTAGCAAACACAGGTGCCTAGGACTCTCCCTCCCCAGCTCTAAAAACTGCCCAGCCCTTGTTTCAGGGGGAGCTCAGGCTGAGTCCCGGCCCCTCCACTCCAGGGCAGCAGCCCTGAGTAAAGCCTCCCTTACGTGTCTAACTGCATCCAGTGCAGCGTCTCCCTCAATCCTGTAAAAGCTGTGGGCGCTGGAGATGTCTTCTACAGTTTCTTAAAACAAAAAGGAGCATTTACAGTACAAAATGAATTGTGTTTGGTTTTTATGAAACAAGAAGAAAAGGGAAACTCTTTACATTAAAATAGCATTTGATTTTTTTCCTAAAGAAGTGAAACCTATTTTGAGATGTGTACGCACTTGCAGAATGGCTCCAGCTCTGTGAAATCAGCAGAGTTGTGAGCTGGTTCCTCGGTTTCACTTGCATTCTGGAGGACACAGGTTTGCCAGATTCTGTTAGGAAGGGGTACATTTTGGGTAATTTAAGATCTGGGTCCAAACCAACAGCACTCCGGCAGTCCCAATGCAGCTCTTCCTAAAGCCACTGAAATTCCAACGAAGACACATTTACAGTTGAAAATGAAAGCACGTTCACAAAACAAATAAACAAAAGTCCAAGCCAGTAGTTAATCTGAGTTAATCTGTTTTCAGAATCAGAGGAATTTGCACTAAATCCAAAGACAATCAAAATGGATGAAGAAGAGAGTAAAATCAGTGACAAATGCCAGCTCTCCCACCAGCAATGCACGCTTACCTGCCAGGAGGGCACAGGAGGGCAGTGTCCGCACCCCCAGCCCAGAGTCTGACCGGCCCGACGCCAGGCAGCCTCGTTCCCGAGGGCCCTGCCCACCGTCGCCTTTTCTACGCCAACTCAGATTCACAGACCACACCTCTTGCCAGAACTTTTGGGGAGGAGGGATAGGACTGGACAAAGAGACACTGAATTCTGGAGGTGAGGCCCCTCGAAACAGACAGGCAGGGGCAGGAATCAGTGAGGTCCTGTGACATCAAAAAGACTCTTTTGGAAATAGACAGTGACAAGAGCAGGGGTACCCAAGCCAGGTAGAGACATCGGGAAGATGACTCTGAAGAAATGCTCTTCTTGCTAACACCAAGAGACGAGCGGACGCCTGAGCTGCCGAGAATGCAAGGGGAAGGCACAACACAGACACTGGGAAAACTTGGGCATACCTAAGGAACTAAAATCTGGCGCGGAGGGGGCAACCAGAGATGCGGTGACCCGGGGGGCCACCGTAAGGAGTTGAAGAAATCTGTGCTGCCCCTGAAAATGAAACTGGAGGGGCCAAGGGGGCCTAGTGAGATCACTTAAAGGGTTGTCACCACCCAGATGGAAGTTTATGGTCACCCGGACTGAGGGTGTGACAGTGTCAAGGGACAAGGATGAGTAGATTTAATAAATACAAGATGTAAATCATTTGAGATAGAATCGTAACCCCTTGCTATGGTCTGGATGTGGAGGGTGTGGGAGAGAGAGAAATTAAGTGCCACGTTTCACTCATCCTAAGACACAGACTTTTCCCAGTTTTCGCACCTGAAGTTGGGATGCAGCTGAAATCACTGCTCGAATCCCAGAGGCCTAGCGGAGGCCTGGCGAAAGCACTGCGTGCAGAATGGCTTCAGCAGCTGGGAAGAGGCGGCCTGAGGCCACGGTGGGGCATCGCTCATCTGCCCACCCTCGTTCTTGATGACGCTGTGTGTTCAGAGGCGGCGGAGTCTGGAAGACCCAGAAGACTAGAGCTCCGAAAGCGAAAGAAAAAAAAATCGGGAAAACCGCACACGTGTTTTACAGGTTCTCGTTTTTATATACACAGAGCTGATAGATGATGTTAAACCTGTGTCTTAAAGGAATCTAAATAGATTCTCATAAGTATAAGAGAAAAATTACAGGTGGCCAGATTTCTTTCAGCCAGGTGTAACAGGCAAGCATTTTCTTCTTTCTTACTGGTACATAAACTAATGGTATAGTTTAAGAATAATGCTCTCTTAGATTCAATGAGCTCAGTAACTCTTCAGTTGCTTGAATAACTGGGTATAAGATCGTGTCATTTACTGAAGTGGAGGAGAAAGAGAGAGCTTGGTTTCAGAGCACTGAAGGAGGTAAATGTATCTCCATCTGATGAAGCCCACATTACTCTAACATGAAAATCTAAAATTGATAAATAAGAACACTGAACCATATATCCCTTTTACTTATGTGATAGAAGCAAAAATTCAAAATAAAATACTTCCAAACCTAAATCAATATAACATATAAAAAAAAGTCCTTGTGACCAAGTGGAAACTTATGAACAACAGAATATTAGGAAATATGTAAGTATAATAAATCATACGAAAAGAGTCATTAAGACACTTAGAAAAATATGATACCGTTAAGAATCTCTTGGTAAACCAGGAATTACAGACTATTTTCTTAAACTATTATTAATAGCTATTAATAATTAATCAATTGACTATTAGTTTTAATAATTCATTAATCAGCTGATGATAATTAATGGACAGAATTAATTAAAAGTTTTTGAAATTCTAACTAATGTAACAACATGTGACACAAAATAAGAACTATAACTGCTGGAAAGCAGAGGACAAAATGGCCTTTGTACAATGGAAACTGATAATGTGTTCTAACAAGGTTGAAGAGAAAGAGGACAAGAAGAGGAAGAAAAATATTTGAGAGCTTACAATTTGTAAAATATACTATGTAAGTCATTTAATCCTCCCAACAATCCTATAGAATCTATTGAAAACAAACCCTTAGAATATACCTTTTAAAAGTTCATTTTATGCAGCTGAAACAAAATAGACCAAAATCCCTTTTACTGTATTAACAGTCAACAGTTAGAAAATATAATAGTAAAAGAATTCATTTATAATAGCAACTTATAAAATAAAATACCTTTGAACAAACCTAACAAAAAATAGGAAAATTAATTTTAAAATATAAAACTTTCCTGAGATGTTAAAAGAATATTTAAATAAAAAGAGAACCATGTTGTGACACTTAATAAGAAGGCAGCAGAGCGGAAGGCTAGAGTCTTCCAAAAATTAATTTATGCATTAATACCAATCAAAATCTCAATATGAGCTTTAGAGAATAAAACAGAATGATTATCAAGCTGTTTTGAAAAAGCACACCTGTTAAGAATAGCAAAGAAAATTTTTTAAATTAGAATGGAGGGGTGTTCACCTTATTATATTTTTTTAGGGTTTGGGGGGGGTAATTAGGTTTATTTATTTATTTATTTATTTTTAATGCAGGGACTGGGGATTGAACCCAGGACTTCATGCCCGCTAGGCACACACTCTAACACTGAGCTAGACCCTCCGCTCCCACAGACTCGTTCTTGAACTAAACTTCACACTGGCCCTTTTCTACGTTCTGACCATCCCCTTTACGTGGGAGTATCCGCTCTACTGGAACAGAGTGCACAGAGTTATTATGTGGCCCAACTCCGGCAGAAACTACACAAGGGAAAATGGCAAACTATATATTTAGATTAATAAAATATATTTGGAAAAAGCATGCCTATTACTTATTTTATACATGCTTTAAAAAATAAAGCTCCTATCTATCCAGGGGATATATTTTTGAGAATTTAACGACTGGCCTATTCAAACCATAATAAATGAATTAAAATGGAATTCCACTTGTGACCACAGTCATTCCAACCCAAATCCATATGCTTTCAATTTCGTAACTGTCTCTTAAACTATCTATCTCAAAACTATTTCATAACTACCTCAAAACCCACAAACCGTCAAGATGTCTGACCTGGTTGGTGAAGGACCAGAAATGATTGTACAAAAAAAAGTTAAACCAAAGTATGTCTACGTTTGTATCCAGACGCGCTGTTCATCTGCATTTGTCTCAGGAAGCTATACTGTGCCTAAACACGGCTGAGTTCAGGCTCGTGGTGGGCCTACCCCCCAGACCATATCTGTGGGCAACAAAGCCGGTCATCGTGCTGTATTTGACCCTCCGTGAGATAAACAGTAGATATGGCTGTCATCCTCATACCACAGACTAGAATTTTATTTTCAAGGAGGTAATACGACTAGCCTGATGGCTCAGAGAATTTAGCCAAATGTTAATAAACAGAGAGCGAGTATCGGCAAATTCATTCAGGGCTAATGCTTACCGTCCCTGAGCACCTGCTGTGTGCCAGGCGCTGTTCTAAGAAGGAATCAGAACACGTGTGTATTAACTCAGGCGACTCTCACAACCACCCGGGCTCAGGTACCCTTGTCTTCACTTTGCCGATGGGGAAGTCACTGCTGGAAGACGGGGAAGGGTGGGGATACTGAGATGTTACTACGTTACAATTCAGCGTGAGAAGTGCCATCAAGGGACCTCACTACATGGGTAATTTTCAAGAAATCGCGGAGGACAGAAGAGCTGACAGACACTGGAAATGGCGGCCGGATCATTCCGGATGGCGAGAAATAATGCAACCCAGAAGCTGCAGGTCGAGATTGGTGCTGACGCCCGGCCAGGTCTTAGGAGCGCTTTTTAATTGATTGTTATAAAGATTAAAAGATGCTTACAAGGAACCAGAATGAGTTCTTAAGCAATATCATTTTCAAATGGTTTACTATTCTAGAAGATACGAAGAATATCAAAGAAATCATGTGAGTTGACTTCAGCAAGATGTTTGGCCAAGTTCTTTATGATAATATTTTGAATCTTATACAGAGATGTGGTTTGGAAAATACTTGAGTGGATTTCTATCTGGCCGAATAAATAAAGGTAAGAAATACCACCCTTACTGACCAGGAGAGGAAACTCCAGAGAGAAGCTGCTAGTTGGATGGAAGACGTAGGAATCATCTTTCTTAAATTTGTCACTGACACAGGCTAAGTTAGACGGCTAGAGCCTCAAATGACACAAGCAAGATTCAAAACAATCTTGATAGACAGGGGTGATGGAGTGAAACCATTAACATGACATTTAGCGGAGATACGCAAACTCTTCCTTACACAAGATGGGGGGACTAGACTAAACATCAGCTTTAGCTGGGAAAAAGCGTCTGTTTTGCTTTAGGTTACTATAAGCTCAAGATGAATAAACAGCAAGTCACAGCGATTTAAATCTGCTCTAATAAGGGAGCAATATCCAAGGGGGGAAAAAGGTAGCATAATCCTACCCCGCTACATGCTGTTTATACCCCATTTGGATCATTCTGCTCGGCCTTAGATTCCTTCTTTTTGGAGGAACAGAAACAAATAGATTTGCTCAGAAGAAGGCGATCACGTTGGAAGTTCTGCAAAGCACCCACTTGACGAAGGAAGGAACTGGGAAGAGAACACGATAGCTGTCTCCAAACATCGGAAGGACTGCAAAGAGAGGGTGAAAGAGTGGGCTTTTAAAATTAAATCCCACTTGCGTCAGTCTCCCTCTCAGAATCCTGCAAGCCACTCACCTCTTTTAAAATTTATATGTCTTTCTTTGTCTTATAAAAGCCCCCCAGATGTAGCCTCACCAGCCTTTATGTTCTGGTTCTTACCACTTCCTGCATTCCCCAGCCAGGGCCCCCAAACTGCCCAGCCACCAACCCCCGTATACTCCAGGCTCCGGCCATACTGAAACGCATTCGGTTTCTCAGAAAAACAGTCTCTTGTTTTCAGGCTTCTGGGCTTATGCTTCCATCTGCCTGGGACACTCCTCCTGGTACTCTTTACTGAGCTAAAGTGCGTATCTGCTTGGTAACTTCCCCTAAGAAGCTGAGCTTGGCCTCACATTCTCCTACACAAAGAGCAGGGTAGGCTGGTCTCCTGTGTGTCCTCAGAACATGAGGCCTCGAGGACAGAATTTTTCACATCAATTTCCAGTTGTCTGAAGCCCCCTCACACACCAGGCCCCATGAGCTCCCACAGAGCAGAGGTCCACGTCTGTCTCCCATCATTCCGTCCCCAGTGCCTGTGCAGTGCAAGATTCAAATGAAGAGATAACCAATTTTTCAAGAGAGGGCAAATTTAAGAACAATGTGGGTAAGTTGCACACACGTAAATTGTGCTCAAATTCAGAAAGCGCTTCCTCTGTTCTCTGCCTTGACCCCCTGGATGGAGATGCCCTGCCTCCCGCTGACCTCTGGGACTCAGCTTTTCAGGGACTGACACCTCCCACATTAGCAAAGAAAACTTGTTTGACCCTCTGGACTCAGCCCCAGACAGACTTCCGCTCTCCTGTTGCTTTCTGCACTGCAAATAATATACAGAATAATAAAAGGATTGTTCTTTTATTCTCGAGGCAATTCCTTAGAGAAACACGTGTGTTCCTTCTGAATGCTGGCACTTCACACTCTGAATCTAAACGCTTCTCCAGGCATTGACGTTTAAAAGGATTAGTAAAGCCATTTACAACATGCTATACTTAGCACGGCAAAAAGAAAGGAATTCTATTTGTTAAGAACTAATCGTTTCTTCAAAAATATACACTTCGACTTTGTAAGAACCTCAAGGGGTAACACAGAATACTAATTAAGTGTGTGGGTCTGAGACTTTTATTCAGACTGCTGTTTTTACCTAGTGAAGTAAGAAACCAACAGAAATTATTTACATGAATCAAATGCTTATTGGCAATCTCTTAGTCTATATTAACATAACAATGATCATGCATTTTATTTATACTTTATGCTCCCCAACGTTTGTGAGGCAGAATATGACAAAGTCCCTGTGTGGGTGTTCTCTTCCAAAATTAACTTGCAGAAAGATGTGCGTGCATGTATGTGAATAGCTTGCTTATATTAACATCAATTAAAAATTCCCCATTTCATTTTAAAAAAAGTTAGTAGAATTAACCTTCGTCTTTTGTCTTTCTATCTGTTTGAAGCACAAAATATTAATTTTGAATCAGATCCCAAAAGCAACAGGGGAAAGCACATTAAAGAGATTCCATTTGGGGTGAGGGTGTAGGACACTCAATTCTCTTGGTGCTATAATTTTTGTGTTCTGACTCTAATGCCCCCTTGATGGCAGCCAGCCAACCTCCTTAAAAAGGTCACTCTGGGGCAGGGATTGAGAAGCATTAAAGAGCTTAGGAGTAGGAGAAGATAATTACCAAATATCCAGCATGTTTTATAAAAGCCTAGTGAAGTCAAATAATAAAATGTCCAGATTATAAATTGTGGGATTATCTTTTACAGCAAACTGTATCCCAGACAACACATGGAAAGTGGATTGTATTATCTGCATCTAATCACTACGCAATATAAACTTTTCAATTCTCCTAGAAGGGCACAACTTATTTTTTTTTTCCCTGAAAAGAGCATTTTCTGAATGAATTCTCTGTTCATAAATTTCTGCACTATGTTTCATCTTAAAAATTAGGACAAAATTTCTTTCCTGAGAGCCTTCATCTGTTAATGCTGGAGACCCTTATGGTATCCCTATATCCTAACACTAAAACATAGAAAATGCGGCATTTTAATTAGCTGTAACATCCTGGGAACCAAAGGTCACTAGATAATGATCTGCCTTTGATTGGAGTTCAAACTGTGTGGGCAACCCTGAAGTGCTCCTGAAGTTGGTTTTATTAAAGACAATCACATATCTAAAGGAGTTTTGGAAGTTATTTTAATGTCTCTTTTCAGTGTGGGGCTTTTATTTCTCATACATTCAAAAGGTGCTTAGAAGGTGAGAGAAGAAATTCTCTGCTAAAAGGCTGCGCTCTTAGTGCTGTCCAAGGTACTGACAAACGGACTGTGTCGGCTGAAACTGTGACCATCGTGAAAATAACCACAGATAGGAAAACCACTTGCAAAAGTGCATTTCAAATGACTCACACATGGCCCTTCTTAACGCCACTTCTTGCTTCAACCTCCCAGTGCACAGTCTCATACCACGTGAGACATCTTTTCTCCTTGAGAATGCTCATTGTGGAAGCTATCCAGTTATTCAAGTGTAAAAATTGACTCAGAACGTAAAAATTCATTTAGAAGAATTTCTCTGTGGAACAGTATACAAACCACATAATGAAAACATCAATTTCATTACTTTTCCTTGCCCGGTTTTACTAATCAAAAACTAAATTGTTTGGCCTGCTTGTTCTTATTATTCAGTAGAGTTGGTTTTATTGCTATTCCTCCTGAGACTTTCCAAGACCTCAGATTCACTCTCTGATGCTGAAAGTTTACTGTCTCTAAGACGATGTGGAAGAATGTGCTGATGTTCTGCGAGTCATCCCAGAATATCTCCTACATGTCATATTCTGTACTAAAACCTCTCCAGAGGAGGGTATATGACCCTAAGGTGAACACTTTCGAAGGAGTATTGCTTAGTTTGATGGTGCAATTACAGGAGATAATTAAGGTAATCATTTGTCCAAATATATAAAGGCAAATAAGTTATAATATTGAGTGAGATTAGATGGAAAGTCCAGAGTTTTTTTGTTTGTTTGTTTGTTTTGCTGCTCAACATAGTTTATACTGTATCCTTTAATGTGTTTGTCTCACAATAGTATGAAGAGTAGATCCCAACCACATGGTAATACATAATTATTTTGGAGACCAATATCTAAGATATTATATAGTACTAAGTAGAGTAGGACAGTTCAAGAATTTTCTCTGATACAATATTACATTGTTTTAGTCCAAGCAAGAAAGCTTAGCAAAGCAAATGAACAAAAATCAGCTAGAACCCCATCAAAGCTTTCTTTTTTCATAGCCTAGTCAGTCAGATGTGCGGAGTTGTGAAATCCCTCTTTCACTTTTTCAAGCCACCTTATCTAGAAAATTATTCTTTGCCCTTCAAATTGCCCTTCAATTACCACTATCTTTTTTTCCAATCTGAAGTGATGAAAAATTAGATTGGAAGTGAAGGAGAAATTAGGTTTCAGAAAAGATGTTTGAAGTTGCAAGTAGAGAGAAACATTTCTTTCCATGTTGGAAGGAAGAAAGGCGCGATGCTGTAATTGACATGGTTGAGGGGTCTGTGGGCTGTAAGGACAATGATGCACGGCTCACCTCTTGGCCCCCTGCTGTCAGGCTCTGCATCTTGTGCCATTTGATTCAGAGCTTCCAGGTTGCTCTGCTTGCTCCTGGCAACCAAGCCAATCCTGCAGTACTGTCTAAGTTAGGAAATGTCCCTCCACAGCAATTCATCCTGCTTCCGGTCCCAGCTGCTGCTCTGCTGGCTCCTATCGCTAGCCTTGGCAGTCACAGCCCAAAACTATTTTTATATACCATGCCATTTCTCGTGAATTTGTTTTTGAGAAAAAGTGCATACGTAGTGCTGAAGTTTGATCTGGCCAATTCATCATACGAAATGTATATGGGAACTTGGCTAGTGGGCCCTTGGAAGGGTACTAACAATCCAGGAAACTAACAGGATAGGTATTTGGTTGGGATCCACATAAGTTTAACTTTCTAGGCACAAAATTAATCTTCTGATAATCTGGAGAACAGTGGGCTAAGAGTGACAATAAGAAAAAGAGGAGATGGAGGAGGAGGAATGGAAGGAGGAAGAGGAGGAAACCTTAGTGAAGGAGTAAGAGTAAGGCAATGTGATTCTTCTCCAGAGTTCTCTGCTGTGTGATACTGCTGAGTATGTTGGAAATCTCTGAACCTTCTACTCAGTTTTGCTGTGAACCTAAAAACTGCTTTAAAAACTAAAGTCTATTAAAAAAAAAAAAGAAGTATACAGTTAGAAAGTTTACCTTACTGGTTATCCAACTATTATAATAGTACAATAATTAGGGCAGTGTAGTACAAATGCAAGAATAGGCTAAAGACCAATGGAATGTAACAGACTTCTAAAAAGTCAGCAGGAAAACCTACCTTATGGTGTTACGATAAAGGTTGCCTTTAGGAGGAGGACTAGATAGTGATCAGGAGAAAGCACAGGGTCCTCAGTTTTGTTCTTTTTTTTGGTGGGGGGAGGAGACAATTAGGTTTGTTTATTTGTTTTTTTAATGAAGGCAGTGGGGATTGAACCCAGGACCTTGTGCATGCGAAGTATGTGCTCTACCACTGAACTATACCCTCCTCGCTAGCACTGGGTCCTCTGAGTGCTGGTGGTGATTGTACACATGTGTCCACCTGGTGATAATTCATCAAGCTTAACACAACTGACTTGTGCACTTTTTTGTGTGTAGAGTCTATTTACCTTAAAACGCATTTATGGTATCATAATTAATAAATATTTAATATTAACAAGAGCTATGAACTCTCTCCAAAGAGAAAACTACAGTGTTTCATTGTAAAATATTCAAAAAGACCTATATAAATACAATTATACCATGTTCTTGACCTGGATTACTCAATATTGTAAAGATATCAGATCACCCCAGAATGATCTGTACATTTAGTACAATTTCAGTCAATATCTCAAACCATTATGGGCTGTATGTATGCGCTTATGGTTTGACGACATAATTTTTTTCATAGGAAAAAAAAAAGGGAAACAAATCCTCAGGACTGTTTTGGAGGAACAGAAGAACAATAAGGGTAACCTTGCTGCACTGCTGTGCCAAATATGAAGATTTATTAACAGAGTACGATGTTGATACATCATGGAAAGTAGACTTGGAAGGGAACACAGGGCTTAGAACCAGTCCTAACCATATCTGGTCATTTGACAGATGCTTGAGGTTTCACTTCAGAACAGAGGAGTCAAAGACAAACCTGGACTAAACTTGTCATCGAATCAATAAATGGTGCCGAGACAGTTGCATGTGCATAGGCAACAATCAAATTAGATTTATTTCACAATTTACCCAGAAGTTAACTGTGGATTGAGTATAGATCTTACGTGAAAAATGAAACATAAAAGCTTTGAGAAGATAATCTATGAGGACCTCCTCATCGTGACCTCTAAGCAGGGAAAGTTCTTAATTAAGACCCGAAACAACATTAATATAAAGAGAAAAACATGGTGTGCTTTACTCCGTAAAAATTAAGAAATTCTGTCTCTGGAAAAAACAGTCACAAACAAGCATAAAGATGAGCTGCTCACAGGTGGTGAAACTGAGTTCCAATAAGTTAAATAAGTTGCCTAAGGTTATGCAACTACAGGACAAAGTAGGTCCATGAGCTCCCATGCTCGTTCCCTCGCCCCTGAACCATGACAGAGCTCCCTTCGGAACAGCCAGGTTGTGACCCTGGGTTTACTGGAATTTACCATGTTTCTTTAGCATCCACTGGGTCCTAGGGGCCCAAGAAATGTCCTCCTGTTCAACTATGCATCATGTTCAGACAGCTGTTTCCCCAATTCCCCAGGAACTGGCCCAACACAGTTTCCTTAAAAATCCCAGGAAAGGCTTGAGCCACTGGTTCACTGGTTCACGATGACGAACATAACGTGTTTCTAAATTCTCATAGAAGTAACTGTCTTCATTTTCAGTCAGGGAGCCCTAAGATTGAAATTCACTTAAATTCCATAAAGCAGACCAATTTTTTTTATCACCCTAGACTGTATCTTACAGCATTCAAAATATAGAATACCATTTCCTGCATTAACCTTCAGCAAATGCTACCTTCAGATTCTGAGGAAGTTAAAGTCTAGAGAAAGAAATTATACTCATTACAAATGCATTGACATGCCAAGGGTGATCTTAAAAAGCTGGTAATTCTACAGCCATATTTAAATGGGAGAATAGAAGAAAAAGAAATTGTGGGTTAGTATTTTAACAGAGTGAGACTTTTATTCTTTGGGCACGTTTTTAAATCATATAACAATACCAAACATGTTAAACCGAGATCATCAGTTTTATTCACATAGATAACCCATGAATCAGTGACAATGTATTTGCAGGAGCCAGTCCGAGAGTGCCTTGGGCATCAACCTCCAATCCCTATGCCTGACTACCTGAATTTAGTAGGAACACTCAAAGATTTTTTTTTTTTGCATATGCGATGCAAGAAGTGAGTATCTTGATTATTAATCAATGCATGTCTACCCTAGAAATACTCCAGATCAGATTTAACACAATAGTAATATCAGAATAAGAGGGAATTCATGCTGAGAAGCTGAGAAGTCATTTAAGTAAGAGGAATGTTTTTTGTAAAAAGCAACAGAAAGGACGCGATTAGACTTTGGGGGAAATTTTTGAAGTCTGAATTTTGGGAAGAAATGCTTCTGTTTTCTCTACAGCTTCATAAACTATAAACTGTTATGCAAATGTTGATGTCTCAAGGTGATAATTTTATTATGTTAACAGTTGGCACCAGAATTAGTTTTGGATCTCCTGTTTCTTGATGAGAGGGACTAGAATTACCCTTTTCCCTCTTCCGTGAAAGAAGTTAGACATCGTACCTCCCTCTGCAATGCATTTGCCTCAGGATTTGGATGTTTCCAGTGGCAGAATTGAGTCATGCCCCTTGGAATATATATATCTTTCTGATTTTGAGCTGGACACTCAGATATATATTGAGTGTGGAATCCTGTCTATCACGGGGGTTTGGAGCTTAAACAAACAGAGGCATGACTGTCAGACGTGAGAAAGTGGGGACAACCAAAGCCAGACTGCAGAGATACATTAGGGTCCCACCACACAGATACACTGTGAGTCAAGAAGACGACCACAGAGGGCAAGAGTTCATTCTGGGCGCCATGATACTCAACTTGCTCCATCTGTCTATTCTGGCCGAGCATGTCTAGGTTTGAAGGAGTGTGGGGGTTCTGGGGAGCGAAGAAATGTGGCTGTGGAACAGGCTGTGATTAAATGCGATACAAAAAGAAGGGGAATTCTTCCCCCACCTGGAGGTACGGTAGCTTGGGAGGATCACTGAAGACGCTCCACCAAGGTGGTTGCAGGAAAGACGGTGGCCATGGCACCAAGGATGGCAGAAACAGCTGGCTGGATCAAAGCCGCAATCACGCACGAGACCCGCCGGGGAGCCTGGGCCGCCTCGCCCTGCGTTCCTGTGAAGCTGCGGTTCCCACGGCACCACTGGCAGCGGAGGTACCTGCACCGGTCTAAACCATCACGACAGCCTGGCTCAACTGGAATACGACTTTGTGGGATGTTAGGAACTTGGACTTAGCTAGCCATAGACAGTGGTCTGTGGAAGAGCTACAACATAAAATGCTCAATACTTTGGGGCTCAAGACAGACCCTCCACTACCCATAAATGATCATGATACAAGACAGATTTTTTTCACTTCACAAGAGCAATGAACCTGCTGGTGACAAGGGGGTGATTCCTCAGTGGAACTGAGCCTGAAGCTGAGGACAGGTTTCTCATGGACACAGGTGCACACCTCGGGAGATGCTCAGAGCCATGTACACACAACAGGATTTTTCACTTACCGGCATGGGGAGGATGGGTCTCAGGACAATAGTTTCTGAACAGTTTTGTTCCTAACTGGTGAAGCTGAGGACTTAAGCTAAATAGATTGCAGAAAGGGTACCATTTAAACTTGATGAGTTGACTCTTCTTTGACAGAGCTTCCAACCCTCTTCCAGAGCAGAACAGAGATAGCAGGGCACACTCCTGCCATTCCTCTCAGAGAAACCTCCACACGCACCTGTGGCCCAGAAGCCGCCCTGACCACCGGATCTGTCCCTGACCTTCCACAGGCATCGGCAGCCATCTGCAACATACTCCTCCTCCTCCCACAAAGCCGGAACACCTGGGCAAACCCATGCAGCCTCAGTAGCAGCACTGTGTGCAAACAGAAAATTCTTGATTTTGGTGTCAAAGCAAGTGTTTTTTTAGAACTCCAACACTATCCAAAAGTGAAAACTCTTTTCCAGTGTTAGGCAGACACAGAGAGACAGAGACACAGAGAATAAGCTCCCCTGCTCTCAGTAAATCTCAAAATAGAAAAGCAAACTTACCCGAGTTTACCATCTGCTGGCTGGTGACCTGCACACAAACAGATGGCAGGATGGTTCCCGTGTCTGGGCTCCAGTAGGCAGGCACATCACAAGAGCCATCGGCACTCCAGGTAGAGGGGATAAATATAGGCCGTCTACCGATCCCCTCCTGCTTAGAGCCTTCACCTTCCAGGGCACACGGAACACTTGATGGAGAAGGTAACAGACCCTTGGCCATGCATATTCTGCACGTGTTTTATAGGGAAATTAAAGACTTTAATCTGAAGTAATAAAAATCCAACCCTTTCTTAGAGGACTAAATTCAGCAAGGGAGAAAAGAGAAGTATTATGTTCTTGCTGAGAAAAAAAAATCAATCTAACAAGCAGTGAAGGCTGTGTTGCAGAGTATGTGTCACGATTCTAGTGAGATTATTCTTTAATTAAAAAGCAGAATTTGCCTGAAACTATGTCCTCTTTCGTACATTTCGGTGATCATTTGAAACCCGAACCCTCACCCTAGGTAAATTCTTGACGCTTTTCACATGTCAACATTTCTTTATTCTACCTTCATTCTCGAGCAGCAATCTTTTTAAATATTAAAGTTTAGGTTGAAAATAAGAATTTTGAAAGTGATGTTTCTTCATCTTCTAGACTCCAGTGTTGCTGCTGAGAAGTCTGATGTCTCCCTTTTTTGAGACTCTTTGACCTGCCTTTCCCCTCAGGAAGATTTTCAGAACTCTTCCTGATCATTGTTCCGAAATTCATGGCGCTACAGCCTGGGGTAGGTCTTTTCTTTTATTCACTGTGCTGCTGGGCACTCATTGGGTTATTTCACTCTAGACACTAGTGTTTGGTTCTGGGAATATTTACTACATTATTCTTCTGACAATTTTCCTGTGCAATTTTCTGTTCACTCTTTCTGAAACCCCTACTGTCAGATATTGGAATAGCTAATTTTCTTTCTTTTCTCTCCAATGTCTATTTCTTTTTTTTTTTTTTTAATTCTAAAACCTAATTCTAAATTTGAGAATTCTAAAATTCTAAAAAAAAGACTTTCTTAAGCATTATATTTAGACTTTAATATCTATATCTACATATATGTTTAGAAGTGTTCTTTTTAGTCATTTGAATATTTAAATAACATCTTCTTCTTGCTTCATGAATGGATTCTTTTATCTTCCTAAGGATATTAAATATGTCAACTATTTTTATGTTAAATATTTTTATGTTAAGTATTTTTCAGTTCCTTAGTTTCCCTGCATTCCTTTTTTCATATCTGAAGATCTTTCTATGTCCAAAATGTTGACTGGAAGTTCCTAGGGCAGGTGGAGTTGTAGACTGGTGAACAAATGGGGAATAAGCTGGATTTATTTATTTGGGTCTTTTTGTTTATCTGTTTATTTTTAATTGAAGTATGATTGATATACAATATTTCATTAGTTTCACATGTACAATACAGTGATTCAATATTTTTATAGATTATGCTCCATTTAAAGTTATTACCAAAAAATGGCTGTATTTCCCTGTATGGTATAATATATCCTCATTGCTTATTTATTTTCTACAACTTCAGACTATACTACAAAACTATAGAATTCAAAACAGCATGGTACTGGCACAAAAACAGACACATAGATCACTAGAACAGAATACAGAGCCTAGAGCTAAACCCCCACATGTACAGTCAATTAATTTTGACAAAGGAGGCAAGAACATGCAATGGAGAAAAGATAGTCTCTTCAAAAGTGGTGCTGGGAAAACTGGACAGCTACCTGTAAAAGACTGACATTAGATCATTTCCTCACACCACAAAGAAACATAAACTCAAAGCGGATTAACGACCTAAGTGTAAGACCTGAAACCATAAAACTCCTAGAAAAGAATCTGGGCAGAACACCCTTTGACATAAATCATAGCCGTATGTTTTTGGCTCTGTCTCCTAAGGCGAAAGAAACAAAAGCAAAAATATACGATTGGGACCTAATTAAATTTAAAAGCTTTTGCACAGCAGAGGAAACCATCAACAAAACAAAAACACGGCCCACTGAACAGGAGAAAAAGCTGGATTTATTTTTGTTGGGGACCCCTGATTGCTAGTGTCTGTAGACCTTTCCTCTGGGGTGTTTGCATTTCTCCAGAGGAAGATCCTCTGTCTCATGTCTGGAGAAGCATCATCCTGACTGTGATCTGTCATTGGGTGGAGGGGGAAACAGAGGTTTACCTTCTAAAATGCAGACTGTACTGAACACCCTGCAGTCATTCATCCACCTGCCTCTGTGCCCAAGACCCACGTCTGGAACATTCCCCCCCATGAACCTGCAGGTCATAATGGCTGGTTCTTCCCACTCGAGTCTCCAAGGATGTGCATGGCCAACCAGCCCTTTCTTATCATTGCCACACGCCCACCCCCAACACACTCCACCAGCTGAGTTGTTCAGTCCCTTTCCAGTTTCACTGATGGGGGACTTTTGTGTTCTCTGTTTCTTTTCCTTCTTGAGTCTCGGATTGATTCTTGAGAAAAGAAGAGGTGAGAAGTAGCTTTACTATGCCTAACCTTAAGGCAATGGAATTTTTATTTAGTTTTGTCTTTTTGAGCCAGTATAAAACTTGTTATTAATCATATTCTACTATTTTTCTTCTTCTGCAGCAGCAAATGCATGCCGTAAACACTGGTCACACCTAAGCAGGTGCAGTCTGGGACTCTGAATCATTTTGCTAATTGGAGCTACGGAAAAAATTCTTTGACACTTGGTCTCTTAGGTAGGCTTGTTACCATCAGGATAGAAAGGGAGAATCTAATTTTTTTTCTGGTGGACTTTTTCATAATGAGCAGGAAAGATCATGTCCATCTGGGTGCTAAAGCTGTATGAATAATTTGGGATCTGAATTTACTGGAATGTCTATATAAAACAACCTACTTCTGTAACGATAATGTTACTTTCCATTTCCACCAGACCCAATGCTCTCCACATCTGATGATGTCTGAAAAGTATGACCACACAACAGCTTCCATAACGTGGCGTGGAGTCACCTCGTAACCAAATGACTGACAGTATCTAAAGTTGACGATCAGACTTGTGTTCTTTCTCTTTGGATTTTTAGAATAACAAGGAGTTTTTAATCATGTGTTTGATTTGAAAGTCTGAGATATAATCAGAGATTTATACTTGAGATTACAAGCCACATTTCTCAGAGGGGATATATTTTTTAAGTCTTAAATCTCCCATGGACCTGTAATTCACGTAACAACAATGCAGTGCTATTAGCACTGGTCAGGAAAAAAAAATCAAACATAGTTGATGTTGAGAGAGAGACAAATCAAGAGAGAGGGGAAGATTCACTGCAGCAACTTAAAGGAAGATTTCTGAGCTTTGCTGCAGGAATCTTGACATAATCATTCATATTTCAGCATTTCACAGGAAACAAAGTTTTCTAACTTCTCTCCTTTCAGCCAGAAATCTATGCAACTCCAAACACAGGGAAGATTTTAACTGAGACTCATTTGCCACTTTTTACTTGTTTTAATATAAGTTAAAATGCTGTTATGACTATGCAATTATGCTTGAGATTTTACGTTGTTATTGGGAAAAATAGGCTTTAACTGAAATAATGTCGAGATAATAAACAGTACATTCCACGTATGATTTCATTATTATCATTATCTTCCAACGTGTCAATTTATTAAGATGTGAAAAAGATACATTCTGAGATAGAGGAATGATAGTATGGTAACGGGGCAGAAAATAGTCAAATTTATTTCAAAATGAGAAATTCAAATGTGCATTTTGATCTATACCCTAAAGTTTTCCACCAAATATACATCTATATAGTTTTCACTGCCTTCCTCCTCTACTTTTAACTCCTACCAGAGAACCTGAACTAGGGAGCAGGGAAGCTGTAATTCCCCTCTAGACTGGGGCACACTGACTCGATCCCACACACAGGCTGGGTCAGCTGCCCCCCAGGCAGAGTAAGCCCCCAATATTACCCTCCCCCAGCCACCCCCCTCAAGAACTGAATGCATTAGTCACCACTCTGGGTTACAAACCTCCAAGAAAACAGTGGGCCATTGCCACCCTCAAACAAAATATTTCCATGAGCCAATGGGGGACACACAGGTAAACGTGGGTTTGTGACAGTGGGTCTTCGAAGACAAAAATCTACATCTTCAACAAGCACTGGGAGAAACGCCCAAAGACCATTTTTGAGCAATGCTGGTCGGGGCCTGGGACGTGGGACGAGAGCAAGGGGTTTGAAGATACGACAGGTGGAATGAGATGGACAGACACAGTAAGAAGGACAAAAGGGCAGAAGAAACAGGGAGAGGACGGGAGTTTGATGCCATAGCGAAAAACAGTAGCTGCAAATGGCCATGTCATAATAAAAAGAAGCAAAATTAAATAATTCACAATGTTTTCTGGCCCAGCCTGTCTGCAGTTGTTCATTTATTATGTAATTTTTTGACCTCAAAGTTACATTACTGACCTCAAAGATATTAAACTGTGTCTACTCACTAATCACACAAATGCTTGACTCACAATCTGTTCCTGAACCAGTTTCCTCTTGGGGAATAATCTCTCCTCAAGTGTAAACTTCTTTTCTCATCTTGTGGAATTGATGGCAAGTGAATGAAATGAACATCAAATTACAAAAATCCCTGAACTTGATCTTAGTAGTTGCTCTCCTTATATTTGGCCTTACACACAGGTCTCTTAACTATTCCTTGGCCCACAGAATGTTGAGGGTGACGGTGCGAATCCTGGCCCGACTGCCCAGCAGCCAACCACGGTGCTGGTAGGGTGGCTGGAGCCACATGTCCTGGACGCCTCCTGGACCCTCTCACACTCACCCCAGGCCTAAGTGACTAGCCCAGATATCACCTGCCAATCACCCAGAAATTCCGACTTCCCAGTAAGGAACAGCGTGATGGTTAACGCTATGTATCAACTTGGCAAGGCCGCAGGCACCGGGTATTTGGTCAAACACAAGCTCAGAGGCTGCCATGAAGGTCGGATGGGACTGGAATTTAATTCAGCAGACTTTGAATAAAGCAGGTTGTCCTCTGTCATGTGTGTGGGGCTCATCCAATGAGTTGAAGGCCTTGGAGAAAAGACTAACCTCCCCCAGGGGAGAGGGAATTTCTGCCAGCGGGCAGCTTTTGGACTCAAGCCACATGTCAGGTTTTCCCTGGGTCCCCAGCCCACCTGCCTGTCCTGCAGAATTTGGATTGGCCAGCCCCCACAAGCATGCACGTCAACTCCTTAAATAAATTCTTCTCTCTGTATACCTATATATACATATATATACAGCAGGTGGGGTCTGTTTCTCTGCAGGTCCTTGACTAACACCAAGACGATGGTTTTCAGCTCTTGAATACCTGTCTTTCCCCTCGACTGAGCCGTGTCCCTCGGAGCCTACTGTCTGCACAGTGCTGGGTTCCCCTTTGGCCACAAAACTTGCTTTCAACACTCAAACACTGGTCCAGGGTCTTCAGTTTCTCTTAAACCAAGGAGAGATTAGAAATTTTCTAATCCAGTCCCATCATTTTTCTGTGAATGGCCTACCACCCAGAGACTTCAGTCTGCTCTCCCAGGGCCAGGCCAGCAGGACCAGACAAAGCAGAAATGAGAATCTGGCTGGGCCTCCCACCCTCCTGCTCTGGGCTCTGCCCACCAGCTTCCTTTCTCACATGGGCCTTACCCCGTCTTGTCACAGGAGGATAGCGCACTTCCGTGCTCCGAGTCACCACACAAAGGCACCAGTTCATTAGATGGATGTTTTAGCTATCGGTTCACTAATCCTAACGGCTTATAGATGATATTTAGGGACATGGGGGGAAAAATTAAGTGATCTCCCCACTGCAGACATGACAAATCTGGTTATAATGAAATACGGATACTGTTGAATTAGGTTGGTTTTCCCAAAATCAGAACCTGAGGTTTTGATTTATGTAAAAGAGAGAACATGAGAACATGTCCCAGGAAGAATCAGTAGGGAGTGCGGAAGGAGGAAGCAGGCCAGGAAGGGAGGCAGGCCGCACGATGGTGTGATATCAGGCGAAGTCCCTCGGAGGCCAGCATGGGTTAGGTCCCAAAGAAACCCTGTAGGGAGCGCACATCCCGCCCGAGACTTGTCACCATCAGAGGGCAGGGAAGCTGGCACATCGATGCCCCCACAGCCGTCAGGCACTGGTGGAGGACGGGGTAGTTAAACTCGCAGAGTCTTCTGGAACCTTATGTATGTGGAGTCCTCCTTCAAAGAGACACAATTGATGGCTGCGGGAGTTCACGTACAGCAGGAGCTGACCTTCACCGAGGTGGAAGAGGCCTCCTGGTGTGAGGGTGCCGCAGGAAGTGCTTGCAGGGTTGGCTGCACCCTCTGGTATCTGGATCAGAGCGGACCTGCACAGTGTCAGCAAAAGGACAGAAAGTCCCAGGGCCAAGCCCTGACCAACCTAATTGGAGATATCGACCAGACACCAAAGGACAGGCCCATCAGAGAGAACTGTCACTGCAGAGTGACAGAAAGAGGGTCAGAAAGTCAAGACTGTCAGGGCTCCACCACACTCGCCCTAAACCACTGACTCTCTGACAAGTTCATGGTCGGGGTCCCGATACGGACATGCAGCCAGCCACCTGCTTGATGCCCGGCACCTGGGGGACAACCCAGTCAACTCTACTGACTCTCAGCTCTTACACCAATCAGCCTCTGAATTCTAAGACAGCCTCTTGAGGAGATCTGCTCAAAGTGAGAGGATGTGGAAACCCACCAAAACACACTGCCGGTTGTCTCTACAAGAATGTTCTTCATTAAAAATAAGTACCCGGGCATTCTCGTTGTAGCCATTGATCTGTGCAAGTGTGGCTCGCCGGCCCCTGAAAAACGGGCTGTCCCCTACACTCAGTGACACTGACTCAGCACCCAAGTTTCCCTTAAGCTCCAGTGGCAACGTGACACCGTGGAGGGCAGCTCAGAGAACTCTTTTTTTTTCTACAGGGACTAATCAGATCATCCCCAATGTCCTTGCTGGAGCTTGAACCGTGATAACCTTTTCTGAAGTTCAGGAACAATTAAGAAATCGATACAGGAGTTGAGGAACAAAATGTCAGCCTAATTTGTGGCAGTGCTGACGTGGGGGCAATGCTCGGCTCCGAGGTGTGGGCTACTGCCCAGAGACGAAGTCACCATCTCAGGCACCGGAGGAGCATGGACAGAGTCCTCGCGGACGGGGTCAGCCCTGGTGGGAGGCACCGACTGGAGACAACACCTGTGGCAATCCTGGAGGGCTTCCAGGAGAGAGAAGCCCGAGGACCAGGCCAGGCAACCAAATCAGTCCTTTTCTGATGGGGGAAGACAGGGAGGGGGTGGAGACAAGAATTGAAGATTTCACCTCAGTGCTTCCCAGAGAAGCATAAAAACTCCTCTTAATGGCCCAAAGCAGACCAGTGGAGAGAGAGAGGAAAAAACCTGTACCCAATACATGATGATTATCAGTCTAGTAAATTTTGTGTATATACCAATTTCCTAAGAAAGTACACCATATTATTTTCATATTAGTGAGTTATTTTTTACTGAACGATTCAGAAGATAATTTATATCTGTGATGTCTCTTAAACCCCTCCTAATCATTCACAGCAAAGTCTAAGTTCTGCAGCTCATATTTATAGCTTTTACAGTTTTTAGAACTTCAGAGTTCTAAATGCTTATCTGTATCTGTGTTAAGTTCGGTTAAGTTCTAAGTCTTTACCAAAAATGGGCACTCCTATGGCTAAAACTTGAGAGAGGACGGATCCCTAACTTGGGAAATAAAGAGTTAAGAAAAGGGATAAATTTAGGAGTTTGAGATTTACACATGTTGGCCACTATATATAAAAATAGATTTTAAAAAAAGTTTCTTCTGTGTAGCACAGGGAGCTATGTTCAATATCTTGTAATAACCTTTAATGAAAAAGAATATGAAAACGAATATATGTATGTATATGCATGACTGGGACACTGTGCTGAACACCAGAAATTGACACATAGTTAATTGACTATACTTCAATTAAAACAAACAAACAAACAAATGAATAGAAGTTAAAAAGTTAAGAAAAATCCTAATCAGGCGTGCGTCTGGTTCTTTATAGTGCAGATAATAGGAGGTGAAAGTCTCAACTCTGTGTCCCAGTGGTGGGAAGTGGGGCATCAGCTTAGCTCAAGGTACAAATTATAGTTTGGAAATGAAGCTAGAGGCTCAGTTGCTGCTCACATACCCAGTGTTGCGGACGAGGGAAATCAGATGCCTGTGAGGACCAGAATAAGGGTAAGAGAAGCCAAAAAGAGAGCTTAAGACACGAGCCTGCTACTCCACAGCGCAGCCACTGCAATAGGTGGAAATAAAAATAACTGTAAAAGAGAGAAGGCTCAGCTCAGCTCAATCTTCGGAAATGTTTCCCAGAGGAAACAGTCCCTGTCTTTCTTGACTCGTTATGTCAGAGAGGGATTCATTGTAAGAGAAGCCTTCTTCTTTCGTTCCAAGAAAAAAACAATGTCAAAATGTTACCAGGATAATCCTTAGCTTCTTAACTGGTGACTGTGAAGAGAATTTCATTCATTCATTCACTCATCCATTCATAACATTTGTAAATTAAGCTTACAAAGAAAGGATAAACAACAGAGGAAAGATGATGTTTATTTTCAAAGCAGGGCTGGTCCCAAGAAAAATAATCAACTCCGGGAGGACTGCCTTCCGCCCTGCCTCCTCTGCTTAGTCTTTCAAGATAGAGCTGCCCCCTGCCCCACTGGCCACTGCCCTGCACTTTCCACCTCTCCTTTATTAAAACCTGTTTTAGATGATCTGATGAATTCATTCACTTTAATGTCATGCACATTAAGACTAGGTAAGGGGTAAAGCTACCCGCATCAACTCAGTCATGAGTATCTGCGTTCTCAACGGGAGAAAAGCCTCAAGCTAAGGGAAGGGCCAGTGGGGGCACATCAAGGAGCAGGTAGAGGAGCAAAAATCTTTCAAGAGAGAGGCTCTCGGAAAACTGGAAAATACAGTTTATAGACATGTACTCAGTCTTGATGCTATGGACAATATTAATTAATGAAGCCATCGTCTATTTAAACTGGAGAGCATGATGTGGGTTTTCTCTGATTCAAGGCTAAAGGTCAAAAAATAGGTACATACTATTAGGTATACAATAAGCTACAAGGATATATTGTACAACACAGAGAATATAGCCAATATTTTATAATAACTCATAGTGTAGGATAACCTTTAAAAATTATGAATCACTATATTATACACCTGTAACTTATATAATATTGTATATCAACTATACTTCAATAAAAAATAAACAGGTAACTCTGGAACTGTTATTCCCTACCAAGAACCTTTCTTCTGGAAAAAGCACAGCAAAACGACTTTTCCCCTAGTAGCCACTGCAATTTATTCCTGACATGAGAGGAACATCTGCTTTAGATTACGTGCAGACATTTCTGGGATGTCAACGTGGTCAGAAATAACCAAAACGCTTATAAGCAGATGAAGACATGTTATTTCCATTTCAAATAGGGATTTAATTCTAGAAGGCCCACTAAACAACAACAAAAACAACAAAGGCTTGCATTTATGTGGACCAATTATAGACTCATTTGCAAAAACTGGGAAATGAAAAAGAGGACCTAGCAGAGGAATTAGGTTCCATAATTATAAACCCTTTGGGGCAGTTTGGGGAGAGGCAGAGGAAGAAAGGTTAAATAGCATTTGGTATCAATCTTAAAATAACTATCACCTCTCCCCTTTAAAGCCTTAAGCTGAATGACATATCAGCCTATTGAAATTCTGCGTCTCCATGCCAGGTTTTAGTAATGTCCCTTTTAACCTTCTTAGGATGGATGGCTCAACACGATGATCTATGGGGTTTAACGGGTTTAACGTTAGGAAGCTGTGAGAAATCGCTTCACCTTGCACACAATGGCAATCCCAGGAGAGCTACCTGGTGCCGTGCAGTTAGTCACAGCATCCTGCCCCGCCCGGCTGGATTTATAACAGCAGTTCTCACACCTGCTGAGTCCCCCACCACCACCACCTTTCGTATTGTTTGGGAGGACTGTGTCAGAAGGATGTCTGATCACATTTTCAGATGATTTAAGGGCTTATGGAATAAGTCACTAGAAAGGAAAAGATGACTGAAGTTTTATGCAATATTTTTGATAAGCTGCTGTAAAACCTCATCCCGACCCAAACAATACTAAGGCAATGGAATAGGAAAATGAGAATGACTTAAAATTCAGTTCACTTCGGATTCTTTGAGACACCAGGTTCCCAGACTCTATTCCCATCCTAGAATGACAAGAACCAATGGATGTAAAAATTGCCCTTATTACTAGAGAATGTTTAACTCAACCCATTAAATTATTTGTGATTTCTGTATGAATTATTAAACTATTCAGGACTGGATAAGAAAAATCATCTCTCTTTTGATAAGCTGGCTCCTTTCCTTTCAACTCAACAAATAAGAATCTCAATGTCTTAAACATAAGTAGAAATCTCATGTTTTTATGGGGTAAGGTCACTAATTAATAAAGGTCATTCCAAGTTTCTCTTACTCTGAGCAAAATGCACAGGAATCCATGCATAACATTCTATGCATAATAATTCATTTTCAACAATTTTTTAACATCAAATATTGATCACCAAATTCTCTGCTTCTCCTTACTCCCCACCTTTTGTTCTGCATCTATGACTCATCTCCCCGAATGGTCCTGTTTCTCATGGTGGAGTCCACCTCAGACACTCATCCTTGACTGGCTATAGGTCTGTTCTAATGCACTTGATTCACCTGACATAACAACATACACCTCATTCTATGCATATTAGTTTCCATTGCTGTGGTAACAAATTAGCACAAATTTACTACTTAATGTAAATTTATTATCTCACAGCTTTTGTAGGTCAGAAGTTTGGCTCAATCCTGTGTCTAAAGGTCTCACAAGGCTGAAACTCTGGAGAAGAATCAGAGCTCGTTTGAGTTGTTGGCTTAACTTAGTCCCTTGCAGATGTAGGGCTGGGGTCCCCATTTCCTCACTGGCTGTCAGGCAGGGGCTGATGTTCGCTCCTAGATGCTGCCCACTTTCCTACTCATGTTTTCCAGGGGCCCCTCCAGCAATGCTGGGTCTAGTCTCTTTCACACTTCAAGGCTCTTTGACTTCCCTTTCTGCGCATCTCTCTGACTCCAGGGCTTGCATGATTAGATTGCTAACCTGGGTAATCCAGGATAATCTCCCTATTTTCAGGACCATAATTACGTCTGCAAAGGTTCTTTTGCCATGTAACATAATGTATTCATGAGTCTCTGGAATTAGAGTGTGGGCATCTCTGGAGGGTCATTCTGCCTACCACAATCTGCCATCTGGACCATCAAGATGTATTTTATGAGACATGTAGAAAACAAAAAGTAAAATGACATACATAAACCCAAGTATATCGATAATAACATTAAATGTGAATTGATTAAATAATCCAATCAGACTGGGTAAGCTAAACAAAACAAGATCCAACTGTAGGCTGTCAACAAGAAACACAGAGTAGATTCAAATATTCGAATAGGCTGAAAGTAAAAGGATGGAAAAGAGATATATCATATGAACAGCAGCTATAAGAAATCTGGAATGGCTATACTAATTCCAAACAAAATAGACTTCACACAAAAAATGTTACTAGAGATAAAGAGAGAGATCTTATAGTGATAAAGGGGTCAATCCATCAGTAAGAATGATAAGCATACATGCACCTAATAACAGTGCCCCCAAAAAAATGAAGCAAAAGCTAATAGAATTGAGGGTAGCAACAGACAATTCAACATTAATAGTTGGAGACGTCAATATCCTACTTACAATAATGGATAGAAAGACCAGGCAGGTAATCAACAAGGACAAAAAAGCCTTGAACAATGTTATATGCAAACAAGACCTAACAGACATCCATAAACACTCCACCCAAAAAAAGAATAATACATATTCATCTAAAGAGCACACAAAATAATCTCCAGTATAGACCATAATTTAGTTCATAAAATAAGCCCCAGAAAACTTAAAAGGATCAAAACTGTACAAAGTACATCCTCCAATCACAATGGAGTAAAATTATAAATTAATAACAGAAAGAAATCTTGGAAATTTACAAATATGTGGAAATTAAACAAAACACTATAAGTAACCAGTGGGTCAGAAAGAAACGACAAGGGAAATTAAGAAAATACTTTGACATGAGTGAAAATTAAGATAAAACATCCTAAAACTTGGAGGATGCAGCTAAATGAGTGCTTAGAGGAACATTTATAGCTGTAAAAACATATGTTAAGTATAAAAAGTCAACAACCTAGCCTCCCACCTTAAGACACTGGAAAAAAAGAGCAAACCAAACCCAAAATAAGAAAAAAGAAGAAAAAAAAAACAAGATTAGAGTAAAATTAATGAAATAGAGGATAGAAAAATAATAAAGAAGATCAACAAAACCAGAAGTTGATACTTCAAAAATATCAACACACTTTTCACTAGACTAACAGGAAAAAATAGAGATGACTTAACTTACGAAATTAAATAAAAGGGGGACTATTACTACCAACCTTACAAAAGAAAAATAATTATAAGAAAATCGTATGAACAATTGTATGATGACAAATTAGATAATTTTGGTAAAACTGATGAATTCCTAGAAAGACACAAACTACTGAAACTGATTCAAGATGAAACAGAAAAGCTGAATAGACCTAAAACAAGAAAAAACTATAAAGAAAAATCTTAAGTGACTATGGGTTTGTTGATGTCTCATTCTATTCTGGCTGTTATGGCAAAATATCACAGACTGGGTAGTTTATAAACAACAGAAGCCTACTGTTCACAGTTCCGGAGGACGAAAGCCTGAGATCAGGGTGAGAACTGTCTTCTGGGTTGTAGACTGCCAGCCTTTCGCTGGGTCCTCACATGGTGGAAGAGACTAGGGAACTCTTTGGTGCCTCTTTTAGAAGACCCCAATCTCCTTCATGAGGGTTCCATCCTCCTGACTTAAGCACTTTCCGAAGGCCCCACCTTCTAATGCCATCATTTTGGGGGTTAGGATTTCTACAGATGAATTTTGGGGAGACACTTTCAAACCACAGCAGGTGATGAGATTTTAGACATGACACCAAAAGCACAATCCAAGAAAGAAAACATTGATACAATAGAATTTATTTCAAAAACTCAGGCCCTGCAAAAAATAGTATTAGGAAAATAAAAATAAGCCGTAGTTCAGGAGAAGATGTTTTCAAAACACCAATCTGATAAAGGACTTAGATCCCAAAGTTCAAAAACTCTCAAAATCCAACAATTAAAAAAAAAACACAACCCAATCAAAAAGTAGGCAAAAGACCTGAATAGACACCTCACACCAGCAAGGCTGCAGAGCAGCGGGGCTCTCATTCACTGGTGGTGGAAATTCAAAAGGGTGCCGCCACTTTGGAAGACAGTTGGTAGTTTCCGGCAAAACTAAACATAATCTTACCATAGAATCAGCAGCCTTGCTCCTAGGTATTTACCAATTGACTTGAAAACACATGTCCACACAAAGCCTGTCTTTGAATGTTTATACAGCAGATTTATTTCCAAAGCTTCAAACTGCAAACAATCCACATGTCCATCGATAGGTTAAGGGACAAACAAAAATGTGTTTATCCATATAATGGAATACTATTCAGCAACAAAAAGGCATTAAATATTGATATATACTGCAGCATTCATCCTGAGCTGAAGAAGCTAGATGCTAAAAAAAAAAATGAAAAATATATGATTCCATTTACATGAAGTTCTAGAAGGAGCAAAACTAATCTAAAGTGTTAGAAATCATATCACTGATAACCTGCAGAGGGGCTGAGGATTGTTGCAAAGGATCCCAGGAAGTTTTCCGGAGTTACCACCCCAGACGGAGAACTGTTCTATGTCTTGTTTGGGGTGGTGGTCACATGACTAAACATGTTTTTTTTTTTCAAAATCAATTCCAACTGTACACTTAGAATGAAAATATTTTATTTTAGGTAAGTGATGCTTCAATAAAGTAGACAAAGAAAAACTTCATAACAAGTAAGAGCTACATGTGAAAGAAGAATCACATAATTCTCATTTTCAATTATCTTCCAGTACTCTGAAAACCTTTGTTTCGTTGTCAATTTGACCATTATCTGGCCTTTTGTCTTGGGTAATATGATGTCACCCATATCTCCTTGGAATACTAAAAAATAAATGAAAAATTTCAGTCTTAACAGAAAGTCCCAGTAGGCCAGATGCTCCTCATTCTCCTTCCTCAGTTTAATCCTGATCGGGACCAGGAAGATCCTTTAGGTATCCCTTCTTTGAAGCAATTTATACGTCTTTACTTTTCTGACTGAAAATGTTCCACTTGCTATAGTCTTTATGATGCCTCTGTTATTAGTAGTAGCCATAAATCTCCCAGTATTAGCTTCATTTCACTATCTAAGCAGTAAAAACAGAAAATAATTCAATAAAAACCTGCATGTTTCGTCAGCTACATAACACTCCTTCACTGGCTTTTGTAACTCTAGATATTTGGAAGAATCCATGTTTTTATGACTATTTCTTCACTACTCAAATTAAGTTCCCATGTAAATCCAGCCACGATGTATCAGCTAGAACAAAGCACATGCGCTCCTGCTTTTTCTGCTGTCTCAGCTCCTGTGAACTCCCGGGAAACTTTCTCTCTGTCAAGTGAACTCACTGCTAACTAATTAAAATCAGATAGTCAATACTGACTCTGACTCTCTTTAAAAGTCATTCTTTTCAGGGTGTTTTTTGTTTTTTTTTTTTAAGTTCTTGCTGCTGTATGGTCACCATTTAGAAACATTTTGTGACTTCTCTGAAGACATTTACTATGCAGCTTGGAGCAGCACTGTCCAATACGCGTTTGATTCAAGCCACCCATGTGATACTAACTTTTCCAGCAGTTACATTACAAAAGTAAGAAAGAGGCAAAATTAACTTCAATAATACATTTTACTTAACTTAATATATCCAAATTATTACTATTCAACATGGCAACCAATATAAAAATTATTAATAAGATATTTTATATTCTTCTTTATGGCAAATCTTGGAAATTCAATGTATATTTTATGCCTAAAGCGTATCTCCATTCGAGCTAGCTATGTTCCAAGTTCTCCAGAGCAACCTGGGGCTAGTGGCCACAGAAAGGACAGTGCAGGTCTACAGAGATGGCTTTCTTTAAATAGACTGAAAACCTGACCTCAGCACAACTGACTTTGTACGGCCCAGAGCCAAATCAGGTAGAGTCTATGCATAGTACAAAATAAGCACCTCTCCCTCTGTTTAGATCCAATTCTTTTATTTAAGGGGAACTGGGAGGTTTTTGTAAATATGCTCATGGAATTAGGTAAAGATCTAGAATTTTTTAAAAACCAAAACTTCGATACACAAATCTGCTTATATTGCTGGGCAGTGGTCTGGAAAATGGAAGAAAACATCTGACAAAGGTCAGGATGAGAAGCGTGAAGACAGAAGGACCGGGACAGCAGGAGGTGGAGACCACAGGTGTTATTACATCTCATGACAACTGCTGATCTTTTTCACAAATTGTCCACCTTCAAGTTCCATTACTTCTTGTGGTCTTGGCCTTGCAAGGGGTGAAAAATGATCTTATGGAAATAAGACTTGCGTGATGTGCATCTTATAAAACAAGTGAGAGTAACTTTTTAAGCACCTTAACTTTCCACCGCACACTCAATACCTGGCCAAGGATTACCGCAAGATGTTGATGAATTGTCCTGCTTAATCTCCATGTATGGACATTTACTCCAGACTGAAGGATTCTGAAATTCTTCTGCTGATCAGGGACCAGTTTTCTACTGCTTTTAGAACAGCTGTTAGGAGCTCTTGGATTCACTGACTAGGAAGAAATTAAAAGATCAGTTCCAGGAGCCCCAGCTGGTACAGAATGCCACCTGGCATAAGTATGGATGTCAGGACTGCTCATAAGATAGCTTAGGGTGAAAAGGGCTCAACAGCCTGAACTCAGATGAAGCCCTGCTCTGACAGAACATTCTGGAAATTCTATTATCTTAAGGTCAGTATTACCTTTAACATTCCTCTTTTGCTTATCTTTTCACTAGTTTATCAGTTTCTGCAGTAGGATTTACTGGGACCATTTTACAACCAGATCTTTTTGGTTAAATCCTTTTGACAAGTACCAACCTATTATAATCTATGAAATTGATAAATATCTAAATTATACATTCTATAATATGGCCAGTCACAAAAACTGTCAAAACATGGGGTCTCATTCAGGCAAATAAACTGAATCCTCAAATATCCACCAGACTTTATCAATAGGACTAAGTAAGGTTCCCAGCTTTCCTTCTGCTATGAAACTGGTGGGTGTTCTTTAACCTCACCTGGACTCACCTCAACTCAGTTACTGAGTCTCCTGTATTAGCAATAAGCTAATTTCACCTATGTTTGTCCTATACATTGAAATTTGTCAATATTCAATTTACAGCTTTAGCTATGAATTCTCTTCAACCCCTTCCTGGACTCAAAGATGACCCATCCATCATTTAAAATAATATGTTCCAAAATTATACAGATACTTCCCACATCCAGTGAAGTTCAACACAGTATGTACTTAGACCACGTTCTGTGCTCCCTAATTATTTAAAAGGAAGGATAATGACGAGGAAGGAGCAAGGCCGTGGGAAGGAATAGCTTCACCTCACTGACAGCGGCGCCGACTTGCGAACTGCAAATGCAGACCTGAGACTCTGGGACATCACTTAAAAGAATTTGCCTCAAGGTCTTGGATCCTAGACAATGTAGAAAAAATGAAAATGACTACTTTGCCAATTACCTCTTCTATATCTCCACCTGAAATGCTGATGGCACAAGAGTTGAAATTGAATAGATATAGTAATCATCTAATTAAACAAAGAAAATGTCCCAATCATGAGTCCTATTAATATGCAGCACTCATTCCAGGAGACTCATTCCAGGAGACTCATTCTCAAACCTTGCCAAGCGTTTCTCCTTCCCACACAGACTATTCAGGACAGGCGCTAGGTACAAAGAAGACTGCATTTTTCCTTCAGGAAATACTACAAAACCCAGGAACTTCTTACCCTTAGCCCCACCCACTACCACACCAAGGATCTAGTGGCCACAGCCTCCCGTCTCAACACCCTCCCCCAACCATCACAACTGAGCCAGTGGCATCCCCTCTGAGACCCTCAAAGCTACACTTTGTCATCTTAGCAAAGCTTTAGGCCACTGAAGAGATGACGTTCTGAGGCCAATCTTACCTTCCTGGTCTGCTCACGCTTCAGTCTGCTCTCCTGAGTGCTATTAAGCAAACAGCACAGTCCTCCCGCTCAGGTGACCTTGGCCACCTGTCAAAAGTCACCTAGTCGTTTCCATCGACAGAGCAAGATGGCTTGGAACCCTGGCCCTTGGCATCGCCTTCGATTCCAAGAAGAAATTAGATGTGCAGGAACAATTCAGAGGACACGGTAAAGAAGGAAAGAAACTCACAAGAGGGGCAGTGATGTGAGGGGTGTTCCTAGACGTCTGTCAAGCCACTGCTATCCAAAACCAGCAGTATTCATGGCTTCTAAGTTAAATAATCACATTCCTAGGGCTGTAAAAAGAAAGTAGCTCAGTTCTCGAACTGGCCAACGAATTGGAAGATATATGGTTATGCTTTGCTTTTCTCTTAAGTGTATAGTTAACGTCTGATCATGACTGATACTTCCAGTAGATGAAGATAAGCAAGTACATCCAAAAAGTATAGAAATACGGCCAATATTTAATGAGTGATGATTCTGCACACCCCCTTCAACTCACACATTTAATCCCCACAACAACCAAGTTATTATCATTTCCATTTTACAGACCAGGGAATGGACCACAGAGTGCTCAGCATGCTCTCAAAAGCACCCCCTTGAGCTGGAGTTTGAACCCAAGCAGTTTGGCTCCAGACTTGAGATCCATATGAAATGATTTGTGATGTTATTCATCCTTACCTGGGACTCAGTCATGGACAGAAAATCTGAAAACAGAGAAAGAGCTATAGCGTAGAAGGCAAGGGGCGGTCCGGGCACTGTGAAGGGGGCAAGCAAGCTGCAGCCACCAGGGGAAGTTCCCAGCCTTCCAGTGGCATCTCCTGCCTAAGGGACTGTAGGAAGGGGCAGCGAGATACTTCCTCTTCCATTTCCCATCTCCACAAAGCTGCGCAAACTCTGCTACCCGAAAAGATTTCTTAGAAGGATAACTTATATTTTGAAACTGTCAGCACCAACACATTTCTAATCTCTCTCCCTTTCTTTCTCTCTCTCATTTGCATATATAAAATGATGCTGAAATTCACATAATTGTTCAATATTACCTTTTAACAATCTGAACTTGACTCTGCTATTCAGCCAGTTTTTCTTAGCTAACTCTGAAAAATGGAGGCAATAAATACATCCTTGTTTACTTTTTAACCTTCCAAGGTGTATTTATAATGAATTATTTACCCAATACCTAGAGAGCTATTATGCTTTGAGAGAGACTGGAGAAAATTCAGATCACATACAACCTGGCATTAATAGTAAATTATTTATTTATGCACTAGGTATTTTATGAGACTTTTTTAGACCATTATTGCTTCCCAGCAAATTTTCTCTGAACGTTAACACTTCTGCCATGGGCAAATAGTAACAGTACGTTCAAATCAACCTCTCTCTTTTCTACACACAGACACACACACACACACACACACTTTCAAGTTACTCAGCTCTGCAGAACTAATGTGATTATTTTGGGGTTTTGTACAAATAACGGTTAAATACCTTTACCTCTCCTACAAATACTGATAATATGCTAATATTATCAGAGGTTGGAGTCAAGCCCTTTGCCCAGAATCCCACTCCTTAGATGAGGGCAGAGGGGTGCAGGGGAGACCAGGGAGTGATTGTCTCCCTCAGAAACTTACATTTCTCTCCCCGAAAAGCATACATAGCCCTTGATCAAGCACAAGGCGTATGGAGTGAGGACCGCCCTTCACCAAGCTGCTGGCTGCTCGCCGGGTCAGGTCCTGCGCACCCACTGAGATGCCCGCACTGAGCCTGGCTCCCAGGCACTGGGCCCCTAGCAGAGCTGAGCAGAGACCCACGATCCTGGGCACGACCAGGTCTCTACTCCTAGTATTTATCCACGGAACAATAATACCTGGTGGTCATTTGACTCCCTTTTCAACTTCCTCTTTATTTGAAATGTTGCTTTAGATAGAATTTGTCTTAAATATTTACATTCTAAATGTATATAACTATCTGTGGATTCAAAAATAAAGTCAATTTTTTTGCAAACTGGTGATGGGCTAGTCTGCTGCATATTTCTTATGTGTTTGTTTAGCCAGGACAAGCAGGTAGTTTTTAAAACATTTATTTAATTTTGAAAGTTCTTAAGCAAATTTTTTAGCCTGTAGTCTGTCTCAGTCCTTACGACTTCCTAAGGCTCAATATTGGGCCACTCTGGCCAAGTATTTAGGTTTCAGTTTCTGTTCCTGCCAAGCCCCTAAAGACACACAATTCTGTGGCCCATTTCTAGTTGCAAGAACATCTCTTTGACAAACGATAGACTCTGAGGAGTGTTTTAGCTTACATCATTTTAAGCCATTGTTAAACCATTTCACATTTAAAATTCTAATGTAATTTCTAAGCATATACACCTTAATTAGCAAAAGTTATAGTTCAACGCCAGGATTTAGATTTAAAAATTGGTAGTAGTAGGTTATCATTTAGAAACTTATATATAATGAAGCTTAATGTTTCAATTAAAATCTTCTTTAATAGAAACTGGGCATTAGGTATTAGGTGCTTTCTTTTAAGAATCATAGCAAAAATACATTAACCAGCTTCTAATTTTCTCCATTGTTTTGCCCATTTTAGGGTTTTAGATTTATAGCCTTGTATCTTCCTTGTCTATATTTAAAGTCATAACACCACCAAATGTTCATCTACAGAGAATGTGCGAATTATAAAAGAATATTAAACATTTATTAACAAGATCTTAGTGCTCTGGAAATTACGTCTCTTTATATTCTAATTATTTAAAGCAGGCCGACTTCTTTTTCATTCTCACCTAAGAGTGAAACATGGCTGGCTACCATCTGGATTTTAATCTCAGAGTGGAAAATTGGATCCTCACCAGTTAAGACTGAACTTCCGACCGGAATCTGGATCAGCAGTCCACATTAAATCCACCTATTTTATTGTGATTTTATTGTGATTTTATTGTGATTAAATCCACCAGGAACACGGTGGCAGCAGGTCGTAGCGGCAGAACCCAAAACTAAGAAGACAGACAGGCCGTGGGATGGAGGGGAGGAGGCATGCCAGGCGGGACCCTGGCCAGAGATGGTGCCCCGGTGTAAACGCGGGGCCTGGAGCGCCGAGCCTGCTGAGCTACGTGAAGTGGGCGCGAGGAAGGCAAAAATCAGACCACAGACAATTTGAATAACACCATGTGCCCTGTAGGTGCGGGGATTCAGCAGTGGAGCCCAGCGGCTTGTGTATGAAAGAGGAGCATCTGAACGAGTGACAGGCGGTGCTATTGGGAGATGGGGTCACAGGATCTAAGAGGAAAGCACAGCAAGCGTCCCAACTCCCCCCCAACAGACAAAACGCAGGGGATGAGCCGACGAGACCTGGGACCCGGGGGCTTCACAGGGTCACCGTGCTGCTGGCCGGGAGGCACCTCCACCCAGGCGTCTAGCTGATCTTAGGTCGAGACTAGCCTGGGCAAGAAGACCCTGACAGCAGCTCTCACAAGGGAGAGGTGAGACATCCATGAACAGGACAACTGCCAACGGGGGAGGGGAAGGTGTTCTCATTTGCCTGAAAGTTCAAGACTCACTGTTGCAAACCATCCAGGAAGCCGAGGCTTTTCCCCAAGGACCGTCCTGGGAAGCAGTCCAGACCACCGAGGTGAACTGTGACTGCACAGGACGCTGTGGTTTCTCAAGATGAGGTGTCATTTATCCCACAACCAAGGCTTCAAAGGAGCCTCATGGAAAAGCAATCCTTAAACAGGACTGCGAGCAAACGAGGCCTCGCCCTCCTTGGAAGATATTACTGCTCACTCTGGCTATTTCTGGCTCCTGGTTCTTAGGTCGGGAACATTCCCGGGAGATGCTCTGAACCCACACACAGAGCAGGGCTCCCTTGCACACAGTCCCATGACACACGACACACTTGTACACACACGGCAGGTGCCCAGAGCACCGCAGGCCTGGGAACTCCCACTTGCCTGAGGTTTTCACGTAGAGAACCCCCCAGCTCTACTTAGCCTGCAAAAACAATACACCATCCACACACCGCCACGGAAGGAAACCCGGCTTTGAGGGCCACATTTAGAGCTGACTTAGGAAATGAACACCTTCACCAAATTTTCTCACAAAGACCTCAGGGAGGCCATCCTTTTAAAAATAATTTGAAAAAAGTTATAATTTGAATAGAAAACTTCCAAAATAATTTGCATATCTTTTAGCATAAAGGGCACTAATCATTATATTGGGATGAGTTGATTTCGGGAAAAGTGTGAACACTCTAAAATGTGCACCAAGGCATCTAGAAAATAGCATTGTATTAGCTGTAAAAGCTTAAAAAAACCCACAGCCTTCTGATATTGCTATGTACTTATCTGACTTTACAGGGAGAATCAATGAAATGAAAGACAGGAAATAGAGTAGGTGAAATCCTCTTATGACATTTTCCAAAGGACTCTGAAGAGCAAATATTATAAAGGGAGAGGAGAAGTGATATTATTGGATACACCAAATATTGGAAGTGCTTTGGGTCAGCTCTTCAAGATCCACGGGTAAAAATGCCTTAAATGAAATTGCTAATAGCTGACCTTGCCTTATAAAGTCCTAGACTAAAGATTGATTAATTTCAAAATCCAACCCATCTAATTATGACATTAGTATAATATTTAGTGTAAGTATATAATATATATGTCTTCTGTGTTATGTAACGTAGTATTAAATTACATTTAAGCATATATATGTTACACATAAGCACATACGTATAACTGTGCCATACATATATCTATTATATATGTGTACTAAAACTTATATAAATATACTTGTGTAAGTATATTCTAAATACTAGTGTAAGTACATAGCAAAAGCAGTATGTGAGGCTTTTCTCAGACGGGAAGCTCTGTGTCTGCAGAAATGTACACAGGTATGAGCGTGTAGTTGGCCTGAGGGCAGAGTTCCACTTCACAGCCGTCCTGTATGTACAGCCATCATCTCCCCTTCCTTTCACCACTACTCGGTAGCACCTTGAGACTCCGATAAAACACATTTGTAAACACAACACAGATGCATTCTCTGATTGAAATGGAGATGCGTTTTTCACTCCGACAATGAAATATAAAGCTCCATGAGGAACAAATGAAAATTGTCAGGATGGGAAATGCAGTGTCAGAGCGAGCAGCTCCTGACTTTCGTCTTGATGGCTGCTGGGTTATGTAACAGCAATGACTTGGCAACAGCTGTTTAAAAATGGCAAATTTATTAATGCCTAAATTTATGCTCCTGCAGCTACAAAAGTCACTGCATTTTACGTCCCGATAGTATCCCAGTGATGACGTTGAAGTCGCACTAGAAGCTATATTGAAAATCCATATCATAAGTAAGCCTTGGTGACTTAATTTACTCACTAGACAGTGTCTTTTTAAAGGACTAGTGACAGAATTTTCTGTTCATCAAAAGTAAGACATTTTAAGTCCCTAATCTTATTAGCAAATAAGAGTCAATATTCTTCCCCATTTTAGCAAACATACAAATTCCTTTGGAATAACTCCTTGAAATATACTCAGCCTCCACTGCTGTTCGCTGACAACCAGATCCAATTCACGCTCTAAGAGGCTTGGACCAGGTGTGGAGAACAGGGCCGACGAGGCTATTCCACCAGAGCCTCCTGAATTCAAGCTGGCAGCCGGAGGTCAGACTCAGGATACTGTGCCCCAAAGACACTCTTGGCGTTTTCACAGGTGAAACCTGGGCTGGGGCACTCACTAGCTATTTATAAACTGACCTCCCAAAGACAAGCACTTTGGGAGCTTAGTTTTTCAATCACATAAAATGGGGTTAAAATTATAGAACTCCAGGGTTTTGGTGAGACGGACATAGGATAATGCAGGCAGAGGGGTCTTTAGAAAACTCCAAATGCTATTTCTGTTAGAATCAGCACCAACAGGAAAAAAAGTCATGTCTTCTTTAATCTTCCCACCCCTTTAGCGCATGCTTTTGATGAGGCTGATTTTAGACCAGAATTCAGTGATAAAACAACAGCAACCGTCATAAGAACGTTAAAGGTGATGTGGAGTTTACAGGTACTTTCCAATGCATTGATCTTATCTGATCCCCATAGTAACCCACAACCCACGAGAAGTCAGGTGTTACCATGACCAGCACTTGGCTGTACGGACGAGGGCAGTAAGATTCAATCCATTTCTAAAAATTGCTGAAGAAGGCTCAGTAAGAACTGGAACCAAATCTCCTTGTTTTTCATCTGCCCCACACAGACCAAATTTGACATTATCACTTTTAATTACATTTCGTTGGCTTCGGAGGGTAGGAAAGAAACCCTTTCTCAGCAATACTGGGAAGAGTCTGAACACAGCGGCGGAGGAGGGCATCTGGATGTGTGAGTTTCAGCCCTGCAAGGGCTGCCCGAGACCCCTCGCCACCCTGCTTCACCTCTTGGACCATATTCCTTCCGAGTCCACATATGAACCCTCTCCATTCAGGACTCAGCAGATACTCAAAAAATGTTTGTTGAATAAATCTAGCATTTTGAGGGTAGGGGTAATTGCGAACATTTTTCTCTATGATTTTGTTATACTTGAGAAGAAAGAGAAATCACTTAAAGGAAAACTGATGCATGAGGCTCATCTGTGCCTTTGAGACTAATTTTTTCACCAGCAAAGGAGGGGTAATAGCACTTGATGGCAGGAGGCTCTGAACAGGGAGCGCTCCGGATGAGACAGGAATTATCACCATTGTTCTCCGTCTTTTGTCTTATTATCTCAGAATTGTTAGGTGAGCTTTTCCTCAGTCAAAAAAGAGGACGAAGTCTACAAATTGCCAAGACAGAATCCATTCCTTTAAGCCTTGTTATCGCAGAATGCAATTTTGATTCACATTATCGGGAGCAAGCAGCACAAACTGAAAAGGTTTTCTTTAATCATTCAGTTCAGCACAATGTTCCCTCTGAGGGGGGAAAAGAGTCAATAATCATGCTCAAATACAGCAATTGCACAGAAGTAAAATACAAGAGTTCCTCTGCTCTTTGTTCGTTTAAGTAGAGCGCTGAGTTCCTGAAAAATGACCTTTCTTTCCCAAGTTTTACTTTGACAAGATGGACGGAAGGAAGCAATTACACACAACCCTGTTTTCAATCACTTTGTGCCTTTATTTCAAAGCAGACAGGTAATTGGAAGACATGATGTTCACACTTGTTCAAAGGTGCAGGAAGGCAGATATTTTATTTAGAGACGTATGGAAAAGAGAGGGGTACGATTTTTAGTAGAGCAGAGAAAAAGAGAACATTTGGCAGAAGTTTCCAGGTCGGCTGTCAGCATGGTCAGATAAATTCGGTTAACATGAAAGGAGGTGAAACTCCAGCCTTAAAAGTGGATGCATGTTCTTCTTCAAGAGGAGAAGCACCATTCCTTTTTCTCAGCCTTACTGAGGCATATGTGACAAACAGGAATTGTGTGCATTTAAGGTGCACAACTTGATGTTTTCATACGCGCATACGTGCTGAAATGGTCACCCACAATCAAGCTAATCGTAACATATCCACTGACTCACAGAGTTACGGTTTGCTTGCTTGCTTTTTCTTCCTTTCTTTCCTCCTTTTGATGGTGAGAATACTTCAGATCTCCTCTCTTAACAAATTTCATGTGTAGAACACAGTGCTGTTAGCTACAGTCACCATGCGGTCATTAGATCCCAGAACTTAATCATCCTGCGTAACTGAATCTTTGTACCTTTTGACCAACGCCTCCCCGTTTCCCCCGCCCCAGCCTCTGGCAACCAGCACTTTACTCCCTGCTTCTACGAGCTTAGCCGTTTCAGATTCCACATGTAACTGAGATCGTGCAGTATTTGTCTTTCTATATCTGACTTAGCTCACTTAGAATAACGTCCTTCAGGTCCATCCATGTTGTTGCAAATGGAAGGATTGCTTTCTTTTTTTAAGGCTGGATTTTATATATATATCCCACATTTTCTTTGTCAAACATTCATCCACTGAAGCAGCATTATTTTCACCGGCCTCTGTTTCAGCTGCCGCTCCAGGCCTGCCCGTGATAGGTAGCCCAAACTTCTTAAAGGGAGAGAAACACTATTCACAACATAAAGTTGGGTCCCAATTCTACAGTTTGCCTACCTGTGTGGACTTGGCCATGAGTCACTCCACCATTAGAATGCGGTCAGTACCTTTCTAAGAAGGTTATTAAAACAACTAGAGGAGAAATACAAGTAAGTTCTTAGTATAGGACACCGCGTGTAGAGATTTCTCAGCAGGGTGGGGGCCAGTGCGAGCAATGTGACTATTCTTTATTTGATTGCTGAATTTTAGGGTACCCTCCCCTCTCAAACTCTGTGCCTGAGACAACTGCCTCACTGCTTTCATCCTGCCCCCTGGTGCTCATGTTGCTGTTCTTACTACAATCGTGATAATGATGATGTTTCTCTTGCACCTGTCTGCATCCCGGCATCCAAGACCCACCTCGCAGCAGGTGCTCAAGACACATTTAGGAGTTTGGGAAGGAAGACGAGGATGGTAGCACCCATTTTTTTATTTTAAAGATTAATGAAAATACGTGATATTTAAACACTGGTTTAGCTATTCCTAACTCCACCTAAGTGTCCTTGAGAGAATAAGATTTTCTTCACACATCACTTCTATATTTTATAGGCTTTAAGATAAAAGTGAGTGTTTTTTAATTCCAAAATTATACAAAAACTAAGTAATAATCAGATTTGGAATTTCTTTGGCTTTGGGATATAAGGAACACAGATCATTTTCAGGATATTACATAAACTCTTAATTTTGTTAATTCATACAAATTTGAAATGGCAGGTAGTAGAAAGATGATACAGTCTATAAAAAAACTGAAATAATACAACTTGTGCATGTTAATATTAAAGGTTCACATATCTTGTTATCCCTCAATTGCAATATGAAGATCAGAATATTAGCTAAAAAGAGGTAGGTAATTTTTTGTTGGAAATACAAATTTCTCCAGAGAAAAGTAAACCATTTACTTTTTTGGCATCTATTTTAACTTTCTGCAAAGAAAACAGTTCAGACGTAGAAAGGGCATAGAAAAGAACTTCCCGGCAGTTATAAGTCACTGCAGGCGTAAAAAGTATGAGGGAAAAGGTGTGTATTCTGTTCCTATTTTTGTCCCCTATGCCGTCTGGACTGACTTTCTTAAGCAAAGATTCTTGACGCCTATTTGAATTTTAAATAAAGTGGAGTTTCCTTTTGCTATTCTCTTCCCTTCTTCCATGCCGGTCAACACCCCAGGTAATAATCAAAACCATCTCCTGACTGGAAGGACATGGTCTGTAATGCAGTCTGTGAAGAAGGCTGTGCAGAGTAAAAACAAAACAGAGCGAAGAAGGGCCTCTGTAAAGACGGAATAATCTAGAGACTTAAACAAATTGAAACAACTTCATATATAGTGGGCCACAAAAAAATGCCATTAAACTTGGTCTACGACAAATCGGCATGTGTCTTCAGAAAGTGGGGATGCAATTCTCATTACTAGCACAGATAAGGCAAATACGGGCCAGCACTTCCTAGGGTGACACTGGATGACTTTCATGACGCATTACTTATCCACAGTAAGCAGGGGATGGAGAGGAAGCTGACCTCACCTTGGACCTCAGATGGCTTGAAATGGGAGGGAAGTGTGACGGTTCTCATCATGAAGGGATAAAGAATTACAGAACACTTCCACTTCTAATACAGAGAAAGCCAAAGGTCAACAGCGCGTGGGTATAAAAGCAAAAGGGGTTGAAACCCTGTAGCTTATTTTCATGATGTGTAAGGTCAAGCCATTTAAATTAAAAAAACGCTCCCCCTTGATCTCTTCCAATCTATTTTATAGAAGCTGTTTCTCCTCCTTGTACCTTCTGAGTGTTGTACCGCAGGTTCCCGGGGCTGAGCTTACTTAGAGGAAATGGCCGTGGGCCAAGGACAGCGGAATTTCTCAGAATGAAAGCATCCAAGCTCCTTTACCAGGACGCCAGTCCTTCCAGCTCTTTCTCAGGTCATCTTAGTAGAACGTTCATGGAACATCTGATTTCAGACATGAGGGCATTTTAACCATTCATTTTGAAAGCATCATTATTTTTTAATAGAACATGATATGTAACAGAGCTTTTTTTTCAGATTTTTGCATCCTACAAATTTATAGACAACTACATTACTTTCCTTATTTTCAAAACTATCTTTACGTCGGCTGGTGTTTCATCAGAAATGTGTTTAAATCACTGTTACCTCGGGAGAGCAATGTACTGTGGCGGATATAAGGTACAGTTCTCACCAGGACTATAACCCAGGGCTGTACAGACGCATAACAGAGAACACAAAGACTGGTGACGGGTACAGACCTCTCCCATGTCCTCGTGGCCCCACACGTGCTTAGCCTCCCCATCATCCACGTCCCCCACCAGAGTGGACATTAGCACATCCACACATCATTTGCCCAAAGTCCATAGTTTACACTCCCATTCACTCTTGGCGGTGTACATCTACAGGTCAGGACAAAATACAGTGGCGGTACTCACCAGCGCACTATCACACAGAGCAGTTTTATGGCCTTAGAAACCCTCTGTGCCCCATCTATTCATCCTACCAATGCCAACAACCTGTGATCTTTTGTCTCCACAGATTTGCCTTTTCCAGAATGTCACACGGCTGGAATCATATAGTCTGCAGCCTTCCTGGATTGACTTCTCTCACTTAGTAATAATACGCATTTAATGCTCCTCCATGTCTTTTCATGGCTTGATAGCTCATTCCTTTTCAGTGATGAATAATATTCCATTGTCTGGATGCACTACAATTTATCCATTCACCTACTGAAGGACATCTTGGTTGTTTCCAAGTTTTAGCAATTATGAATAAATCTGCTATAAACACCCATGTGCAGGCTTTTATGTGGACCTAAGTTTTCAATTCCTTTGGGCAAATACCAAGGAGTGTGACTGCTGGATCCTACGGTAAGATTATGTTTAGTTTTGCAGGAAACCACAAAACTGTTCCAAAGTGGCTGTACCATTTTGCATTCCCACCAGCAATAAGTAAGTTTCTCCTGTTCCACTTCCTTGCTAGCATTTATAGTTACCAATGCTCTGGGTTTGGGGGATTAGAATAGGCGTGTTGTGATGTCCTACTGTTTTAATTTGAATTTCTGTAAAGACATTTGATGTGAAGCATCTTTTCATAAGCTTATCTGCCTTCTGTAGATCTTTCTTGGCAAGGCGTCTGTTAAGATCCCTGGCCCGTTCTTTAATCAGGTTGGTTGTTTTCTCATTGTTGAGTTTTAAGGGTTCTTCGTATATTCTGGATGTCAGTCCTTAATCAGATATGCTATACTCCAATACATTGCTTTCGTGGCTGACCCAGGAGTCTTGCGGATGAAATTTTGGCAGGCTCATACGTTGGCATGCAACAGGGGTAAAGCTTCAGACCCTGCACATATCTTGACAACAGCTACTTTGGGAAACTTTTTGGCAGCACTTCCAGAGCTAAATATAACCCTCCAGTTCCACTCCTGGGTACACACGCACCAAAAACGAGCACTTACGTTCACCAAAGGACATATGTAAAAAATGCTCTCGGCAACATCACTCAAAATATTCCAGACTGTAAACCATGAAAATGTCTGCCAATGTAGAATAAATTCATTGTTCTATAGTCATACAATAAAATACCACACAGCAAGGAAAAGAAATAAACTGCTGATACGTGTAGGAATATGGATGTATTTCACAGAATATGAGTAAGAGAAACACAAAAGAGAATACACTCCATGATTCCAATCCTATAAAATTTAAAATAATGTAAAACTAACATGTGATGATGGTGGTTGGGTTGCTGGGGGACTGATGGGGACAGCATGAGAGTCACCCAGAACTGGAGAGGCTCTGTCGTTTACCCGAGTGGAACCACAGGGGTGTATGCATATGTGGAACGTCATGCAACCACTGAGTTTAGATTTGTGTACTTAATTGTAGTTATTCCTCAGTTTTTAAGACTCTAAAATGGAAAATAAAGAAATGGAGATGCAAGTAATACCCTTGATATCCTCTCTCACCCATCAGAAGTTGACAAGCCGATAGGGAAGGAGACGTCCCGTACCTGCGGGCTAGGAGTGCGGGATGACTCGGCAGCTGCGAGGCTAACTGGCCGCGTCCGCCATGACCACAAAGGCACGCGCACTGCCCTTTCACCCAGGCGCCCGCTTCTGGGGGTTTATCACACAGGAAATGATGTGTGTATCAGGTCATGTATTGCTGCCTCGTTATTAATAACTAGAAAAAGCCTTGGGTCATCCCAAATGCCCATCCAGAGGGAAACGGTTAAACCCTGATAGCTCAACACGATAAAATACTCTTCAGCTAAAGCAGCTCCCTGCGCATTCCTGTAGGATAGTCAAGTGAGGAAAGCAAGGTTCCAAGCAACTACTTGTATTTAAGAAAGAGAAAATAAGAATATACTTTCCTATTGCTTTGTTGGTACAGAGAACTGGTTGCCTACATGGAGAGAAAGAGGGTACAAGGCCGCTCAGTCCTTTGTAACGTTATTCTGATCTCCAAACCACACAAATATCTTACTTATTCTAATGACTACATTAAATTTTTTAAATGGTGTTGGCTCAGATAGATTCCTATCTCATACCAGACTCCCAAAAATCAAACTTTAAGAAAGCGAACTTTACCCTTTAAAAGGAAATACAGGAGAACATTTTTATGGCATCAGAGGAAGAAAGGGTTTCTTTAAAATATATAGAAACAAATCAAACATGAAGCAAACACTGCATTAAACGTAAAACATATATAGAAAAAGACAACATAAATAAATTGAAAAGAAAACCACACACTGTGAGATGATATTTGCCATGTGAATAAAACACAAAGTATTTTTATAGTGAGTCCACAGAGAGCTCCTTCAAACCAATAGGCGATAGACAAAGAACCCAGGAAAACGCATGCAAAAGTAGGAACAAGCAATTCAGACGGAAAGAGACTTGCATGACCAATAAACACACATAGAAAAAAGATAATAGTGGTAACAGTCTGGGAAACGCAAGCTCAAACAGGAATGAGACAGGTAAGACACTTGTCAGAGAGGTGAAAATTTCTAATATGGTAACTACATATGTTGATTAGGATGTAGGAAATGGAATCCTTTTATTTTGAAAAAATGATAATCAACAGTTTTCAGCAACGTGATACATCTGGCAAAGTCCAAGTTGCACGTAACTTCCGGCCCAGCAATTCCACGTCTGTGGGTCTGGCCGGTAGGAATTCTCACGTATGTGCATCAAGAGACCCCTCCCACAGAAAGTAAAAACAACTTAACGATAACTCAGTAGGCGGATGGATAAATAAACCCTGGTTTATCCATGCAATGAAGCACTGCACAATGGTTAAATCAATGTACTAGAACACTAAGTATCAATAGGGATTAATCTTAAAACTATTCAGGGATCAGGAAAAAAATGCAAGTTGCAAAAGAATATGTACAATATGGTGTGAAATATAAATATTTAAATAAATATGTGAAACGTTTGCATGAAATCTATGTGGCACATAAATCTGTGGTAAATTTAGCAAATCAGAAGTAGGCTTAATACAAATGAACTTACAGACAGTAGTTGGTTTTGGAGGAAAGCGACCTAATGCGATCTGGTCACCCCTTCAACAACTACAGATGAAGGACTCACTATGTGCCAGATACGTGGGTGCGAGGGGCTCCGCGGTGAGGAAGTTCACGCGGTTTGTGTCCCAGCGCGGGGGGCGTGAGCGAGACAGACCGTCAGCCAATAAACATGTGACGATCTCAGTTGTTTATAAATACAATGAAAGGATGAGCAGCAGGAGAGGGTGCAGGAGAGCTCGGGAAACAGCGCCCAGAGGGTGTGCCAGATTTGGTGTCTTTGGTGAGGACCTTCCTCATAGCTGGCCATCTTCTAGATGTAACTTCACATGATGGAAAAACCTGGCGGGGGGGGGGGGGGAGGGGCTCTGCGGGATCTCTTTTATAATGCCCTAATCCCATTCAGTAGGGCTCTGCCTCCAGACCAAGTCCTCTCCCAGTATCATCCCCTTGGGAATCAGGTTTCAACCTGATTCTTGAGGACACAAACTTTCAGTTCTAGCAAGGAGTGACCAGATGTGATTTCCTTCTTAGAGACCATTGGAGTCACTGTTGACGGGCTGACTGTAGAAGGTGAGAGAGGAAGCAGGGAGGCCTCAGGTGTCTGAGAGACGATGGAGCAGTGAGGGTGTGGACTTGGGAGAAACGTGTGACCAGCAGATGTGCTTCAGGTGGAGTATGAAGGAAGAGGGGAGTAAGGCAGAGATCTGCTTATAGCTGAGCGAGTGGCAGGACGTCCACACCTTTTACTGAGATGGGGGAGCCTGAGGGACGAACGTACTTGGGAGAAAATCAAGAGTTCTGTTTTATAAAGGTGAGTGATCTGGGGTAGGTGGCAGAGACACAACCTAATCGGAAACGTTTAACATCTTCATTGGATAGTTGTGAGGCAAATAGGGCAAAATGTTAAATCGTGTTTTAAAATCTCAGCAGTAGCTATATAGGTATCAATGACTCTCGCTCGGCACATTAGAAATATTTCATTTTTTACAAAAAGAATGGCTGGCTTAACAACAGAGCAATTCTTTTCTGTCTGAGCCAGCTGACCATCTATGTTACAGACAGGCGCATGACTTATGACGCCTTTTCCTGTCGAAGAAGGAGCTTGTAAAGGGAAGTAAGTTGGAGCAGAAAAGCCAGGAGTGGGCTCCAAAAGGCAAGGATTTCTTCTCGGCTCCCACTGCTGTTGCAGGTGGCTAACCCCGCGGTCAAGGAAGAGTCCGGAACCTCAGCTCAGGCCCCGTCTGCCCTCCTCTGCGGTCTGCGGCCCTTTCTGGAGGTTGGCACTAAGGGCCCTGCGTGCTGCTGTTGAAAAGTCAGAGCACTCCTAAGAGTCCCTCCCGGCTCAAGCAGCTCTTTCAAACCTCTTAAAACCAGCAAACCTAGCAGCACTGGGGAGCAGCCCCAGGCTAACTACTCGCTCTAGGCAGAGGCATCGAAGATTGACCCCGGGTAGCTTCTGCCCACTGTCCGTGGGACGCTGGTGGTGGAGTGTGGCAGGGCTGTGACAGATACCCAAGAGAGGCAAGAGGGCCCTGAGACCCCGAGCCCAGGGGATCCTTAAAAGAATGCTGTTTGCAGCCAAGAATCAGGAGGAAATCTTTCTCATCCTATTGTCAAGTCAGGACACGCATTTTGAAAGGTGTGCTTTCCCTGAACCCAGCACGACTGCCCAGCAAATTTTTTGTTTCATGCTGTCCACAGACTTCCGATTCTGCAAAACGCTGATTCAGTCAGTTCCTTCTCAGGATACTGTCAGAGATCCTTGAAAATAGTCATTTCCTGACTCACTAATGTAAAAATAAAACTTGGCAAAGGTTGAAGTTGGCAGAGAAGACACTGGAAATGTGTCTGCAACAGATTCACAGTCCTGCCCCCACGTGGGCAGGCCCTATTCCAGTGGGGTCCTCCACGTCTTCTGTATCTAAGACGACGCGCCCTACTTCTTTACTGTGAGCAGGCAGTAGAGGGGCGGCAAAGTCACGGGGGTCTGGTCTGCAGCATCCCCTTGGATTAGAAGGAAGATTTCCACGAGTGCTACTTCCAGGAGAAGGCTACAGGAAACAGTAAAGGGGGCTGTGGATTCAAGCTCAGGTTTCTGAAGCAGCAAAGGTGAACCTCAGACTCACCGACATAGAAAACAGACTTGTGGTCACCAAGGGGGAAGGGGTTGGGGTGGAGGGATAAACTGGGAGTTCGGGATTTGCAGAGCCTAGCTGCTATATATAAAAGAGATGGACCACCAGGTCCTACTGCATACAGTCTGTGAGGCAGTGGTTAACTCAGTCATCGCTTAGGTGAGCTGAGCGCACATGACTGTCGCCAACCGTTTTTGTCACTTGTTTTATCTGTGTCCTTTATAAAGCCCGTCTCTGGCCCCACTGCAGCTATGACCCTGGACATGCCTCTTCCATGAACAGGGGTGGGCTGAGACCCAGAGCAGCAAGGACAGATGGGGCAGAAGGTGGTCAGGTGTCTCTAAGTGCTGGCCCCCAGCAATGGTGTCCTTTTCATGGTCTCTTCTCTCCTCCTATCTTCTTTTTGTCCCTTCCTTCCTTTCTTTTTTCCTTTCTCTCTCTCTTCCTTCCCTCCCTCTTCTCTCTCTTTCTCTCTTCCTTCAATAAATACTTCTCAGCCACTAACCAGGGGCCTGGCACCGTGGGAGATGCTGAGTGTGGGTGGTGAACAGAGGGCTCAGTCCTACCCTCAGGCAGCTCTCCCACCGGGAGTTCTTCTAAGCAGTAACTTGGCCTGTCAGGCGGGGCCTGGAGCCTGAAAGGAAGTCATTCTGTCTTTATTTCCAAAACAGAAGAGAAAGCACCTCTGTTACAGTTCTTTTTTCTCAATAGGAAATAGCTGCCAGTTGATATCTTTCTTTTTCTAAAGCTCTCTTCTCTTCAAAGAAAGCAGGGGAAGAAACATTCAGATCAACAACTAGGGAGCAAGCAGATCAATGAACAAGGTCCCCGAGGTGGTGGTGGGCGTGGCCGCATGGAGTCACCGGCACCCCAAGTATCTGCTTTACCTGGAGAAGTTTACCAGGCGCAGGGCCCAGGGGACCCCAAACAGATCAGGAAATGGTTTACAACTTCGAGAAAGTCGCTACTTATACAGAAGGGAGAATTCCATTAAATCATGCTTTTCTGAATTTGAAATGTCCTTGAGGACACAAGAAACTAGTGAGAAAGAAAATACAGGAGAATATTCACAGGAGAAAACCAAAGACAAGTACAAACTGGTACGTAGGAAGCCTCACTGACGCGGGGCAGCAGAACAGCCAGTGGCGATTCGTGACAGGCTGCAATGGGGAGCCTCACCCAAGAGTACTTTTGATTGAAGCTCCCTTGGAAGCACACACTGACCTGCAGCCGCCGATAACCCACAGCAACCGTAACCAACGCGCTGAGTAAACTGCGAGGCTCTGGGGAGGTGAGCGGCCTCTGGGATTCTGAAGCAGGCAGGCAGTGAACAGGGGGCGGGTGGCAGCCACAGCGAGACGGAGGCGCCCCCCGGAGCCCAGCACCCGAGCCGTGGGGGCCCCAGCACTGGGCCCCGGAAGCCAAGGCCCCTGAGACCACAAGCAGCTCAAACAGCTCACAGACCCGAACCTGCTGAGCGCTCGGGCAGGGCGGCCGGGGCGGCCTGGCTTCGCATCGGCGCTGCGGGGGGGGGGGGGGGGGGCTTGGCGGGTTACCCGGCTGTTCTTCGCCTCGTCTCCTCCTCAGTCGGATGGGCAAAACCGTAGCGCCCGAGCCCACGGGACTGCCGGGAGGCGCAGAGACCGAGGGTGAAGTAAGGTCAGCCCTCCTGCCCGACTCTTCCTCCTGCCACCACCGCCCCCACGAGGCCTCTGGAGCTGCTGACCTGGGCAAGGACGCCCCCACGGGCCCGCTGTCCACGCCCCCCCCCCAGCCCAGCTGCAGTGCTAGCGCCTCTGCCGCAGAGCTAGACGTTCCCCGGTCCGTTCCCATCCGGTGATTACGCGACCCGGGCCCAAGGGCCACTCTTGGCTGGCTCTTGACGGGGCGCCGTATCACTTTGCTGATGGCAAGCTGGGCTGGCAGCGCTGGTGGCATCTGAACCAGCTGCGGTGGCAGCGTGTGCCCGGCCTCTGTGCCCAGCACCTTGGCCACTCCTTTCACGGGCCTGTTCTCAAGCCCTGGAACCACGGACAGAGACTGGCCGACACCCCCAGGCCAGTCTCTGTCTCTCATAGGCGCCTCACTCTCCAGTGCTTTGATCTCAGGTGGCATCAGCATCTCATAAGATGCCACATCTGTTCCCACGGCAGGGGACCATTCTCACGCCTCTTCCCTCAACGTATGTGCGCCCAGTCTTCCCGCCCAGACCCCTTACCAACAGCCAAGCCATCGACACAGGCCAGAACCCTGCACGCACATGCACAGCTCGGCACTGTCACTCCCTCCCAAGTGAATGGCCCAGCTCCCCATCCTGCTGGCTGGGAGAAGCCCGCGTCCTCAGTCTCCCCTGGGCTCCACCGGAGTGAGGCTGCAGGCTGGCCTTCTCCGCTTCCTTCTAGCGCCGAGTGTCCAGCCCGCTTCTGGGAACCGGGCCTCGGGCTCTCTTCCTCTGTCCATCAGTTATGGTTTAAACCCCGGAGGCCACAGTGGTAAGTGGAGGTGCTGGTGTTACAGAGTCTGCAAATGACAGGACTCCAGACGCCTCCACGAGCCATCTCCAAGGAGCAGTCGTCAGTGCAGGACTTGATCCCTGCCTGGCTGGCCTGGCGGCTGACAGATCTACCAACACCGCAACCCGATGGGCATCTCGGCCCCAACTTCAGCCCCACAGCGTGCTGCTTTCCAAGCGGGGAGCAGTCCTCTGCTGCAGGTCTGCCCCTGCCCCCATCTCCAGGGTCCTCACTGACTCTTCTATGGGTAGACCAGCACCTCTGTCCACGCTGGACACCTCCGGACCCTGGGCCTTGCTGAGTCACACATCGTGGACATCGGAGCAGTCTGCACTGAGCTGGGCTGCTGCAGAGCTCAGTTTTGTTCCAGAAAACTCTCAGAACTGGAAGAATCTGAGTCATCAGATAAATGGGGTGAAGCAACACTCTGCTGCCAAAGGCCAGAGAGTTTTTCCCCGGCAGGACACCTCCCTCTGAGCAGTCGGCAATGGGAAGGCCGTCACCTGCCACTGATCTAAAAGAGGTCGAGACAACACGTGCCGGACCACTGGCCCCTAACCCTCCAGGGCCGCGGCAGCCACGTCTCGGGGCCCGCCTCCAAGCCTCTGGCATTCGTGTCCTCTCCTGCCTTTCCCAAATTCTTAGAGGCACCAGCGTGTATCCCACGGCCAGGCTTCCCTGACTGCTTCATTAAAGGGTGTGTCCTCTGAGCTCCCCAAGGAACATGACTCTGGTGATAAATTTTTATCCAGGCTTCTCAAGAGCCATCAACCAAAGCCAGGCAGCCCCTCAGTCCCCTGGTTCCCACAGGCCCCCTGTGATTCACGGCACCCACGCACCAAGCTACTCTCCCTGTTCCCATGAGGTTGGGTACTTTAGACACTCACGTAGTGGAATCACGCAGTGTTTGTCCTTCTGTGACTGGCTTGCTTCACTTTGCCTAATTCCTCCAGGTTCCTCCATGTTGTCACAGAGGACAGGATTTCCTTCTTTTTTTTTTAATGCTGGATAATATTCCATCCATTTTCTTTTTCTACTCATCTGTCGATGGACATTTAGATTGTTTGATGTCTTAGCTAGAGTGACTCGTGCTGCAATGAACACGGGACTGCTAATGTTTCTCCGAGATCCTGATTTCAGTTCTTTTGGAGAAATACCCAGACATGGGGTTGCTGGATCAAACGGCAGTTCTCCTTTTTAATTTTTTGAGGAATCTCCATCCTGTTCGCTGTAGCTGACCCGCCAGTTTACATGCCCACCAACAAGGGCTCCAACTTCGCATCCTCGCCATCACTCGTGACCTTCGTGTCTTTTCCGTAACAGCCACTCTCGCTCCTTGTGGTTTTGACTTGCACGTCCCTGATGATTAGTAGTAGTAACCATATTTTCATATGTGTGCTGGCAATTTGTATGTCTTTTTGAAGAAATGTCTATTCAACTTCTTGGCCATTTTAAAATCAGTTATTGGAGTCTTTTGGCTATTGAATTCTTGGATATTAACACGTTATCAGATAAACAAGATTTGCAAAAAAAACCTCCTATTCCATAGGTTGCTTTTTCACTCTGACTGCTTCCTTTGCTGTGAACAAACTTTTTACTTTGATGTATTCCCACTTGTCCATTTTCGCTTCTGCTGCCTGTGTTCTTAGTGACACAGCCAAGAAATCACTGCCTAGACCAGTGCCATGGAGCTCTTCCCTGCGTTTCCTTCAGGAGTTTCTTAGATTCAAGTCTTTTTTACATTTCAATCTCAATCCACTTCAAGTTGATTTTTGTGTACGACAGAAGACAAGGGTCCGATTCCTTTTTTTTTTTTTTTTTTTTTTTTTTGCATGTGGAGATCCAGTTCTCCCAACACTGTCTGCTGTAGGCTGGTGAGAATTCTTGGAGACTAGTAAGCTGGCCTCTCCTGGCCTTCACGTGAAGCCTTTGAATCAGTATTTTTACAACCTGAGAATATACAAGCATAAAACCAGGAAGCAGTCGGGACTTGTGACACGCAAAATACTGCACATGAGAGAAGACAGGGAAAGCCAAGGCAGAGGTGAGGGACAGAGCCACCCAGCTAGGTGAAGACGCAGGTACAAGCCGCGTAACGTCGGGGTGTCAGTCAGTCTGTCTTTATCTTCACAGTTCCAGGGCCGCAGCGCATCTGCCTTCGGAGTACAATCTGCAGTTCCCAGCGCAGCACCGAGTTTTAGACCCCAGCTCCCCTCGCCTTCCCGTTTCCTCCTGTTTCCGCTGCAAGAGAGTAGTCACGTTGGCGGGGAAAAAAGATCTCATTTCCCAGATAAGTGGACTGAGGCTCTTTGGTAAATACAGATGCTCTGTCACCATTACGGAAAAAAAGCCCCATTTGCCAGGAAAATAACCACGCCCCTTGACCACCTACAAGCACCTTACTCTCTGGGATGCTTTGGCACAAAGGGCTACTGAAGCAAGCCCTTCTATTGCTTTTAGGATGTGAAGCAATAAACACCAGCTGTGATTACTTAAATGCTGAAGTGGAGCTGAATCGGTTTAATTAATCACAAAAGACATTTACTGCAAGGAAGCTGTGGAGGCAAAGAGATGGTCGTGGTTATACAAAATAGGGAAAACCAGAGAATGTTGTTCTTAACTTCCTTGCAAGTGGTTTGAAGCTACAGGTACATCTTCCCTCCTCGTTTGCTCTGGTGATTTATTGTACATATTTCCGGGATCCATTTAATGCAGCCCACAATGCTAACTGGGTGGGAGTCAGTGAAAATCATAAGAATTTTCAGCAAAGTGGAAGTTCTCTTAGTCCATAATTCAAAATGAAGGGTAGAGATGAGTCTTCATAGAAAAGATCTTGAGAAAAGTCATGACGGTTTGTTAAACTGACAGAGGATGAGGAAGAGGGAACAGGGCACTCCACTGTCAAGGCACTCTTTAGAGAGAGTGTCTCATACAAAGGATCCGTTGAGTCTTGGCCTTAGAGGTAGGATTGTCAGATAAACTTGAATTTCAGGGGGAAAAAAGTTATATGTTGTTTATCCGAAACTCAAATTTAACTGGGCGTTCTGTGTTTTTCTATTCTGTACGTGGAAATCCAACTTGGAGTCACTGAATCTAACAGAATGATTCTACCAGTAAAGCATCAGTACCATGCTTAAGTCTTTTGGTCAATTCCAAAAATAAAACCTACCGAAAACAAGAGGAGAAGTATCACTTGTCCTGGGGTGGAGTCACCTGACCCCGAGTGTCTCCCCTCAGTGGGGCATCGATGGTCGGGGGAGTGGGCGACGCACGGAGGAGGGAGCAGGTGAGCTGTTTCCCTCTTGTCCCTGGGCCTCGTATTCTAACCTCCGTAAAACACAACCTGAGTGCAAACAGGTAGACCATCTGGCCACATGCCCACGGGAGACAAGCAGGGAAAGAACAAAGAGAACTTGAACCCCCAGGGGCAGCTCGTGAGCTGACAAGGAGAAAGGAAGCTGGTGCAGCAGGAGAAGGGGACGCCCCCATCCCCATCCGCGACGTTTCAAAAGAAGGAGAGGTCTGCAGAGAGCATGGAGGAAAACGCTCTCCACTGAGGCAGAAGGATGTGCAGAGAACAGAGATTCCTCCACCTCCGCCACCTCCTGAGAACAGAAAGCTTGAGAATTGTGACTGGTCTCTCGATTCCCTCGGAGTTTTGCAGGGAGATGCCAGGAATCTCCCTTTGAGAACCACGGTCACTGTCATCAGGGGTGACAGTGGGGCTAAAGCAAGGCGAGGTCTGGGAGACTTTCAGGGCGGGACAGCCATGGCCCGCCCCGAGACCTTGGGGACTGCAACGGAGTTACTTAGAGATGGAAGCCAGATCGCACGATGAAAGCCAGCGATGGCCGATGTTTAAGTCTGTTTTATTTAAGCAACTTCTGCTTCAGGAACTTGCTGAACCGACGCTTGAAATAGCCTCCTCACCATAAAACCCCAGTGTCTGTGAAGGAATCCTGCAGTCCCTGAACTCAAACCAGTCCCGCCCTGACACCTGACAAGCAGTGCCTCCCTCTGGCACATTCTCTACAGCTCATTTCATCCAAATGATGTCACACATCCTGGACCCCGTGGAGACTGGGCCGGCCCGGCCCCTCTGCAGCCCTCCCCCTGCTCACCCTGGGAGAGCCAGGCGCCAAGCCGTGGAGTTTGGCTAAAACACCTAGTCTTCATAGAGCAGAGTCGGGGGAGATGAAAATAAAGTATCTCAAGACAGAGAGCTTGGCTTCATTTATCTAAAGAAGGAGAAACAAAGAAATGTGCATATAAGAGAAAATGTACCAAATGGCTGATTCTACACATTTTACACCGAAAAACACAGTCAAGGCTGAAGCTGACTTATTATCCTTGAGTTGTAATTCATCAAATGCACCAGCCTGGACCAGGCTGGGACTTTCCGGCCCCATCCACTCCATAAAAAGGCATGAGTCCAGCCCGGCCTGCTGTTAGCGATGCAGGAGTCCACTCCTTCACGGGTCTGGTGGACACTCACGTGGGTGGAGGTCAGGCCCCCGTCCCACCCCAGCAGGGAGCGAGCCCTCTACGGCCTGTGCGCGTCAGTCACCCCGGAGAGGTGACCACTGGAGAGGCACCGACGCCAAGCTGCTAGGTGCAAACTGCTCCCGCAGCCAGGAACACCTCCAACCGGCACCGCCTCTGTGCTGCAGGTTCAGGAAAAAACAGGGCAGAAGTGAGTCTTAAAAAATGATAGCATGCAGCAGCACGGATGGACCCGGAGATTGTCTCACTAAGTGAGCCACAAAGAGAAAGAAAAATGCCCTGTGACACCACTGATATGTGGAATCTTAAAAAATGAGACAGATGAACTTATTCACAAAACAGAGACAGACTCACAGACACAGAAAGCAACCTTGTGGTTACGGGGGAGGGGGTGGGGGGAGAGGGGAGGGATAAATTGGGAGTTTGGGATTTGTAGACACTAACTACGATATATAAAATACATAAACAGCAAGGTCCTACTGTGCAGCACAGGGAACTATATTCGGTACCTTGTAATAGCCTAGAATAAAAAAGAATGTGAAAAGGACTATGTATATACGTGTATAACTGAATCACTAAGCTGTCCAGCAGAAACTAACACAATATCATAAACCTACTACACTTCAATAAAAAATAAAATAAAAAAGAAGAAACGAGAGCAATGGTCCCCGTGGAGTGAGAACCCGCATGTATCTGCCCTCCTTTCTTTCTTCTCACGGTCACTACGGAGCCAGTGGTCTAACGGAGCAGCCCTGTCACCCAGCACTGCGCGTTGAGAACTCCGGGTTTGCAAAGCCACGACTTCCCAGAGGCCATCTCAGCTTTACAGGCGGAGAAGGAGTAGCAGAAATTGTAGGGGAGAAGTCAGAAAGTTAGCTGAGAGCATCGCTCGCGTTTCGGGGACAATCGCTGTCACCTTGGAAGAGTCGGCGAGTCCCCGTGTCCCTCGTGCCATATTGCAGCAGGGCCTGGCATCAGCCAGCGATGGGGTGAGTGTGCGTCCTCCGGGGGAGGCGGCGGTCGAAGCATCCATCATGTCGCTCCTCCAGCCTGTTCCAAGGAGACAGCCTCCCAGAGCTGGAAAGTGACTGCACAGGCCCATTAGCCAGGCCCACGGCGAGGCGGCAGCTGTCACTCCGTGCTGGGGCGGCTCTGCCTGCATCTTGACTGAGCGCAGGCCAGGTCGGGGACAGAGGGAGATGCAGGTGCACAAGCAGCTACCTGGGCAGGCCGGAGCCTTCCCGGCTCTTCAGTATCACACAGTCCACACTCAGCTCTGAGGCTCCGATGTCACGTCCCGGGAGGCAGTGGTCACAAATGCTCCTGAACCACTTGGGGACACTTGGCATTGATACTGAATTTCAGAGAGTAACCCAGCCCAGGGAACCCACTTTGTTTTAAAAATAATGTATTTACAGGGTTTAAAAAGGAAGACAAATGTACAGAGGAATAAAAATGAAGAGGAAAAGTATATTTCACCCCTTCCCCTTGGCTTCATTTTCTGCAGATCACAGTTACCATTCTCTTGGGTGATTTTCCAGATTCTTCTATGCTCTCCAAGTGTACACACATACATGAATCTGTATAATTAACGGATCCCTACTTTTCATGCAAGTGGTACCATATCGTAAATAGATCTGCACCGCTTTTCACCCAATAGTTCTTGAGCATTGTTTGAAATATATCAATATGTGGATAATTTACCAGTAAATACGAGTCAGTGTAATTAATCCCTTGGAATAACTGCACGGCTTTCCCTTGTATGGATACACCCTCGGTCATTTAATCAATCCCCTCGTGGTGAACATTTAGGTTGAGACTTTTATTCTTACAAACAATGCTGCAGCAAAAAAAAAAAAAAAAAAAAAACTTCACACATAAAGCTTTGCCTTTCTGTGATAGCACGCGCACACGTTAAACCCCAGCCCTGGACGGGCTGGGTCCAAGGATACGTGTATTTGAGATGCTGCTGTATTTGCCAAATTGCTCCCCAAAGAGACCACAACGATTCACGTCTACTCGTGATGATATCCAGCTCACTGTCTAGCGGATGCCTCTTCTGCAGCCAATGCAAACAGTCTATCGACAAACTGTGAAATGAAAACACTGAGAAGGTTCACAGTCCCACCTTCTAAACAACAGCACTCGGCTAGATTCCTGAATGAGGCTTGGAGCAGACAAGCTCTACACAGAAGTCATCTCAAACAACAGGCAACCTTTTGTAGGTAAGAGTGGGGAGTGCGAGCAGGGCACCCGGAGAGTGGTCCTGTGGTTTAACCTCAGGGCGTGTCTGTCCCCTGGGCTCCTGCAAGGACCTCCTGCTTTGTCTCTCAGGGGTTGCACGCCACTAGCTGGGTGACCCAGTCATTCCCCAACAATCGAGGCTGTCTAATGGGAGAGCAAAGCAATACATGGAATATGTACTGAGCATCACAAACGCACCCAGCTGCTCACCGCTTCCACCACCAGGGAGACAACATCATGCATGAAAAGCTTTTACAACCTTAAGTTTAAAACCAAACAGGATAGAGACCTCGTGGGGAAGGTTGCATTCGTATGTAGGAATGAAGACAATAAAGGATGTTTCAAAATTTTTCTTTCTTAACTTTTGTTTGTCTTCAGAAGAATAGGAACTGCTCTAATAAAAAATAAAACAAAATAAAATAAAACTCATGCCTAAATTTGAATCAAGTCTCTCTCCTCCTAATATGCTAAACTAGAAACGTAATTAATTTTGTGCCGGACAGATCGGAAGCTGTCAGGCTGATATTCATTCCCCAGATCTCTACCAGAGTTGTCAGAAAAGGCAAACAGTCATTACTTTATCCACAGACCCATCAAGAGCCCCATTATTTATTTCTTCAATCATTTCGAAAGCTGAATGCAAATGCTCTCTCCACTTGCTCCATCTAGTGGATGGAGTAGGCAATTGCGGGTCTGATGGCTCCCTTGAGGCAAAGCCCCAATACCAGAGAAAAATCTTTATCAGTGCGATTATTAATGACATCATTTGTTTAATTCTGATAAATATTTAATAATAAAATCTACAAGCTCAGATTGAAATAATACCCACCATGAAGACGCATTTGTATTTCCATCGGAGAGAAATGTTATCGTCAAGACAGCAAGAAAAAAAAGACAGCCTTAAGCTTGTGTGGTAACCAGAGCTCCCCAAAGAATCAATCAGGAATGTCATCAGAAAATGAATATGAGATAGTTGGCATGGTAACGGGAAACCGAGGAGGTTCTTTATAGTCTGTGTTCACATGCATTTAGAACTCACGAATCATCATCCCAAGCAAGCAGGGGAAGATGCTAATTAATAAGATGCCATCCAAACATTAAGAACTCCGTAGCCACCGCGGTTCGTGCCAGCTCTGCAAAGGCAGGTGACGGGATAACTGCCCCGGCTTCTGACCTGACGATGTTATTATCATCACTGCGGTTCCACGACCAATCATGCTCACCATTGTCTCAGAGCATAACAAAATCGGGGACTTTGGTAAACTCCAGCTACACGGAAGAAGCAACAGGCTACGTTCCACTCAAAACTCCTGACACCGCGGGCCACAAATGAGATGCAAGCTCTAAGCACCAAGCAATCAAGCCTGCACAGCGGGAGTCGAATGATCCCCTTAAATGGCAGCTTAATCAAACGCTTTATTCCTGCCTGGAGTGAACTCATCCTGCTTCACAAACCGCACTCCACCGAGCAGGATCCTCGGCCTGGTACAGCAGGATCTCTACTCTCCAGCCCACGCAAGGCAAGGCCCCCGTCAACACGGGCAGGCCCCCCAAGGGGCTATTTCAAACAGGTGGCTGGAATCAGCCCCCAAATCAACACCATAAAAGTGGACCCAAAGTAATTCCACGTAAAAACCAAATGGAAAAGATCTTCCACAGCTTAGATGCAGAGGAATCGCAGCAACAATGGCACAGGCAAACAAGCTCAGGATCGGTTCTGACAGAAAATAAGCCACGTCAAAAAGATACAGACCGCAAGCAAAGGCACGAAGCTCTCACGGAGCCCATCGGTCACTGATACTCACTGTTCTGACGTGCATCTTGGGCCCCGTTGCAGGGCCGGATGGAGGAGGAGTCTGCGTGCTGAAACACTCCTGGACCTGCCAAACACAAAAAAAAAAAGAGAGAAGAGAGGGCATCAGAAGATTTTTTTAGACAAACACATGTAGGAAAAGACCACGCTGACATTTTTTGTGTTATGAAAGCTGGAGCTCTGGGGCCTCCTATGACTAAGTAAACCTGTCCTTATGTAAAGTCATAAGATATCAGAGAACTTCAGGCATCACCCGGAAATGCTCCCGGGCCACAGTACGAGTTTGCGGGAGCTGCCGTAACAAAGTGTCACAGTCTGGGTGGCTGAGACAGCAGACACTCACTTTGTCACAAATCTGTAGAACAGATCCAGGGTCAGGGTGTCTTGGGGTTGGTATTTTCCCTGAGGCCCCTCTCCTTGGCTTGCAGACGGCTGCCTTCTCCCTGTCTCTTCACGTGGTCTCCCCTTTGTGTCCGTCTGTGTCCTGATCTCCTCTTATAAGGGCACCAATCTTAATGGATTAGGGCTGAAGGGATTCAGAACTCGCCACCCCAAATTACGCCCCTTGGGTGTATAGATTATTTTAAGCCAAATGCAATGGTGAGCCAATGGGCACAGAAAAAGCTCTTTAACTCCCCCTTAACTGCCTAAAGTATAAATTTCCCCTTTTGTAAAGGAAATTTCCATTAGTTGAAGTGTCTGTACCAGGGAGAAGGCTACTCCCAGAGACAGTTTTATCACTGGAGAGATGTTTATTACATAACAAGGCAAAATTTATCGTAACTGCCTTCCCTCCACCTCCCATAATTTGCCTCCCCCGCCCCAAGCTCCCAACCCCTGTTCCTTCCCACAGCTCAGGGTGGCCTATGACTTCATCATCTGGCCCCGCCTCCTTGCGTCTCATCTTTTTGTGAGACTCCCGTGCATGTGTATGTCTGTGGTTGTATTGTTTTTTTTCCCTCCTACCGATCAGTCTTAGTTCAATGTAATTGTTAGACCAGCACAGAGCCTAGAAGGGTAGAAGGAAGCCTTTTTCCTCCTGTACAGGGCCCACCCCAATGACTTCATTTTCCCTTAATTGCCTCTTCAAAAAGCCCTCTCTCCAAATACAGGCACTTTCTGAGGTCCTGTGGGTTAGGACTTGAACATATGTATTTGGGAGGGACACCTTCAGCCCGCTAGTCACCTACTTATGCACCCTGGGAGCGTGAGAGATGGGGGAGCTTGCTGAAAGAACTGCGGGGCACGGACTTCTCCCCAGTAAATGCGGGATGTAGGAACAGACCATCTTTCCCAAAGAGAGCCCAGCAAAGGAGACTCAAGAGTCTGGTTGGAGGGTGGCAGCCTCGGGGTGACAGGGCAGAGAGGGCCAGGGCACGGCGCAGTGACCCGAGCTGGATGCAGCCTGGGGAGAGAGAGGGGTCCAGGGACAGGAAGAGCCCAGGGCTTCTGGAGACCCCACGGTAGTGCAGGTCCTCTTTGCCAACAGGACTGGACTCCTCCAGCTCTACCCCCACCCCTTGTTGGGAAAATAGGAGTAAAAACAAAACGTCCTCCCAACCCAGAAACCCAGTCACAGGTTTAGGAAAGAAAGAAAACGCGTTTGTTATTGAACAAGCCTTAAACCAGGATGTGACACACGTCACAGGCAATCTGCTAAGAGGTTGCAAAGACAGGAAGAAATCTCACCTTTCATATAACCAAGCAGCCAACCCACTGCAGGCATGCCCTCAAGGTAAACGATAACCAGTCCCCAGGCAGACGCCTCGGCAGCACCATTGTCCCACGGAGCTCACCCTAGATTCGCCTGGCACTTGGGTAACTGGCCATCTGTGTCAGCTGATGGCTTTATTCAGAGGAAGGACAAACCCCTCATGTCTCTAGGACGGAGGTGGCCTTGCCCCTGACCTTAGGCCCCTAGCCTCCCACAGGGACTGGGAGACAGAGGTGCTTTCTTCTTTACAACTGCACTTCAAAGGGGTCATGGATGTTGTGCCCTGGGGACGGAAGAGATGGGGCGGTGGGGACAGGCAAGATCAGCCCTTAGTGGGCAGAGATGACAGCACGTCACTGCCTCAGAAATCTGAATGGAAAGCTTGAACTGGTCACCGATTACTCTGATGTTCAGAGAAATGTCTGGAGTGATTAAAGACCCAAGCCTCCCACTGATCCATCAGCGACGCTGGAGAAAATGCAACTAAGGCACTAACCAGTCCCAAGGTGGAGTGGGGGTCACTGTGTGGCTCCATCCAGTCTGTTCAGGGTTCCCCTCGGGGTCTGCGGTGGGCCCCTCACCATCCATCACGTGGCTGTGCGGCCCCCTTCCCCTCCAGGGCACAGTGAGAGGGAAGAGAAGAGGGAGAGGCGGGAACCCGCCGCAGCCTTCTCTAGGGCGTCTGAGATGGGCTGGGCTAACCCAAACCAACCAGGTGAGGAATGTGTGTTGAAGAGGGAGACTTTGACGGTCCCAACCCAGCTTTCGATATAAGCTTGCTGACTATGTACATTGGTGCTTAATGCGTGTCTTATTCTCCAAACAAAAGCCCAGACTCCAAACACCCCCTCTGAAATGGTCATTGCTGCTTCTCCAGGACGTTAGGAATAGGAATCACCACTTCCAATTTACCTGGAGAAATGCATGAAAAACGTTTGAAAAAAATCAGATCGTACATTTCTAAGAACACAAATAGACCATAATATTTGCTTGTGTTTCCCGGAGTAAAGTGTCCACATACTTGTCTTAGAAGCTACATAGTGCGTTAAGGCAAAGCATTTGCAGGACCCCCCGCCCCACCGCACACAACCGCTGGGAGTCAGCCGACGGGCGTCCGCATCAGCTGGACGTGGGCTCAGCCCCCAGCTCTCCACTCAGAAACCAACGGCCAAGGCTCTTGGTGAACCTGTGAATCGGGATGATAACGCAGATCATGAAGTCCTTGGAAGCACTAGGTACATGAAGTATTATCTATTCTCTGAATTACAGGTAATAGAACAGAAGAGTCCTTGGCAAGAAGTGCGTGCCTACTCGGTAAACGGTGAGGATGACTGAAGTGGTGAATGTCCTGCATGTGCTAAGATGTCCAGTTTGGGCGCGTCACACACAGACGGGGCACGCTTTGAAGACTCCTGCGGGGCACAGGCCCTGGCGCACCGCGGTCCGCACGGTGCTGCCGTCCTTTCCGCAGCAATCCCGGCTGAAGCCCCTTGACGAGGGGGCTGCTTTCATCTTTTCAGAAAGCACTTTCCCGCCCCTGTTAAAGGAGCCTCACACTTTCCTTCCTGTCCTCTCTCCCACCTTCACAAGCATCTCAGTGCTCACTCATTCAACAGCTACCACACGTGCGCTTCCTTCTCTGAATAAGCCCCCGAGTCTGTGAATACCAAAACAACTGCGTCTTCAAAGGATCTCATGTTAAAACTGAATTCTGATAAAGACAGATACCTAAAATACAGGTTAGAAAGAAAAAGTGGTACGATAAATGGAAAATTTCATTTAGTCTAAAACCGTTAACATGGATTCTCTGCGCCTCAAGGGAAGTGCGCAGCCCCGGGGGTGGAGCAGGGCCGTGGAGAATTCTAAGAAAGGAGCGGTGGTGACTCACTCATCATCCCTGCCCTCCCGGACTTTGATGTGAGCAGGGACCATGGAACCAGCTACAACACTTCCAGGCTGATGCCTTTCAGAAGGCAGAGGATCCCCCCTCACCTGCTGTTGGCAGTCTCCCCGTTCGTGGGGAACCAGACCTCACAATGCATCACCAGAGAAGCAATTTCTCCATCTTCTCCACCCAGACACCCATGCAAATCCCTTTTCTGTCTCTAAAGGCAAAATAAACAAATGTCCCCTTTCAGATCACCTCCTCGTGACTTCTCTTCTGATCTGAACCTCAGTTTAGGCTCCTGTTGAAAAGCCCCTCTTCCAGCAAAACCTTGTTCACTTGAAATAAGGGGGAGATGCTAGTCTGCCCCACATTGTAGGACATGCCCATATCCATTAGTAAATGTAGACAAATCAAAGTCGATGTTTCTAGACAGGAGAGATTCAACAGCATCAACACTGGTGATGCTGAACTGTGTGGTCCACCAAGGGCTTCTGGGTGAGTCTGGAGGAGAGCTGTCCGGGATAGAGCAAAAGGGAGCAGAGTGGAAGAAACCTGAGGAATACCTAGTCTTGAGAACAGAAGTTACGGATGGAGAAAGAGCTGTCAGAGCGTTAGAAGAATCAGTAAAACCTGGGGGCCAAGTCGTCAAGGAAGGAGAGAGCTTTAAAAAGAGTGACCAATGTTCTGCTTAGTGATCAGGCGACACAGAGGCCACACAAGACGCCAAGTCATGGCTTCTGTGTCCTTAGTAACATTGGCAGCCAGGTGACCTGATATGTCCTGGCGATCGGAGAAGGGCCAGCACGAGAAGAAATCCAGACAAGAAGCAGGGCAGACCTCCAGCCAGCACGAACCAGCTGGACCAGTAAGCATGTCGTTCCACTGGGGGTCAGGAGAAGCGACGCCGTAAACCACTGAGCAGCGTGCCCACCATCCACACGCAACGGGTGTGAATGACCTCGTGAGCACAGATAGCAGGAAACTGCAGTCAAATGATGAGGAAGTGACAAAGTTTGGGGTATTTACTACTTTTGTTTCTTTTGAATACCGTTTTAACTAGAAGTTTATATTATTTAATGTGTAGTAATAGCTGTGTTTGAAAACTAGCTTGCAAAATTCTTGAAAATTTAATAGTTGGTTCTCAAGAGCTGTGTCCCCGCACCCCACTGAATAAGACTGATCAGATTGTTATATATTACGTTTTCCTTTCTGGTTATCAGATGGCCACTGCCCCCAGGCTACTCCAATCCCTCTTCTAGAATCTCCTGGACCTTCTCATGATTCAAAACCTAAAGATAGAATTCCTAGAAGAGGGAGGGCACAGACACCTCCAGGAACCCTCTCCAATAATGCTACGCTTTGGAAGCATCCACTCTGAATGCCCAACACCTCTGTTACTAACCATTGCCTATTCTGAACACGACTTACACAGGCATGTACAGAGAGGCTCTATGTTTCTGATGAGAGGCACCCCAAGTCCTGCTGGCATGTAGAAAAACTTTCTGTTTTCATCCCCAGCAGTTACCTCTCTGCTCCCCCTCCTCCGTTTCCTTCAACACAAGATGCAGAAGAGCCCTGATCGGCAGTATCGTCATCTTTCAGAGCCCTTCCTTTCCAAAGGCTCCTGCATTGTCAGCGGAGTCAGTCTTTTCGTTGCTAAAACCAGCTCTTGGAAAGTCACAAAGGGAGGAAACTGTTTTCAACAGTTTACTTAAAAATTCTAAACGGCTACAAATTCTACATAAGGTAAGAGCCAAGAAAATTGCCGTAAGACACAACTTCCTTGGGCCACCTCAGTTCTGGCTTAGAAGAGAGTGAATAAGGGAGCTTGTCTCCTGGCCCTAGGATTCCTGTTTTGTGGCCAAGCATCTAAGAAAACAGGACAAATCGGGCCAAAGAAGATGAAGAACCAGTGAGGAAAATAATTAAAGTTCTCAGTAAAGAAGAACTCAGTTATTAAGGAACATGAGTCAGTAGTGAGCTGAAGCCAAAAAAAAAAAAAAGTCTGCCTGGGGCATTACTGGAATTCTTGCTTACTTCAGGAAAGTTCTCTTTTCAAAGAATATCTTGAATCTAAAAATCTGAGCGCTGAGGAAACACAGTAACGAGATAGTCCTGCAGGGCTCTCTACTTTCGACAACATCAGCAGTTCTAGCTTAAGCAGGGAGTCAGTCCAGGGGCAGGAAGGTGGTCAGTACAGGATTAGAAGGTCCTTGTCCCGGGTCTACTACGAGCTACTGAGTAACCACACGAAAAACACTTACCTACTCTGGACCTCACTTTTCTCCACTATCAAGATGACAACGTATAGATCCGTAACACATGGCAGAGTTTATCCTCAGTAGTGAATCATCTTCAATATCTTTCCAATCTGTCCCCAACTCTCCAACTAACTGAAATGAATGGTGTTGCAGCTCATTTAAGAGCAAACAGGCAAATTCAACAAAGAATCCAACAGAGCAGGTCAAGCAAGTAAACATCTGTGTGCACCTTTCCTTGGATAACCAGGTCCAACCTGAGAGCTACCTGAGATGCCCACGTATTCAAATCTCTCTAATATGATTTTGTTAACTATTTACGATCTATAATACAAAGTGGGGGCAGTAAGATCCAGTTGTGAAATCAGAGTCTGTTCTTCACCATTCCCAGGGCCCACCATTGCCCTGAGCCCCTGCACTCCCCTTGGAGTTCACAGAGCTCTGCTTGAAAGGCCTTCACCAGAATTTATTCCAGCCGCAAACAACCCACATTCTTTGCACTTGCCCCAGACTGACAGATACAACTGTGTTAACCAAGTCTGACCTTTGAACATGCCTTCGATTTGGAGGCATTTTTCTCCTTCTTTGCATGAATAAATATGGCACTAAAGACTTGGTCCTATTTGTTTCCAGTTGTGGTTGTTTTTCAATCTAAGTCCAAATTTGACTGGCTCATCGCTATGGGCCACAGAGTGACGACCCTGTTAGGATGTGTCTATCATTTAGGGAAAAGCCAAATTTCACCAAATATACTTTTAAGGGGACCTTTGTGTAAAGTTAATTTTAAACATGGGAATTAAATGATAACAAAGGGTCTGTGTATCTAAACCCCTTCCCCAGGCCAGTTCTGCCAGCAGGCTCACAGGCAGGTCACCCTGTCTCGGGGTCTGGTTCACCCCGTGACCTGCCCTTTCATTGGCGCAGCGTCAGGCGGCCCCTCCCTCCAGCTCCGTGCTCCCACCTCTGGCCCATCTGGGATAACTGGTTCCACCGGACAAGCTGCGGGCAGGCAGCCTTGAGGAGCCTCTGGTTAGAAAAGAAGTGTTCTTGAAATCTGATCAGGGAGGAACCTTGGGGAAAGTGGTCTCAGTAAAGCAACCCCGAGGCAGGCAGGAAACGCCTCTTTGCGACAATTTCTTCAAAGAGGCGGGTGAGGCCAGAGGGAGAGACAATGAGTGTGTCTCCGTGAACTAAAGCCAACAGCACTGAGGTGAAAATTCAAGGCCCCTGTATTAAAAGGATAGGACTTCTGACGTGAAATTTCTGCCAGTAATTCAATGGAGAGTCATTACGGGCCGAAAGGCTGTGCAAATTAGTTGTTTTCAAAGGAAAAATTTTTTGAAGTTTGAGTGACTGCAAACTGATTAATATGATCCTTTCCACATTTTTATTCCCATTAATTCTCCTTAGATCTTCCCCCTGAAATTAGGTTTTGAAAGACTGTTAACACTCCCAGATCACAGGCATGAGAGTCCTGGAAGACGGACGTCGCCCTGCATCTTGAGAAGACAAGCCTGCAGCTCCTGCGGAAGCTTCTGGCAAATGACACCCACTTTACCAGCAAATACACAGGAGCCCTTGAGAACCATCATGAATCAAACCCCTCATGTCAGTGGACCAGACCAAGGTCAGACGGGAAACCCCGCCGTGCCTCCACCCCGCGTCTCTCACACGCTGTGGGGGCAGACAGACCTAAGGCTGTGCGTTAAGTTCTCTGGTGTGATCCTCCCAGGTGTCTTTAAATAAGAAAACATGACTTTTGAAAAAAAGGCATATTGAGCTCCAGAAGTTCCAGGGAGTATAATATTAATCAGAAATCAAATGCCAGTATGGGTTCCCCAGGGAAATGTGCAGCCGTGCAAGCAGGGTGACATTACTTCCATCCCAAACGTCTTAACGCTCATCACAGTGCCAGCACGTGGTGGGAGCAGGGAAGATGCCAGAAGATGCAGGAGAGCAGAAATATCTGCAAAAGGCTCCGGGGGAACCCCAACCACAAGCCCTGTACTGGTAACAGTGAGTCACTGGTCCACATTTCACTACGGAAGTCCACCAGCACCACCTTCTTAGGATGTGTGGTTTGGGAGGACATTTGTAGAATGTCTAACCCGTCGGAGGAAACTGAGGCACAGAAAATGCAGAGGCTGCCCCAAGCAAGGAACCAGCGGCGTCTCCAGCTCAGAGTGCAGCTCCTCCCCTCTGTTCTGGCCACAGTACCATGTGTGACTGTCCAGCACCCCTGCTGCCCCTCGTAAGTGGAGGCGAAGTGGGGAGGCACTGGATCTGGAACTCTAGCAGCGGGACTCGGACCTCAGACTGCTGGAATTCTGAGCAGTGAGGCCCTGCGCGGTGTGAGCTGAAGCTGCCCCACTTGGAGAGTGGGGCTGGCAGATGACGGGGGAGACATCCTGGGATGTCTAACTTCACCCCAACTTCTCTCCATCATCACCTTTGGTTTAATCTGTTCCTCTGCCCAACCAGCATGTCAGTGCCTGAAGGGAAGGAATACGGTCTGACTTATCATTGTCACCCCACCTAGCTCAGCACTGACGTACGAGAGACATAACCTAAGTATCTGATACTGAGTGACAGACGAAGTCTCAAGTCTGCAGCCAGATTCCTGTCCTACTTACTTTATTCCACAGTGGATCTTAATCTCCTAGACCGCCATCTCTGATGCAAGCAGGTTTCTGACACTGGGTCACTTGACTGTATGCAGTGTGTCAATACCGCCCCAAAACGGAGCTGGGACAGGAGCTCAAAGCCAGAGAGAGTGCAAGGGGGCCTTCGGGGTTTACAGTGGGAGCTATAATAGTCTGTCTTGTGCTGTGATGGCTTCTGACAGTCACTGGCCTCCACAAGAGAAAGGGGGCCTCTGCCCCATCCTGTGGGTTGGCGCTGGGCTGGAGGAACCCTGGGGCCCCAGCAAATCCAGTCCTCTTCAGAACACTACTGAACACAGCACAGTGCTTTCAGTGTAACTCACTTTTCAGACTCACAGTGCACTTGGATTTATTTGCAGGATCTTCCTCTGAAACACTTTTAGGATGTGACCCGTGGAATGATTGATTCTTTGCTCTATAAGTTGCCTTTTTTAGGCTGAAGTATTGGCATAACTTAAAAACCTACTGCATCATATGGTACAGCACAGGGAGCTGTATTTCATGCCTTGTAATAACCTGTAATGAAAAATAATATATATATATGACTGACTCAGTATACTGTACACCAGAAACCCGCACAGCATTGTAAATCAACTATACCTCAATAAAAAAAAAAAGTGCGTGCAACAGGAAAAAAAAATCTACTGCATCCATGTTTTTGTCTAAGCGTACAAAAAAAATTAAAACAAACATCTCTAGAACTTTTTACTTATTAAAAACATCCTTTAGTCCTGGGAAAGTTCAGAAGCAACACTGGAAATAAGAAAACAGCACTGATCGCTGCCACTTCTCAACGGTAAGCACCCTTTCTCCAGTGCTAACTTGGCACAGGGCACTTGGCAAGCCGCTCTGCAGGCACTGCCCATCGTTTCAGCCTCTCAAAAGCACAGCAATGGAAGCATGTGATTACCCCTGCGCAGAGATGGGGACACACAGAGCAGAGGGGTTAACTGGCTTCCCAAGGTCACACAGCTGGTAAAGCGGGACTCACACGCAGGACTCTAGGCCGCCACGTTACAACGAGCCCTGTCGTGCACTGGGCAGCGTGCATGGTGGCTCTCTCACCCTCCCCGCCATGCTTCACAGTGGACATTGCCCCCATTTCACCAGTTAGGAGGCTGAAAGTCAGGGATTAGGTAACCGTAGGCTGTCCCAGGACGAGTAGGTGGCTGAGTCTGAACCGACGCTGGACTTTCTCCTGCTACGCCTTTGCCTTGGCTTTGGGTCCCCATCCCCACACTCACTCCTTGCAAGTACCCCCTTCCTTCCTGCCCCGCTTCCATGTTCCACCTCCCACTCTGGGCCACCTGTGTTCATACACTGAGTGTGGGGGACCAGGACCCCAGGGTTGGGCTCTAAGCAGCACCGCTCTCCCCAGCAAAGCCCCCACCTCTGATCAGCATCCAAGCAGCCTTCACGCCCTCACTCACCCAGAGCATGTCCCAGGGCCCTTCCCATCAAGCCCTGCCCTCCGCCAAATATACACACACTTGCACGTGCACAGATACACATATGTGTGTGTGCTGGAGTGTGTATTTATTTTTGTTTATTTTATATTTACTACATTTATTATCTTATATTTATTTTAATATAATCCACATGTTAAGTATATATTAAATATTGGATACAACTTAATATACCGAATTGTATGTTTATTATTGTGTCTTATATTTTATGCTGTGCTATTTTTATAAACCACAGGCTGGAACCATGCACCAAGTCTATAGATCAGTGTCCAGGAGTCCTGGACAGTTATATAGTCCAGGTCCTGGAGTTAAAATTCATTGGATGGATAAAATGTGAATAAAAAGCAACACATATGAAAAGGTTCTGCACTTCTAGGCATCTTCACGCCCAAGATGAGTCACCCGTGCAACGATGAGATGGGCAAACAAATGGGCGTCAGACTTCATGGCAGGAAGGGAATATCCACAAAGCAGGCAGGGAGTGCAGTCTAGCCGGAGCTGGCCAGCCCCGCCGGGGCAGCACCTGGCTCTGGAAGTCATAGCACTTAGGGGGCAACAGGCACACACAAAGTGGGGCACATCCAGGGCTAGCCATCAGGAGTGCGCTGTCTGGAAGCCGTTTGTTAAGAAGTGATTGACAATAAGCAAAATTCTATCCCAGTAAGTCAATGGAGACCTTGCTATAGACCTCAGTATAGAATTATGAGGACATTGTATTAATGGAAATTCACCAAAAGATCAAGAATTTCACCAGCTGAAAATAACTTCAACTGAACTCCCTATTTTGAAGGTGCTCCTTCCAGAAAGGACTGATCTGATGTGAGACCTTTTAAAAACAGTAACTTGATAAGACATTCTGTACCCAAAGTTCTCTGAGCCTGGGACAGCAAAATCATTGATGTAAACAGCAGACCTACAAAATTACTCATCCTCCCAAGAGTGCCAGTGCCGCATGGAGCTTCCCCACATGCAAGGAAGTATGTCCGCATCCCAGATGGTCTTTGGAAAAAACATTAAACACACACAACCACTGTTCTCCTTGTCCCAAGGACCTGTCATTGAAACTATAACTAAATCCAGTTCTTTCTTCTCAAGCAAGAGTGCGTATATGAGAGACAGACAGACAGACAGATAGACAGACAGAGACAGATTATGTTTGTAGAATTTTTTGGTTCAAAGACAGTAACTCTGTACCATCAGTGATCTTCCTTAGACTTTCCTTACACTGTTTTACTATTTCTGCTGTGATCTCCTCTGAGATGTCATGCCGGGGTGGGGGCCCTTGAGGAGGATCTGTATTTGTCGTCTCTTCCTCAGTATCCACTTCCATTAGATCTTCCTTTTCTTGATGAGAAGTGTAACCAGCATCTCAATTTCCCCATTCAGAATGCTGATGGCCACCCTAGACCTTTCTATCTCCCTTGCCACTCCCAAGTCCAACTGATGATAAATCTCCCCCAATCCACTCTCCTAAATACCACTCTTACTTGGATATTTGGGATTGGCAGGTACAAACTACTATATATAAAATAGACAAACAACAAAGCACTACTGTGTAGCACAGGGAACTACAGTCAATACTTTGATAAATATGAATGGAAAGAATGTATGTGTGTGTAAATGAATCACTATTCCATGCACCAGAAACTAACACATTGTAAATCAACTACACTTCAACTTAAAAAAATAAAGAAGTAAGCTAAAGTATACCACAGATGTCTTATTTTTATAAATTCGAAGTGCCAGAATTATGTGTCTTGGACTTAAACCATTGACTTGTTGCGTGTCCGCACACACGGTCTGGCTGGACAGCTCCTCGGGCTGCTATGGGCTGGAGGGAGCTGGACAGCTCCTCGTGCGTACTTTGAAATTGGCAAGTGTCCTTCAGTTGAGAGCCTCCCTTACGCAATATAAGACATTTTCCCCTTTGGTTGCTTCTTCCGTGGCTTGCTCCTATCATTCTAGATCTACTCATCGTCTTTTCCTCACGGTCCCTGAAGTCTACCATGCAGGTGCCCGTGTTTTAGAATCCCTTCCCTTGGCCCTTTGTTGCCCCTTCAAATCCACCCTCCACATCACAGGCTGCCCTTCACGCTTTCCCAGGCTTCCTGCATCCCTTCTGGGGTCTGCAGACAAGACCGAGTCCCCCGTGGCCGTGGGAGATTTCAGCCCCACCCCAGGATGCCTGGGGTTCTGTGCTTACACCTCCTCCCGGGAGCTTAACTCTCCCCACCGGCTGAATTCAGGAACTTGAGACCCAGGACACTTTCATAAATTTTAAATAGAATTCTCAGGGGTTCTTCTAAGATGCTTTGCTGGTGGAAAGTAGTCTCTTTAAAACCTGCTCTAAATTCAGAGTTTTGTCCGTGTTGTTGTTTATTGCCTCAAACTATCTTTAAGCAAAGGCATTTTTCTTACATGAATAAAAATTTCAAACACTTTAATGGGACATTAAACGCGGCCTCACTTGGTTCTCCCAACTGCCATAGGTTTTTGCCGAAAGCCCTGAGGGGAGAAAAATCTTCATTTCTTGCATTTTTATAAGCAACTTATTTATAGAAATCTATGAAATAAAAGGCTTCCCCCCTGCTTGGGTGATGTGGCCAAGGGTGATTTATATTTAACTATTGTGACTCAGGTTGAGAAACGGTGAGATTCAGGAATCCTTCCAGTTTCACTAGCTCTTGTCAATGTCACAGCGGTACCTGTACGTGTGACTTCTGCAGGGCACGGTCACGTGGGGTGTGAGGAATGAGGTGTGTCCAGGTGTCATGTGGGTTTAATATTCCTTCCTTTCTTTTGTAGAAAATAAATATTGCTCTCACTTTCCTTTACAGTAAATAGCCGATGATTTTTCTTCTGGAATTTACACTTATGACCGTTAAAATTTCTTATAATTCCAAAATATGAATAATGTTACCTCCAATTCAACATGAAGTGAAAAGCCACAATTACCGCAAGAAAAAAATATAAAAAACCTCCCGGACTTCTCACGAGAATAGCCATGGTAGAAGAGTTTCCTAAAAGGACATTTTTGAGAGCAAGTAATCATTCTTAGCTCCTCACATGGCCCCAAACGTGGCAGCTCCAAAGCCCCAAAGGCACTTCGACACGCCACACGCAGGGAGCAGCTTAAACTCTGCACGTCCCACCAGAAGGGGATGCTGCACTCGGCTTTCCCAGGCACCCGGTAGTCACATGGCTCTTCTAAGAGATGATGATGTCAAACGAGGCCACAAAGTCACTAAGAACCAACGCTGTGACACGCAAAATGTGTCCCATGTCCTTCACTCAAAATCATCCACTGTCGAGTGGGACAAGAAACTAATTAGCCAAAACCCAAAATGTTTAGAGACTTTTTGGGCCCCACTTCAGGCTGCTCCTTCAGCACTTCTGTTTGTACTTAGCTCTTTTCTCCTTTTCAGTCCACGCCTGCCGACCTCCTGTGTTCTGCCCACCCCCACTCCCTGTTGCTAAAGCCATGAGCTCATCCACACTGGAGCTCAGACCTCTGGTTTCAGAGCCCACTGCGGGATGACTGACAACGTGGCCAATGGGAAAGACCTCGCGTGCATGCCCCTTGAGACCTGTCACCCCTGGGACGGCGGTCCCAGGGGGCCTCAGTGGTACCTGTATGTGTGGATAGACCTGCAGCCACAGGATGAAAAAACCCATCATGAAATCACCATGACAACACGAGCATAACTTGAGGCATTGCTTTTTCCATGAACCATGTAAGTAAGCGGGTGTGCATTTTTTAAGCCACTAACTTTCAAGCCATAAAAGTGGGGAACATGTTATCCTCTGCTTCTCCGCTCTGACTTGATCAGCTCAACAAGACGGCTGAAGAAAACGGGTCCAGTAAATCTTGATGCGAGGCAAGAACAAATGCGTGTGATTTTACAGCTGTCAGAATGCAACGCTGTTCAGAAAAGGCAGTCTGGTGATCACAGGTAGCCTCTTATTTTCTCCTAGAATTGCTGCTTCCATGAGATCTGGTCTTCCTTCATGGCAGCCTGTCTTTAGGGTCACCTCTGCACATGCACATAAATAACTGAAACTTTCCATGGTTCCCTGTCAAGGACAGCAATGCAGAAAAGCTACCCACCCAAACATTAGAGTAATGCAACCCTAGTTAGGGGACGCACATGACTGCTAATAACCCTGAAAATAAATCAGAATTCATGACAGTGGTTATGTGGCAAACAGAGGACAATCATCCATTTTAGGGAAATTCCTCTAGAAAAAGACACAGAGCGATCATGTCACCATTGGACTGGCGTCTCGTTTGGAAGGGTTGAGACTGCATCTCAATCAGGTCTCCCAGTGCCATCGCGCAGCCTGGCTTGTCTTGGCAAATGCTACTTAATCAATTCTTTAGACTCAACAGTCATGCTCAGCAGTTCTCAGTGAATTGTTCTCGCTCTCTCATCACTGAACGCTCGTGTTATTTACCGACAAGCTAAGCATGTTATCATGGGGGGGGGAATCAGTCTTGATGTTGTTTGATGTTAAAATCCACGTCTTCTACTCCCTTGTTGACTGTCCACTGGATGAGGGACAGCCCTCCTCCACTGCAGGGTCACTTGATAAATGTCCCCGATTCATCCCCTAGCCAGCAGATGACAACAGGCAGTGGCGGAAAATGAGTGTGGGGAACGGGAGGGTGCCAGGGAGGGTGGGAAGCCCCTCGGGGACTTGCAGAGTGAGCGGCCTCAAACTTCGCCTGATTTGCTCCTTGTTCTACCTTTATTCTAACGGAGCCCCTCTGGTTCGACAGGGAGGCACACTCAGGTATTACTGGAAAGCGAAGCGTTTTAACGCCTGCTCTGGGACGCAGCCATTTGCCTCCCAGGGTGAAGCCGCAGAAGCCCACCCTCAGCCCGCAGACACCGACGACGTGTGGTGCAGAACGGCAGGTGATCCCTGAAGAATGCATAAGGTGCAGAGGACAAGCCCTTGTGACAGGTTTCGAGCCAGAAGACATGAATTCAAACCCCAGCTTGCCCACTCAGAAGCTGTGTGACCTTGGGCAAATCGTAATCTCCCTCAGTCTCTATTCCATTTTTGTAAAAAGCAACGGTAATTATCCCAGCTCATGTCAGAGGACCGTTGGGAGATGGCTGAGTGACACTGCAAGTAAGAGTGCTCTGCAGGCCACAAAAGCCACATGCAGTCAAGGGCCCCCTGAGAAATCAGCACTGTCGTGTGATCCGAGAGCCCACAGAGGTGAGCCATGTGGGGCAGACTTTCCCAAAAGCACTTTTCCTTATGAGGAGGGTACTGTCTCAGGATATGAAGCGTCTCACTCCGAGAACAGTCATGCATTATTACCATGTGCAGGGCGCTGAGAACGCAAGACACAGAACACACCCCCCATCTCAAGGTGCTCCCCGCCGAGCATGCACTCGGGCTGACAGGTGAGGGCTGGCCAGAGATGGCGCGGGTGACCGGGTGGTGGGGGGACACAGAGAGGGGAGGGAGGGAGAAGGCTCAGGTGAGGTCTTCCTGGAGGAACTGTTAGAGTTAATCCTTACAGGACAAAGGACAGTTCTTCAAGGATAAGGGTTTCTCTAAACAGAGAGAACAGCATACACATGGTAAAAATGAGAAAGAATGTTCTGGAAACACAGAGTATGGGGTGGGGAGTGGCACAAGATGAGACTGGGCTTGTGAAGAAGACCTCTAGTCTATGGGAAGGCACTGACAATCAGTCTCCAAGCCAGCGACGCAAATCTTTTGGGGACATTGGGGCGCTCCGAGAATCTGATGAAAAGCTCTGGTCCCTGTCCCAAGAACACAATGGTCATACACTCACGCTCACCACTTTCTCCCCCACGAGCCTGCGTGCCACAGAGCTCTCTCTGCTCTAGGAAACGGGAAGCGGTTGTGGGTTCTCCAGCAGGGGACGGAGAGGACCAGACCCGTGTTTTGGCGATGTCGGCTCTGGCAGGAGCTGACGAGAATGTGGGATGCTGAAGCAGGTCCAGGGACCAGAGCACCCAGGGATGTTATCCAGTCAAGTGATGGTGAGGGTCTGAACAGAAGTGGTGGCGGGGAGCCTGGGGGGGCAGTGAACAAAGCCAAGGGAGAGGCTGAGGAATTGCATCGAGGTTGGGAGGGAGAGGGGTACCCTTAGGTTTTGGTCTTTGAGTGGAGGCTTTGGAAAAGAAGAATCAGAGCTCAGCTTGGGTGTGTGGAGCTGGAGGTTCTGGTGAGCCTTTCCCGGACGGAGACGTGCCGGGGGCAGGTGAGTGGCCATGTCTGCAGCCTGGGGCGACCCTAGGCTGAGGATACAAGCCTGGAAGTCACTGGAATGTGGGGACCAGTCAAGCCCTGTGAGCGGATGAGCTGGGCGCTGCAGAAACACGGAGGGACTAAAGCTTCAGGGATGAGCAGATGAAGCGCATCCCTGGAGGAGAGTAATTCTAGATTAATTTAGAATTCTAGATATTTTGGGGACTTGCAAAACAGAGGCTGAGAGAAGGAAGAAACAGGAGGATGAGAGAAGAAAATATTGTGACGTGGAAGAGGCAGACACTAGTCTGGAGGGTGGAGACAGCAACAGGAGAGGAGCGAAGGGGGAGGAGGGGCTGGAGACGGAGGAGGAGGGAAGAATGTGAATTAAAAGGTCCCAGGAGGAAAGGTTCAGAGACAGAAACGCGCAGTAGATCCAGATCACAGCCGCAAACGCAGCAAGAGGCGGCCCAAGCGCTCTCCCGGGGGACGTCGGAGAGAAGTGAACAAAAAGTCCATCTCAAACGTATTCGGGCACTGAGCACGGAAAGGAAAGCAAACAGAAACAGATACCCCTGTATCCGCACCGCTCCTTAGGGATTTCAGAATGATACATAATCACTATCTGGCAATCGTGGAATCGTCTATTAGACAATATTAGAGTGAGTATTATTAGATCATGGTCCTGATTTTGCAAAACTGGAAACCCACAGAGGCTGAATGCCGGCTCAAGGTCACATGTCTAGGACGTGGCAGAGTCTCAGGGTGGGCCTGGCACTCCTTGGAGTTCATGCTGCATCCTGCGGCCTGACAAACAGGGCGTGGAAAACAGCTGGAAACAAGGAAAACAGCGCCAGGGAAGTAAAATGCCTGCTTTTGTCTTCTTTCTTTTTCAAAACACACTTAACTAAAACTTCTAACAACTAAAAAAAGAAAAAATACATATATGTGTGTATATATATTCTGGAACTGAATAAAATTGACACCAGGAGATAAAGTAAGTATTGAAGGAAAAGGGAAAGAAAAAGTTGATAGAAATATTTCTGTGTTCGACGTCTTGATGCTGTTCAGTTTATTCTGCAGCACGGAAGAAAACCCCAGTTGGCACAGCACATTAATATGCTAAGTCCTCGCCCGTGCATCAGCTCCACGCAACCTGCCGGGGCTCTAGTGAGCTGCTGGATGGTGGTGGTACATCCTGCCATGTACCGGGTCCCGTTGCTGAAAATAGATCACCATGTGCAAGGCCCGATCAGGGAGATGGCATGTGAGATTTGGACAAAACAGGATTAACTCTCATAATTAATTTGTTCTCCATAAATAAACTCACAACACATCGAAGGTAAGTACTCACCAACTGAAGACGAGTAGGAAAATATTTTTGCCCTTTTTAGTTTCCCAAAGTACACCCGCCACAGGCCCCTCTCTGATTTTAAATTGATGTCGTTGTGTCTCCATGAAGGCTGAGGTCAGAGACAGTCTGCCTCAGAGAAAGGGCACGCAATTGTGCATATCTTCAAGCGTCCAAAACTCCTCACAATAAGGGAAAGTCAATCATCAAATGTGTACATTGTGGTTTTACTTATGTGTCTGATCTCAAAGCTGTCCAGGGATTTCTTGATGAGAATCATGGGCACTTGAAACTCAGTCAGCGTGTCCTAAATCTTGTATTTTATTCCTGGAAACAAGGCTCAGTGAATTAACCTCTAAGGGCTAAGGGCTGTTAAAAAAAAAAAAAAAAAAAGTCAGCCTTGACCCTCTGAGACTAAACAGAAGCACTCTCCTTGAACTCATGAGTGTACTTTACAAACAAAATCAAGAGCTGTGTGTGCATCCCTTCTGTGTGCAACGTACTATGCTATGCACTCCGGGTTATGCAAAGAAGCAAAAGATTTCATCTCTGAGCTGGAAAAAAACATTAGGAGCAGGGAACAGAGAGGTGGTTGCCAGAGGAGGGTGGGGGCTCAGTTCTAACCTCCGGAGGCAAGGTGAGTGCTGAAGGGGAGAGAAATGCGCAATCTGACGAGGTCGCCCTTTGCAGGCCCACAGAGCTCTAGCCCTGGCCAGGAACCCACCCACCCCCATCTCAGACCGCGTCCCTTAACCCATCCGCCAAACAGACTAGGAAACACATCAAGGCAACCTGCGCACTGCGAAACCCTCTCCAGGTAAGTGAGAGATGTCGTCAGTGCAAACCCAGGCCCCAAATCCTCTCCGCACGAGCCACGGGACCTGGGGCAAAGCGGCTGCCCCTCACGGGCGTCCCACTCCCGCGTGTGTCAGACTCGGCTGACTGTGCAGCAGGAACGGTTACACGGCAAAACGTCCACAAAGCCTCTAGCATAAAACCTAGAGTGAAACAGATTCTCTACGGCCTTTTTTCTTCTCTCTTACAGGCCCCAGCGGGCTTTGCTCTCTGACTTTCTGATTGTCAACCTTTAGCCGTCCAGGCTGCAGAGTAGGGGCCCATTTTACTTCGGCCTCCTCCTTCCTGGACATCAACAAAAGAAACACAAAGCCCTTTAGGCACCTGTCTGCTCACTACCTGGAAACATACAAAAGGCACCAAAATTAGCAAAACCCTAACTTGCTCCCCTGTGGGCCTCACCCCCCAGAGCTCGAAGACAGACTCTCCAGGATGGATATCCTCTTTCCCAACTTTGGCTGTTTTCTGTTTGTTTAATGGAGGGACTGGGGATTGAACCCAGGACCTCGTGCATGCTAACCACGTGCTCTACCACTGAGCTACACCTGCCCGCCTAACTTTGGCCATTTTAAAATTAAAAGAAAGGAGCACCTGCATTGTGCCTCCAGCTGGTGTTCAAGCATCTTTACAACATGGGAACTGGAAGCTGTCACCTTCCTCCTGTTTGCCGTGTAGATGGAACTTCCTTACTTGACCTCTCCAGCCCTGTGAGTAGAGGACTCTGAGAGCACACGTGTGGGTTTAAGTGGTCTGCTTGGCACTAAGATATCAGGAAAGGAAACAATCTGGGACCTTCTGAGGAGTGCACTGAGTGCATATTTCACAAAACGGCAAGAGCATAGAGGAAGAAGACAAGAAGCCCAGGTGGGATTCTGGAAGGAACCATCGTAAGTGCCCCCGGGATGGAATGAGTGTTGGCACAGTGAGGGGTGGGGGGAAAACTGAAAGGGGTTCTTAAAAGATACTGTGATGTGTAAAACCCCACCCAGCTGCGTAAATGCCAGGGATGTGCGACCTGCCGAGTGGAACGGAAGATGTGGCAGCTCTTCCTCTGATGCTCGGATGCATCATGAAGTTGGAAATGGGCCCTAAGGCTCTGACATCCGTCCTGGTCTTTACCACATGTTACCCCGCAATGCAGGGATGGTCGTGTCCCTGAAGGGTGCTGGGAGGGGAACACGTGGAAGTTGATCTGTGGGGTGTCAACACTTTGCATGTCCTAAGAGGGAAAGACAACTGGGCGTTCAACGTTCCGTTGCTTTAACAGACTCTGTTCACAGGTGTGCTGATGCTAATTCTGAAACTTGCAGGATTTTGAAGGGCAATCAAAGACACTAGGGGAAGATCTGGCGCCATCCCTAATTCCCGTTTCCCAGATGCAGAGCCTGGTCTCCATCTAATCTGGAAACTTCACTCCTAATTACACACGAAATCAGCTCTTCCACGAGACTGTCCAAGTGGCCCCTGAAAAAAGTGTCTTGGAAACATTGCATGATGACAAGTGTACACTGTGAGTATATAATTATAGAATTCCAAAGCCAAAATCTGATTCTGGGAATAATTTAGTGGAGGTATGAATATTTCACTCAGCGTTTAATTTTGTACTTTGCAGTCATGCATCACCCATTTCTCTGGTTAATTACGACACCGTTCGTCTCTTATCATTACCAGAAAAAGTCCCTATTCTTTAATTGGATATTGAACATGTTGTCACAGTCCAGAGAACGCATAAATGCTTTTCATAATGCTGGTGATCTGGCGCTCCAGCATATTAATTTCTGGCACGGCATTTGAGGTTTGATTGAAACTGCAGAAGTGACATTTGTATTTGTTTAACTTGAGGGATCTGCAGGACCAAGGACATCTGAAGTGTGCCTTCAGCAATGAGCACCCAGCAATGAGACAGGAGGCAGCTACACATACTTCTCTGGGGATGGTCTGTAGCCCAAGTCAGCAACTCCGAGGCATAATTTGGCTTTTTGGGCAAACCAACTAGACTGGGATAGAAGAAAGAGACAGAAGTGAAACTTGTTTGGGGGAAAAAAACTAAACTGGGACATTCTATTAAGTGGTTCTAGGAAACATTTCTAGAACCTGATTTGGATGTGGTCACAGTGCTCAAATGTAGATGTGAGTTTGTATCCAGTGAGGTGTGGAGGGGCAATAAATGCAGAGATGGCAATCACAGGAACCCAAAGGAAATTAAGTCGCTGCTAATTTCCAGGAGGCTCGGTGGACAGTGAAGTAACATGGAGGCCCACTCGCCACTTGACTGCTGGGGCCCAGGGTGGGAGGGGCCCTGACAGAGACCGCACAGACAGGGAGTGTGACTGCAGGTCCCCGGGGTCACATGCACGGCCCTCCCACGCCGATGTCCCGGGCCCTAGGATAGCGCGACAAGGGAAGATGCGTTCTCTCTGCTTTACCTCGTTTCACCTGGTTTGCCGGGACTTCTCGCATCATTGCCTCCAGAAGATTCCAACTCTGTGCGTCTCAGGCCAGTGCTGGAGCCACTCTAACGAAAGCATGCACTTTGCTTGGGAGCTCATTGACTTAAAACTGTGTTTCCCAAAGTGTGAGACCTGGAGCACATGTCCTGGGGGTTATTGACTGTTATTATTTGGGGGAAAATTTTTTAAAATAAATAAAGATTGGATGATGTAAACTTACAAAAGCCAAGGCCGCTTATCTGTCTCCACAGCTGTTATCCGCAGGCCTGGAGGACTCGACAAGCCCTCAATTAAGTATCTGTTGTATTAATAACTCAAAGTATCAGTGATCAAAAATCAGAAAAATACTAGAATATAATTACATAATGTTAAATGGATTTCTTTACTAAAGTCTTCTCAGAGCCTATTAATCATTAAGGTATATAGTAAATCTTAAAAAAGTAATCTAGTTGGCATGTCTCCCAAATACAATGTACCACAGAAAGCTTTTCCTTCAGATCATCTGATGGGGCTAGTGTGAGACGGAGCACACTAAACTCACCGTGCGTAGAATTCGGTCGGACGCAAATCACATGTCATGGAGCCCCTAGAAAACTTCAGCATATCCTCACCAGGAAATAGGAGTGAGAAAGGTAAATACTGTCTTACTGTCATGAGGAAATCAGTGTTGACCCCGTGGACCCTGAAAGGGCCTCGGGGCCACAACGGCGATGACTACGCTGAGACATGAGGCCCTCGAGGCAAACGCTGAGACATGAGGCCCTCGAGGCAAGAACTGCACCCTCGTCATCTCAGCCTCCCAGGTACACCCAGCAGGTGTCCAATAAGGGCTCGCTGAATAAATGGGTAGATCGATGGCTTTAGCAGTTAAAAGAATTTTGCACTACCTCAAACAAAGCAGCATTTCATCAATGTAAAAATCTAGTACTAAAGCCATAACTGCACATATACACACATGTATACGTGTATATAACACATATGATATGTACATGGCGTTGTGAGTGCTCTGTTTCATGCCACTGTCCTTAGTGAATCCTCAACAAAAATAAACGGTGTCAACCGGTGAGTAGTGACCAGAGCTTTAGAAATGTTTCCTTTCAAGATGCTGACCAAAGGGCAGGACGTATGGGGGCGTCAGGCCATATAGAGAAAAAGTGCTGGCCTGGAAGACACTGGACTCTAACCAGGCCTGTGTGAGCCGGCTGCGTGGGCCAAGGAGTGCCCTGCAGAATTTCACTTCCTCATCTCCGAAATAACCCAGTTCACCTATACGATGCTGCAGTCCATCTGACCTCCACTGCTCCGCAGTCCTAACTTCCACTCCCTAGACCAATAACCACTCCGGTGATCAGCCAAAACATGCCCCCTTACCCCTCTGAAAGTCCTGTTCTTGGGTGTACACCATGATTCTGACACAGAATGGTTTTTTTTTAACAGCATAGGGCAGAACCTGGGAAAAAAGGCTTGTCACATTTCCAAACGATTGCTTGACTGCCTTCAAAATTATCTATCTGAAATAAAAAGAGAAGTATTTCTCCGATAGAGAATGTTTTTTAAGTCAGCCTATCTCAGGAGGATCTGCTTTTGAAACCCAGGCAATAGCAGTATTCCTTTCCTGCCAAATTCAAATGCCATTCTGAAGAGAGTGAAAAGATTACCACTGAGTTACGAAATTCATTTCTTTACTTATGAAAAGCCACTTACAAAAAATTCAGAATTATCTCCAGCCAATTCAAAGTCATGGGACCCGCACAGTTCATACTTAAAAAAAATAAACAAGTAAACTCCAAGAGGAAGACGACTCATTATCCACACTGACAACAGAGTCTTAATGATGATAAAACATCATCACTTCACGGATTTATTACCACATCAAAAGGAGCAGCAGGGCCCTGTACCAGCTTGAGTTGGGAGACTGTCTGCAGCAACACATGTGGGAGCAGAGGGTGCGGCCACCCAGCCACGCTGGCCGGCCAGTGGCAGAAATTACCCAGGGCTCCATCTGCCACCCCACAACCCACACACCACCCTGACTCACCATGCCTGTCCCTCTCTTCCTCTGTTTCTGACTGACCCTGACCTTGGCATCCCACATCTGCACCCCACTCTGTCTGAGACAGGGACCCTCCACTCCAGCTCTGAGCCCACTGCTGAGCAAGGGCCCAGCCAGGCTGGCTGCAGTTCATCCCTGGAGGTCAGAGAAGATCTGTTTCCTGCTGGAATTCCTCTATCACCCACCAGTCTTGTGAAGTCATTTGCTTTTGACAAGTCATAACCCCTCCGGGTTTCACCTCTGTCATCTGCGAAACGGGACCAGTAATACACAAACGCTGACTGCAAAGAACAAAACAGCTCATTGACAGCACTACACAAATTTAAATTGTTTTTTTCCTTGAATCCTTACATAAGCCTGATCACAGCCCTCGAATCTAAGAGACTGTAAGGAACTGGAAAACGTGGTCTTCTCTCTTTTGATCCAGACAGCTGGAGTGCCCCCCTGTCCTGACACACGACCAGGTGTGGAGGGCAGTGGATGTCACGAGGCACTTCGAATGTCAGTCCCAACAGCCTTCGGAAACTGGGGTAGCTCTGAGGTCACTCAAGGCCCGTGCAGACAGCCCTCCAGCGGGTAGGGATTTGGTGATGGATTTGTTCCCGCCCAGATCGCACTGCTGGAGGCCCGGGCACCCCGCGCGGGGACGAGGCACTGCAGTGAGCCGGCTTCTCAGCAGAAACTCTGCCAAGCTCCCAGCCCCAGCAGGCTGGGGTCTGAGGGCCACTGCAGAAGCAGGAAGCCTTCAGCCATCGGGAGTTCTGCCCTTGCCTGGGGCCTGTCTGACTGATTAAGAGGTCAAAAATTCACTCTGCAGAAGCGAACACTGCTTTTCAGGCTGGGAGGTCAAGTCCCTGCGAATCCACTATGTCCCGACTCCTGCCTCTCCGAGGGCATTCAGGAGGCCCCAAAACTGTCTGCCCGCACGTCACCACTGGTGAAGGAGAAGCAACCCATTTACAGAAGTTTACAGAAAGAGAAACTGGGGTCAGTGCCGTGGAAGAGCCGAGACCAATTTAGGAATGGATGTGCCGCGGCCCCTGAGTCTCCACAGGGAGATCTGTCCCCTGGGCACACGTCTCCACTCGCTCTGCCAAGTTCTAGGGAACCTGTTATGCAGAAGCTCCACTCAAGTCTTTAAATGCTCAGGCCAGGCCACTGGACTCAGGACAAGAGATATGGGGCCTGGAGCCCTGAAAACGCTCCGACTTTGTTATGTACGGGCCTCTTGGAACGGAGATTTTTCTTGGAAATGTTTACATACTGTCTGACAAGCTTCCAGGGCTACAGATGAGTGGCCTCTCAGCTTTCTTTTTTCCCTTGTAAGTAACCTGTTCATTATGTCATAAAATGTGAAGCTTTTCTCTTTACTCTCGGGAATCAGAAATTTCACCAGAATGTGTCCAGGCATGTCCATTTTATTGGTCTTGGCTGAACCTCAGTAACACATTTCACTCTGCAGATGCAAGGCCGACTCCAGCTAAGGGAAATGTTCTGCTATTATTTGTTTAATTACTGCATTTCCTCCAGAAGGTCAGCTCGCAACTGACGTTATTTGTGTGCTACGTTTCAAGGATCTATTCTTTCCATCTCACTCTGCATTTCTGTTCTGTATTTTGAGATATCTCTTTCTCTTCATCTTCCCAGCACTAATTCCATTCTGAACAGTTTTTTCTTTAATATCATATTTTCAGCTCTGAAAGTCTTTGTGCTGTCATAAATATCCTTACATATTCTAATTATTTTTGTAATTTAACTTGTCATCTATCCTTTCTTTCCCTGCTTTTTGTCATTTTGATTGTTTTTACCCATTCGTTGGGGTTCAAATAAAGCAGTTGAGAGGCTTCAGGCCAGAGCAATCAGTCCTGTAATTGTGCGTGTGTGTGTGGGTGCAGAAATCCCTGTCTTCTTCAGTCAGCCAGCAGTGTTCCAGAAAGTAACCCACAGTCCTTACCTGAGGTACCAGGAGGAAGCACCTCTCCTCCCTGGCATCCTCAGCAGAGCCTCAAGAAGGACCAATAGCAGAGATTTAGCCCACACGCTCAGCAGGCTCTCTAGGGGTTCTTGCACATGGGCAAGTTCTAGCCATCTTCTGGGAAATTCACAGATCCTCAAAAGCCAAAGTTTCCCATGACCCATCAAATCCCCATCCCAGTGAGCTCCTTCTTTTAAATCTCCAGATCCAGTCAGCCCGAGTCCCCCTAACTGAGTCTCCCTGCTGGTTTACAACATAACCTCTCTGTCTAAAACTGTAGTCCCTTTCTTGTTCCACACCTGTTACCTCAAGATTGAGAAATATCGAAGAAAAGGGTGATCAAAACCTAGCAGGACCCTGCAGAGCCTTCTGGGTAGAAAAGCCCCTCTGTGTCTCCCATTACTTATTTATTTAAAAAAAGAGAGAGAGAGTTTTGAGTCTTCTAGGCCTTCCCTGAGTTCCAAAGAATAGCTGAAGCTAATTAGGGAACTGAAGTAAAGGAACATAGGAACAAAGGGAAAGCAGTCAAGCAAGAAAAGCACTGACCACTTGGACGATAGTTCAGCGATAAAACAGAGTCCTAGGTCCTCCTCTAGGACACATACCTTTAAGTTGTTTGGCAGAAACAGACCCAGACCCAGGTGGAGGATGGTGACTGCATGCTGACCACAAGCACCTAGACCCCAGACTGGCTGGAACCAGAAGGCTAATGATTAAGATTCCTGAAACTTCACACTGTTACCTCACCACCAACCAATCAGAAGAAAGTTCACAAGCTACAACCCTCACTGCAAATACTGCTTTTAAAAACCATTCCCTGAAAGCCATCGGAGAGTCTGGGTCTTTAGAGCACCAGCTGCCTTTCTCCTCACTTGGCACCCTGGAATAAATGCTGTACTCTCCTTCATCACAACCCGGGGTCAGCAGATTGGCTTTGTTGTGTGGCAGGTGAGCAGATCCAAGTTCAGTTTGGTAACACCAAAATCAGGATGCCTGGGCCCTGGCAGAGGCTTTGTTGCCTATTTGACTTGGAAAAGATTGTCAACAGTGAATAGTTGAGAAAGAAGGGCATTAGGGATACACTCAAACTTCCCTCTTCCCAGAATCCACAATGTGTATGCTTCTACAAATACGGGTACTCCACAGTCAGAGACAGACGGGAAATGCAGAGAAAAACACAAAAGGTCCCAGAAATGTAGTGTGCAAATGTTGAACTAAAGGGAGAATATTTTAAAAAGAAAGGATAAAGATAAACTCTTTAGGACTTGCCCAGAGCAATTAGAAGGAAATGTTTAAAAAACAAAACAAAACAAAACAAAAACAAAACCTCCCTAGACTTTGCATTATTTCACATTTGTTCAGTTTCCAATGAAACACTTTAGGCTGCACATGGCAGAGCTGGTTGCTATTCTGTCATGCCTCGATTTGGCAGCATACTTTATTCAGTGATGTTTATACTGCAGGTGGTTTCTAATTTAGACCTACAAAGTCACAATTTCCTGAAAGGCTAAAACTTAGCTAATAATTGCTAGCACAACACTTCCAAGTTATCTATTTGCAAGAAGACAGAAAAATCAGGAATATTGTCAGAGTACTTATTTTTGCTAAAAGACCTCATTTCACCCGTTAATTCCATCCATCATGTCTATGTGCTTTTTTATGAGAAAGAAGAGTCAACATTTACCTGGAACTGGCTAACATCCTTTGATTTTCATCTGGAATTGAAAGAGAAGTCATTTGTCATGAAGAATAAGTGAAAATTTAATCAATTTGAGATCCCTCACATTTTTAAAGGCTTGGCCTGACAGTCCTCCTGCACACCTAAGGAATAAAATGCCAGACATACTGGGTGCAAGTTCTATTTTATGACTTGGGATCAAACACTCAGCTCCAGAAGACAGCAGTTTGCACAAGTGGCCTGTCTCAGCTTCCATTATGATGAGGAGGAGGAGAACAGCTGCCTTTCAGCCCCCCAGCAATCAAATGGCCAGAAAGCTTTGCTCATACGTTCATTTAAATGTGAAAAACCTGAGAACATGTCCATTGTTCTCAATAGACCAGGATTCTCTCTTGACTAGAAAAGGAACCCAAGGGCATTTGGTAGAAGCTCCAGGAGAATGTTACAGCCTCCTGAGCTTACAATGTAGCAACAGATTCGGAGGAGACGAAAACGTGGTCAGCCAGGCAAGGAGCTGCTCTCACTGGAGTCCCTGCCGTTGTACCTGGTCAATAAGTGTTTATATTTATTGAAGGAATAAACCTTTCTGTCCACCAAGTGTAGCTTTCCCTTTCAATATAATCGTAATTTCACTAGTTTTTAGACCCTGCCAGGAGTCTACAGGCAGAAAAGACCAATGAATTTAGCTTAGCATTAAAATCAAAGTGGGGACTTGGGGGCAGGACTGTAGCAGATACAACATATACATTGCTCTGACAGTTGGATGCCACTGTAAGGAGGATTTCTGCAGCTACAGCACACATTCTGTTGCTGCAAAAATTCCCATCCCAAATCCATTTCTTCCCATCACATTACCCCTTTAAATGTTCTCACAAGGTCTTTGCAAATATTATGTACCTTAGGCAAAGCCAAGAAAGCAGTGAAAAGTCTTTAACTATAATGCATCTTTCCAGAAGCATTGAGTTTGGAAAGGTGATGTTTAGTGTTACATTTCAGATTTATTATAACACAAGCCATAGTCCTCAGTTGCAGGGCATTTGGTGGCTGAATCACACTGTTAGATTAAGCGGTCTGGCAAGATCTTCCATTATGTACCACATAACCTTACTCATGCCAGGATTTATTTCATTCTTTAGCCCACTTTTCAGTATAGGTAGCATTTCTGAGAAACTCTATGATACACACATTGCAAATCCCTGGATCATCTTTTATTTGCCTCTTCAGCCTCAACACCATCCTCAGAGCCTAATAAACTCTCTGGGATTTGTCAACACATGGGTATTAAACAGAGAAAACCAACTGACATTTTGTAGATGATGAATTCTGCTGGGGAGTTTCTTTGCATTACAACTGGGGACACCTAGAAAAGCCAAAAATTGAGACGAGAAAGAAGAGACTACGTATCAATTGATTTTATTTTTATTAAAGGGCCTAAGTGCAGAAAGTTGCAGTCATTATAGGCTTAATTTAGAATTAGCCTTACCATAAACACAAGCCCAAAATGAGGTAGAAAGGAATGAATAATAAGCTTAAAATTATATTCATATATCTTGATATTGAAGTTTATACAAATGTAAATCAAAGGTCCTTTTTTTCTCAAATTTTCTGAGAAAAAAGAACCCTGGTGTTAAAATATATTTGCTGCCCAAAAATAAACTCTTTCACTTGTAAAAACAGTAATTGGTCTTTGTGAGGAGTCTGTAATACTTAGAATACTCATTAAGTAATAACATCTGGTCCTATCTGACCTGCCTATATTTTGGTACTTCGTAGACAAAGACAACGCATAATAATGAAATGATCTAAGCACCCCTACTTGACATACACTTTTGGAGATATCTCAAAGGAACATCAGAGAAGAGAAGGGAAGGGAAGGAAGTAAAGAGAAGAAAAGAAAAGGAAAGAAAAAAGAAATTGAAGGGTTTTTATTCTTAAGTAACTAAAAAGAAATGTCCAAACCAGAATTTTTAAGTCTCTAAAGTAGACTTTTAAGATACATTCAAAATAGCTCTACCATCTTCATCCTTGTTATCAAGTTTCTATAATCACCATATTTAAATTACAGATTTAAGTAGGTTCAGAGAAGTCAATAAATGGGCTACTTTATTCCTAAATAATATCCTCCCACAAATATAAATGAGATAATCATATATGTCAGCTGAGTAATGGTGCTTGAATAAATACCCAACAAATGCTCAGTATTTATGGTGCTTGGAAAATACTACATGAATAAATAAATTAAATGAAGAACCAAATATTATATGGTGTTGAACTATTACAGGTTGCAGACATTCGTTCTGTGTAAAACAGAAACTATTATAAAAAGGGAGAAATGCTCCCTAAAAGTGTGTGTATACTTTATGTCAGAAAATATGCATTTGTCTACATAAGACTTATCATCCTATTTCAGGAAGATCTGAAACAACTTACATTTTAAAACCCAGAACAAACTGTTTAGGAAAACAGAAAAAAACAGAGCAAAGGTCAAGTGAGAAGATACTCTTAATGACCTGCACTATGTAGAGCGAAAGACTAACTACATCCAAAGAATGTAAATCACGGTAGCACCTACGTTGATAGAAACCATACTTTATAGAGGACATTCTATGGCTAATCAGTGACAGATCCCTATGATGGGTCACTATTTTATATCCACAAAATATTTTACATACACACACACACACAAACACACACACACACACACACACACACACACACACACACACACACAGAATGAGGGTGGGGGTGGGAGAACATATGAGATTTATCCAGGAAGCAGTCTTATAACAGTGAACAACAGCCAAAAAATGAGACAAAAAACGCATCAGTAGCATCACAGATAACAGAAAGCGTGGGCAATGGATGGAGGGTGGGTACCCAGTGGAAGTGCATGCTCAAAGCTTTAAAAGATAAGGATGGTAAAACCAATCTGCTCACTAAAAATGTGTTCTGGAGCCATTTCTTCTTACACATACAATTTTTTATTGAAGTATAGTTGAAATACAATATTATGCTAGTTTCAGTGATTCGGCATGTATGTACAGTACTAATTGATTATCACATGAAGTCTAGTAACCATCCGTCACCATAAAAGTTATTGCATTATTGACCCTACTCCCCATGCTGTACGTTACATCTGCATGATTTATTTATAACTGGAAGTCTGTGCTCTTAATCTCCTTCACCTGTTTCACTCAACCCTCAGCCCCCTCCCCTCTGGCAACCACCAGTTTGTTCTCTGTGTCTATGAGTCTGTATCTGTTTTGTTCTGTTTGTTTGTTTTGTTAGAGACCACATATAAGTGAGATCACACAGTACTTTTTTCGAGTGTTTGGAAACTTCCAACTGTAGAGGAATTACTGGTCTAAAATATTTTAATAATTGGCAGTTACCTGAAGTCACACGTGTGTCATTCATTTTTCCCCCATTTTTCAGATGGTTTCAGATTGCATCACATTCACCCTGGCTGGTGAAACAGCGCACTAAATTCTCATAATTCCTAGGAAGCAAGATTTAGTTCACTAAGTTCCTTTCCAAGGTATAAATAGACTTGTAACTAAAATACAGTCTGTGAAAACAAGGGAGGCAAACTCCTATTTACATATTTGGTTATTTAGGTAAACGCTCAGTAAGAACCTTAAATAATTTAATCTAATGCCTGCTAAAGAAATGTTTTGTTATAGAAGCTTCTGAGGCCCAATGCTATTTGCTTTAGCTTCTTTGTACACAGGGTGCCGTGTAATGAGGACACTGAATGTAAGTGGTTTAAGGATGACTGCCATGTGAGAATAACACATCCTAGGTTCCGGAGCAACCCTTCAGCCTAGTGCTCCAGCTCCCCGTTTATCACAGACACGGTGTGGGTTGTTTTGTTTTTTAATACTTTAAAAGCACACAGAGGGAGGAAATTTCTGGAACAGCAGCAGAAGGAGACCACATACCTTCCCCCAACAGAACCATTATAACTGGTGAGATTTATTTTTTAAAACAAACAATCATTTAAAATCTCTGGAAATTTTCCTCAGGGCATACAGCAAATAGAAAAACATGTATCCAAGAAGGTCTATTAAATCTCAGTAAGAACTGCCGGAGTCTGCATTTGAGCCACATACCAGCTCACCAAGATGAAAACTACTCCTGCACGGTGCTACCGAGACCACAGGGCTCCCCTCGCCCCTCCACCAGCTCCTGGTCCATGGCTATGAAATCCCACAGAGAGCCCCGAAGTACATGAAGCCAAAGCTGACAGAATTGAAGGGAGAAATAGGCAAGTGAAGAAGAGTAACCGGAGACCTCGACACCCCAGCATTGGATGGAACGATGGACAGAACGGCTAGGCAGAAGGTCAGCGAGGAAACTGAAGACTTAGCACTATAAGCCGAGTAGGCGTAACACACGTGCAGAACGCGCCCCCGATGACCCCAAAAGGTACTTCCCCCTCCAGCGCACCTGGGCCTTTGTCTCGGTGAACCCCAATCTAGGCCAGAAAACAACTTCCCCAAAGTTCAAAGGACTGAAATCACACAAACTGCTCCCTGACCACAATAGAATGAAGTTAGCAATGAATAAGAGAAATTTGGGAAATTCACAAAGGCATGATAAAACACTCTTTGGGATGATGAAAATGTTCAAAAAATTGACTGTGGTGACTGCACACTTCCGTGACTGTAGTCAAGGCCACTGGATTGTATAATCCATGTGGATAAATTATAGAGTATGTGAATTAGCTCTCAAAAGAGCTGCAGATAGAAAAAGAACATATACTTCAACAAATACAGACACACACAATGCCTACAGCAATTTAAATAAATATGTGAAAGGGAAATCTTATAAAAGAAAAAATTGGAAAAATGTATTTGCTTGAAAATATTATTTTAGTTAGAGGGCTCCTTTGTGCATTCAAACTAATTCTATAGACATAATATTTCATAGCATTTTTCTGACCAGTGTGTGTGTCCTGAATGTTCCAAGGCATTTTGTTAAGATTAAATAAATCTTAAATAAGACTCATTCTCATCCAAGTTCATTTCGTTTATCCCTTTCAATGACCTTGTCCAATAGCAGGATAACCAAAAAGCCTCTAGCCACATCTGTGATTCAGAGGACAATACCTTGCCCCAATACCTTGAAAAGAATGAAGAAACTGTTCTGAAGTTGCACTGTCTAGACTTTCTCTCCCTCTAAGGAACTTCATCTGTGAGCCTGTTACTATGTAGTTACGGTGGCAATAACACAGCAAATTAAAGCATCATTTTTGCACTTTCTCCTATCAGTGTTTTTAAGATTAGCATAAAATTTAAGCAGAAATCTATGCACAAATAAAATCTAAACAGCAACATCTAATCTCTCCCAGAAAAAGGCTCAATGCATACCAAGTTGTTTCCATTTAAAGTCCTTCAAAATACCAGTCATGACAGGCAGAAAGCATTAAACTATAATAACATCACAGCCGCCGTTTACTGAGCACTGTCTGCCGGCCAGGCACAGGGCTCAGCACTTTTCATACATGACCTCAGCTAACCCTCAGCACAACTTTGCAAAGCATGTGTTACTAACATCCCTGTTTCCCAGGTGAAGGAACCAAAAGTCAGAGGTAAAACAGTGTGTCCAAGGCCACTACTCTGACCAAGACCAAAAGCAGGTCTTTATACAGCTGGACCAGTTATTGAAATGCTGTTAGAGTTTTGCACTGGTTGGTAAATAGTACCTTCTCTTATCCTCTGTGTTCACAGTCACTCTTCCCGCTGTCCCAGCCACCCTGGCACCTTTCCAGGACCCTGCCAACTTGCAAATAGTCAACAGGTACATGAAAAGGAGCTCAGCATCCCTAATCATTAAGGAAGTGCAAACCACAACGCAATGCCGCCTCACACCTGTTAGGATGGCTATTACAAAAAGGAAAAAAGGTAACAAGCACTGGCGATGACGTGGAGAGAAAGAAGCCCTTGTATTATGTTGGTGGGAATAGAAATTGTACAGCCAGTAAGGAACACAGCGTGGAAGTGCCTCAAAACACTGAGGACAGAAATGCCAATCCCCCTTTTGGGGTATATACCCAAGTGAAATGAAGTTAGTACCTCAAAGAAATATCTGCATGCTCGTGTTCATTGCAGCATTATTCACAACACCCAAGATATGGAAATAACCTAAGTGTCCACTGACAAACAGATAAAGAAATTGTGGTACGTACACACACAATGGAATATTATCCAATCTCAAAAAGGAGATCCTGCCACATGTTACAACACATATGAACCTGGAGCACATCGTTGTTAACTGAAGGAAGCCAGACACATAAAGGGAAAAACTGCATAATCTCACTTGTATATAATCTAAAAAAGTTGAACACTTAGAAGCAGAGATTAGAATGGTGATCATCAGGGGCTGGAGGGGTGGAAATGGGGAGATGCTGGTCAAAGTGTATGAAGTCGCAGTTCTGTCGGATGAATGGTTCTAGAGATCTAAGGTACAGCATGGTGACTACACTTACAGTTAACGGTAAGGTATTGGATACTAGAATTTGCTAAGAGAGGAGATTCAGCTTCCCAGACCTCTCTGTCCAGAGTTCTATGCAGTCATTACACTACCGGAGCCTCCAGGGTGCCCGCCCCTCCTAATCTGGCGCCAGGAGTGGACATTTCAGGCTCCATCCCAAATGCACCGCGGGAAGCGGAAATCTCTCTCTGTGCCGTCTTTGGACGTCTCGTTCCGCTGTTGAGAAGCTCGCTCGTCATCCCCGTCTCAGCGCTCTGCGTCTCCCCTCCAGCAGCGTGGTGGCACCGGGCCTGTCTGGGACATCACCACACCACCCTGACCCTGAGGAAGCCACAAACCGGCGCGTTGGTACCGTGCGTGCGCGGGAGCTGGTACAGGTCCGCAGAGGCTGTGTGCACGTTCCGGTTTTACCCGGCACCAGTGCCAAGGTAAATCAGCTGCCCCCTTTGTCTTTGATCTCCGGAAAGCATTTGAAGATTAATTTAAACATCAAAGATAGATCACATGAAGAGAATGCCTTCCAATTTCTGCCAACTATTATGATTTTTTTTAAAAATTGAATCAGGTGTGTCAACTGAATTCACATCTAGGATTAACTGGCCTTCCCCTCCTCAAATTCTTTAAATCTCTGTTAGAAAACTCAAAGCTTTTTAAACCTTTAAATCAAAACTGTGCTGGCTTTTAAACACCTGAAGCTACAATAAGCTCTGAAGAATTTAGAAAAACCTCTGGCAGCACATGGCTGAGACCTAGCTTTCATTGGAGCTTCCAAGTTTTTCATTAAATTATCAACTTGCTTTTTTTCCAGAGCCTTTGTAATACATTTCCTGGATAAAAGCCCAAGCCTTAAATTCGGATTTACTGAAGCTTGTACACAACTGCCACAAATACACAAACACAAACACACAGAGAAGTCCATAACTGGGCTCAAATTCTTAGCTCATGATTTTAATGAAAATTTTGGCCTTGATTCCACTACATTTGTATACACATAGAATATTCTTAAATGTGTTCGATAATTGGTCACACATTTGGGGATGGGCAATAAATACTGTTTTAACTTTAGGTTTAATCATCTTGTTCAAAGTAAGATTATCAGACAATTTCTAAGAATTTCATGTTTCTTTCATCGTATAATCTCTTTGGGAGAACAAGATTATTTAATCTTGTATTTTAATCACCTTTCAGTCCTCAGAATCTGGATTACACTCTTCCTTTGATAATGCAGAAATTATTCCATTGTTCTGTTCTCAAAAGCAGGACTGCATTAAGCATCTCTCTGTATCCAAATGCCTAAAACAGTGTCTGGCTTATAGCCAGGGTTCAGTAAATAAATGTAAAATAAATAACAATTTTAAAGGACTGGTCTTTGGGAGAAGGAAATAAGCTCATTCAACAAAAACTGTATATTATTAAAAGAGCTTCAAATCACCTTTCTGATGTATATGTGAGAAACTACATCTTCAATAGAAAATATTTAGATATGAAACACATGCCAACTGACCTAGCTTACATATTTGGTATATAGCCAGTGTTTCTGAGTATTAGATACACTGCCTCAAGCTTCAGCATTTTCAAACTTCAAGCCAAAACCAGCAAATGGAGATCGAAAATCTGGGAGCACGTGAAAGCACCGAGTTTGTAGCTGGGATTCAAGATGGTTGAAAAAGAGGGAGACTGCATTTTCTGAAATGAAAATATAATCCCCAGAAAACAAGAGCACCACTGATTTTTGAAAGTGAAGGTTGTCTTCACACAATCTGGCTTGGGTGTTTTCACGTTTATCCGAGATTCAGACTATGCATACAGAACCGATCTTTCCCAGGGGCTGGCAAAGCCACAGTGGTCTCTTCCACCAGTGGAGGATATGGGGCTTTCGGGAACACTGGCCCTGACATTGAACACCTCGTTCTGACTTTCCTGGAATTAACATTCCACCCCAGAGGCTGCTGCACACACGTGCAGGGGTGTGGCCCCGCTCAGTTCCGGGTTTGCTGTGGCTGAGTGTGCATTGCAGGGGCATTTTCAAAAGAAGCTATTCATGGTCAATTATGGTGTGAAATTTCTGGTGATCACTGAAGGTCTAATTTATTCATTTAAATGTGAGATTGGTCAATTACTGCCCTCCCATTTCACACTGCTGAGTTCAGGTCCTGTAAGGCGATAAGGAGCCTTTCATTTCACTCTTAAATGATTTCTTGGTCATCCGAGAAAAGATGCAGTGCTAGAGAAGGAGACGGCAGCTGGTGCTTTCAAGGAGACAGGCTGCGAGACCAAAGAGGGATGTCCCCGGTCCTTAAGCCCAGTGTGGTCTTCTCGCTCCATCCCGTCCTGCCCCACTTAGAAAAGACAAGGAATAGCAGATGCTGTCAAATAACGCCCGGGGTTCCCTAGGGCAGCTCAGCCTCAGACCGGGAACCACTCCTGCCAGGCAGGCCCAGACCCGCACGAGTCGGTCCGTCGCCCACCATCCTCTACGGAGAATGTCTGCACCATCATCTCAGTGACACTGGGCAGGTACAAACCTCCTGGGCATGAAATACAGGCTCAATAAACGGCATTTCTTTCACCTTGTATCCCTTACGGAAGTGAAACGATGTCGTATTTGCGTTTGAGAAGGAAGAAAGATAAACAGTGTCCCCGCCCCTTAGGAAAAGGGTGTGCCCTTCATTTCACCAGAGTCCCCGAGAGGCGCGGCGGCGGTGAAGCGGGCGCAGGGCCCGAACCCCCGATGGACAGCCAGCGTGGAGTCCGCCTCGGGGGGGGGGGGGGGGCCACGGCCGACCGGGCTCCTTCCTCCTCGAAAATCCCTCCCAGACCTGACAGCTGCAGGGCCCGGGTTAGCAAAGGGGAGGGCGCCACCCCAGGGAGGTGCGCGGAATCCACTGCCCCGGGACCTGCACAGGGGCGGGGGCGACCCAGGCGCGTCCCTCCGCGGGGCTCCTCTGCTGGACACCGGGGTCCACCCAGCTGTGCCCCGCAAGGACGGCCGTGAGGGGAGTATTTCCCGAGGTGCATTCCGACCTCAGGACGCGCTCCGCCAAAAAGAGTTACTTGTTCCAGTTGTTTGAAAACAGCCCCCTTGGAGATTCAGAGATCTGCGGGCTCTGGAAAGCTCTGCGACAAAGGCGCTTGTTTTACTTTGTTAACAGAGCATGTTCCGAGTGCCTTTAACCACGGGGCTCTTTTAAAGCCCTATAACACCCACAGAACTCCCTTCCGGAATATCAAAAGAGGCTGCGGATAGAACACGTTGAGCCCTTAGATGGGGAAAAAAATGACACCTGTATTCTCACTCACCACTCATTAAAATTGATCGTTTTCTACAATTACGAATGCAGACAGCTCACCGAAGTGAGCGGCGCCTGTGCCTGTTGGCGGGGGGAGACTGGTCACTGTTCCACTTTACACACGATTGTGGCAAGTACCATTCAGGTGCGCCACTGCTTCCACGTCCCCTTAGTCACTGACGCGTGGCCAGGTGTCAATCAATTCATTAATAAAGTACGTAAGTTGGTATACCACAAATGTATTTTTAATAGATACTGCATTTTAATACAATTAGTTTCCTTTGTAAATGTAGTGTTTTGTCCATTTAGAAACATTATTCTAAGAAGGGGTCCTTGCACTCCACCAGATGGCCAAAGAGACCCAGTGCCCAGAAAAGGTGAAGAACCCCATTTTGCTTGTCTTCAACAGGCTGGCTAGACAGGCCAGGTAGATCGCCATGTGCTATTTTCTTAAAAGTCTAAGGTGATGTAAAAAGCTGCCATGGAAACGTGAGACCAGCATAAGGCCAGTCAATGGGGGCACTGACGTTTGAAAAGAGCTGGGAGGGCCCTGTTGAAGGTTGCGGGTGGGGAGTGGCCAGGCCTAGCCTCGGGGCGGCGGGTAGCATCAGGACCATTCCCTCCGCTCGTGGCCAGGAGCACCCAGCAGGTCTCAGGGTCCCAAGCTGGAACACTGTAGGCCAATCTTCCTGCACAGAAAAGAAAATGTGCAGAACATAGAGAGAACAGGAGCCCTTCATGGACTGCACTTTTTCTATGACTAATCCGAGTTAAACAGGACAAGGAAAACTCCCCAGGGTCATCTGAGAGCAAATGTTGGAAAGACACAACCACTGCATTCACACTGCGGAGTGTGTGACACGACTCAGGCCCCTTCTGCAACTCGTGGGGCAAATGCAAATTCGTGGCACGCATGGAATTCGTTGTAAGTTCTCCTAGAGCACTGTAAGTGTTAAACCTCCTAGTGACTTTGTATCTGCAGATGAAATGGTCATGAATGTAACTGAAAAACAGCCATCAAAATGCCGTGTTACCACACCACAAATAATTGTAGAACAAATACTTGTTGAGAGATAATTATTATGCAAATCCTGCATAAGGTGAAGACAGCCTGGCAATAAATACAGCTATTGCATTGAATACATCCACTGGAGGAAGGAAAGAAAATGCCTTACTCTAAAGTGATGGTTTTCCTTTTGAAAATGGGTGTCTAAAGATCACCCCAGCAAAGAGCAACTGAATCAGAATGAGATTGAGACTCGTGTTTCTCACAGTTCCCAGGAGATGTTAGTGTGCCACTTGGGAATCACACCAGAGACTTGCTGTTAGCTGAACCCCGACTGTCTGCGAGGTTCTCAGCTCAGAGGCACCACCAGGATGCCAGACAAGTCAACCAGCCCATCCGCTTAGGTGTGAGCATTTAACCCAGCCACCTGTTAGCAGTGATGATGTCTTTACTGGTAGGGATATACAAACTAATTAACTTCTCCATCCTAACCGACCTGCACACACTTGCTTCCCACAGCTGGATGACTGTACCCCATGCTGTACCCCAGTCCCATTTTGTCACTTTCGCAACATTTCCATTGTGCCTGGCATTTGTGATTGAAAAGAAAAAATAAATCTTCCTCTGAGAAACGTTGGGGAGGGGAAGGTTGAAAAGGGTGTGGGCTGCAGAATCCAGAAAACCAGGATCCAAAGTATGGATTTCCACTTATTAACTGTGTACCTTTGAGCAAATGACTTAACTTCTCAGAGCCTATTTCTTCATTTATAAGATAGAGGTGATGAAAACTGCAGTATTGGATTTTGAGGATTAAATGGGAGAATGTGAATAACTTCCTGGCATATATTAAATAAGTAAATTGAGAGAGTTTTTTTTCCTAGTAAGAAGCTCTCCCTCAGCTATTTATTTTCATTATAATTGAAGCCAATTTCAATGTAGTTTATATTTGCTGAAAATTGAAAATATCTCAACCTTGAATTTTAAAATTAGACACATCAGGGACTAACTCCCCTGTTCTCCAGGAAAAGAGACTGAGGTCCAGAGACAGTGTTCCATAGCCAGGTAATGTCCCTCCACGCAGCATCACTCACACAGCTGTTCTAAGAGGTCTTTCTTGATTTTATTATCATTTATTTTGTAAGGTCATCATAGATGCCCAAAGTATAATATGATACGGTTTTATAACATAATTACTCAAGGTGGAAGGAAAAATAAAAACCAGAGCAGCATTTGAAAAACCACGATTTCATACTCATCATTTGATATATTTCATTTTTCCCTGATTATATTTATTTACTTAGAGCAAAATAATTCCCTTAACAAATAGACCTTTTCCTGTAACTCTATCTGTATGTAATGAGAATAGAATAAAAATAAAAGTTCTCTTCCAATTTATTCTATTATTATCAAGTGCTAATTGAGAAGGATATAATTTGCATATTTTAGAAGGCTGTTAAGTGAATTAGCAAATGATTAAGTACTTTTGAATGTAAAAACTAAATCATATTAAGAGGAAGGAGACAGTACTTCAATAATTCTCAATTTCATACCATCAACCAAACAGGAGGACCACGAAGAGTAACACGAAGGCTGTGTGTTAGAAACAGGAGGAACAGTAGTGTCACAAAGGTTCTTAACGTTTGTATGCTCTTTGCTTATAGAAATTATGCTGATGACCTAAATCAGTGATGTATATGTGGTAAGTAATCAATGATTGAACTGCTTTACCCTCAGAGGGAATTTTGCTCCAGTGATCTCTTGCTATGCAGACACTACCCCGAAACATAGGGACTTAAAACAGCATAGCTGAGCTAAAACCATGTTAATTCAAGATAAACATTTGTTTGTTTGTTTTTTTAAATCTAAGCATTAGTTGATCTTAATTTTTGGATGCACAGAGAAACCATCAGTCACTGTCCCCAGGGACATTTTAGAAAGAAAGTAAAACATTAGGACGTTTTATATTTTGTCTTCAGAGTGTGCTTGGTTGATTTTTTTAATTTGAAAAATTCTGCTCCAATTTATTTGTCATCGTTTTTGGTGCCATCTTGAAAATTCAACAGGGATCATGCTGACCGCTTTTCCTTTGTGAAGAGCTTAATAAAAACTAGATAAAATTCACATCTAAACAGCAGTAGTGTCTTAGCAGCAGAAAATGACTGTCTCTCTAGGTCTGCAAATAATCCATCTGGGTATTTTTTGGCCTTTATTTCTAATTAGACACAATACTTGAGAAATCGTTTATCCATTGCCTCAAAAAAACTTAAAATCTTGGTTAAATAATTGAAATAAGCGTTGTTTTGTGTAATTCCGCCCTCCCCTTTGGCGACGACGCGGCCTGATGGGCACTGGGTTGGGAGGGTGGAAGCAGTAAAGCTCTCCCACCAGATCAAGTGGCCTTCCCTGTCTGACCAGTTTGAAAAGTGGGGGAAAACAATTTCCATCTCTTTCCCACCTCATAAGGATTAACAGGATACTCTGCCAACAGCAGGGATTGAGAACACAGCCCCTGGTTGGGGGCTGTCCTAGGGCAGGCGGTTCCTACCCCTCACGTGGAAGGGAAAAATTGGGCTAAGTGGTCTCCCAAGGGATACGTCTTAACTTAATCCATGCCAAATAAGTGGCCGGGGTCTATTTTTTAAAATACCATTTACCTGTGATCTTACCCCGTGCCAGGGACTCCAACCCCATTTAAAACGAGTGAACGTCACAATGACGGCCCAACTGACTTGCAGATACAAACTACTATGTACAGAATAGATCAACAACAAGGTCCTGCTGTGCAGTACAGGGAACTATGGTCAACGGCCTGTAACAACCGGTAATGAAAAAGAATACGAAAAAGAATACATACGTGTGTGTAACTGGATCGCTACGCTGTCCACCAGAAACTCACACAACATCATAAATCAACTACACTTCAATCTAAAAAAAGAAAAAAGGAAAAAGGAAAAGAAAAACAAGGATGGGTCAAACTAAGAGGAGCTAAGGAAAATGAACATTAAAAGAAACTAACTTCTTGCAACTTGAATGAAAAATATCTATTAAGCTCCTCCTGGCACTGGCTCAAGGCATGGTTTCTGCCTTCAGGGAGCTCGCACTTTTGTCAAACTTATGTAGTTTCAAGAGAGAAAGAGACAGAGAAAGGGGTGGGAGGGAGAGAGATCTAACATCTACTATCAGAGGAGGGAAAACTTCCCCATTATCACTCCAGTTCTCCAGATCTCCCCAAAACAAACAAACAAACAAACAAGATTAAAAGTTCTGACCCCCTAACTGAAGAGCTGCCTTCCTACATATTTTACCCTTCCCTGCAAGGAACACCTTCTGTTGATACCCTTTGCCCAGCTGTGTGGAAGGCTAAGTGGATTTGAAATGCGCACGTGCGCACACACACACACATTCTGTAGGCACTACGAAAAAGGCCAAAAGAGAAATAAGCTCTCTGGGTTTAAATTGATGTTTTATTTGTTTTCTTAAATATTTTATTACTGCCCTGTGACTTGCTAAATGCAAATATATGAAAGGAAGGCACTCGGATGGGAGGAAATGTTTAGTTCAAAAGAACCATGATTTCCAGCTATCATTTATTGCCTTTGAGTAAATAAACAGAAAAGCCATGTAAACCTTTTGAACTTTAATACATTTTAATGGCCTCTTCAGGTGCTCCCCAGGTGCCTCCATACTTACAGACTGTAACGAACGACCCGCCGGATTCTGATTCTGTCCTCACCTAGCTGGGGTGGCACTGAGTCAGCAGGCCAGCTGGAGCGAGCGAGGGCAGCTGCTGTCAACCCCAATGCATTTTTAGAGGGAAGGACACCAACTTCATGCTGGATAGTTTGCTGTGCTTTTTATTGCTCACCTGGGGATGGAGTTTCATTACCTGCCCACCCTGGTCAGAAACGGAATGAAATGGCCATGAATCAATCTGGGTAAAAGAGGCCTTTCATCTGCATCTTGGCTGGGGAGGTCTAGTCATGGTAAAATTAGATCAATCCAAATAACGGGCGGAAAGGTAGGCTGAAAGGGAGCCATTCCTTCATCACGTAGGACCAGGTCCCCAGTGCAGAACAGCTGCAGGCCTTTAGAGTTCCCACATTACCTGGGAAGCTGCTGCGAAGGAGGGGCCGGGAGGCAGAGGCTCACAAACGTCACTAGTACATGTAAATCTGACTTTGGTTCCAATAACAGAAAGAATGTTGGAGAATGTCTAAAGGGGACCAGAGCAGCACTTCCTGGAAACACCAAAGCGGTGGCTCCTGGCACCTTGGGAGATTATTTTAAGAATGTGCTGAGAGCTAGTGGCTGTGTCTCTAGCGATCAAGGACGTCCTGAAGGAGGCCGTGACCCAGGGCAAGCCCCGGCATGAAAGGCAGGCAGTCACCTCTGAGGGGCCCGCAGAAACCCTGAATAAAACAGCGCTCAGGGCCCAGAAACGGATGTCTTTATATCTTATGAATAATCGTCACCATAACTGCGCATGGGTGTTACTGACCCCAGCTCAACACTGGGGCCCCTGCGGCGGAGAGAGAGGAGGCGTTTTTGTCCAGACGCACAGCCCGTAAACGGCAGGAAACGGCATCTCCCCCAGAATCCGGGGTCAGGCCTCGCCCTCCTCCCAGAGGGGTATACTCGCGCTCTGGCTCCCAGGGCGAAGTAACATGGTTTCAATGAATCCAGTTCGCAAAACAACGGACCAGAGCACCCGGGAGCCATGTGCCTCTGAGTCTCAGGATGCCTCCCAGCAGAGCTCACGTGGGACCCTGCACAGCCAACAGGAATGTGATGCAGCTGTCAAACGTCATCCCCAGTGAGGTCTTTACGGCATCATCTCATACCTGCCCTCGGTCTCCGGGCCATGCGTTTAAGAGGGAGTGGGAAGACAGCTACAGTTTTCACTAGCTTTGGAGGACAAAGAAATACTTGATCCCCTTTGGACAGAAACTGGACATGCCCCTTCCACAGGCATCTTGTCTCCACGACTGACGGGGACATGCTGTTACTTTGAGAAGAGGACAGAGGCTCAGAGAGGCTGGGCAGCCTCCGCGGGAAGAGAATCACTAGTGGCTGGGGGCAAGGCAGGCCCGGCCTCCCTTTCACTGGGGTCTCTCTTGTTTCTTCCAGGCACGAGGCTCAGCAGTGCTCCTTGCAACTGAGCAGGGGTCCCACCCAGGGGCTCAGGCTCACTCCCCCCAGAGAATCTCCACACTCGGGCTCCTTGGCACTCCAAGTGCGCACAGCCCCCAAGAAGCCTGCAAAGGTGGGATGTGTTTACAAGGGGCCATCATTGAGCTCACTAGTGTTAGCCTGTCGGTCTTTCACTGTTGTTACTGATTTTCGGATTCACCCATCACAGAGCATCTGGGCACACGTCCCAGACAGATGTGGGCTTAATTAAACTGCGAGCATCCCCGCTCTCGCGCTCACACATGTTTGTCCCTGAATGATAATAAATCAGGCGAAAGTCAGGGTAGTCACATGGCCCTGGGACCACGGGCAGTGGAAGTGGCCAAACTCCAGTCAGTCCCCACAACTTGAAAAGCTTACTCTTGGTCAGGCATGTTCCTCTAACGTGCCTTCAACGTTGGGACCACAATGGCTGCGCACCGCCTCACCCCTGACTCGCCGAGACGTGCGGGCAGGCGCATAAAGGGTGAAGGACTGTGTCCCAGAGCACGGTGGTCCGTGCAGCTGTCAGACTCCCTGGTGCATCAACCCCAGGTCCAAGGTGCTCCCGAGAACAAAGTCGCTGCTGCAACCGGGAGGCCGCTGGTTAGGGCCAACACTGAGCCATCCTCTTCATCCTGTCCCCCCCTGTCCCTTGGGGGACACAGAGCTCTTGACGGCACAGCAAGAAAGCATGTCCAGTTTCTGTCCAAAGATGGTGACAGATTCTTCCAATCTTCCCCAGGGAACTAAAAAGCAGGACAGCAACCCCCCTCTTCCAAGGGCTTAAATTTCACTTTGGACTAGAGTCGTGTCTTAACCGGGGGCCACTCTGCCACACCCAGGGGTCATCTGTCAATGCCTGGAGACACTGGGGGATGTCCCAAATGGACGGGGCTGCGACTGGCATCTAGCGGACAGAGGCCTGCGTGTTGCCAACCGGCCCGCGCCCAGCACAGCCCCGACGCTGACTGGCCGGCCTGACGGCAGGGCCGAGGCTGAGAAGCCCTGCGCTCCGGAAGCCCTACCCGCCCCTCACGCCTGTTCTTCCGCAGTCTTCTGGAGGGCTACAGCAATCACAGTGCACTCCATGTCTTAGTCCAGCTGGGGCCGCTACAGAAAACACGAAGGTCTGGGCGGCTTACAAACAGCAGACATTTCTCTCTCACAGCCCTGCAGGCTGGAAGCCCTGGATCCGGGCGCCAGCAGACTCGGAGTCTGGGAAGTGCCCGCTCCTGCTCAGACGCCACCTTCTCCCCATGTCCTCATGCAGCAGATGGGGCACAGGAGCTCTCTGGGACCTCTTCTATGAGGGCACACATCCCACTCACGAGGGCGCCACCCCCACAACATAATCACCTCCCAAAGGCCCCACCTCCAAATACCATCACACTGGGGGTGGCATTTCAACACATGCACTGACAGCTTCCACCAGCTGTAGAGTCTCGGCCGCCTGGACCTGAGGACACAGGCCGGAGCTTGGCAGTGGGAGCCCGCCCGGCCCACCCCACCTGGCCCAGGGCCTTCCTTCTCACCGAGGTTTCGCCCCGCCCCGTCTCCCGCAGTCCTTGTGCGTCTCCTGACACCTGCGGCTCCCTCCCCCATACGCCTCTCCTACCCTCCTGAAGCTCTGGCCTCCTCAAAGGTCTATCCCCTGGGGTTCCCCTGCCTCTCCAGGTGAGCTGGGAGCTCCCTCCTCAGGGCTCCCGCAGGCAACACGCACAAATGTGTCCTCACATTTGCATGGTGTTTTGCAACTTCTCGTATTTACAGACGCCCCCAGTGCCCCCTTTGAATCCTTAGGACCAGAGAAGCCGAGGGGTTAGCCACCTGGGACACGTCCTGAACTCACCCCAGCCCGGCCTCACCCACAGAGATTCTGGTTCAACTGGTGGAAGCAGACTGGCCCGTGAGAGGCGCTTGAGGCTCCCCAGGGGATGAGGTTCTCAAGCCGCGGACAAGGGTGAGCAGCACGGGGGGTAGAGCTCTTCCCAAAGAACTCAGAAAACGGGAGTGCGGGGCAGCGGCGGGGAGACGGCGCCCTCACACACTGGACGGAGGGCTGTGCGCCGTCCACGCCGCCGGGCAGCGAGCCGGAGGCCAGCCAGCTGGAGAGCCTGTTACGTGCCTGCGGGGCTGGAATTTGCCGGGATGTGCCCAAACCAGATGAATAAACTGGAGGGGAGAAGATTTGCCGTCGTGGGGAAGGAGAGGAGTGCGAAAGGCGACCTTAATTCTCCTTACACTCAACCCTCCTCCCAGGATGTGCACGCCAGAAGGTCGAGTTGGTGTTAAGCATGCTCCGTGCCTGGAACACAACAGGCAACGTTTCCGTCCCGAATCTTCAAGGCGCTTTGGAGGCACCTTGAAGTACTTAGGGCAAGTCTGTTACCAACAGAGTGAAGGGAGGCGTCACCCCGCATAGCCACCCCCTTCAGCTGGCTGGACGGGCCCAAGGTCCTCATTTTGCCTTCCTGTCCTGCCAGTTTATTCCCCCGATTCTCTCTGGCTCTGCTTCAGACAAAGCCAGTGGATCCCTACGGGGAAACAGCGGTGTCTGCCTCCCTGTGATGGAAACAGCTCCCGGCTCTGTCAGCAGGGGCTGCCCCTCCGCGCCCCACCGGCCACAGGGAAACCGGCCACGGAGACATCTGAAATCCTTGCCCAGGGAAACGTGCATGTGAGGAGAGGATGACATTTGGGAGAGAACAAAATAGCACAACATGTAGGAAGTTGTGAGAGAAGGATTATTTAATCCTCTTCCAACACGCTGGCTGGGCTCCAAGAGCAGTAGGCAGAAGACCGGTTTAGAAAAGTGAAAAGCAATCTGAATAATGATGAGGGCGACTGTGTCAGGCACCGGCCCAGCAAACTCATTTATAGCCTTGTAAGTGAGGAAATAATTGAATCTTTCTGCGAAAATGAACATGCTGCATAAAAAGAGCTCAAATTGGATTTCTCTCCCCAAGTCATAGAAGAACAACTCATATTTACGCCGGATGCAGCAGATAAACAATTATAGAATCAAAGGAAAACCTTTCTTTACTTTAAAGCCTTAGCAAAGCCATTTAATTCCACTCTGTCTGTCAGATTCCGTTTAAACTGGCTCCAGGTTGTGTGGTCTGCACCCAGATTTGGTTCTTAAGTCCTGAAATAATGCTGCATCAGAGGTCAGATTCCAAAAGATCTATTCTTTTATCGAAAGCAAAAATAACGAGTGGCCTTCCCTGAAACTGGTCCTCGTGTAGTGAGACGCTGCACCGTTTTGGTTGTTCATCCCTGAAGGAAGAAACCCATGTGTCCGTGCCGGGGAAGCTCACCTGTCCCAGGAGCAAGGCCCCCGGCATCCTGCCTCGTGTGGAAACGGCACAACCACAGGGAACACAGTGACTCGGAACTGCCTCCTTTGCTGGGAGACTGTCAAGAGCTGCCCATAAGATTAATGAGAAAGGAGGTGGGTTTGAACTTGAAATGCATCGAGGGTTGGACTAGTGAGGGGTCCCGTCAAAGTAGACCTCTCTGCCCCTCCTCGACTGCTGAGAACAAAAATACTGTTTAGAACTAAAATAACTCACTTGACTTAGGACCCCCGGGAACCAACTGACAGGTATCATGTAAATAAAATACACAGAAATTATTTGTGGCCAGAAAAAAAAGTCTCAAAAATCATCATACTGAAAGTAAGAAAATCACAGGATAAGGGCTTCTAGATCTAGCCGCTAGTCTACAGGTCAGTTTTCTGTGAAGCCGAACTTGGCTCCCAGGGTCAGCTCCACGGCAGTGACAATCCCCTCGGCTTGCTCCACCGCTGCCTGACCCCCTCAGGTCTCCCAGCGCCACCAAGGGAAGGGGACTCTTCTGAGCTGTCCTTGGCGGGAAGGAGCTGAGGCACAGAGAGGTTACTCACTTCAGGCAGGCTCACACAGCTAGTAAGCCAGGCAGCCTGGGGGCAGAGGCCACACGTTTGTCTGCTGCTCTGTGTTAGCATATTTTAAACCCTCCTGAGCCAGAAACCGTACTAGACATTTCCCTACAAACCTCAAAGATGGGTATTTATAGACCCCAATTTACAGATGAGGAAAATGAGGGTCAGTGGAGTTAGGGTAATATTGACTCCAACTTGACCCAGGCCTTTGGCCACAGCTGTGACCGGGGAGGGCAGGGCACCGAGGTGAGCCACCTGCTGTAAAAGAGCTTTGTGGGGGGGCTCACACACCTCCCTGCATGCACCTGAGGCGGCTGCCTCTGCACCACGTGAATGGTCGGGGGGCTTCCTCCAGTCCTTGACTCGGCAGTGGTCCCCCAGTACTAGTTGCTGCCCCTTGGCAGCTTCCTCAGAAAGCCAAACACCCATGTCTGCTTCGAAACCCGGCCTATTTACACAGCCCTCGGGGCATCAGTCGTCTATGCAGATGTGTGGTACACGTGTTCTACCTGCATGTGCACATAGGCACGCGTGTGAGCACGTACGCAAACGCATGTACACACGCAAGTCACACAGTCTGTTCATTTGCCCACTTTAGAAACGTTACTTCTCTTTCATAAAAACAGAAAATAAGAGTTGGTCTTTAGAATCATGGCTGCCTGCTGAGGGGGGTGGGTACCACTAGAAAGAAATGACTTTGCTTTGGCTAAACCCCAGGATGAGTTTGTCATTTGGATTTGGGAACTGGAGCTGAAGAGAGCTGATTTTTTTCTGCATAAGAGAAGGATAAAGGTTGGAATTCATGAGAAAACCAAGGAAGAGAGAAGGGTCAAGGAGATGGAGGGCTGAGTAATGTGCAATGTGACCTCTCCTGCTGAGGTCCTAAATTCTAAGTCAACCCCATTTCACACCTGGATGCTCTATGTGGGCTATTTGGGGGGTAAGGGGCTATGGAAGGCTCTGGGGTCTACTTCTGTGTAGTGTGGGTTAGAAACAGCCCATGAGGAGTCTGGGGAGGCTGAGAGGACACAGCTGGTTGACCAGATGTCCTGGGGGAGCTCAGGGCCCTCACATGCCAAAGGATTTTGAATGGGGTTTATATTTAGTTTAAAACTACCTAATGCAAGAAATAAATAAATAATAAAAATAAAATAAAATAAAACAAAGTACCTAATGAAGAGAAGAAGAATAAGGGGTTCTCTGCCCCATTCGTCACTCTCTCCAGTGCTTCAAACTTGGATTTGACGCTGGTCTGAAGGTCAACGTGATGCAGAACCCTGCCAGTCACAGCGGCCCACTCCCCACCTTAACGAGCTGCATCGGGTCCATTGGGTCCAGTTTAGTTTAACTGCTATGAAGGGACCCTTTTTCTGTAAGGAGCTTCTTGTTTCCATTATTCCAATCAAATACATCGTCTCCTGCTTACTTTGGAGGCACCCGTATCTACTGGGCTGTCACTCGTTACTGCTCTCAGGATTTTTACTAATAAATGCTCGCTGTGCTCACTAGTTCTTTACTCAAACACATTTAATTAACACTCCCAGGTATCATCAGGGTTTGCTCCACCTCCTATCACTGCTGTTTGCTCTCCTGTGGATGAAAGTCATCTATTTATTTGTTTTCTCCATTAGCCGACGGGGAGCAGGCCGAAGGGTGGATGTCTGGAAGAAAAAGAATGCCTTCTGCACCATGATGGTTTCCATTTTTCTGCCATTTTCCGGTCCTCCCCTCATTCATCACTTACTCTGCCTTTCAAAACACCCATGTTCGTTGACCCCAGCTGAAAAACAACTTCATAAACTTTACTCCTATTTTCCAAGGCTCCCTCCCCACACGCCTGCCCTGAAATCATCCCCCCCCCACCGACACCCCATCAAGCCGCCTCCTCCACAGACATTTTCAGAACAAATGAATACACACACTAGACAGAGCACAGATCCCTAAACAGAAGTAAGAAAATATACTCACTCAAGAACATCAAAAACAAGATACATAACTTATAATGTAAGGCTGGTCACAAAATTGAGAAGTAATTTGGCCATAAACAGAAATGATGAATATCTTTCCCAAATGGAAGGGCCCAGACAGTGAGGCTATAAAAATTACATCACCATTGTTACATATTCATGTGCTTAGAAATTCATCAGCAAACAGACATGTGACAGGCCATAGACTGCGTGCATATGGGGACCATATGCCTCAGGTTTTCCGGGAAAGAAATATTATGTCCTGTATTCCCATATGTATAGTCATCCCGCTGGGCCACGCGTCCCAAGTTTTGGCTGAGAAAATACGGCCACTAGAGCTTATAAATAATACTGCAAACCCCAAGCCGTGTAGGGAGAGATGTTTGCAAACCCTGAGCCATGTGAGGAGTGAAGAGTGGAGCCACAGTTGCTGCAGCAGGACCTGTTGATAGGGAGGGAGGGACAGGAAGCCGCTCTAGAGGGGGAAGGACAGAGTCTCACGGGATGGGAAGGTAGGGGCCTCACCTGGACAACAGCCCAGGGCAGGATCAGACCTGGCCTCAGCTGAGAACTACAGCAGGGGGTGGGGACTGCACCTCCCAGCGCTCGCAGAAGCAGGCAGCGGATCTGACCCCCCAGCTCACTGTGCCCCGTGTGCAGAGCACACCTCTGTTCTCCGGCACGCTCTGCTGCAAGAGGATCTGGTGAAAGGATAACCAGGTGGTTCTCGGGACCGCCTCCAGTTCACCAAGGAACAGGATGAGGCAGTGGGGGAGGACATCCCGGTGAGCACACCACATGGTCCTCCTTCAGGTGCATCAGCACCAAGTGTGTCAAAAGCTAGACACCCTCCACCTGCCCTCGTGTGTGCACTAGTGGAGGAATTTCCCCATCAGCCTCAGGAACTCTTGCTTCTTGGCACAAGGCAAGACCTCTAGGGAGAGTTTCAGGAACCACCACAAGGTCGCCGGACACCGTCAGACCAGCCCCTGGATGGCTCCTTCTGGCCCATGCAACCATCCCGAGCCAATCAACCACGGCCACAAGAGCCATGGATTTGCCCATCCAACAAAGCAATAATTGCAAAAATAGCAAGACAAAAAGTTAAGAAATCGGCCACTACAAAAAGGCACTGTGTGTGTGGCAGGTTCTAAAGCTGGACGCTCTCAACCTTGGTCCCCCAGCAGACTGAGGTCCCAGAATGCAATGTACCAGGTGGCCAGGAAGGGGATTCACTGCCAGAGCGAGCGTGGTCCCTGCCCTCAGGGGCTTCCGTGACCCTGATTTCACCAACTGGATAACTTTCTATTTATTAATGAGTTGGGACGGTTATGAATTCACATTCCTCCACATTCCTAACTGGTAAATGTACCAGCAGCTTGCTTATTAAAATCATCTGTCTCCATTTGTGTCAGGATGCATTAAAAGTACAGTTAATCTCTCAGTATTATTTCTCAGAATTTGTCCCAAGAAAGGGCACATCATCTCTCCCGGGACCCCGACAACTTCTTGCTCCCTAAACACCCCTCCCTGGTCTTCTATGTAGACTCACTCTCCGAGGTCCAGATCAAACCCCACCTCTTCTGAAGCCTCCTCAGACCAGCCCAGGTGGCCTTTTCTCTGATCTCTGATAGCATATACTTCTTGGGTAATTTCCCAGCCATCTTTCCGTATGACTTACCTAACCATGTCTGTTGGAGTATCAAATTCTTCATGTCAAAAAGCATTAAGTATATCCACCCATGGTACCGAGTATAATACCTTATCAAGGGTGGTTTTTATGGGCTGAATATTTGTGTCTCCCCAAAAGCCGTATATTGAAGTCTGAACCCCTACTGTGATGCTAGTAGGAGAGAGAGTTAGGTTTAGATGAGGCCCTGAGGGTACAGTCCCCGTGGTGGATTAGTACCCTCTGCACCACCCGCCAGCCACAGCCCACCCCACCGCAGCGCCAGGTGAGGCCTCGGCGAGAAGGGCGCCATCTCCAAGCCAGGTGGAGGCGGGTCTGGTGTGGGTGCCGCGGCTCAGCCGTGCAGGCGCTCTGACCAAGCCCAGCCTCTCAACAGGGAGAAGCGGATCCCTGCTGCTTAACCACACGGTCTGCAGAATTCTGTGACGGCGGCCCGCGCAGACCGGACAGCAGCACTCAGAGAAGAGGTGTTAGTTCATGAGATCAATGGGGAGGACCCAGGGCCGGTGAGCTTGTTTAGCAGTGCTAGCGAGGGGTGGGCGGGCCGCAGCTCCACAATGACCGGCAGCAGCGCGACCCTGGGCGACTTACCCCCTTATTCCATATCCACCGAAAGGAAACAGTAATGTCCGTGTGTAGGGCAGTTTTCAAGGTTGCACAGACACTAACATTTTTGAAGATGTTAACAGTTACCTGCTCAAGACTTACTCTCTCCTTTCTTCCTGGCAAAATCCCAATTTTGTTCAGTGTAACAAGACACTCAGAATACCTCACAGACTCAGTTCTAGCCCATGAGACACAGGTGGAGGTCAGTTGGGTGCTTCTGATGGTTTTCCTGAAATAGACATGTCTCATTTCTTCCTCCTCCTCCTCGTCCCTCTCCTCCTGGTCACCCTCCTTTTCCCTTCCTCCTGCTCTTTGTCTTTGTCATCTTCTTTTCCTGCCTGGAATGTGGCTGTGAGATTGGAGAAAGTGCAGCTATTTTGTAACCATGAGAGGTGTGGGGGGCCCAGGGCAGGCTGCCCCCCAAAACGTGCCTCAGTGGCATAATGATTATTTCAAATTAAAGTTACTTAAAAGCAATTGGTAAAAGAAGATCACTTTGACCTTTCCTTGCCCCTTGAGACCAGGAAATAAATCGCCCATGTGGAGGTGCCCTTCCTGCACCCAGGAGGCTGAGAAGGGGCACTCCTGTCACCGGAGAGAATTCTGGGCTCAGAAGCCTGTGTAAACAAACCTTGTTACTCTTTACTGATTACCACCCAAGCCCAAAGTTTGCTTGAATTCCTTACTAATTACACATTCAAAACTAAGCTTCTTTGTTCTGTCAACGCCTCACAAATGTATTATTTCTTTATATGAAAAGATATAAAAGCTACCTGCTGTTGGTCGCTGTCTGAGCGTCTTGTTCATGACCTCCCGTGGGTACCAGATTCAACTGGCTTTTCTCCTGTTCATCTGCGTCATGTCCACTGAATTCTTAGACGAGCCAGAAGAACTCAGGAGGGTAGAAAAAACTGTTTTTCTCACCAACAGAGGAAAGTTAGCATTAATTCAGCAAGCATTACTGAGAGCCTGGTTCTCAGGGCCTTGGGGAATACAAGAGCTGAACACAGGGCTTACATTCTAGAGGGGGAGGCAGCAATTAACAAGCATGATAAGGAAGTCAGACAGTAAGTCAGATCAAGATAAATGTCGTGGGGAGGAGGACAAGGAAGGCCTGGAAGTGGGGGAGGGAGGCAGCAATTATCAACAGTGGGATGAGGGTGGACCTCACCGAGAGGCGAACTCTCACTGGGTTAGTCCACTTACCTTTCCGTGGCACGCAGCCCAGTGAAACCCCTAACCTCGACTACCACAAAGGTCTCCGGACAGCACACGGCGCCTGCCTGTACGGCCACACCTGAAAGCAGGTGCTTACTAAGAATCTGGCTGTGGTGAGCTTTAATTCTGCTAGCACTGACACTCCGGAAAAGCAGCATTATCGTGGTTCCAAACAAAGGACAATCACTTGGTAAAAAGGTGAAGGGTGTGAGATGTTACCCCCCTTAGAAGCAGTAAGCTGAACTGTCACTATCTCACAGAGGCTGGCAGAAGACACAAGACTCCTGGGTCAGAGACAAAGGATGTCACGGCTCACGTGAGGCAACGGCCATCCCCCTGGTCCCCAGGTCTCATGTGGGCGACACGGCGGCTCCCAGATAAATGCCTGCACGTGGAGTGGCTGCACTGCAGGAAAGAAGCCCAAGGCCCAGTACTTTCTGAACAAACAGTAAACACTGCAACGAGCGGCAAACAAGCCCGTTCCCCCCCTTCCCCGCCGGGGGGAGCCAGCGATGGATGGCATGGGAGTGACACTGTGGTCACCGTCACCTCCTGGGCGACCAGCTCTGTGGAGAGAGACGGACAAGCCCTGTCGCTCGGCACACGCGGCAGGATGTGCAGGGACACTCAGGATTCCTGGACAACTGCCCCCCCCCAGCTCTCTCTCTCAAATGTAAATTATTTTAATATCATCACAATAGATATTCTGGAAATTGCTAGATCCTGAGGTATTTCCAGCCAAGCTGCAATCATGGGATTTGTTTATGGAACTAAGCTCGGAAATGCTAAGATATTGGCAAAAGATTTACACTCCTTCGAAACGCTGTCAGAGTCATCACCAATTATCTGGGTGCTCACTGACGCCTAGGACCCAGGTCTACTCCTGATTTTGAATCATCTGTACCATTCACTGCCTTGCGTTACAGCCAAATGCTTGCCTTTCAGAAAAGGCTGAGGCACTTTTGCTGAGTCAGGACATGCTAAATGCTCATGAGGTACGAATTGCTCCTGGTTGTTTATTAAGATTTCTGAGAAAAGGACATGGTGCTAAAACGCTATTACAGCCAGCATAAAATGCCAGTGAGGCTTAGAAATAAAACACACTGTCAGCTTGCAAACTTAGAGCCACGCTCAATAGAGTTCACAGTGCTGAACCATAAGATAAATCTTATGATATTATTCTAATATTTGGCCCCATTAAAACACACAGTAATTTCAAGAAATATTTCCTAAGCTCTATGGAAAAGGCTGAACAGTTCCCAGAAGCGGGGATAAATGAGCTGGAATAAAGCACTGTCTTCCATTCTTGGACACAACTTTGCACATGAAAAACAAATTATCTTATTAATGACCAGCATATGTAAATATGTACAAAATGTATGGTGACATATAAAAAAAATTAAAGCATTTGGAGCAAGATTTAAAGAAATGCCGTCATGGAAACAGAGTAGTGGGTGGCTGAGTCAGAGTTCAGAGGAGCAGGGTCACTAGGACACACAGAACAAAGAACTGGGCGCTGGCTGAGGAGCTGGAAGCCACAGGACAGACGGTGGGGACGACTGCTCCCAGGAGCATGCAATGCAGGAAACATCCGAGCAGCCGGAACCCCACGAGCACAGCTGAGCCTGTAAACCCTGACTCTGGGGAGAACCGAGCCCCTCTTCCAAAGGGCCTCCATCTGATGAGACTGCCCTCCACAGGAATCTCCGTTTTGATTAACTCAGAGCTACCTGATGAGAGAATGACATCTGCAAACTCCCTTCCCAGCAGCACCGAATAGTGTTTGGTTGAGTAACTGGAAGAAGGGGTGTGTTTTCTACAAAACAGCTGCCCTCCCTCACAGCCCACACTCGTTGGAAACACACTGGAGCGCCTGGGAGGGTCCCGGCCACGGGGACACATCACACCCCACCTTGGCGGGGAAGACGCAGATTCAGAGCCCAGCTCTGCGTCACCTGTGCATCTGAGAGGCACCTGGGTTCAGCCACTCTGTCCTTAAGCTGGGAAAATGGCACAAGTCTTTCAGAGTTGTCCGTGAGGACTAGAGATACTCAGTGAGAGCCCTTAGCTCAGTGTGTGGTGGCAGAGGAAGTGCCCGTAAGGCATCGCTGACACTGCGTGTGTCTGCGCTCACCTGTGCTCGCCCACCTGTGTTTCTGAAAAAGTACCTCCCTTCTCTTAATTTCTAACTAGTTCTTTCTGCATCACTGGGGATAACTCTTTGACCTCCAAGAATTAGCATGCCCAGAGCACTCCGAAAAGATACTTAAAACTCAACAAGCAAGCCTTCCAGATGCATTCCCCGGACACTTTAACTACACCTGTCCCACTGGCCAACGAGTTCCTTCCGTTCAGTTTTTGCTGAAACTTTTATCCCTATTCAGCCTCTGCTTCCAAAGAGAAATTCAGCTCTTTGTAGCTTTTCACTTATAGGGTCCAAACCGAAAATTCCTGGCAAATCAGGGGTTCTTCTAAGATTCACCTTCAGTCAGAATATGTTTACCTGAGCAAGCAACTTACTAAAACGCAGCCTTTGTATCCAGTGCTTTCTTTGCTACTTTTCTAAAGAATGATTCTCACTGTAAAAGTTAAAAGTTCCACTATTTATATATCATATATTAATGGTGACTGTGTTTCCTGAACAAAAAGCTGTATTTACAATTGGACGAGAATTTGTTTCTATTTTTATAGTTATTTATATTCAAATTTGTTAAATGGATAAAGTTAAATCATAATCGTTTAAAATTACAATAGAAGGAAATCACTAACCGAAAACCTTAGTATTTCACAGGCTGCTTCTAACAAAACACAAAATATTTCCCGCTTCATAACGCAGCTCACAGTTCAAGTCAAATTCCTCCAGAGAACAGCCATCCCCCAAACACGTAACAAGAAGGCTGTTTCTGCCCCAGGTGCTTAAGAGGCTTGTCAAAGACACCCTAAGGTATACAGAGAGAATTCATAGTGGTCAAAAACTTTCACCAGAAGGTCTCTTTTGTCCATGTCCCCTGGGAGCTCCAGCGCTGGGAACAGAGGCTGAGAAGCGAGGCAGTGTTATTCCCCCTGCAGATCTACTCCATCTGGAATACGGGCGGCACTTCTGTGTTAGTACTTATGGACGTACTTTCCTGAGATTTCTCAGCTAGTGACACTCAGATTTATTTTTTTAATGCTGTACTCAGTATAAAATCCCAGAATATAAAGCCTTTAAAACAGAAGAGGATAGCTTTATAACCTTGGGGTAGGCAAAAATTTCTCAGGACACAAAAAAGCACCATGAAAGAAAAAAAAATAATAATAAAGTGACATAATTAAAATCTTACAATCCTGCTCTTCAAAAGACACCATTCCTTCTTAAGAAAATAAACAGACAAGATTCAGAATGGAGGAAATATTCTGGTAAAAGACTAGCATCTAGAATATGCAGAAAACTCCATCTTAAAAAGAGAAGATCCTAGTTTTTCAAAATGGCAAAGACTTAAACAGACATCTTACCAAGGTTAAAGATACAAGGTGGCTAATAGGCTAATATAGGAATAGGTGCTCACTGATCATCAAGGAAATGCAAATCAAAAGCACAGTGAGCTACCACTGCCACACACCACAGTAACAAGAATGTAAAACAGACATCACCTAGTGCTGGCGAGGATGTGACGCACCCCTGCTAGCGCCCACTGCTGGCGGGAGCGGGCAGTGGTACAAGCACTTTGGAAAACTACTTGGCAGTTTCTTATAAAGTTAAACAAACATCTACCAGATAGTCCCAACAGTTCTATTTCTTGGCAATTACTCAAAAGAAAGGAAAACATATGTTCTCAAAGGAATTGTATATGAATATTCACAGTTTTATTCATCATAGCCCAAATTGATAATCCAAATGTCCATCAACATGTCAACAGATAAACAAATTGTATTTTCTCACACCGGCATACCGCTCAGTGATCAAAAAGAAAAGAATACATTACTGATAACATGCAACAGAGATGAATCTTACAGACCTCGTGAACTTCTACAAAAGAGTACATACTACATGACTCCATTTGTGTGACGCTTTAACATTAGACAAACTAAGCTACTGTGATAAAAATTCAAACAGCGGTTGCTTCAGGGGTGGGCTGGAAAAAAATATGAGGAAACCTTCTGGAATGATCGAAATATTTTATATGTTGATAGGGTGGTGCCAAAATTCCTCAAACTTCCACTTTAAAATGTGTGTATTAAGTAGAAGTTATACTTTTAATAAAAATAAAAATTATAGCATTTTTGCATTTTGAAGGTTTATTTAATGATCTTTAACTTGCCTACAACTTGACTTAACATTAAAAAATCATAGAGAGAAAACATTTACAGGTCCCAAATAAGCGCCTTTATTGGTATTTATAGATTCCTTTCCATCTTCCTAACTACATTTTTTTTGTTCTGGTTGCTAGTCATAGAAGTAAGAAAATTTATGAATGTCAAATTTATGAGGAGGCCAAGTCTATATTAATATGAGGCATCAATTATTCATAGATCACATATGACATACGATGTGGCTATATAGAATTTATGAAATGATGATGTCACTAACCCACTGTCAGTCGGACATGTCATTTCAGTAATAGTGCACATTATTTCCTTTAATTCATATAAAGTTGTTAGTAGACAACCATGCTGCATAGGAAGTAAGCATGTAACCAACAAGTGTGCAAGAAAGGTGATAATACACATATTGACTAATCCTTCTGTCTTGGGGTAGTTAAGCCCAAGTGATAATCCACTCCGATGTCCACTTACATTTTACAATAGACTTTCAGCTTCTCAGAATGCAGAGTCTATCTCAGTATCACCAACTTTCCCTGACCGCCCATATCTCTCAGTCACTGCATAAAGGGCAGAGAAAAAGTTGCTCGGCCTCGAATCTCGCCCTCACACAGGGGCAGTACTCCCGTGACTTGTTGAATGTCAGGAGGTGTTAAATTGTATTATTTTTGCAAGTATTAGTATTAATGTGCCACATTAGCTCCATGTACTCAGGAGAATATATTATTTTTCAATGTGGATTATATATGCTAAAATTTTATCGGGAATTTTCATGCCTTTGCATGAACCTTGGGCCTGAGATTTTCCTTTAGTAGAAGTTAGTACTTTCCCTCATCATGTTTTAGGATCTGAATTAAAAGAAAAGTGGATTTCACCAAACCTCCTCAGGCTACAGGCATAATAAAGTGACATTACCATTAATATCCAGAATTATCAAACCCTTAGCCCCTATCAGTACAATTTCGTCCATCAAAGTCTTCCAGTGATTTTCGGGACTCCTCAGGAAGCACTTCTGCATACTAAAGAGCAAGTCTCTGAGCTCCTCGCTCAGATCTGCTGACAGAAAAGCCACGGGAGGATGACCCCAGCTAGGAACACTAGATGCTTCCAGCATCTTCCATGAGAAAGCTGCCTGCCCAGACCTTTCCCCCCGCATTCTCCACACTGCACAGTCATCCAGGTGCCCCTCAGAGAACTGGGAGACCATCCTTTCCCCAGTGAGCTGGTGCCCTTTATCACCCGGGGCCAAGCCAGCTCCCTGACCAAGTCCCCTGTCATGGCAGCCCCTCACCTTCTGGGGACAAACCTTCTCTCCACGAGGGAGAGACTCTGAGGCGTGGAGGCTCCCTAAGACAATGTGAGCAGCTTTCTGGACCTGACTCCCACTCGTTGGCCTCTAATCACTAAACAAAAGAGAAATTTATTCTCTCCAGAGGCCCCAGCACACAAGAGTGGGCAGGGGCAGGAGCTCTTAAGATAGGAGTTCCACCAGACTACCACGGTCCACAGAATTCTGTGCAAGAAGATGAGATCATGTGACCCCTTAACCAAGAAAGAAGACAGGAATCTAGTTACAGATCCCTTTAAGTAGGGATCAAAGTCTGTAGCATTAGACCCTCAGCAGCGAGGCCTGGCTCACGTCCTCCTTGGCCAGAGCATGCAGCACGCCCTCCTCGTCACGGCCCCGTCCTGCGCCTGCCTCTCGCCCCTGCCCGTCTTCCAGCAGACTCCGGAACAGCCTGACTCACTTCCAAAACTCCTTTCCTGATTCAGTTGACCGATTTGTGTTGTTTGCTGCCCAGAACTGGCTCACACTTTGCATCACCTAAAATTATCTTATGTATACACTTTTATGTGTTTGCTGTCCCTCTCGCTGTCTCAGAGGTACCCGTGTCTCCCTCACCAGTGCGATCCCGATGCGTGTGCTGCAGGGGCTCAGATCTCCGTCAGCTGCTTGGTTGGGATGGCTCTGTGCACTTAGGCGCAGAAATATTTTGTATTTCATATACTCCCTTGTAGCCCCTAAGATGCTTGTGTAGATTTTAAAAAGCACACAAATTTATATTTAAATTCTAGAGAAAGTAAGATTTTTTTTCTAAGTTTCTAAAGGATTCTGAGATGGTAAAGAAACGGGTGCCAAGACCAAATGCTACATATCTCTGACTCATCCATCTGAAGTCAGGCCAGAAGCATCTAAAACGAACTATAAATCTGGGAGCCGGGAGGTGATCTCACCTCTTAGAAGTACAAGCCATTCAGCAATCGTGTCCACGTGGTAACGCTCTGCAGGGCCTCCAGGCAAGGTTCTGCTTGCAACGTCCTTTCCTGGAGCAAATACCAAATGCCATTATAACAAGGCCCCAGTGTGCTTTTGTTCCCAGTCGCTGTCACACACTGAGCAGCAACTGGGGAAGATCAGGACTGGTGAGCTTCCTGCGTTGTCCAATGATTGAAGGTACCAGGCACGTTGGTCCCACAAGCCCATCCCTCTGGGCTCCTCCAGGACTTTCCATATTTGTGCCCACCCAGAAAACCAGGGGGTTTGGAACTGCCCCTTTGCCTAAGGATGCTTCCGTCAGGTGAAGTAATTATACCACCACCAGCAGAGGAATTGGAAATAAAACTGAGAGAGGCCAATTAAACCCAAGACTATGCAACTTGGGACAATACTCAGTCTTTTACCAGAACCACAGAGAACTAATTAATGCAGCACAGAGCCACGGTCAGTGTTAGTAAACAGCTACTTGAGAACATGAATGAAAGGACCAGAACGTGGCCAGCCTCCCCGACCTTTGGCTACCCCCTAATGGAAGTGGTTCAGTTTTTTTTTTAATATTCTTCGAGGGAATATAATGGATGCTGTAGACCCTTACTCCTGAAAAGTGCGTATCTTCTACCTTAAAGGACACTTCGCACGATGTACGTGCCTCTGTGATGCACATGAAGCAAATTCCTGGGGTCCCTAGAGGTCCTCAGACCTGGTTTAAGAAATGCTGCCCAGGTTTCACCAACATTAAATGCATCTGAAGGAGGAAGCAGGATCGGAGGGTGGTCGGGAAGGATCAGTCTAAGATTTGGGAAATGAAGGTGTGAGAATCAGAGCAGCCACTGGTCAGGAAACGTCTCCAGTTTCTTCAATCTGCCCAACAGGTGCAGCGGGACCCTGGAGGGACCACCTCGCTTTTCTGCACTTGGTCTTTTTTCATCTGTAAAATAATGTCAGTGGGAATGGCTGATTCCAAGATCCCTTCCAGCTCCCAATTTCAATGACACGCTACAGTCCTGGCTGCGACGTTCCCCTGTCAAGCCATCATCACGCTGACAAAGTTCTCCAGGAACTAAAAAAAAAAAAGTCGCTAAAGTCTCTTACCCTTTTAGGAAAAAAAAAAAATTTTCCAAAAATAAGGTGTTCCCTTAAATAGGGATCTGCCTGTCTCAGTAGGTAGCTGGAGCTGACACTTGAGAATAAATGTAAAAGAATCAATCAAGAAGGTTCATAAATATTCCCAGCTCCCGCCTCCCACCGCCCCCATAAAGCTCTGTGAAGCCCTCATCATGACAGCGGGCGCCGGCGTTACCTGTCCTCTTACGCGGGGGGGATAACTGCAGGTCCACCAATTGTGCTGCTTTGAATTAAATGGTGTCAGCAACTTCAACAACAAATTCTGGCCTAAAAGGATTCCACTTTGCCTTAGAAACTTGATACGTTGAAACACGAAGCCCACCAGCTCATGCGGGAAATCTGAGAGGTGGTTCGGGCTACATATGCTGACAGGGCTGAGGACCTCCACGCAGAAGCCACCTGGAGAATGTGGCATTAACCTGGAGAATGTCTCCTTGCCCCAGGGAAGGTGCCCCTAAAGCTGCTTTTCGTGGAGGCTGACATCTCGGAGATGTCCTTACCCGTGGAAAAGTCTGCACTGATGGTTTTAGGCGGCAGGGCAGTTCATACGAGGCAAGCGTGGATATACTTTTTAAGAATCTCTCTTTCATCTGGCACTTTTGAAGAAACAAAAGCTGAAACCCATTGTCCTAATAGTAAAAAAAGATTCACTGAGAACTTTCCTTACGTCGTGTTATTCTTCTTTACTGGGGGGTGTGGTCATCAGACCAAGGGTCTAATGATTGCACCTCCGAGAGGCTTCCAATTCTCCCTTTGCACAGATCTCATCCCACTGCAGGGCTGAGAAGCAGCACAGATCCCTCTTCGCATCACTTGCTTTTATTTCCTAGAGAGAGGTCCCACGAAGCTGGCTGCTCACAAAACAATCATTTGTTTCAGGGCTATTAAGGGGCTTCCATTAAGAGAAATGGACCAAGGAAGGCATCATTTTTTTAGGATGGAAAGAGGAATGGTCACGAGAGGCAGCCACGGTGGAGCCGGTGGGCAGGTGGAGGGGCGTCCATCCTCCCAGGGAAGGACTGCCTTTGCAGGGAAACCATTGGTATTCAGGGCCAAGGTCAGGGTGCGCTGGCCTGGAATGCCCTGCCTCTCGGTCCTGTGCAGTCCGTGCAAATCAAGCAGGCCCACCCTCCTCTCTCCCTCCAGCTCTGCTGGGTCCCTCCCTCGCTCTGAGGCCATGAGACTCAGCTGAGTGATGAATTCTTTGGACAACATCAATTCAGTGCCCACAGGGTCAAAAGCTGGCTGGGCACTGGAGACCCAGGAAGGAACCAGACGCCCAGTTCCTGCTGCGTTCCAGCGTGAAGAGATGGAGGACGACCATGTAAGCAAATAAAGAACAGGATCGCATCAGCGAGCAACGGTTCAGGAAACCAAGGGGTCCTGAGAGCATTACGGGGTGAGGTGGGCTCCTCTGGCCTGTGTGCTCAGGGGCCCCGCTCCATGGACCTGCAGTGTGTGCCAGGACCTGAGAAGACCACTGTGCAGAGATCTGGATGGGAGTTCTGCCCGGGTATTTGTCCATCTCTCACCCCCACCCCCAAAACGCAACTGGGCCAAACTGTGAGGTTGAAAAAGTGAGACCCCAAACAATGCTACCCCCACGTCCGCAAAAGAATGGAGCAGGCAGTCCTGATTTATGCCGGTGGTTGCAGGTCACGTTAACACTGCCCCCTGAGCCGCGCACAGCCCCTACAATGAACAGGCAAACTGTCAGTTCATCCTGCGTGACGCCAGAGAGGCTCCGGGTCCACACCCTGGCTGTTGTGAACAGTGCTGCGGTGAACACAGGAGTGCTGGCATCTCTTCAAGATCCCAGTTTCAGTCCTTTTGGCTAAATACCCAGAAGTGGGATGGCCAGGTCATATGCTAATTCTAGTTATAACTTCACTTATGGGAAGTTTAAAACTGTCAAATTCACAGAACCAAAGAGTAGGACAGTGGTAGCCGGTGGAGGGGTGGGGGGACCCGGAGGGGAGACACGATGGGAGATGTTAAGTGACGGCATAAGGTCTCAGGGGGGCGAGAAGAGTGAGCCCTGGGACCCACTCACCAACACGGCACCTGCGGTCCACAACGCCGTGCGGCACACTTCAGAATCCGGTAAGAGGGCAGATCACACGTATTCTTACCACGATAAGACAAAATTAAAAAACAAAAAAGAAGGAAAGAATCTGACAACTAATTCATACAAATTACTGGTACTGGTGAATGCAAAGCAATTCACCCCTTAGATGCATTTGTATCAATACTGAGAAAGGGTCTCAGGCACCAGCGTGTGGCCTCCTGGAAAAACATCCCATGACCACATTCTCTTCTGCCATCAGAAGGCTGTCCCCAGCACAGAGACCACTCCACGAACCATTATCCTTGCTTACACAAAAGACCGGTTACAGTCCTTTCAAAGGAAATCAACAAAGCAGACTGAACTTGTGTGTGTGTGTCAGTCAGCTAGTCGGCTCGTCAGCGACCTCTATGGACCACCCACTAAGATTCCAATGTCACCAGCACAGCTGTTGACAAGTGGGACAGAGATGAAATCCACCCAAATCTGCAGTGAAGAAACAGTGAGATTCCACGCTGCACCCGGGTTTAGGAATGAAACGTGTTCCAGACAATGAAAAAATTTGACTAATGTATTCTTCTTTCTTCTAAAAGCAATTGTTGTTGAAATGAAGACACCTTACAGATATTCAAGAAAAGTATTGGTTACCCCTCCCTAAAAGGTCATAAAGTTAATGTACATCCATATTTACTAATTAATTAGCCTCTGTTCTGTACACCACAGAAATCACAACTCCCAGACTATTGCATCCATAGAACAAGAATGCTCCTGAATTCTTGTCATCTGTATTTTGATCTAGGATCATACAGTGCATTGTGAAAGGCTTTACGTAGATTACTTGTGAACTTAATATATGTTGTTATTATTGAATGGTTTCAACATGTTTTTTAAAAAAGGAAGCAATTATAAGGAAGCAAAACAAGTCAGAAGGCAGAGGGCTCGGGTCTGGAGGTAATTTATTCAGACTTCATACTCGAAAGGATAATAAAAGGTAGTAAATCCTAAACTAAACAGAGTCAGCAGTAGGGAGCTGCTCAAAATTTATTCTATTCTAGATTAGTGACGATTAAATCACACTGTGATTTATTTTAAAATACAGTGATTTTCAGTACCCCATGGGTTTAAAACGTTCAGTTTTCTCCTTCAGCTTAAAACAAAGAACACAATCCCATGGTTTTTTTTCCGACAATAGTTCTTAAATGTTTCTTCTCCTCCTCAGCTGAGAAAGAGCTTCCTCGGCTGAAATACAACTTCTGCGCCCATAAAGCAAGTAAATTTATTCTTTATTGCACATAACTACATTGCATGAGAATATACATGATTTTACAAACTAGGAACTTTCCAAGAATTTAATGAGGGCATTGGAACTTTCCATGAATTTAAGGAGAATTTAAAGAGCACCCTGCATAGACAAAGCTGAGAGATTAATTATTAAATGTAGAGCAAACTAGAGAAGTGGGGTACACCCCAGCTCCTGGGCCCCTCCTTCACCCCCTCTCAGTTTCTCTTCATTTCCACCGTTTCTACCGCCCAATGCCATCCTCCACACAAAGGCATAAGACGAGGAAAGAAGATGATGCCGGGTGGAGCAGGGTCAGGACAGGCTCTGAGACCAAGGGACCAGCGGATGAGCAGACAGCAGCCGTGCTCCCCAACTCCGACCCTCCACACCCACCCCAGCCCTTACACAAAGGTTTAGTCCTCCACATGATGCTGCAACCTGGACAGACTTTGGCACCCAGCACAGTTCCAAATGTCGGTTCCCAGAAAGGATTAATGGAATGGAATGCATTTCCATTTGATAAATACACAATAAAGAGACAAAAACTTTCCAAGGGTCTTTATGCTGGAAATTCAAACAACATGTAAATGCTAAGTGACGTTCGTGTTGGTCTGTCCTCCTGAGACACGAGACCGGTGCTTACACGGGATGCCACATACATGCAACCAGGAACATTCAGCTCTGACACACGGGTCTTGGATGCTCCCTCCAGAACCCACCCCCGAAGCTGCAGGCTCAGTGACCCACCCCCACCCCCACCCCACACCGTTCAGTTTAGCCCTGCTTTAGGACAAGCGGGGCAGCCATATTCTATTTATAAGGGAACCCCTCGGAAATCTCTATAGCAGTGTTTTATATATTTAAGTTAATATAGAGTAAAATTGTATAGTTCTTATTTTGGAATATGAGTTCAGTCATTCCCAACAAATCTTTGTGTTCTTTGTTACAAAGTCCCAAAGTCAAGAACCCTCAGTACTTCTCACAGGTAGGTGCTGGGACCCAGTGGTCCCTACCTGCCTCTGAAGGTAGTGACTCGGGCCTCTGAGCCAGAGCAGCAGGTGCTTAACAAGGTCATTCTCCTGGGCTTGCCACTCTTCACAGCTGCAGAGGGTGGCCCGGAGGCAGACCCCATGTGGGAGGGCGTGGGAGGAAGTGCGCGGACCACACGAGTTCCCTCACGTTGTCTTAAACATTTCCTGTGTCCAAAAGCACATCCTAAGGAAAGGATGTTGGGGGGTAAATAATACACCAGGAGAGATTTTTCATGGGAAGTTGGACAACTATATATCTGAAATGGCTTAAACACAATCTTTCTTAAAGACAGGAGGGTGACGATGATTTATTGAAATAACTCCCCACAGAAACACACACAAATCATTTCAAACTAAAGCATTCTGGTGTTGTTGTTTTTTTTTAACTGAAGTATAGTTGATTTACAATGTTGTGTTAGTTTCAGGTGTACAGAAAGGCCTTCTGTTTTTTAAATGCCCTACAAATCAGAACCTATATGCTTTCCTTCGTTTCTGTAGCATTTGCCAACTCTACTTCGCTCTGCTGTTACTGGCAACAGAAGCGGTAAGAGCAGCAGCAGGAGTTCTCATCTCCAAGTGCATCTCACCTTTTTGAAGGTCAAGGCCTCGTTGACAGTCTTTTAAAAGCCATGGACATCCTTCTCAGTGTGGCGGACATACATACATATGTATTTCGATTAAGTGCATGCAAGTAAATACTCATAGCTGATTATAAAATATAAAGAATAATTGTTTGGGGTTGAATTGTATCCTCTCAGAGTTCACATGCGTTAGTCTCCTTACCCAGTATCTCTGAATGTGACCTTGTGCAGAGAGAGGGTCTGTACAGGGGTAATCAAGCTAAAATGAGGTCAGTCTAGAGTATGGGCCCTAACCTGATATGACTGGTGTCCTTCTGAAAAAAAAAAAATGGAGATTTCGACACAGACATAGATGTATGGGGAAGACCAAGTACAGATGTGCGGGAGAAGATGGTCACCTGCCAGGCAGGAGGGAGGCCGGAACGGACACTTCCCCCAGGGTTCCCAGAAGCAACCACCCTGCCAGAACCTGGATTTTGGACATCTGTCCTCCAGAACCGTGAGACAATAGATCTCTGCGGCTGAAGCTGCCCGGGCTGTGGTACTGTGTGTGGGCAGCTTTAGCAAAGTGGTACAACCGTTCTGTGAGAGTCTGTCACGCTGATGTGCGTTCCTGTGGTTCATTTCCAGTGCTGTCTGAACACACCAGAATCCACCTGTCCACTCTGTTGCTGGCGGATGATTTCCCAAGTTTTGGGTGCTGAATGATGCTGTCAGGAACATGGTAACGTGCCTCCCCGTGTGTATGTCCAGGAGTCTCTCTAGAATGCCCAAGGCAGGGACTGCTGGGTCAAAAGGTACACTTGTCTTTTATGCAGATTGTCTGGAAAGTCAATGTACCAATTTTTATACCCACCACTAGTACATGAAAGTTTCCCTTTGCTCCTCAAACCTGCCAAACCTTAATAATATCATCAGGATTTTTCACTGTGACCAATCTGCCTGGTGTCAAATCGTATCTCATTAGATTGATAGAGAGATGGCTTCATAGATTGACTTACATTTAATGTCATCATTATTTATGAACTTTATATATTAATTTTCAACTCATAAAAAATCACATAATATGATTTGATGTTAACATCTTACTTCTCAAAAGTTGTCAGTTGATGAGCATTGTTCCAAGTGAGAGATCTGTCTGCAGCCTTCCAAAAACTGACCATGCTCCATGAGTCCCCAGAATGTTTATTTCCATGCAAAGTTATAAGTTCACAGTAGTCGTCACAATTCCAAGATGCAGACCTGAGTCAGAGAGTTTGTGGAAATCAAGTGCTATGCTGACGTATTTCAAGGTCGATGTACTTCAAGGTCGATGTACTTCAAGGTCGATAGGGTGAGTGCCGATTCACATTTATGGCTATAATTTTTGGCTATTTTATAATCTGGTGTGGTGAGGGTTTGGGGGCTTTCTTATTTTTGATGATAAAGTAGAAATTCAGCAGGAATAATTTGAAAGAGACAGCATACAGAAAATATATATAAACCGATAATCACCACAGCCAGAGAAAATGGCTTTTACAGCTCTGGTGTCCGTAGCAGCTGGTCATCTCCAAAGGTGGCTGGGATCAATTCCTTTTCATCCTGAGGTGCCCACCCTCCACCCTCCCCTTGACTCCGGCCTTGTGGTCCACCTTGACCAGTGGAATGGGCAGAGGCCATGCTGTGCCAGCTTCGGGTCTGGTCTTCCAGAGATCTGTCAAGTTCTGCCTTTCCTCCAGGGAAAAGCGGCCACCACGTAAAAACCTCAACCACCCCAGACCACCCTGATGTTGAGAAGCTCCAGCTGGCCACGTGGAGGAGGGCGGAAGCCCCAGACCCTCGGGTGAAGGCTTCTGGGACCTAGTCAGCCAAGCCCGCCCCCTGAGCTGAACACAGGCAAGTGAGAAACCCTGGCCAAACCCAGGAGCACAGGAACCCACCCCAACCACCAGCCAAGTCCAATCAAGCTAAGGAATCATGAGAAATAATAAACAGTAGTTGTTTCAAGCTCCTGCATTTTTGTAGCAGATTGTCACCTGCGAGGGACAACTACGAATTCACCCTCAGACCGAGTCCCCATTAGGGCAGGAACGCACATCTTTGTGTATTTCTAAAGCTATTTTGTACTCTCTTGTGTCACTTAGACACACTTTTCATTCTCATGAAGTATCCACACTCCTCTGTAATGTGATATTTTCAGTGACTCCACAATATCTCCCCGTGTGGACACATCATGGTTCATGTGATGACCCTGAGCAGGTGGGTGGCTTCCACGTGGTCACCACCACACCTGAGACCTAGAGCATCCTCGTACACAGATCTGCGCACAAATATTTCACTACATCCTTCAGGTGAACTCTGGACATGTAATTACAGCCTCCCAGGGTTAAACATTTTTGATGGTTCCGGTCAAATTACCTTGAACAAAAACTGCCCCAACTCCACTCCCATCAGCTGTGGGCGAGGATGCTGACCACCACACCTGTGATCTAACACCACCGTGTATGTATCGTATTACTCCCTTTCAATCTGACAGATGAGAAGTGGTCTCTCGTTTCCTTAATTTGCCTTTCATTAGTCGAGGGTCAGACCCTCCTTCTGAGTGTGAGGTGCCCGTGTTCACCGCACTCTGCTGCCTCAACCGCGCGATACTGTCTCACTCAATGTCGTCTGACAGCCAAGGGCAAGTGGACGGCACCACAAGGAAAACGGAGTGATGGAGAGAATGCTTCTAACACATGGATGACAGGGATAATTTTATAGTGGGGCCTAAAGAGCCCTAATCAATTTTTCTGACAGGAGAATTTCGCAATCCATTGATTTAAAATCACATGGATGGATGACGGCGTTTCCAGAGCATTTGTACCTGACACTTATATTTGTTACCCATGTTTACAGGAAACTGTAAATCACTTCTTGGAAAACCATTAATTGGGAAGACACATTTCAACCTGATTAAACTTCTAAAACAATTATTTTATACTATGAGCTTTTAGTAATAGGAACTAATTTTCAAATTCCTCTCCTACACAAGTCTGATTTCTAATTTAATAAAATGTCTGGCTCTCAGCAGATATTGGAGGTGAAGAGTTACTCTTGGCCATAAAGATAAGCAAATATCATCATATAAAGAGCAGATCTGAGCAAACATCATTTATAATGTGACAAACAGAATTTTTAAAAATTATAATTTCATAAAAAGTATTTCTTTACTTTTACTCAATGGAAATATAATAAATAGGGAGTGAGAATGCATCTGAAAAGATTTAAATACTTATTTAAATTTAACTTAGAGTAATTATTTAGGAGAATGTCACAAATGTAACCTTAGAATTATGGTGCAGCTTCACATGATCATTAAGAAGAAAAGCTACGAAGTGTTTGCTCGCTTTCGTCCTGCCTTTGCATTTTGTCTTGTGCCCTCCGTCCTCTATTAAACACCTCCCTGGGGCCCCATCCCTGTCTTCTTCTTTCAGCTACTACTTATTATCTGTGTGCTGTGTGCTGGTCCTCGGGCTGAGCTCCTTGGAGATGCCAGCCTTTGCAAATGTTTAATAATCACCATAATCCAAGGTATTATCAGCCTCAACTGGTAAATAAGGAAACTGGAAGTTGAAGAGGTTAAGAAACTAGCTCAAGTCACAAGAATATTCTCTCCTGGGGTAGCAGCAGCATCTCCGTGTCATCAGCTAATTTTCACACGCGATGCCTGAGAGCTTCTGCACCTGGGTCTTCACCCCAAGTTCTCTCTGTGCTCCGGACCCAGAAATCAAGCCTCCTGACAGACAGTACTGCCACCCTGATGTCCCACAGGTACCACCAGCAAAGTGATACACGTGAAACAGGTGCAGTCTGTGCTCAGAAACCCGGGCTCGGAGTGCACGTCCCGTGCCGTCCGGCATCACTGGTCCCGCATGGTCCCCGCTGGACAGCAGGAGCCCCGGCTGCCCCCGCCCCACTTCTGCACACGCGCACCTGCAGTCCAGGCCCCGGGCAGGCCACGCAGATGCAGCGGCGGCTGGGACTCTGTAAACGCGGGCTCTGCTGCTAACTCAGCCTCCAGCGGGAAGATGGAAAACTCCATCGAAATTTAAACAAAAGTCATCGTTATTGTATTAAATGGTGTAAAAGGAAGAGGACAGGATAGGAACGGAGGTCAGTCCGGGGCGCCCGGGAGTGGGAGGTATCTGAGGGGGCGGGGAATAAACTCTAAACGAGATCTGAAGGGAAAGTGGGTAATTGGGAATAGGAATGGGGGAGGGGGAGGGGGAGGGGGTGGGAATGAGGGGGTGGGGAATGGGAATGGGGGTGGAAATCGCAGCAGGTGGAACAGCTCGTGCAAAGTGGGAAGAGAAGTGCCAAAAAGAACAAAGCGCCAGTTTTTGACTCCCTTATAATTGGAGAAAAAGGAGAAGGCACATTTTCAAAAGCATGAACTATGTCAGAAATGGGAGAAAACACTGTATCGTCTCTAGGTTGTAGATTCTAACACAGTTTCTAATTGTTCTAATAACTCACTTTTATGGAGAGACCAAGTTATCATCAAAGAAAATGATATCCTGTTAATGTCTCATTAATAACAATTACATTCTTCAAAAATTGATAGATAAGACAGAATTCAGTTGGTTCAGAAAGATACAACTTCAACTGTATCATTTGCTCAGAAGTGTTCTGGTCACAGAATGTCCTTAATTACTGTAATTCTCTTCCTTGTTTGAGTCTGAAATTACACTGCTGATGTCCCTTTAGCAACAAAAGCACTTTCAACAGACAAAAAAATTTCAGATATGGCTTATAAGTCTCTTCTGATTGGAAGTTTGTTGAATGCAGCTGCAATCTTTCTGAGTTAAGCTGTGTTCACATGTTCTCATTTGGCCTGGAACATTTCAGACTCCGTTGTTTTGATTGCAATATTGTCCACCCGGATGGGCTTATGATTAATTCACGTTATTAAGATGACAAACACTCCTTTCGGGTGGAAGTTGAAAACCCACGGCAAGAACGGCCTTGAAAGTGACCTGACTGCAGATGCCAGGGGAGCCAGGGGAGAGAATTCTGTAATTCAGCAGGATTTCAGCAGGGTGTATTTAGCATCCCGTAGGCCACTGTGGTTTCTCAAGGGCCCTGTGAGTGGCCCGGAAGAAGAGTTATAATTGCTGTGTTCCCAGGGGGAGCACACCAGGAAGGCGTGGGTACAATCAGTCACTGATGAGACAAGCAAACTGGAGTCCCAGACGGAAGGGAGTCGGAGGTAGGACTTTTGTAGAAACACATCTGAGCTTCCAGCCGAGCCTGCCCCCTCTTTAGAATCCCACCCGCATCCTGTGTTAGAGGGAGGCGTTGGGAGACACCCAGCATGGTGCCAGTGTGGGCACTGACCCAAGTGGACTCACAGTGCTATTTTTTACCCTGAGTTTGAATTAAAAGTTAAAAAAAAATAAAAACACCAGACGCGATTATGTTGGGTACTGACTGTGTGTGCTCACCTAAGTGAGGAGCACGTCTCACACCCAGCAGCCACTTGTTTGCCAATGTTACAAGGGGCAAGAGCTAAAAAGCCATAGGGAAATCAGCCTAGCGAAATTACGTAAGGCAGAAGCACACAAGAAACACGCTTCTTGGGGGAACAATGCCCAGGACACCTTCCAACATCTCCCAGCCCACTTCCTACAATCAGGAGCCACAAGGCAGTGTTATTCCATCACCTCATTCACCTCAAAACCAGGGTAACTGCAAAACCCTGAGTACCAGAGCCATGGGTCACCCTGCTCGTCCCAGCACTGGCACGGGGACAGTGCTGATGGGCACTGGGCACCAAAGAAAGCCTCTCCCATCGTGGCCTGAAAACGGCCCTCCGAAGTCCCTTTGGCAGCTTACAGCCTGAATCACAAATCATTTTATTTAACTGGATGTCCTTTCACTGTGTTAAAATATAATTCTTCCTTGGAGTCACTTGTTCTGGATAATGCAGAAGTATAAAATCTGGAAGGGGGAGGCGTGGGTTCAGTTCTGGGCTACATCACTTCCTGTCTGTGACAGGAAATGACTTCATCTCTCTGAGTTTTTACTTCCTCCATTAAAAAAAATAGAGAGGACAGTGACATCTATCAGTTATTTCTATTGTTACCTCCTTTCCAAAGCCTCCTCTGATTGCTCAAGGTGGAGTCAGTTTGAGTGGAACTTGGCTCAGTTCTCTATAACAATGGACATTGGGTTGGCTAATTTCATGTGTCAGTTGCCCTGGGCCACCGGTGCCAAGACATTTGGTCAAACATAATTCTGAGCATGTCTGTTGAGGATGTTTCTGGATGCAACAAATATCCGAGTCAGCGCACCAGGTAAAGCAGGTGACCCTCCCCACGTGGGTGGGCCTCAGCCCAGCACTGGAAGGCCTGTTCAGAACAGAAGGCTGACCCTCCACCCAAAGACTGCCTTCGACCTGGAGCACTGGTTTTCCCCCTGGCCTTTGGACTCAAACTGAAACATCAGCAGCTCGTCCTGGGTCATGAGCCAGTGGACAGCAGATCCTGGGACAGCTCAGCCTCCATAATAAATCTCTTTTTACATATATGCATTTTTTAGTTGGTTTTATTCCTTTGATAACTATGTAAGTTTAAAAAGCTAAAGATCTAATCTGTTCTTGGAAAAAATAATTAGTACCTATATGTAAACTAAATATAAGTGCAGTATACTGTATATACGTATTTACATGCAATATAACATGTATGTAGAGTCAAACTGTAATAAAAATTATAAATAAATAATAAATGAGTTTTAGACTAATTGAATTTAATGATTATATTTACTTCACATGTTCCATTTCTTACTGAATCAGTTTTAGCCATATTTTTCTAAAACATCATTAGTTTTCTTTGTTTTCCATTGAAATAGATGAGTTCGTGCTGTTCTCATATTTTTCAACGTCTGTCATATCGGTACTTCTGTTCATTTCCTCGTTGCTATGACTCTTTGTATCTATGCCCTTTGAGGGTAGTTTTTATTTTCCTCCTTCCACTTTGTTTTGTACTTTTAGAATGTCTTACAAAAAGCACGTATTGCTTTTGTAATCCACAACACTCTAAGAAGTCTATTCCAGTTTTGGGAGGGAAAAAAATCAGGCCTCCGGGAATTCTTTCACAATATAAAGCAGCACCTCACCAGGCAAAAAAAATCTCACCCTGACGTGTCTAGTTAACACCCTAAGATTTTACAAATTGGCTTTAACATATACTTCTGTACCTGAAAATGGGTGTCACGTGGCACCTTATAAAACAAAAACAATGTGTAGGGATGACTGTTAAAGGAAGCTGAGTCAGCTTTGTGTCACATCTTCCCTGCAGGAGCCCAGGGCTGTGCTCACTCTGGTGGGGGAAAGGAAGCACACTAACCCCGCGTCCTCCTCTCTTGTCTCCTGCAGATACTGTTCCGCTGTTTCCATGACCAGGGTTTCCATGTTCAGATCATCCGGGTGCTGGCATCAAATTTGGGGCAACAGACTTAGAAAGGCCACTTCCCTCAATGGAAAGAAAGTAGATTAAGCTATTTTTACCAAACCCTAATATTCTGAGAAAGTGTAGGAATGCAATGTGTGAGGTAAATTACTTCATTCACTTTTCAAGCAGGAGTTGTCTGTCAATTACTCGACTCCATACTTGCCACTCCCGGGAGCTGCATCTCAGCGTTTATTTTAAACAGTAGTACCACATGACCTCAATTTATCCATATCTTACATTTTAAGCTATAGAGCAACATAAGTGAAAACATCGTCCTCATAGGTCACTATTTAACTACTAGTTTCTTTTTACTTTTCAAAGACAGACAGGCTCTCCCACTCATAATCTCTTCTTCCCCACTCCGCATGGTCTGCAGAGGTGGCAGGTGGGAAGGTAGTTCTGCACATGATAGGAGTGGTGATTTATCACTGGTGAGGTTCACAGATTACTAAGAGAGCTTCTCCCAGTGTCTCTTAGGGGAGCTTCATCCCAATTAAGTGCGTCTCCCAGAGACTGTCTCTGGCTGAGGAATTTCACAACAGCTACACTCCCCAGGACAAAGCTATTAACTTCTCTGGACATGCACAGCTCTAACACGTGCTGGGAGCAGAGACTTGAGCCCAATTTTCAGTATTCATTTGCCTCTAAAAATAACTTGCCTAATCACATAAACAAAGCACCGTTTTTCTAACGGCTATTAACGGTCTGTTTGAGTCAAGTCGGGGAAAGACATGTACTTGCATTTACTCCAACAAACTCACTTGGATTCGACATTTGTTGACTGCCTACTACGTGACAGATGACATCAATTTATCACAGTTATTTTCTTCCCTGAGCAAACTCAAATAAGTATGAGGCTTTATCCATTCAATGTGTCCTCTGCGGGCTTTATTTAGCACGCTATCTTGGTCAGCATCTCTTCCAAATGACATCCTAGAGGTCATTCTGAAGGTGAACCACGGAGTCAGAGCCAGGACACAGCATCCTCCGCTCTCGCCAATGCCCAGATGGTCCCGGGGAACACTGTAGCCTCGGTGCCATCACAGTGCTCTCAACTTCCTAAAATGGAACATTTCAGCTGCATCCTGAATCCTCATCCGCACGGCTAACATCTTCCCTCGAGTTCTCACAGGGGAGCTGCTGAGGAGGAGGGAGAGGATGACGCAGCGGCGTTCAACGCCATCTGCAGCTGGTTGTTATATATATCGGGTTTCTGATCCCAGGACGGGCATAACCGACTTCCTCTCCTATGGAACAACTTCTCTCAGATTCCAATTCAGCAAGTGGAGAACAGAGTTGTGAGCCCATTTTTAATTCATGGGGAGTTGCGATGTCCTCGTTGAAGGCTGTCCAGGAACTTTTACTCGAGCTCTGAAAATTTAGCCGTATCTTCAGGTGAAATAGACACTGAAGGGTGAAAACAGGGAAATTACTGTTGAATCATGGACAAATTTTATTACAGACTGTGGGAGAGTAAATGCTGTAGAGGCAGGTAATCATTTGTACCTGCTCTGTACCAAGTAAATGTTGGCTGTGTTGAATCTCATAGCTTGGGAAGGAGCCTGAGTAAAAGTAGCTCTCTCCACCCTGTCATGTTGATCTCCCCTGTTTCTCAGCGCCGGACCCCGTCCTCCACCGGACTCTAAGGGTCTCGTGATCAGCTCCATGAGGGATTTCCACTCTCACTGCCGGATGACTTGTCATACTGTTCCCGGCACCGATGGGACAGTAAGAACACAGTCCTCTGCCTGAGGGTGCATTCCTGGTGAATCTCCAGAACTCTTAGGAAATCTTTTCCCAGAAAATGATCCCTGTTAATGCTTCTGGAGGCAGGAGAGGGAGAGGGAAGCTGCAGCCACAAGACACGTTTGTGCATCAAGGGCTGCCTGGGGCGTCAGGCATGGCCACCTGCCAAATCCGCACCTGCCTCTCCCCTTGGCCAGTGACACAGGGCTGGCCTCAGTCCCGCTGCACGTGCTTGCGCCGCCCTGGGTGCTTTTACTGCCGTTGCTCACTCCTTTCTCTGGAGAATGCACTCTGGGTTACACATGACACACGGATCCTCGCCATCTAGAGAGGGCACGCTGCCTACTCAGAGAGTGGGGTCCTCTGCTTATCCCGGAATGCCCGCCTGAGTGCGCAGCACCGACCGTGCGGTACTGAGGTCCTGGAATGGTTGCTTCCGGCCTCCTCCACCCAGCGAGGCAGACACTCCCCGGGCCAGGACAGCCCTCCCAGCCGCAGCGCTGCTCTATCTGGAGACACCTGGCTCTGCCACAGCAGGACCCCCCTCTTTCAAGATTACAGTTCCCAAGAGAGGCCCTGGCTGGGCAGGCTGGGCAGGCTGGGCGCATCTTGAAGGCAGGGTATCTGGGATACCCTGACATATATAAATAACATCCCCCATATGCTAGGAGCTTGGTGAGGGTTTTGGGAATGAATGAATGATTGCAGACCCCTTAGATCCTTCTGCCAGCAGCAGTCTCTCAGGGGGAAATGTACAACTATCACCTGGTGGATTCAGGGCAGAAAAGTCCTGTCGCCAAGTTCAGGGGCGGAAGCAGCTCTGAAAGTCCCCTGTGCCCACTGACTGCTGCGTCTGTGCAGAGAAAGTGAAGAAGGGGAGGGCGGAGGGCGGTCTGGCCCCAAGGCCATGTCTGATTTGTGCCTGAAGCCAGAAACACAGGAAGAGACAAGTCCGTGGGCTTCTAACCTTAGGGCACAGTAACTGCCTCTTTGTAAATGAGTCACTGCCTCTTCTCAGGGCCTCTACTGGTGAGAGAGGCATTAACTCTGGGCTCACCTGGACCTGCTGGATCCAGAGCTGCAGTTTAACCAGCTCTGCAGGTGAAGCATCAACACATCAGAGCACAGCCAGGAGCTGCAAAGACGGCAGACGCAGGGGTGGGGGGGCCAGGGGGGTGAACAGCTAGAGCAGGAAGGGTGTGGCCCAGAGCCTCCCTTTCCTGACACTCCCCTTTCTAAAAAAATCTCTGAAGCTTTAAGCCTAACAAAACTAACCTAAAGAGGTAGCTGTGCCACTGAGAGGAGAACTTCAGCCCCTGGGGGAGCCCCAACACCGCAGCCTCCCACCCCAGCCCCCACCCCCACCACATGTCTATTGTCCTCGGTAGGGGGAGGGGGAGGGATAAACTGGGAGTCTGGGATTGGCAGATACAAACCACTATATACAGAACAGACAAACAACGAGGTCCAGCGGTAGGGTTCAGGGAACTAGAGTCAATGGCTTGTAGTAACCTGTGATGAAGAATGTACACGTATAACTGAGTCACTGTGCTGTCCACCAGGAGCTAATACAACACTGTGAATCAACTATAGTTCAATTAAAAGAAGTTTAAAAATAAATGGGAAAAAAAAGATCTGAAGGCTACCCTCAGTGTTCTGTCCAAGAAGCCATGGTCGGCATCCAACACAGGACTGGGTTTCAAGCCCACGCAGAGTGTGAAGGGAACAGTTCCCTCCGTGGCCCAAGCATCCATGTATCAGTATGCGGGATCCACTGCACACAGAACTAGTGCTCCTGGCGGCCATTAGGTTTGTAACATAAATCACAGTGATTATGACGCATAGTTGTACTTCCTAATTTAACAACACCTTTGAGGAGGACACAGGATGGTGACATAAACCTCTGAGATGACGTTACGCAGCTCTCTGCCTCCAGAATGAAAATGTGAACCTTTTCCCAGAACCAGAGTGGAAGGTTCTCCACAAAACAAAGTTTTGCCATCTGGGGACTTTTTCTTACAGAGAGCTTCGAGCATTTCTTTGAAAAATAGTTATGAATGTTCCATCATTACCTCCTCGTGAGAGAGGGAAGAGCCTCCGATGTGTGACTCGCACGGAGAGCACGTGGGAAACGGAAACGTCACGCGGCCACCCTAGAGCGCTGCTTCACAGCAAACCCCGCATGGCCTCATCGCTCAGGCAGAACGCAGGACGGGGCGGGCTGGCAGGTGAGCCATGCAGCGGTGGCCATCGGAATCTTATTACAGAAAGAAAGGGTCTTGTTCTGGGAAAATGGGTGGATGGGGTTTGTAAATCCGCAAAAGACACCACTTGGTATCTCATTCCGTGACAACCACAATTCGTGTGCCCTAATCAAAGGCAAGAAAGCAGGACGCGCCGGAGAAGCACAAGAGCCAGGGCGGCGAGGACCCCAGGGTGTAGGTTGTGTGTAAGTAAAAGACTAAGTGATTTTCACCACAGGCTCCACAGTCCAGCCACATCAGGCTTTAGCAGCAGAGCTCAGGCAACCATGAACTAAATTTCAGATCTGCAAATACCTTACTACATTAGCAACGTTAACAGAATTACAGATAAAAGGTACTCATAATCCCATGGCTTCAACAAACCAAACATGGCCACTAAGCATGTTCTTACATGCTCGTTATTTCTTCTGAGTCTAATGTTCTCATGTGAACATTTAGTTACCATCAGTCTTATTTTGGGTTTACTATTTCCACCAAGTCTAAATGCAATCAAAACGCAATCAAAACATCACTGCAGCTAAAATGGTCGAGTCCAGACACTCCGCTTTATTTATGCACACACGGCATGAACAGACTGCCCTTTTTTCTCATAGGGACAATCTTCCACGACTGAGTGAACTCCCCTCGGGAGGTAACTCAGATTTACTCCTCAGGCTTCCTCCGCTGGTGCTTTGAGATCTCCCTCAGCCCCCCTGTAAAACCAACAGAGGGAGGATCAGGTGGGACCAGACTTACTCGGTGCATCTCCTGGGGGGAGGACTCTGGCTAATGAGTCTCATTTTTCTTTTTTACAGTTAGTTAGAGGCAGGTGTTGGCACGACACGGCGAGAATACTCAGCAAGAGTTATCCAAAGAGGGAGCCCACTTCCTAAAACAGTGAGAGCCTGTGAGAGCTTCTAAAAAGGTGCCTGAACTGAGTGCCCACCAGGGATGTTGGCACGTGGAAGTACTGTCCATGTTGTCTTTTTTAAATAGTGGTAAGAACACTTAACATGAGATCTACCTTCTCAATAAATGTCTCAGTACGTAAGATAGCATCGTCCACTACAGGCACTGCATTGTACAGCGGATTTCTAGAACTTACTCACCTTGTATGACAGCAACTTTAACTCCATCCCCACTTCCCCCTCCCCCAGCCCCTAGCAGCCACTATTCTACTGCTTTTGTGAGCCTGACTATTTTAGATCACAAACTGGAGTCATCTGGTATTTGTCCTTCTGTGACTGGCTTATTTCAGTTAGCACAATGTCCTCAAGGTTCACCCGTGTATGGCAGGATTCCCTAATTTTTTAAGGCTGAAGAATATTCCAGTGTGGTGTATACACCACACTTTCTTTATCCATTCATCTGTGGACGGATATCTAGATCGTTTCCATGTCTTGGCTATTGCAAATCACGCTGCAGAATAACGCTGCAGTGAACGTGGTGGTGTGGGAACCCCTTCCAGATCCTGGTCTCAGTTCCTTCAGATATACACCCAGAAGGGGGATGGCTGGATCACGTGCTAGTTCTATTTTTAATTTTTTGAGGAACTGTCACAGCATCTTCCCTAGTGGCTACACCGTTTTGCATTCCCACTCACCACGTACAAGGGTTCCAGTTTCTCCACATCCTCACCAGCACTAGTTTATGGGTGTTTTTGAGAACAGCCATCCAAACAAAAGCCAAGCTGTGTGGGATTTTGTTGCTTGCTGGCTTCTGCTGTTGAGTTATAGGATGCCCATCCTGTCTCCCAGGAGCTCTCTTATTTTGCTTTCCACACTTAGGTCTCTGGTCTAGCAGGAACGTGCTTCTGGGTGGGGTGTGGCTGGGCCCACTTGTCTTTCCTCCAGACAGCTGGCCTCCCACATCAACTGGGAAATCCCACCCTCCTCCCTGCTCTGATGCACCTTCATCACCAAACACGCGGGGTGGGTGTCTGCTTCTGCACTCTGTCCTCTGCTCCATTTGTCTGTCCTTCTCCTGCACCAAGGGCGCTCTCACACTTCCTGGCTTTATCCTAAGCCTTCCTCCGTGTAGGCAGACCCTGCCCCCTCCACTTCATAGTGACTGGGTGACTCTCAGTTCTTTATGTTGGAATAACCAGTTTCACTGGTCTAAGGCACAATTCTTTCAGACAGTGATATCCGTTAGGCAGAGCTGGCTTCATTGTGTGTATTATTTACATCATGCAGACTGTCTACTCGATGTCGTGTTCTGGAGGGTCACGCGTCCACAGTGCACGCAGGCGTGTGTGGCCCCAGGCGGGCCCGGCTTTGTGCACCTCTGCGTATGTAAGCTCTGAGCCTCAGCTCCTCATTGTACGATATCACTGTTGTGCCTTCCACCCCACTGGGTCTTCCTAGAGACACAGGGAAGCTGGGTGCTCGGTGCCAGGCACACAATAACCTCCCGATTTTTTAAAGTGAAAGTTGTGGTTATTAATCATGGCGAATTTCTCACTTTCTCCCCAGGCAACATGGAGTCAGTGAGAGACCACTGTGTTTACTCTCAAGTCTCTGGGCACTTCTCTGAAGCAGACACATACAAATAAATGTATTTTTTACACCCATTTCACTGTGACTCAATTGGATGACGGTATGTCAATTAGCAGACACACACACCTGCCTGGGGGGCAGTTCCCAGGGTTCACTGTATGATCGAGAGGCTGAAAGTGAAGGGAAGGGCTGACCAAGCCCAGCAGTCCGGGCTGAGGCTGAGCCAGCTCAGGAAGATGCTAAAACCGACGCCCCGAAAGCAGCCCCCGACTTTTACACACTTCCCTGAGCACGCGCCATCCCTGCGCAGCCTGTTCTGGAACAGAACGTAATTTTACGTGCCCCTGAAATGATGCGTGTGTGCGTCTGAGTCCCCGAGCAGCCGGCTTCTCATGTCCTGCTGAAGGCAGGGCCTGCTTGTAGCTGCCCCGTTAAGCCATTCTGGCCCCAGACCAGCCCTTCCTTTTCTGGGCTCCCACCAGTGGGAGATGCACCATTCAGCCCCCTGAACTGTGCAGCGCCCGTTCCCTGGGCGGCCCGCCGTCCCCTCTCCCTCGCCCGAGCTTGGTCCTGCTGCGCGTGCCGATGAGCACGGCTTTCGGCCCCAGTGCTGTCTGCAGCCGGGATCCACGTGAAAGCGCCCTCAGAGAGCCCAGGTGGTGCTCCTTGAAACCACCGGAGACCACAAAGGGCGCGCTAGGCGGAGCTTGGAGGCCGTGCTGTTCCGGGTACCTGGGGTGGGGCACCGACATGTCTGCCTGCAGTTTTTAATGCACGTTTGTTTAATTACAAGCACTGGAAAGGCATTTTTCACAGAGCGATTTTCCTGTGTGAACATTTCCTTCTGCAGCAGTTATAATCATTAGGCTTATAAGGAGGTGCTAATAAAAACAAGAGGCAACTACCAAGTCACATAAAAAACCATCTTACAAAAAGGTCAGTCAGATCTTTGGTCTGACTTTAAACCAGATGAGATTTTACACGTGGAGTACACCTGCAATAAAAATGCCCCTTTGCACACGTGGTGGGAACACTGCTGCGTGTGACTCACACTTGCTTCCTTCGCCAACTGCATAATGAAGTTTGCACCTCTTACTTTTCTTGAATTGATTCAACTCAACGAGCCTGTTCTCAATCCTCAATTCGCATTTGAGACACCCCAGCGTACCAGCTCCTCCTCCTTTGCAGACAAAATGGCTTCCTCTCTGACAAAGGAGTGTGATTAGTGAATGCTTTTATTTCACGTGTCTGACAACTTAATTTCAATACATACGGTACTAAGATGGCCAACCCCCAATACAGCCAAATTACTTACATTGGGCATAATCTGTGAACATTTATGACACATGGAACTAATACTCATACGGTGTTAGTATTTTAATCCTTCTGAACCTCCTCTTCCCCCACGTCCCTTCCTACAGCCACACGCGGGGCGGAGCAAGGCAGGCACTGCAGCAGATTGGGGGGGGGGGGGTCCGCCTGGCCCAGGCAGGGGGGAGGAGGCCGCACGTGCAGGAGCTGGGGGGTCCTGGCGGAGTGAAAAGCATCTCCTCGGGCAGAGCATCTGACCACAGAGGGCTGGAGCCAGCGAGGAGGGGCGGCATCGGCCAGAGGTGGGCTGCAGGGACGGGACTGCAGGGTGGCCTTTCCGGCCCCTCCACTGTGGACCCACCGTTCTTCCCTCTGTAACTGGGCATCTTGTGGAGGGCACTCCAAGCCTACGCCAGCATCTTGCCTCTCATCACTGTCACCACAGATTTAGCACCCACTGATGGTTCTTGCTATGTTTATGTCAAATGGTGAAGACGAAAACTTTTTTGAAAACTAAAAGTTGATAACCCCAGAGACCTGTGTGCAGCATTGCAAACTACAGCCTGAAGGCCAGACACAGCCTGCCGCCTGTTGTAGTAAATCCAGGTTTTGTGGAACGTGAGCCGGCCCTTCGTTTCTGTACTGTCTGCAGCTGGTCTCATCTCTATGGCTCAGCTGAGTAGCTGCAACAGAACCCATGTGTCCCACAGAGCCACAGCTCCTACTGGGCCTTTTACAGAAAAAGTCTGCCAACCTCTGCCTTGGAGAAAGGATTACGTTCATGAAACAGGTACAGAATGTCTTATATGGAACTAGAAAAAGAACTCTTATGTAGACCTGGTTCATCAAAATAAAAAAAATTAAATAGAAGAGTTGAAAAAGAAAACTGAGGCACTACTACAGAAAGCAGTACAAAGGACTAAGAGATGGAAGATGGAAAAGATAAGAGACTTCAGAGGATCAATCCAGAAAAATTTAAAAAAACAAAAACAAAAATAGAACAGAAACTTGTACACGAAGTCTTAGATTAAAATGACCCATAATGAATGCTAAAAACCTACTCTCAAGGCACATATTTTGAAATGTCAAAATACCAAGAGTAAATTCCAAAAGCTTCCAAAGAGAAAAAGGTCAGATCACATGCAAAGGAAGATCGACCCAAGTGGCATTACATACACCAACGACAACCACAGATAAATGCTCATGAAAAGTGTTTTCAAAGCTCTAAGAAAAAATATTCCTCATCCTACAATTGGTAGCCAATTAAATTATTGGACATTTTCAGAAATTCATGGATTCCAAATGCACCTCTCACACCACTCCCTTCAACAGCTATAGGGGGATGCATGCTACTGAAGAAAGGGTCTGCAGTGGACCCTCAAATAACACGGGTTTGAACTGCACGGGTCCACTTAACACTCAAGTTTCTTTCAATAGTATATACTACTACACCACACGATCTGAGGCTGGTTGAATCAACAGAGACTGAGGGACCTAGGATACCAAGGACCAACTTTAAGTTATACTCGGATGGATTTTCCACTATATCAAGGGTCAACTCGAGCATTGTTCAAAGGTCAACTGTAACTCTAGAATGAAGATGATCCACAAGATTCACACAGGGAATGTCCCAGGATGACAGCTGTCCAGCAGGGCTAGAGAGAAGATTAAAACAAATAGAGGCAGAATTTCAAGAATGAAATAGCTTGGGGGAAGTAGTAGTTCAATTCAGAGGTTATTTGATATGTTTAAGCATTTAGGGGAGGAAAAAAAACACTAAAAAATCGACCAACATATGAAAATCTGGACCTAAATCTTTAAGGAAAAAATCTAGGTGCATTGAAAACCAATGCAGGTTAAAAAAGAAGGCAATTATTAATCCAAGAAAAATATAAAGTTATAAAAGAGAGAAACATCACTGGGAACAAAATTAGTCATAGTAACAAACCAGAACAACGTATTTTAAATTGCAGTGATTATTTGGTCTGTTTCAAGAGGAGCAGTGTAAAAAAGCTGTATTTTATCTTCTGTAAATCACTACGTGCTAAAATCAACAAATCCAGAAACACCTACAGAAGAGTATTTAGAAACATGGATACAAATACAAGAAACTGCTTTACAAAGCTAACTATTCTCTCAACCAATGAAAGGGCCAGCGGGGGCGAGGGGGAGGCTTGCAGCATCGCTGAGTCACGTGTGCTGTGAGCACGTGGCTTTGATGAGACTCTTACACATGCTGTGACTGTGAACACCTCGCTTACCCTCCCCAGCCCTGGCCAAAAAACACCCCTTCAAAAGTTAGCCCAGATGGGAAGGGCTCCACATTCATCTATCCCGGCCACCTTGGGGCTCACACAGCTGCTGCACTTCCCTTAGAGCGGCTTCCACTGATGCGACAAACAGCTACTGAGGACAGATGACAAGCCTGGCGCCGCATCAGGTGCTGGAGAAAGAGCAGCGAACCAGATAAGGAGGCCCTGCTCCCGGGACCCGCCGTCTGCGACGCAGACCAGTGCTGTGGCCGTGAGCCCCGTCTTCGGGATTCCCAGCTGTACACTACCCAGCCTCCCACATCCTCCGAATATCCTCAACTGTGGACGAGGACGACAGCTCTCACTTCCAGCATTCCCAGGACACCTAACCCAGCGGGCTCAAAGAGTCACTGTGCACTGTTCAGTGGGTATCTGCAATTCAGTCCTGCAGTCCTGCCACCTGCCCCTCCTGACACCTCATCCTCTTCTGTCTCGGCTCACTGCTCAAGCCTCTCCACCCCCAGATCTCACCCAGGTGGGGCAGGTGCTCCACATCCCCTCTTTGGTGAGACCACAAAGCAGCATCGCCCTGTGCTCTCAATGTTGGACAGAACTCAAGTTCCTCCCATCCCAGCAGCTGCAGCCCAAGACCAAGGAGGGCGGGACGGGGAGGGCACTTCCAGAGGAGGGATCCTTTTCAGCCTCACATTTCTTGGGTCAACAATCTAACGTCTGTCCCAAATCCTTTATCACTGTCTTCAAGCCTTTATTCTATACACACACACCCCTCAAGAGAAAACGGATCAGATAATAAGAGAAGGATGAGAAACTGAGGAGGAGTTTAAACACACATGTTCCCCTGCCGCTGCCCTGGGGGGGAACACACACATTTCAAAAATCACTGAGAATAACATTAAGTGAGAGATACAAATAGGATAAAAACTAATCAGTACAATCCAAAACAAAATTTAGAACCAAATTTAGAACCAAATCCCTGAAAAAATATGCTTAGATCACCTCCATTTGAACCCCAGGTGTCTGCCAATTCCCCTAAAACATGTTGGCCTGTCCTGGCCCCCAATAACACAGAGCTGGGTGTCGTAACCGTATCTGCAGCACACTTCACTCTTCTGAGGAATAACAATTTCTTCTGATGATTTCAGATTCATCTTTCCTTGTGAGGTAGATCATCTGTTTTACTTTTTTTTTTTAATACTGATGTGGCTGCTAAACGCCACGAACGTGGCACTTTCTAATTTTAATGAATACCATGAAGTTCATATCTAAATACATTTTCTTATTTGGGGTCCTAACCAGGAAAGAAAAAAAGCCTAGGTATACAACACACACACACACAGTGACCACGTGCTTAAGTAGAGTGGCTTGTTTTTTAAGTTGTAAGAGCAGAAGAGAAGTATCTTTTCTTTTTATTTTATATGAACTTCCACTGTGATGTGCTATTTTCATGTTTTTAAAATTTAACTTAATCTTCTAAACATTCACTTTAAAATGACTCAGGAATCATTTTGATGATTTTTCATTTTTCATGTGAAATAAGAGGACATCGAACAGACTATGGCTTTATTTTAACTTCCAATACCAAGAACAAAACTGGTTAGTCCACAATAAACATGTAACAGTAATGTGCCACCTGCTGCTAACATTCAGTATTTTGTCCCAAACCAGCGGTTTATTTTGGCCACGCTCAGGTAGAGCACCAGGCTGACGATAAAGTACTCCTCCGTCTCCTCGATCCACACCAGCTCCATGTGCACTCTTCCTTCCGGGTCCACGTAGTCAACATAGTACGTCTGTCCCAGGAAATGAGGGCCGTCAGGGGGCCCGGAAGAGGCTCTCATACAAACCGGGGAACTGAAACACCAGAAGGGTTTCCCACACTCATCCAAAAGAGTTATGTCCATTACAGAGCAACTCTACAAAATAAGCACAAAGATTTACAAGTGTAAGGAGAAAATGGCCAACTAGACTGATTTAATAAATGCAGAGCTGAAGTCTCGCCAGGAAGGGTGAACAGGAGTTGGGTGAAAGCGGGAACAGCATATGCAAACACGTGGAATACTCCACATGGCTGGAACGGGGTGGGGCGGGGCGAGACTGAGGCTCAGGAGGGCGGAGTCGGGGGTCAGATCAGCTCTGTCCATCACTGGACCCGGCCACCCACATGCAGCGGCCAGTGCCAAAAAAAGGCAGGTCAGACAAAGGAAGGAGAGTGGGGGGATGGGGCGAAAGCAGGGAGCACAGTGACGGGGCAGCGGTCACCATCCCACACCAGTGACCAGACAGTGAGAGCCCCAGTGACCAGTCGCAGTGATTCAGAGGAGAGAAGAAATGGAAGAAACACTTATGGGACAAACCGAGCAGAATCTGGTACTGGAGGTGAGGGAGAAGGGGTCTCATGTCCTGTTTTCTCTCCCACAACAGAAGTGCAGGATCTAAAACACCAAGTGAACAGACACCACTCCATGGAGACATGGGCTGGGGGAGGAGACAGCTGGAGACACTGACAATTATTAATACTATTAATCAGCTATATTTTACATTTATTTTTAACTGTGGTAAACGCATCAGTTCTCCAGCTGAACTACTGTGAAGTCCAAGCTCAGTGGCATTAAGTCCAGTCACACTGCTGTGAACATCAGCACCGCCCACCTCCAGGGCTCTGACCACCCTGCAAAGCCAGAACCCCGGACCCGTCAGACAACAGCTGCGCACTTCTCTCCCCCAGCCCCTGGCAACCATATCCTACTTTGTGTCTCTAAGAGTTTGATACACTAGGCACCTCGTGTAAACGACTCCCACAGTATTTGTCCTCAAGGCTCATCCATGCTGTGGCTTGTGTCAGAATTCCCTTCCTTTTCTGAGGTGAAATAATACTCCACTATCTGTACGCACCACCTGTGCGTATCCCTCCATCCACCGATGGACACCTGGGTGCCTTCTGCCTTTTGGCTACTGTGGATGACGCTGCTGTGACCGTGAGTGTCCAGTGAGAGCTATATTGTTTAGCACATTTTAGGTACTGGACACTAATGCAAGCAGTTTACACGCACTAATTAATTTACTTCTCAAGACGCTGTGAGGTAGGAGCAAGGCTGAAACCGTCTAACACCTTTTCAGGTGTGTCTCATTTCCCATGACTTCTGCCCTATGCTAGTGTTTTTTTAACTGGAATTTAAATGCTTACTTCTAGAAATCAGCAGAAACTGAGCATTGATCTCTCTATTATACGCATACAGACATGCTGTCAGTGTCTCTATACAGATAGAGACAGTGCCGATATCTGTCTAGAGAGAAGGGCAGAGAACCCCAGGCATGAGCATCAGCACAGCTTCTGGAGGTCTGCACACGTGGAAACGTGGTCATGAGCACTGGCCATATGGGCTTCTGTATGAGCCATCAAAAAGGGTCTTGACTCAAAAAAATGCATATCTTAAATTTAAGGGACACAAACATTCCAAAATTGAAAAAACCAAGATGGCTTAACAAGTGACTGGTGTGAACTGGTTCTCACCCAGGAGGAGACCCGAGTGAGGAGCCAGCCAGCAAGAAACACCCCGAGTCCCGCAGCAGTGTGCAGACCAGCAAGGGCAGCAGGAGCCCCGCAGAGACTGGGCCTCGCCCTCTGACGCCTCCCCAGGTCCTAGAACAACGAAGACCAGGCTGATGAGAGCCCGGACCATCGCCCCTCTGCTCCGGGCGCCCCAGGGACCACAGCCCCAGGCGGAGGGGAGGGGCTCCCCAGGGGCAGGCGCCCTGGGGCTGAGCACGGGAATCACAGCCAGCACTGGAACAAGTGGCTGTCAGCACGACCCTCTGAGGGCGGAAACTCCGTGGCAAAACCCCAGATTACTGAGCTGGCACAGGGTCCCGCGAAGCTGGGCTCCCTCTAGCTCGTCGCCCTTCATGATCTCAACCACTGGGTTAGCAGTCCCTTGTCTTACCACTTAAAACCTCACCAAAGCCAGCAGCACAGAGCTGGTGTTAGAACCAGGTGCAGGAAGGGCCATGAGAAGAGAAGGCACCACCCAGAGGCCGACATTTCAGGGGCAGGCCAGGGGAGGGCGCCACAGGGAAACCAGGAGGGAGGGACGCCAGGCGAGCAAACCGCTCACCCTCCAAGCCCCTCAATGACTGACTCTCCTGCCTGGAGCCTTCAGCTTCAGCACTGGGAGCTGACATCTCCCAGAACCGCCTCCATCTGAAAGTCCATGCTCTCTGGTCCCTGCACACCCTACAAAGCGCTGAGCACACAGTGGAAACACAAAACCCTCTAACAGCTTCCAAACAACACTTAAACTGAGATCCAGATTCTGTACCGGGGTGGCCTGCCCAGCGGGAGCTGCCCCGCTGCCTTCCCAGCAGCCCTCCCGCCGGAGGTCCAGGGTCCAGGCAGCAGGGAGCCAGGTGACATGCAACACCGCATTTAGGCCCTGGCAGGCACAGGCAGATGGAGGGGTCCAGTGGGCACACAACCTCGTGTACAGTCCTGGGGGGGGCACAGGGGCCTCGGCTACCACCTCCTCCTGGAACCTCACCCCTCCTTCTGCACCCTGCCTGAGAGCCTCCTCTTCCTTTTGGCTCCTTCTCCATAACAAATGGCTTCTGTCCCTCTGGGGGTGGGGGTGGGACGGGGGATGTTTTCAGAACCTCCATCAAGCCTTCCTCCCACTCACCCTCCATCCTTGTCCTCGAGAGAGCTACTTCCAGTTGTCCGTCCCCAGGTTGGTCTCCCTGGGCTTGACTGTGTAGGCTGCACACCGCAGCAGTAGGCACAACCCATCTTCCTGGGGGCGGGGAGTCAGCCCTCCTTGCCTGCACCCTCTCACCAGTGACCTTGGCCAGATGCAGAACCCACTGTCTGGGGAGGGCACAGGCCTGGCCCACACAGCAGTGGCATCTTCTCCTGAAGGGTTTGATTTTACAGGCATCACCTTCCTTCAGCTCCACTTGACAGCAATACTTGGCAGCAAGCTGGCCGAAGCATCTTTCTTAAGGGGGTGGGGGACAGCCACCTGCAACCCCTGACCCTGAGATGTGCCCTTAGGGGTGCTGCCGACCTCAACTCTCCCTGCGTAAAGCAGAGCCAGAGTCACACTGGAGTATCTCGCTTACATTAAAACTGATGCCAAGCTCCATGCAGATTTAGAAGTAACATCAAAATAACACCACAAATGCCAAGTCATGAAAGAAAAAGCGACAGGAATAAGGACAAGAAAAGCCTCACCAAAAGAATCACCATCAGTCGACGCCCTGAGAGGATCGGAGGGCAGGCAGACCGGGAGAGCGTCCGATGCTGACCGCACCGGACACTCAGCAAGCAGGTCTGCCGGCCGCTCAGCACGACTTTGCAAGACAGCAGGGGGACCACTTACAGAGCAACTGCCCTGTGTGGAGCCACCATAAGCATGTCTACATGTATTTTAAAACATAATCTGGCTTAAGAAACAATGACTTGCCTAAAATGTGATTTTTTTTAAGTTGAATAATCTACGATATAAAATATCTGTTTCCTGGAACTTACAACTGCAATAAACGTTAAATTGGTGTGTGAATAATTAAGATGTTTTTGAGTAAATGCTTTTTGCCTGGTCCAAGCTGCAGCTCCGCTCTTTCTCCACAAAACGAGCAGCCGGAAGGGCTTGGACGGAAGGCAGGGTGCGGCCAGCGCTGCTGGGAACCGGCGCTGCGTGCACCCACCCTCCCGGCCACCACGCTAGGTGGAAAACAAAAGGCGCTCAACAGGCATTTGAAAAATCAATCAACTGACTGTCACTGGCTTAGAGCACGTGCACAAATCTTCAGACACCAGAATAAATGTAGGATTTTCAAAGCAGCATCATACATGTATATCAACAGACACTTTTATTATTAGCAACATACAGGTTATTTTAAGAAAAGAAAACAAATTACCTTTATACAGCCATCAAAAATATTAGTTTTCCAAGAAAGGCCAACTTTTCCAATAAGAGGTACGTGTTCGACGTTATTTTTAGAACTTATCACAATGAGCTTCGCATATTCATTTTCTATGTATCCTGAAAAGATGTAAGAGTTTTAACATTACTATATACCAATGCAGGACAACAAGTCAAGACTCCTCAGGTTCGCTGCCCAGTGAAGGAAGCTCCCATAGCTACATACTGGTGGGGGTGGGGGGACCCCAGCAAGGCTGACTCGGGTGTCTGCCGGAGGCCAGGGCGGAACCGCAGCTGCACTCCAGAGGCAGAGAAACGAGCGCGCCCCAGAGTGAGACCCAGACGTGCCTGAGCACGGAAAATGGAAAATCCAATCTGTGGAGCTTAAAAAAACAGATGCCAGATATTGCACAGAAAAGGCACTAAGCATGAAGGAGAAGGAGAGAGATGTCTGGAGAAACGAGGGGCGAGAGCAAGCGGATGTGGAAGAGATAAGGGAAGGAGCCCAGCACACGAGGTCTTGGCACAGCGTGCAAACAAGCAGAGACCCTGGCACGTGCTGACCAAGAGCTGAGACCAGAGTCCGGGCCGCGCCGGCGCAGCTGGGAGCTGACCAGGGGCAGCCGTGCTCCCGAGGCCCCGGAGGGGGGGGCGGGCAGGCTGGCTGAGCCTCACATAAGGGTGCGCCCCAGGCACGCACTTCAATGCATCCTGAGGAGGGAGCATCACACGTGACCACGTCGGAGTCTTTGCCCGCACGTGAGTCGCAGGCAGGCAGGTGGAAGGAGAGTGGAGAAGAGCCCACGTCCTTTGACCCCAGGCTGTTTACTTCACAAGACAAGACAAAACCAAAGCGAAGCTGTCTTAGGAGCCAGAGCCCCATTCTAGAATTTCTATATGGTGTCCTCGCTTAAGTGTAACCGAAAGATTGGGAACAGCTGCCTCCTCACGGACAGGACTGGGCTCTGTGTGGGGCTGCAGCCCTGTGGGGCCAGGAGCCCTCCGGCTCCGAGGACAGAGGCACCCGGGTCCCCTCCCCCGCCAAGCGCTCAGCAAGGCCCCTGTGGCTCCTGTCCCGCTCTCCTAGGCAGTCACCTCGGAAGCACGAAGGAAGCAGGAGGAAAGCGAGGTCTCGGAGGAGGCATGGTAAGGTTGTCCTGATCTGACCAGACATGGCTCTGCTCCGTGTCACCGCACAGCCAAGTGCCATCCAAGAGGCCCCACCTGGCTGGTGGCCCGCTAGTGCCACCCCGAGAACTGGAGGTCATTTTCCATGTGGCTTGGCCTCAGGGCACTGCAGAAAGTAGACCCCAAAGTACAGGAGCCAATAACATCTCAATGGCAACTGTCTGAGTTAATAGACATGAAATCTCTGTAGGAAGCAAGGACTGCAGCTGTTCCGTTGTTACTGGACATCCTCCCACTTCAGAACAACTGTAACGTCTTCACAAGTCAGAGAGCCTTCCACCAGCCCGCTGTAACTGCTTACGTTTCTCAGACAGAAAGAGGTGAAGCTCTTTCTACACATAAGCAATCTGCACACAGAACATGTGTGAAGGTGAGTGTGAATAGAACAGGTCATATTTTTGAGTATTTATTGTACACTGAGCGTGTGTAAGCACTTTGTGCCTGGCAGCTTAAAAGAATACCTTAAAATAGCACCATTAATTAGGTGTTATAACTTTTGAACAAACCCACAGGTCACGCTGCAGGTGAGCGGCAGGAACCTGACCCAAACCCTGGCCTGTGTCTAGAGTCCATGTTACAACAGATTAAACAGATACAAAAATGGAGACACATGATCACCTACAGGTTTACAGACTAGCTGAGAATTTATAATGTAGATTTAGGTTCTCACGAAGTTTTGTTTCCATATTACCGCCAACAGAGAAAATCTATGAATGCGCAGACAAGACGCGCTGGGGAGGCAACTACGGCTCCGAAATCGGTGCTGATTTCTCCCTGCTCACCACCTCTCCACCCCGGCTCCCAACCTTCCCCAACTAGATCGTGAGCACCCCGGTGCCTTCACCGAGACATGTCCCTCACACCTGGGTCAGAGTGAACCCTGTGAGGGTGCAGCAGGAGGGAAAACAGCCTCTGACAAACGCATGGGCAGAGGCCTGGTGCTTGGGGCTGGCACGGGCCGCGCTCTGGAGTCCACCACTGGGTGAGAGGACAGTGCTTTCACAAGAGAAGCCACAGTGTGTCACACATACAAATGCAGAGTCCAGCGCTCCCAGAGACTGCGGGCTAACATATCCTTATTAAATTTCCGTGCTGCTTAAACCATTCAGAATAAATTCTGTTGTTGGAGACTCTAACCTTAACCTACCAGTATATAAGACCATCCTCCAAATGCAGAGAAATACAACTCAAAGCTCACTACCCTTGGCTTCTCATGATGAACACTTAGAAGCATGGACTTCAGAGTCGTAAGGACCTTATTCCAAACCCTGCACAGGCATTTACTAGCTGTGTGACCATGGTCAAGCTCCAAGCCAAGCACAAGGAGATACAAATAGTATAAAGCTTTGTGATTAAAGGAACTAAAAGTAAATATTACCAGTACAGGGTGGATTATTATAAATGCCAGGCTAACGTTGCTAAGCACTTTAAATGTATTATCTCAACAATAATATTCTATCTAAAGAGTCAAGCCTATTGCCAAGCAGAAAGCAAAAATGTACCATGTTCATGGATTGCAAGACTCAATACTGTCAAGACATCCATTTATCCAAATTGATGATATTAATAATTCAATGAGAAAAGAAAGCCTTCCCACAAATGGTGCAAGAACAATCTGCTAGTAATAATTGGGAAAATATAATGAACCTCAACCCTTGCCTTATCCTTAACACAAAAATTAATTAGGGATGGATCATAGACCTAAATGAAAACTAAAATCATAATCCAGCTGAAAGAAAGAATATCCCTATAACCTGGAGTAGGAAAGATTTTTAAGGCAGAAAAAAGAAAATAATACCATTTTAAAAATTAATAAATTAGATTTCATCAAAGTGAGAAGCTCTTGATCATTAAGAGACCACTAAGAAAATGAATAAGCAAGCCATAGACTAGAAAAAATTTTACAAAACATATATCTGACAAAGAACTGGTATTTAGAACATATAAAGAACTCCTACAATTCAGGAATAAAGAGAAAAATACTCTTTAAAAAAGAGAAAATGCAAAAGGATTAAGACACTTCAAAACAAGATATGCAAATAGATAATAAGCTTGCGGAAAAAGTGCTTAACATGACCTACCACTAGGAAAATGCAAATCAAAACCACAATGAGACACTGCCCCCAGCACATGCCAGAGCAGCTGAAATTTACAAGACTAATAACATCAAAGGTTGCGCAGGGCATGGAGCAATGAGCACACTCACACACAGACAATGCGAGTATACAATGGTACAACCACTCTAAAAATAAAGTCTGGCAATTTTTAATCGATAAACCTGCTCTAAGATCCAACAGTCCAGTCCTAGGTATTCAGCCAAGAGAAATGAAAACACAAAAAAGATTTTCACAGGAATACTATAGCAGCTGTATTCACAACAGCCCAAAACAGAGAACCACCCAAATTTCCTCTCTATCAACAGGAAAATACGTGAGCAAATTCTGGCATATTCGTTCAATGGAATACAACTCATCAGTAAACAGGAATGACTGTCAATCTGTGTCAGTACGGATGCACCTCAGACACTATGCAGAAGGAAAGAATACAGACACAGGAGAGTACGTGCCATGCGATCCCACTTATACCAAGTCCAAGAATAAACAAAACTAACCTATGGTTGAAAAAAAGAAAAGAAATATGTACATGGGAGGTCTTGTAGTATTCTTGCAATTTTTTCTAAGTTGGAAAGTATATCAGAGAGTTACAGAAAAAGCTCAGAAGGAAGAACCTCGGCCTTGGACATGAGATCCAGAGCCATCAAGAGCTGCTGTGGGAGGAAGTCAACTCAGATCACAATGAGGCAAGAGTGGCCAGAATGGGAGAGAGGACAGACAGACAGGCTGCTGGATAGAGAGTCCCACTGATGGGCAATGAGCCCACGCAGCAAACTGCATTTGAAATTAGACCTGCTCCTGGGTCCTTCAACATGAATGCTTTCTGCTAAGCCAGTTTTAGGTTAGGTTTTCTAGGTAGAAAATTAAGTTCTAGATAGCTTTCAACCAAAAATAATCCTTTTTTTAGTTTCAGGTGTAACTGCATTTTCTTAATTGGAGTATAGTTGATTTACAGTGTTTCAGGTATACAGCAAAGTGATTCAGTTATGCATAAATATATATTCTTTTTCAGATTCTTTTCCATTGTAAGTTATTTCAAGATGTTGAATATAGTCCCTAGGCTATATGGATCTATACAGAAGTGCTTTTTTTCTCTTTTAAAATAATTTTTGAATCAGAAAACATGAATACATTTCTAAGTAGAAGAGGAATTGATGGAAAACAGGTCTGAGAGAATGAAGAGACAAGAGACCAAGGGCTGAATAAAGGTCCCAGGACAGGTCAGAGCAAATGTATTTAAATAGGAGCAGAAACAGGGAAGACTGTTGTGGAAAGAAGTGAGACATCTTTTTCTCTAAAACAGGGAAAAAACAAGACTACAAGAAGACTGTGATCCATGGAGACACGCCGGCAGATGAGGGAGGAGGTGAGGACGCACTGTGACTCCCGGCACAGCAGGTAGGGAGCCCGGAGACCAGGGAAGACTGCGACATCCTGGGAATACGAGGGGGGCCACCAAGAGCTGACTAAAGGATTTCCGAGCAGTGACCAGGGGTAAGCTGAAACCTGACAGCCCCGTGGACGTGTGTCTGCGATCTTCTCCAAGGGGCTGAGGGGCAGTCACGAAATCGCCAAAGCAGCGTCGTGGGCGCAGATGGAGGGAGGCCACCAGGCGACAAGGAAAGGGACTCTACGGGGCGACAGAGGACAAGACCACTGACAGTGTAACCCAGGCTGCGCACCCAGAAAAACGGAGCTAGAAGGGGAACCAGAAGAACGAGAAGAAACCCAAACAGGCAGTAGTAGTGAGGAACAGGAACCACGCACAGTAAAGAAGGTTGTGGTCTGAGACAAGGCTCTGAGCTCCAGGTCCTGGAGAGTGAAGTCCAGCACACTCACACACACCAATCAGACTGACATCAGGGCAAAAACCGGAAAACCCATGATTTCTATTTTTTATTGGACTTAGTTCCTCAAACCACTTGTTTTAAGTAAGAGATTCTATTTCCACAGCTGCCTTATAAATGTCTATTAAAAAAGCACAATATCCTGTTTAAACAATATCCTTGGAAACAAAAATATAAACAAAATAAATAACTCATATCCTTCCTTTCAAATGATTAAAAGAATCAGGTCACCAAAGAGAAAGAACAAATCAAAATCTGAGGTCAAATCTCAAACAGAAGTCAAGAGTCCTGAAATGCAAAAACAGATGAAAAGGGGTCACGTAAAGGTTTTGGGGACCTCAAGGCTCCTCCTCACAGGCCCCGTGTTACAGGTGGGGTGGCCCCAGAGGACACAAACTGTGCAGCCCCAAAGGACCCCTCCTGGTTCCAGGTGCTGCTGTCACCATTTTGAACGTGGTAACTTTCTAACAAGGAGCCCGCGGTTTCACTTTGCACTGGTCCCACAAATCACGTCGCCTGTCCCACTTCAGTGAAGGTGCCAGTGACCCCTGATGAGCCCTGACGTAAAACGTCTGGAGGTCTGCGCCCCCTAGTCTGTGAGCAGTCATCTGCAGTGATGGTTTTCCACAACGGGTCACCAAATGAACACAACAGGAAAAATGTGAGTAACAACCACTGATGAAGATGCTATAAAGAATTATCTGCCCCAATTTCTCTAGATAACCACCACCTAGAAAGCACTGTACGTCTTCTAATGCCTTCCTGGTAGCAGGAATGCTTGGAGAGGATAATCTGACCTAGAAACATAGGAAGTAATTAGTATCGAGGAACAGAGGGAACAAAAAAGTATTTTTGGAATCACAAAAATAAAAATGGGGTAACATGCTATTATATGAAAAATACCTTAAACAATAAAAACTTTAAAAGTAGAATTTCTTAAAGAGCGGTTTTCTGGGCTTACCAGTTTCTACTGCTGACGTGTTGAACAGCCCAATTTTTTTGGTAGGAAAAAAGAAGTTTCTAAGGCCCATAGCTTCTTTTTAAGCCTTCAGTATTTTCTTCTGTGCCTTACAGAGTAAGGCACTGAATATTTAATCTGTATTTTAATGAAAAGCATATTGCAAAATCCCTATAGAATATAGGACAAATCTAACAAATAGATAATGGAAACAATCCAGGAATATTTATTTACAATGGCAACACAAAAATGAGTTGAGAAAGGCATAGGACCTACAAAAAAACATTTCTCCCAAGGGCAGTGAAGAAAACTTAAACAGATAATCCAAAACCCTAAATAAAAACACATCAGTTCCTTCCAAATTAATGTACTCATTCGATACAAATCAGATCAAAATCCAAATAAGACAACTGACAATCTGGCCAAGTGATTACTAAATGTATCTAAAAGAATGAATAGATGGAAATAACTGAGAAATCTTTGATCAAAGTTCATGAGTAAGAAATTTTATATTGGGGGAGGGACGCATTTTCATAACAAAATACACAAGTAAAGCTTTAAATATCTTCCTGCCTAGCGGAGATACAAGAGGAAGGGGCCCTGGTCCCCAGCAGAGAGAGAGGGTCCTGAGAGGGACGGGTGTGGGAGTCGCCAGGCTGGTATAATTTTTATGTTAGTCAAAAGGAAGCATGGGTTTAAAAAATGAAGAGAAATTATCTAAAGGGAACACAGGTGAACATTCCCCTGATCTTGAAAGTGGAGACCTTCTCTGTGTAAAAATTTTGGAAGAAAACAAGAAGAAAAGACTGATTACATACAACTGAAAGCTTTCGAGGGATTCAAAACAATATACACCAGATTAAAAGAAGACAAAATGGGGAAAATATTTGCAACAAATATAACTCATATAAACCTTGTAAACGTTTAGAACAATGGAGCCAATCAAAAACAAATGAAAATTCAATTAGAAAAGAAATATAAAAACAAGACAACACTAGCAACACGCCACATTCTGGAGGCACTCCCCATTTCCTCCTGTTTCCGCACTTCCGTGCTCCAGGCGGCTCACCTGGCGGGTCCAACGCGCTGGCACGCACCTGCCACAGGCGGTACTGAGGGCAGAGCCCATGAAGACGCCCCTGAAACGGCCTACCTGACAGCTGCTGTAATAACCATAAACCTCTGCCCCAGTCGGCAGGCTTTTCTAAATAGTCCACCTAACATTCAGACAGGTGCAAATGTAAAACTTTAAATCTGATGTCATTTTCACTCCCTGCAGCCGCCCCTACCGTGCTGAGAGTCAGGCCAGGGGGCTCAGAGCTCACTGATAACATGGACCTCTAGGGCCGTGCTGAGCAAACATCTTATCTGTGATAGGGAGAAAGTGTTCTTAAAAAGAGGGGCACAGTGCTCTCACCCCTACTGTAATGGCACAGTCGGGATTTACTAAACATGCCACCTGGTACCACAGGAGAGTTTCTCAAAAACCATAGAGGACATTTGAGTTTGTACTTCTGTAAAATGTGAGACCGACTCTGAGGGCAACAGTGCCCCCTGCTGATTCCTAATCACACAACTACACGCAGAGGACCCAGGGGAGTCTAGTGTGAAGTCAGGGTGACAATTTCTTCTTATGAAAACAACAGATGAAACGTGAATTCCTCCCACCACAGTCTCCCGTTCTCCTTCATTTACTCAGCCTCGTACACGATAATCATCCGACTGTCTCAGCCGTGGGTCAGCATCAGCGGAACACCGGCTTCAGCGGAGCTTCGGCAAGCCAGCAGAGAAGGGCCCCCGCTGGCCACACTCGCGGTGCAGCACTCTGAGAAGACAGAGGCACGCACACAGGAGATCACCTCCAGAGCACACCGCATGGAGGCAAAGGGACAGAGGAGCCAGTGCTTAAGATCCTCATCTCTGGAGTCAGACTCGGATGCAGACGCAGCCCAGCCAGGCCTGCTATGAGGATTAAGGGAGATGATGAATGTAAACATAAAATGTTCAGCAGGAACCTATGGCAAGTGCCCGTAAATGCTCTCCGGCACCATCGTCGTCGTCGTTACCAAGGGCCGAGCTCAGGAACGGGGATCACACACACAGCTTACTCAACGTGAGGCTGTGTCTGCAGGGAACCAGGAGGAGGCATCCTCTTCTCTGAAGCTCCAGGCTCCCCCGACTCCTTAGACAGGCCTTAAGCCAAATCCTGGAGAACAGAGATCGTGTCGGGTAAGATGGGCACCGGAGGACCCGGGGCTGGCGTCCAGGGGAGTGGGAGACCCCGGCCTCCGTGAATACCCACCCAGCACACGCGTTTGTGCCCTGAGCAGAGACGAGGGCAAGCTACCCCCTCGGCAGTGTATAGCAGGAAAAAGGGTGAGACTTCATCCTCTGTTTCAAACAGCAGGATAAAGGTAAATGGGTTGAAGCAGACAGAAGCGAACCCGGGCCCAGTGAAAGGTGGAGTCGGCACACCCTCACGGCAGTGGGCGGGCTGGTCCCCGGGAGCAAGGCCAGCCCAGCAGGGGCCACTCCCCACACCCTCTTTCAGCCCCTTCCCGAGTGTGAGCGTCTGAGAGTCTGGGCACAGCTGCAAGAGTGCTGCAGAGAATCAAGACGCCTGACAACTAAACAATCCAAGCAGCCTGAGAACTCCAAACTCCAGAAAAAGACCAAAATAAACCTAGACAGACGGTTTCCAGGAAATCATTCAAATATTAAAACTACCTCAGTGAAAAGCAGGAAACCTGATGATAGCTGGATCAGAAGCAGCTTTTAAAAATTAAAAAATGGAAAATATAGATACTCTGTGAGCTTAAGTAGGAAACACTAAAAACCAAATAAAAAACTAGTAGCTTAAAAATAAGCATGCGTGTGACAAGAGGAGCTTATAGAGATTCTAGGATGTTAACCAATAGAAGATGTGCCAGTGAAATTCACTATATTAATGGTGTAAAGGAGAAAAAATCATATCAGCGGTAACATTTAACAATCATTCCTGATTTTTTAAAAATCCTAAAATTCCAAGAAAAAAACATACTTAGTGATAACACATTTTATTAACTTAATTCCCCATTAAGTTAAAAATACCTTCTCATAGAGGGGAATTTGCCAATGTCTTTCAGAGTTAATGCACGCATTTACCTTTGAGCTAGCAATCCTATTTCTAGGAAAGCATCCCAAAGACAAGCCAGCAGAATACAAAGTGATAAATGAACAAAGCTACTCACTATACAGTCGCTGCACCATCATGTGCAGCAGCAAAGGCTGGAAGCCACAGAAACAGACATTAAACTACCTACCTACACGTGTTTTAAAAAAGAGAACGAGAAAGATCTGTATCTCATTCTAAAGACTAATCTCCAAAATGTATTATTAATTGGGAAAAACTAAGGAACTTAAAAGTAAGTACAGTATGCCTCATTAAAAAAAGACTGAGAGAAATATGAATATCCTGATGTATAGCATTACGTATTCAAAAAGAAACATTTACAGAGTAAACCTTAGGCTAATATAAAGGGTTACGTTTGGAGGGAGGGAAAGAACAGAAGTGAAGGACAAGGACACAAATGAATGTCTCTGAGCTACACTGTTTCATAATTTCAACTTTGGATCATATATACCTGATACGTAATTTTTAATGTAAAAATAGAATCAAAGCAGTCCCGAAAAATAAAAGATCAACTGAAACAAATCACTGTGATTGTATATCAATGTGGTAGCATAACCACACAGAGAATTACTTTAGGCGACTTAACTTTTTCTTTCTAACATGATATATCTTAATCACATAAAGAACCACAAGGAAAATCTTAGTTAAAAGAACATTCAACAGGTTCATCGTTAGTAATAATATCAGTATTTTTCTGAAATTATATATTTTGATATTTGGAACAAAGACTTTCAGCATAAGAAATGCAAGTATATAGTCAAAAAAGTTAATTAAAAACCCTAAGATCTTTAATGAATGCATGACTTATTTTTTCACATTATAAAATCTACAAACTTTGTAGCTCTGCCTACTGAAAACCCTAAAAGGAATGAAAACCCAAGAGCAACGTGCATCCCTAGGGTCTAGGTTATAGTCTCTAAATACCACAGTGTAGTGGGAACTAAAAGGAACCAGAGCTCCTGGGGAAAACAGCCAACTCCAGGCCTGAGCAGGAAACAGACAAGGTGAGCAGTACATTGTCACGTCAGAACGCAGGCGAGTTACCAGAGACGACCAGAGTCATGTGAACAGAACAGGAGCAGATGACCAACGACAGGACAATCTGAATATCACAATAACAATAAAAAGAAGAATGGCTGCAAGTAGACTAAAATGTATAATGTCTATTTTTCAAACCATGACTTCATAATAATACCCACCCCCCACAAAAAAAACACTTACAAGTCATCTATGAAGACTACGAGAGCATTAGTCCCTATTCTGTGAGTTAATAAAGAATCAAGCCTGTCCTGCATTAATTATATTTCATGGTAACTAATTAGTTGGTAAGAGAAAACTCTTCTTTACAGAAGAATCCTAGTAATAGATGTAGAAGGAATGACAGAACTAGGGAATCATCATTCTGCAATCTCTAATAAAACAATGGATATAAGCACCCCCCCATCTCTAATAAAATAATGGCTGTAAGCACCCATGATCAGGTAAACATAGAATAATCTACAGTAGAAGGAACAGGCTGAAAAATCCCTGAACCCACTGATCAACCTTAACATAACTAATATTCAGACAAATTTCTTGAAAGACACAAAATACTAAAGCTCACTCAAGAAGAAATAGATAACCTAAATAGCCCTACATCTATGAAAGAAATTCAAACTGTAGTTAAAAACGTTCCCACAAAGAAGCTCCAGGCGTAGATGGCTTCACAGGTGAATTCCACCTACCGCTTAAGGAAGAAATACTGCCAATTCTATGCAAAATCCTCCAGAAAAATTCCCAGCTCATTCTATGAGATCTGCAGTGGCCTGAAACCAAAACCACACAAAGACATTACAAAATAATTAGAAGATATAACGGAAGAGAAGTAACAAAGACGAAACAGTTACTAAAAAATCTTAAGAAATGTGCAAAATTAGTAAGAAGAAAATTCTGATTCACTCTCAAAAGACATAAAAGTATTTTTGAATAGACTGAAAGACAGTCCACATTCCTGGGCAGGACAGCTCAACAGCAAAGGTGTCAGACCACCCCAGGCTAACACATACATTTGGCATAATTCTAACAGAAGTGTCAACAAGCAGAGAGCCGTAGAACCCTGCCTGAGCCAAATGCAGAATGGAGGTGAAGACTGGAGAAGAACAGAGATGTACCAAAAGGCAGAGAAGCCAGCCTGAAGTAGATCCCACTGACCAAACTGGGGACAGTTTTAGCTTCACAAAGAATAATGTCTGTAACTGATTATAAGTTACTGAGTAAATAAAAACCCAAAAGTCCAAAGCGACACTAAACAAGAGAGAGAGAGAGAGAGAAGAGCATGCATTCAAAATCACTTCCACCACAGGAGGTGACTATTTGACTATCAATTTCCTAATCTGAAGATTGGTGGTTAAAAGAGAAAGGACTAAAGCATTTACCTGCCATTACAGGAATTCATCCAGTTGATGAGGGAAAGTTCTATACAAAAGCTCTGCTAATAAATGTAGATGTAACGACAGAATTTAACAATCACCATTTTCTGAACTCAAACAAAAAAACTGATTTAGGCAAGGATTATTAACAGATGTCAAATTCTTCAGGTGAAAGAATTCGGGGAACAGGATGTTCAGAAATGAAGTATATAACTTCCCCCATAAAACATTCTTACACCAGATGTTAAATTTGAATCTATGCAAGCCTCTCCCTGAACTTCAACATTACGGGATCTGGAGGGATGACAGCGGAGGAAGAAATCAGAGAGCCCCGCACAGGGCAGGCGCATCCTTTCCTCTCTTCCTCTTAGCTGAAGGCTCTCCCTCCTCTGTCTGCTCCAGTCTGCGTCTCAGCTCTGGGGAGCCTGATAAACATCGGTGCAGGGCAAACAGGGGCTCATTTTTCTTCCTTCTCATCCTGGACCAGCACTCACTGGCCCTGTTGGCAAATTTACCAAATTCCTTTGAGAAAGGGAAGAAGTTGGGGTGGGAGGTGGGGAAGTGGTAGGGCAAAGCAATGAGGAAAGACTCAGCAGAAAGGTCAAGGAAAGAACATTCCAGAAGGTAGGGCAGGGGTCATGGTGATGAAGGCAACAGAGCTGGCAGCTGAGGTACCTCACAGAGTGAAGCGGGGGCGTCAGTCCAGGACCCGGGTAAGTGGCCAGTCAGGGGCGTAATTCTTAAGTCAGAAAAAAAATTGGTCCCCTCGCCTCTCTGACCTTTTCATTTCACACTGAAACCCACACTCAGCGAGGTTCACCTCTCTTGGTGAAGAGGTTGCGGAATGTACCACACAGGCAGAAAACTCCCCCACTGTGCATGTCGACATGGAGCTGGTAGCCATGCAGTCCACACTCTGGGCTGTCATCCAAAAGGGGGGTATGAGGAGGCAGCTCGTAGGGGCTAAAAAGCAAAACAGAACACACACGCACATTTGTCAACACCAGAGGTAAAACACTACAACTGGAAAGAATCTCTAAAACATTAACATCCATTCAAAGTACCAGCTCCTAACAAACCTCCCAGAGTGCCCAGAATGTTCAGTACAACAAACTCAGAAGAACAGCCCCATGTTCCTTTCACCAACATCTAAACAGGCAGAGGTTCCCTGCGCACCCACAAGACCACCATGGCAGAGCGTGGCCCTGATCTGCCTGGGACAGCAGCCCTGCTCCCCAGTGGTCATGGAGCCCAGGGGACGGAACGCTCAGCAGGAAAACATGCCAAACAGCAGCCCTGCAGCTCAGGAACCCGGCAGGAGACCCAGAGCCATGAAGAAGCAGTTTCAGTCAGCGAGAAACACGTTTCTACATAAGGCAACACGCTCAGAAGCATTCATGAGCTTTTCAGGTTCAGAAAAAGGCGGGGACAGGGGGATAGGGAGGCTAAGCCCTGGGGGTAGGGGATGAGAGGTTCAGTGACATGCAAAGCCCCCACCCATGACCTTCAGGATCATTAACAGACAGGTTATACCAACCAAGCAAAACCACACCTGCAGGCCAGACCCAGGGGCGTCGGTCTGCCTGCCTCTCAGGACACGAGAACGCACATCCGTGCAAAGCACCTGCGGCGCCTGGGTGCGCCGGCATCTCGTCAGACGAGGCGACCCCGCCTGGTAAACCGTCCTCTGCAGGGTGCGTCACCCCCAGCCCAAGCAAACAGCGTGAAGTGTTGCTCATGGGTAATTCAACTGTCTCAGCAACAGCCAAGTAATCATGCCTGCTGGCTTGTGTCTACTGACTAAAAACAGTACCCCTGTGGCCGTTCTCAGGACGTCAAAGCGCTATCAGCGTCTAGCCCCTCGCGCTGCCGGCAGCACGCTTCACACACCGCACACAAATACATACACAGCAGCCGAGCCCAGCGCGCTCCTCTCGACCAGGTGATGGAAATGCAGGTGTGCCATGACAAAAGCCAGCTCCTCCTCCCTCTGAAAAGGTAATTAAGAAGAATACATTTTTCAACTGAAATATTTTAATTTTTCACAAGGATGTTGTGAAGATCTCAGCACACTCATCTCACAGAGAGATGGGGTTTCTCATAACTTTAAGGTCAGCACAGTGCGAATGCATTATTGCCGTCTAATAAGACTTACACATCACACTGACAGCAGGGCCACAATTCACCCAAGTATGCAGAGCACGTGGTGCAGAGGAGGAACACCCCAGTGCTTGTGACCATCAAAGTGCTGGATCACACATGATGACTGTGAAAACACACACTGCTGGTTCCTGGTTGTCTCAAACTCTTTTCAAAGGTAAGGGTAATACTGATAAGACCTTTGCAGTATGAACTGCACACACGCTCAGCAGCCGTGGCATGCTGTTCCTCTCAAGGACCCATTTGACTTGGCAAACCCGGGAAGGACCAGACTCAAACATCACTCATCTAGCAGGGTGAGCAGCAGAATACAGGAGCATCCAGGAACACTCATCCATTTCTCCCCGGGCTCAGGGGCATCGCCAGGTGGAGGTGACCTGTCGGAGGCCTGAAGCTGCCCTTTTCCAGTGACCAGTGGGACAGCTGCATCAAGTGGAGCCCTTGCCACTGTGCGGCCAATCCAGACTAAGTCAAGAGCCCAGAGCCAGCCAAGGGCTGCCCGGCCTGATGGCCACAGTGGGGCAAGGATGGAAGAGGCCCGGGAGGCTGGCATGGAGACCTGGGCTCTGCTGGTCGTGGGCACAGACAACTGCTGCTCTCAAATCAAACCTGGGGACTACTGTCCTCACAAGTCCACGGGCCACAGCACAGATGTAAACAAGCGCATGGGGCATGTGACCCTGATGCCGTCTCACTGGTGGGATCGCCCAGAAAATGACCCCCAGAGGAGGAGCTGGTGGATGAGAAACGTCACCAGTGGGAGCGGACACTCCGGGACACCCTCCCGAGAGGACCACTCACCCACGTCCACAGGCAGGAACACGTCTGGGGCCCCCGGGTTAAATGCACAGGGAGAGAGAGATTCTCTGGTGGAGGAAGGACATGAAAGGGACAGAGGCAGGACCACGGCTGATGAGGAAGAGGAGAGGATGTCCCAGGATGTCAGATGTCAGAGGAGCACCTGACCCCCCAACCCGGCTGGGGGAGCAGAACAGCAGCGCAGCCCCCAGGAGCAGAGGGCCACTTGGCCGGAGAAATGACGACGTTGGGGACCGTCTGAAGGACTTCACCTCGGATGCCACGCACAGCAGGGAGTGGACGCGGGGCTGGGCCAGGTCAGGGCGGGGCGCTTACCTTCCACAGCCCGACTGCGAGGCCTGGGTGCAGGCAGAAGAGCCGGACCAGCGTGTCGCAGCCCATCATGGTGGCTTCGGCTAAGTTACTCAGATTGTACTTTGCAATTAAAGAATGCCATCGGGGTCTTCAAACATCCGGGCCGAAGAAAGGAGAGAAGAATGAGCTTCTGCATCCATCGTGCTGTCGTTCTCTCGGTGGATCTGAAAACACTCGTACCCACATGCTAACCGTGCACGCTCTGCTAACGAGGGGCACAACTTGTATAAATGAAAGGCAGAACGGTTAAGTCCAAGCTTCTCACCAACTTTCTCATTCTTCCCCCTGCCCCCTCCCCCACACCCCTTCAGAAGGGGGCTGCGGAACCACTCGGGTGAAGATGGGGCAGAACTGGCTTCTACTCTCTTCCCCTCAAAACCCAGCTCAGCGCTACAGTCAGCAGCAGATCCCCACTCAAGGCGGGGACATAAGGCACAAGCAGAGAGGAGATCCCTTAAAAGATCCCTTAAGTGCTAGCTGAGCGTGGATGTACCTCTTCAAGTTGTTACAGAGAATAACTCAGACACAATGAAAACTGTCACATCAGAAAATAAACTTAAGTCAAACCCACGAGTGTTTTCATGAAGGAGATACAGTGCGAACGCTTTATCAGAATCAGTGTCTAAGAGTAAATAACCCAAACGTGTAAGAAAACACAGTGCAACCCTACTATTCACCATGACACGGAAATCAGAAGAGTGGGCCCTCCTCCATGCACTGTAATGGTAGACGGAGGCGTCTGTCCCTCTCAGGGACAAGGCAGGAAGCGAGAAGGGAGAGGAGCCCTCAGCGGTGGGTTAGCACAGCTCCACGCTGGAAGATGGTCTCTGAGGAGCCGGGGCCAAGAGCCCGCCTCCAGCACCTGAGACACAAATCAGCAGGTGACAGTTGTTCAACGTTCATTAAGTTGAAGAATTTAAGAACCAAGGTGCTCAGCAGAGGCACGAACACATGTGTAACCTAGAACTACACGGCGTGGGCCGAGCACACCGAGCGGAGGCCGAACACGAGGCTGGGGACCTAAGCGTGGAGCCAGGCGGACTCGCTGAAACCTCAGCCCGCACCCTGCAGACTGCCAGGATGAGCTCCACCTGGGTCTGCGAGGACCCCAGCCCCTTGAGGGGAGGGCGAGAGATGGAATGAGAACCCTCAAGAGCACGCGGCGCACACGAGGTGCCCAGGGCCCCGCAGTCACCGCTGGGATCACTGTCAGTGTGGACAGCGAGGCTGGGCAGGGAAAACACAGCCAGCATGCCTGAGGCCGGGACCCGCACAAACCCGGCTCCGGACCAGCTGGACAGACCCCACAGCGAATGCGCTCGTCCCCGCTGCCGTGGCCTCGCAGGCTCCAGACACAGAAACTAGAGCTGATCTTCACCCAGCGTTTCTTGGAAACCCATCACCTGCAGGGTGGAGAACCCTGGCAGCAGAAAACCTACTGAGACTGATGGAAACAGCACACATCCAGGGAAATCCAAACTGCGAGTTACATAAATAAGGCTTCTAGTGTTCTTTTAAAAAAATTCTCATGGAGGAAACAAAGATCCAAATAAAAATCATCAAGTCTCTCCTTTGCCATCACACAGACGCACACAAGGATTTGTATTCCTGCAGGAAGAAAGATCTGCTCACAAACTCGCAATAAAGTGCAGATCAAAACGGACTCCTGAAAAACACTTCTGGTGTTTGTTCACCACCATTTATCAAACGCTGGCTGAGGTCCACTGAGTTTTAACGGAAATAAATCACATTATCCACGTAGGGTCCAGTATTCCTGACTGGATGACTGTTGCGTGAACGCAGTGTCTGAACTGAACTTTACAATTCAGCACGTCCATTTATGATCTTTCATGATCATTTTCATTGACGTTAACAATCTTGTCCTCGTCCCTATGAACAACATTTCATGATACGTCACATGACATACTGTTCAGCCAACCTAGCACAGAGGCTGCAGATTCATTCTCCAGGTATAATTTCATGGTGTATAAAACCTAAGTACTGCATTAGGAAAACCTGGGGTCCACCACAAAACCACATCAAATTTCAGAAATTTATCCAAAGAAAGGTAGCATTTAAAAAAGTAACTTGTTTCCAAAGTATCTTTGGTTAATATAATCAGAGGAAATAATTCCCATGTTCTTCACGGCACTAAAGACATTTTCAGAACACAATGAAAGCTGGATTTACCCGCACTAGACACACGACACTCTTCCATGCACAGCATGACAACCAGACCAGGGATCACCGAAACAGTCCTCAAAGAGCCAGCACCAGAGGGAGGAACCACAAGCCAGGTCCCCAGGTATAAAGTCGCAGCAGTGTGTCTGTATCCAAGGAGACTATGAAAGTAGGCGGTTTCCCCATGGAGACAGCAGACACTAAAGCGAGGTCTCAACACCCTCCATCGTGGGCTGGGCGCCTGGGGAGATGCTCTGCCACGTCAGAGGCGCTGAGCGCACGAGGAGGGGCCGAGGGGAAGGTCACCAGCACTGAGAAGGTGAAAGCAGCCACAATCTTTTTACACCAAAAGGTCAGGATGCTACGTGAGCCACAGTTCAGCTTTCAGGTGAGAAAAGCAAGCATGAAGGGTTTGTTGGGAAAAGCAAGATTCAAGGCTTATAATGAGCAGAACCCGAGGCAGAACCGCCTAGTGACAGAATAATAAGTGCTCGACAGACTGAGCGATGTGACACACACATATCTGTCTCATGCACCTGGCAGTGCAGTCATTCCACCTCCACAGCAGCCATGCAGCCAACACTGCATCCCACCACTATCACCCTATTTTACAGCTTAGGAGACGGAGGCACAGAACGACACACATCTAGTAAGTTCAACAGAAAAGCACATGAGGAATTAAAAATTATGACTTCATGATCTAATGTTTAAACTATGATTACTGCATCATGTACTAAAGAAGGAAAATATAATTATTTTAAATATCTTTGTGTTAAAATGGTTAAAACTTAAACCTCAGAAGGTCAGCCACCAACCATCCAGGAAACTGCTTCGAGAATACCATTCCCTAAGCTACAGATAACCAAGGTTTGAGGGCCCGAAGCTTAGACTTAATTATCCCTGTGACAAACGCACACTTCCCCATCCCACAGTGATCCAGAGTGAGAGAGAAATAGTCCAGAAGCAATCAAACTAAAATACACTGGTGGTATTTTTTTAATGACCAAAGTAATGCCAACTAGCATTTATATGTTAGATGTTCTCACCCAAACGCTCTGCTGAGTTAGGACTTACCCATTTTTGGTGGGGGTTTTAGACTGGTCCATGAAAACGGGCATCACCCCACACAAATCTAGGGTTGACAGCGTGGCAAGACGCGGCCAGTCTCTGCCGAACCACAGGATGGTAACGGATGAGTCGTTGATGGAAAGATCAACGTGCTCCATGACGTATTCTCTCCCACTTTTCTCTCTCAGTATAATTACCCAGCCTAAACCAGATATTCTGAAGAAAGAGAAGCAAGCAAAAAAAAAAAAAAAAAAAACCAAAGCTAAAGTCTATCACGTCACCTCTAAAGGCATCTGGTGCCCTAAAGCCAGAGTCAGAGTTCTCAGCACATGCTCAGCCCGCACATCCAAGTTAGCGGCATTTCTCTGAGGACTCCTCCCTCCCACACACTCAGAGCATCTGCCTTGTCCTAGAGGCTGGCAATACAGAGACGGGGAAGACGAGGGCTCTGCCCAGAGGACGGGGGCCTTCGGCACCCCTGCTTTACTGGAGCAGGTTACTAGGCCCCCCCTGCTGTTCACCTCTGGGCCAGACACATGGAACAGTAAAACACTATGTATTTTACAGATACACAAAAGCACACAAAATATCAAACAGTCCCTCACAATAGAAATTGCACATATATCCTACACATACACAGTACTTTCAGTTTACACCATCCTTCTTTTTTTACAGTGTTTGTATATTTAAATGTTTAACAGTCCTCCCAAGTGACCACCAGGCCCACCTCAAGAAGACACTCGTACCTGAGGGCCTCTCTGATTTTAACCGGAAGGCCCAAGTAAGGGTTGACAGGTTGCAGAACCCGAGCGAGGGCTGCTTTTACAGATGTGATCTGTTTTGTAATATATTCTCTCTTCCAATATCCAGCTTCTTTATCCCCAACTGACAGTAAGTTCATAGACACAGCTGTCTTCTCCACTGAATTAACCTTCCAATTAGATCTTTTAGGTGAAAAGGCAGCTGAGTAGATTCTGATCCAAATAAAACTAGGGGAAAAGAGGAAAGATGTTATGTGTCTAAGAGACACTGTCACATACCTATAATAATAATATATTGAATTGGAGACACACAATTATCTTTAAGCAGCCTGGCTCCATGAACAAGTGAGGCCACACACTGACAGCTGTCCATGTGTCAAGGTGAGCTGCAGTTTACGTGTTTTAGAGTCAACAACCCTAAAAACACGCACTAACAGGAAAAGCTTGTTTCCAGGGCAGAGTTAAAACGAGTGATTGCATATTATTTGGTATCATCACGAATAAGAACAGCCTTCTTATACCAGTAATTGAACAGGAGACCCATTATAGAAAACAGCAAGTAGTGTATACAATGTGATTTCCTATCTTAAGTATATACATGTTTTTAAAAATATCAGAAAGGGTGTGTGTGTATATATATATATATATATATACACACACACACACACACACACACGCACACACATATGTTCACACAGAGAAATGTCAACAGTAACTGAATTGTACATTCTATTTGCCTTCAATATTTTAACTTGTCAACAATGAACACGGACTGCTTGCACAAAGAGGAAAAAAATGAACCTTATTAACAACTAACAATGACATTAACATCTTTTGATCACCATGTGCTCAGCACTGTTTCAGCACTTCGAATTATGCATTAAGTCATTTGATCCTCCCACAGACCCATGAGGCAGCTACTCTTACTGCCCCCACTGAACAGAGGATGTGACTGAGGCCGAGGCAGAGTGATGGGCCCAGTCTGTGCAGGGGCGTGGCAGAACCACCATGAACCCCTGTACCCCTGCCTCTTCAGCAGCACAGGGAAGGGCCCGAGGAAATGGAACAATTCTACCTGCATTCAGAGAGCCCACTGGCTGCACGCTGCAAGGCGAGCCCGTGATGCTCCCGCTGCCCGTGAGGAGCCCATGAGGAGGGGCAGGAACGGCGCAGGGAGTGGGCCTGAGAGCAGGGTACCCCCAGACACCCCATACACCCCATCAGGGAAGAGGAGAAATGTCTGCAGGAAACTGTGGCAGGGGTTACATCAATTTCCTCAAATGAAAGGTGAACTTTACATGAATAAAGGTACTGATTTGCTAATTTATGCCTCTACACTTGTGAGGCAGAGAGGGATGGCCCAGGGACAGCAGGGAGAAGGAGCAGGTCCAACCTGCAGGAGGACCGGGGGCCGCGGAGACCCAGGAGGGCGGACCCGTCGCAGAGCTGGGCCTGGTGCAACCGCGGCGGGAAAGGGGTGCCTCCTCCGTCCATGCAGTACCTGGACTTTCCACCCAACTCGCACATCCGCACACCTCTACCGAAATCTCTGTCTCATGTGAGGTTTTCAAGTCACTTCTCCCCTCGAAAACCATTTCATGGCAAGATTCATACCTTAAAGTACTCATGTTTCAGCCCCAAGTGTCCGGGCCTCCCTCGATGTGCTAGCAGGTGCACAGTGATGACAGATGAGTCCATGTAGGCAAGTCTGAGCTGCTTCATCAAAGTCCCTTGAGGAGACACTTTTAAAAACTCCCTCTGCATAAAAGTCCATTCATGTTTTCTTATTTATTTTAGTTCTCATTTCACTCCACTTACGTGTTCTTTTACTTCAGCGAGTCATCACTGAACCCCAAATTTCCCTCCTGAGCACCCCAGGAACCACAGCTGCTTCTGCTCCTTCCGTGCTCCCCCCAGTGCACACAAAGTGCAGGACAGACCCCGTGTAGGGAGACAGGGGGACGGGGCAGGGGCAGAGCATCAGCGCCACACACCCCCGTTACCATAACTGCCCTGACCCTTGTACGACGGACCACTTCCACATGCATCATCTCACTTAATGTACCATCAGTGGAGCCTCAAGAGAATAAAAATGCCTTAGAGAATTAAAATATTATATATTTTGTTCCCCCTGATTATTTATAAAATACAACCGTCAAGTTAAAGATCCTTTTAACATCCTGCAAACCCCAAACACATTCATTTCTCCATCCCTAAGCGCTATGTCTTGTTAAAAAGCTAAAGTGGATTTAAGGACAAGAGCCTGTTTGTCTAATCTGACACTCAGTCAAGCACAGAAAAGCTTCAATCAGGTTGTTCAGGAAACAGAGCCAATCTAACATTCTTGTTTCCATGACGGCTGGAAAACAGACCCCCCGCCCCCGTCATGGTCCAGGTCCAGCCCGATCCGTGCCCCCTGCTATCCCCACTAGGCACCAGTGTGCGTGCTGAGGCTGCCACATGTGGGGCAGGGAGGTAGTCCCCCTGAACAGTGGGGCTGCCCGGGGGACCCCATCCTGGGAGGAGTCCCCGTTAAGTCAACAGAGTAACTGGCTATGGCACGTACTCCTGGCCTCTCTTCAAAAGCAATGTTCAGAAAGTACCATTAACTTTCCAAACACATTCACTGTTTACCTATTCAACTGTTGACACATCCTTTTAGGAAGTCTGACTATGAAATCAGACTCTTAAAAATACAATTCAACTTATACAATTAAGATTCATTCTCTAAAAATAAAAACAAACATGAGGATAACTTCATAAGCAGCTCAGATTCTTAGAGGACAGCTTCCAAGAAAGTGGGACAGGCGCGTCCTCAGTCACAGAGCCACGCAAAGACCACTCCTAGAACTAAGGCCCCAAGCCCGCTTCGGCCCAGTGTCTGCACCGTGTGGGCCTGGAAGTTAAGTGGACGGAGGCGACGGAGACTAAGAAACTTATAATCTATGAGTTTATCTAAATAGTCTGAGTTCCATCCTTAAAGTAAGAACCGCCCCTAGAAAGCCAGTTTTGGACACTTAGTTGACTCCTTCTTTGACAAACGCCTCACTGCACCCTGGGTTAGCGGGCATCTCCTGCTCAGGGTCACTAAGGAAGAGACACAAAAACTGCGCTACACTCATTAGAACTCCTTCAAGAACTGATACATGATACAGACATATAGTCTCTCCAACAGGAAACATCTTTTTAAGTTAAGAGAGAAGAAGAGCACCCTGCCCAACCAGAGAATGGTGTATGTCCCCTTGTCATGAGAACTTGACTGCTTATTAGTATGACTCGGAGAGATTTTTAAAACACAAGATCCTAGAGCACGGAGTTAAAACCTCCAGAAATGTACACCAGTGATCCAAATGTTTTTTTACCTCTCCCAGTCGGTCCTCGGCTGCTCCATGCACTGGCAGCGAGGAACCTGCATAGATGCTTCTCGCTCACTGTGCTCAAGGCTCAGCCTCCCGACAGCCCCAGCTGGTCCTCAGCCGCTCTGTGGACTGGCAGTGAGGAAACTGTATATATGTTTCTCGCTCGCTGTGCTCAAGGCTCAGCCTCCTCACGGCCCTCCGTCCGCTTCCCCATCTACTGAACCACCAGTGAGATGTGCATCCCCACCTTGATCCTTCCCCTGGTCGATGTGCAGGGTCTACGTGGGATCAGTATCTGTCTAATCTTTTGGTGCTGAAGTCGAGAGAGGCACCTCAAAGCCAAGACACTCACTTGCAGGCCACAGAACTCACCAGAAGTTAGAAAAAGCCCAGCATCTCGCCCCCCAGACGAAATTCTGAGTTGCAGACGAAGATCAGAGTGACAAAACAGAAGAAGCAGTTTCATCCCTTTTCTCACAGATGCCCCACCAGCCCAGGCGAGCTGGGTGAACCTCGTCACTGCGGTCTCCTGCTCCCAGGAGCAAAGGCTCGGGGAGGACTCACCCTCGCCACCTCCTACGCCCATCACGCTTCCCCACCAAGCAAGTTCCATGGCTGACAAGCCTGCGGTCTCCCCAGACACACCTAACCGAGCCCCTCCCTTGTCTTTCCTTAGGCTCCTCTCTGCAAGCCCAGGGCCGGGGGCAGCGGGGGCAGGTCCCGCTGTGCTGCCGGAGAGCGTGCGGCCAAGTCTCTCTGCCCCGGCAGGTGCAGCAAGTCCTCCTGGCCAGCAGACCAAGCGCCACTTTCTCCAACGGCTGCACCAACAGCAACTTTGATCTTCTTCAGCTCATGCAAAGAGTACTCCCTTCTCAAAGCACGTCAATACAAATCTTTGAAAATATCACACGTTAGACATATTTCTATGTCTAAGACTACTCTTGAAATTCTTTCAAATTTTAAAAAAATGGTTAAAAAGCTCTTACTAGTTTTAACTATGTCCATCAAAACGCCATCAAACATGACAGAGAGATTTGGTTTTCTCCTTACTTGTCATTAGCCAGATGGTAAAAGCGCCAGTTCACACACCCAGTGCATAGAAGGGTCACAGCATCCAAGTAGGACAAGATCTTCAGCAGGATTTCTGAAGGCAAACTGAGAGAGGGAGAAATCAGAGAAGGACCGAGAAAACAACTGACCATCTCCAAACAGACGGCACTGAGCAGACCCTCCCTGTCCTGTACAAGAGGCTCACTGCGCCCTCACCTGCAACTGTTTCTCGATTGATGTGCTCTGGTTAGTACAGTCTCATGACATAAACCAACACAGAGGTGCAAGGCTACAAAAAGCTAATAACTTCCTTGGCATTTGAATCACATTCCTACACTGTGAATCAACAGACAGGATTTCACAGTCTCCCTCATGAAACTATGTACTATTCCTTCATGCGATAAATGGAAATCACAGTCAGAGAATGCATTCTTACCTACAGGCATACCTCAGAAATATTATTATAGGAGGGTCAGTCCGCAGTAAAGCTTATATCGCAATAAAGTGAATCCCTTTAACTCTTCAGTTTCCCAGTGCATATAAAAGTTACGCTTACACCATACTATAATCTAATAAGTGTGCAATAGCATTGTATCTAAAAACAAAAAGTACGTACCTTAACTACAAAAGACTTTATTGTTAAAAAACATTAACCATCATCCGAGCCCTCAGTGAGTCGTAGCAGTAACATCAAAGATCACTGATCACAGATCACCGTAATACATAACAATGAAAAAGTTGGAAATACTGGGAGAAACTACCAAAATGTGACACAGAGACAAGAAGGCAGAAAAATGCTGTTGGAAAAATGGTGCTGACAGACATGCTGGCGCAGGACTGCCACAAACCTTCCACAGACACAACATCTGCGGAGCATGATAAAGCGAAACACAGTCAAACGAGGTCCGCCTGTATTAATAAGAAAACACATACCTCCCCCCACCCCAAAACCACCAGTGGAACATCAAGAAATATCAACCTGTTTCCCCCCAACCTACACCACGCCCACGCCCTGCTCCTGCAGTCCTGACAGCTGTCTCCAGGGCTTTGAGGAGGCCCCAAGGCCTGAAAGCCTCTCTGATGTATCTTATTTATCTGGCTAAATAAATATCACTTTGAGATGCATTCTTAATCTCCCATCTATTTCTATGATCTTAGAATTTTACAAAACAGCGTAAGAAACTGACAGTGCCAGAGGCATTACTAGCTTTGCGAAGTCAGGAGTGGGCACTTTGGAGTCTCAGACAAAAGGAAAAATGGAAAAGAAGCTACAGAAGATTTTACTGGGGTGGGTGGTGTCTAGGGATAAAGGGTAAGCGGGAAGTAAACCCTTGGACCAATTTAAAGCTGCTGCCCACTCTCCACCTGTGATGTTAACTACTTTAAATGTTTACGACAAAAATCAGCTTAACGAGTGTTTCATAGGAAAATAATCAGTCCTAAAACTCTGATAATACTGAGAAAGAATGAGGTGGATCCTTGGAAAAAGACATATTTGATACATGTTACTACGTAAGCACTACCCTGGCTCAAAAGGGTCTGAGATATTTTAACCTGAGGCATTCTGAGAGTTTAAACAAGTAGCTTTGCTTGGATATTAGTTAAATCCCTCCTCTCAAATAAAATTCCTTAATTCACAGTCAGTAAATTAGACACTAATAGTGAGCAAAGGTCTCCAACGCTAGGGACAGCAAAGGGTTGCAGCACCCCCACCGGCATGGGGTCAAGCCACAGTTTGGGGTTCCCACCTCAAGTCCGCCTCCCCACCTAACTCATAAATGAGTCACGTCAGTTCTGCCCCAAATATGTCTCCAATTTGCCAGTCTCTCTCCATCTCCCCTCCTTCCAGAGAACCGAGATAGTTTTAGAAATCACAAAACACCGCACCTGTGCTGAAATTCACCACACTGTGAGTGATGGTCCAGGCTCCTCCCACAGCCCGACCCGGGCCGCCCCACTCTCGCCCACCGCCCACCGCCCAGCACCGCTGCTCCGTCCACAGGCCAAGGCCCCACCTCTGCCCGCCTAGCATCCCTCTCCGAAGGCTCTTCTCCAAGCTCTTTCATCTCCATTTTCAGTTCTCAGCTTGAACGCCACCTCCTCAGAGAAGTCTTTCCTGACCACCCTGCCCCACTAACCTGGATGATGGAGCCCATTTCTTTTCTTGACAGCATGTATCCCAATTTATGATCCACTCCTTTTTTCCACCCTGTCCCCTCCGCAAGACCATGAGCCTTGTGACATCACATGTGCTCACCACCTGTGCCCTGCCCCGAGCACAGCGTCTGGTACAGGGAAAGTCCTCAGAGTTTGACAGACAGAGTAGCTGAATGAATATTTGTTCTATTTCTCGTATCAGATTATTGTATGACAGATTCTATTCCCAGAGAATAGGGTTAAAGCTTAAATCCATGTTCTTAATTCTTTCTTTTCTGGCTTTTTGTTTCTTTTAAAACATAGTAGGAGTCTGTACACTGTTAGCTAAGCTGGTTATGACATGGTATTAAAAGTTCAAAAGTGGAAGTCAGGCAATGTACGTTTGAATCTGAATTTTGCAATAGTGCCCAGTGTGAGCCTCACTCCCTCCACTGTAAAACATCTATAATAACACTGCCCTCTCAGAGCTCCACACGACACTCAGCACATACTTGGTGCTCCAACCTGTCAGAACAGTACTAATCCACAGCCATTTCAGCATCAATTTCAAATAATCCATTTTTGTAAAAGTTTCTGCAGATCCCGTTGCTGCGGGTCAAGGTACAGAACCCGCCACGGCAAAACGGGTCCCAAGATGCTAAAAGGTAAGAAAGTCAGAGACCCCCTGAGCTTTCAGAAGAATGTACTTTAATCTTCTTTCTCCTTTTTCAAGGATCTTTATCAACTGGAAAATGAATAATTTTGAAGAACATTTCTTAATGGGAAAATGAAATTTACTTGACACTTAGAGTCCAGCTTCACGAGACTAGTCTAACGACGAGGGTGGTGGCAGGCTGGTGACTCACGTCAAACTCTCTGGGCTGCACACCCTTCCTACACGAGGCTATTCTTAGAGCTTGAAAAGCAGCTGATATACACAGCACCACACTCTCTCTCTAATAACTCCACCCCTGGAGCCCCCCGAGTGTGGCAGACTTCTGCTCCTTACCTCTCCAGACACACAGGGCAGCTGGTGGAGGACGTCTCAGGGTGCGGGTCCTGGTGGGCGCAGTGCTTTACAGTAGTACAGCCTGTGGCCAGTCTGACACTCGGCCCCTTTCTGAAATCAAACATGGAAAACACAAGCTTTAATGAAAGGTGAACTGTCCGTTCCCCTCTACAAAACTATAGGGGATTCATGAACTCCAAAGATTCCTCCCTGTGAAACTTCACTGAAGAAAGAAAGGGGAGGGGAGAGGGGAGGAAGGGAGTGAGGGCTGTGAAACATTCAATGTCCCAAGTAAACCTGAAAACGGGACTCACTGTGATGTATTTTATTACAGGCTTTCAGTGTATCAAAGGGGTGCTATTAAATGTACTTAATGGAAACAAAAGGGAAAAACATAAAATGCATCAACTGTCTGGTTTTGATGATACAACAGAAACCTAATAAAGATAACATCAATAGAATAAAAAAGCTTAAATCTGTGAACCAGCACGGCCGTCACCATCTCTGGCTTGGCTGATCCCGGAGGGGTGACGGCTGCTTCCAACTCTGGCTCTGGCAGTCACATCCTGGAGGGACCAAACACTCATCCACAAGTGTATTTACCCTTTAACATCTCACATTCAATGGAATACATTTTAATTGGCTATTTTTTATTATTTTAGGAGTAAATAATAAACATAAAATAGTGACTCTTACAATCAATGGCTTTTAAGATTTGCTGAAAGAAATAGACTCACAGACACAGGAAACAACTATGGTTACCAAGGGGGAAAGGGAGGGGAGGGATGAATTAGATATTTGGGATTAACAGACATGCATTACTATACATAAAATAAACAACAAGGATCTCCTGTATATCACAGGGAACCATATTCAATTTCTTGTAATAAGCTATACTGGAAAAGAATCTGAACATACATATATGTACATGTATAAATATGTGTAACTGAATCGCTCTGCCAGACACCTAACCTTGTAAATCAACTACACTTCAATAAAAAATAAAATTAAAAAAAAGATTTGATGAAATAGGGTATGATATTTTATGCAGTTAGTGATTAGCCCCTTTCAGAAGTTCCTACAATAAATTTGTATTAAAATCAGTCCTAGCCAGCAGTACTCAGCAGCAGCTTGGGAGGGACTGGGAACACCTGGGCCATCCAGCTCACAGCTCCCCACTTCCAGGCAGCAGCCCCCAGAGCATGCCTGGGGGACACGCTCCTTCTCTCAGGAAGACCTGGAAGCTGCATGTTTACCCCCGCCAGATACACACACACATATACACAATTACCGACGCCCTCCAGCCCAGCCTACTTCAGAAGTGACCAAAACCCAGAGTACACATTATCCACATGCTTAGTTTACCAAGGCTATGGCTCTGAGGATGATTTCCTGGACACATTCAGACTAATTCTCAAAAAGGATTTGGGCAATAATTGGGGGCAAGATGAAGGGAGGTCCTAAGAACTTGGAAGTAAGGGCAATACTCTTTCTGGAAGTGGAAAAATGCAATCCACACAGACAGATCTGAACAGAGGATGGCCCTCAACCCCGAGCATGACCCGCTCTCAGGAGGCAAGGGGAGTGCACTGCCCACAGGCTCGGTGTGGCCTGATGCCTACGGCAGAGATGGGCAGGCCCTCAGAGCCCCTGACAATCCCCTAGGTGCTCCTGAGCAGAGGCTGAGTCTCTCTTCCCTTGATAGAGTCTTCCCTTCAGGATGGCCCACGGTGAGCCCCCAAGAAACATTAGCTCTCCTCTGCATGCTGGCATCTCAACCTGGGAGAGGCTGAATCCGGTAAACCCTTCCAGACCCTGCTGGCTACCCAGGCCTCTCCATCCAGCTTCAGCAAGGCACTTGAGATGTTCTTTGTCTTATCTGACCTCCTAGCCCACGCATACTTGGGAAACGCAGAGCAGCAAGAGGCCAGGGAGAGTGCTAATTTGGGGAGCTCTGCAATGCCCTCTCCCCTTTCATCAGAGAACTGCACCTGTGCAGTATATTTCTGTACTTCTGTTGAAAATTTTAAGCAAAGATTTCCACAGTAGAAAAGCTTCAACTCAGCTTTGACCTGGCTCTAACATGGCAACCAGAGGTAAAGCATAATTTCCTAATTGTATTAATTTCCTATGGCCGCCTTCACAAAGTACCTTAAACTGGGTGGCTTAAAATAACAGACACTTATTGTATCACAGTCCTTGGGGCTAAAAGCCCAAAATCAAGGTGTGGGGAGAGCCACACTCCCTCCCAAGGCTCTAGGAAAGAATCCTTGCTGGCATCTTCCAGCATCTGCTCCTTGCTGACAGTCCTCGGTGTGCCTTACTTAGCTGGTGACAGCCAACTCCAATCTCTGTTCCATCTCTACATGGCGTGCGTGTGTGCCTGTGTGTGCCTGTCTGTCTGTCTTCCTCCCAAACATCACATTCAATTTAGGACACACCCTAACCCAGCATGACCTCATCTTAACTAATTACATCTGCAAAGACCCTATTTCCAAATAAAGTCACATTCTGAGGTTCTGGGTGGACAGGAATTTTTGCTGGGAGACGGGGTCACTATTCAACACAGAACACAATTTTTCAAAGTATTTTAAAGTGGTTTAAAATAATTCCTCATTTTAGGTTGTTAACTGTTCTTGTAAACTCTTTATGGCCTGTGTTACATAGTCAAAGAAAGTATCTTCAGTTGACAAAGGTTTCTAACACTTAAGCTTTAAGCAAAATTATTTCTATTACTTTTCCGTCAAATAGTAACAATACCCAGTTCCCAACCAGCGGCCCTCAGACCCCTACAAGTGTGGAGTGTCACGTCAAGAAGTCTGAGAGTCTGTACACACACTGCATGAAGACTGAAGGAGGAATGACTCTGATACTGTTTTTTAACTTAAATGAAGACTGCTGTGGTTAATCAAATATACATTTGTTTGGGAGCATTAGTAAATTAGTAACAGCTTTTTGCCATTTTGTATTTTTCTCAAAAGATGCCCAAAAAAAAAAAAAAAATCAAAACTATTACCCTAGGCCTTCCCAGGGGAACTGAAGAAAAGTAAATCAATACATCATTCAGTTTCAATCCAGCAACTGGCAAAGCCCAAATCAAGGGGAAGCACAAGCACGGCTCTCCTGCAGACAAGCCGGCACTCTCCCTCGCTGTGGGGAGCACCCCTGGCGCAAACGGTATGGAAAGCCAAATCCTAGTACAGATCAAGATCCCTAAAAGTTACATCTATATACATATACATACACATACACACATATATATTTTTTTTTTAAGCCAAGAATTTCACATCTACAAGTATACTCCAAGACAAGAAAATGAGCCCAAAGACTTCACTCAAGAACGTCCATATCAAAATTGTCTGCACTGGGAAAAGTACTGGAAACAGCACAGGGATTGGCTAAACTGCAGGGCCTCTGTGATGCGAACAATGTTCAGCCAGTTAAAAGGGACCGTTTCAAGTGGAAGTGTGTGCAACTGAAATGAGCACATGGCATCTCCCAGATGTCCACGCGGTTAGCTCCCTCACCTCCTACAGGCAACCATTCAAATGTCACCATCTCACTGAGACCTCCTTTAGCCCTGCTCTTGAAAACTCCAATCCACACTCCACACACACGCACACACACGATACCCCTTCCCTAGTTTTTCCCCAGCACGTGTCCCTGTCCAAAATGACACTTTGCTTATCTACCTGTTCACTAGTACTGGGGTGTGAGCTCCAGGCTGGCAGGTCTTTTGCGTGAGTTTTGTTCACTGCTGGTCTGTCAGCACCCACAACGTGCCCAACATGCAGAAGGCATTCAATAAATGTCTGCTAAGTTAATAACCTATCAATTGAGAGAACAGGTTATATCGGTATGTGCAACAAAACCTTATTTTTGTATTTGTCTCTTAAAGGAAAAGGCAAACACATACAAAGAAGAGAGGTCTGGAAGAAGAGGTAGCAAAGTATTAGCCAATAATACACCTGATTCACAAGGTTACAAGGCTTTCTGGTGGTGGTAGTTTTAAAATTGGGGCTGGAGGATTGAAGAAACAGAAGACCATGGACTTTCTAATATTTCTTAATAAACCGAATATGTAACAAATTGTGGGGGGTTTGTTGTTTTAATTGCAAAACTGAGAACACAATACACAAAAGGGTTTGGGACCACAGTTTCATGGCACAATCCTTTAGGCTGGAACCATGGTTCTCAAAGGCCTCCATTCTGGGCACTAGGTCCCCCGAAATCTGGGAGCACAGCCTGGAGAAAGCCCAAAACTTCTCTGAAATCTCTTGTTTAAAAATTAATGCACATGCTTCATTGTATGGGTGTTATCAGTGTTTCTTTCCCTTACTTAAAAAGTGTACCATGTTCCTCACCAGGTATTTACCATTTCCCCCCAAAGCTGTTACATTGATCTTCCGAGCCGATGGGCACCCTGTGCGTCCCCTGCCCACTGCTGGAGAAGTAGAGCCTACTTGTTGCTGTTTCGTTTGGCCATAATTAAGACGGATCTCCTGAGTCCCTCATTTCACAGGTCAGGAGACTAAGGCTCTAACGAGGCACTTAACAGTGACTTCTTTAAGGTCCCAAGCTAGAGGCTGAAAGCCCCAGGGCCCTCACCTCCTGACTGTCCCTCCAGAGCTCTCTCTACCATGTTCTTATACATCTTATCAGTGTAGATTTTGGTACCATTGAAAGCACATCTCCACGTCTCCATAAAACAAACCAAGTGCACATTTTAAAGGGTCAGCTACAATTACCAATCAGTAAATTCCATGCACGTTCTCAGGTTGATCTATACCTACAAAATGCACATTTAGCTGATATAATTAGTAAGATGACACCTACTTTAAAAACACTTTTTTTTTCCCAAGTGATAAACTTTACTTGATCGCTTTGAATAAGTTCAGTATTTTAAAAACCTACTTCCTGGGCCTAATTTTTAATATCTGAAAGAAATTAAAGAAATTAGGCCAAGTAGAAATTAAGCCAACTTGCTATGCTTTCTGCTATGTTTAAGATATTTATACATATTTATTATTTTATGTTAAAAAGATTTATACATATCACATATTTTGTGTGGTTCCTTGTTAAAAACTAATTTTTCTGCATTAAGACATTAAAAATAACCACCTTAGACTATATTCAATCATTCTTAGAAGCTGACTCTTCTTTACCAAAAAGAACGTATGTATCACCAAATCACAGGCTGACGTGCAGGCTCTCATGTCAGGCATAATCACAGGCATTCTAATTAACATCATTTCCATAGGAAGTTCACTCAACTTACAAAGTAATAGATGATTCATTATATAACAATCACTCTGCTTCCCACTAACAGAGCATTAAATGTAAAGACTAATTTTAGTAATCGTGGCAAACTGATTTAAAGTTCAAGCTTCCCATTTAAATTCCAGTCTTTCTCTCCTACATAAGAATTTTGCAGGCACTGTCACCATTTTGTCCCAAGGCTTGTGATCTGTCGAGCACTACAGCTATTCTTAAGAACCAACTATCACTGCAATACTAAGGGACAGGGCCCTGCTTCTGAAACCAGGGTAAGTGGGGTAATACATTCCAGGATGAACATGGGACACAGTCCTGAAGATTCAGGGGGGAAAATATAACTTAAGTAGTTGAGCTGTAAGTAACAGATCCCTTTATTATGCTTAAACACAGACACTCGGTTTATCAGGTGTAATATGCAGGGCTTTTTATATCTATAAATCAAGAAGACTTACAGGCAAAAAGATAACCCTCAGAATGCAAACAGTCCTTAGTCCCTCCACCTGGTAATCTAACTGGGATGATGGGTGCAGAGCTAAGGACAGCTCACGATAGAATGGGAGGGGTTTAATGAGAGGGTACCACGATGGCACATGGATACTTCTGACATCCTGGATCATTCACTTTGTGAAGTGAGCCATTATCTTTGGAGTTAAGCTGAAATTCCTTTCGGAAAGCTGCCGCCGCGTCCCGCTCCCTGCTTCTTCCCTTCACACTCCTCAAAGTTGCCTTCCCTCACTGTAGAAAAGGACCACCCTTCTGTTCCAGGACACTGCAAGAGAAGCGGGGCAGAGACGAGCCTCCAGACACCAGAACAAGAATACCATGTGCCCTGCGCTTGGGGAGGAAGACGGCAGGAGAGGATGAGACGCTGCGCACCAAGAAGTGGGTGTCTAGAAAGTACCCCTCCAGGGTTTGCTTAGAAACGCAGACTCGCCCTTGACGTCGGAGGCGCAGCTCCCAGACCAAAGTGCCTAAGAGAGGTACCTGCTTGAGGCCGAGTCCTCCAATCAGGAACCCTGAGCGGGGAGCAAAAACCAACAATGTTTTGACGGGCAAGGTCTACTTCTTTAAGTTATAAACTCACGAAGAAGACAAAAGGAGATTCCCGGTCCCAGAGTAAGGAAGCAACTTTGAGAACGCTCTGGAAGGGGGACCTCCCAGCGAGCCGCGGGCGGAGCGGGATGGGGCGCACCTGCCTCCGCAGGTGGAGCGCAGCCTCGCGGCGTCTCCGCGAGGGCAGCTCGGGGTCGCGGGGCTTCCCGGCTCTGCGCCGCTCAACTGACTGAACTGAGGGTGAAGGAATATTCGCGGGAAGCTCCTCTACTAGTAGCATAACTCGGGGCAACCCCCCGCCAAGCTGTGGAGACCTCCCCACGCTGTCCTTCCAGACCTTTCCCGCGCTGAAAGGAGCCGCGAGCGACCCGCGGGCGGACTGACGAAAAGAAAGAGGAAAAGCTGAGGGAAAGTGAAGGGCTCCACTCGCGGGGCTCCCCGGGCGCACTCCCCCGCCGGGCGGACCCGGCATGCGGCCCCGAGGGTCACCTGAACTCCGCGCTCCCGTGTACAGAGCAGAAGCCGCCGAGCGCCGGGCGCCGCGCCAGGAGGCCGAGCCAGTGCAGCTGGAGGAGCCGCCCGCGTCCGGTCGCCATGGCGACCCAGCGCAAACGCGGGCTGCGCGGCGGCGGCGGCGGCGGCGGCGGGGAGGAGCGCGCCGCCGGGCCACGCCCACCGACGCAGGCGCAAGCGCAAGGGGCGGGGCCGAAAGCGACAGCGCCTTTCCACTGGCCCCAAGAGCGCTTCTAGAAACTTCCGCGGCCAGGCCTGTGCCCACGGCCAATGTGCTGACGCCGAGGATGCCAGTCGGCAAGACGGCAGCATGGAGTTTGGGGCACCGCGAGGGCTTTGCGGCGGCTTCCTCCCTCCCCACCTGCTGGCTCTGGGCTAGTTTGCGCCCCTTTCCCAGGGAAGAACAAACGCAAAGTTTGCATCATGTGCCCATAGGAACCAGCAGAGCCATAGTAAGACTAAGGATTTCCCGGTCCTCCCAAGAGGGTCGCAAGAACATGCAGTGTGTAATTACTAACTAGACAGTTGCAAATTCAAGAACTTCGTGAACTAAACAGAGCCCGCGAGACAAGTCCTGCGCACGCCTTCCTGTTGCGCCAAGAACAGGCCGCGCATGCGCAGGCAGCCTGCCCAAGGGTGTCTGGGAAGGGGCGAGAGGCTCGGGCGCTCTGCCACCTTGCATTGTGGGAAATGTAGTCCTTGTGCTTTCTCCGCCGGGGCAACTCCATGAGAGGTGCCGCCCTCAAACTACTGTTCCTAGGAGTCCCAGGGGTTTCCCAGGGTACCTCGGGAAGGCCTGGCGGGGACAGTGTGAATATCAGCATAGCAGGTACTCATAATTCAAGTAAAAAGAGGGCCGAAGAGCAAGAAAAGTGGACGTCAACTCCTCTCGGGAGGCTTTTTGTCTTGATTTACGCTGTTGAGCCAGCGTTTTTGCCAGGTGGATGTGTGGACCTGGGTGCACGTCCGGCTGGGCGTGTAGCTGGCAGTGACGGTTTGCTCGTCGCAGTTGCGTCTTCCCCACCGCGGCGCAGTTTTCCGTGAACATGATCTGTACTTTCCTGCGAGCTGTCCGCTGTACGGAGAAGCTGCACAGGTCCTCGGGGAAGCGGCTGTTCTTGCCACAGTTGATGCTTAACAAAGCTGGCTTGCAGACTGAGCCCAATCTGAGGTGGAGGCTGCAAGAGCAGAGGAAAATGGTGCGGCCAAAGTGTATTTTAGGAGTCACCCAGAAAAACATCTGGACGCAAGGACAGAGCCCCCCGAGAGCCGAGGAGGACAGCGGCAAACAAGTGTCTGTGCACAGAAGTCAGAGCGGGGAAACCGTCATCTCGACGTCACAGAAAGGTAAAAGGGATTCTCTAACGATCAGTCTTTCAACAAACGTGACGAGAGCTGGTAGTGCCCTTTTACACAAGTTCAGTTCTAAGGATAAACAGTTAACACAAATTAAAAGGCAGAACCGTTAAATACAGTTTAGAGTCAAAGAATATAGGCCTACAATTTTCTTCACAGATTTGAACTCAAATTTGAAAGTTGATTTTGATATAACTTTGTTGAATTATGTCTCTAAAAGTTTTCTCAATTTTTATGTTTTCGTGTGGAGAGAGCTAAATAAAACTTAACCTCCTTTAATACCTTCTAATAGACAAGTAGATTCTCCAGATGTTATTTAATCTCATTTGAGTATCACATTTTACTCTTTAAGATATTGGTACTCATTACTACATAGGAGGTATGTTTCCCCAGTTTCACACAGCTAAAAATTGAATGTGAATTTTCCTAATCTCAGGTTTGTAATATCCAGGCCAGTGCTTTTTAGGACAACCATTCACAGGTATTTCTTGAGCTTCCATTTTTCTCTGTGCTTAGCACTTGAACAGTTCTAATGAGTGTGCCAAAGACATCTAATACACGAATAGCTTACCACTTGGGAAGAAAGTAAGAGTGTGAAACAAACAGTAAAAAGGCAGCCTAACTGTGCTACCAAAAAAAAGTAGGGAAGATATGATAAAGAGTAACGGGATAGAATAAACAGAAAAGAGAGATTATTGAGTCATAATCCATAGGGATTAACTCAGGCAGTTCAATTTGGTGGTGGCTGTTGTGCCCAGATACTGAGTTAGACTCCGTATAGTACAGAATTTAAGATATCCAAAACATCACCCACCTTCATATGATATGGGCAGTAATCAAAAATACAGTAGTTCATCCCTGATACTTGAGCAGGGTTGTGAGGGATGATTAGAATTTCAGCACACAAGGAATAGCCTGTACGCAGAGGTCAGAGGCACTGAAGTGTCGAACAGCAGAGGTCAAGTCCTCTGGCTGGAGCTCAGCGCCGCTTACACCGTGGCGGGCAGGGCCTGCTGCAGAGCCACATCCTGGTCTGGCTCCATTCGGGGGTGGCAGCCTTCCTGTAACCTAGTGAATGGGTGGGAGCGGTTTTCCCAAGTATGGAACGTGCTGCCTCCAGAGTCCAGAGAGTCCTGTCCCCAACTGTCATAGGACGTACAGGATGTAGGTAATAGTTGTCTTTTCTTGGGATGGGATGTCCCGCAGCCTCTCCCCTACTCCACACCATACACTGCACTTCTCAGAGTTTTGCTGGTGTGGGCGGCAAACCCTGATCTTTGCTGGGCTCAGCCCCCATACTTGGAGTACACCCAGCATACCTGCTGCTTGTTACTCTGGGTTTTGACGACCATGATGGCACAAGTGGAGTGGACAGATGTGTTGCGAAGTGTCCAGAACAGCATTGTCCAAAGAAAACTCTGTGCAGTGAAGGAAACACTTTATATGCCTGCTGTCCCAGTGTGGTAGCCAGTAGCCACATGTGGCTGTTGAGTACTTGAAACATTGCTATTGTAATGGAGAAAGAGTTTTTATTTAATTTTAAGTAAATTGGAAGATTAAACTCAAAGTAGCCATGTGTGGCGTGCGGCTGCCCTGTTGGACAGTCCAGATCCAGCCCTCTGGGCCCTTCACGCTGTATTAAAAGCTGGTGGGAGACCTAATGAGTCCCGGCAAGACCACGCAGACACGGTTACTGCCAGTCTCAGGTCGCTACGCGCTCCTGCTGTGGCGCCTTCTCAGTAGCGGTGGAGAACGTGTTCTCCAGGTCAGTGGCCGATACCATGAGTCCGTTTTAATGTGCTCCCCTAAAGTTATTTAGTTGAGTTTGCCGCAGCCCCCCAGGCGCTGCCTGGTTTCTGTCAGGGGCAGACTGGTGAGTTACACTGGAGCAGAATGGGGACCACTACCTGCATCCTTAGTCTAAGAATAGCGCTGCCTCTGTCCCCCCACCCCAAGACGTGAAGTGACACAGGGACAAGCGGCTGCAGGGCTGTGTATAAAAGTGTCAGGTCTGCAAAGGTGGGCAACAGGCAGCTGCCACTGACGATGGTGATAAAATAACAAACAGACTTCAAAAATGTGTGGACGATGGGTGATCCTCAGCACAGGGCCTTGCGCATAGTAGACATGGTAGATGTTTCTGGGTGAAGAAATGGGGAAGAAGCTTCCTGAGAGCCTCGGTGCGGCCGCGGAGATCATGCGGGAGGCAGGTGGGAGTCCAGGGTGTTGGGGCCCAAGGCCTGACTTGGGTCCCAGGGAGTCACCCGGCTCCGGATCAGCACAGCCAGCATGTCCTCACATGGCCTGGACCACAGCTGGCGGGTGATAGGTATTGTGCTTTGTGGCCTTAATGGAGAACGGAATGAAGGGTTCTCCTTGACAGCCTCTCCACCCCTGACCCGTGTTCAGCGATTGTGTGGATCAGGCCCAGGGATTACACAGGTTTTGGCAGACCCAGTCTTTTTATCATTTGAATCACATCTGTTTAGTTAGGAATCTGGACTGAAAGCCTAAAGGATTGCACTCTGCCAAAGAGTACTTCTAAATAAGCATTATTTCATAAAAGTAGCAGCAGCTTCCTATAAAAAAGGGAAAAGTAGAGAAGATAGTAATAGTGTCTTAACATTTTGTTGTTCTTCTGGGAAAAAAAGATTTTGTAAGAGATTTATGTTCCAGAAATATGTGTTCTTTATGTGGCGAATAAATTAATTTATAAATTCAGGAAGCCGTTGCCTTTCCAGCACGAGTGAAAGAGCCTAGTTGTAACAGTAACACTCAGTCCTTTGCACGTGAGTGTAGGTGCGTCTGTAGATGTAAGTACACATACATGTGTGCTCTGTCCCGTGATCGCATCTTGATTGGATTTATTTCACTCTCAGAACTTGTATTTAATCCATGTGCACATCTTTTATTAGTGTTGGAAAAAAAGTGCAGTATCTGTGTAGTTTCTTCATCTTTTAAATCTGTCGGATTCACACATCTGCCCAGCCAAGTAAATTCCTGTTCTAAATTCTGTTTTGTGTGTCACCATCAGCAGGGTTGCAGGACAGGGGAAGGTCACTGACTGTTGAGGCCCATTTGATCCCCTGACTGCAGCTGACAAAGCCAACACTTAATGTATGAACAGCACACTGGCCAGTGGTGCCTAATCTAGGCCAGTTGTTTCCACTCCAAGGGCCTGGATCACTTCTTCAGAGGATTTCCTCATCTTACCCAATAAGGAGGTGTTAAAATCCTGCTACTTAAGTAAAATTTCTATTCCTACGCGCTGCTCCCAGAATTCCACTGTGGTTCTTTTAAAAAGCTTCTTCAGGTGGTTCTGATTCACAGGGAGGCTTGACAACAGCTGCTCCAGAACACATGCAGACCCACTCTTTAGGTCCTGAGCCCACATCTCACCTGCTAGAGGTCCTGTCGCCAAGAGCATCCCTGATTGTCTGGCACACGTGTAACCAGTGGTGTTTTCTCTTTACAGTGAAAGAAGCTGGAAGAGATTTTACCTATTTAATAGTGGTGCTTGTTGGAATCACCATCACAGGTTGAAAACACAGCAAGTATAAAGCCCCTGAGTATCTTTCACTTTCCACTTGTCTCATTCTTGCTTCGCTTGATCTTCCTTTTCTGTGATTTTCAGGTGGCTTGTTTTACACCATCTTCAGAGAACTTTTTTCTTCATCCAGTCCTAATAAGATATATGGGAAAGCCCTAGAAAAATGCAGATCGCATCCCGAGGTTAGTCCTCCCCAAGATGGAGTTACACGGGCTCTGATAACAGGGAGAGAAATGTTGGGGGTTGTGGGGTGGGTGGTGGGCAGAAATCACACACTGGTTCCAAGACTAGAGCAGTTTACATAATAACACAATATAATGGTTGGACTTTGTTTTCTGTACTTGAAATGCTTTGATTAAGAGCACCCAAAGGTCCATGTGGCAGTATTTCGATCCTAATTGTACAGGAGAGTCGTTTGACTAGTTGTCATAGATAATAAGTGCTTAGCATATACCAGAGTGTTAAACTCATGCAATAAGCTTCCTGTCATCTTAAAAAACTGACCCATAACCTCATGATCATACTAGTAATTGTTGACACTTTGCGAGCAAACCATGTGCCAGGCACTATGCTCAGTGTTTGAGCGCATCCTGTTTATTAAATCTCACAAGAGCCATTTGTGTTGGGAACTACTGTTACCCTGTTTGCCGAAGGAACCAACATTTAAAGAGATTAAATAACTTAGGTCACCGAGCCGGTAAGTGGAAAAACCAGAGCCTGAATCCAATTGTCTGATTCCACGTCTGAGGCTCTGAAGCACAGCCCAGCCTGTGCAAACCACTCCTGGAGGAGGCAGACACAGGGAAAAGCCGCCTCGATTGTTTTAAGGACCCTGTCCAGAAGGAAGCTTCACATAATGCTTTCCAGTCACAGCTAGAAGCCAGCGTAGCCTGTGAAGTGCCAGGTTTCTGACTCCCTGGGTGGAGAGCTCTGGCACTGAAAAACATCGCTCGCTGAAATCTTAGTTCTTGCGCTCTGAGAGAAGGTGGCAAATAGCATCATAAACGTTGGGCTCCTTCTCACGCAGACCAAGGAGTGATGGCAGAGAAACAGAACGTGCAGTCCATGGGGAGGGAAGATTTGGAACCCACCGATGCCCTCAGTGTCGATGCCCTGCACTGGCGTTCCCTGGGGCCCGGCCTCCAAGTGCTCCAGCAGTGTCTCTGAACACGTCTGGGAGGGAACCACAGGCGCTAGCCGACTCTGGCATCTTTCTCTTCTTACTGGACCCTGGGCAGTCTGAGAACCGTGGAGAAGGAGGCAGGGAGGGAGATGCCTCTGAGTAAGCTGAAACTCAGCAGGGAATAAAGGAAGTCCCCACTGTGGTTACTGGGAGTCCCACTAATTCCTGACAAGAAAGGCTTTACAGGCCGCAAAAATAAACACGAGCAGTAGTGTAATGAAACGTCAGGGTGCGTCTCCAAGAAGAGGTGAAGGGTCGCTGTGTTGCTCTCAGACTCGGCCTTATGGATCTGCAGCATTTTAAACAAAACACCTTTAAAGGATGAACACAAAGAGTGGGGTGTTATTAAGTCATAACTTAATCTGCTGCCTAAAAAAGCTCTGCAAAGAGTCAACTTTAACAGTTCAGTTCTGCTAACGTTTGTCAATGGGCCGCTCTTTGCCAGGCACTGTGCCTGGTTGAAAAATAGCAAATCCTGATGTTCTGACACTGACGTGTTTAATCTGTTACAGTAAATGATTTGGACAAGCGTTCCAGTTGTTTCAGCTACCCAGTTCTTAAATGTCTCATCTTACATGTTCCTTTTTATTTATGCCTGAAAATTTTGATGCTGAAGACAGACAGCATGCTGACGCCCAGCAAAGAAAAATTTCCAGAGTTGAAGCAATATTTTAGTTTGATATCCAATTCTGTTTTCTTGAAAAGGTTCCAAAGTTTTTTCTTTTTTTTTTTTTCTTTTTTTTTAGTAAAGGTAGATTTATTCAGAGAGATACATTGAAAGGCAAGAGAAAGGCCATGAGGTGTGGGAGTTGGGGTGCTCAAGTGTTTCTGCATTTTAAATACAGTAAAAATTACATTTCCATTTCATTGTGAGTTTTCCCATTAGGAATAATTGATTCGTACCTCTAGATCTGGTTTGTTTTAAATAGATCATTACTTGTTTTCATTTGTGTTTAGTGACTTAAAAAATCATTTTGATCTGGGAGCTTTGAGTATTAGCCACCATGAGATAAACTGCACTAAAAATGTTCAGACTTTTAACATTTGAGCAGCTTCATCATGTCTGTTTTTCGTACAAGGGGAGCAGGAAGGGCCCACTGTTCTGAGACTACAAGTCTCGGCATGAAATGTTTGATTGTTAATTATGGGATGATTTTTGCATAACTTTTTCCCAGTTTTCTTATCACTGGAGTCGTCATCTGGAACGAGTCTCGGGCTTACTGATTTTTTTTCTTAAAATAAATCACTTGGTTTATCAGAAAATACTTCCCTAGGAAGCTTTAAAAACATCTCACGACTGAAAGCGTGGTCCTCATTCTCAGGTCATCAGCGTCTTCGGGGAGCCCGTCAAAGGCTACGGGGAGGCGACGAGACGCGGGCGGAGGCAGCACGTCAGGTACTGCAGTTGCTGAAGCCGCAGGGCTCGGGGCTGAGTTTCAGGTGAGAGGAGCTCAGGCTTGTGTTCTTCCCTCTTCTCGACAGCTTTGTTGAATACGTAAAAGACGGGCTGAAACACATGCGTGTGAAATTCTACATCCAGGGCCCCGAGCCTGGGAAGCAGGGAACGGTGCACCTGGAGGTGAAAGAGGTGAGGGCCCGCCAGGAAGCGGTGGCGCGGAGCTCGGAGCTCCGCGCGCACCGGGGGCAGAGCGACGCCTCATACGGGTTTGTTTTTCTTTTTTCTCAGAACCCAGAAAGTGGCGAATATGAATTTCGATATATATTTGTAGAACTTGAACCCTACTCCAGAAGAACTATCATCGTTGAAGATAATCGATCCTAAGACGGTTAAGAGAACAGCAGGCGTGTGCTTCCTGATGGACATGGGAGGGGGCAGGCTCTGCCCTTAGCCCTCTTCCAGAGTCTATTTTGAATAAAATAGGAAAGAATAGAGCTCATCAAAGTGAAGGCAACTGGGTAGTTGTTGCAGTTAAACAGACTGAATTAGAGATTTCCTTGAAGTGAGAGATCATGAAATAGAGCATACTTTGTTATCTCATCAAACCGCCAGTCATGGGCAGTGTTTCTGCTGTTAACATCATCTTTGTGGTAAGAATTTTTGGTTATGAAAAATTTTACACCATATAAATAAAAAAATAGAGTTCAGTATTTTATGCTTTTTTTATGTTATGTAACTGTGTAAAATCTGTGAAATAAAGTTGAAACTAACAAAAAGATGTCAGTAGCCGCTTCCTTCCATGTATTTTGGAATCTGACTCGACGTGAACATTTGAAAATATTTGAGAACTACAGGGAACGAAACCATACACTCTTCAGAATCATCGTAGCTGGATGCACCCATTGCAGGGTCTAGAGTAATCTGATCTGTCTCATATTTCCCCCTGTGAACGGGGCACATTGTACCCAGTCTCACAAGGGCAGGCTCTGAAGTCGGGGGGATCAGGGTTCTCACCAGGTGCGGGGGCCCCATCAGGTATCATCACCCTCACACGCACCCGGAGCAAAGAACAAGATCCGTAAGAGCAAAGACGTGACCAGTTTGGGTGGAGGAGTGAATAGAAAAGTACTGTGATTTCAGTTATGGTCTTAATGGTTGTGTCCCTGCAGAGCTCGCATGTTGAAGCCCTAACCCCCAAGTGACAGTGTCAGGAGGTGGGGAGGGTGATGAGGTCATGAGGGTGGAGCTGTCATGAATGGGATTGGTGTCTGTAAAGAGACCCCAGAGAGCCCTCCCGCCCCTTCCCCATGTGAGGACACGGCTAGGAGTCTGCAGCCTGGAAGAGGGCCTGAGTGGCCTGAGCCTAGTCTCAGCCTTAGATTTGATTTACTTTGTTACCCTGAATCCTCAAGTCTCCCCAGACTTTATGCATTTGGATACACATATGTGAAAACCCTGTTTTCTGTTCGTCACTATAATACTGTGTCATTCTTTTTGTGGCCTAAATTATATCTAATTTTACAATTTTGGCTACACCTTTTTTCTCCTTCCTGCATACATGAGTTTTAATCCACTCCCAACTCCCTGTTCCCACCGCCCCCTTGCATGCCAGGTGCTCCCAGAGGCCTTCAGCCAGGAGGTTAGGATCGGTCCCCACACCATGTCTCTCCACCTTGTCTCTCCCCAACTAATCTTCCCTCCTCACTGCACGAGCGCTGACCTAAATCCTGGGTTGACTGCTCCCTGCCCCACTCACAGCCTTCAGTGACCTCCTACCGTCCTGAAACACTAACTCCAGTCAGCAGAGCCAGCGCAGTCAGCTCCCATGCTCCACCCCAGCCCCCCAGCCGCAGCCCAGCCACCCAGACAAGCTCACTGCGGATCACTCCTCCAGCCCCTTACGTTCCAGAGTCCACTGCTAGGCTGTTGTAAGACTGATGTGTTTTGCTACTAAACATTCTCAGGTACTTGGAGTTTTCTTAATGCTTAATTGGGCCACTCACATCCCTTTCTTACCAGAGCAGTTACGGAAGCTATTGTTCTGTTGGGTAGGACTTCTCTGCCCCTCAGTGGCATTTTCAAAAGCCTTCTACTGAATTCCGTAACATTCCACGAGAAAAGCGGGGTCACGCGGCATTGGTCCTCAGCCATACGGGGCGGTGAGGGGCTCCAGTTTTACTGATGGGGGGCACAGGGCTTTATTATTTCTTGGGAACCAGAAACAGGATTTCTCAATCATTCAGTCTCTTAGTGCTTCTTAACGCCTGGGTCCGCCAGCTGCGGAACAAGAGCGGTCGCCACCCACAAAGGGACTGAGGCCAACCTCTTCTGGTTTTTTTAAATTTTATTGCTGTATAGTTGCCTTACAATGTTGTGCTGGCTTCAGGTGTACAGCAAAGTGTGTCAGTTACACGTATACATATATATATCCTTTTCCATTATAGGTTATTACAATGTACTGAATACAGTTCCCTGTGCTACACTGTAGGATCTTGTTGTTTATCTGTTCTATACACAGTAGTGTATATCCGTTACTCCCAAACTCCTAGTTTATCCCTCCCCCCACCCCTTTCCCCTTTGTAACCATAGTTTTCTGACCTTAAGTCTATTTCCAGTTTGTACGTAAGTTCATTTGTATCTTTTTTTTTTAGAGTCCACATAGAAGTGATATCATATGATATTTCTATCTGGGAACCAACCTCTTCTGATTCCCATTTTGTTTCACCCTCCTGTGCACCCCAGACCCTCACAGTGTCACAGACACAACACACACACAGTTTGACAACAAAGCCACAAGTGGTGACAGCAGGAGAATTCCTAAGGGGACACTCCAGGCACAGGCCCCGGGGCTGGTGAACCCCAGACCCATCACGGAGAGGAGTCAGGGCAAAACCTCCAGGAACAGGCCGCCCCAGGCCCTACCTGCTCCACCCGCTGAACCCCGCGTGGCCAAGTCCTTGGCTGAAGCACATACCCCGGCTGACATCATCCCTTCAAGAGCCTCAGTTCACTCACGTCTCTGGCCTGTATTACAAGGGAATTCTCACAGTGTGGACGGATCTTTGGAGCCCAGCGTTCAGGAGCAAACAAGAGCGCCTGCTGGAGCAGCAAATGGCTCGAGCTCATCCATTTGTGGGAGCCTAGAGCCAGGGATGTGACCCAGGCTTGTCTGACTCTCACGTCCTGGGTATTCAGCCACTACCTGATGTTCCCTTTCCCGTTTCTTTACCTCTTAGCAATTCGGTTTCCTCATCTCTCGTGTGAGGACAGCAATACCACCTCACAGGGTTTATGAGGATTCATGAGCAGGTGCAGAAGGCACTCCCTCTTTGGCACCTGCTACACGGCAGCTGTCAGTGTATCTCGTCTTCCCTTTAGGTTTAGATCATAGATAAAGTATCATTTTCATTTTTGTGTCCCCAGTGTTTAGAGTATTTGGAAGATAGTAGGTTCTCAAACATTCTATTAAATCCAAGCCTTGGAAAAATCTACAGCATACTCCTAAAACAGAGGCAACACAGTTTTCAGAAGGTGACTTAAAAAGCTGGTGAATTCCTAGTATACCAGTGAAAACAGAAGGCGACAGAAATTGCAGATGCAGACTTGTCACACCCAGAAGCATTCCTACATTAGTAAAACAAAACAACAACGAAAATAATATAAATCTAATTCCTCTAGAAGGTTGAGGTTCCCCCAGGAGCAGGGATGGAAGAACAAAAACGTACACTGCTCTTCAGAATATACACACACACACACACACACACACACACACACACCAGCAAAAAATGGTTCATGGAACAACCAACTTGTAAGACCACTTCATAACATGATAAAACAAGAATACAAAGAAAAGTAGTATTTTGATCAAATAGTAGAACTGCAGTAAATGTTTTGATTGGTGTCTACTGATTTGACCCTAAAGGGTGTTTTTTGCATTTTTAGAAAAGAATGTTTTCAAAGTAAAACATTTCTTTGACTGCAGTGAAAATGATCTAACCATTTGCATTAACCAGATACATTGGATATTCTGGAATTATCCATCAACTGTACAGAGTGGCACCACGGCCCCACCTTGTTTTCCACCACAAGGCATGTGGTGCTGGCGGCGGTCGGTGATTTGCACATATCTTGTAAGAAAGGGCTCCCAGGTTCCCCTGACACCCAGATGACCTGTTGAGGCCTCTGCCCCTCATCCACCAATATCCCATTTCCAGATTCCCTACCCAACCTAGAAAAACATTAGTTGGGGCTTCTCTGGTTCACAACCATCATTCTCAGATCTCTGGTAAATTACAAAATGCCTCCCCTTCTCCTCTTTCTGTCCTCTCTCCTTTTTCATGAAACTTGAGAACTTTTGTTAAAAACAGTTAACAGCAATGCAAATACCTCATTAGATGTTGAATGTGTATCGATTCCATTGGTTACATTAAGATCTGATGATTTTTTTAAAAAGTCAAAGGAAGCATGCCAAAATGAAAACTTCGTTGAAAAGGTCAGATTCATTGGCGAGAAAATCCTGACTTGACTCCCGGCCACTGTCATCAGTAGCACCCATACCACTCACACGAACTGTATGTGATACGCGTTGTAGCATCGAACTATGGGGAGGGGCAGCAGGACCATGAAGGAAGGAATCAACTGACACTCGTCCATGGTGACACTCTAGTCCCAGGGGAGCCTCCTTTATGCGAATTCATTGTCCACATTTGCTTCCTGCTCCTGCCACGTGAGAACGTGGAAATGGGAGTGCTCATTTATTTAAGCAAAATGGTCAGTACGGTTTCAGAGAGGAGTAAATGCTATAAAACAAATGCAGGCCAAGTGAGGTGCATGGCTTTCTGCCTACGGAGGAGACTCGAAGGACGATGTATTGATTTCTCAAGGAACCAAATGGGCACAGAAGATGAAAGCCAGCTGTTATGTCTTTCCAGGAAGCTGCTGGCTGCTGTGTGACAGGCTGGCCAGTGAATGCTGCCAATTTTGTTTAGGAACAATTCAGATGAAAACCACAAACCTATTAAGCTAAATGTCACAGTCATTGATATCAATTTGTATTTAACCTATAGTTATACAAAATGGACATCATACATAAAAATAATATATGTCATTTTAAATAGTTTCAAGTAATATAACTGGATTGTAATAGGTTCATTATTCTTCATATCAAAGAATTATGAAAGTGTTCATTTTTGTCTTTATAAAATGTGATGGCATCGTTATTGGTGTTATTAATAATGCCAGCTTTCTTTATTTCTAATTTGTGTAACCTGGGCACACTAATGCGCGTGCTAAGACCCGGGCGGAATTCCTCATTAGTGGTGCCACCTGGCAGCCCTGGCTCTTACGGGCTCGCCTTACACTTTAACAGCAGGGGACGTGTGTACAGCCCTTGGCTTGATCGCTTCCGGTCTTTGAAGTGTTCTTGATTTGGTTCCTGGGGCTGCAGCCCTGAGGATGTTTATAAGTGGGCTGCTGGTGTTCCTCCCACACAGAGGACACCTGCAACCTCCAGAGTCTGGACTAGAGCTTTGGGCTTCCAGGGAGGGGAGCTCTGAGCAACAGGCACGCAAGGCCACACACTTCAGTATCCAGGTGACTTCACACACAAGCTCGTGTCCCCGGGAAGCAGCGGATGCAATCTCTAACTCTCCTTTAGAATCCATCAAACCTCAGTTTTCCCCACGTTTTTCTCCTCGGTGTGCCCCCCTCTCCATCACCCTGCCTCTCTTCTCTCCAGCCTCCCTCCTCCCGTCTCCATCCCCTCATCTTCTCCCTATTTGCTCCTTAACAGACTGTAATAAAGACTTACAAACATTTATGTTCCTTCTTCCTGATTTAAGTCCTGCAAGATGGATCCTGTGGGTCTCACTGGATCGGGAGAGGTGAGAATGGGTCTCACCAATGGGAAGAAGCATAGAATTGGAGATGCGTCGTTTCACTAAGCCAGTCAGTGACACGGAGGAGCCCACCCATCTCCCTAACACTAACAGAGAGGGAGACCTGCTCACAGCCCGTGCAGTGATCACAGGAGGTGGTGGAGGCCCAACAGAGAGGCGACAGACCTGGGGACACCGAGGCAGAAACACGGCCGGGGGATGCCAGGAGGGAGAATCTGTGAGGAATGGGAACACACACAGCATGGGTCTTAGCCAAAGATGGTCCTGAGGGAATGGTTCTCAAAATTCACCCCATGGATGTTATCGGATTTCTATTTAGGAGAAGACTTTTGTCACCAAGTAATTTTGAAAAACTGAGTGCTATTTTAACTTTTAACTGAAGTTTAAAAGGCTTCTCGACTGCAGGACTTCAAGGGCATTTATATGGCGATTTACCATGGTCAGCCTCCAAGGGGGAGCTAGAATGAAGGTGGCTCACGTTACTCGATTGTAGACCCTCCCCCCACCACACACACACACACACACACACACACAGAATGTGTTTACAACCCGAGGAACAACCACAAGTTTGGAGAGCACTGCCTGAAGGTGTCTAATCTTCTATTTGAGGAGAATGATGGTGTCAAAGTGGCTGTAAAAGTTGCCGGCATAGAATAGAGAAGAGGTTTTGGGGACTGATCTGACAAGCTCAGTTCTGGACTTTGAAATGCCATCGAAACACAGATGCCCAGTGTTCAGCTGCAAACTCTGCCCTCAGAAGAGGCCAGGAATGGGGACACGGCTCTGGGACTCCTTAACATAGAGGTGACACTTTACAGACAAAAAAATTAGAGACCTAGGAAAAGAGGAAAAAGAGGAAATGGGCAGGAAAAAAAATACTTGAAGACACAGCAGCCAAAACAATTCCAAATTGAATGAAAAGCAACAGCCCACGAGCCTATGAAGCTCAGTGAGAGAGGAAAACAAAGAAAACTACACCTGGGCCCATTGGGGTCAAAATGATGGAAACCAAACTAAAGAAAAAACGCAAAACAGGTCGAGAAGACATCACAGCTGGGGGGGCAAGCACAGCGGGGCCACGGCGATAAAAAGCGCGGCACGGCTCTCCCCCACGGGCTGGAGGGGCGCCTGGAGGGCACGGTGGTGGCCAGGCACGTGCCAGCTGGAAACTGGCACTTGCCATCTACCTCTACGAGGATTAAATCACGGGCCGCCGCAGCCACTGACTTCCAAACTCCCTGAAAGGAGTTCAGGATGGAGATCAGGAATGGGGCGCTCTGTGCTCTGGGAAGACTGGCAGAACAGGCCTTCGGATAGTTAGACATTTTCAGAAGATTTAATGACCCCGATTCTTGCGTCCTCCTCATATCTAGAAAAGCACTGCCATCGCTAACAGGGACACCTGCTCGTCGTGACCAGCAGCAAGCCTCTGCTCAACATGTGCTTGACGGCACGTCCCCCTTCACTGAAATCGTGTGTAATACTGACCTTCCCCGCCTCTGCGGAGCACTTACTCAGAGCTCTCTGAGATGCTGTCTCCCGGGCTGTGGTCCTCACTTTGCTCCAAGTAAAACTCCCGCCTTGCGCGACTTTATTTCAGTCGACACACACAATGTCAGAACTCCGGTGCGATCTGCATGTAAACGGTGCTGCTCTTTAAACAAAAGGCACCAGCGGAGGGAGAAAGGGCAGGAGGATGAGGTGAGCAAAGCGGCCAGAGTGGGGCTGCCGGGGAGTCGGGTGGAACCAGGACCAACAGGACCCACCTCCACCTGGGTGACATCTGTGCCGTTAGCGTCTCTAACGTGCCCCCCTCACCGGGCTCGGCTCAGCTCCGCCCTCCCAGTACCTGGGGGCGTGGCTCAGGCAGGTGGGGTTTTTAAGCCCTCCGGGTGATTCTACGAACACTAGGCGTCAAGAACCTCCCAGTCAGACCAGTGACGCAGGGGGTATTTTTCAAACCTGACCATCAGAACGCTCTAGGACTTTGTGAAACCGGATCTCACCCCCGCGGAGTCTCTTTCGGCAGGACTGGGGCGGGGCGTGTACCAATCTGCTGGGCCAGAACAAATGGCCACACCTGGCTTACAGGCGGCGATGGAGACCCGAAACCGAGGTCCAGCTGCGGGCGGGGCCACGCCCCTCAGAGGCTCAGAGGGAAAAGCAAGCGCAGGGTGCCTGTTTCCACCTCTGCTGGTTCCAGGTGCTCCTGGGCGGTGCTGCATCAGTCCGGTGCCTGCCCCCCTCATCACACAGCCTTCTCTCTGCGTGTCTCCCCTTCTCTCCCCTTACAAAGACACCTGCCGTGGGGTTTAGGGTGCACTGTGTCCTCCAGGACGGTCTCATCTCAGGATCTTTCACTACATCTGCAAGAGACTCTTTCCTAATAAGGTCACAATCACAGGGTCCAGAGATTCAAGCAGCGACATGTCTTTTCTGGAGGGGCCATCATTTAATCCACAACAGGGCCCAAGAATCTGTCATTTTTAATGGATTCAGGTCCAAGTAATATGGGTGAATTGGGAACAAGGGGCCAAGGGAGCACCCAGCATCAGCTCCACCTGCTGAGCGGCCTCACCTCTCTCTGCGTTTCCTGTGTGTGTCGCTGTCTCTCTAACTAGGGGTCTTCTCACTGGGGCCCAGAGCCTCGGCAGGGACTCAGTAAACACACAGCCCAGAGAAGCTGGCGTCCCCGGGAGAGGCTGCATTTAGCACTTATTTCTCTGGGTCTCAAACGTGACGTCCTGGCCCCTCCACAGCCAGGCTTCCTGGGGGTCCGCTCCCATCTGCTAACACGCCATCTGCGGTCATTTAATAGAAACTGCCACACAGACGGCGACTCAGTTTCGGAAGGACAATTAGCCTGCTGCAGAGGTAAATTATTTGACACCACCTGGTGAGAGCAAAGAAGGCTGCCTTGAGTGCAGCTTATGTTGGGCTCCTGTGTGCCCGGAGGGAAGGACAGGCTGAGCTTCTCCAGCCGAGCCTTCCCCATGGCCAAGGACCATTGAAAGCCCAGTGTCAGAAAGTAACAGGGAGCAGGCTGCAGCTGACCAAGTGCCACAAAACCCTTGACTTTCCTACAGCTGTCTCTCCTTTCCCCTGAGAACCACTAACCACAGACAACATTACTCCATAATGACGGTGCTCTGTAAGGTGGCTGATCAGACAGCAGAAGCCTTGGTTAGAAATAACCACAGCGATTTAACAGTAGGTGACAGCCACCGTCATCCATCTGCTCCAGGTTAAGACCACAGCAACTTTCTTGCGTTCAAAAAGATAATTCAGGTCTTTGTCTACTTTAATGCCTTTTACAGGTGCTACAGTGAAGTCCTTGTGACATGGTTACCACAGGGAAATCCCACATGTGATCTTTTTCTGCTTACCTGCAACAGACTTTAGAAATACCCTTAGGCTCTTTATGGAAATTGTGACATTCTGAAGCAGTACTCAAAGAAACCAATAGTACATTACAATTTATTGGAGACAAACCTTCAGATCTGAGCATATTTGCAGAACAAGAAAGAAGACAGAATTGTTTAATGGGCTTTAAGGGTTTAGCTCAATTAGATTCTATCTTTTGGTCAAAGTAATCTACATAGCAAAAAATAAATAAATAAATCCTTAGCTCTGAAGTATTTTTAATATGCCATTCAAATACCTGTTTGAAATTATATTGAGCAGAACCATTTGGAGAAGTTTTAAAGCTGTGTGTCTGTCTTAAAACCTTGTCCTTCAGTTCAACTGTATTTTAAAACTCATGGTCCGGATTTATAACTGGAAAGAAGAAATGGTTTCTTTGTGCTATGAAATCTGTGCTCACCCACTGCACAGAACATTTTATTTTTATGATTATCTTCTCTCACTGGCCTTGTTCATTATTATAACACCCAGTCTCAGGAGCATGAGGAGTGGGGCAGGCAGGGCTCCGATCTCAAGCTCCCCTACAGTGTACTGGACAGAGGGTCCAGGAGCAAAGCAGGAGAAAGAGAGATGCTCCTCTGTGCAGCTTTTGGCTGCGGGAACATCACAGAAATCAATTATCAGACAATCTACATCTCCCTTCTTTCAGTAAAGAAGTCAGAAACCCTGACAGCACTGTAAAAATCAAGAAAGTGTTCAACTATGACGCGAAAATCAGTCAACGTTTTATGGTCAGGCAGTTAGGGGCACAGCTTTAGAGGTAAGGAGACCCAGAAGTGGAATCCTGGTTCTGCCTCTGACGTGGCTGAATGACACGGATAGTTTTCCTTAACCTCTCTGAGTGTCAGTTTATCCGCAGGTGACATAGAGACCAGGAAGAGTGAGGGTCGGGGTGAACATACTTCTCCAGCTGAGCATGAGGTTCGGAACATAGAAGGCTCGTAAACATGGTCTGCAATGACCACTTCATCTACTTGCTTTGTTCAAAAATAACTGCTCACATTGACAAAGACCAGAAGTTTTGGAATTAAATGCCACATTTTTCTATACAGTAGGAAATGTCCGTCCACAAGAATTCCATTTTATTTTCCAGGGACAGTCTATGCATGTAATCCAAGTATGCAGTGTAAAAAGCCGAAGAATAATGTAGAAATGAGAAGTTGGGAGAAATCTCAACACCACCACAGCAGTATATTTTTAAAGAAAAATGTGCCCTTCATCCCCCTCCTACTTTGTCAAATGCCATTTTTTAAACTCTTTTTTCCTTGTTACTTGCCCTCTATAAATGACCTGCCTGCTGGTTAGTGAGAACTATTGGGTTTGGTTTTTAAATGCTTGGAGAGTAGCAAAAAATTTTAATTATTTTATTTGAAGCTGTGAATGATATAATAATTTACAATAACACATTACTTAGCAAGTCTGAGCTAACTTATAATTTACCCAAATACGGGTACTATGCCTTAAAAGGAAAGTATCCCCCATCATTTCCTTCCCCAGCCAGCCGAGAACAGGGCATGCTGCTTCTCTTTCATCACCGTAAATTCTCCAATTGCTACATCCTAGATGACCCTAAAAATTTTAGCTTGGATCATTATAAAAATAAAGATGCCTCTGGCACAGGGGAGGAGCTGGGAGGTGGACCTGGCTGGCGGGGGACAGAGGGACAGAGAGAAAATGAGTTCACACTGGACATGATGGATGTCGGTGTCAGGCACGTCGGGACAGAGGGCAGACAGCTGAACTCATCAGACTCTGCACAGCTCAGGACTGGAGACCAGAACTGCATACTGTGCACGTGCATCCTCCAAGGGTCCCATGAGCCATGAGAATGAGCATGAGCATCTCCATCTCACTGAGGATGTGGCTGTGGATGAAGAACAACTGTCTGATGGACACTGCGGTCAGAGCTGAGATGGATGCTGAGAATCAAAGACAAGCCCCACACTGACCCTGCACTGAGTTACGAGTGTCCCCCCAAGCTCACATTCATCTGGAGCCTCAGAATGTGACCTTAATCAGAAATTGGTTCTCTGAAGATGCGATTCAGGTAAGAATTGAGATGAGATCATACAGGGTTAGGGTGAGCCCTACATCCAATGAGAGAACACAGAGAAGGACGCGTGCAGGAAGGCCACGTGCAGGCAGAGGCAGAGATTGGAGGGGTGCAGCTGCAATCCAAGGAACACCGAGGGATGCCTGGAGCCACCAGAAGCTGCAAGAGACAGGGAGGGATCCCCACCGAGAGCCTTCAGCGGGAACACAACCCGGCCAACACCTGGACCTTGGACTCTGGTCTCCAGAAGTGAGAATACACTTCTGCTGTGTTAAACCGCCCAGTTTGTGGTAATTTGTTATAGAAACCACAGGAAGATGATCCAGAAACCCAAAGAGGGGGGTCTCCAGGAAGCGAACGGGGGCAGCAGCACGTGCTTCAGGGGTGTCAAGAGGAAGAGGAATGAGAGGAAGTTCAGATCGACCGATGGGAGAATTCATGCCGGCAAGTCAGGTAACAAAAGACGGAACTACAAAGGGCAGAACACAGAAATGGTTGGGAGAGTCAAGAAAGGAATTTTAAGGTGGAGAAGATCCACCATATTTGAAAGCTACAAAAGACACACAGACTGGGTCTAAGAATTATAACAATCACAGAATTGAGGGTTAGACCGCTGTATCAATAAAGCAAAGATCCACTTGCACTTGACTGTCATGTAAGTTCTATATTATCAAGAAACCAAGAATTCAGCCCACCAGATGGGTACATACATTTCAGCTCCCTGAAGAGTGACTTACAAGCTGCTGACATCTCACATTAAGGTTAGACGGCCCAGAAAGTGTTAGCGGCTCTTTTTCCCACCTGTGGTCAGTGGAGGGGAAGAAAGTTGGAGGGGCTCAGTCACTCCTGGGGCTACAAGCAAGAGCCTTGTGACATGTTCCAACACGGTTTATGGAGGTCTTCTAACACAGTCACACGATCGTGGGTGCCCTGTTGTGAGTGAGCCTTCACAAGGTGAAATTTCGTGAGTTAGCACATAATTCTTACCCAAGGAAAGCTGGCCCCATCACTGCACAATCAAATCAGTGTGGAGAAAAAAATAGCCATTAGTTGTGACCAGACAAGGTAGACATCTCCATAAGTGGGGGTGGGCCAGGAGGACTAGGGGTGTCCAGAGGAGGGGTGACGGCGGGTAGGATGCCTCCAAGTGGAGACGTGGCCTGGGGTGAGGGTCAGAGCTGAAGAAGCATGAGAAAGCATCCATAGGGGCTGAGGGGTGTGTGGGGGTCTCGGCATCTGAGTGGGGAGCGGCGGTGCTGCTGTGGGGTGTGAGTCCAGACAGGTGAGGAGGAAGGAGGGCGCCACTCAGATCTGTTGGGAGAGGTATCGGATCTCAAGTAGGTAAGGAGGGGTCACCGGGGGGCTGCGGAGAGACTGGCCACATGCGGAGAAAGCCATTTGACCATTAGATGTATGAGGGGAGCCAAGTTCAATGTCGGAGACGAGAGCTGCAAACGTGGAAAGGGAGAAAGCGACAGTGAGCCTTGTGTTGCTGGATGAGAGACGGAGGAGTGGGGAGAACCTGCTAATTCACATGGATGGATGTAGAAATAAATGTGGATTTAACACATATGTGTACTGTGGTCATGTGTGGTATGTGTACCATGGTTGTGTACTGTGATTGTACACTGTGGCTGTGCAGGTGCATTAGCTTGCAAGGGCTGCCATAACAAAGCACCACAAATTGAGTGGCCAAACAACAGAAACTTATTTTCTCACAGTCCTGGAATCTAGAAGCCCCTGGGATCAAGGTATGAGCAGAGCTGGTCCTCCTGAGGCCTCTCTCCTTGGCTTGTAGATGGCCGTCTTCTCCCCCTGTCCTCTCGTGGTCTCCTGTGTGTGTGTGTCCACGTCCTGATCTCCTCTACTTATGAGGGCACCATATTGGATTAGGATCTACCCCTATGATCTCACTTCAACTTAATCACCCCATTCAAGACTCTGTCTCCAAATACAGTCACATTCTGAGGTCCTAGGCATTAGGATTTCAACATATGAATTCTGGGGAGACGATTCAGCACATAAAAGCAGGAGAATACCCTTGTTTGTAGGAAGTAGGAAGCAGGTACCACAGGACTTGGAAGTAATGTGATATGTCAGCAGCTTGTCAAGATGGTGTAAGGAAAGAGTTCTTTGTACTGCAATTATTTGCACTTTCCTGTAAGTTGGAGATGGTTTCCCCAAAAAATTGCTGAAGAAAAAGTCAGAGAGGAAATTTTCAAATTTTGCTAATAGATGGGTGAGTCTACCACAACGAATTAAATGATGCGCTAGCACTTTGAAATCTCAGCTCCGAATCATGTTCAAGTTCTTTCTTCCTATCCTTTACCAAGACAAATGTTTTACTAAGCAAAGCATTCTTCAGATAACCCATTATCAACTGTTGGCATGAATTCTTAATACTCTGAAAGAAAATGATCCTGGAAAGTATAAAATATTTACAGCCTGCTGTCTATTCTGCCTCACTTGAGGAAAATTCTCATCTGTACACAAATGTTCTTCAGTTTTGGGGAACAGATGGTGGAGAGTAATAAAAAAGACTGAGAAATTAGAAGGCAGGCATGGAGCACAGTACTCAGCAGAGGGAAGTCATGCCCCGTGGGGAGCAAGTGTCTTTATGTTCTTGAGACAAAGAACTTGAACTGGTATTGCAGTTTTAGTCCACCAGATTCTGCCTGTTACACCTCTTAATTTTATATACATCCCCCCTCTCTCCAATAAAGATGTGTTATTCCTTGGGAGAAATGCCAGACCACATACTATCATCCCACAGGGCCCCTGCACAGGGATGTTACATTGAGGCATTATTCATTCCCGCCCCTCGCAGGACAGGTGACCTTAATGAAGAGATCACACGTGCCCTCTCTACATGCATGGACCCTCTAAAATACCGTCACTTTCTTCACTCCCTTTCGTTCTGCTAGGAATGGCCGGCAGCCCCCACACAAACACCTGCTCCCTCTGTTTTTCTTCAGGTCCATCTGACCCGATTATGATATTGTCATATTCTTTGAAATATGCTGTCAAGAAATTTCACCATCACATAATAACCTTTGTTTAGGCTCGTTCACCAAGGCAATGCTACCAAACAAGAACACACCCCTGCTTCATAAAGAGACATGGACCTAAAAGAATAACCACTCATGCACACAGACAAGAACACTCCCCTACTTTTAAAGACCAATAAAAATTAAACAGGCCTTAGTGCATTCACAGTGCTTTTTGATGTATTCAATATTAACTTTTTCTTTCCTGAGCATCATCACAAATTCACAGACCTTCAGAAATGTGTCTTATTTGAATTGCAGGCACCATTTTCTTTCCGAAGCTCAAATCGTTGCAGTTAGATCGGCAGCAAGCCCTTTGTGCTGGTTCCTTTGGCCTGGTACCACTGAGACCCCAAATATGGAGTAGACAACCTTTCTAGGAGCACCGGCCACAAGGGGCAGATCATGTGCGTCTTTGCTGAATTTTTATCTAGTTGCTCCAATTTCTTGAGAGAAAAATGTAAGAATCATAACTTATTTTATGGAATTGTCTCCTTCTCCCTTTAATTCTGTCAATTTTCACCGTACGGATTTTGAAGCTCTGTTATTGAGCGCATACAGGTGCGTACGCTGGCATGTCTTCCTGTTGAATGGGCTGTTTTATTATTATGAAATGCCCTTATTTATCTCCAGTAGTACATTTTGCTTTGAAATTTTCTTTATCTTCTATTGATACAGCCACTCCAACCTTCTTATTTGTCTCGTGTTTTTCATTCCTATGATTCTCCTTTTCTGCCTCTCCTGGATTATTTTGAATATTTTAAAGAATTCACTCATGCCTGTTAAAGGTGTGATGGATCAGAGAAGCTGATTCTCTGCAAGAGGAAATCACAGTTGACAGAATCGCCAAGCAGGAGAACCTGGTTACATGGGTCAAAACCCTTAACACTGTGCTTGTTCTTTAGCGAGTTATTCTACCTCTTAACGTTTGTTGTTGTTTTTTTTTAATAATCCACAGAGCCAGTCCAGACTCCAGACTTATTTTTCTACTCCGAGAGCTGACAAGATCGCTGCTATTACAGCAATACTACGCGTGGAACACGAGCATAGCATATGTGGTAGTAACTGCTGGCAGCCCTCACCTGCTCTCCTGCTCCCTCTCTCCACCTTGACCCCGACCTCTTCCCCGCTGCTGCTCATTGCAGTCTCACTGGCATAAAATTTGCAGTATGTCTTTTAAATTAACTTTAACTCCTAGAATTTCACAAATTAAGACAGAAGTGTTAGAATAAGTGGTAACGTTCTTTGTCTTGGAACGGTTTCATTATGAAATTCTTCGGGCAAACAAAACTGTAATAATAAACACTCATGAGCCCATCATCTAGCTTAAGAAATAACACCATTGCCGAGCCCCTTCTCTCCTCTTGACCTCCTCCGTGCAGATTTCGTCCTAGTCCTTCCCCGCCTTCTCTTGCTAAGGCCACAGACACCTTCCGTGGCTGATCCAGTTACTCCGCCCCCCGCTGGTGTACCTGACCTCCCGGCAGTGACAGTGGCCGTGACCTTTAAAGGGTGGGAAGTCTCACACCTTGGTCCACAGCCCTCTTCTCTTCTCCATCTACACCCTCTCCTTAGTTGATTGCCCTGGTCCCATGGCTCCTACTAACGTTGATACATGAATCCTGTTTACCTTCAGCACGGAGGAGTCTTTGGCAGCATCCTAAATCTAACACGTTCAAAGCAAAACACTGAATTGCTACCACTCAAAAAATTCCCTCCTCCAGCCTTCTCCACCCTGGTTTAAGCAGCACTACCTCCCTCTCGGTTTGTACCTCGATCTAACTTTTCAACAAATTTTACCAGCTGTCCCTTCCAAATAATCCCAAATATCTTTCCTTCTTTCCATCCCCACTGCACCCTCTCTGGCCCACACCACCAACGCTCTCTGCCTGCTGGCCCCAGCCTCTCCCTCCTCTCCCATCTGCTCTCCACACAACAGTAAAAGGGGTACTTTTAAAAGTGCAAATCAGATCACTGTTCCCCCCTTAAAACCCTAAGTAAGACAGAAGTAACTAAGGCAATCACATTATCTGCCGTCTGTTGGGCCTCGGATGAAAATTTAAGTCCTTGGACAGAACCCTTGGGTGACAACTCAGGGGAACAGCCCAAGTGTCCTGTTAGTCCAGCTATTTCTTCAAGAAACTCCTTTGCAAACTTACAGTTTGTCACCTTATCTTCTAAGGAGTCCCTAACAGGTTTTCACCGGGTAAAAATTAAGTTATTGCAACCCTGATTCACAGTGCAGCCGCTGGCAAGCCAAGCATTTAGGGCTGGGTTCCATAAATTCTCTGCAAAACATCACTTTCCACTGTGAGACCCACTCCTGATTTTGTATCTGTATCTGACAAAACAAACTCTTTCCTGTAAATAGAGATTTATCCTAAAGGGAGACTCTTGGATTCAAACACTCGTTACTCACTGAGCCTAAGGAGTTGAAAATTTTCAGTATGGCTGTAATTGAATCTATAACATTATTTAAGCATTTTCCAGTATTTCCTAAAATGTAAACAACTTGCTTATTGTCCTTCTGAATATGTCATTACTCCACTCAGAAATATGCTGTGGTTCCAAACTGCCTCTCAAAGACAAATCTCAACCCTCTACCTCGTACTTCTAGAATTCTCTAACTCCTTCTGCCCTACATAACTGTCTGTTTCCCACAATATCCTTTCTCAAGAGTCAGCTACAACCAAGCCACTATATTCACGCACCATCTTTCACCTTCCGTAGAAGGCTGTCTTTTCCATCCTGGTATACCGTAACTTCAACACCACTAAATCACTCTAACATTCAAATCTATATTTTAAAAGTGCCTTCTCTGGTGATTTCCTCCTGTTAGAAATGTTCTAATCACTCCAGAAAGAATTTCAGCTTGCACACTTGCAAAAATTCTCTTTCTCTCTCTCACACACACACACACGAAAATCTCTAACACCTGAAACGAACATATGCATTACCACAAAGACTGAATTATAAATCATCCAAAACTAAGGGGAACACAGTGTTTCTAGTTCCAAGATCATAAAATTATTAACACGGCAGTAATTACTAAGTCACCATTCAGTGTTATAACTCATCATCGTGATAGGAAGAGGAGCAACAAAAAGACTAACAGCCAGCATTTTCATAGTAACTCAGGGCATCACCCTCTGTCACCGCAGGAACCTGTAAGTGTGATCAGCTGGTCCACTTTACAGAGGAGGAAACTGAGATTCAGAGAATTGGTGAAATGGTTGCTCCAGGTCACAGGCTGGCCGATTTGCCCTAATCCCACGCTCTAGGCCAAACTCACACGTAATAAAAATGAAAAAAGCAAGAGAGAGTAGCATGTCTTGGTTTTTCAGCAACTTTGAATCTCCCACTTCTGGTAGACATATACAAAATATATGAGCGTCTAAAGCAAGGATCCCCAAATAGGGTGCAGGGACCGGGTGGGAGCAGAACAGAGCAAATAGCACTAACGCACACAGGCTGCAGAAGGACACACAGTGTCAAGAAAGGCTTGTGCCCCCTGCCCTCTTCCCTCGGCCACCCATCCCGAAGCGTCTCCCCCTCCCTTCTGTGTAAATACAGGCACACTCTCTCTGCTGTTCCCACCATTCTGCTCCTTGGCTTTTTTCTCTTGACTGCTGTTGGGGTGTGACCCATCTAAGTACCTATGGTGCTGTTTCATTCTGCTCGCCAACCGCGTAAGGGCCCTTTGTCTCATCAGTTCAAGCGTGCGCGCTCGGGTTCCCATCAGCTGCTCAAACAAAGCTGGGCTGGTTGGTTGAGCTTTGATCTCTTCCAGCTGGCGAGACCGTCCATGATTCCAAGCCTCTCCTCCTGACCCCACCCACCAACAGACACTCCCTCTGAGTCCTAGTCCTCTGGCTCTGCTGACCACCCCAGCCACCCCCCACCCAAGTGCCACACGAGGAATTCTCGAGAGAAGGGGGCAGAGCTGCCTTCTCTTCTGTATCTTATGACAGACTCTCTGGGGGGCTTTTTAAGAATATCCCCACTCTATCTCCTCCTCCCACAATTGGAAACTGCCAATCTGAAATCAGAATTATTTTTAGAGGATTAAAACAATAGGTAAGAGGAAATAATAACGTTCTTCAAAATACAAAGGAGTAAGTCCTCAAGTGATCTTTCTGTGGCTCTTCCACTAGCTCCATCTCCGGTACCTGAAGGGATAGCAGACAGCGTGGCACCTGCCCACCACTGGGAGACAGTCAGGTGCGTGTGACCTGGACGCTGGTTCCTATGGGACAAAATGGAGCACAGCCTGTGACCCCCTCCCACAATGCAGACAAAAGTGTGGCACAAACCAGATGCAGAGATACACACAAAGAACAGAGATAAGAGAAAGAGGAGGCTGCTCTCAAGAAGATTGCTTTTCAGAGAAATACCTGCCAGTCCAACAGGGCAGGGACCTGCAGATTAGCAACGGCACAGGGAGAGACAACGTCTGGGGGGCTAGAATGAAAGCTCTGTTCCAAGGACACGCCCATCCTACGTGGACCATCAGTCCCCAGAGGTTCTGAGAGCAGTGAGGAACTCAGTGAGGGGGTATCTAGAGAGGACAGGCAGAGCGTGGAGGGGATGGGTTGAAGACAACTGGGGAATGTCCTTACATCTGGCAGACAATTTGCATAAGCAAACTTGGGGGAACATTCTGGACACACCTGCTTTAGCAGTTAGAATGTAAGTCTTTCCTGTCTGACTTTCCACACATTCTTCCATTAAAGAACTGTTACTAGAAAATTATAGAACAAGAATGTAACTGCTGAAAAATAAACTTTACTGCCATTGCAGGGTTACAACAGCAAGGGTTAGGGATAATTTACGACAGACTAAACTGGTAAGAGGGAAGAAACAGCAGTACTTTATAGTTACGGCAAGAAATGAAGCAGCTGAAACAGTCACTGCCAAACAAAACTGTGAAGTGACAAAGGGTTTTTCCTGAAAGTGTGAGCACTCCAAATATTTGAGTTTATGCTCACCTGATATGAGAGCTGCTGAGCCAGTTTTATTAGAAGAATCCTGAAACAAAGCTCAGTACACACTGGTAGTGATCTCTTTTCAGTTTCTAGAGTCTTGATTTTAGTAACCCTTGATTAACTCATGTTATGGTCCATAAAAGTGAAAATTTACAGAATTACAGGCCATGCACTCACAGGAAACAAGGATGAAGGTGCATTGTTGCATCACTTGAAGGTCCCAACTTGTGGTCCATGACAGACTACTGACTCGAGCCCTTCACCAAATGATGAAAAGCAGAGAACCAGAGATAGGGAGAGAGAACTAGAGATTAAGAGCTTAGTCTGACAGGATTTTTGGGTGGGGGATAATGAGTTCTATTTTGGCTGTATTACGTTTTGAAATACCACGGGATATCTAGGTGGAAATGTTGAATAAAGAATAGATTGGGGTGTGTGTGTGTGTGTGTGTGTGTGTGTATCTGAATCACTATGCTGTACACCAGAAACTAACATAATATTGTAAACTGACTATATTTCAATTTAAAAAAAAATTTAGAGAATCCTTAACATTGTAAATGAACTACATTTCAATAAAAAATTAAATTTTAAAAAAATACCAAAAAAAAACTCTTAAAGAATCCATTTAATACCCTATAATCAACTCCTTTCTGTGAAAAAAGAAAAGAACATATAGACTGAATGAAGATTTGGAAAATCCTTTCTTCCAAAAAGATTTGGAAGTGACATACAAACAGTAACGCCACGGGAGTGGCTGAGGCTCCTGAGGGAAATGGTAGACTGAAAAGAGGAAAAAGATCCAGAAGAAAAGGAGGCCAAGGTGCTGTGAATAATCGGCTAGAGGCGGTTAATGGCTTGGAGCTCCTCTCTGGGTCCAGGAAGTAGATGCCAGAGCTGCTCACGGGGAAGCAGGTTTCTTTCCAAGCAGAGAGTCCAGCGCCACCTGTCTCACAGTTGTAATAACTTTCTGCTCTCCGTTCATCCATTTCATTTACCTCTTACACTTGCTCTAACGCTCCACCTCAAGGCAGAAAAGAGGAAACCAATACGGAACGTTCAGCGTCACTACACACGTTCCTCGTGAGCGACTAACTGAAACACGAGCCAACCAAGCAGAACGGCACGCCTGCGTCCACGAGACGACCCGTTTTCGGCCTGCATCTGAAACACCCCTCACAGCATGTCCTGGGGCTTGGACCAGAAATCCACTTATTGTGATCTATTGGTGACTTCTGAAAGGATACCTAGTCGGCTTACAGAACAAAGAATCCGTAGGATTGCTACGTCACGACCCTCCCCACTTTGTGTGCGTTCGTGTTTCCACCTCCCCACTTTGTGTGCGTTCGTGTTTCCACCTTGTTCTTTGAGAACTCCGGCGGACAACACTGATGCTCACCCATATCCCTCACTCGCCAGTCTAGTGTCATTTCCTAGTATTAACTGCCAGCACCTGGCGAACCACAGGTGACAGGCCCCGAGCTCTGCCCCAGCTCCCGCCACTTGGAAACTATTCATTTTCTATGGTTGCCACAACAAATGCCCGCAAAGCTAATGACTTGAAACAACACACATCTACTATCTTACAATTCTGTAGGTCATTAGTCCAACATGGCTCTCACCAGGTTAAAATCAGGGGGTCAGCAGGGCCGCAATCCTTTCTGTAGGCTCTGGAGGAATATCTGTTCCTTGCTCATTTGGGTTGTAGGCAAATTCAGTTCCTTGAGGTTGTAAAACTAAAGTCACTGTTTTCTTCCTCCATCTTCAAAGCCAGCAGCAGTGGGCTGCATCCCTTTCACACCCCGAATCTCTCCTCCTCCCCTCTCCTCCGTCGGACCCAGCCAGCAATGACTCTTACTTAGGGACTCAAGTGATGAACTTTGCTCAGTGTCAGGCAGCTAGGAAGCAGCAGCACCTGGTTTGAAGCCCAGGTAATTCAGGCCCTTAATCACCCGAAGACTCTGCTTTCCTAACAAAAAAGAGCAAAGAGAAAGCGGTGTCACGCCAGCCACGTGGTAGACTGAGGTGGAAGAAATCTCAGTTCTACTGACCTTGTCCTTACATGTGTTGATATCTTGTTCATCATAGATATTTTGCATTCATTTTGATTTTTAAAATATTTCATAAAGATGTTATTATCTCAATTACTGCATTTTTGGCACCTCCCCCCGCCAAAAGCATGTGCCCGACGTGAGGGCCTCCCTCCCCTCTCCCTCCTCCCTGCGCCCTGATAGAAAAGGACACATTGCTGATGGCCCTTATGGGAATCTAGGTGTGCAAACAACTCTCCCAGATTCAGATTTATAAGCTGCTTCACGTGACAGAAAATGGCGCCAAAACTGGTCATAATATTCTGAAACAGACAGAGTAGGCAGTCTTATCTTTGTATTTCCCATTGGTCCAGAGCAGAGGTGAATTATGCAGGTAAAGAAGACAGGACTTATCTTCTCTGTCCTGCACTGGGTTTAACTTTCCAGGAGTGTCGCCAAACATCTTCAGAATCTCCTTTGATCAGAAGAGGGAGCTGTAGTTTTGGTTTCCCGAGCACCTAAGGCTTTGGGCTCTTTCTTTCTTTCTTTTGTAAACAGAGGATGAGTATTAAGGAGTCTGTATAAAAGGCCAAGTTACTGTCTGAGTGGCTCACACCTTTGCTGCTGCAAACACCTGTCTTCTGTCTCCTTTCTTCCTTTCTCTCAAGCAGCCATCTTGAGAGAAGTTCCCTTCTCTGAGCCTGGAACCAATGCTTTAACCCTCTGCGGCCACTAGAGGGCCACTGACACCCACTGAAATGAATTTCAGATTCATGAAATTTAATAAATTGGTAATGATTTACTCTATAAAAGCATTCTTTTAAGACAATGGCTTCTTTAGGTAATCTTTTAAAGATTTTGTCTCTTTGGTACTCATTTTATATAGTATTCACTTCAATCTCATGATCCCCGAGCAAGTCCAATTAAATTTAAAGGAAAAGGTTACGTACACAGCCCCCGTGTAGTCAACAAATATTTAAACACTGTGGCCTGCGTTCTGTAAAAGTCCATGCCAGACAGGGAGACCACAAAGTTGAGAAAGACTCAACCCTTGTCTTCAGGAATAGACGAATTCGAAGGGTAATTTGTTGCCATATTGGATGGTAAGTGTCAGAGCAGACCCAGGCACAGGAAAGGCAGTGCCGGGGAGACAGAGCACTACTTTGTGGGTGGGGAGTGGGGTCAGCTAAAGACAACGCTCACAGAAGGAATATGACCTATGGCTGGGATGTAAAGCAACATGCATCTCCTGCGTAAGCAGGGCAATCTGAATACGCTTCAAGTGTTCATTACTTGAGAGTTAGGGAGTCTGAAATCACCCCACACTCTCCCAAGGAGATTTAGCCACCACTGGATTTATCAGAGAAAACAAACAAAAACCAGGAAATCCCCAAGACCTGACTGCATTAGAAATCTAAAGGAACCTACCAAACACCACCAAATCTTTGAAACCCTTTAAAAGATATTTTTCATTTTAGAAAAAGTAAACACAGAATATATTTTCTCCAAAAGCCATGCCGTGGAGTCTGACAGGGAACCTCTCTCCCCTCCGACTTTTAGAAGCCAGAGGAATCGAAAACAAGCCTAGTGGGAGTCATCGCGTGTCCTGCTGGTGCAGTAGCCCTTCCCTACGGCACAACAAGGAGCTGCTGGAGTCATTAAACAAACGATATGCCTGCCAGTCCAAAGGTCAGGGCGCTGCCCTCTGTCCTGGGCCCTGAGCCAGTGCAGATCAGAGGACAGTCAAGGGACTTTGAGCCCCAGGAGACTTTGGTTCAGCCCCTGTGTCCCCAGGAGCTGCCAGGACGGTAAACCAGAGCATGGCCATCTGGGTGGAGAGACCCACCGGGAAAACCACGTGCCCCCCTGCCCCTGGCCCCGGACCAGCAGGGATTCACAGGCAGCGGGAGACGGCAGCCAGGCCCGGAGGGTGGGAACAGGCAGCGTGCTCAGGAAATGCTGACCAAGCCACATAGGGGACCAGAGCTCGGGGAAGGTGTGGGGGACTCAGCAGGCCCAGTGGCTCAGGCTCCAGGACAGACTTCACTGGGGCAGCGATCACTAAGCTTCCAGGAGGGACACTGAGGTGGTAGGAGGTATTCTGAAGCGGGACAGTCAGCAGAAGAGGGTGACAGAGTAGGAGGGGAGGCAGTGACAGAGGGCACCCCCGAATGAAGGGGGCTTGGAGGACCCCGTTCAGCTCCGTGAGCGACCTGCGGGCCCTTTGAATTTCGGCCGAAGCCCCAGGACCCTGGGGAGCAGAGCCCGGGGACTGAGAGCAGAGTCCGGCTCACTTAGATAATACACAGCGTTAGGGCTCAGACAACAGCAGTGACACAGACAGGAAGGGTGGCCTCTGCCCCCCACACACACTGAACCCAGCGCAGCCGCGGGGCCCAGAGGCCGGGAGGACAGGCTGCGGCCCCTGTGGCCCAGCCATTGTGGAGTGACTAGGGCTGGCAGGAGGTGGCTTCTGGGGGGCTGCTGGAGGCCAGCAGCCCCCGTGGGAGGGACGTCAGCTGGGGCCCTGTGAAGTACCCCCGGGTCCGTGAGACCACACGCGCCCTCTGGGACCTGCAGACGTACTTACAGGTGCTCCAATGGGAGCTGGAGGTCCCACATTTGTAGGGGGTGGGGGACGGAGGGGGCCAGTGAGGCCCAGTGACATGTGTCGTAGGGGGATCTCTCTGGCCACAATGCAGAGGATGAGGGGCAACTGTAAGCTCCTTAAAGGCAAGTCCACGTGTTCTCATCTTTGTGTAAAAGGGGGGGTGCGCTCCGGGCGAGGCAGGGAGGAGGCGATGGGGTGTGGTACCCAAGGTCCAGGAGAAAATATCAGCAAGTTTTTGGACTCAGGTAACAAGGACAGGTTGTCAAAGAGGAGTTTGGTTTGGGGAACCCTGAAGGTGAGGGGCTGGGAACCAAGGCAACACGAAGCAGTGAACCGTCTGAGAGCAGTAGCCAGCAGGCGCTCTTCCGGTGCGAGCACCGTGGGCTGTGTCCCATAACTGGAACGGGCTCCGCTTCCCAGCACGGTCGGAGGGGACGTGAGCGACGAACACCTAAGAACAATTTGTAAATGGCTCGCCGATCATAAACCGTGCTTCTGACACACTTGAGGGCACTTACAAAATTCCATTCTTCGCTTCCATGTTTAGAAACACCTTGGACACTGTGTTTACATCATTAGCCTGTTCTGTTGACGCAGAGAAATCTTCCAGAAGACAGCTCAGCTTAGCTTCCTACGTGAACCAGTTCTGAAGGCTGAGGCTGGCCATCTGGTCTCTGAAGGGCATCTGGATAAAGGAAGAGCTCAGGGCGGCCGGAGGACGAGAGCTGCGCATGGAGCCAGAGGCCCGCGAGATCAAACGGAGAGTTTCAGAAGGTGGAGAATAGCATCCTCGCTCCTCTAAAGAGGAGTGATTTGATCCTGGGATTACCTTTTAATTTTGAATTTCATCTACTTCTTCTCCATTTGGGTGCAATCAAGTCCTAAGAGGAGGCTTATGGCCTCCAAATAATTTAAATCAGGAACCACTGGGTAGAGGTGGTAGAACAGCCTTATGTCAACACGGGCACCGCTCAGCAGCACGGCCCGTCTGTCGTGGAGGCAGAGGTTACAGAACTGGGAAGAAGACCGGAGCTGTCACTTTCCAAGGGTCAAGTTCTTGCCCCTTCCCCATGCCAGACGCAAAGCTGACGCACACAGCAGTGAGTAGAGAGCCGTGGACCCACTGACGTCTGTCCTCCCTAAAATCCTCGTGCCCAAGGAGGAGGGGAGCATCATCACTCCATCGCTTCTTCCCAAGGACGGGGGTTATCTCCGTCACGACCGGCCAAGGGCTTGGGAGCCCCAGTGGCACCGCATGTGATGCTGTGAATTAAGACAAGCAGGAGAGAATGTAGGACGTGTCAGGCTAGACTGCCGTGCCCTTCTGGAAGCCGTCAGGCAACCCAGAGAGCCACAGAAACTCGAGATGTTCACTTGTAGCTACTCTGCCTTGGATGGTGAGGAGAAGAGGGCAGATGTCCCCTCGTATGCTGGGAGGTTTCCCGCATCAGGAGCCCCATGGTGGTTAAAAGCACGGAGCCTGGGGTTCCTGTTAAATGAGAGACTTGGAATAAGTTTCTCAGTCGGCTGCTGGCTCTGTTTCCTCATCAGTAAATCTGGGATATTTGCAGCTCCTTCCTCAAAATCTTACTGGGAGGAGCGCAATGAGGGAGCAGATATCCAGCAGGCAGACGGCTCAGCAAGGGCTAACAATCATTGTTGTCGTCTCCTCCCTGGAAAGAGAAGCGGGCGTCACAGCAGTCGTGTGGGGTGCGCGGCAGTCAGCGTCACTAGACAAGAACACATGCCTTGGTGTGACCATCTTATGTCACAACAGTCACGTTCTGCACCAGTGGGGCTCTCAGTCCCTTGACCGGTCGTGAGGGAAATAAGGCCCGTCCTCGGGAAGAAGAGATGGAGAGAAGCAGATCCCAGGCCAGGAGCGGGGGTTGGGGGGGGCGCACCGTAACAACGGTGGAGCCCCGGGGTGGAGCTCCACCAGCCACCGCCTTCTGCACTCCATCGGGCAGGCAGAGGATGCTGGTGTGACCTTCCCCAGGGCCTGGGGTCCGGGGTGGGGCAGGAGGGGCACTTCTCTCTTCATTCACAAAACTCAAATGCATGGGTCTCCTGATTTTCTTCTCAAGTGCCTAATGTAAGGAATGCTCAGTTTAGCCAACATCCATGAGAAAAAATACAAACACAAGCAATTTTTAAAAAATCCATAGGAAAGGAAAAGTTGAAACACGGTGTCTGTAAATGACTCAGATTTCTGCCACTCAGAAAAGGGAAGCTGATCAAAAAATATCCCTTCTTGCTGTTGGGAACAAAATCCCTTCTGCGGGTCCCCTTTCCCGGGAGAGTCTCAAGGTCAGAGCATCTGTGTATCTTCGCTAAGATGTTTGTGAAATAAGGAAATGGCTTGCCCTTCTTTGAGCTCCTCACCTGATTTGCTAAACATCGTAATCACAGAATAAAAGGCTCTGGGATTTAACATTCTCCTCTGATCTCTTATCCCTTCCACTTGCTGCTCTCTCTTGCTGCCCCATGAACTTCAGGTTGCCCGCGTGTGGACGGGAAGCCTTGGTGACAGAACAACCATGCAGGTGACCGGGTCCTGCGGGTTCTCTGCCTCTGGACGCATCCCCTCCCCCTGAGAGCACGGAGCCCCCTCTGCAGGGGTTCTGGCCCTGGGCCAGCTGCGTGTAGCCCGGGCGCCCTGGGAAGGCTGCTCTCACCGCCCACCGTCCTCATGCTCGGGTTTCACTTCCGCACGCAAGCTATGTTGGCACGTTCCCTTAGAACCAAATGCTGTGGAATCTCACCTGAGTTTGTTGTGGAGAAACTTTGGTGCGTGCGCTGCAGGCCTGGAGGCAGATTGCAGGGGTGCAGGAGGGCTGGTGCAAGTCACTGGGTGGGCCGCCCGCCTGGGAGGGGCACTGGCTCTACCTGGACAGTATGAGCTTTGAATCCTGCCTCTGCCCTCTTACAAACTAAAACCCGAAAAACAACTTCGCTGCTCTAAACGTGGGCTTACTCGTCGGTAAAATGATGGTAATTGTTGGGGGTTAGCTGTGTCTCCCAAAAAATATGTGCATGTGGCCTTATTTGGAAATAGAGTCTTTGCAAATGCAATTAATATGTAAATTAAGATAGGTCATGCTGGATTAGGCTGGGCCCTAAATCCTATAACTGGTCTCCTTATGACACAGAGAAACCCAGGGGAGAGGGAGGCAGACTGGAGAGATGTGTCTGTAAACCAAGGAACACCAAGGATTGCCACCAGCAGGGCGAGGAGGCGGGAGGCATCCTCACCTGGAGCCTTCAGAGGGCACCTGGCCCCGCCGACACCCTGTGCTGGCACTTCTGGCCTCCAGAACTGTGACAGAGTAAGTCTCTCTGGAGTACTTTGTCACAGCAGCCCTGAGAAACTGGTACAGTAACGAAACCCAGTTCCCAGGCTGGTTGTGAGGATTAAATGCGATTACGTAAGAAAATGCTTACTGAGTGTTAGATGTCGGCCCTTTTCTTTCCTCCTCCCCAGGGACTGGGAATAGAAACACACTCAGGAAGGGCTTGAATAGCCTTGCTGTCACCTGAGAACTCAAAAGTAAGAGCTCCTGGGCCCTGATCAATCTGATTGAAAATGCACAAATTACACGCAGCTGCATCTTGTGCTGCAGGAGAGATTTTAGGTCCGAACTGGTGACTGGATGCTCCCATTGGCCCAAGTCCTGGCAGGTTGGCCCGGGAAGGTGGGAGATGAGAATAAAGATGCCACTGAGCTGACTGTCCTGCTCTGATGGCAGAGGGACCTGAGGCCAGTCCCCTCCCAGACCTCCAGGGACAGGTCTGTAAGACAAGGGACACTGGCCAGACAATCTCCAAGTCCTCTTCAAGTGGCTTCTGTGGCATCAGGAGTCCAAGATTTGGGGGTCCAGGAACCCCAAAAGACCAGCCCCCAAGCTGGTGGCACCTTACATGTTGTGCTGTTCCAACAAGAACATCTCAAAAACGTTCGAGAGTTGCTTGCATTGTTCCTTGGGTTTTGAGAGAAAAGTATCCCACTTATTTTAAACTGCAAACATATCCAAATGCACAAGGTACTGGTGTAAACAAATTAATGTATCAGGGAATAATTGTAGCCTGTTATAACTGCACAATTGAATAACTTGTAACGGTGAAAGGCTCCCAAAAAGAAAATTTCTCTCCTGAACAAAAGTCATGACTCCAGGCACTGAAATTCAGGCAACGATTTCCTAAATGGGGCACCTTAGCTTTGTGGATCTGATGCATTATGAGGGGAAAGAGTCCTTAGACTGAGGTTGTATTAAAAAATAAAGAATACACCCAAATAAGGTGGAGTTTTAGATTCCTTAAAGGGATCTTGCACTTTAAAGCACTGAATTGGTTTGATCAAATATCAGTCTGAGAAGAATATTAGCGTGAATCCACAAGCCAGGAAAAAGATCAAGTCCCTTCTGAGATTGTTTCTAAAAGTAAACTATCCAAGAAAGATAAGTTTAACATCTCCTTCTGCATCTTTAGAAAACAATCAACTCATCTTAAAATGTAGTTTAATAGTCGAATATAAAACACATGTTTTCACAAACGGCAAGATTTCTGTTTCTCATATCTAAATAATATCCCATATATAGATATATATATAGTGCACACATTATGTACACATATGCCACACTTTCTCTATCCATTCACCCATTGACAAACCCTTAGACTGTTTCCATATCTTGACTATTGTGGATAGTATGGCAGTGAACAGGGGGGTGCCGATAGCTCCCCCATATCTTGTTTTCATTTCCTTTGGGGTAAATACCCAGAAGCGGGATGGCTGGATGATATGGTGGTTCTATTTTTCAGTTTTTGAGGAACGTCCACACTGTTTTCTACAGTGGCTGCGCCAATTTACATTCCCCCCGACAGTGCACCAGGGCACCCTTTTCCCACACCCTTGCCAACACTGGTTATCTCTTTTCTCTTTGACGGTCGCCATCCTTACAGGTGTGAGGTGATAGTTCACTGAGGTTTGGACTTGCATTTCCCTGATGATTAGTGATGTTGAGCACCTTTTCATGTGCCTGTTGGTGACAACACGGATGGATTTTGAGGGCCTTACGCTAAGTGAAATAAGTCAGACGGAGGAAGACTAACACTGCATGGTATCACTTATATGTGAAATCAAAAAAAAAAAAAATCAAACCCATAGAAACAGAGCAGGCAAGTGGTTGCCAGGTGCTGGGGGTTGGAGGAAATAGGAAGAGGTTGGTAAAAGGGGACAAACTTTCAGCTATAAGATGCATAAGGTCTGAGGATCGAATGCACAACTTGTGGGAAGCCGTCAGCTCACGCATCGCAGGCCTGAGAGCCAGGGCTGGGGGAAGACACGCCACAGGGACAGGCACACGGGGCGCCCAGATTCTCCTCTCCAACATGCGTGTCTGGATCCCATTCAGGAATAAACTGACACCCTACGTAACAAATTAATTTCACGTAAGTCTGGCCTTTAACTTCAACTGTCAGAAACCAGCTCAAGCAAGTTTAAACATAAAAGAAACTCAACAGCCCTGGCATGCAGGCTGGAACTGCCCAGTGTTGGGCAGGATCACGGAGGTGGTGGGGCCTCAGGACACCTGAGCCAGGCCTCTGCTCTGCCAGGAAGCCACTCTGTACTATGGCTCCATTTGCTCTCAGAGTGGCCAGCTTCCTTCGAGGCCCAGAAAAGGCTGTGATGCTCTGGCCTCCAAGCCCACAGCCTCCGAGCTCAGGGGACCAGCTGCTCCTCAGCAGGAAGTCTAGGAGACAGCCACCCTAGGCCCACCACCTGTGCCTTGGTGGGAGCGATTCCACCAGAGCCACATGGTTGGAACTGGAGTGGCGGGGGAGGGGGGAGCCACCCCCCCACAAATAAGTGGCAAGTTGCTGGGGAAGGGGAGGGCGCGTTCTCACCTGGCAACACACAGACAGCCATCATGCGGTCATCCAACTGACAAGCAAGCAAGCTGATTTGGGGCATTTATTTTTTTTTAAGACAACCTCCTGGTGTCAGAACATACGAAACTCCGTTTTTATACCTTTTTAATCAAGGGTGCTCTATGTTGAGAACGTCTATTCAAAAACATCTTTCCTTCAACAGCCGTTCAAGGCATGCCTAGCCCCATACTGAAGAGCCATTGATCAGAAGACACAGTCCTTCTTGAGAGCCTTCTTAAACTGTCATTGGGAGACTTAGCCTCTGAGAACCTCAGTTTCTTCATCAGAATAATTGAGATGATTAACACCCACCTTCCCCTTTGTAACAAGGAGATATGGTATCCCCCACTCTCTAAAACATCCAGCATCAGTTATATTCCATCAACTTTTTGATGTTAAACATGTATTACTCTAAGTAACTTTCATTTTGGAATTCCAATTACGGGAAATATTATTTACCTTCAGTTTTCCACCATATTAAATTTATAATGATAATATCTGTAACAAGTTCAAATTACATTTGAAATATGATAGACAGTTTGGGACAGATTCAGTTACCCAACTAAATTAGTTAATAGTTAATCAGAAATATCATGTCTCAATTATTCTGAATAATTAGAGGCCTGCGGTAATAACAGCAGGATGAGAAAAATTAAGTTTTTGGAAATGAAGTTAAAGAAAGGAGAGTTTTAAATAATATTCAAAGTATTTTCAAGTTTTTTAATGCGAATGAGGTCACTCAAGTATGACAAACTCTCTATGAGGTGCAATGAGGTAGGCCTTGACCTTTACTGATATGTTACTTTTTAGACAAAGCTTAATTAGGAAGTAATTGGTCATGGTCTTTAGGTTTTAAGAGCACTTTTGAACTTTGGAGATTAAAAGCTGCCCTGCTTAAGTGGCCTGGGAGCGAGCAACTCACTTTTTCTCAGGGCCATGAGATTGGTAAAACTTTTGTCTTTCATTGGCTCTGACAGAGCACCCGGGAGTCCCTTCTAGAAGATTCTACCAAATAAAGGGCAGCAGGGACGGGGAATGGGAGCAGGAGGCAGAGGGCAGTCGCAGTTCACGCAGACATTTACACCAGTGTAATGTCAGTGGGATTCAGATTGCAAGACACTTAGTTTTTCTTGCCCAAAGAGCAGATGTTTTTAAGATCTTGAGTATTGCCCACCAAAAATAAATTGATATGGAACAGTGAGAGATGGCATTCTATCAGAAAACCATACCACTTGTGTGACATGGGAATATAATTTCTAAGCCCAGGATAATCCAAAGAGGGTACCATGCCATTCAAATGGCAGAAATCAAAATGTCGGGGAATACACAAGGCCCACCAGTTTGGTTCGGTAAACAGCAAACAATGAAATAACTCCTATTCATGTCTGCTCCGTTCCACTCAGCGCTAGTAGCAAAAGCAGCTGAAGACGATAAATACCCACATTTGGTAATAAAAATGCTGAGCGTTCAATAATAAAGTTACTTAGTTTCTTGCAAACGTTCATCGGTAAGGTGATATAATTTTATTGTGCTGCATGCACTCAGAATTAAAGATCTTCCTAGGAGAGACATAAAGTGAAATAATAGAATTATTACAAAATGTTTAATTTGAACTAGTGCCTGCTGTGTAATCCATGTCACTTTTGAAAATGCAATTATATATCAAAATAACCACAGTTCTAACCGTGGGAAATGATGTATGTAAGAGAAACCCTGTTTTCAGATGTGCATGTCCAATAATGATGTTGTTATTTAGATCTTGGCTAGTATTCCAGATTTAGAATATTTTCCACTCTCAAAATAGAGCATGTATTTGTATGTGAACTGTATCTCAATAAAGGTGTTTAAAAAAAAACCAAAATAGGGCATGAAATGTATTTAAAAATACACACACATACCAACAAAAATGACAGATAAAGCATGTATACCTTCAAGGAATGTTTTCTAAACTATGGTTCATTGTTTAGATTTCATCAATCTGAATGTGCTAAGATTCTGGCACAGAACTTGTGCCCAGAGAAACGTCACCTTACTAACAAAAGCCTGATGAAAGCTGACATTTATTGAACACTTACTGAACACCATGAGATGCTCCGAACACTTACAGGAACTAACTCAGTGAATTCTCACCATGACTCTAAGAAGTAGACAGTATTTATTACTTTCTCTGTTCTCTGAAAGACGAAACTAAGACACAAAGAGTTTGTACAAATCGCCTAAGGTCCTCCAGTTGGTGAGGGACAGAGACAGCAACTGGGCTCAGGCAGCATGGCTCCAAGAGCAGATGCTTAAGTCAGGTCTAGGTTAGTAGCACCCCAACAACCAACGCCAAGTGCCTGCTCCGTCACCCAGCCAGAGCCCACCTGGAGTGGAGGCCTCTTGGTGGCCCTCCGGCCATATGCCTGCACCACTGTGCGCTCCTTTAAAATTCCACAAAAGATGTGGAAAGGCATTGAACTGAGAGTTGGAATAAAGTAGCTGTGAAACACTGGGGTCAGCCCAAAGCGCAGCTCAGACACCTCCCAGCACTACCATCACCAACATCTTGGAGCCCTAGGAACTCCATGGACTTCCTTCCAGAGTTGATTCAGGTCAGGATCACTTCTAGGAATGAATTTGGACAAGGACTCCCAGGGCAACATACAGCAAGGCAAGGCTGCCTGGCTGGCAAGTGGCCAGGTGCTAGACCGCCAAACGCTCCCCCAGGACCATGAGCCTGGGGGGATGGAAGCAGGGCCTGCTCCCTCCCTTGCCTGACCCTAGAGAGGAAATTCTGGAAGTTGTTCTATGCATTCTTCTCCATCCCATCAGCAGTCCTCCCTCAAGACTAGAATAACTCATATGGTCCTGTGTTATGTCTCTGATGGGGTGAAAACTTTCTAGAGAGAAAGGTTCCATGGCCATTCCCAAAAGATACATGGATGTCTAGCAGGTAGAGACATCCCTAACTAGCCCTAAGCCTCCCTCCAAATCACAACGCAAAACCACGAATCAATAAAAGTGCTCGCTTTCAACTTCTGCTCTAAACACCTGCGCCTGCTAATTACTAATTAACATAATTACTGCTTTCTCTTTTGCATTCATATATTTTGGTGCTAAGATTTATCAACAGCTTACCTAATTTCAACCTGTTCCCCTAGGCTATCAAAACATGGCATTTACTCCACCTTCAAAGCTTCTCGGTTGCCAAAAAGGCAGATAAAGTTTGAAATACTGCTTCGTAAAATAGAAGTTACAAGAGAGTAACGGAATGACTTTCCAAAACCTGGGCTTCGAGAAACATTAGATGCTTTTATAATCTTAGTGTTCCAAACAGAGGCTATTGCACTGACAGTTAGAAGGCTGAAAGTATTACTAGCACAAAGAACAAAGTCAGCTCTCCGGACAGTAGGATTTAACAAGATGCACACCTTCGGCCATGCCTACCAACTGTATTTAAAGGGTACACACACACACACACACGCCAGTGAAAAGGGAAGTCCCTCATTTCTTCTGCACTTAATCTTGATCTGAAACTTTAAAATTTAGTAAACCTCCATCTTCTTATATAAAGAGGGATACAGTAGTAAAAATGTATTTAACTTATGAATACTTTTTGGTTATTAAATTGGTCTCTAGTATCTTAACCAAGCAGTGAGCAAAAAGAAATAGAAGATTAACTTCAAAGGAGTATCATGGTTCTTGCTACAAGACCTATTCAGTGAAGAAACATTTCAAAAACCATAACTAACTCGGGATGATTTTTGATTAAATTAGGGATAAAATACAAGATGCCCTGCTTAACTGAGACAGTTCCTCACACAGGTGGCTAATATGGTGTGGGCTGGGGGGCAAGAATGACCTTGTCCCAGGAATGGAGAATGTGATAAGATAAAATGTTCAAAAGCTAAATTTCTACGTCAAGAAGTGACTGTATCTCATAGCTCATACTCTTTCTATTGTCCTTTATGACTTTTTCAGAAATATGCATTCAAAGCTAGTATTTACTGATAAAGGATGGGTATCAAAAAATCCATCTGAAACAATTTTCTTTCTACACTTCCAATTTGATTTTTTTTTTAATCAGGCTACATGTCTCAACCAATACATTTGAAGTTCTAATATTACAGGACACTGTGAGCATTGAATGGTTGCTGCCTAGCCTTCAATTTTATTGGACTTGAGATGATCCGTTCTATAGGATGTCTCTGGTACTGGAGTCTGAAGACCTGGGCTTGACCCTTCTTGCATCTTTCATTAGCCCTGTGGTCTGTTTCCTCAAGTGCAGAACGAAGTTGTAACACCCTCTGCGTCAGCCAGCATGGGATCAGGAGAACAGAAACCAGGGTGGGTGTGTAAGGTTGAGGGAATCAGAGCAGGTGGATTTGCTAAGCAGGTGATGGAACTCAGGCCATGCAGGGATCAGGGAGGCAAACCAGAGCATGCAAGCCGGTAGAGGGAAGAATGGAGGGACAGAGGGAAGGGCGGTGGAGTTACTACAGGCCTTGCCAGCAGAGTTAGAGCCACCGTGATGCTGCTTGAGGCAGAGCGAGGGCAGCACACCCTGCTCCTCTCCTTCCTTGCCCGAGCCTCCCACTAACTGAGCTCAGCCAGGTCAGCAGCCTCAGGAAGTGATGTGTGCTCCTGTGACATGGCAGCGGGAGGGCAGGCAATGCACGTGACAGCAAACAGGCGAGGACCAGGCTGGTGACCCGTTCAGTGCCTTCGAGCCAGTTCTCTCTGCCACCCACGTGCAACTTGCACCGCATGGTGAGGGAGCCACCCTTCATACAAATGAGGATGCCCCCATCCCCTGCAAGGGAAGAGGACATGCAGGCCCCCTCATCAGGTCCACAGAGGCCCCTCATGGTCCAGGGACCCATCTGTTAACACTGCACCAAATCACCATCAGAAATAGCAGGGTGAAACCATAACCCAAGTGTGTGGAGCAGCTCCTGGTCTGAGCTGTACTGGTCGCCAGGCCAGAGTCAATGTGGTCAATCCTGACTGTCAAAGGTTCCCGTCTGTAAATTCATCTACTCGCTACGAGCAACCCGTAGCCCCCAAGTCGACACTCACAAAGCACATGCGGTCCTTGGTAGAGGCGAGCAGAGCTCCCAGCCGAGGGGGAGGGAACGCCCTGCCTTCCTGTTCCAGCTCTTACACTGGAGACTCGCGTCCTCTGTCCTGCTCTGGTTGCACCACATTTGTGCATTTGTGGGCTTTTTGTTGGTGGCTTCACGTTGAAAATGCCCCCAGGCACAGGCTGACCGCTGCCCAGCGGCGCGGAGCGCCGTGGGAGGAAGCACGTGCATGGGAGGGAGCTTGTTCAGGCCTGAGTCACAGAGCTGTTGGCCCTGAGGTCAGAGTATCGCATCAACAATACATATTGGACAAAGTGTCTTCAAACAGAAGCCCACGTAAGACAAGGCCACATCCCGACAGACTGATGCAGATGTTGCGGGTTTCCCAGGGGTGCAGTGCCTCAGCTTCATGACTCGTGCTGGTGGTGACTTCACGAAACATTACTGCTGCCAAGAATGAGGACCAACTGCAAGGCCACTCCTCCTCCTCCCACCCGCTCCCTCTCCCGGCCCCTGGCCCGCACCTCAGCCAGTCGAGGCTCTTTCCCTTGGGAGGGCAGGGGGTGACCTAAACCTTCCCACCTCAGGGAGGTAAGCCCCCTGTGGTCCTGTGTTTACTGAGCTGCCGAAGCTCTGCACTGGCCTGTACTGTAGGACGTGGAAATACTCGGCAGCATGCCTGTGATTCCCAGGACCCAGTCACACTCCTGCCGGTCCCCACTGGGTAATAAAAACCTAACTTTCCACTTGGAAATGGGATTAAGCAACCCGACCATGAGAGTACCCACCTCCCCCGACCCCCGACCTGTGGTTTCAATGGCACGAGGAACTCAAGACAGTCATGTGGTGATGGAGGTAACTTCCTAACCACCATCCTCGTGGTCCTTATCACCGGCACTTAGGTGGGACACCCTCTAGTTAGCATCCCAAAGCCTTGCACCCAACCACCATCCCAACTCTGACGACAGGTGGTGGTTTAGGCAGCCTGACACACACCCATGTCCTAGGTGGCCGATGCCCCTCCTCCACCTGCAGGAGGGGCACCACTGTGTGTTCAAACCTGGAAGCAGCCCAGTCCCATGAGCCCATCCTGAAGATCGGGCTCTGGCACTAATTCTGGATCCATGAAATTTATCAGTCAGGGGCCAACTTGAAAAACAGGCCATTCACAGATTTAAAATAGAGGGACTCTAAGGGGGAGGGCGTATAGCTCAAGTGGTAGAGCGCTTGCTTAGCATGCAGGAGGTCCTGGGCTCAATCCCCAGTACGTCCTCTAAAAATAAACCTACTTACCCCCCCCAAATAAAATAATTAAAAATACAATAACAAATAACATATTTTTAATAAACAGAGGGACTCTAATGAAGGGAACAGGTTATATGGGAGATGGAAAGGCAGAGAAGCCAAATCAAGGACACAACCAGAGATGAGTCACACGAGGAGCCGTGACCACGCTGGGCTGGAGGCACAGCGGGAGAAGGTGGGGCTCTCGCAGCTCAGGGAAGTGGGAACCACGGCAGCCTTGTCTGACAGACGCCAGTACCACAGACAGAGTGCAGCCCCTGGCTGGGACACCCAGGAAACACAGAGAGGGAACCCCTGGGGCTTTTCCCTTCCTCCTGCTTGGCTGGTCTCCAACCATTGTCCCCACTGGCTGAATCAGCCGTTCTGAGAGTCTGGGAGATGGGGCCTGCTGGGGTGGCCCCCAAGTGACACAGAACCAAACAGGGGACAGGGGAGGAGTAGATCCAATAGTAAAAACTGACAAGGACCAGGACCCTGCATGGCAGGCTTGGGGTGAGAAGAACCCAAGTACGCAAAGCAGGTTGTGCTCCAAAAGATGGGCTCCAGGGCGCAGTGATCCGGAAGACAGGGGGCGATGCTTCAGCATGAACTCCCGTGACCTGTAAACAGAACTATGACTGTGAGCAAACAAGAGGAAAGAAAATATGATGTAGGAAAGAATCAAACAAACAAATATTTATGTCAGATAAGGAGTTCGCCCTCCCAGTGTGACGCTCTGGGCACAGCAGGTCCCTTCAGTGCACAACGGGGATGAGTGTGGACTTGCTCTGAGCAGAGCTGGAGTGGGGGCCGTTGCCTCGTCCACGCACCCTCAAGTTCACAGGTACTCAGAACTGTCAAAGGCAAACACAGGTCACAGATCTCAAACCCCTCCTTTGCAACCCTGTGCGTATCTTTTCAAGTCGTATCTCAAAAGATGTCAAATCATCACTACTACCAGAAGCTAGAATAGTGGGGGTCAAATTTATCAAGCTGCAGCAGGTCATAGTGGTGACCTCGTCCAGTAATGAGCCACCTGCAAGCAACACACTATCTGATTTCAGGAGAAAGAAATCTCAGATGTTACATTAAAGGGTGGGTACAGTGTTGTGATTCCTGATTTTAAAAGTGACCATTTTGTTCCTTTTTTAAAGGAGACCTGCCAACCATGTTTTCTTTAAATTGGCTCTTGCGCAGCAAGATGGGTTCATCACCATCCGTTCCTTTACAACTGGAGAAATCTGCAACCAAAGAAGCCACGTGGCCTGTTGCGCAGGGTCACACAGTGAAAGGCGAAGCCAAATTTAAAACCCCCTTCTCCCAATTCCTAATCCAGTGCTCCTTTCTGTTGCAGCCAGTGGTGGTTGCCAAGAACAAGAGCTATGCTCTCACCCTTAGCTCGGGAGATTAAATGAGGCAATAGCAACCTTGCCTGACCCAGTGACCCCAAGGTCAGCCAGATCTGTGAACTATTGCAACAGCCCAACCTATGTCGCAAGATGAAATATCAATCACAGTTGTAACAGACCAGGCTTCAGATGAAAAATTTGTTTGAGAGAAGGTCAGACTTGAGACAACCCTTGGCTCTCATTTGGGAAGAAAGCATGCAATATTTTGAATGCCCAGTGTCACGTACATTTACTTGATCCTCTGTCTGCATCTCATCCTGGGCTCCCCTGGAACGTGAGCAGACACCCTTCGCCCTTCCTTCCTGGACCTCCGCTCCACCTGCGCTAGGGGCTCACAGCTCTGTGTCTCTAGTGACAGACGGTTCCAGCACATATAGCACATGAAAAAATTTGCTCAATAAATGAGTGCACAAATGAGTAAAAGGTGATGACCAGTTATCACACTTTCCAGGACCGACAATTCCTGTGGCTGTAAAGAGACTGTGTCACGCACACACGTTTTGCTGCTACTTTCCGTCAACCAGGCAGCATATGTGGAGCAGTAACAAGTTAGGTTAACACTCCTTGACACCGGTTTCTCATAAACTGAGAGCTGACATGCATAATTCCTAAAAATGTCTGTTGAAGAATATTTACACATGGTTTGTTATTATTATATAATAGTATTATATCGCATATATTAGCACCATATAAAGAGCTAATAGGAACATTCTCGCTTTTAACGCAGAAATTTTTCTTATATATATTTGTTAACATGACTTTTGAGCTCTTGTTTTTTAACTGATTAAGATTTTATTAAGGCTGATTTATTTAGAAAATTATTTCTAAAAAGGCAAATGAAAAGCTAAACTCGGTGAGCATTGGCGCAGACACAGATGTAACGGAATCCAGGCTTGTGAGCCTGGGTTGTTGCCAGAGGAGCCTGTGTGTCTCAAACTAGGTGTCCCTGGAGGCCGACTCCGGGACAAGCATACAGGTGGAAACAGTGTCTGTAGGAGGTGACCCGGAGTCGGGAGGTGAGGCAGGGAAGGGAGGCCAGGCAGTGAAGGTTGTGTTAGTGAGGCAGGGATGTGGTCACAGGGAACAGGGACTCAGCTAGGGCATGAAGCAGGCCTCACACTGTCCCCTGGGGAGGAGAGAGAGCAGGGTGCTCGCCCACCCACTCCTGCCCTCGCTCACTGAACTGCTCCTGCGACATCGCCTCCCTGGCTCCCCACGCCTACCCACCAGCGGGCCGGCCACGTTTCCAGGCAGAGCCAGGAGCCAACAGCGCCAAAGAGAACCAGCCTTAGGTAAGTAACTCCCCAGGTAGGCTGGGATGACACAGGCTGGATGCTGACAGCATCCGCTCTGCCCTCTGCCCTCTGCCCTCACTAGGCGTGGGAACCCGGGGCATCCACAAGACTTGGATATCATCAAGGCCTTCTCACAGCGAGTATCAGCTCCGTGCCTGGTCATCCTCCAGAACTCACAGGGTCCGAGCTTCCCTGGACGGATCTGGCCGCCCCAAGTGAGGTGTGCCGTAGCGTGGTCCAGGGATGACACTGCCATTAATGAAAACCATGGAGTCCAATTATACACACTTCTGTCAGAGAAATGCCAATTCAGAAACAAATATACTGAGAACCCAAGACACCAAAAAAGAGACCCGCTAGTACAAAACAAAACTCGCCGAAACCATGTCAGACGTGTGAGGAAACATTCCTTTCAGCTCCCCAACCGGCAGCCCACCGACCCAGTAACTAATCACGAGCGGTTCGCACCATTTGGCACTTCAGGGAAACCCAGGAGACCTGGCCTGGGCTCGGCTGAGAAGAACAGAGACACGAGGAGGGGCAGAAGTAATGAGCATGGGGGCAGGGGTGTCCTGGTCCCCGACGGGCAGCTCCTGGAGACACACGTGCAGCGGACACGGTGAACCAGCGCAGCCCCACGGCACGGCCAGGACTCCCAGCACGCACTGCAGCTGGCGAGAAACACCCAGCCCCGCCTGCACCACGCGCAGCGTGGGCACCACCTGCGTTCCGAGGCTGCCCGCCGACCCGCTGCTGCCCTCTTCCTCCATCCAGCACAGCCGGTCACCCAGGATCTGGTACTGCATCCATTCGGCTTGTCTCGTAGGCTACCTCTGCTCTGGAACATTCCTATAGCTTTCCTTTATCTGTCATGATCTTGTGCTTCTGAAGAAGAACTTCCTCCCCCCTTTTAATGGAATTGCCCTCATTTAGGGTTTGATGCACCTCTGGCCAGTAAACCACAGAAGCAACACAGTGTCCTTCTCAGGGCGTCCTGCCTGGAGATATGAGGGGTCCATCAGCCCCTCACTGGTGACACTCAGCAAGGTGTTACCAGTTTCCCCCCCGCAGGGTTACGGCTGCGTCCCCTGGAACGAGGACGCAGGCTACCGCGGCGCACGAGGAGGCCATGCACATCCGCCGATCCTCATGCGGCATTCCCCTTAGACCCAGCATCCATCAGCGACTCTCGCCCGAATCAGCCCTCGCTGTGATGACCGCCAGTGGTTTCCCATCCCCCTCACTCCCCGCACGTGGCCAGCCAGCACTGGGCGTTGCTGTCACAGTGCCCTCCTTTCTCTCCCTCTTACTCATCCTTTAACTGTTGTTACGGACTCGGGGACCCCTGTTTTCTCCGACGGTTTGTAAGTCTTACTGTACTTGTTTGGCTGCTGAAATCAGGCCAGATTTGGCCGAAGAGAGTCCCATCAAGCTGGCTCCTCGTCCTTCCTACACGCCCCATCAATTTCTTTTTTTTTCCTCCTAAATCACTCTTTATTTTGCGGCATAAGGTATCCCAGGCTCATGGACCTACGCTGTCCCAGCCCTGAAGTCACCATCAGTCTGAGGACCCCTGGCTCCTTTGGGGAAAGTACTTGGCTCCAAGGTCTGGGCACAAGTGTGCTCATCGCGCCTGACGCGTACGTGCTTCTAGGCCTGTCAGCGGACACAGCACTCCACGATGTCTTGAATGACTGGACAAATGAGTGCGTTTCTATCACAGGGGAGACCTTTCCAAGGGTCAGCTTTTATCAGGACCCGTGTTATAAAACACGGCTCTATGTTCTCTCTCAGGAACGAGGAGTCCTAGAGTTCAGGCTAAGAGAAGAAAATCAGTAAAGACACTATGATAAAGGATTGGGTTCACTGTGCAAAAGGGCACAGCTCCGAGCGGGAGCCGCCGGGACTGAGAGCCCCGCTCAGGACTGCGCTTTCAGACCGGAGCCTGGGCGCTGCTCGTGTGAATTTCGGTCCTTCCTGCGGCTTTGGACAACAAGCCACGAGGTTATCTGAACTGGAATGTGGAGCAGCGCACTTTCTGGGGCACTCGTGGATATCACAGGGCGCTACTTGGATTCCTCATCAGCCACAGAGCTGACGGCGGGAATTCAAGGACACCTGCGCACGAATCTGGGGCAGCGCTGGCTCATGTGCCCTTTCTATGACCGCACGTTATGAACAATTTCAGACGCACACAATCGTAAAAGAACCCGTGTGGCCTCACCCACCATTCTTAGCTCATCCACCCACCCCCTGCTCCCCCAAACTTTTTGGCAAGAAAATTTTAAAGCAAATTGTAAACATACTTCAATATGCATCTCTAACAGTTAAGGACAATACTAGTATCATCTCCAACAAAACTGAAAGCAATAATCTGATTACCTAAGATCATCTAATAGTACCCAGTCCATGCTTAACTTCCTGCAATTATCTCAAAAACGCCTTTTCACACTTTAAATTAAGATCTAAGCAAACAGCGCCCACACGTTGCACTTGCTGGGTAGACCCCCTAAGAGCATTTCCACCCCTAGCAGATCCCCTCTCGTTTGTAATCTCATTTACTTGTTGAAGAAAGTGGGCTCTTACAGAATTTCCCACATCCGGGACGTAGCTGATTGTTAGATCAGCTCTTAATACGTGAAGAGTGTTTAGCTCCGGAGAGATTATTCCCTGACCCAGTGAGTGGCAGACCTCGTGGGTGATGTGCTGATAAGAACTAGGAGGGACAGGGTGCGCTCCTGGGTGCCAATTAGCAGGTGACAAACTCCAAAGGAAGAGGCACGTCTAAGGCAAACACCTCCAGGGATCACGACACAGGTTCAGCGGAAAGAAGGTGGCCTGATGGGCGGGCACGGCGAGCTGGAGTGTGTTTGCTGCAGGAGAACCAAAGCCCTCTTCTCAGTGCTGTGGGAGGGAGCCGCCGAGTCCTCGCCAGGCCCCCACGGGGCGGCCGCAGCACGGCTCTCTATAAGTCGCTCTCTCTGCTCATGTTACAGGAACACTGGATTCATTCTTATCATGAACAAACAAAAACACATCTCAGCTCATTTTACAGCCTTTCAAACAAAACAAAACGCTCCTTACAGTCGCCTTTTTATGTTCGTTTTTATTTAATTGATGACTTTACCTTAACCCTTCTTTGTTTGTGTGTTTAAAACCTGGACATGTCACGAGGCCAAGCTCCACAAGCGCATCACGTGGGGAACTGGGGGCCACTCAGCTCCTCCCGACCAGCTGTCTCAAACACGGCGCATCCCAGTTTCCTCCCCGAATTAGTTTCCTGGGGCTGCCAGAACAAAAGACCACAAGCCAGGTGCCTTAAAACCACAGAAGCTTATTCTCTCACAGTTTTGGGGGCCAAAAGTCCAAAACTGAGGTGTCGGCAGGGCTGTGGGCGCTCTGAAACCTGCAAGGGAGGGAGGTTCCTTCCTCGCCTCCGCCAGCCTGGGGGCTGCTGGCAGACTCTGTCGCTCCTTGGCTTACTGATGTGCAACTAATGCCTCCCTTCATCCTCACAGGGCGTCCTCCCTGGGTCTGTCTCCCTCCACATGGTCGTCTTCCTATAAGGACAGGAGCCATATTGGATTTAGGGGTCCGCCTACTGCAGAGACCTCGTCTGATACACCTGCAACAACCCACTTCTGAAGAAAGTCACGTCCGCAGGTACTAGGGGCTTGGACCCCAACATGTCTTTTGGGGGAGACATAATTCAAGCCATGACACTCCCCTCTCACACGTGAGTAGCTTCAAATAAAGTACCGACTACCAACCTCCTCTCCACTTAAAGCCATACGTCTGCCTCGTCCAGCCTGACGTATGGACGTCTGCAGACCACCGGCACCTGGAGGCCTTGTATGATGCTGCTGTCCTGAAGGTGGCTCGTCCACATTCCCTCACCTGCACAGAACGAGTGGATGAGCGCCCACAAGCCAGGCTGGAGGAAGACTTGTCGGGGAGGAGCCCAGAGGTGCTGGGCACCAGAGGGAAGACCAGCAGGAAGCAGAGCCAGGACCCAGAAACTGCACCTGCATGAAGCCAGGCAAAGATGTAACAGTCAGAGACACTCCCAGGTGAAGCTAAGCAACCTTCTGTAAGTCACCGAGCTTCACGGAATTTGTTTCCTTCTCTGTCAATGAGACACTAACTCGGCCAGCAGGGTTGCGCGATGGAGGAGTGAAATGATGTTTGCCTGGTGCCGAGCGCACCGTGGTCTGGACACGGCAGATGTTCCCACCTGCGTCCGTCAGGCACAGAAAGGCACAGAAGAAATGCTAGAACCTGATCCAAGGACTTGCATATCCTGGGCCCCCACTTCCTCCTCCCAGGCTTTTCAGGGTGATGAATGCACTTCAGATGTGGGTGCAGTGGGGACGCCACCCTGCAGGGGGTAGAGGGGACACAGGGCAGGGTGGCCCCATCCCGGTAGCATGGGGCTTAGAGAACAGTCGGGTTTTTTTGAACCACAGACCAACCGGAAGGAAGCTGTGGGACACCTAAGTAGAACCTCGACCAGGTGTTCATGGGGTAAACGTTGCCATTTAAACTCTGCTCTGTGGCTAGATGTGGGAAAAACAAAGATGCCCAAAGGGTCCATCTGTGGCATCCGTGGGAAGATGAGATACTCCTGACTGGCGACACGCCATGTCAGCTGGGGTCAGGAGTGGAAGAGAGTAATAACACGTCACATGTGGATGAGAACCTGGGTGTGTGGTTGTCCACTGGTGCACGTGGACAGAGGTCATTTAAAAGGGGAGACTGGTCTCAGTTCGGGGACTGAAGCACCTTGCTCCAGAGAATCACTGCCCCAAACTCACGCAGAAATGAGCAAGATTGCTCTGGGGACTGCAGAAGTGAGAATGCCACCTAGCAAAGTGACTGAATTCTGCACCAGATGCTTCATGGGCTATTCTCCAGCCCAACAGATTGCACCCATTTGAACCCCAGTTCACAACAATGCATGAGCAATGACTGTATCAAAGATCTAAATGACGGTGCAGGAATCAGGAGTAAATAACCACCACACTGATAAGAAACAGCAAAAGGCAAACGGCCTGCAGTCATTACCAAATGCTTTCTACCAAACTCTACTGAACTTGAACACACTTAACACACACTGACTCTTGCCCAGTTGAGCTCGGTAGAGTGGCTTAAAGAGGCTCACCCCACATTCCATACCTGACTTTCATCCTACGTTCATTGTGGATGAACACAGATTCATTACTTCAGCGTAGATTCTGGTGGAAGAGTCTCCCCAAAACTCTATATACGTTTTTCAAAGTTAGGGGCCAACATCTGAAACAGAAGAGAAGATGGGACCATTCTTTGGGATGAAGTAATTTATATTCATAGAATATAGAAGACATGTCAGTTACAGGTCCTCAACACTATCAGACCCCATACCCACCTTTTAAAAACTATTTTGTAATGCCATCTTAATCTGAAACAGGATTCCTAGACGGTATCACTTATACATCCTTTTGAAAAGAATCACCCTAACAACCTAAATCTAATGTAAAAGCAATTCATAATGAAATACTTACTTCAACACGTAAATGCTTGGGTACCATTGTGCTAGAGGACAAAAAGGGCCCCACACATTTCCAGAATACTCCCTAGGAGGCAGTACCACCCCCACCAAAAAGCATGAAGGCTGCACTCCGTGACCAGGGCCACCGACTGGACCACGGAGACCCCCTGGCCCAGGAGGGCTCGTCCATGTGGTGCAGAAGGCTCTAGCCAATAGTTCGCAGAGCCAAAAATGTCCTTCCAGCATCTGTACTAGAGAATGCAGAACCTGTTGGCCAGCCAGAAGTAAAGAGAAGGGGTGGGGACAAAGTCACTGGGGAAATAATGGTACAAGAGAGAACACTACAGGGAAGTGGGGAGACACTCGCCCCTGGAGATGGCTCTGATCCTGCTGGCTTCCAGATCCAGCTCCATTCCTGAGCCACCAAACACTCGTTCGCATACCTTTTCTTTAAGATGCCCTGACTCAATTTCTATGCTCTAAAATCAACATGATAAAAACTGTGGAGTGAAAAGGAAGTTCTGATGAGGTGCTTTTGTTTGCTTGTTTTAAATCTACTCCATTGCTGGCTTGAGAAGTGACTTAATGGGGAGGTGAGTGCAAGCTGTGAGAGCTGCGATTTCTAATTCTCTGTCAGCCACAAATTCACTGCAGAGCTTTAGGCAAATGTACATGACATCGCATCCCTTGCAAACACCTCTTCCTCCTAGTTAAAGCCGGAAAATCTGGTACGGCTGACTACCAGTGACGTCAGGATTGGAGCTGCTGACAACCACCCATTCCCACACCTGCGAGGAGCAGGCGCCCCCACGGGCCTGCCTGCCTGACACTGCTCGTCGTGAGCCTCCCGCCGCCTTTCAGCAGAGCTCTTCTCCCAGCAGGTGCTGAGTCATCTGCATGGCAACTGCCAAGCAGGTAAGAGGTTTCCAACTTAGAAGGAAGGTGAGGGCCTGGTGAAACCACCTGCAGACCAAACCATCCATGATAAAAAGATGTAACGGCCGAGATAGGGTAGGGCTTTGTTCTGGGCTCCATTCTAATGTTAACCAAAATTTTAGAAACGAAGACTGGATAGATGTTAAAGGGTGTTTATCTGGAGTTTATAGGACTGCAGCCTGCGACACACAGATTCAAGTACTTGTGTTCTTTCAGACTCCAAAACGGGGGAGGGTTATAAAGGCAAAACCCAAAGATAACAGTTAGTTACGTAAGTTGTTTATCAAGAATGATAATTGGAGCTGCAAGAAGTGAGAGTGCTTGTTAAGTGAGGGTTGGTTGGGGACTGAAATGATTGCATAATTACAAGGGGACGGCCTTGAGACCATAAGGTTGCAACTGGCAGGTATGGCTCTGAATACAGCTGGTGGTGTCCTTGGGTCTGGTAGAGTTCATAGAAAGTTCAAGTTCTCAGTGGTGCAGAGACCAGAACCTCGATGGCCATCCGACCATTTGTCGCATGCCCAAACTGTGATTACGTTGTTATAATATCACTTTGTCATCACTGCCAAGTCCTGGTGCCTCGCAATTTGCAAAACAGCCTCGGCACACCCACTGGCACTGGAGCTGTGTTCTCCACCCCAGCTGAGGTCTATTTCATGCGCTTCACCTTTCTACCTGCCTTGCTCTCGGCTCACCTGGGTTTTAGGAGGACATCTAGGAGCAGACAGAGGCCAAGGAGCTGGGTGATCTCTAGAACCACCTGCCCTTAAACTCTGCACACGTTCCTCCACAGACAACATCCAGATCAGCCGCTCCCAGCAGCACGCCCTGAGTGAGGGGCACCAGCGTGCTGTCACAGTGCCACTCCTTCAGGAGAGACATGCCAGTTTGGATCTAGGAGCTATTTCATTTCCCTTGCTTTTCTTCCCCCCTATAAAAGGGATAACCAATTTCTGGCATGGTGCTTTTCTGCTTTAAAAAATTAATTAATTTTTAAAAATGGGCAATGGGTCACATTTTCCCTGAAAATCTGGCCCAATATTAGGTTTACTTACTGCTAGGGGTTGAATTGTTTCCCCCTACATTCATATGTTGAAGTCCTAACCCCCTCCCCCACCTTAGAATGTAACCTTATTTGGCAATAGTTACCGCAGGTGTGGTTAGTTAAGACGAAGTACTGGAGGAGGGTAGGTCCTAATCCAGTAGGACTAGTGTCCTTATCAGATGGCCTGCAAAGACACAGAAGATGAAGGCAGAGATCCAGGCGATGCTTCCACAAACCAAGAACAGCAGAGTGCCAGCAAACCACCAGAAGCTGGGAGAAAGGCATGGGTCAGATGCTTCCCCATCCCTCAGGGGAACCAGCCTGCTGACACGACACCTTAGCCGCAGTCTTCTAGCTCCAGAACTTCAAGACAATCAATTTCTGTTACTTGAGCCACTCAGGTCTGCGGTATTGTGTTACAGCAGCCTTAGCAAGCCAGTACACTTATTTCAGTTGCTTTTTGAGTTTAAACATTGGGCACCTAATAAACGACAGAAAACTACTAGTATTTACATATAAAATCCATAACGAGGGCCATTTCTCATCGCCATACTTAACAGCTTTTACTAAAAGGAAAAGATTTCGTATGACAATATTTATCAGAAACTCCAACTGTGGGCCCCACTCATCAAAATCTGATCTTCTCTAAGAATACTCCTGACTTTCCCAACATGCTGATGTGGTGTGTTTTGAACAGAAGGGATTAAGGGTAGCAGTTGTACCATGAGAAATACCACCCCCCACGCACACTCTAACCCAGAGCAGCCAACGGAACAGAGTAACTGCCGGTTAACTACTTGGTGTCCAAATCAATCAACTCACCATCAGATGCTTCCCTCTCACGCCTCCTGTTCTCGGCCTTCTCTGGGAAGGTTGACAGTAACACAGGTCAACCTCACATCAGCCCCCAAAATAGCTAACCTGGAACTCTCCCAGTGTGTAGTACAGGGATCTTTATGTGTTAGTTATTTTATCAGGTTTTAAATACTGGTGATTCATGATTGTTAGAAATAGATTCCAGGTTCCAGGTTGCCAATCTAGCTTGCATGGCTTTAGAAAGGGTCATTTGGGCCTTCTAGCACATTTCCTTAAAAGAGATATCTTGATAGCAACTGGTGAGAGGGTTATGTCATAGAAAATTATACTAACATTTTGACGGTGTCATATGCAAAATTATAACACACCTTACTCGTTATTTGCTCATCTGGCTGTACTTAAGACTAACCCTCAAGGGCAGGCATCTGGGCATTAAATATATCATGTTTATTTTTCTCCTGCCCATAGAAGAATCAAAGGCAGATTAAGCAGTTCAAGGAAAGGAGCTGGTTCAGCCTTTAGCTTCCAAGGGGAAGAGGTGACAGTGAGAATACTTAATCTCATCTGAATAACAAACTCTGCCACAACTCTGGGGAATCAAATTCCACATCAGAAAGGTGAAGGCTAAGAGATATTTAGCATCTGGGTCTCACTATTAAAATCGATGCAGTTCTTTGTTTTCCACTCCTTAGGAACAAGGCGTATGGATTTTAACAGCTTCTGGAACATCGGCCCTGGCGGTGCACGTGATGGCCTCCCTGGGCATGTGTTCCACGAGTTAAGCTGTCCCCTGGGTGTTCTGGCTCAGTGAGGAGGATGTGAATTTCTTTCTGGGGACAGACTTTGGAAACAGACAACCCAGTGTGAACAACAGCAAGGTGACCATCTTTTACTAATAAACAGAGCTTAACGAAGTCTCCCTGCCCTGAGAGAAAAACCATGAACCCGAGAAGCCAAAGAACCTTTGATCTGAAAGGTCTGGGCTCTGAGGATTTGCTAACAACTGTTTCACCATGTCTCTGCGTTCAAGTTTCTCTCTGATGATTGGGAAAGCAAGAAGTGCTGGAGGCCTCTGTTAACCTTTGTTGGGCTGAGGAAAGCCGAAGATCTGCCTTCTCTGGCTCATGAAGCAAGTGTCAACCCTCCTGGAGATGAGCGCCTATCCCAGGGGGATGGGCCAGGCAGCAGTGGGTGACGAGGCCAGAGCAGTGGCCCCGACTCACCCGCCCGGAACTCCTGCAGGTTCTCCGTCAGGAGAGATGCGTAAATAGACTATTTTACGTAGGAAACTCTGATCTACGACTTCTCTTCCTCCAAGTAAGCGAATGCCTGTTACCTGACACGAGAAGTTAATACTAATTAACTATGGTTCCAGGTGAAGCTGGCAGGAAAAATCAACTGTCTAAAGGGTGCATATTCTAACCTAGAAAAACTTCCTTCAGCCCGCAAACTACATTGGTCCCACTTACCTTGCCAAATCCAAATCCCTTCTGGCTATTTCCAAATATCCAATTACAGGTAAAGAATTTGAACATCTGGGGGCACCTGGAGGTCCTGCCGTCCACCCTCAACGCACTTATGGAAAGGCGCTGGTTTTCAGGTGCGACGAGGGAACATTCACAGCACAGACAGCCGACTCTCCCCAAAGAAACGTCTCTGTCCCACCTACCCGCGGAGCCCACAGACATTCCTCACATGAGGGGGACTCCTGTGTGTGAACTCACCCCAGCTTGCTCAGCTGAGCTGGGACTTGCCCCGAATCACAGTTCTTCCAGGCTCAGGTTGATGGAAACCCAGGTTGGATAATCCAAGCCCGCCCCCACCTCTGAATCCCGTGGGCATCACCACAGAAGCCAGTGGCCGTCGCGGCAGCAGCAGCTGTTGCATCTCGTGAATCGCCTGGGTGGCAGCGACAGCACCACAGAGACGTTTGGGAACAATCAGCACCTGGGCGTTGGTGGTGAGCTTCTTTCTGGGGCATAGTTCTGAGTTCCAGCTTGTCTTGGCTGCAAGCCTTTGAGTTGCAAGTGATGAAAACCTCACCACAAACTGACTTAGACAATCATGGGGATTTATGAATTTCAACTCTCAGGTTGAACCAAAAGCTGCCGCCAATCTTATGACTCAACTTGTCGATTTACCGTAGTAGAATATGCTTCCAAACTCATAAAAAGTTCCACGATGGATCTGGAAGAAAGGTGTGATCCAGCAGCTTATCCAGTGTCTCCAAGAACTCAGATTGTCCCTCAGTCCTTCCACTCTGCCTTCCATGGGGACAGCCTTATCCCCAGACCTCATGAGTCCCCACCCCAACAGGACCCAAGATACCTCATGATGCCAAAATGGCTAGAAAGCCCCTCTGACCCTTTCTAAAGCCATGCAAGCTAGATTGGCAACCTGGAACCTGGAATCTATTTCTAACAATCATGAGTCACCAGTATATAAAACGTGATAGAGTAACTAACACATAAAGAACCCTGTACTACACACTGGGAGAGTTCCGGGTTAGCTATTTTGGGGGCTGATGTGAGGTTGACCTGTGTTACTGTCAACCTTCCCAGAGAAGGCCGAGAACAGGAGGCGTGAGAGGGAAGCATCTGATGGTGAGTTGATTGATTTGGACACCAAGTAGTTAACCGGCAGTTACTCTGTTCCGTTGGCTGCTCTGGGTTAGAGTGTGCGTGGGGGGTGGTATTTCTCATGGTACAACTGCTACCCTTAATCCCTTCTGTTCAAAACACACCACATCAGCATGTTGGGAAAGTCAGGAGTATTCTTAGAGAAGATCAGATTTTGATGAGTGGGGCCCACAGTTGGAGTTTCTGATAAATATTGTCATACGAATCTTTTCCTTTTAGTAAAAGCTGTTAAGTATGGCGATGAGAAATGGCCCTCGTTATGGATTTTATATGTAAATACTAGTAGTTTTCTGTCGTTTATTAGGTGCCCAATGTTTAAACTCAAAAAGCAACTGAAATAAGTGTACTGGCTTGCTAAGGCTGCTGTAACACAATACCGCAGACCTGAGTGGCTCAAGTAACAGAAATTGATTGTCTTGAAGTTCTGGAGCTAGAAGACTGCGGCTAAGGTGTCGTGTCAGCAGGCTGGTTCCCCTGAGGGATGGGGAAGCATCTGACCCATGCCTTTCTCCCAGCTTCTGGTGGTTTGCTGGCACTCTGCTGTTCTTGGTTTGTGGAAGCATCGCCTGGATCTCTGCCTTCATCTTCTGTGTCTTTGCAGGCCATCTGATAAGGACACTAGTCCTACTGGATTAGGACCTACCCTCCTCCAGTACTTCGTCTTAACTAACCACACCTGCGGTAACTATTGCCAAATAAGGTTACATTCTAAGGTGGGGGAGGGGGTTAGGACTTCAACATATGAATGTAGGGGGAAACAATTCAACCCCTAGCAGTAAGTAAACCTAATATTGGGCCAGATTTTCAGGGTGGAGTCTGAGATTCTGCATTTAGCAAACTCACTGGTCTGCAGAACACATGTTTAGAAGCCAGGGTGTAGGCCTTACTAACATCCCTTAAACATGAATACATGTATACTTCACTACAATAAAAAATAATAGTACATAATGGATCACGTTCAATAATGATGGAGCTTTTTGCTTTTTGATACGGACAGAGCTCTGTATTTTATTGTTAAGTGACAAAATCTTTCCAATATGATTCCACTTTTCTAAAGGAAAAATATATACATTGAAATACTAATCATAGTTACACATAGGTGTCCACCAATTTAAATTTTCTTTTTACATATTTCTGATTTATGTCTTGTTTTGTTTTACTTTTATATAAATGTATATAAAAGCAATAACTATAATTTGAAAATTCCCATTTTTGAAAAATGTATATACAAAAAAATGTATTTATAAATACATGTATTTATTCTTTGCATTGGGCACCTGCTCTTGGCCACCTATAGTCTGTAATCTCCAAACAGATCCTTCTAAATGTAAATCAGATCATGTGTGTGAAGCCAGGCAAGCTTCCTTGCTCTTCAAATGCCAGGCACACTGCTGCCTCAGGGCCTTTGCACTTGCTGTCTCAGCTCCTGGGAATGCTTTTCATGAGACATTTGCATGGCTCATTCCCTCGTTTCTTACAGGTCTCCACCTAGATGTCTCCAATTCACAGAGGATTTCCTAATCACCTACTTAAAATCACAGCCCTCTGTCCTTTATAGGGCCAGCCCCACTTTACACTATTCATAATACTTTTCACTGACTGTTGTTCATGCTCTGCTTCTTTATTTACCTGCTGTTTGCAAATCTCCTACTAGAACACAGCTTCCTGAGGGCAGGGACTGTAGCGTCCTGCTCAGGGCTGTGTCTCCAGGCTGAGATGGTTCCTGCCTCATAGCAGGCACCCAGTGATAGTTGGGGGGTGAATTTTAGGGAACAGTTGTGAACTGAAGAGGGATGCTTTCTCCCTCATTCTTACACTTATAACTAGTGGCTCTTGACCTCTGGGGAATAATAGGCCACTTAAAAATTTAAGAAAAGTTACTAACGCCTACTCAGAAAAACCATGCACATGAATAAGACGTTTCATGTAGTATCTGGGGGCTTAAAGACCCTTAGAGCTGCTTTTTGAAGTTGTAATTGGTGCCACTCATTTAAGCCTAATTGCTATTCAGCTAGGCCAGAAGTTACCAGAAAGCTTCCCTTTGGGTTTCTCCCAGTGGGAGACAGGTAACTACGGCTGTCACAGAATGGCAGCTGATTATGAGAGACTGCACGTAACACCAACACACACTATACGTAGAAATTTCTAATCTCTACTTGAGATGGTGAGGACAAAGCAACAGTCCAGATCCAGCAGAATAAATTACAGTAGGAGCCCCACCAACCTGTCTCCACTGAGTCTTGTCTCTCCCCTCGCCCTCTGAAATACTTAACAACCAAGGCCCACAACCCCCTGGTACTCAAGAGTCTGCCTGCCCCAGTACCTATCCACCCCGACTATAACTAGCTGAGTGCGTGTTTATCAGTTCAATTTGTTCCCAGTCGGCTTATTGCAGTTCTACCTGTAATTGCAATTGCAACATTTAATTGAATATTATGTAACTTGGAAAAAATGAGGTGCAAAAGGGGAGAGGTTCCTATAAAGACCACAGAGACTATGCTGAGTACTTTTGAAAGCTTCGATAAAGGGGTTGTCAAAAGGCCTGGTTAGCTGTGGACAAAATAGTTATAAAAGACCAGGTAGAGAAGTACAAAACTCTAGGAAGACTAGGGTACCAAGAAAGTGCTGGAAGTCTCTCTAGTTTCTTATTCGACTTTAAGAGAAAGCGAAGTGATAAATGATGCAGCATCGATGCAGTTAGTGGACCCGCTCTCAAAGAAAAGCACCTGACGAATGAACATCTGGATGACCTTAACAGGATGATGACTTTCCACTTTACCTGATTTTGAGTGATCAACCCTCCAACCACACAGCTAAGGGGGCTTCTAGTGCATTCTAAACATAGGGAGAGGAGGCAAGCAACCAAAATCATAAAGGAAAGAAAGGACATCCTATGAGCATTATGGAATTAATTTTTATAAAGACAGAATGCATCAGAGCTCTTGTTTTTCTCCTGGCATGACTCAGCAAACTGCGGAAGAACTGGCTTCCTGCGCCCCGAGGAGAGCGCGCTTTAAGTGGAGGAGGGGCACAGGTGAAGAGTCCCGGGCCACACGCTGGCTCTGCTGAGAACAGCCTCATGAGCAGAGAAATGAAAGGGTTACGGAATCCAGTCTGAACCTGAAAAATACAGAGAACCAACTACGAATGGGTCCAGTGCTCAGCAGAGATGATTCTGGAAAACAAGAAGCCGTGAGGAGCATTGGAGAGAAGGGCAAAGACCTACTCCATGATTTCCCTAAAAGGACTGTTTTCTCTACTACATGAAAACTTCTGCCAGAAACACTGAGATGTTCCCAGCTGCATGTGCTCAGAATTCTCCTGCAAGTTACTCAGTGTCTGGGGGTAAATCAGTGACCAAGCTCACACCAAGAGGAAAAATGCCTCAGTGGTAAGACTTGAATCCTGAAATAATCACTATTTTCCCAGGAGGAGAGTGTCACTTGGGGCCCCCAAAGCAACAAGTTTTGGTTAAAAGGAAAGCTTTTAGGGACTGGGCTTATAGCCCAGTAAACTTTACTAGCCTGGAAGAGTCCACAGACTCAGGTCTGGGGCAGGTTTGCTGAAGTCAGGAGATACTGCAGCTCGGCAGAGATAAAGAGTAACTAGCAGAAGTTAATCAAACTCGGGTCCAAGAGCACAGAACTTTCCTAACCTCTGGGTGTGTAACCAGCCTTGCCCTCCTTCCTGTTTGCAGCTGATAAACTTCTACCCTCCCTCACCCTCCATCTTTTGGAAAGGCTCCAAGATCTAGGCACTGGCGTAACCTCAGCCAGCGGGATCTGGCATGTGAGACTATCACGGCTTTGACAGATAACATCTTTCTCTGCCTCTTGCCATTGCTGAGAAACTTCTGGAGTCTAAACGCACCTGTGCTCCAATATACACAGAGCCAGCCTTCTGGCTGCCCTTCTTAATGCTCACTATCCTCACAGGCTGAGGAGCAGTGGGGCACAGGCCTTCAGCACCACCTTGGACTTGCTGTCACCCCCATGGCTTTTGGGCAAGAATGATATCAAAGTAGTGTCTTAGTAAGAATAATCCGAAAATGGGGACAAGACATTAGAAATAAGAGTGGGAGGTGGGAGACGAGCCAATGGCCTTCAGTCATTTATTAGTTTAGTTATCCAGTCAACAGACACCTCCTATGTCCCAGGAATTGAACAAGGCTTAAAAGATACAGCATGAAACAGAATAGCATGGACAGACTGGGTGGGCAAAGCCAGGGAGCATTTGCAACAAAAATTCAGACGAGCTGTAAGCCTGAACTAAGGCAGTGACAGTGGAGGTGAAGGGAGATGGATCCTGGTAGACAGTAGACAGACCATTAGAGCTATTTCTTACTTTTGATTGCCAAGGTCATACAGTTTCATTCAAACAATATGTAAGAGGACAAAAATACAAAGTTAAAAAGTAAGAGTCCCCTCGCGAGTTTAACAGCATGCCGATTCTAGGAGGCGATGTCGTGAGTGGGATGTGAGGGGGTCCCATTCCGGGCATGAACTGGACAGGTGCTTCTGAGATAACAAACACGAGAAGACCTATTTCTTGGGGGTAGAGGATGTCTACTTTGCTTGTGCTGGTTTGTTTTTTTTTAATAACAGCTTTATTGAACTGTAAATCCCACACCATACAGTTCATCCAAACTGTACAATTCAGTATCTCTCAGTACGTTCACAGGTATGTGCAACCATCATCACGATTGATGCTCGGACATTTTCACGACCCCCAGAAGAAACCCCATACACATTAGCAGTCACTCCCCACTTCACCTTAACCCTCCTCCTCCCTGACCACTTTCTCGTCTTACGGAGCTGTCTATTCTGAGCATTTCATATAAATGGAATCTGACAATATGTGGCCTTTTGTGACTGGCTACTTTCACTCAGCAGTGTTTCCAAGGTTCAGCCACGTTGTAACATGCATAGTACTTTTTGTTGTCAAATAATTCTCCTTTGCGTGGATAGACCACATCTTGTCTATCCGTTCATCTGTTGATGAACAAATATCTGGGCTATTTCCACTTTGGGGCTATTAGGAATAATGATGCTACGCACATGCATGTACCAGCTTTTGTATGCACACTTGTTTTCGATTTTCTTGAGCATATCCTCGAAGCTGGATTGTTGGGTCGGAGGTAATTTCATGTTTAACTTTTTAAGGAACTGCCACGCTATTTCCCACAGTGGCTGTACCATTTTACATTCCCACCAGCAACGCACAAGGGCTCCAGTCTCTCCACGTCTTTGTCAACACTTCCTGTCATCAGATTTTATGATTATGGCCTTCTTAGTGGATGTGAAGTCGTATCTTATTGTGGTTTTCACTGTCATTTCCTAACGACTGATGCTGTTGAACATCAGTTCATTTGTGTCCTCACCAGCTTTGTACACCTTCTTTGGAGACGTGTATAATCAGATCTTCTGCCCCTTTTTCAACTGGTTTATTATTGTTTATCGAATTGTAAGAGTTATTTAAAAGTCCCTTATTAGATATATGATTTGCAAATATTTTCTCCCACTCTGTGTTGTCTTTTCACTTACTTGATGGTGTCCTTTAAGACACAGAAGTTGCTAATATTGATGAAGTTCAGTTTATTTCTTCTTTTTAGCTTGTGCTTTTGGTACTATTATCTAAGAAACCACTGCCTATGCCAAAATCATCAAGAACTATGCCTATGCTTTCTTCCAACATTATTATGAATCTTTTATTGTGTTCTTGAACTGATTAACTGAGAAAATGAATGTGAAAGTAATGCTATTACTTATAAAAATATTAAATAATTTCATCTGACAATTCTCCAATGATTTCTTCCTAAAGAGCTATTGACAAGCATAATCATAAAAAGTGAAGTAACCAGTTTAGCAATAAAATATTAGGACAATGTAATAATAGTTTTCAAAGTTGTTGAACGTTCACCACAGGATAAATGTCACTTAAAATTACCATGTGAATTTCAAATTACTTCTACCAGAATTTCTAATTGTCAGCTATTTCCAGAATTCTGCCATGGTGGCCAAGAATACTAAAGCAAATAGAATTTTTTAATCTAAAATTGACAGCATGTCATTTTAATGGTTTCTTAAATTATTTGGGCTGAAGGTGAAACTTTTGCAATTGCACCTTTTGCACCATTTTTCTGGAGGACCTACACTGCAGACAAAGAAAACTTGTTTCACTTGCTTCTTTCTTTAAAGGGAATGGTGATGGTGGGGTCCACCACAGCCCTGCCCTGGAAGTTTAACTGTTTCATGGCCACCCAAAACCTTGAGTCAACTTCAGCTTGGTCCTAGAGCCTCCAAATACCACCAGATGCAGAAAGCCCACCTGTGGGCCCACCTTCCTTAAGACAATTCGCTTTTATGGGAAATTCTACTTCCAAAATTCACAGAAGCTTTATCTGGTCCACAGTGAATTTCATGACTTACAGGATTCTTTGCATCACCTGCCTCGGTAGGAAAAAGGAGTGACCAGGAAGACAAGGTGCCTGAAGCAAGAGCAGAGAGAAGCAGCGAAGAAGGGCTCCCTACTTCACGTTCATAGCACTTCCCCTGACAGATACATCACTCCCACCCACAACTTGGGGTTCGTTTTCTATCTTGACAGAAATGTTCATATTTTGACAATCAAAAACCAAGCGGAACTGTGGTTTATGTTTTAGAATTTACATAATGATTTTGTGACCTCAAATTCTCAAACGTCTCTTGATTGCAAAATATGCCTCCAGATGAACCCTCTCCCCACTCATTCACCGTGGGAATCCCTTGTGTCCTTTCCTGTTATTTCTGAGATTGACTCCAGGCTTCCTGCATAAAACCTCTTCCTCTCCTGTTGCCCCTGCCCTGTCGCCCAGCTCCGAGCAGCTGAACACAGCAGATACCGAAGCCCAGCCCCACCCCTCCATCAGGCCCTGCCTGCCCCTCGCAGGAACGTGGTAAGGCTCGCTGAGGGCAGGGACAACGTGAGAGCTTGCCTGTGCTAATGCTGCTGGCACAGGGGTGGACGCTCATCTCACAAGGGTGACTCTGTACTATCCCCAGCACCAGAGCTCTCCACCCCGACATGGAGCCAAACCAGACTGGGCCTCTGGATAAGGTGACACAGAACACAAATGCAAGCAGAGAAGAGGAGAAAGGAGTCAGGCCAGCCTCACAGGTTCCTGCGCACGGGCAGGATGTGGCTATTAACTGTAAACATCACAATTACGATTCTCTTTGCTCAAATTTCACACACCAAGTATCTCATCCTAACTTAAAGCAAGATTTCCTCTAGGAGATCCAGATGGGGGACATGACACATTCATTGCACGTGTAGGCTGGGCAAAGGAGTGCAACCTTGGTTGTCATGTCATTTCAAGCCTCATGAGAACCTGAACACATCTGGGGAGAGGAGGTGTGAGTACAAATGCAGGCGGAGGCACGAGTGTCCTGCCTTAATCCCTCTGGTTATACTGTTTATGTCCAGACACACCCTTCATTATAATGCTGAACCCATGTCTGGACAGTGAACCGCCAGCTCTCCCATCCTAGAGGAAGAACTGCAGAACATCCGATGGAAATCCTTGATACATAAGCATCAGAAAGCAGAACAAAGGCCTCACAAACTGTTTTCAGTGAGCTACTGACCTATCCATGATTCAATGGTCACGACAGCACGTTTATGTCAGAGCCTACTGACTTGTCTGCGGATGTGTCAAAGCTCAGAGGGATGTGCGTTGGAGCACTTTCAAGTCCAGTCCAAGAGGCATGATTCTGTTTCAGGCACACGTTTATTAAAATCTGAACAAAGGATTCCTCTGCAAGGCATTTTCCCACGTGATACGGCCACCCTGCCCCACCACCCTCCTACATCCACTCTAATGTTAGTTCAGTGACAAAAAAGGCAGAGGCTGATACATGCTATTGATTATAAAAATCTAGGCTTTAAAAAAATTCCTTTCCGATGTGTTTTAGTTATTTCTGAAGAACTCCATGGTCGTCAGTTGGCTAGCACGCCGATAGAAACTTGCAGAATCATCGCTAACTACAAAATACGTCGAGTCTATAAAATCACCTCCCAAGTTTCCACCTTTAAAGAAGGCATGGGGCAAAGAATAACAAACCGAGGTGGGATGACTGAATCGGCCCACAGGAGCCACACCAGAGTTCCCCAATTTCTCCAACAATCAGATTCCAAATGTCCCACGATCCCTTTCAAAAGTGTTTTTACAAATCAGGGAATCAGCATGTCCTTACAGAAGCGAGCACATAGAGCATCTTCACCTCTGAAGGAGGACTCTGCAAAACCGTAGAACCTGTGTAAATGAGAGGCTCTTTGGAATGACATTTTTAAGCTGAGAGAAGGGACAGTGGTAATTTTCCCTCATAGTTCACAGGCTTTTCTTTATGTTGTTAGTGTTTTTTAATCAAAGAAGAGATGGAGTCTCTTTTGTAGGTCCTACCGGCCACTTTCTCTTTTTATCATCTATCCAATTGCTCAGGTAGAACAATTATTAGAAATCTTTAAGCTATTATTTCTGGGCCTTTCTTAATTTCCGTGGGGGGGAAAAAACTACGTTGGAAACATCCAATACCTGATTATTCAATTAGATGAAGCAACAAAAGGAGAGATCCAAGGATGCCCCTCCCCGCATCACACAGACAACTTGGGCCTGAATGATGAGCACATTCAATGACTGCCCAACAAGCCGATTCTACACGTTAGAGACACTTTTATACCAAACAGGCAGGCAAAGGCGATGGCATGGTTTAAGCGATGGTGCCCACAATAAGCAAATGACATAGTGATGTGAACATCAGAATAAAAAGGCACACTCTGAAACTTTGAAAGTAGAAATAGGAGAACAGTTCCTTTTGGTTTGTTTTTTGTCTAATGTAGGCGAAAAGCAGAACAGGTGTATTCAGATTATTTTCAGGTGAAGGGTTCTGTCAGTCAAAGCAGTTAACGGTGGCTTCTTTCTCCTGGGGCCAAAGCAATCTTTGCTTTCGTTGGCTTCTGAGAATGTGTTTAGTCTTCCGATGTGTAGAGGTGATACATCAGGGCTACGACCAGTGCCGAGGCGGCTGGGATCACCCAATTGGTCCACCAGCTGGAAAGAGACAGCAATGATGCTTGCATGGTGTTTGGAGCAGGGACTCAAAACTTTTGCTCCTCCTACCACGAAGGCCACCGTGGCACGTTTTTATTACCTTTCTAGCTTATTTGGGGGAAAAAGTAATTCTGAGCTGCAGAAAGTGACATGCATACAACACACATCCGGGAACACTGGCAACTGCTCTAGCCCCCAGCCTTGTAAGAAAACTAACAACTTCCCCGTCCACTTACATCTACTTCTGTGCACTTACACAAAGCTATGAATCACCCCCACAACAGACGCCACCTAAGACTAGTGACTTATCAAAAGGACACCAGATCTGGGTTAAGTACCACAAGTTCATAAAAGTGAATATTCTTAACAGGTTTTAGTCTAATTACATCCACTAATTAAGAATTGAAAAATGGCACTGAACTGAGAACCAGAAGATCAAGGTTCTCATCTCGGGAGAGCCGTCAGCAAGCAAGCTCTATCAGCCAAGGGCAAATCATGTCCCTGAGCTATAAAATTTGGGAGTTTGAGGCATATGATTACTAAGGTTGCTGCTAGCATCACAGCTCTTCCCTCTGTGATTCTGTTTTGAAAATCTAATCTTCCCACGTGTGTGGCAGGTTTAAAGAGTTAAGAAACAGCACGCCCCAACTACTTAATCTGTGGTCCACAGCTGTAAAGTCACAAAAATCCCTCATTTAGTCTTCGTTCAGTCCCAGTGCACAGAATTTTTGATCTACTATAAATGACAGACTATGAATCAAATCAGGGGCAGAGCTAGGAAGACTTTCAATATAGATTTGAACCTATAATTTCTTGGAAAACAAATTAATATGTAGGTTTTAGAATTTGAATAGAGACAGGTAACACCTACATATACATAGATTTTCCGTCATAAACTTTTTATCCTTCAATACTCTTTACATGTCAACCCATTCAAAGACCAAGTTCAATATAATGATTTTAACTGCAAAAGGACTATAAGTGTAAATTTCATCTTGGTGGATTTTCAGTTTCCATTTTAGAAGGAGACATTTGAGTGAAAAGCAGGGGAAGCACTGCAGGGGACACACCAGAACACCGACAGCTGGGGGCAGTGGTATCCAAGAGGGAGAAACAGAACAGGCAGGAGTGTGGCTTTGATCTTGGGTCCAAATATATATATATGTATATTTGTTTATTTATACATATGATGGTAATAATACAAATCAGTATGATAGAGCTGCCAAAAATGTCAGTATGATCTTGGACTATAATAAATGAATCTAGTCCCTAGAACAAGAGATTCATGCTACACACTTGGATTTCTGGGTTCAACTCTAGGGCCCACTGGAGGAAGGGAAAACTGAGCCACGCTTAGGGAGATATAATCACGACAATTTAAGAAACTGACCACATATCTGGTGAGGAAGAAAACAGAATGATGTGTCTGGAGATTAAAAGATTGCCCAGGTCACAGGACTGCCGTGCGGGAAAAGGAGAGTGGGTTTGTTCTGCTCCTTAAGGCAGATGCAGCTGGAGGGTGAGACCTGTGGTTGTTCTGAAGAGTGTCCATGGTCTGAGCTGTCTGACAGTTTAGGAGGGAAGGCCCTGTGTAGTCTGGGTGCTTAGTGAAGATGACCCTGGGGGTGTCCGCTAGAGGGGCACAGTGGGAGCCTGGGATCAGAGGCTCCTCAGATGAGGGGAGAGGCCCCCAGATCAACCCTTGTTCTAGGAGCCTTCTAATCACAATAATGCTTTGAAAGAAAACTACCACATACCTGGAATTAGAATCAACAGTAGTAATAAGAGTTTCCTGAAACCAAGAGAAAAAGTGAGTTAAAGGGAACATATGAGTACACATAAAATTGACTAAAACCTGTTTTAAAACAAGATCACAATAGGTTATTCAATTCACTTCTTATTCAATGCAGTCCTCAAAAAACGTTGAAAGGAAAAATTGTATCATAAATGTCTTCATCTAAATGCCCAAAATTTCACCATTTTTTCAGAAGAAAAAAATTTAAGAATGACCTATATTTAAATTATTTATGAACATAACCTAGATAATTTGAAAGAAAATGTTAAAAATTAATAGGCTACCTAAAATATTCTGCACACAATAGACATCTAAATACTTTAATGTAGAAACTGAACACAGGTATCATTTACACATACACAGAACCTATCATTACCTTTAAAGAGAGCAGTTCCATTCTTTGAAAGCATGAATGAAACGTTCAACAAAACATCAGTTATTTTATTAAATCTCATATGAAGTAAAAGTGTACTCAGATTATAAGATATATTGGCCAAAAAGAAAAGAGTAAGTGTCATTTACATTGTAACACTCTAGACTAGTTTTCCTGGCCTTCTTTAACTATGGCAAGAAGGCTCCAGAAAGACACTGGAAGACTCAGAGGCTTACTTCACACTGTCACCCACCAAGAAACCTCCAAATGCCAGGGTGTTTCATGATTGCAGCTTGTTTTACTTCCCAGCACTGAGGTCCCTCCTGTCAGTACTGTGAAAGTGAACTATGGATGGCTCTAGGATGTCTGCTTCCCCAAATAGCTGGATAACTAAGGTCTAGTGAGAATGGAAGCTTTTCTGGGCCTGAAAACGTGTTAAGAAGCATTCTCCTGAAGCTCCACACCAGCAAAAGTGTTAGTGCCTCAAAGGAAGGTAGCCAAAAACAAGCAGAGTTCTCTTGTTTTCCAAAGCACAAGATAAAAAACCAGTAGCAAAACAATCAGCGGTTTGTAGTGAGGCAAAGCTACACACAGCAAGGCGCGTTAAAGACCCTCCCGTGAAAAGGCAGAAACCTTTCAGGGAGGGGCAAGCAAAGCAGTTATGAGACCCACCAACCTGGAAACATGACCTTTAAGACTCCTGACACAGGAGGAGGGAAAAAAAACAGTCATTTCAAAAGAAAACTTCACATTTATTATCTTTTTAAGCAACATTAAATCTTAGAGACTACAAAAAGTATTTGTAACCACTACAAGATTAGTTTTCAAATTTTGTACAGATAAATAAAATTAACAAGGATTACTAGAAGTAATTGGACAATGAGAAATTATTATTTGTTAGAAGGAAGACACAATCAATTCTGAAACAAATACAACAGTTCATTCAAGGTAAAATGTTACTGTCGCACTAGAAAGTTAAGCCTGAAAGAGTCAACAGAAGGCAAATGTGGATCTGTTACTTCGTTATACTGAGCACATGCATTTCGCCAGACATGTGGATAATTCTGTACGAAAAGCAGCTGGCCTGCCCTCCTCCACTGTCACTGTCACCATGAGCACTAATGTCCTGCTGGCACGTCATCACCGCCAGGCACAATTATCCCCCAGAGAGCTGAGCTTTAACAGATCATATACATTTCTGACTGCTCACTACCTGATAGGCTCTTAACCCAGGGGTGCTTCAGAGTTAAATTTGATTTACCACTTGGCACTTGGACCTCGGGTGGGTTTTGGAATGTAACTACCAAGTATGTCAATAAACAGGGAGAGAAGACTCCAGTCTTTGTTACAGGCTCTGCCTCCTGTTCACTCCGTGACCTTGAGGGTTCAATTTCAAGCAGAAAAAGGTTAACGATTAAATTATCACATAGTAAGTTCTCTATATAGGCATGCAAAGACCATCAGGCTTTTGCAAGGGAAAGTCATCTCATTTATAAGTTCATCTAACTTAGCCCATTCCTTCATTGGAGAGCTTTCCCCAAAATACTTCTGAGGCAGTGATGCCTTCCACGCAAAGGCTAGAGCCTACAGAGGCTTGAGAGACTTGCAACCACTGAGCCTAAAGTGGGTGCTCGGTGTGGTTCTGCAGTGACCTTCAACAAGGTCAAGGCTTGGAATCGGGTTGAGCTTCACTGTCTCACGTTCCCTGAAAGGACCATGGATCCCCAGGGATATCACAAGAACCAAATCAAGTCACTTATACAGCAAGGCTTTGAAAACTGCAAACATGGAAAGATACTGCCACCACTGATACTCTCCATGTAGGCAAATTTGATAGATATATATTTGCTTATTTAAACATGCATGATCTGTGTCTACAAATATCTTAAGTTGACAACTTGGCATGTTTCCCTTTAGGCAGGTTCAAGCTAAGAATCTCTGGTGCATCTTATTTCACAATTCAACTAGATCTTTTAAGCAGGCAACATTTCAAAAATTCAGACCACAGCATACATTTATCAGCCTGGAGACAGATGGTGTGGTTATACAGACACAACAGAAGAAATAATGAAGGACATTCTCTTCTTCTGATAAACTAGAAGCACAAGAAAGATAACTCTAGAAAAGTGGTTATGTTTGTTCTTTCATTGTGATGGCTTGTGGCCTCTAAGAAAAACAGCAGGTTCTTGGCCCACATTCCTCCAGTGACCCCAGTCACATATGTTCTAAAGGAGGAAAGGGGCTGTCTTTCAGAGGTAAAGCAGTTATGTGAGAGATTTAGTCCCAATCGGTGCTTTCTGCTGACAGGAATCATGGTTTGGGACACGGTTGGATCCACATTAGTTCTAAGTTCATGTAATGAGCCTTATCAAATCCTTGCTTTACCAAAGCTGAATGATAAGCACCAAGATGATTAACATACTGAACACCTAACAGGAAAAATTACTTTTTCCCCGACAGACTGGAGAAAAAGCAAAACTTCATGTTGTGCAGAATTTCAGTTGTCCAAAAAGTAGCCTCAAAAAGGGACTCAGTCGTCTAAGTGAGTTGGTCAGCTGAGAGGAGTGCTAATGAACCAGGGCATAAAATTACCATTAATAGATTTTCCTTTCCTAAGGAAAAAATGCATCAAAAAGTTATTATTTAATTAGCATTAAATTCAACCAACAAATATTTATTGAACACCTACTATGTCCCAGAGACATGGAGATGAGAAGACATGGCTAGTGTCCTCAAAAGTTTAATTATTTAATTTTAAAAATCTTTTTATTTTTAGGGAGAAGGTAATTAGGTTTATTTATTTTTTAATGGAGGTACTGGAGATTGAACCTAGGACCTTCTGCATGCCAAGCACACACTCTACTACTGAGCTATACCCTCCCCCTGCCAAAGTATTAAGACCTCTGCTCAGATTTTCACTTCTCTGAAAAGAAGCCTTGTGTCAAATCTTTCAGTTAGAAGCACAGTACTATTTATAAAAAATAGCTCTTCAAAAGGCATCTGTTGGTAATTATGATGAAAAAATTATTTTAAGTATTGAGAGTCTTGTGAAGAGAACATACAAACTATCCTACTGAAATATAATGATGGGTCTAAACAAATAAATTTTGTTGAGCCAACAGGTTACATCTTCATCTAACCTAGAAAGACCTGTGCTGGACTCAGGTAAGTAAATGACCTTTGCCCTCCAGTTTGATGGGTACGAAATACAGTGAAGATTAACTAGTCACCGAGTACTGCAGAAGACCACACTTACCGGAGGCTTGGTTATCTTTGATCTGTCATCCTGCAATTAAAAAAATAAGATACATTATAGGTTACTACAAAAAGAATATAGAAATGAATATATGTATGTAAATGTATGACTGAACATTATGCTGTACACCAGAAATTGACACATTGTAAACTGACTATTAAAAAAAACAAAGGAGAAACAGGACTTGAAAAAAAAGGGCACATTATATGAAAGGAAAAACATCTGCAAAAGTACCATTTCCAAAGTGCTTGCTTTTACTGAGTTTTTTTTTAAATTACTGTTTAGTAATTAGCACTTCAGGTTCTATCTAGGTTGTTAAACACACAGTTTGATCCATTTGACTGCAAAAATTAATAGCAGATTAAGTGCCAAGAGGTATTTCGATCTAGAGTTCCAAAGTTTAGAATAGCCGTGATAGTCAAATGTGCACACTGATCTGTACACACACTTATTAGACTTAGATCCTGATTTGTAATTCAGGGAGCAGCTAAGACCTAATCAGGTTCTTCTCTTCTATCTTCTGAAATTCCCTTTGGGGTTTGTGTGTGTGTGACCTGTGTGACATCCTCAGTGAATTCCTGCAGTCTCCCAATTGGAGGGTCATAAGCTACTTAAACTTCCAGCTGAGCCAATTCAAAATAAAGTACATTTGAGGCTGACCACAGGTGAGCCCAGTCGGCAGGTGAGGCAGAGATGCTGTAGTCACAGCCTGAAAACTCACCTGCTCTACCCCAACAAGCTTTGGAATGGAAAGAATAAGGACAGGATGGAACATTTTAAGGGAAAGCCTCTCTGATAGTCTGATTACTTCATTTTGGGGAAATAGAAAGATAAAGATGAAAATATGTGGGCGAATAAACTGTCCAGATAAAGGAAGCTTACTCTCTCAAAGTACCATCTCCTACCACCAAGAAGAACCACCTCCCCACTCAAAGGAAACTGCTCTAAAACGGATTTCCTACCTTCAGGCCTTCCGCAAAGAGCCTACTTCAAGCTCTCCTGCATTCATGGTCATTACAAGAAACATCAATCGCACACGATGAAACGTTTCGTACGGTGTTTTGTCTTTTCATATGGTTTCTCGTGTGCTCACCGTGGTTAAGACTATTTGCCTTCTTGTCGGAGAGCCCACTTCTGGCGGCACCGCCACCGTTTCAGTTTGGCCACTGGTAATGCGCCCCGAGCCGGGGAAGGAGAAAGGTGTTCACTGGCTCAAAGGAGAGGTCCATGCACTCTCTAGAGTTAGGAGGGACCCACCTGTCTGCTTTGGATGCTCAGAGAATTCCACTACTTCTCTCCAACTTTGCAGCTCTATCCTTGATAACTTTGGTTGATGGATAAGTGAAGTTATAAATGGTCATTTGAAAATGCCACAGAAGATTCTAAACTCCTATTATAGCCCTGGGTTTACATAAAAGCTGAAACAGGCTTGTGTTTTCCCAAAGTCAGTCCATAGACTGGCACCAAAGATGATATCCTCAAAGGTCTGAGGGAGAGTGAGAAGAATGAGGAGGACCATGTGTGGGCTGTGCAGGAGTCAGAGCCTTTTCATTTAACACAGCTGATTTTTTTTTTCTAAATCATTTTTTAGAATTAAAATATCCTCACACTAATGAAAGCAGAAAATTAGAAAGGGTTTTTTTTTTTTTTTTAAGAAAAATACTTTGGTCAAAAAAAAATCAAAAATAGAACTATTCTGGGTCTATACTTCTACCTTCTAAGATCTGCTGCTCAGGGATACTTCAGACTCTGAGATGCCCTGTCCCCAGGACATGACCCTGGGATGAGAAGATCCTAAGTGCTGGTGAAAAATGCAACCATAGGATGCAAAGAAATTTCTGGTCAATGTATTTATGACAAAAATGGTATTCTAAAGTTTTTTGCTTTACTCCTTTTAAAATTTTGTAATATGCAAGTCTACAGATTTGAGTAAGGTCAACCCATAGCCTTAAAGAGAAACAAGGCCCCACAAAGGTGCTTACCGGGTGCAGCTCCCCAATGATAAATGTTTTGGACAATTCTCTAGCATCTGTAGAGTGCCCGACATCCTCAAAGTTTTCAGTAGCATCACCTCCAGCTTGTTCCCTTAAGACTTCTTCCCCACCAGGATGCTGTTCAGAGGACAGATAGATAAAAAATTAAATATTTTTCTAGGCAAATGAGTTAAGAGAAAATGGCCAGTTTACTGAACCAAATAGGCTACTTTAGAAGTCACAGATGACAATGTGGAAGTATAACTCGCTCATAACATAGGTGAAAACCACTCTTTTGTATTCAATTTCCTTCTTGAAAGTTCAGAAGATCCTTTCTCCAATAGTAAAATGCTCATTTCCTGGTTATTCACATGGTAATAAAAGCAGAGGGCACACATTTTTAATCCTTTGGGAATGTCCTCTTTGCTTTTTCATAAAGCTCTCAAAATCTCAGTACAAGCTTTTCTCAATCTTTACCCAATCTATTTTTAATTGGGTCTTATACTTTGACCTTTGACTTCTTCCATCTAAGTGTGGACATATCATGCCTGAGGTGATAATTCATCTTTGAAAAGCTCTCTGTGTGCCTGCCAAGTTTAGCAGCACCCAGCCTGTTGGACAGGCAGGTGAGTTCCTTTGCAGATCTTACTCTCCAGTAGGAAGAGAAAGTGAAGCAAGCAAGTGTGGTAGTCACTTGCTCAAGATGCTGCCATAGGACATGTTATGGATAGGGAACAGAGGCAAAGAAAGAATCCAATCCTACACGGGGGAGTTGGGTGGAAAGAGCCTCCTGTGGAATTAAAGCATTCCAGGGCTCTTAGCTGCTTTAATTGGTGCAACAAAGGATGCGCTATGCTGGGGCAGAGGACTGATGAGCACGGCCCAGTCACAGATACAGATGAAGATGTTTAGAGACTGAGGGAAGGGGTTCTCAGACAAGTAAAAAGAAAGTAAGTGCTTGCTTATATCATCCTAAATACTTCTGTAGGGGGAAAAAAAAAACCTCGTCTTAGGTCAAATTCACCCTGTCCTTGAGCAAATCACCTACAAGTGTCCAGTAACGGAACAAAACAATTCTCCCCTAATAACTGACTGCAAGCTTGATCTCTCGGTTAATGGAGTACACAGAGGCACCTAAGACTACAGAAGAGTGAACAAGCATTCTGTTTTGAAACCCGTTTCTCCTTCTACCTTGTTTAAACATATCTAGCACTAAAGGAATCTACTTATTTTTTTCTCTACTATTTGCAAAAGTTATCCATAAATATTGGAAAGCACAAAAAAGAACATAAAGATCACCTAAATCATCCATAGTCTTACCATCTAGAGAAAGCTGGTTATACATGTATGTAAACGTGTAACTAATTTTTAAAAGAAAATTGTGATCATTACCTAAGGCATGTGGTTTTGTTAGATGAAAAGCAGATTATAATACATAGTCTGGGGACAGTATTGCCTAGTGGTTACTACTACCGTGAGAACTTGGGAAAACAATGGTACTTATCATTTACAGTTTTTGAGGATTAAATGTGTTACTGTATGTGTTAAAATGGCCAGTAAATATTATCCAGCACTTTTATTAAATATTTTCCAATGTCACTGAGTATCTTTCCTCAATACGACTTTTTACATGGCTACATAACGTTACATCCTGTAGGCATTTCCAAACTTCTTTGCAAGTCTTCCACTAGGGGCACAGAATATTACAGTCCACTTAAACACGGGAAGCCACCCTGGAGGTGCACTGTGAGAGCCCACCTGAAGCTGCCTGGTGCATCTCCAAGGCTGTGGCAATGACAAACATGGTTTGCTGATTCTCAAACAGTCTGTTTATTCTCAGGCACAGCCTGAGATGCACAGACACGACAACGTGGGAGACACAAAATGACTAATTTACTCGGCACCCACAACTTACACAGATTCACAGACTGTCGTTCCTTCTGTGTGGGTGGCTTCACTCATGAGTTCCTTAACTTTTGGTTCCTGTTAAGAATATGGGATCACAGACAAATCTCCCAAAATAAATCATTATTTTCCAATTACAGCCTTAACCTTAAACAAGGTTAAAAACACAGATTGGCCTTTTATAAACAATCATAAAACTAGACAAGTTTTTAAAATATAGAATTTGATCTTTAAAGTCCTATACCAGAGAAAATAAACATTCTGCTTCATAGAAAGTAACACAACAGCCTTCACCTAAAACAAAAAACAACTTCTCAACTTAATTTCTAATCAGGCACAGGAAACAAAAAAGTATGTGTCTATATGTACGTATGCATGCATGTATGTATCTGTTTATGATTTACACCTGGCCTAAGCCACTTATAAGGCAGTTTTCTAAGGGAAAAAAAAAAGAGAAATATCTCAGGTTATATTGGTTTCAATGACCACTGTTTAAGAAAAAATACAGTACAGAATGAACGAATTGATGCTAAAATACTTTGGCCCTACCCTGAGGATTTTTTAAACAATTAGTAAGAAAAAGCCTAAAAATTGATTTTTTGGAGCAAAATAATTCAAGTCTTGATAAGACAGTAAGAAATATGGGACTGGCTTGTTACGTGCAGCGAGAGGGAGACAGACAAAAACACATCAAGGAAACCAACTCTAAATCATGATGGTGTGGCACTCAGCCATTTACCCCGTCACTGTCCGCACTCTCGTGAGCAAGTTCATGCTGCAGTTGAATAAGCACCCATCACATCTGAAGACTAAAGGAAATGCTCTTCCTTACCTGCCAGCACTCAAAAGCGACAAAGAAACTGGGAACGCTGCTGTTGGCAACATCTTAGTCTTTCCGAGATGGTCTGTGTCTGCTATGTCTGTCCAGAAACTCTCACAGGACACATACTCCCATCTTCAGGGCAGGTTATAGAATTTAGGGGAGCCAAAGAAAAAGTCAAGGCCTTGAAAAAGGAAAGTAGTAGAAGAATAGGCAAGTGAGATTATCTGAGGATTTTCTGAAAGATTAAAGAAAAGACCAAAATGCCCAGTCAGAGGGAGGCAAGATTACAGGTAACAAGAAGAGGTGAACTTCTCCTAAAGAGTCTGAGCCAAAATGGTGCAGCTGGTACCAGAAAACCGTCCCAGTAAAGCACCACTAGCCAGAACCTCCACTTGTCGCACCATATGCAGGCAGACAGCCGTAGAGCCCAAGAGAGAGAAAAAACGTCAGGAGTGACTGCAAGGAGGACGCAACAAGGACAGAGCTGGGGGCAGTCATGGCCAAATTCCCACCAGAGCCGTACCTGTAACGTAAAATCTCCCATTTTTCCGGAGGAAGATTCCATTTTCCACTTGCCTTACTATGTGCTAAAGTTAATTCACTCCAAACACACATACTAAGTGTCTCCATGTGCCAGACACCAAGGTGTGCCAGATGCAATAGTGAGCAAAGGAGGTCACGGCTCCTGGGGGATTTACAACCCACTAGGGATCCAACAAAAATACTCCCAGGCTGCACGACTGCAAGTGAAAATCAACATTCTGACCCTAAAGAGCACAGTGCTGTGAAGAGTGTAACGCGGAGAAAGGGCAGGCTGGAGGGCCGAGCAGGCTCACGGGCTCACAGCCTCTTCAAGGATTCCTCCAGCCTTTATCCTGCGAAGCCATCGGGTGGATCCAAGAAGGAAGATGACAAAATCAGACTTAGTTTTAAAACTATAACCTGGTCTTCGGAGTGGACAACAGCTGTGAGAGCAGGAGAGGACCTGGGAAGACTCTTCGCTAAGGCCAGTACAGTAATCCAGGCAAGAGATGACGGTAGCCCACCATAGGCTGGGAGCAACGTGGAAATGAGGATGTGTGGACAGTTGTCGGATAGAGCACTCAGCAGGATCCTGTAGGCGTGAAGGTGATTGATGGGAGATGAGACAGCATGATGACTCAGATTTCTGGCTTGCAGCATCGAATGGACGATGGTGCCAGTTGCTGGGAATGGGCTGGAAGGAGACCAGGTTTAGGGGATAGATAGTTCCTCCCACACACTGTATCCACATATCTGGTGAGCCAATAATTCCCTGTCGCTTCTGTGAAACCTTCACTTATTGTAAGTTCCCCCAATACACCTTGCACTGGCAGCATGTGAGAATCTCTAGATACAAACCAAGGAATATCAATAAAAGAACTAGAAAGAGCCTTCACTTTTTGCACCTTTTTGCATTTAAGGGTTATTTCAGGAAAATAAAAAGGAAATATATTTTAAAAGATGAAAGACTGGCATAGTCCGTAATTCAGAAGACATTTAACTGTCACAACCTCCACCCATTCCTAAGGACACTTTCAGAAAGACGAGGTAAATTCTTACGGTACAAACAGTAACGCTGGCTACCAAGTCCTGAATTACAACTGGCTTTCTACCACTCAAGCCATCAATGCTTCCAGCAGCGCTGGCAGAGTAGATCTCTTCTCCTTGAAGTACTTTCCTCACATGGCTGCCAGTACAACAGGCTCTCCTAGTTTCCCTTCAGCCTTACTGGCCACTCCTGATCTTCTCCAAGTCTCAACACAGGAGCACCCCAGCACCCAGTCTTTGGGGGCTCTCCCACTGTCTAGCTCCCCTGATGACCTTACCTAGCCTCCGACTCAGAATATCACCTGTTCTCTAATGAGTGCAGTTCGCCAGGCTTCCCCTGAACTCCAGGCTCCTTCCACAGGCAACAGCCTACTCACCTGTTCACCCGATGTCTAATGCACAACCCGAATGAAACGTAACCAAAATCAAATGTTTTAGTTTCCCTCAAAGTACACTCCATCCGAGTCTTTCCATCCTCAGTGAATGTTGCCACCATGCATCCAGTTGCTACAGCCAAAAACTAGAAGCCCAGCTTCATTCCTTTTCACTCTGATCCATCAGCAAATCCAGCTGGCTACCCTCAAAACATATCCAGAATCTGCAGAATCTAACCACCTCTCCCCACTTCATGGCTACCACCTTAGAATAAACCACCACCATCTCTTGCATGGACAACTACAATCATCCCTTAACTGGTCTCCTGCCTCCTGTCAATCCTTCCACAGTCAACCCCACAATGCCAGGAGGATTTTCAGAAGTTAGCTTAGTCCAGGGTAGCTGGTCATAGCGGAATTAAGAGAGGTAACAGGTAATGGAGAAAAGCGAAACAGACATGCTTCAGTGACAGGCTGAAGGTGATGGGTCCCCCACACTTGCAAATATCCAAAGTCTTCCCACTTCCTACAAGGGCCCCATGTGAATCCTTGCCACACAGGCTTCTGACAGGCCCGAAGACCTGTCACACTAGTTCCCCATCTCTGCACCCTCACACTTGCCTCTGCTTGGAATGTTCTTCTCTCAAACTTTGGTAAGATTTCATCCAACCCCTCATTTATACTTTGCTCAAATGTCAGCTTTTCAGAGCCCTTTGCTGAGCCGCCTGTCCAGAAGAGCCCGCCCTGCCCCCACACCATGGTCTCCACCCTCTCCTTGCTTCTTCCTTCACAGCACTCAGCACTCCTGTAGTTCTATTTAAATCGATTTATATGTAAGATTCGTGAGCACAGAGACTTTGGTCTGTCTTGCTCATCACTGTTGCCCAGTACCTAGTTCAACGCCTGGCACATGGCAGATACAAAGAACTGCTTTAAGTAATCTGGGCCAAAGAAGTGGGATAAGCACGGACGATCACACATTGGTCTTAGAACTAGTACACACAACCAGTTAAGTGCCTGATGACAACTTTCTCATTCCATCTACTCCAGTTCACGCCCTGCTCCTTCTCCTAAACTATAATAGTCCTCACCATTCAGAAACCATATAATTTCACATTCAATTGCTGTTTAATTCATTTAATCAAAATATTTACTGAGTATCTACTACGTGCAAGGCATTGTGTGGGACATGCAAAGTACAGGGAAAAAATCAACATGACTGGATCCTGAAGAAGCACGCAAATAATTTGAGATTAACGAAATAATGCAGAAAAGACCTTGGCTTTCACTGATACAGCCTCATGGTTTTGACTACTCATGAGTGAAGCAATAAGTCCTAAACACACAGTAGTACACACCACCAGTAAAGTAAGAATCTGAACCACTCTCCCTGAGAGGCAGGAGTGAATGGTCACTGAGCTACTGAGAGTGCTGCCCCAGCCGCCCCAGCGTTCATATCACAGAGCACTTTGATGATCTCAACTTCTTCTTCACCATGCAGCGTCTTTTGTTACTATTGTGATAAAAGCTTTGATTTTCTTGTGACAAATGACTCTTTAAAAAGCCACCTGTTGGTGACAGAAGTGAAAAGAAAACCAGGAAGTACAGTTTTGCTGCCAGACATTAGAAATTTGGTTTCCAGTAAGATGTGAATTCACAAATGGCTTAGAATTGTGATGTAAACGAGTCCACCAAGTGCCCTATCTGAATAGAAACTAACAAAAATATGACACCTTCGCAAACGCTGCTCTAGCGAGTACTCCAGACCGGTGCTGTCCTAGAACTTTTTGCAATGATGGAAGTATTTCTATATTTAAACTGTCCAACATGGTGGCCAGTAATGACAAGTGGCCTCTGAACACTTGAAATGGAGCTGAAAAACAGAATGTGAATTTTATTTAATTTATTTAAATTTAACTAGCCATTTTTGTCTACTAGCTACTGGATTAGAAAGTGTAGCTATATGCAACACATTTTTCAAGAGACAGAGACAATCTAGGTGAAAACTGAAAAGGCATTTCATTTGCAGTGAAACACATGAACATTTATTTTCTGTGTGTGTGTGAATAAAGGTGAGCTCACACGTTGAAAGGAGCACTTCTCTATGTGGTGTGATGATAAAAGAAGCAGTGGCGTCAGGTGACCCCATAGCTTCGGCAGAGCCTCCTCTCAAGGCAAGGAGACCAGCAGTCAAGGGTCATTGGTTAGAACAAGAAAGAGTTCAGCACAAACCAAAGTGCCTTGGAAGAAAAAGCTTTTGTCAATTGATTCATCCAAGGAGAGTCTACCATGAAAGCTGAAGATGGCTGCAGATCAAATGACTCCTTTCTGTGGCAGGTTTTAGGATCAAGCCTGACCTGTTTTACCATTTTATCAACCGCAGGGCATCACAAGGTGAGAATAGGTTCTCACCTGTAACATGACAACGCAATAAATGCCTGCGTGGCATACACTAGTTTACTTTGGTTTACATTAACTTAATATAAATTGTTTCATGACTTTAGTCCTCCTTTTACAATCATTAAAGGTTTGAAGTGGTGTCTTAGGCTTTTCAGTTATACTTTATTTAATGTGGGGAGCACAGTTATAACTGTGCTTGTGAATTTGAGGATTTGTCAAAGTCAAGGGTCTGCCAAAAACATACAAAAATGAGAGGAATACAAATAAGGCAGAAAAGGAAAAGTGCTAAATGAATATCAAAATTCAAGGAAAGGACAGATCATTTCAGCTGGAGGGCAGGCAACAAAGAAACCCTCAATATGCCAATCATGCAGGATGACTGATAGGAAGAAGGAGGTCACCCTCCCCTAGCAAGGGGTCACCCCAATTAATGAAACTCACAGAGCCTGTGTAGTACTTAATGATCAAAATCCTCAAAGGTGTATCCTGTTTTTAAAAAAATGTAAAAGCTCAAAAAGGAAGAAAATAATACAAACGATAAATTCTTCTTCACTGGGCTCCAAATATCCACAATGAATTAGGCAATATTTAGTCCTTCGGTCAATGCTAACAAACAGAAAGAAGCTCAGATTCTCACTTCATCTTTAATTAATAGTGCCTACTATTAATGCCAGTGTTTTCAGGTAAACACTGATGAGTTACCTGCTATGAAAAATCCACACACTTAAAACCAATGACGAACATGTTAGTCTTGGTTTACAAAGCTGGCCTAGCCATGATCCCACCCACCCTTCTCTTTCCAAATATGACCTACTGGTAAGAATTTGCTTTAATCTGAATAAACACGCAGTGCAGGTGGCGCTCAAGTGCTCTTGGGATTGCTTCCTTCAGGAGAGATAGCAAAGCTATCAGGGTTAACCTCATACTCAGAGCCTCCCCTTCGAGACCTTATGATAAGCGTCATTCACAACCACAGTTCCAAGAATCTCACCAAGAAGACACATGGCCCATTTAAAGCTATGGAGCTCAATGGTTTATCTCCTAGGTCATTACAAAGAAAGGTGTGACCCAAACCCGATGGGCAATGCTCTTGTGGTCCATCAGTGCCACACCACACTATTCAAGAGGCAAAGGTCAGTCTCTAGAAGGTCTTCTCATTGCACCTTATCCTCTAACTACCAAATATTCTCCACTGCAATGATACCTAGTAGTGAGAGAGACCACACACAACATGTAACTTCTTTCCAACAAAAATAAGAGTCTAATTTCCTATACACAGGGGGAAAAAAAAAACAAAAAGAATATCAGAGTAAAACAGCAGAAGGTGCTTTACCAGTGCAAATACATCAGGGGTCGGGTACAGAATAAGCACAGTCAATGAAGAAGGCAAGGTCTTGGATCACTTCTGTATGCTAAAAGGCCAAGAATTCTAAAATCAACATAAGAAGAGTGATGCTTCAAATCCTTTTTACAATGAGGCCAAGGGAAATGCTAAATAAAGGAATAAACACATTATTAGCGATTCCATAGGATGAAGGATTTTTTTTTCATTATAGGAAAATTCTACTTCAGAGTTAATAGTATGTTAAATAATAAATAGTAGTAATAATACACAAAAAATGGATACATAAAAACTGGCAAGATAAAAAAAGATAAACAGGGGGAAGAAAGAACAAAGGGGATTGAAAAGGTATTGGAAGAAATCATGACTGAAAACTTCCCAAACCTAAAGGAATCAGATATCCAAGTACAGGAGGCTCAGAGGGTCCCAAACAGGAAGAACCCAGACAGACCCACACCAAGACATATCATAATCAGGATGGCCAGAGTCAAGGATAAAGAAATGATCCTAAAGGCAGCAAGAGAAAAACAAAGAGTGAGTTACAAGGGAACCCCCATAAGGCCCTCAGCTGATTTCTCTACACAAACACTACAGGCCAGAAGGGAATGGCAAGATATATTCAAAGTCCTGAATGAAAAAAAGATGCAGCCTAGGATACTCTATCCAGCAAGGCTATCCTTTAGAATAGAAGAAGAGACAAAGAACTTCATAGACAAGCAAAAACTAAGAGTTTAGCAACACTAAACCCATGCTAAAAGAAATATTCACAGGTCTACTCTAAATAGAAAAGAAGCAGGATGCTACAAAAATGAGAAACTCATAACTGGAAAGGAGATAGCTGCCACGAATTACAAAAAGAATAAACACAAAATTGTAAAAGAAGACATCTAAGTCATTAAGAGTGGGAGAGGGAAGCAAGGAAAACCACTGTGGAAAACAGTATGGAGATTCCTCAAAATACTAGGAATAGACTTACCCTATGACCCAGGAATCCCGCTTCTGGGAATATATCCAGAAGGAACCCTACTTCAAAATGACAGCTGCACCCCAAAATCATAGCAGCACTATTTACAATAACCAAGACATGGAACCAGCCTAGATGTCCATCAACAGATGACTAAATAAAGAGATGGTATATTTATACAATGGAATACTATTCAGCCATAAAAACGACAACATAATGCCATTTGCAGCAACATGGATCATTCTAAGTGAAGTAAGTCAGAAAGAGAAAGAAAAATACCATATGAGATCGCTTATACGAGGAATCTAAAAAAGAAAGAAAGAAAGAAAGAAAGAAAACAAAATATAAATACAAAACAGAAACAGACTCATAGACATAAAATACAAACTGGTGGTTGCCAAGGGGGGGGGTGGGAAGGGACAGACTGGGATTTTAAAATGCAGAATAGATAAACAAGATTATACTGTATAGCACAGGGAAATATATACAAGATCTTGTGGTAGCTCACAGAGAAAAAAAAAAGTGACAATGAATATATATGGGTTCATGTATGACTGAAAAATTGTGCTGTACACTAGAATTTGACACAACATTGTAAAATAACTATTACTCAATAAAAAATGTAAAAAAAAACTAAAAACTCAGTAGAAAAGAAATAAAAAAAAAAAAAGATAAACAGATGCCACCCCTGATACAGATTATTTCCAATAAATAAATTCTCAATATGAAGGCCATAATCTTAATCAGAGAGAAGATGTTGTGGTTAAAGTCAAAGTCATTCTAGATTCAAATTCACAGCCTGCAACTACTATTAATTCAGAAACTGATAATCAAGTGAAAATACCCTCCAGGCCCATTCTGCACTCCTGCTGTTTGTTTTTATGGCCATTTATAGTTTCTTGGATTATAAAATGGGTATATATTATCTTTCTGAAATTATCTTTGCTAGTTATATTCCTCCCTGACACAAATAATTTCATAAATGAGATACTCTTAGGCTTGATACAGAACAGTATGTTTTGCTTAGTCTTTGAATTTAACTGCTAGAATTCCTACATTTTAGCAGCTTTGGAAAGACAAGTTATAAAATTTCAAAATCAGAGGTTAGAAGGTTTTGTTCTGTGAAAGGAAAGCCTTACATTCTTGTAACTAAAACCAGGAGTGCATCTAATCAAGTGCATAGCTCCAGTCCCTCAGCCCATTCTTAACCATCTTATACACCACTGCTAGAATGTTCATCCTCAAATACCACTTGACACCCCCTACCCCCAACACAAACTTTTAGCTGGGAAATTCAGAATAGAGATTTTCCCAGATGCCCCTGCAGCTGGGTATGCCATGTGCTTAAATTCTGGCTAATGAAATGAGCCGAAGTGTCAGGAGAACCTTCCAGAAGCCTTCCCTTCAGAGTGGAGTGCCCCTTTTTCCTTGCTCTTCATCCCCTCCTTCATCTTGCTGCTAGAATGGGAATGCTGCCTTTGAACATAGAGGTGAGGGCCAGACCCTGGGGATGGGTGGGAAGTGAGCTGGAAGGGTAGCCCCCTGAGGGCCTGACGGAACACAGCTAACACACCAGACCTGGATCGCAGAGCCCATTTCTTCATGACATATGAATAAACTTCTAATCTGTTCAAGTACAGTTATTTGGGGGTTCTCCTGAGATGAACTCTAATTACTACATGAATCATTTTGTCAAAAAAAAATACCAGGTGGTAGGCACAGTTCTAAAGTCCTGAACACATAAAAGACGTGGATAAACATAGCTCCGAGTGTCAAGAAACTTAAAACCAAATTAGGACAATGCTTTCCACAGACATTACAATTAAGGGACCATCTTAACTGTCGACTGAACTGAGTAGATGTCTAGAAAAGTAGAAGCTTTTTTAAAAAAGTAGTCTAGGCTGCTTTAGTCGAGTTGGAATTGGAATAAGCAGAGTAGATAAGGAGGAATAAGCTCAAGGAAATTCGAGCAGGAATGAAGGCTTACTGGTGACACATGCACGGCTCGGGGTGAGTGAGGAGAGAAGTGTGAATACAGCCAAACAGCAGAGGCTGTGTGATGGCTCATTTTACATGTCAGCTCAACTCGGGTCCAGGGATGCCCAGGTGAGACATTATCTCCGGGTGTGTCTAGGAGGACGCTTCTGGAAGAGATTAGCATTCGAATCAGTGGACTCAGCAGAGTAGATGGGTGGGCACCATCCAATCCATCCAGGGCGGGAACAGAACAAAAGGTGGAGGAAGGAGGAATTCACCTGTTTCTCTGTTTCACTACTTGAGCTGGGACATCTCATCTCTTCTCCTGCCCTCAGACTGGGATTTATGTCACTGGCTCCTCTGGTTCTCAGGCCTTCAGACTCAGACACCTACTCCACCGGCTTTCCTGGGTCTCCAGCTTGCAGATGACAGACTGGGGGTACTTCTCAGCCTCCATAATCCTGAGAGCCAACTTCTTACAATGAATCTTTTCATATATATGAAGTGCGTGTGAGTGTCTCCTATTGGTTCTGTTTCTCTGGAGAACCCTAATAAAGGCTGGATGGTTAGAGTGGCCCAAATTATGTAGGGCCTTGAGAGCTAGGGTGAAGTGGAAGATAACAAGGCCCACTATGGGTCCCCAAAGAGCAGACTGACATGACAAAACGCTGGGTAAGCCTGTCATCGTTAGAACAGAGAGGCTCAAAGTCCAGATACACTGAACAGCACACTGGCGTGGGGGATCTGACAGTGCGCAGTACAGCGTGGCCCCTCCAAACCCCTCTCTTCCCCTCTACCTGTCCACAGGCTCCAGCCTTATTTTTAGACTTTTTTTCAACTTTTTATTTCTTTTAGGACTTTAAAAAAATTTTTTTATTATTTTGGGGGGAGGTAATTAGGTGATTTTTTGCTTTTTTGTTTTAGTGGAGGTACTGGGGATTGAACCCAGGACCTTGTGCATGCTAGGCACGCACTCTACCACTGAGCTATACCCTCCCCCGCAAAGGTTCCAGCCTTAATAAGCCACTCTCAGCTTCCTGAAAGTCTGGCCATCCTCTACCTCATGTGTGAACACAGCATCAAAAGCATAAAAGTCAGGAGATCTTAACTCAAAAGGGGAGGCTGAAGGTTTAAATCACAGAAGTTCAGAGTTTAAAAACACCTTCAGAGACCCAACAGCCTTAAATTCATAGGTGGAGAAACTTGGGCCCCGAGATGCTAAGCCCAATGTCACACTGCCAGTTCATGGAGGAGCAGGACCAGAACACCGGGCTTTGAGGTATAGTTCAATCTCCCCGCCCTTTTTTCTGTTTCAAACATGCAAGCGGCCATTTTCACGTTTCTGTACAAAGTGACTTTAGATAAGATGCCTTAAAGTTTCTTCATACATCTCCCTTTTGGGACTTTGTGTGGAAATCTCTGTCACTTCTAGACCCCAAGAAATGTTGTCATTTGCCCTGCGTTCCTGGGCCTTACCAGCTAAGGAAGATCCAGAGGACACCCATGTTTCTATCTCAGGACTCTGTCTGTCTACAAGGCTGTCCCTATAAAATAACCCAGAAGGGTATATAGAACTACACTGCAGTATGAGGCCACGTCAGGTCAAAGTCATCCCCTCCAAGGGCTTGCTTAACTGAGTAAAAACAAATAACATGATATGATAACAATAGAAAAACTCCTTGTAATTAAACGTAATATAATGTGGACCCAAAGTCCACCAGTTCTGGAGTTTTAAATAGGATCTTTCAATCCAAACACTTACCACTGCCAAAAAGGTAGCACAAACACTGTCCACAGACAATGACTAGGCAAAAACTTTATTTAAAGAGAGTATCTTCAGTAGTTAAGCCAAAAATGAAAGCCATTGCTTGGAGCATGAACAGTTTACGTAAGATTTAGAAAAAAATAACAAGATAGTCGAATGTGAACTAGATAGCCGAATGTTTCCTATCACTTGTAGATGCTGTTTTTCTGAGAAGGCCAAGGGTGATGGCTTTGAAGCTGGTTGGGTTCCTCAGACCTCTTCCTGCCCTGCCTCTAGGTGGATTCAGTGAAGGAGCTGGTACCAGTGTCTGCCCTGCCCTGGGGTTTTCTGTGCACCTTCTCACTGAACCCTTAAAGCTCAGGGGCCAGAGGCTCACAGGCACCATCTGAACCACTTCTCCCTGTTCACTCTGAAGATGATGGATGAAATGTAAAATCAGGCCATCTGTGCACTCCTCCAGCTGGCTCATGAGACCCACCCACCCACCCACACATCTGCCCAGTGCTAAGGCAAGCTCTGTGTTACCAAGATGCGTAAGTCATGGCCCCTGCCCCCAGAGTGTCACAGTCCAGTGACATGCAGACAAGTAGGAGCTAAGCATAGTAAGCACCGGGGGCAGATTCATGGCACGACAGAGGGAGGGATGAGCATCCTGGGAGCCGGAGGTGACAAGGGGCCAGGGAGGGGTCCCTAAGGAGGGGATGACTAGACTCCTGTGTGAAAGGTTCAGTGGCTGCTCAACAAGCGAAAAGGGGTGAGGGGATGTTCTATGCAAAGAAAATGCACAACAAAAAGGTCCAGAGACAGAAACACAATGGCACCCTGGCAGTACTGCGGCACTGTGAATAACCAGGTTTCATGGAAATAAAAATGCAGTGTCTGATAGTTTTTCTCATTTGTTTTTGTTATTGAATTGGGGAAGGCAATTAGAAAGGAGAATTAAGCACATGCCACCTTCCAATTACTTTATAAATAACCTTTTCCCACATCACTTGTCAAAATGTTAAATTAGAACCCTCAGTAGTCACGTATTTGGCTACAAGCCCCTTCACCTTTGTAATGGTTTGTTCTCCAGTTGTCAGGGCTTCTACATCCAGATGGTACTGTGTTAAGGAAAAACCTCAGGTTTGGAAGCAGAGGCACCTGAATTCAAGGTCAGCTTTGCCACATCTTAGCAGAGTGACCCAAGAAGGTCCCAGATCTTCCTGAGCTTCCATTTCCCCATCTTAAATACCTCTGCCATCTTGAACTGCAGAGAAGACTAAATGATATAATTAGTAGAATGGCATGTAATAGGCGTTCAAGTAATATCAGTTTAGTTCCCCTTCTTCACCACCCCCATTCAATATTGCCAGAAAGAACCTTGCACAGAACCTCACACAGCACCTAGACCTGTAAACTGCTGAGGCCAAGTCCAGCACCAAACCCCCAGCCCCAGGTGATCCCTTCTTTCCTGCCCTTCATCTTCAAGAGGTTTCTGTGGATTAAATCAACTGGCTTGATGTTACGAAGCCACAGAACCAAATGGCAAGAGGTAACAGAAACAACATATCGTGAGGGCAGAGAGCATTTTCCTTGTGAAATAATTCTTAAAGGTCATTAGGGTGCGAGTGGATAAGTGATGCAGCTGTAAGCTCGCAGCGCTCTTGCAGAGTGCTGTTATAATTTTCTGTCCTTGAAAAAAAGAAAAGCAAAATTCTGCTTGGTTACTTTCAGAACTGAGACAGTGAATGTGTGGCCTAAAATATACCATGAACAATCAAAGGCAATTTTGCATTTAGTCAGTTTTCGCTGACCAGTATTTCTAACTCTACCATTACTAAACTTGCCTCATTAGGTAAAATAAAACGAGTAACCTGAAGACATAATTACTCTTCTGATCTCTGGAGGGAATAGAAGTGCCCAATTCTGAGGTAATGACCTGGGGGTAGAGGAAAGGGGCAGGAGCAGGCCTGCCTCGGAGGGACGAGAGCAGGGACACTGAGGCCAAGAAAGGAGCTGGAATACACACCGCTTACCTTGCGACCCAGCCTAACCCAATGCTCCTCGTAAGAACGAGCAAAGCCCCAAAATCGAGGGCCAGTGGCAGACGGGTTATGGTCTAAGAGGGGCTACTCCTCTCTCTACTCTCCAGGGTGCATCCTGAGTTAGAATGGCCATGAGAGGACAGGACAAACTAGAGGGGAAAGGACAGTAGGATTGAGGGTGGAACCAGTCTTGTCTTTTCTTTTTTCTCCCTCAATACCAAATTATAAAGTATATTTTCCCTTTTCTGTCTAGCGTTAAAAATTTTAAAAAGGGCTGAAACAGGCAACTGGAGGCAAGAGAGAAATAAAACAAGCTGTCAGGAAATTATTCAAGCTGGCGCCACAGCCATTCTGCATTGATTTTCTAACTTTACACTACAAACTTTTACTTATTCATTCAACAAATAACTAACTGTTGAGCCTTTTCTATGAGCCAGCACTGATCTAGTTGCTGGGACATACTTGAGAATAAAGCAGAAGAAAATTCCTGCACTCACAGAGCACACATTCTAGAGGAGGGGGACAGATGAGCAATAAAAATGATAAGCAGGTTATATGGTATGTTAGAAGGTGATACGTGCTAGGAGAAAAAGAAAAACCAGGGCAGGGTGGTGGGGTCAGGAGAGTGGGGGGACAGGAGAGGCCTCATTGCGAAGGTGAAGGAGTGAACATGCCAGTATCTGGGGGATTACCTTCAGCACAAAGGGCTTGTGCTGGGAGGATTCCTGGCATGTTCGTAGAAGAGCAAGGGCATCAGCATGCCTGAAGCAGGACGTGCCAGAAGGCAGTAGGGATGCGGTATCAGCTGGAGCTAGGCGCCAAGTGACGCAGGGCCTTGTAGCCATCTTACACACTTGGCTTTAGCCATGAAAGAGAGGGAACCAATGAAGGTTTTGATTCTTTATACTGAAAATAGGTCCAGAGAGGTGCCATGTGCCCATCACTCAGATTCCCCCAATGGACGCTACACACCTTCCGTAACTAGTGCATCATCAGAACCAGCAAATATCTTGGCACAACACGGTTCACTCAGAGAGATGACTTTGCACACCTGTGTGTGTGTTTGCTATCTTTGTGTCCTGGTCTGTGGCACTTTCCCACGTGTCAATTCACATAACGCAGGACCGTTCTGTCATCGCAAAGGAGCTCCCCCTGCTGCCCCTTTGCAATCACCCTCCCTTTTCCTCTCTCCCCGGTCACCACTCATCTGTTCTTGGCCGCTGTAATCTTGTCATTCTAAGAATGTCACAGAAATGGAATCACATTGTGTGCAATCCTTTGAAACTCTTTTTTCATCTTGGGTAATACGTTTGACACCCATTCAGGTCACTTTGTTCCATTTTCACTGCTGAGTCACATTCCACTCTGTCCACATACTAGTCTAACCACTGGCCCACTGAATAACAGGGGAGTTGTTTCCAGCTTGGGGCCATATTACAAATAAAGCTGCTAGCCCAACAGCCATTCTCCATCAGCTGTCTGATACTTAACACTTACACACGTTTAATTATTCATTCAATCAATATTGAGTCTTCTCTCTGTACCAGCATTGCTGGAATTTGCATAGTCTTTCATGTGGACATAAGCTCTCATTTCTGTAGTACAAATGCCAAGGAGTGCTGCTGCTGGGTCATGTAGTAAGTGTATGGTTAGCTTTTTTTAATGGACAGGTTGATTTCCAGAGTGTCTGTACCATTCTGCATTCTCACCAGCAACACATGACCGATTCAGTATCACCACATCCTCACCAGCATTTGGGGTACCCGTACTTTTTTTTAATCGTAGTCATTCTAACAGGTGTGTTGCAGTACCTCACTGTGGTTTTAATTTGCATTTCCCTAGTGGCTAATGATGTTGGATATCTTCTCATGCGCTTACTTGCATCTATATATCTTCTTGGAGGAAACTGCTGTTCAAATCTTTTTCCCTTTTTCTGTTTGGATTAGTTCCTTATTGTTGAAGTTAGAGATTTTTTTTACATATTCTAGATAGAAGTCCTTTGTCAGATATAAGATTAGAGAAAGCTCTCTCCCAGTCAGTGGCTCTGTCATTTCATTTCCTTAACAGGGTCTTTTAAAGAATGAAAGTTTTTAGTTTTCATGAAGTCCAATTTATCTGTTTTTTCTTATGTGGATCACGTTTTCACTAACTTGTTTGAAAGACAGAAAGGCCCCAAGTGACTCGGTATGGAGGGCGAGGGGACAGGGCTGCCAGCTGAGGTGGGAGAGGGAAAAAGAGGCCAGATCACGCAGAGTTTATTAAACCAGGATGGAGAGATGGCCTCTTATTCTAAGTGTAATGGGAAGCCATGGAAAGGAACTAAGCAGAGAAATGACAGTCTGTTTCTACAAAATGAAGTTTTTATGCTCTTCTAGAACTTATATTTAATGATAACAATATACATTACCTAAGCCGAAAACTCAAAGGAACAACCAATGTGATTGAATCAGTGAAATTCTGAAGACTGTGAGGACAGATGCTCTGAAGAGAAAGACTCTCTAACAACTCCTGCAATAAGAAAGGAAGGTGAACACGAAACAGCAGCGTGAAGGGAGGAGGAAGAGGCCTTTTCCAAGGACCCCCCGTCCCCCCAGAAGCCACTGTAAGTGGGATGGGGTCACTGGCAGCCAAGGGAACACCCTAGGAAACACAGTACCACCCACAACTCAGAGGTCAGGACTGCATCAGCGAGGGGGTGGGAAGTGGGGGGCAGAGGATCAGCTGAACCCATGGAGGGATTTTATCAGAGCAGTAACCTCATCAGATTTCCACTCAGAACAAGTCCTTCCAGCCCAGTTATTCAACAGGCCTTTCGAAAACAACATGTAACCCCTTCACACATGCCCAACAATCTCATCGTTGACCAAAACAACGCGGATTCTTAAAGAGCATCCAGATGCCATCTGTGTTAGGAACAAGGGGCATCCTTGAAGACTCCTCCAGAATGCTCTCAGCGTATGAACTTCCCCAGGGGCAAGTGCAATAGCTATTTCCTTCACCTTCCAGGACGTGACACAGTAAAATGACAGCAGATGGAAAGAAAGGCACATTTCTGCCCTTTGACCTTCCAAAGGTTTTCCTCTTATTCGTTCACGATTTCCCTTTGCTTTCTCCCTGGTTCCTGCAGAGAACTCCGGATACAGAGGGGGAGGGGGAGGTTCTCAAAGCAAATAACAGCAGTCGTGTACCGACTGGATGCCTGTTTTCTTTTGAAGCTGTACTAGCTGGCTTGGGGCCCGTGCCCTAGTCACAGAGTTAGCAGAAGCACTGGGGCTGGGGGTCCTGGCCCCGCATTCAGTCTTAGCTCGGGTCCTCGCCGGCTGTGGGACTTGAGCAAGCTACTGAACCTCCCAAGTGACTTTTTTCTTACCTTTAAAAAGGTGAATACCACTATCACCACCCACCTAAAAGGACTGTTTCCAGAATTAAAAGTAAAAATGCAAAGGAGGGTTTTACACACAAAGAGCATTTAGCATTCTATCAAGTACATACTGAACGTCAACCAGCGTTCAGTGAGTGTCCACTGCTATCACTTGAAGTCTTAGCCCACCAGAGACTTCCACCAGGGGAGGGAGTGTTAATGACATTTATTTAACACTTCCTGAAGATGACGGAAAAAGGGGAAAGTAGGCTGGATATACTTTGTGTCCTGACCAGTTTCTGACACACCTGTGCGAAGCTCAGTGAACAGCAGGCCCTCAAAGAAACAGGGAGAAACGGACACTCCCAAGGTCTTCACCGCAGAAGGGCCACGGGCTGCACTCCCAGCACAGCAGGCACACGTGACCCCCGCCCAAGCCTGGAGGCGGTTAATGTCGCCCACCTCCTTCTGCCTGTCCACTCTGCCGCAGTATCCCCACGCCACATCAGTGTCAGTTCAGTGTCACCGTGGGGCATGACGAACTCATGGGCTTGACTAGAGACGCAGTTCTGTGGGTGTAAGAATGTGACTTCCTGCCGTTGTTCACGAGACAACAGCTCTCCCCAGCCTGAGGTCCCTTCCCAACAGGCGACACAGGCCACATTCTACTCTCCCAGGGTGAACTGAGTCACACGTCTTCAGCCTGCTCTCCTGGTCCCCACACTTAGTGGACTTAGTGAAAGACACAGCAGCCAGTTAAGGAGCACATGTAAGCGGATGTTCCTAAGAAAACCAAAGTCAAAACTTTACGGCTTTGAGTCACTGCTGCTAAAACCCTCAACTATGCTGTTGCTACCTCAGGCCACTCTTCTGAATGCTTTGAAATGGACTAGGACTGACAACTAAGGCTAGTTTTAGGTAAACAAGGTATTACTTGCTGCAGCTGAATTTTTAGAAGAATTTATATGCTGAATGGGCTGAAAAAGAAATTCCCATACATTTCTCCTACTGACAAAAAAACACAACCAAATAATCCAGGAGAGGAGGCGGTAATCAACCAATCTCTCAGTTACTAAAGGGAACTAAGAACTCACTAAAGAGAACTTGCACCTGAGGAAGACCAGCTTTGCCTGGGGTGTGAGCCCGTGTCACTGTAGTCACTTAGAACAGCCACCGTGGGCACCTTGGGACACGCATCTACGTGTAAAAAGTATACAAGCTTTCACCCAACAATCCCACTTGTAAAGATCTACCTAAGGAGATAGTCACAGGTGGGAAATTAACAACAAAGTGTGCAGAAGAGAGGAGTGGTTACGTACATTATGACACATGTGTATAATAAGGAGGCAGACGGGAAAAATATGATTTACTGAATGGGATGTTTCCCTCAGCATATAGAGGCAGGGGGCAGATTACAAAACAGCATGTAGAATATGCTACTGTTTATATAAAACAATCAGTGTACAATGGTGAATGAATACAGAGCTGTCTGGAGAATGTTTATCAAAACACTCACAGCCGTCACCTCTGGGTAGTGGAATCCCAGGCGGCTTTGATTTTCTTCCTTGCACTTTTCCACATTATTCAGTTCCTTACAATAATCATGTGTTCTTTCCCCCCAAAACAATAAAGTTGTGTTTTTTAAAAGCTCCAGAGAAGAGATGATAATATCTCATTACGCATAGCATATAATCCTGAAAAATTATACTTCAAGTGAATATTTGTATTTTAAACCATTTTTGTTTACTGGCTAACATTATAATTTCTGAGATGTGCTCCTACTAAAATATTGGACCTATACTACATAACAAAAATTATAACCATTTATAAGAAAACTTTAATCAAAACAGTAACATACTTTTCCAAGTTTTCACATATGCTATTCTTGCAGTGTTTACAAACCTGAAATAGATGCAGAATACTCCCCAATGAAGAATGAAGAAAACAATTTAGAGAATTTACCTGCCTTGCCTCAGGTCATCTCAATAACAGCTTTAGGACTAGATCTAGTTTCATTACTCCCAGGCAATATTTCTATGGTTTTGGAGGGCTTTTAAAAAAGAATGATAGATATCTGCATTAAGTAGAAATGAGTGTGACTTATTCCTTGATTTAGCCAAACTGGCCTGAATAATCTGTTCTCTCTTCCTTAGCCAGAATTTCTATTCACCTTAAAGATAAATAAAAGGCGAAAGTCAACAATGTACAGTGGTTAATTTTTTTTTTAACTGTTTCAAAACAAAGTAGCCTCACAATCACTCTTGGACTCTTGGAACCTCTTCTGAAAAGTAGCAAAAAGTTACCACACACATAAAAGTGACAATGTATAAATGAGGCCCTGCCCACAGGCTCCCATTCCCCATGTGGCCTAGTGAGAATGGCCCTGACACCTATTTACCCAAGATACCTGAACCACCTTTACCACCAAGGGTCCCTTTATATTTTCCTCCTATGGATTTCACATTTTCTGAGTTTTCTTCACCAAACTACGTATGTTAAATAATAGTAACTTACCCCTTTTATACTCATCAAAAACATATTTGCAACTGCAGCTTTTTACTAGCATAAAACTCAGAATATTTTCAAACTTCCTTGAAAAAAGCAAAGGCATTTAGGATCTCAACGCTAAATATGCCCGCCATATCAAGAGTAAAGATATAGTGTCCTCCGTGTTTTCACAACTAAGTACAATGAATCCCTGGATCCCCAGAGCACTGAGGTCCCCCAGGCTTGGAACCACTGGTCTCTGCAAAGTAGGCAGCCATGTTCAAGGAAAACAACAACAAAAAATTAGCCCCTACAACAAAACCCGCTATAAAGAACACTGCATAAGATTCCAAAAGCAAAAGTGAGTCAGGAGCCAACAGCTTTGTAAGGCAGAATGCTATTAAAGAATATCTAAGATGCAGGTACAGAGTATCAGAATCCCAGGATCACCAGAAAATATTCTATAGAAACAAGTTACCATTTTGATCGTGTAAAGGAGGAGGGCAACTTGACACAAAGGCATTATGCTTTATAATATTTTTCTTCACAAACTAAATGTTAATGAATTGAACTGAAAGAAAGTTAATATTGCTGCCATCAATTATGTGATACTTTCTTCTATATACTCCACAGCACTTGTAAAAACTGAATAAATGCTACTGGCCAAATCACAGAATGGGAAAAGCAAACGATTCTTTCCTGGCCCTAAATGCCTACATTTTCATTCAAAATTCTATAATCATTAATTTTCCTAATAATATAAGCAGAAATGACAAGACTCAACTTCACAAATATAAATTCAAAAACTAGAAGTCACAATTGAATAAATACCTACTTCAAAGTAAGGAGGCAACAAGCTCATAATCTCAAAGGCCTGTACGAGCTAGTATCTAAACACCTGCTGCTATTTAAGTTGCCAGCAGTAAGGAGCCAGTCCTTCTTCTCAGGTGTCTAGGCTCCTCTAGAAAACAAAACAGCTCTAAAAGGCTATTACATCAGGGGACAGAGCTTACTGAACAACTTAGAAACTTCACCTATGTTCTTGACCAGAAGAATATAATTTTTATAATATTCTCCTGTTTCAACATCACCTGCCAGTTTACATCTTTACCTAAAATCTCATATCAGCACTCAGTTACATACGATGGTACAGAAAGCAAGCCACAACCAACCCTAACCTATACTGGTATAGCAGTTTGCATTTGCCAGTGCCTGTGTGTTATACGTTTAACCAGTATTATTTTGCTTAATTTTTATCTTAATCCCTCAAAGTTAGCACTATTATCACCCTCCCATTTTATGTTAAATAAAGCATATGAGTGTAGGCACAGACCGAGACCCCCTTCCATCCATCACAGTATATACTTTCCCAACACGAATACAGACATGCATATAAATCTATGATGTATGAGATCTGGCCCATAATGACTGAGCATTCACTTTAGAGGTAGGAAAGCAAAAAACAAAACAACAACAACAACGAAACCCAAGAAACTCCTTTTATGTTTGGGTAAGTTAGGGAAAGTGGAATATTCCTTAGCTACCATGCAAAGGATACACAAATTTCCAGGGCTTTTAAATGACAGAAGAAAGAGGGTAGGGCAGGTGGGGAGAGACAGATCTTCTGAGCTCCTTTCTCTGTTTCAAAAGAAGGTATGAGAGAAACAGCACTGGCCTAATAAAGTAATGGAACAGGAGGCATCCAGGAAGAAGAAAAACATTCTGGCAGAGCATGCTGCAGATCTCTGAATGGGATGGGTGTTTAAAATGCATGAAGCAGCTGGCAGGGAAGCCCAGGAAGGCTGGGCTGGCAGCAGGAAGCCAAAGGCTAGGACACTGCATTAAACAGAAATGGTCTCAGAAAGAGAAAACAAAAGAGCAAAAACACAAATGGAAAATATGTCCCCCCAAAAATAGAACTGGATGTTCTGGGAAAGTTGGCACCCCGATGGCCAGCCAGAACAGGCTGGCGGGCCTCCTCCTCACTGTGTACCTCCATCATTTTGATGGGTTCAATTTCACAGTGTCAGCCACTGTCCTCTTCTACCTTAATCCAGACCCGCCCTAGGAGCCGGTCCATCACCACTGATTTTAGGCCCTACTTACGTGGGCCGATGCCTGACGCCTCACACAGCCACTCCAGGTCTACCTTCCACTGCTGAACTAGACTACAGCCAGTACAGCACAGCTTTCTGGGTTATAATTCCTGTCCATATCATTGTTTTCTGTGTTATTCCTGCTTCCTCAAATGGAAGCTTCTGAGAACAGAAATGGTATCTCTTCCTCTCGGGTTCCACAGTCCCCACTGTAAGAACTCAGCAGGTACTGGATCGACTGATCAAAGCGTAGAGCGTGAATATCAGAGAGCAGTGGTGTCACGGGGTAGCTATTCTAGGGAGCATTTTACTAAGTACCAACTGAGAAAAGTAAAGTACATAGGAACCGCTGTAAAACTTTTTATTTATTTCACTATAGAGTTGTTTTCAGTTACCTCACTACAAGTATTAGTTATCAAGTTTTAGGGATAAATGCATTTCATCACATTTTACTTGAGAGGCATTCTCCCCAAGCTACTTTCAAAGAGAGAGTATTGAAAACTAAGAAATAAAGGAATTTGTTGTTCGCCAATTCACCCACTAAACAGCTGGCTTGCATCTCTTTCAGTTTCGCTTAGAAAACTGCAGGTCCCTTTTCTGCCTCATAAGAATGAAATGTTAAAAATCTTTTCTTCCTTATCTCCTCCTGAGAAATATAGCCATAAAAGTTATTCAAGATATATCTTAAGGCAGTGATTATTGACTAGGAGTGATTTTTTTTTGGGTCCCCGAGGGGACATTTCACAATAGGGGGACATTTTTGGTTGTCACAACTGGGGAAGTGGATGATACTGACATCTGGTGGGGGGAGGCCAAGGAGGTTCCCTGTACAACACAGTGAACAGGACAGAACCCACAGAAATAGAAAAAAATGACAAATACTTCATAATATAAAATATCCTATCAATCTTTTGTAAGTGCTTTTTTTTTTTATAGACACAAAGAAAGCACACACCAGGTCTTAAAATCCCACAATTACATATACCACAGGAAGGGTGAAAAGTCCCAAGTAGACATTTGGGGTCAATTAGACCTGATGTTACCACACAGGATTATTGGTTGAAGAAACTCTAATAGCAAATGAGCTCTGTAGCTCAGCAAAAGGGACAGGACAGAGCAGATCTGATCCCCTACCACAAACCACTCTTAACTAGTTTGGGACACTGTTTTAGCTACTGGCACATCACCAAATGACAATTTAATAGTAAAATATCTTACTAAAAAACATCATCTTCAACCTTAAAAACTTTTCTTAATATTCTCTGCAAAGCAAATGTTCTTCGATATACACTGTGATCCAGCTCAGACCTGGCCTCTATCTTCATTTTCCTCACAAACTATGTAAAGATTTTTCATCACTAAACATTCCATTTATTGTCTGGGGGGATGAAGGAGAGTGTCACACTGAGATTTATGATTCATACTCCCCCACAACAATAAAACACACCCAGCGGTAGCAAAGAGAATAGCCCCTTAGAATTTACTGCAAAAAAATTTTTAATCCAATGCAAAGTATCTTACCAAAAGAAAGCTCCTCTAAGTTAAGCAAAGTTATTTTACAATTTCCAAGGTTACTTAAGGATCAAGCCCCAATGGCAGTCTTTATGTCTCTGTCTGTCCCTCTCCCTTCCTTCTTAATCAAAGCCACACACAACAGCCACACTCATTCGCAGGAAACCAGCACTGTACCTCACTGAAATCATCACTGGGTAAGTTAACAATTATGGGGCGCCTTCTAGGTGAACGGTGGGCATGTGGAGGCCCAGAAGAGCGGGTGCGGACCACTCCTGGACCTCTGAGCTCAGGGTCCCCTGACTATCGGGGTGGGTGGGCTCCAACCGGCTCCAGGAATAACAAATGGGACAATCATTGTCCTAAGCAAACTCAACGATAAAAGGGATTTTCAAAGTCCTTCGTAGCTGCGCCCCTCCGGAAGGCAGCTCCAAAGGCGATGTTGTTTCCCACTAAGTGCTAAGTGGGACTTCCCTACACGCCCGCGCAGGGTCTCGGGGGGACATTTCCTGCCCTACAAGGGCGCGCCGCGGGCTGCTAAAACGGCTCACCCAGCCGGGGCGCTGGCCTATGCATCTCCGGTCGCCCCCTAGGTGTGCACACACAGGGGTGCAGCCTCTGGGGGCACACAGACGCGGAGCGCGCTCTTAGGTGTGCACACGCGGGTACTCAGACTCAGGTGTTCAGATTTAGGGGGCGCTCCCAGGTGTGCACACACAAGTGTGCAGACTGGGGCGCACATGCAGGTATGCAGACAGGGGAAGTGTCGCCAGTTGAGCACACAGAGCCTCGCAGGTCAATCCCGCCACTCAGAGAACGAAAAGTCTCGGCAGGAAATCCCCAAACCTCGGGCGGCATCCTGCCTCACCAACTCACCTCCTCCAAAAATTTAGTCAAATCATACACCTTGTGGTGCAGGATCAGCCAGATGCTCTTGCTGTCGTTGTGCTTCTGGATCTCTTCCAGGGTATAGTACTTCACGGGTTTGTCTGGCTGCTCGGCCATTTCGGAAAGCGGCGAGCCTCAAGCCCTGGAGACAGCAGTGGAGCCGGGTAGAGGTGAGCGAGCTTCTCAGCGAACTCCGCCCGGGACATTCCCCGCCACCGGGGCCCTGAGCCTGGCCAGGGGGGCCGACACGATGGAGAGGGTGGGGCCGAAGCATGACCTCCGATGATTGGTTAGAACTCACGTCACTCACGGGACCCGCCCTCGACAGACACCCTCCACCAACTCCAGCGCGCCCCGCCCAGCGCGCGGGTGTTGATTGGCTGCAGAAGGTATTCTTCACAATCACGGCGGTCAGAGCGCGCGGAGGGCGGGGCTCCCGTTGCGTTTGCGCAGAAGGCGGTGGCGGGGGGGAGGAGTCCGGTGAGCGCGGACCCGACTGGCCAGGCCCCGGGGGCCGGAGGGGCCGGGTCGCGAGGGTCCGAGGGGGCCGGCGCAGAGTCCACTCTGTGCAGGGCCGCGGCCGCACATCAAAATCTCCGCGATTTCCCAATCAGGTCAGATCAGCCCAACCTGGACGTTAATGTGTAACAAAGTCGTTCCATTGCGAGTGTTAGGGCGACCTGTTAGCGTGACAGGACACGTAAACGAGCCTCCTGGACGTTAAAATACTCAGAGTCCTCACTTGGCCTCGGCAAACAAGTGTGCTGCTCAGAGCAGTGCTCTCTAACTGCCTGACCCATCCCCCTCCCGCCCAGAACGACCCCGTTGTCACCGGAGAAACAAATCTAGGCAAATTATTTGTTCTATGAAAGCAAAAAACGTCCCCAAGTACTTAGGACATCTTTCGCTCTGAAGTACTTTGCTGTTGACTCCTGACTAAGCAAGTACTTGTATTGTCTCCTTTGTCTTTTATCACTAAGGTAAATCCTAAATGGCTGATAGCTCTTGGAATAGCCTGGAACAGCACCTCTCCAGCTGGGCGCCAATGGGAAGATTTACAAATGTTAGAGAGAAAAAAAAAACAAGGCGGGGGGAAGGGAGCTATTCCAGCATATTAAAGTCATCTGATATTTTTAAGGCCTTTTTCAGCAATGGTAGTTAATTCCAAAATGAACTCCACAACAGGTTACACCTGTAGGTCATCCTCCCAGAAACTAGGCACTGTTCTTCACACTAGATGCTGCTGAATTAGTTTTCTATCCCCCTGCTCACCTCCTCCATAGGAATGCAAGCCCATGGAGAAGAGGACATTTCCCAAACTTTCCAAACAGTCTTTAGTCTTTTCATATGATGGAATACATTGATTTTCAAATACTGCACCAGCCTTGCAGCTCTAGAATAAACCCTACTTGCTTATGATTTTTAATTCTTTTTACATATTGCTGAATTACATTTTGTTAAGAGATTTTGTATCTGTAAGAGATGCTGGTATGTATTTTTCTTTTTATGCATTTTATTTGTCTGGTTTGGATATCAGAGTAATATTGGCTTCACAGAATTAGTTGTGAAGTATTCCCTTTTCCTTTTTTTTTTTTTTTGGAAGAAAATGTGTAGAATTGCTGTTATTCTTTAAAAGTTTGGTAAAATTCTCCAGCAAAATCATATGGACTGGCAGATTTATTTTTCAGGAATTTTTAAACTATGAATTTAATTTCCATAACAGTTATAGGACTATTCAAATCTGTTTCATACTGGGTGAGTTGTGGTAGTTTGTATTTTTCTGGGAATTGGTCCATTTCATCTAAACTGTCAAATCTGTATGTGTAGAGTTGTTCACGGTAGTTCCTTATTATCCTTTTGACATCTGCAAGGCTTGTTCTGATATATTCTGATTAATCCTGATATATTCTGTTTAATCCTGATAGTAGTAACTTGTGACTCCTCTCTTTTTATTGTTGTTGTCAGCATTGCTAAAGGTTTGTCAGTTTTATTGATCTTTTCAAAGTGCCAGCTTTTTTGTCTTTTCTCTATTATTTAAATGTCCTTCGTTTCTGCTCTATATTGAGTCCTTCTGCTTGCTTTGGGTTTAGTTGGTTTTTTTCCTAGTTTCTTGATGTAGGAATTTAGATTACTGAATTGAGAATTTTCCTCTTTTCAAATATATGCATTTAGGTTATAACTTTCCTAAACACTTTAGAAGTAGTAAACCAGATTATGTATACTATTTCCTTAACAGTTCTCAGGACTGCTGAATCTCCCCATGATTCTGACAGAGCAATGAGTCTCTTGAGTGCATGGCTACCTCTATAATCCTATGTCAAGACTGTTTCAGATTTCAGTCCCAATTCCAAATAACTAAAAACAAATATTGGTGCTACTAACCTGGATCCTATCCCTGGTTTAGTAACTTATCAGAATATGACTATGACCCAATTATTTATCTCTTGTAAGCCACTGCTTATAAAATGCTTAGCACAAGGTCTGGCACATAAAAAGCAATCAACAGATTTCAGCTAGTGCTATTATCATCATTATTATTCAACAAGACTTCCTTATTTTAATTTCTCTGCCTCTTTCTAGCTTCATCCTTTGTCATTTCGCCCGCAACCTTACAGCCTAGCAGCAATGAGCTGTTTTTAGATCTCCAACATAGCATTCTTTCCTCACTCCCATACCCTTGTTCAAGCCCTGTCCTCTGTCAGAGGACTCTCCTTACCTCCTTTCTCCTGGCCAAGGACTCGGGACCCTTTATGACTCAGCTTAGGAGTCAACTGCGGAGGAGGCATGTGCTGACCACACCGTTCCCCTCCCACTGGTGCCCTCTCTGCTCCTTTATTCACCAGTCATCGCTTTCACACACTCACTGTATCATTTGTCTGTGTGTCTGTCTTTCTCACTGAACCAAGAGTTCCTCAAAGGCAGGAATGCTTAGTCACATCTTTTTCTCCAGAGCCTAGCATAGTGCCTGCTACTCAGCACATGCTCAGTAAATGTTTTTGAATGAAAAAAGATATAAATGTGATATAGAAGATGGCATGTAAGTACTTGGGAAAAATCGTAATTACACTGTAACTATACTGAGAAGTGTGGATTAATTTATCTGTCACTAGCAAGAGTATTAGCCAAGTTTTTAACTTTTCCCGGGACGTCTACTGAAACTAGAGGTAATCATCAATTAGATCCATTTCACCTGCGACCTGCCTTGACTGACTAAGCTTGCTTTGTTTTTACAAAAACTTGCATATCCTCTGAGTGTCACACAGCCTAAACAATAAGATGTTTGCCCAAGTTGTTTATTAGGAACTTGGAGTCATCTGTGTCCAGTTCAAGCTCCAGCCGGTTAAGACGGTTAAGATAGTGCAAGTGTCTATGAGGTGACGTTTTGACGTCAGAAGGCCAAAAACTCCACCCTCAGAACATTGCCCCCATTTTCTCCGTGTCCCATGAAGAAGCCTGTAGCTTAGTCGTACAACAATGATTACCTCACCTTTTTCTTGTCTCCAATTACCTTTCCTCAAGCTCTCCACACTCCTCAACTTTACCCCACAAGTATCCTGAGCCTCTCGCCTTTGCGGAAGTGGATTTGAGGTTTGTTCTCCAGTCTCCTCACTTGATGGCCTCATGAATGAACTCTTTCTCTGATGCAAACCTCGGGGCCTCATCATTTGGATTGCTGCAAATCAGGCAAAACTTGGTTCAGTAACACTACTAAAAGTAAAACTGTTTCATTTCTTTCCCAGTCAAGGAAACAGGGTGGAAAGAGGCTAAATGCAGCAGAAGTAGCAGCATGAAAATAGTTTAAAATGAACAAGTGTATGGCTCAAGCACCAGTCCAAGGTGCTCATTGCATCCACATAAGTGTACAAGTAACTTGAGTGATGGAGAGGCAGTGGAGTTCTCCAGAGCTGGGAAGCCGGGAGTCCCGTGTCAGAAACACAGCTATGTACCTGAATGAAAACACCACCTAGGACCTCTAAGCCTGATGCTAGAGGAAATCAACGTTAGCCTCCAGGTGTGCTACTTCATCCCCACCCCCACCCCATCCTTCTTTTGCTGATTCCCTCACTGATTACTGATACCACTCCCCACCACCTACCACCACCCTACTCTCCTTAATGTTCTGGCCTAAGGGTGGAAAAAGAGTCCCTTTGCTTTATTACATAGGGCCAGAATATTCACATGAACTTTGCTAAAGGGTAGCAAAAAAATAATTTTCCACTACCTGAGAGCCTGATATAGTTTATTCACCTTTAATAAATGAAGCAGTGATGCCAATTCAAAATATCTGTCTGATTCTCAAATCTCAAGTGATTGTGGGTGCACACCCAATGAGGACCCTTTTTAGGGACCCATCCTTCCAAGTCCCAGTCTCTCTCTGTATGTTTGAGAGCAGCTGATTATACTCTACCCATAAATACAATCTTAGACATCCAAACTCTCACATCCAGGCCAAGATGCATGCTGAACCCAGCCTTAGCCCCCACTTAGGGCTTGTCATCTTAGTTCTAGTTTCCTGTCTAAAGATCTGACTCTTCCTCCAGGTAATTTTTCTGAGAAGTGACCTTCATTTTCATGTAGCACTTGCCTACCCACAAAATATGGCCTAATCTTTGCATGTCCTGGCGATTTAAACACGATGTAACACAATGCAACAATCTTAATCGTCACAAAAGAGATACATATAGTCAATTTAACACAATGCAACAATCTTAATCTTCATAAAAGAGATACATATAGTCAAACTAGTGGGTGGAATCTTTAAGAGAATTCTTTCCCATTTTGAATGCTGTGAGTGAGAAAAAGGGAAACTTAAGTAATCATATACCCGGTAAACTGAATAAGCCTGCCCACAAGCTTGTCATCAAAACGTATCCTGTGAGGAAAATTTTTCCCTGGATGAGAATTCTTGCTGGCCCTACAACATTATGTAGTTTTTTGTTACTTAAAAATTATGATATAATGTTTTATACATAGAAATGGATGTGCATATAAATTCTGAAGCATAATGACATACAAGAATACCAGTGAATGTTTCACAACTCAGGGACTATGGGCTTCTTCCATATCCCATCCTTCTGCCTCCCCAAAACCATTATTATCCTGAATTGTGTTTATCACATCCTTGCCTATTAAAAAAATAGTTTTGCATATATGGCTATATCAACAAACAATTTATTCAGCTTTTCTTGGAGAATTATTGAGCTTTATAAAAGTGGGATTATACTGTATTAGTCTTCTGGGACTTTATTCCCCAAAGTTATGTTTTAAAAATTCATCCATATTGGATAGAAGGAAATACAAAATAAATGAACAAGAATGCTCTTAGCAGCATTCTTCATAATAATTTCAAACTAGAAGCAATCTAATTGTCTATCAACTTTAGCAAGGTTAAGTATATACATACAATGTAATGCTATTCAGCAATGAAAATGAATACTGCTACCCTCAGCAATATGGGTTGATCTCATGAACATAACATTTACAAAAGAAGCTAGACACAGAGTTCATGTTGTATGCTATCAGTAATGTAAGTTTTCAAAACAAGCAAAATTAATTAATGGTGTTAGCAGTTGGGATGTGGTTACCTTGGAGAAAGTGGGTAAGTGGCTGGGAGAGGGCATGAGGATGGTTTCCTAGACACAGGTAATGTTCTGTTTTTAAATCTGGGTGGCAGATGTACAAGGATGGTCACCTTCAAAAAACCATCAAAGTGTCTACTTAAATGTTCACATTTTAATTTTAAAAGGTTTATCCATGTAGTTGCATATTACTGTAATTTATTACTTTCTTCTTTGCTGTAGAACATCCAATTATGTAAATATAATTCAATTTATTTATCTGTTTCCCTGTCACTGAACATTTGAGGTTTCATTTGCTTTTTGCAGTTACTTATTTTATTTAACAAACAGTGCTGCTACATATTTATTGGTGCACATATGCAAGTCTCCGTAGGGAAAATGTATATATGGAATTTCTTAGTCTAAAGGGATGTGAATATTCAACTTCAGAAGATTACATCACATTTTCAAATTTACATTCCTACATTCCAACTATGTATGAGAGATCATATTCTGCTCCTGACTAACCCTTGGTATTTTGCCAATACCATGGTACCCTGTTGTGGTCTTATTTAGATTTGATAATTAATTTGGTTGAGTATCTTTTCATAGGCTTATGAGCCATCCTTTTTCTTCTTTCTGCAAAATACCTGTTCGTGACTTTAGTGCTTTTTCTGTGAATAACTGTTTTACTCCAATTGATATGTGAGAGTTCTTTATATAATCTAGAAACTAATCATTTGTGCATTATTTTTGTGAAAACATCTTCTCTCAATTTGTGGCCTGTATCTCACTTTATTTTACTTTTTAAAAACAAGTTTTCTTTTCATTTTTTTTTTTAGCTTTTCATTATAGAAAAGTTCAAACAAATACACCACAAAAATGGAGAAGACAGTAAAACACATAAAAGAAAGCACAGATAATAATAGGAACCTTCATTCATTTTCAACAGTTATCAAAACATGGCCAGTTGTTTCCTCTTTATCACTACCTTTATCTCCCATAGGATCATGCTAAAGCAAATCCCAGATATATCATTTCATCCATAAATATTTCAATATGTCTATCAGATAAGCATCTTATAAACATTATCTTTAGATGTTATATTGTCATCTAGAAAATAAATAATTCCTTAGTACAATTAAATACACAGTCAGCATGCAAATTTCTGTTTCATACATAGTTTTTATAATTTATTTAAATCAAGATCCAAATAAAAGCCATACATTTCACACTTTCTGTGAAGAGAACTGGACTATATAGTACTTGGATGTTTGGTGATGTGGGCATAATTAAAAACTTCAAATATCTTTAATTCTGCTTTGTTAAAATTATTGTTGAAGTCATAGGCCATAAGTTCAATGGCAGAAATATTAAAAACATGAAGTGTTGACATGCGTGCTTTTCAAAATGAAGAACACTTAGCTTTACCTTTGTTTAAATAGAAAAGAAAGACTAATGAGTATCTAGTTATTATAAAATTTAAGTTGAATCTGTATTTTTTACCTTGTCTTCACAGTTTTTTTCCCTATGTGTATATACAAAGTAGGATAAAGAGCTTTTCTGTAATCTTCAAAGGTTTGTTTTAATAATTCTAATGACTGCTGACAAAAAAACCTTCAGACTTAATGTTAAGCTTAGGAACTATAATTTGTTAGAAAGTTTGTTTTAGAAGATTGTATTTTGTTCACTTAATGTTTTAAACTGTTACAGGAGGCTCATTTTACTTATTAACTTGTAATAATCACTTACAATGATCTCACAGTTGTGGTTATAAGTAACTAAACAATATGTAAGTATTAAACATTCTGTTACTGAGTTAGGAGGATATTAAAAAAATTCCTCTTTGCCAAAGTTTATTTTTCAAATAAAGTAAAAAAATAATTCTAATATATCAAACATTAAACCCAACACAAAATCTCATTCTTTCACAATGTAACTTCTTGAACCTGGTAAGATGTGAGGTTGAAAAGTGGCAAACCTTCTCTTAATAAAAATCTCCTGACATTTTACCTATGAGGTTTCTCCTCATCTCCGTGAGTTTATATTGGAGTCTCCCGGGATTAGTGTAAGGACTTTTTTCTACTTTTTCACTCTCTTCCAGATCTGATCTGGTCTCGGGATTTTACCCGAGATAATATATACCATATATTACACACAGATCTTTCCCCAGAACTCCACTTCTCAGTGTCCAAAACAACTCCTCCTGATTTTCAGCCCCAAATTTTCTCCCCCCAGTCTTCCCTTCTCAGTTAATGGCAACCCCATCCTCCCAAGCCTTAGCACAAAAACCTTGGGAGTTATGCCTGACTCCTCTCTCAGACCCCACCTCAATCCAAATCCAAAGCCAATTAGAACTTCGAAGGATCCTCAAAATGCAGTCCCATCTCATCACTTCCACTGCGGACACCCTGATCCAAGACGCATCACCTCTCTCTGGGATCACGGTCATCGCCTCCCAGCGGCTTTCCTTCCTGTCCCTCTGTTCCCTTCAGTCCATTCTCAGCACGGCGCCTGGACGCACCTCCTACAACGTGCTCGGCTTATCGGGCCTAACACTGTCTGTCCCGCCTCAGTCTCTGGCCTCCTGTCGCTACTTCTCTTTCCAGCTCCATCGTGGCCAGCGGCTCACCCTCCTGCCTCGGGCCTTTGTACTCGGCATTCCCTCCTTTGCAGCGTTGTTCCCCGCTATCTGCGTGGCCGCCCACTCCCACCTCCTTCCTGGCCCACATGTCACTTCTCCATGAGACCTCCAGACCTCCTTAAGGCCTCTCCTAATACCCCGTGTCCTCCCTGCCCCGCTTTATGCTTCCCCAGGGCACCTATCACAATCTACCAGACCAATATTGTGCTCATTTACCTTATTGTCTACCCCCCGACCCCCAACTAAAAGGTAAGCTCCACAAGCGCAGGGAATGTTGTTTGCTCCGTGTTCAACCACTAACTCCTAGAAAAGCTCCCAGCACACAGCAGGCGCTTCATACATACCTATGAAATGAAGAGGTGCCTGTAAGGCAGGTGCACCGGGCTGGGGCTCCACGCCACGCTGCAGGGCACGCCGGTCAGAGAGTCCACTGCCGGGCTCCAGCGGACGCGAAGGGCCGACCTGCGCGTCTGGGGCCCGGCAGCCCGCCAGTGCGCTCCGCGCGGGGCCTAGGCACCTGCGGCTCCGGAGCGGCTCTACGGCGGCAGACGCAGCTTGCTTCTCTCAGAAAGACAGCAAGGGCCTCGAGCCAGGCCGAGCCGGGCCACACCGGCGCCAACGCCAGCTCTTCTCTCAGGAAACGGCTGGAGCCGGCTGGTTGGCATCGGCCTTCAAAAGCTTTGGCGGGAAAAACTGAGGCACGCGGGGCATGCTGGGATCGTGCGCGGCGTTCTCCGGGGATTGGGGAGGAACTCAGAGCTGCCGGGATCGCGAGGAGCGCGGGGCATGCTGGGTGCACTCAGAGCGGCTGGGGTCGCGGTGCATTCTGGGAGCAGCTCCACAGAGCCGCCAAGAGGGCGCTGAGGAAAGCCAGCCGACTGGCCGCGAGACTGCGGTCCCGCTGAGGTGGGTCGGGCCTGACCCGGGAGACAACTGCTTGAGGGAGCCAGAGGGAGCGGGCCGGCGCGGGAGGCTGCTGCAGGCTCGGCCGCCCACCCCACCGCTTCCTCACAGTGAGGGAGGAGGTTCGTGCGTCTGCCTCAGGAGGCGACGGCTTTGAAGGCATCGCTTTTACAGTTTTAAAACCATTTAACGACTAATGCTCCCACCGTTAGGAGCGACCCGGGCAGGGAAGGGGCGGGCAGGACCCCCGCTCCAGGGCCCTGATCGCCCCGGGCGGGCGGGCGAGTCTGTGGAGGGCGTGAATGGCGAGCAGGATAGCCTGTGCGCCTTGAAGAGCGCTGGTCCTGGCTTTTGAAAAGAAAAAAAGGAAAGGATCAAAGATTCATTCTTTCACGAAGGCCTACAGGTTCCAGTTTTAGGGCATCTTATTTAACCAGTAATCTATAGCATCGCCTTTGAAAGAATGCATTTAAGCTAAATAAAGACCCCAGAGATGCTTCCACCCAGTTCCGCGCTGTGGGCAAGGAAATGCGGCCCCGCGGAGAGAACACTTGCTGGTGGACCATGGAAGCCATAGGTGGGACCAGCGTGAAATCTGAGCTCCTGACCGTGTTTTTCCCACCAAGGGCCTTCTCGGAGGTGGAGATCAGTGAAGCTCCTTGGGGCTGAAAGTTGCTTAGACGTCAAGTCACTCCAGTGTAGAATTTTGTGGGTACCTGTTGCTCGTTGGAAACACTTATCACCAGGGTAGACGTGCTGCAGCTGTTCTCTGAACAAGGTTAACAGCTCATCCATGTGTATTATATGTGTCCGGGTTTTGAGCGTTACAATATAGTTCTTATACAATCTCAGAAAAGGAAACAGACTTTAAATTTGTAGGTTTTGCCAATTATGAACTGGAAAAAATAAGGTTTTGATATAATTCTAAATAATAAAATAAATATCTTGCCTATTTCTAAACAGGTCAACGTTGTTTTCGTACAATTTTCTGATCAGTCTTTGAAGATTGACGAGACAAGGGGAGGCCCGCTCACAGGAATTCTTTGGTAACTTTGCTGTAAGATTTAAAGGGGAAATGAGGCAGAAAGTAATCTTAGCGAGAAATGTGTTTTAAAAATGAAAGTAACAAGTCTCTAACTTTCGCCCCTGGTCTTTTGACCTATTTTCATTGAAATATGCAACACTGTACCTCTGGGTCTAAGCCACAGTCAATTCTTTGTTTTATATTTTACCTCATTCATTATAGGTATTCTTTACTAAAATGCTTCAAAGAAGTGAATTTTCAGCAAAACTGTGAAGTAGATTGTATTTGTCTTGGAACTTCGTACTTCATCTTTAAAAAAAATTCACAATAGTGAGCATATAGTAGCAATAGAAGAGAGAAAAGCAGAGAGGAAGAAGGAATGTTTTTATTTTTAACATCAGAAATCATCTTGATTAGGTCTTTTAACACTTTATAGGAGTTTGTGTTAACCATTCTAAGAGTACTTCCATTTTTAAAAGGATTAAGTGATCTTTAATGATGAAAATTTCAAACACTGTGGGACTTGAGTGAGAAAAATGTCAGGGGGCCGGAGGGCATTACCAGCCTTCCTCAAACAGCAGTAGAGAAATTGAGCTTAAATCTTTTGCTTTACTTTTACACTGCAGTTTTCTTTTCTGTTATACATAAGATAGACTCCAAAGGTACGCTCTGTGAATTATCAGCTGTAAAATGTGTCCCAAATAGAAGTCTGAAAACCAGATAATGAGTGGAAAAGGAAACTACATAAAAGTTGAGATCTTAGTAAACGTTTTATTTCATGTGAAATGATGAAAAATATATTTCTCGACTTTGAAGTGCTTTAGAGATAACCTAAAACAGCAGAAGACTTTGCTATACTTTTTGATTTTTAAAAAGTTATTATTGTCATAGGAAAGATTTTGTTTTCTGGAAAACAAAATGAAACTTAAGAACAGCCAGGAACTTTAGAAGTATTTTGTTAAATAAAGACAATATGGTAGAAATATATCTAATACCCAGGACAGAGTAGGCATTTAATACACATTGCTGGGTTTTTGTATTATTTGTACTCAGATTATTCTATTTGTGGTATACAACTGCAGGTTTAAAATTCTAGATTATATTTTGGGGTAACTAAATTGTTCTAAAATATATTGTGATGGTGCATAACTCTGTGCATATAATAAAAACCATTTAATTGTACCCTTTAGGTGAATTATATGTTATATGAATTACATCCTACTAAAACTTCTACCCCCAAAAGATTACCTAGATTATCATTAGAAAACCTCAAAGTTTAAATATCAGTGACATTCAACAGCTGATGTCTGCTAACTTGTTTTTATCATCTTATACCAACATGATATCAAATATTCTGTGTTGGGTTGGTATTGAAACCCTATTGGTAAAATAGTTTACTAACTTTTTATTGTTTGTTTTAAAGGCCTGATTGCTGAGACATTCGTTCAACAGGAAAATATGAATGACTCTAGGCAGCAGTCACTGTTCTTCATCACACTTCCAGACTTAAGCAAACTCTGTGCTGTCAGGATAATAATGAGTAATGAAGTGGTGGATACTGAGATTAGGAGTACCCAACTAAAGATATGCAGGTAAAAAATACATCTTGTAACTAAGACTTTCTAAATTTTTTGAGACCTGTAAGAGCTGTTTTAATAGTATCTCCTTTAAAGCAATATACTTAATTTACTCAATCTGTTTATATAATTTTAAAGTAAAGGAATTCAGTTTTGCTCTGACCAGGTATATTGGATTACATTTAGGGAAGGACTTAAAATACTTGAGATAGAATATCTCAATACTGAGTTTCTATATTTGTGACTTCTTGTGTGATATTTTAATTTAAAAATTTTATAGACGTTAAAATCTATAAATCAGGATCCCAAAACATAAATATTTACTGAGTACCTACTATTTATGAAGCTTTACAAGATACTGTAAACATTTTAGATTCATATTTTTAAATTTTCAGGTCAATGTAGGAGTATTTCTAAAGAGTATTTCTCCAAGAACTGTCTTGAAATATCTGAGCCAAGATAGTCTTTGAAAAACAGCTTAGTTGCAGCCTAAAGTACAACTCCATGATTACTGAGGACCCACCGTGTATTCATCTCTTAATTTGTTTGAGGCACTCAAAGAAGGACTATTAGAACACATAACAAGGTTATATCTGTAACTGAATTTCTTGGAGAGGAACAAACATTTATAAGCTAGGGGCCAGAAATAAGAAAGATGCTCTTGCCATTCCTCCATTTTTTTTCTTATTTACAAACATTTTCTTCTCCTCACTCTGTATCTTCCCACTCAAGTGCATACAGGAGTCTGTATACCCTTCCTGCTAAGGTGTAATTTGATACATACTGGAGCATTTACTTGTGACCCCCTTGGGAAACAAATAGGTAGAAAACCTTAAGACAGTTTTTCAGCTTTTGCCCTCATATTGAAGGTGGCCATGCCCTTGGAGTGAGGTGTTTTGACTCATCATCTCAGTAACTGATAAAGAGGCTGGAACAGAGAGAGCAGAGACATGGTTGTGTCAGACAAGGAAAAGCCTTGCAAAAGCAAGAACCTGCTGCACCACAGTTCTAACAAAGATAGGCCACGAGAAATAGGTTCACCCATCTCACTTTTTGATGTAACCCCACACTCACACACTCCTGGTTTTTAAAATTTGTTTCCTTGGTGATTAAAAATTTTGAAATTTTTTATATTTCCAACTCTATTCCCTTTCGTGTTTTTTTTCCCACATTTTCCAACAAAATTATTGATGGTAATTTGCATTGTGATGATTTTTGTTGTAAGTTCATTTGGCTACTGAATACTAACTTAAAACTGCTACCCACTTCATTCTGGCTTGCAAAAAGAATCCTTTTGAAGAAAAGGAATCTAATCAATAGTTCTAACATGGAGGTAATTGATAACTTCTTCTGACCACCACTTTAAAATAAAAAAAGAAAAGGAAAATGGAAGAAACAGTTAAAAGAGCGGGATTCTTCATAGTTTAGACTTTTTCAAGTCTAAACTTAAGATAGAAATGGAGTTTTAAAAGAGAATTTTTGGTTCACATATGAAAGATGTTAGGAAACAGATGTGGACAAGTTTTCATATTAATATATCCAAAACTTTATAATTCTCTCATTTCAAATTTTGGCTGATCACTTACAGTGTTTGAGGTACCATGGTAAATGTGGGGAGAGATATAGAAATCTGTGATAAAATTCTTGCCTAGAAGAAACTCAAACTTTTGATTGGAACTAAGCAAATTTTAAATGTTCTGATAAAGTAAAAACAGATAATGAATAATCCGTTCTAAAATTAATACATTTCATCTCCACAGGCAATTGCTGTTTTTGTACCAAGATATCTTTACATCACCTGTACCTGGAATATTTACCCAAATTTGGGTGGTGATGGCGGTTAGTTTTTGTTTTGTTTTGTTTTGTTTAACATTTTATAAAGTATTATTACTAATTATTGGGAGCAATATTGATAAACAATAATTCAAGTATTAATTATTGTGCAAACTGAAGATGGTTTATGAAGACAAATTATGCTATGTTGTAGTTTGATCAAACCATTAATGACTCTTAACTTTGATATACCTGAGGTTTAAGATCCATTTTTGTGGCTCTAATTTCATATTTAGTTTTCTCTGTCATTAATGTTAAGATAAAGACTATTAATAAATAAAATATATTATAGCATCATTTTTAAAGGTAGCACAAGCTTAATCCTTTTCTTGTATTTTATTCTTTAGAATTACATTAAATATAAAAGAAGTTTCTCATACCAACAAATCTCCAATTGTTTTTGAAGAACTTAGGTGAACAGTTTTTTTTTTAATTTGGAAATTTCATTAACGTTAAAAGCTTTTTTTCTTACTTGGTAGAATCAGAAGAAATATATTTCCCAGTGCCATATATACCTAGGAATGATAAATGAAGTACCAAGAGTCTTTATAAAAATCGTATTATCCTGAGATTTTTGTCAAAAATCTTTCTGAAAGTCCTCTTATTTTGAGATTTTAATTCCCCAGAATCCACTGAAATTGACATTTATTAACAATGCCATTAGGCCATTCAAAATCTTCAGGTCTTTTATTTTTCTTCTAGGTTATATGGTTGTATGTCCATCTTTTATCTTCTCATCCTTAATGTTGTTTTTGAGAAAGACAAGTTCTTGGTGAACAAGTAGACACTAATGTATCTTATTTGTGTTCTTTTCTACCCAGAAATTTATGGAACAAGGAGGACATTGTTTTAGAGCTCTAGTTAATCCTGATATCCTTATCTTAGTAAGAATAATAAGAGGAAAATAGCTATCTAAAAATATGTTTTGCTTTCTTACAAAGATAGTACATGATATAAAAATGTTTACAAAAATACTTAAAGTAGAAAGTGGGATTATTATACATGCTATTTTGAAACTTACTTTTCATTTCCCCTTTAACAGCCTCTAGGATATTGTTCTGTGTCAGTATATATATCTTACCCATTTTTAAATCTGTGAAATATTTCATTGTATGAATGTGTAATAATTTAATTATTACTTTCTAATGCACATCTGAGTCTTGTGCTGTTTTAAACAATGCTTCAGAAAGCATCATTGAAATTATATCATTACTTGTCTGGCAGTTTCTGTGGGTTAAATTCTTAGATGTTGGATTGCAGCACATTTAAACTATAATCTACATACTGCTAAATTGCACTCTGAAAAGCTTGTACTAGATTACATTTGATAAACAATGTGTTGAGATAATTTGTATTTCCACATCCTCACAAACACTAGGTATTAGCAGTTTTTACATATCTGCCAATCCGTTAGGTTAAAAATAATAACTTCTTTTAGTTTCTGTTTTTTTCATTGGTTAATTGAAACACCTTGGCCTTTTGAACTTTCCCCTTGATCTTCCACTTGTGTTCACTTTCTTTATTCATGTCTAAGACATTATTGTTTATTAAGAAAGGTATTGAATATTTGTTATATGAAATTTATTGGCCTTTTCCTTTATGTAGTTGCTGGGTTCAGGTCACTCCCAGAAAGGCTTTCCTCATTTTGCGAATGTACCCACAGATTCTATTTCAGGAAGAAAATGCTTATCACCTACTTCTTTTTCCAAGGCATAGAAACTGTTAGGATAATGGCCCTCTGCTGGGCCCTCTGCTTTATAATGTTTAAATTCTTTATGTAGTACATTATTTAATGATATATTTGTGTAAAGTCCTTTTTATAAATGTGGATTTTTGTTATAGATACCATTTTATAAAGCTGGAAAACTTAATGCCTACATTGAAAAATATGGAGCTAAGGTAAGTTTTAAAAAAGATAATAATTTCAGGTGGTATTTATACTTACTTTGTATTCCACTTCTTTTGTCATAAAACAAAAATTGGGGTATCTTTCTCAGAAGTTATTGCTATACATTTGAAAGAACCCAACATTTTTTCCCAGAGCAGTTATCTTGTGCACATTTAGTAGAGAAAGAGGGGAAGAGGCTTAATTTTGTTCAATACTTTCTTTCATGCATTTTATGCATTTCGTGCATTTATAATCTCGTTTCCCATCTATATCTTCTAAGAAGTGAATATCCACATTTTTACAGATGAAGAAAATGAAACCCAGAAAGGTGAAAATATTGTCCACAATCACATAGCTAATAAGTAGGGGAACCAAACAGTATAGATTGTATTCTCCATGGTGATGAGTGTCTGGATCTTAGTGAAGGAAAAAAATGAATGTGTGGAGTTGAGCACCTCTCGTGTCTCAGTTACTCGGCCATGGAGGCTTTGCTGGAGCTCCCTTCACATCTCCCCCTGTCTCTGAGGCACTGTATCCTTGGTAATTCTAGCAGCCCATCCAGGCATCACTGCTGGCCTCTGTTCCAAGATTAAGTGGTGTTCGGGATAATGAGGTTTTTGGTCATCTCCAAGATGAGATGCTTTCTATAAGTTCTAGAAGGACAATAGTGCCTCAGCAATATCTGGTGGGGCTTTGAAGTTCCCTGAGAAGTTTTTGAATAACCTGAAAGCTGGTTTCAGCCATCATTCACAATCTGTGGGAAAGCAGTATTCTTTAGGAGCAATGAGGAAGTATTTTAGTTGAATCTTTTTGCTTAGACAAGTCTTTGGTCATCTAAGGAATCTGATTATCCTGAAACAGTTATATATGAACTATGAGGACCAAATTTAGAGTATATCATTCACCTAAAACTAGAACCTAGATCTTCCGGGGCCCCCTACAAAATTCTGTCCTTTATTGTGGAAAGCAGCTCTTGGTTTAGTGGAGACTCCCTTGCTATCTTACTGGCCTGCTCTTGGAGAATTTAATCTTCTTATTAATATATTGAATTAAAGGTCAAAATCATGGGGTTTTTTTGACAAATCTGTTATGAAAGATTAGATAAAATATTATTTTAGAGATGAATGCTAAAGATCAGTAAAGTTATTTTCTGAACATAAGAATAGATAACATTTTGACATTGATTTAATAAAAATATTTATACCAAATATCATCATTTTATATATATCTTAAGATTCCGAGAAAAAAATTAAAAATTAAGAAACATATCATCCATAGTCCTTGTACACTAATAAAAACAATTAGTGTTTAGCATTTTCTTCCAGCCTTTTAATTCACACCTTTGACTTTATCACTTCAAGCTGCCCCATGTCCAAAATGTTTAAAATTTTTTAAAGGATTTTAAAGGTTTATAACCTTATCCATTCACCATATATCCTAGTTCCTGATTCCTACTAAGTAAATATGTTTTGTGCCCTTCACCAGACTTCCAGATCCTGAATTTCTTGTTATTCATGAGCTTTCTTCCAACCTGACATGCTTTCCCAGCCTTGTTGAGCCTTCATGATTGTTTTCAGTTTTTCGCTATATGGATACTTTCTACATAATAGTAATCACAGCAGATGTTTAATGAACATCTGGGACCCTGGGGGCATGTTTGAGGTCAGCATTGCAGATTGGTTTCATCCTGCTGCTTGGAGTCCTATTAATAATAGCCTTAATTAAATTGTCTATTGAACAGAGCTGATTCCTTCCACCACCAACAGATTTAATTACTTGCATCCTGGGAAAATTCACCAGAAACCAAATGGTACATAGATGAGGGTGGCAACCTAAGTGTCTGTCAATAAGTGAATGCATAAAGAAGATGTGGTGTGTATATATACACAATGGAATATTACTCAGCCATTAAAAGAAATCTTTCCATCTATAACAGCATAGATGGATCTAGAGGGTATTATGCTAAGTGAATTAGGTCAGACAGAGAAAGACAAATACCACATAATCTCACTTACATGTGGCATCTGAAAAACAACAAACAAAATAAAACAAAATGAAAAACTCATAGATACAGAGAACAAAGGAGGGTTACTGGGAGTGGAAGTGGATCAAGGTGAAAGCGATTGAGAGGTACCAACCTCCAGTTATAAAATAAATAAACAATAGAGATGTAACATACAGCATAAAGAATATGATCAATAATACTGTAATAACCTTGGGGACAAATGGTTACTAGTTTATTGTGGTGCTCATTTCATAATGTGTGCAAATATCAAATCAGAAACTAACATAATACTGTATGTCAACTGTATGTTTTTTTAAAAGGAGTAGATAATATTATTAGACAGTTCTCCCTGGCTCTCTGACTATTCTGCATGCCTTGCTAGCAGGAGTGCCAGTGTTTTCTTCTGGGCTATATTTGCAAGGATGTTTGTGTAGCATACAGCCCTGGTTCTTTCCCAAGCCCTGTGTAGTTTCCTTATATACGTGTTATTCCATATGCACCTGAATATTCAAGGAGGGACTCTGCTGATCTCAGAGTGTTCTCTCTGTACAGCTCTCTCCTCTCTAATACTTTACCCTCAAAACCGTAGCTTTCTTGGCCTCTTTGGACTCTCAGTTCTGTCTATTCAACTCAGGAAGCCCACTGCCTCTTCCAGGTTTCCCCCTCCTTGCACTGCAGCCTGGAAACCCTCTTTAATCAATATGCTGGGGTAATCATAGGTTTCCCATCTCTTAGGGTTTTCTCTTCTTTGTTACTTGATGTCCTGTGTCTTGTGAGCCATTGTTTCATATAACCTACCCAGTTTTGCAGTTATTGCAAGTGGGAGAATAAATCTGGATCCCATTACTTCTATTGGTCGGAAGTGAAGGTTCTGATCTTTGAAACTCTGTACTAGTAGAGATACGCTGCTGGTTGCATGTGTGCACTACTAAATATATAATTGTTTTCTGATATTGAACTAGAATGAACAATAATGAAGAATATTATAATATAGTTCTGACCTTGTTTCCTTTGTATAGATCAGAATACAAAGTAAAGTTTAAGGTCCTAGCACAGGCGCTCTAAGAATTTAGGCTTATTGGTCCAGGATAAGCAGATAGAATTTGGCCAATATAGTCATAGTTTCAAAGTGAATATATTTTAACACATCTTTAAACTTAGAACCAGATAGGATTAGCTGTAGTGATAATTATAACATATCTGGGATAACCTAGTTTGTTAGCTGTGATCTAAACAGACATTTTCTATGAGTTTATAGGGACATATCAATTGCTGTGAATTTTCCTACATTTTGTGCTTTAATATTTTTAGATGGAGGCTCCACAACGAGTAATTCCTTTAATTCTTCAAAGCTGCCTGTCATATTCACTCACGGCTAGACTTGCTCCAACCTGGAATAAAATGGGCCATCTCTTGGTGCAAGGTGACTTTATCTCTTTCAGTCATTAGGATTCTCTGTAGTAGATTACTTCTATTATGTACATCTGTTTTTAATTTCAAGCTATATTATTTTTAGGGAGTGTTTTTTAAAGCATAGCCCCAACCAAGCATTCTCAGGCAAGCCTGCAACAATATGTGTCATCTTCTTTCTTAGGGATTATATCCAAGAGGTCTCCTAATGTTTCTTTGAAGAAAATGTTTTTTATTATATAATACTTGATGTTTAAAAAGGAATAAATATAAGTCATGGAGCATTATAATAAAATGAATGCAAATTACCAATATTGTTGGAACCGAAAGTTTATTCTGAATTTTGTGTTGCAGTGACTGTTTTCTAAGTATTTTATACCAGTAATAAATATTTGAGGGAAGAATTCTGTCCTTTTAATTGGAGAGATACTTTTTGGCGATTGTATTTTTTCTCTGAGCTGTCATCAGATACTCATTTGTATAAAACTGCACTTTAAAGCATTTTCCTTAGCTTTGATAATTTCACATAAAAAGGTTACATCAAGCATGATTTATGAGTTATAATAATATGGCATATCCTATGAATTTTTTAAGGAAGAGAATTTCTTTCTCAGATGGGAAAGCAAAGTGCTGTTGGTAAGTAAAAATGCATAAGTTAATAGATAAAACATTAATAGTGGTTGTTACAAAAACAGTGTTACAGATTGTTGGGTTGTTACAATCTTGATGATTAGGTTATATCGGAGTTTAATCAGATATTATTATAATTACAGTTTCACTCAGGAAATCACCTCTAGTTCAAAATGTATTCTACCTACGTGAGAAAAAATTCGGTTCTCTTAATTGGAATTAAAGCTATATTTTGAATTTCTCTACCCAAAGAAAATTACAACTAAAAAGGAGTTTAATTCTTCAGACACAAAAATGTATAGTTTCCAGAGCCATATCATAAAAATTCTTTAGTACTGTTGTAAGTAAATACTTTATTGCGTATGAATACATTAGTCTTCTTTTCCTTAAAAAAGAAAAGACTGTCTAAAGAGACGCTGATGATCTAGAATACAGTTTGCAATATGGTCTAAACTAATTCTTTCACTGGTGTGCTGTGTTACAGGTAGACATGTTCCTAAAGGGTAGTCCAGAGACAGCAGATAGGTAGAAATCCCGAGCCCAAGTGGGCATTATTATTAATCATGGTAGCTTTCACCACCGTTTGGCCATAGCCTTAATTCCCGTGCTAGCACCTACAATCCACAAACTATTCAATCTGAATTGACTTTTGAGCTGAAGCCCATCTGCCCTCCTTGCTCTGGATTTATGTTTAAGTTTGACAGTGGCAGTCACTGTGCTTTAGCTCTGGATGAACAGGTTCCTTACCTAAATTTAGTTCCAGCCCCAAACACAAGCTGTAGGAGACTACAGCTGTTGGAGATTCAAGATGCCAGTTTAGAAGAACAAAATTCCTCACTCCTGCGTTAGAATGTTTTCTTATAGTTTTACTGAATGTAATATTATACAGCAAAACTGACAAATTATAGATGCATAGCTCATTGGATTTAACAAGCTAAACATATCCTTATAACCAGTTCTCAGATCAAGAACATTACCTGTACACCAGAAGCCCCCTCATGCTTTTTTCCAGGTGATGCTTTCTAATTTGTATGAGTAATTTTAATTATGAGAAAGCAAGGTAGAAGCCTTGGGGCTCTGTGAGGTCTGGAATATATCTGCCTGTGTATTCAAGGACATTTGTTAGTAAGACTGCAGAAGTCAAAAGCCTGGCGCGGTACCCTCTTCTAATGTAAGAAGAGCCTTCATTTTTCACGCATAATAGATGTCAGACTTCTATAAGGTATTTACTGAGTTTCCTTCCCAGTTGTGGGATATCTCATCTTTCTTATTGTAACCCTGCCCTACACATTACATATGTGTTGTTTCATGCTTTTGTCTTCTTTTAGATATCTCTTCAGTAGACAGTCAAATATTATAGTGATGATTTGAATTTTACCATTATTTGAAAAATTGATTCTTAACTGTTTCTAACTTGAATAAATTGTTAAAGTAATTTTTTTGTTACTAAAATACTTTCTTTAATAGGATGGAGTAATAATTCCAGAAAGTTCACAGATAAATATTTTATTTTCAGTGTTAGACATCAATGTAACAGAAACTCAAGTTTGCCTAAGTATAGAAGCTTACACAATCAGACTGCCACCACCTCAGGTACCACATATTTTGATTTCTATAATTAATCTACCTATGCTTATTATATAATTAATGTAGTTTTTGTTATTACTGACATGCTAGTAGGTTTTAATTTTTAACAAGAAGAGTGATATGAAGGTTTTTTATTATCAAAATCCATGTTATTAAATGCCTGATGTATTGATATTGTCCTAAATCTTTTTAACCAAAGAAAACGTCATTCTGTCAATTTAGTGCAGATCTAATCATATTATTCTCTTGCTCAAAAATCTTTTTAGGTGGCATTCAAGACTCCACAATCCTGCCCTGCCTCAGCACCCACTACTTGCCTCTTCTTTTACCTCCAAATGTTAAAAGTGCTATTTCAGCTTGTACTAAATGTAATTTCCCCCATTGGCATTATGATAGGTTTTTATTTTTACATCTATTTTTACATATAACACTTTTTTCCATCTTAGTAAGGTTTGTCTTTTATTTTGCTAATTTTCACAGCACCCAGCATAGAACCTTACACATTATTGGTAACTGAATAAATGTTATCTTATTTCTTCCATGACAGTGGTTCTCAACAGAGAAGAGTGGAGAGTGAAATGAGTGATTTTGTTCCCCATGAGACATTTGTAATATCTGGAGAAATTTTTGGTTATCGCAAAGTGAAAAGAATGTGTTGCTAGTGGCATTCAGTGGATAGAGGCGAGGATGCTGCTAAAAATTCAGTAGTGCACAGGACAGCAACCCCACCCCAACCCCCACAAAGAGTTTTTCAGCCTAAATTGTCAGTAGTATCCAGGTTGAGAAATATCAGGCATAGGACAGTTGACTCTTCCTTTGTTTAGAATGCCTCTCTGATTGGCTATACATTCTGCTCATTCTTTAAAGTCTAGCTCAGATGCTACTCCATTCATTTCTCTTTAATTTTTTGATTACCTGTTATGTGGAAGCAATAGGAAAGTCAAAAATTAATAGGATCTACTTTCTGGCCCTCAAGAATTATGTAAGCCAGTAGGAAAGCTGACCTGAATATAAATAGCTAAACTTGTTACCAAGTCCAAGCTCATACTGCTTGCTGCATGATAGGCTAACAAATTGAGAGAGGTATGGGGTAAGGAGTAGTGACTTTATTCAGAAAGTCAGCAGACTGAGAAGATGGTGGACTAGTCCAAAGAACCATCTCACCCAAGTTGGAACTCAGGCTTCTTTTATACTAAAAGGGGAGGAGGTGTGGCTGGTTGTTGCAAACTTCTTGGTGTCAGAATCTGTTGTTCTTGCAACTGCCCACTTACGTCAAGGCACAATGTTCCTGTAAACCTCCAACAAGACAAATATTATTCTCTATTCTCTTTTTATCTATACATGAATGAAAGTGTTATACCTTTAAAGGTCAATCCTAGGAGTCAAAGCCATGAGAATGGGCTGTCATGTATATTTCAGGTTTGTTCTTCTCTGTCAGAATGGGCAGCATCCCATGATATCTTGTACTGATGAGAAACTTTTCCACAGCTCCAAACTCAGTGTGCTCTCCCACCCTCTTAAACCTTCACGCTATTCTGCTCCATGCTCACATATTTATTTGTATTTTTAGAGTTATGCTGATTGTTATATCCCCAACTTGCTTTGTAAGGAGCTTCTGAAGGACTAATACTGTCTTACTGCCCTTCGAATTTCTACAGATGATACTTCTGTTTTATATACCTGAGTTTTGAACCAATTAGAGAATGATGAAAAAGAGTAAGGTGTATAGAGATCAGAATGCCATCTTTATTACTAGGATGAGAATGTAATTCATCATCCAAAATGAACACTTTTAAGAGTGAAAGGGACACTAATCTTAAGGGATACTGGCCTAATGTGTATGAACTGTGCTATGTTAAAACATAAAATAAGATCAATCAAAATTGTATTTATTAAGAGTTTATTGTGCACTAAAAATCAGTTTGAATTATATAGTGAAACTGTGGAAGCTGTTAAATCTTTATAATGACTGGTTATAGCAATGGAATTTTCAAATGAAGGGATTGATTAAGAGTTACACCAGTTTGGAACACAATTTAAATTTCCCTTATGATGTTTGGAGGCATTTACAAGAAATAATCTAAGTTAAATTTTGCTTGTGTTGCAGAACAAGCTAAATTAGGTTTTGCCTTTGTGACTTAACTGGTTTTGTCTGCCTAAGGAATTTTCAAGTTTGGTCTCCACTTTATTCATTTTAACTGATATATGGTCACACTTTTTATTACTGAAAAAGGAAAACAGCTATTGGAGAATGTGACCTATTGGAACTCTAGAATTAGGTAGACTGATCCACCACTTATGGCAGGAACAGAAACCCACGGATTCCCATGGGAGATCAGACATCAGATCAGATAGAAGACATCTTTTCCTTCTAGAAGTTTTTATCTTGGTCAGAAGAAAAGGCATTCACACACAAAACTTACCAGGAGAAAGGAACATGTACTCAGCACTGGTTAAATTCACAGACCTAAAAAAAAAGTCAGTGTAGGCTTAGAACCCCATAAAAATCCCCAGTTCTGCCCTTATTAGCAATGCCTCTTTGGGCATGTTACTTAATCTCCTTGGATCTCAATGTTCTTGTAAATTGGGAGTAATGATACTAACCTCATATGATATTGGGAGGTTAATGGGATGAAGTACACCAAGTGTACATAGTAAAGGTTCAGAAAGGAAAGCTATTGTTATTATTTTATAAGTAAACTGAGACACAGAGATTAAGTAACTTGTTCTAGGTCATCATGTTAGAGATTCAGGATTTAGGTTTTGTCCTTCCATTTTGTTCTTTCTGCTATACTATATCCTACTTCTTCACCTAGCCTTGGCTCAAATTTCTGTGTCCCATAGAAGTGCTTACCTAATAAGTATTGGGGGAAAAAACAATTAAATATCAGGTTTTTTGGCAGTAGAATATCAAAGTAATTATAGGAATTGCATTTCTGTAGGAGTTCAGAGAAAAAGGAGATGTCTGAGGAAATTCATATTTGAAACCTTTGGAACTTTGACACAGTTTTCCACCTTCCCTTCTTAAAATCATCTCCTTTTTTGATTTCTCTGAAACTGATTTTTCCCCCCATGTTCTCCTCCACTCATTCATGGCTCTTCTTTCTCTTATCCATTGTAAATGTTGCTGGTCCCGGGATTCTGTTTGAACCTTCTTTTCCTTTTCTTAGCAAACTCACCCATTCCAGTGATGAACCTATACAATGATACCTCCCAAACATTCTTGATTAATTTCCGCTTGTCTGTCCTCTCTTAGATACTTTCACATGAATGTACTAATAGTACCCAGACCCAGTTATGTCTAAAACTGAGTTATTTACTTGTCATGCTCCCCAACCTCAACTCTGTACCTCCTTTGAATTTTCTCTTTTGATTGATGGCATCAACAGCCAATAAGGTACCCAGCTAAAGACTTCAGAGTCCTCTTTGCTTCTTGAGTATCTCAATACTGCCCAGCGAAAATCAAGTCCAGATTCTTTAGATTGGCATTATATGAAGTGATATTCATGGAGTATTTTCTTAACACTATGGCTTTGTTCACATAAGGACACATAAATATTTGTGAAGTAAATAAATGCAAAGGGTTCAAAATAAACCCTAGATAAATCAGAGTCTCTTGGGTTATCTGGTGAAGAGTTGGGTGGTCTTCAGAAAACTCTAAGTTGAGGAAGACCAATATAGACTAGTTCTAGTCTCACAGAGATCCCTGCAGCCGTTGGCTTGAGTCTCTGAACAATATAGACATACCCAAAAGGATATAAACTCAAGCTATGTAAGTTGGTGTATGTGAGAACCTATGAACTGCAAACATTTTGACCTGATACCTATATTCCCTGAGTTCAATTTCAGTTTCTGTTTTCCCTTGAATAATCTGTTCATCCACCTTCAGCCAGTCTTTTCTGATGCTCATAGCCATCCCTGCACTGACCATCTTTTTCTTATAATACAGCTTAGGTGACTAACCTCTTAAGCATAGAACATCACAGTACAAGATTTATCTCCAGTGCACAGCACAATAGGTATCTTTTCTTTCTTAGCGTCTTCACAACATGATCAGCACTTATCATCTTCCCCTTCCCACATCTCTATTTTTTTGCTCTGCCCTGCTCCCCATTTCCATTAGTCTAATAAATGCAATAAGAATTCAGAGAAGGATAAGTCACCAAATGTGAGGAAGTGGGTCTAGATCTAGGCCTGTAAGACTGGTATGGTAGGACTCAGATAAATCAGAGTGGGGGCAATGCTTTAAGCTAGTGCATTACTGAAATGCTTATGACTTGTCCAGGCAATAAAAAAAATTGGCCAGGTTAGCTGGAGTTCATTGAAAAGCAGTAGGCAATGAAATTAGAACATTGTTTCCCAAAAGATGTATGATGATAGGGGCAAGGGATTGTGAACCGTCCTCTCTAAACATGATACAGTGTCCTCTCACCATTAATCCTTTATTTTTCGCCTCCCTTGGGGTCTCTCCGTATCTCTGGCTCACTGTAAGAAAATGCCCCAGGAACACGTCCCATGGTGAGAAACCTGTAAGAGGCAAATTGTGGTGCTGCCTACAGGCTTAAATATCCTACAGATAGGACACCTAAGGACCAGGGGAAAAAGTTTTTCAGGACATGGAAGAGGGATACAAAAAGAGAGTGGGAGTCTTGAGTATTGGCTGTCCTCTCCCCTCCAGAAGACCAGGTAGAGGTATAACTCCCTAACACATTCTCCAGTTTAAAAAACAAAACAAATAAATTTAGTTGAGATGCTACACTGACAAAATGTAAATACCTTCCTTTGGAAAGAGATTCAACTTCCCATAAATTAACATAACTAGAGAAACTGAAAACCGGTTCAAATAAATACAAAATAGGAGCTTTGGTTTGGAAGAGGAAAGGCATGAAATGTTTAATATGCTGGATAGGGGAGAAATGGTCAGCTGAAACATTGATTACAATATATAAAGTGGTTATGTATGATTCAGTGTAATTTAGCCTTTGAAACTACTTTATAACTGACTCTGTGCGTGTATAATAAATCTGTGTTTTAATGTTTATTGTGTTTGCCAAATTCTTTCAAAGGCTTATGCATTAAAATCTTATTTCTATTAAAAGCTAAGAGAATTTGATATTTCTCGGAGTATTATAAAGGATTTTGGTACTAACAAGAATGCTGTTATTGAGGGACATTCGATTTTAAGCAACTGGTGCTACGTTTTACCAAGGTGAGCTTTCAATTTGTAGTATCTAGGGTGGTTCAAGACACAGTTGTTTTCTCTTATTTTGCTTCAACATTGATGTGTGCAAAAGTATAAACCATTTATGTGAAGTTTTGAAACTGAATTATAACTTTAAAAGAGTATTGAAGCAATATTGTCATACTTGCAAAAGCCATAAATTTCCTTTGTCAAATTACTAAAATAATTTTATTATACATTTACATTTTTATTAAGCCTGGTTTTAAAAGAGTAAATGTTCTAGAATCTCATTATGAAATTACAACTTTTGTAGTAATATCAATAGACCCTTACAAACTTGTGCATATAATTGATTCATTATCATTTTATATGAGCTAAGTTTTAAGTTTGTACTATATTCAGGAGGAAAATGGCTTATTACTAACATAAATATGTCTATTGGCATGAAATTTTAACCTTTTTAGGAAAAAGGACTTTACATAGCAACATATGCATAATAATTTGGTCATTGAAGCAGAGCAGATGTAGATAGGGAACATAGATTTGACTACTATTCATTCAACTCCTAACAGACTTTTCCCTCAAGTCTAACAATTACCAGGCATACCTCTGTATAGAAATATTACTCATTATTTTGTGTTTATAACTGGCATATTGTTTGCATCAGTTCAACAGAATTTCACCTAACAATTCTAGCTGTTAAGATTTAAAACAATGTGTATTTGGAACTGGGAGCAAGTGAGTAGCTTATTACTTGTGTGTTAATAGTTGCTAAAACTTTTTGAAAGCCTTCTAAGTCACATAGTTAAACTGTATCTAAGCATTGGCTCATAATATTTTACCAACTCATTTTTCATAGTATGAAAATGGGACAAATAATAAGTATTCTTCACACCATACCTCCTGACTGTCCTTTTCACTCATATGAAGATTTGCAGGTGCACTGGGACGACCTGGTAAGGAATAGAAATATATATTATGTTGAAAGTTACTTGATTTTGCTTCTTGTAATTTAACCTTAAGTTTAGTTTTCTCTCAAAAGAATTTCCACGTTGTTCTTAATTTTTAGTATGGCTATAAACTTCCAGAAGATTGTGGAAATATTCAAATATACTGCAGCATCTACTTCAAAATGATAGGAGGAAAGATCTTCACGTATCCTTTACAGATGCCCTCTGCCTACTTCATCGTCCAGGCTTCCCTGCCCCTGATGTCGTAATCATTTTCAGCCTTCTTTAAGTTCAAATGGAACTACTTTCTCTATAATTCTTTTTATCCAAATGAGTATTTTTGTTTTCCCTAGAATTTTCCTATTTTTATTTGAGGATAAGCTAAATAATGATGATTTTCCTCCTTAAACACTACTGCAACAATTTAGACAGCAGAAGAAACTTTAAGTAGAAAAAATGTTTACATGATTCCTAGTAGAAAGTAAGAAAATAATCGTAAGATTCTCCTTAGCCAAGGGCTCCCTCTCGTGGCATTATGGATATTATTGAAAGGGTAGAATAAAAAAATTGGTCATTTAATGAAACTTTCTTTTTGGAGACTATTTAATTTTACAGGCAAAGTTTAGAGGACTTCAGTTGCACTTAATGTGCTCCATTGAATTAAGAAAATGTTTTTCTTAATGTTATTTTAGAAAATCTACAAATGAATAGTACACAAGTGCTCAGGTGAAACTCTTCCATCTTAGTTAGTACTAATTTCACCATTCCTGCCTCCTTGTATTTTGATTAGCTGGAGTTTCCAAATGGAAGAGGGAGGAACCTAGTGTTCTTTTTCTATATTCTACATTTCCTAACCCAAATCTTAATATAAAGTTAAGGTTGACAGGTGTCAATTATTCCTCTTCATTAGATGCCAAGACATTATTCCAGGTCTTCAGGATATTTTTCATCAGACTGCTTTTCTCAAAGAACTTCTTTCTGAGCTTGAATACAATCTATATGTGTTGTTTCTCTGCACTAAATTTTTATTGCTCTTGGAAGTGCAACCTGTTTATTATTTATTATAAACACTTTTAAAAAATAACCCATAACGGTCATAGTGTCTTTTTTATAAATCACTTTTGGGATGTCTTAGCTTGCCAGTCTACATAGAAAGCCATAGAGTAAGGATACTGTTAGCTGTCTTTATTGTGAGTGTTAAAATAGAAGGAATTGGGACTCCTGTGAGAAAACATAGTTTACAGCTTTGGCTAATGTGGAATGAGCAATGTAGAAAGTAGGTAGGATTTAGTTATGTGTGCCTTTTTGGCATTCTATTTTAAGATCTTCTTACTGTCATTAAAAAAATGCTGTCTCTTATCTGTAAAAAATGTTCCATTTTTCTTTAACATTGTTCAGATATCCTCTCAGTTGCATCAGAAGTCAGCCCATACAGTTCTTTCCAAGGGTAGATATGGAAGGTGTGTTAAAAAGTTTTCTTTCAGAATTAAAATCTAAACTGCCCCATATATGTGGATTTCCCATAAAGATGACAACTAAACCATGCTACTACACACAAGAACTAACGAAAGTGCATCTACAGGTAAGAAATTTCATGTCCTACCAAGTTCTGTAAGACATGCTATGCAGCTGTATTACTTGGATCTCTTTCCTTCAGTGATGGACTACCTAACCCAACTGCTTTTATTGTGTATTATCTCATTTAATCATCAAAATAGACTCTGGGGATAAAAATTTTCTCAGTTTTGCAGAACAGGAAACTGAAGCTTACAGCATTCAAATAATTTAACCAAAGCCATATAGTTAAATACATTGCAAAATTAAAACTAAATCCCAGAGAATCAGATTCTCAGTCCTAAAATTAGAAAAAGTTTAGATTTGTAGTTAAGAGCCAAGGCTCTAGAGACAGGCTGCCTACATTTGAACCCCTTACTACTCGTATAATCTTGGACATGTTATGTGATCCTCTTGTGCCTCAGTTTCTCCTGTTCTAAAATGGGGCATAGTAGTGGTGGTAATAATAGCTCTTGTCACAAATTGGGCTCTCTAGGAGGCCTACTCAGAAATGGAGTCCAGTGCGTGTGGTTTGTTGAGAACTGCCCTTGGAATTAACACCTGCGGATGGCAGGGAAGGAAGAAGATTGGGTAAAGGGAGAAGTCAAAAGCAAACCAGGTGCTAGATAGCCATGCCAACCTTCTGAGGAGCACTAAGGCTAAAGAAGCCCAGCACCGTAGTTCTGCAGTGGCCAAAATAGCCAGGCCTTTATATCCCTTTTCCATCTGTCATTGGATCTGGGCCACCTGGAGGCCAGCAAGTACTAGGGTGATGCAGGTCTCCGTAACTGAGGAAGACCCTGCAGGGGCCAGCTGCCAAAGGTGGTTTGCTCACAGCATCCTGGCAGTGGGGGAAAAGCCTTTTCTTGAAGGGGATCTGGTTGGCACATCATGTGTCTTTCCCAGTACTTCAGAGGGTTTTTTGGTTTTTGGTTTTTGGTTTAGGATTAAATACTCCTACTTAGAACATTTCCTTGTACTTAGTGAGCTCTCAATAAATGTTACTGCCTATTATTGCTACAACCTCATGTTTGCTCTAAAATTCATGCAGTGCCAAAAAGAATAAATTTAAAAAGTGAAAAATAAATTGATCAAACTACTTGATAAAACTCAACTGACTTTTAAAAAATTAAATTAGCAGGAGTGCTTACCCAAATTAGCTTTTCTTTCTTTCTTTCTTTTAACTTATAGGCATTCTCGAAAATACATAAATACTGTAGTATAATGAACTCTCATATGCCTGTCATCTAGCTCCTCCTTGACCTGTTTTGGGGTTGAGGGGTAAACTGTCGTATTTTAAAACGAATCCAAGATATGCTGTTATTTAATCTGTAAAGACTTTAGTATGCATCTTTTTTGATAAGAGATTTTTTAAATTATTTAACAATAATTCATTGATATCATCTAATACTAGTTCATACTCCAATTCCCTATTTATCTCAAAGATTTATTTTAGAGGTTTTGTTTAAATCATAATCAAGCAGAGTCCACATAATTTCATTTGGTTGTTATATCTTTTAGATCTCTTTTATTCTGTAACATTACAAACTCCCTTCCCTTTTGTTTATGATAGTTATTTGCTGGGAAAAACTGGATCGTTCACCCTGGAAAATGTCTCATATTCTGGATTTGAATGATTGCTCCCTTATTTATGTTATGTTATCATATCTTTTAAACTTAACACATTCTTCTAAGCCCCATATTTCCTACAAAACCTGTAATTTAACTGAATTCTGGTTCAACTGTAATCAGGAAATACTCAGGTGGTGCAAGGCACAGAACCAGATTTTAATAGATAAAACACATTTGATCCATCATTTTGGTCAGTCCTCAAATTGTATCTAATCATTACCTCAGTTCTATGCCTCCATTAGATCTATATTCATATATAAATATAGGTTAAAGATTTTGGTTTCCTTCTATAATTTTATGTTAATGTACAAAGATACATAAATTGTATATAAAGTTCTAGAAATTAAAAGTCAACTAAGCCACATCTGCCAGTGACACCTGGCAGAATAATGGTAATAATATGGTAAAGCACGTGGTTTCTGTTAGGCTACAACTTCACAAAGCTTCAGTTTGTTGCCCACATAAGTATTTTAAGTTCTGTGAATTATTTATGATTTCATCTGCTGTTTACAATAGGCCCTTTTATCATTTTTTTATAAATTTTGACTATAAGCCTAGAGGTTTCCCCCTTTGGGCTATTTACTGTATTTTAGAAATTGAAAGAAAGAATAAATAATACATTGACAGGCTTGCGGGAGAAAACAAGCTCCTAGAAGTTATTTCCTTCAGATGTATATACTGAAAGACAAATGAAGATGAAACTGGGTATGAATATAAGCATTTTTCAGACACATTCTAGATTAAGTTTCATGTCAGAATACAAGTAATCTAATCTTACACAAATCTGCCTATAATGAGTTTTTCTTTTGGTTTCTCAAGTAGTATGTTATTTAAAAGTTACTACAGGGGGTGGGAAGGGACAGACTGGGATTTTAAAATGCAGAGTAGATAAACATGATTATACTGTATAGCACAGGGAAATATAAACAAGATCTTGTGGTAGCTCATAGTGAAAAAAAATGTGACAATGAATATATATGTTCATATATAACTGAAAAATGGTGCTCTACTCTAGAATTGGACACAAGATTGTAAAATGACTATTACTCAATAAGAAAAAAGTTAAAAAAAATAAATAAAAGTTACTACAATTTATAAAACCCAAGGGACGAAAAAATAGCCATTCTTTGATTTTCTATAATTGATTCCAATTTCGTTTTTGAACCATTTTTTCATCAAATGCAAAAAATTCAACCTAGACACTTTGAGATGACTCCATCACTTCTGAAAAAAACATTTTTTTGAGGTAGAGTTTCATTCAGATTTAAGAATCATTCTCCCCATAATAGCATCTATGCACAGGGGAAGTCATACATAGGCTGAGGGCAGTGGTGTGTGGTGAAGTGCGTTTGGTGTGTTTGCCTAATACAGTTCACATCAGGAGAACAAATGCCCTAAGCTCTGTTTCTGGACACCTACCAAGCTGGTGAGCGGACACTTGGGCCTATTCTAACTCTGCAACTGAGAAACCAAAGGCATTCATAAGTAAAATTCTCAGCAGAAACTACAGAAGTATGGCTTTATCTCACTTCTTCCTTCCAAATATTCTTTCCAATCAATTGATTTGTTGATCTTAATTCACATCCTGAACCCTAGCTGCAAAGGAGAAAATGTTCACTTTAGATTTCTAGGCTCTAGAAGGAATGCTGGAAGGAGGGCGGAAAGAGTGTTGAACACCAATCCGTTCATCATGTCCATCACATAGTCACAGTTGGGTGGTCGAGGGGAGACGAGATGCATTAACTTCTTGATTTGAATTGGTCTGACAAAAATGTTGTACACTGTTTTCTCCTAGCTCCTTTGTAGAGGTGATCTTCTTATCTTGACATGGTATCTTGACAAAAATGTTGGTATCTTGACAAAAATGTTGTACACTGTTTTCTCCTAGCTCCTTTGTAGAGGTGGTCTTCAGAAGAACAGCTGCGTCCCTTTTTCAGTCTCTTCAGAGCTACATGTCAAACCCTGCTATGGGTTGAAGTGCCCTCCCCACCCCAAAATTGATATATTGAAGTCCTAACCCCTAGTACCACAAGATGTGACCTTGTCTGAAATAGGGCCATTACAAAAATGATTAGACACTGGAATATGTGGGCCCCTAATCCAGTATGACTGGTATTATATAAAGGGGAAATTTGGATCCAGACTCATATGCAGGGAGAATGCCATGTGAATATGAAATGGCCATCTCCAAATTGAGGGAAGAGGCCTGGAACAGATTCTTTTTCATGGCCCCAATCTTGCCAGCACACTAGCCTCCAGCAGAACTTTGAGACAATACGTTTCTGTTGTTTAAAGTGGCTGTGTTTCTGGTGGCAGTGGCTTTGTTAGAGCAGCCCTGTCGAACAGTGCAAACCCTTTGTTGCTGCGTGCTTTTCACTCGGCCTAGCAACCTCCTGGCGTTATAGACCAGTTCTTACTTCTCAGTTAGCCCCTGCATCCCTTCACTTGGGGTCATGAAAGTTGGCTGGGTCCTCTTCTGTGCCCTCTGAAAATTAGAGAGACATAAAGTGGGGTGCCTTCTTGCCCTACTGACGTGGATAAGACTCCACCTTGAGAAGTCTACAGACAAAAATGAGCCCAGTCACCTACTATCAGCATCACCCCAAACCTTACCCAGGATTTTCTTGGGAACTTCCCACTTCTTCCAGAAATAGTCAGGGTGGGAGAAGGAGCATTGTCCTCTGTGGTGACTTTGTATTATGTCAACTTGAGTACACTATAGGTATGTGTCCTTGAATTCCTTTTTTACTAAATTTCCTTTTAGTTCTGGCTTGGGGTGCCACATGATTGTCGGGAAGGTAGAGGCAAAACAGGAGCCATGTTCACACTTAAAAGTCTGAGTGAGGCCAGTATTGCAACTCAGACTCATCTGGGATAAGCTCTGGCAGCTTGTTGGTGTGGAGTAGGAGTTTTGCCATGGCTCCTTCCACCCCATCCCATCTCCTTCAGCTTTCTAAATCCTGCGTCAGGTTTCTGTGTGGCTCCAGTGCCAAGCACACCAGGTCTTCTCTAGACCACCTGTACTGTGACGTCAGAAGCTTGAAGCTGGTAAGAAGCAGACTGCTCTCTGACATCTATTCCATTTTGAAGGTGGCCCCAGATCACATGCCCTTCTGACCAGTGACAACTCTCCTCTCGTGGAATAGAGTCTGTGTTCCCTCCTCTTGGGTCTTGGCAGGCCTGTGACAGAAGTGATGCCATATGACTTCCAAGATTAAGTCATTAAAAGAAAAACGGCTTCTACTGCTCTCTTGGGACACTTGCTTTACAATGTGTGAGGGGACCCAGTCCACATGAAGAGGCTGCTACAGTCCAAATCCTACTTATTCTGAAAGGCCTAGTGTAGATGCAACTACCTCCTCCATTAATTTAATTTATTTGAATAAATATTTTGTTAGTAACTGTATGAAGGATTTAAGAATGTGAAGAATGTAAGAATAAGAAAGTCATGATTCATACCCTCAAAGAATCTAGCATCTACTTGGGGAGATTGAACATGCACACTAAAGAATAAGACCGCTACCTCGTCCTGTTTTTTTGGGTGACAAATTCTGATAGCAGATCCTTGGGGAGTAGAGAGAGATAAAATGGAGATAAGAGGGAAAGGCCTTCTGAGGAAGACGACAGCATGCATGCAACCGTAGGACGACAGTAGTCGCCATGTGTGTAGCTTTTATAGTTGATATATAGAATTTGGAACATAACTTCATCTTAAAATATTATCTTGAAAGGGTAGTATCAAAAGAAGGATACAACACATAAGAAATATACTCGTCTTCAATAAGGCTCATTTGTTTTTTGTTTTTCTTTACCTGTTCTATATATTATATTCTTATTTTGATGATATTTTATATCTTATTTCTTTTCCATTAAGGACGTTATTACATTTTCTAAATTTCCTAATCTTTATCCTTTCAGGAAAACAAAGTCAAGCCGCCCAACCTAACCACTAAACAAAAGTTCAGGTCCTCTCTGGCTCAGCCCCCTTCCACAAGACCCGCCCTGGTTCAAAATCTTCTACCACATTTCATAGCTGCAGACCACAAGGTGGAGCTTTCAGTCAGCCAGCCGAAGTCCTACCTGCCCTCAGCTTGGCCCCTCCAGCCAGAATCTGTTCAGAGCACAAAGAAGTCCCTGTCTGGCAAGACAGCACAAGTGCATCTGGAAGTACCAAAGCTCAGCAGAGTAAATACTCAAGTCCAAGACACAAATTTTAGCTCCCAGCGTAATATTGCCCCTAAATTCATACCAGTTTTCAAAAATCAGTCATTACAGATGAACAGAAATATCTTAGAACCTGACAACCTGAAAAGAAAACAGCATATTGTTACAGAATCTAAGTTGTTTTCACTTAAAACTAGCATGACCCAGTATGACAAACCAAATTTACATCCAGCTATTCAAAAAAGATCTCATCGCAGCATTCAAATGAATGCTAGAAATTTAAATCTGAAGACTGATAGATCTCTGCAAGGAACAAACACCGAGTCCTGTGAAAATGCGACAAAAAATCCCCCTTCTGGTGGAAAATCATCGACTCTGAGTTTAAGTGAAAGTAAACCACGATCTAATAGTTCAGTATTTCAGACATCAAATAACAATTTAGGTGTAATAAAAAGTGCTGTTGACTTCCAAACGAATGGAAATGAAAATTTGACAAGCAAATATATAACACAAATTTTAGGGAAAAGCCATGTGTCACTAAAAGTGAAAAAACAACCACACATTTTTGAGTCAGACACAGAAATGGAAAATCCCCAACTGCTACAGCAACAATCAGTTGGTCAAACTGAAGAAGTTGGTGTCAGTGACCATCGGTTCACAGTGAGCAGAACAGCCCACAGGTCTAAACGGAAACTGTGTCCGGACTCTTCAAAGTCTTCGAAGAAGCCTCATTCCAGTACTGTCCAGTGTACACAATCCAGCTCTTCTAGGAACCAGGTAAAAAAAATACTTTAATCTGGGGGTGTTTACCATGTGATAGACCTTTAAAACCCTAAATAAAGATTTAAATAATTTGCCCCAAATCATTCAGAAACACAGTAAGAAACAGAGTATCTATTCTAAGCCAACTGCAGGTGTACAGTTTATTTATAACAAAATGTGATTCTTCAATCTGGTTACAGATACATAACGTGGACAAATCAAAACCTAAGAAATCTCTCATCATTCCTAAAGCTTAAGACATGGATGTGAAAGAAGAAACTATCCACCAGGTAACTTAAGTGATATCTTCTGGTTTAGTTTTTATTACATTATCCAAATTGGAATTGCTGAGTTTAGGGATCCCCAATCTCGTGTACCAAGGGAACTACTTTTAAATTCCTTGAAACCTTAGAATTAGCAAGGAAATAGTAAGTGGTGGGGACAGCACAGCCCTTGGCTAAGGACTGTGTACAGCGACTGTGCACAGCATCTGTGACGTGTTGTAAAGCCCCTGTAGAGGGTGGAGGAGGAGAGGGCGCCTGTCGCCGGCTCCCACCCTGTGCTCTGGGGCCTTTGCAGGCTGAGGACAGGGCACAGCAGCAGCACACTGCCCAAAGATACAGGATTTCTCAGCTGTTAGGACATTTGCCTTTTGGACTCTGACCCAGGATACTTACCCTTAAATGATGTTTCAGAAGTTAATCATTAAGTTAAAGTTTACTCCGAAAAATTGTGCAGTGCTGGCTAAAGTTAAACTTGACATTTAGCTGATAATACTGAGTCCACAGCCCTGAATTCACAAAACCATGCATCTGGAAATTACATTTGATTCTGTTCTGCCATCTGTTTTATTCTAAGAACAAACATATTACTAAAATATCCACAAATCATTTTTTTTACATAGAACTGTTGGAATATTTTCAATTTCAAGTTCTTTATGAACCGACTAGAAAACATTTTCTTCTTTTCTCTTCCAAATGCTGTTTCCTTCTATAATTAATAGAATTTTTAGCCTGATTTGAATTAACCAAAAGATACTTGTCTATTCTCATATATTTTATATTGTTGTGTTTCATGTAGTTTTTGATATCTTACTATATATGCAGTCAGTAAGTGGTTGAGGAAAAGATGTATATGCTAGAATGCCTTAAAATTTTTTATGTTCATTTTTATAAATAAATGAAATGTACTCTAGATTTCTGTTGTTTAAGAAGTATAGCACTTTCTCACTTTGAATTACTTAAGACCTAGCACAATTCTTTACAATTAAAAATAATTCCATCAGCTAGAAAGAATAACATAATGAGAAAAATAGGCTATCATTATAGAGAATTTCCCCCAAATATAAAATTAATATATACCCTTGTAAAACTTTTAAGTAATACAAAACAGTTTCAAGAAAAATGTTTTTTAAAAACCCGCCTGCAATTCCTCTTTGCAGAGATAACCACACTGGAGAGTGGATGGACATTTACACTCACTCCTGTGAACATGGAATCAGGCTCCATCCACTGCTGTGGAAATGCTTTTTTTCACTCAACAGGTTTTTTCATAGTTACATAGTATTTCTTTGCATGTGGGTGTAATGTATTTAACCGTCCCAACTGATTGACATTTAAGTTGTTCCCAACTTTTCACTATGACAACAATGTCATATTTAGTCTTGTGCAGATCTTTGCAAATATCCAGTTATATAGTAGTTCTGTTAGTTGGAAATATCTTTATTTTGCTTTTACTATTTTTATTGTTGAAATTTATTTGAATTCATTATTTTTACTACTGAACCTTTCAAGCCATGCCATATAGTGATAATAGTATGAGGAAAACCTCTAAGTACCTGTCACACCCTGCCTCAACAGTTATTTATATTTTGCCACTGTGTCATCTATTTCTCACAGATACACTTTTTTCTCTACTATTTTAAAGCAAATTCAATGCACCGTATAATTTACCCATAAACATTTTAGTATATATCTCTTACAGATAAGGGATAACATATTTTTAGAGAAAAAAAAGAATGTGTACCTATACATTAACTTTTGGGGTCTACCATGTCTTTATTGATTCACTACATTTCACTTTAGTTTAACATGCAAATGACAGGATGCCCTCAATAAAAATAAAATCTATTTCACAGAAGAACTAGAGCCTTCAGCCATATAATCAGAATATTGGAATGGAGGTTTATTTGTTCAGCCGTGTTCATTAAGTACCTGCTGTGTGCCAAGTGGTAGGCTGGGCACTGGGTTACTGAAACAAAAAGACTGCCATTGACCACATGGTCTGGTCTCCAGCAAACCCATTCTGGGTTCCTGGCAAAGACATAGGAGTGTAAATGTATGGAAGCAAATGGCAACAGCGACACGTTGGTCCATATTACAGCTGAATTCTCTAACACGTAAAAAGAAAGCAACAGAAATGGAGCTTCTCTCCTAACTAGCATTATTCTGGCTTTCAAAAAGTTTAGGTGTTTAATTTATAAAATGTGATATAATTTTATAGTAAGTTGTTTAAAAGAAGCCAAAAATTCTCATTAATATTCCACTGAAATAATCCTTCATAAATAAAAAAGAGCCAGCAGATAGTAAAGTATAAGCTGAACCTAGATTTTTTTAGTGTGATTTACTGCTTTTGCTACTTCACTAAACCATAGCAATTGAAGGCAAAAATGAACACAAACTCAACTTCAAAACTGTAAATATAATTCTTGCTCTTGAAAGTGTGCCTTGTTAATTAATTTACTATATGTCTTTACTGTAAATATTTCTGTTTTCCAGAATCATCTCTATTTTATAATTATTTTCCATTTTCATAGGGAAATACATCTGGTTTAGAGCCTATTTTGAGTGTGCCTTTCTCATTCTAAAACAAGTATGATAGATAACTAGTAGACTGCAGTGAAAAAATGGTATGTCATTTCGTTTGTGAAGCTGCAGTGAAAATATTTTTTTATGAAGGTGCTGTTAGCAAGGATATATATTTGGTCACTTAATAATCCACAGCACATACTCACTGCAACCAGTCTTGCCTGCTGCACCATGTGTTCCCAGGCTGCCTTCCTGCTACTGCCAGTTATCATGCCTTAGGTAATAAAGACTTATTTTGCTATTAGACTTAGCAAAATAATTTTAAAAGACAAGCCCATTGCTTAAGTAGTATGTAGTATCTTCTAATTCTTTATATAAATCATCTTGATAGCCCATCCTCCACTCCGTTAGTATCTAAAACTTAGAGTTTAAAGGATAGTATTTCTTTAGTTAAATGTTAACCTACATGGCAAAGCCTGCTTATGTTAGGATCAGTCTATTTTCTGGTGCAAAGTAGGTTTATTTTTCATCTTACAATATTTATCCTAATGAAAGTTTACCAAAAAAATACATACACACACACATACATACGTGATTTACTATAAAAATATATCGACAGATTGATTGATTGATCATTTATGAGTCCACGTTCAGAGATGAGATTCCAGACCAAATTGTGCTCTAAATTACTAGAGAAATCAGTGAAGATTTCGTTTCATTTTAGAGATTATATTTTTGAAAGCCAGAATAATTCCAAATCTAATCAAGGAAAACTGAATTGTACTTCCTTGTTTAAATTTCCAGTAATTTATATGCATTGTGGAACACCCCTCACCCTGCCTCCAAATCATCCTTCAGTTTCCAACTGTATGTTAGTTTTAGAACCATTATGATTTTAAAACCATAAATAAATGGTTTTATATTTGCCTATATACAGAATCTTAAAAGATCAGCCATTGCATTTAAAACTGAATGTGCCAAAATTATCATCATAGTACAGTATCTAAATAGAAATGTAAAAACCCTTTTTCTGTACTATTCGTATTTTAAATTTCACAGTATTTGTTGCTTATTTTATTTGTATTTTTAATCTATATTTTATTGTATGTTATTATAATTATTATATTACGCATTATTATATATTATTTTATTTACATTTTATTTGTTGCTTACATAGAAAATAAGTAAAAAATATGGATTAGTCAACGGTTAACTTTTATCTGACTAACCAGTTGGCTAATCAGTGTTTGCTCTCCTTTTCAAATTGCACGTCATCTGCCATTATGCTAAAACTAACAATATACTGAGTATCTGTTGATACTTAAGAATGGTCACTATTTATAAATATTTAGAGATGTCATGGTCATTATTTATTGATGCTTAAAATGTTCGTGTTGTATCCAACTAACTGTCATAGTGTCTTATTTTTAATTAAAAAAAAGTGCTTCAAATAGGTGTATTTTTCATACATCAGAGTGACTGTATATAGGAATGGAAAGGCTTAGATAAACTACAAATTCTTCCACATCTGCGATTCCATTTCTTCACATTCATTTGCTGCTGGACCCATGTGAACTATTTTAGGTCCTCACCACTTCCCAAAACTTTTATTCTCAAAGTCTTTAATTCTTTCATTCAGCAGACATTTGTTTAGTATTTGCTATGTGCTTGGGATGTATCAGTGAACGTTAACAGGGAGAGAGAGACAATAAACATGACAAATAAATAAAGTACATAATGTATTAGAAAGTGACAAGTATAGCAAAAAGAGAGATAGAGCAAAGTAAGGGATGTGGTTTAAGTGGGATTCCTTGAGCAAAGACATGAAGGAGGTAAAGGAATTAGCCACATGGGTAACTGAAGGGTGAGCTCTCCAGGCGTAAGGAGCAGCCCGTGTGCTCAAGGAGACGTCAGGGAGCCCAGCGTAGACAGAGTAAAATGAGCCAGAGAGGGGAGGCCAGGAGATAAGACCTGATTGGGAACACCTACTTCTGCACTGAGTGAAATGGGGTTGGGACCAGAGGGGTGACACAATCCGACTTAGATTTCAACAGCATCATTCTGACTGCTGAGCTGAGACTGGACCAGGGGTAGAGGAGAGCTCAAGGGAAGAAACAGGAAGGCCTGCTGGGAGGTCGCTGCAGGAACCCAGGCAGAGACGAAAATGGCTGGTAGCAGTAGAGGAAATGAGAAGTGTCTGATTCTGGATATATTGTGAAGCGTAAGGTCCACTGGTTCGGGGATTTGAGAGAAAGAGAGGTGTTGAGGATGACTCCACGGCTTTTGGCTTGATCGCTTGGGAGGACAGAGCTGTTACCAACTGAGATGAAAAGGAGCAGGCTTTGGAGTAAGAGGAGGACTGGGAGTTGACCATCGGATTTCACAGTGTGGGGGGTCACGAATGACCCTGACAGGCAATGTCTGTGTCATGGTGGAGGTGAAAGTCTGACTGAGTGCGTTTAAGAGAGAAAGGGGAGGTGCAGAGTGGATTGAAAATCGTGAGTGTGAACAGCGCATTTGAGAAGAGCCATTGATGGATTTTTCTAACTCCTTATTTTCATTTACTCCTTAACAAGATTGTTCTTTGATTACCCCCTTCTTGAAACACTATTCTCCCATGGCCTCTGTAATCTTACGTCTCTGGACACAGTTTTTCTGTTTCCTTTCCTGACTGGCATTGAGTACTCCAGACATCTTGAAGGATGAACAGTGGTTATGCCAGACACACCTGGGACGTGGGAGGAGTGGGAAGAAGGGCATTCCAAAGAAAAGACCTAAAATGAACAAAGGCCTGACAAGGTTATACATGTTTAAGGAGTAGTGAATACTGATTCTGGGGTGGTTAACATATGCTTCGTACAGGGACCAGAATGACTGCAAACTGGGCCGTGATGGTAAAGAGGAGTTTTAGGTGTGTAGAAGTCATCTGGAGACTGCTCCAGAAACCTAATCCAAGGACCAGAGAAGGGAGAATAAGACAGTACTGACAGACCTGGAAATGGCTGGTCAGGAAAGCTGGCTGGCTGCAGAGGGTGTGTGCTGGAGAGGTAGGGTCAGAGATGAAGCTGGATTTTCAAGCTTGATCACTGCAAGAGGAGTATTCTTTTAAAAATACAGAAATGGAGGAGTAGTTGGGAAAATGTAACAGGAACATGACTGATCTAGTCCATCATAAACTGGGTTGGACAGAATCAATGGACAACTAGACTAAAACTCAGGAAATGGTATCGTCTGGGGAGTCATCCGCATAGAAATGTTAGAAGGTTTGCGTGAGCGTGTACACAGCGAAGGAAAGAACACAAATGACAATTTTGAGGATGGGATATTGACGCTTAAGGAATGGAGGGGAGGGAAAGGTGCAGACTAAAGCAGTCAGGATAAGGTCGGAAAGCAGAGGTGTGGAGTCCAGAGACAAGAAAAAGGAGGGTGCGGAGTGGCAACACTGGTGTCAGTAAAAGCCCAGGAGGAGGAGGCCTGCGAGGCAGCAGCTCTGTCTCAGCGGTCTCTAGTGGCTGCTGCGGTTCAAAGGTGAAGCAGAGAGCATGGTCAGGTGCACAGGAAGACAACGCTGGAGTTCTCTGTGAGAAGTTTGGCTCTGAAGGGAGGGCGGTTATTTGAAGAGATGGCAAGATTAGAGGAACCTGTGTGATCTGAAACAAAAGTATAAAACACTGCGTATACCCAGGGGAAAAAAAGCTAGTGAGAATATATCAAATGAATAGAATTTTTCAATTTTAAGCTTTTCCTCTATGATTTTTAAAACTCCTGGAAACTGCTCCTTCCAATTATTAACAGAAAAACTCATAAACAGTTGATCATCTTAGTTTATCAGCTTGTGTTTTTAAGAATTTAAGCTCCTAATGATTGATTTTTTCAAATATTATATATATCTTTCATATGTTTTCTGCCAGTGGAACTTTTCCTAATTTCCACAAAAAATAAAATGTGTTAATGTTTTACTGTATTTCACAAAGATCATCCTGGCTAGTTTATATTATTAAATTTCTGAATTTAAATAGTCAAGAAATGTTTTGCTATTAACATTCAGAAATTAAAGAAAGTATGTATAGTATGTACATAACATTTGTTCCCGTAGCTTTTTCCAGAGCATCAATGGGAATTATTTCCAGTTGGTAGCCTGTATTCCTATATAAAAAGTAGAAATCTGCAATCATATTCAAGGGGAAATCTGGCAGAAATAATTGGCTCTGTGGTTTACTGTATATTCACTTATCTCACCATTAAAATGTTTTGGAATAAGATATTTAAATCTCTGAAGAACATGAATTAAGCTGCTTTAAAATAAAGTCCTGGGTCTGCATATAGAAAGAACATATGTCAGTATAATCATTTTGCTAAAATGAATAGTATAATGGAATTTTATAAACATGTTGTTTAAACTATTATAAGATTTTATTTCTAAGAGTAAGGATTTTATCTAAGTTGTCTTTTTCAAACCTATTTCTAGCTTGGCTCCTTACCAATGCTGCCAAACTGAAAAAAATAAATAAATGTGGGACTTCTATGAAGCAGAGACAGCCTCAATTCCCTTGTTTCCCTTTGGTTCTCAGCTTGGTAAATGTTTGTTTTGGTCTGAACCAGAATTTAAAAACTAGCAACCTTTATGGAGTTCTTGTTTTTTTGATAATGGCAGGCTAGTTTATCCAAACTAACCCTCTCATGGAAAGCAACTAAAAATGCTGGATGAATTTTTTTTAAGCTCATAGAAACATCCAAGAACTAAAGTGACATAAGTCTAAAAACCCTAAGAAAAAAAAAAAGGTAACCAGAAAATTCAAAATCACTTTTACTCTTAAGATAAATGATAATCCAGACTTGAAATTGAGCTGTGTTTTGATGACATTGAGGAGTGAGGGGAACAGAAATTAAAAAGCTCAGAGCCTGCAAAGACGGGAATCCTGACTGGAGGTGCCCACCACACACTGCAGCACACGCACGCGTTGCTGGGGTCCTGGAGGCTGTGTCCATGATGAAGGTAAGCCATCGGTAACCAGCTCCCTTCCCTGCACCCCCAGGGGGCTACAGGGTGCACCGCCCTAGCAGGAGAAGAGTAGGCAAAGGCATCCCTGTAAAGGGCCCCCCAGTGCATTCCTGCCCAAATTCCTGACACCAAGGTGATCCAAGAAACCTCAAAACAAGAAATTAGTTTAGAATAATATCAGAAACATGAAATTATCAGAAATACCAAAATCTATGGGGAGAAAACTAAACTTTATTGAATTATATTAAAGAATATCTCAGTAAATGGAGAACTATGTCATTTCATAGATTGGAACTCAGTAATGGCAAGATTGAATGTGATTTTGATCCAAATTTCAACATGTTTGTTTTAGAACCTGGTAAGCTTATTCTAAAATTGATATGGGAATGTGAAAGTCAAGAATAAACAAAGACTCAGAGGAAAGCAAGAAGGGAGAACTTGCTCTCCAGATAGGAAAGGTTATACAAAGCTGTAATAATTAAAACAATATGGTTTTGGTATGCAGATAATAAACCATGGGAACAGAACAGAGTCCAGAAATGACATATAAGATTTCATGCTATTACTTTTCGACATAGCTCAAACACAATCTAAATGGCCATTATGAATCTTACCAACAAAGAAGCAGGACACGAATGAGCCTCCATTCAGGTGAAGTTCAAAAACAGGGAAAATTCAACCATATTGTTTAAGGATTCATATATATGTGTAAAAATTATAAAGAAAAGCAAAGAAATCATTATTCAAAAACCCAGTACGGTGGTGCCCCATGAGAGAGGGAAGGAATTATGACTTGGGCAGGTAGATGGTGGGGACAGTGAGGAGGTCCTTCTGGAACAGTGGTAATACCCCTTTTACCTCTAGTCCTGGGTGACAGTTACACAGGCATTTGCTGTAGAAGTATTCGTTAAACTGTACCTACATGTTTATGCGCTTTTCAGTGTGTGGGTTATATTTCACAGGGTGTGTGTATGTGTGTGTGTGTGTTCTATTTTGAGAAAAACAATACAGGAAAAACAATCGTGACGCAGCAAAGAAGCCTGAAGGGCCTTACCTTTTGGGCTGTAAGGTAGTAAAGTGGGTCTGTGGTTCGTGACAGTTGCATTCTGACAGTTCTCTGAAGGGTGGAGGACACCCAGCGCTCTCAGGCTGTAACAATGGCCTGAAAGCAGAATGAACTGGTTTACAGGGGCTGTGGGAATGTGTGGTGAGGGCAAGGGGCAAAGGGCAAGGGTAAGGCAGCGCAAGTTGTGAGAGTCACAGGGTTGTTTAGTCCTCTGAGGCTCACCTTTTTCTGCCCAAAATGGTGAGGAGTTAGAATATTTCTTCATGCTTTTCAATCCAGCAATTCAGTTTCTAGGGGTTTATCCTGACAAAATTACTGGATAAGAAATCAACTATATTTATATATGGTTGCTAACATTGTTTTTGGTGGTGAAAAGATTGGAAACACTGCAGACATCCATCAAAACAGTATTGGGTCGTTCTAACGGATCTCTACACTTATTGAAAACTATGCCCACAGTCAGATGGACATGCAAGTCGCAAACCTGCATGTAGTATAAACTGCTTTTCATTGTGTAAGTGTGTGTAGGCACAGAAAATGTCTGGAGAAACACATGCTGAACTATTAAAAACAGCCATCTTTGGGGAAAGGATGAAGTATAGGTAATTTTTGCTTTCCATTTTACCCATGTCTGAATTGTTTGAATTGTTAAATAGGTGTTTTATAATGAAAAGTTTTCTATTTTTGAATAAAAAATACATTTTATTGTCATTCAATGCAGAATAAGTGATGCCCCCACCTGTAGAAACAGTTTCATGAAGTTAGTTTCCGTTAGACCTGCTAGGATGCTGCAGTTCACTTAGCATTTCTTCCTTTGGAGGTGCTTGATGTGATTGTTATGGATGATAACAGACTGCAGTTAGAAGAGTTGTAATGTGCATTGAGCACTCTTCGTGTATCAGGCAATATTCTAAATGCTTTATAGTAACAGTTCATTTTCCTTCACAATAGTCCTTTAAGCCACACACTGCTCTCGCATCTTACAAGCACAGCTCGAGTCGCGGGGAGGCCTGCTCACTTGCCCGAGGTACAGTGGTACTAGATGGAGCTGGATTTCATTTTATTTAAGAATATTCCTGTTGAAATATGCTTGGTGTATAATATTATATTAGTTTCAGGTGTAAAACATAGTGATTCAGTATTTTTATAGATTATATTCCACTTAAAGTGATTTTTAAAATATTGCCTATATTCCCTGTGCTGTACAATATATCCTTGTAGCTTGTTTTATACATGGCAGTTTGTGCCTCTTAATCCCATACCCTTATCTTGCCCCTACCTTCCCTCTCCCCTCCAGTAACCACTAGCTTGATCTTTATATCTGTGAGTCTGTTTCTGTATTGTTATATTCATTCGTTTTATCTTTTAGATTCCACATATAAGTGATAACGTTCAGTATTTTTCTTTCTCTGTCTGACTTACTTCACTAAGCATAATATGCTCTAGGCCCATTGCAAATGGCAGAATTTCATTATTTTTATGGCTGAGTAATATTCCATTGTGTGTGTGTATTTATGTATATATATAATATATATATAATATAAATATATATTTATATATAATATACCACATCTTATTTATTCATTTATCTGTTGATGGACACTTAGGTAGCTTCTGTATCTTGGCTATTGTAAATAATTCTTCTATGAACATTGGGGTGCATATATCTTTTTGAATTAGTGCTTTCATTTTCTTTGGGTATATATCCAGGAATGGAATTGCTGAATCATATAGTAATTCTATTTTTAGTTTTTTGAGGACTCTCCATAGCATCTGCACCAGTTTACATTCCCACCAGCCATGCACTAGGGTTCCCTTTTCTCCACATTCTTGCCAGCATCTGTTATTTGTAGACTTTTTGATGATAGCCGTTCTGGCAAGTGTGAGATGATATCTCATTGTGGTTTTGATTTGCATTTCTCTGACGATTAGTGATGTTAAACATTTTTTCACGTGCTTGTTGGCCATCTGGATGTCTTCTTTGGAGCTGAATTTTAAAGTCAGGCAGTTACGCTCCAGGGTCTGTACTCTTAATCACTGTGCCTTCTACTGCTTGGGGAACTCCTGGTGATGCTGTAAACATCAGATTCAAAATCGCATCATCTAAAGTTCATAACTGCTCTTTTGCAAGCTGCTTATCCAACAGACAAAAATATAGTTTTTGTCTTCTTATCCTATTCTTTTTAAGTAGTTTGGGAACTACTCTATTAGCAGATATTTAGTAAGCATTTTCAACTATTGGATTCCATCCTATTTTACACATTGAGGACACAGAAGTAAAAGTCCTCATAGTCAAGGAGATCACCATCTGGTTAGGGACCAGACAGTTTCAGTCTATCATAATAAGTGCGGTCTGTGATTAGAGACAGCACAGGTTCTGTGGGAACACAGGATATGCGTTCTCTCTTAGTGCCCCCTTTTTGTATCTGCTGTTGCTAGGAAAGCACTAAAAATCGCTACTGGAACTTAACAGGTAAATCCTTTATTTTATTAAGAAAAAGTACATTAGTACTGCTTTAGCCAGTAGTGTTGCATCGTGCTGGTAGATTAACAACTTACAGCAACTGAGATGAGCTACAATTCTTTCTACTTCTGAGTGCTCTGTTATTGGCAGAAGGGCCTGTCTCCTCAGAGAGCGTGATCAAGGCTGCTGGAGTCCAGCTGGCGTTAGCAGGTTTCCCTGCTACCCTTACCCGGGCCATGCGATTGCTCTGTACACGGTGAAGCCACAGGATGGCAGAGCTGTCAGTGCCCACCTCGCCTGGGTGATGATCTGTCACCTTAGAAGGTCGCAGGCTCATCGAGCTTGCTTTGGCACCCAGTATAAAAGGCAGTTAATGATCATGACCTAGACTTTTATGGCATATCTATAAAACAAAGAACTTTAATACGTAATAAAATTGAGCAAGCTCTGCTTCCCAGAGCAATAAATGCAGCCTGCCTATCCCTCCTAAGAACTAGTTTCAGTACTTTGTAAACTGAAGTAAGCCATGCTATATATGGGGCTGCTGAGATGAAACAAAGTATTTTTAGTCGTATTTCTCTTTAACCAGATTTACCATATTTCATTACTTTCCTGCCTACTATTGCCCTGCGGTCCCTATGGAAATAGCTAGATGAAATTGAGAATAAAAACAACATAAAGTAGGATATTCAATACCCCAGGTTGCAGATACCCAGTCGAGTTGCACAATGATCAAATTTCGCCCTAGTTGACCTGATTTCAAGGGCAGTTCCGTTCTGGGGGCTTTGAGAAACAGAATGCTCGCTCTACATCATCAAGAGAATATTTATGTTGAAACACATGGTTTCGCATTTCCCTGCCATGTAGAAACATTAATACACAACAGGCGGGTTCTCCTTTGAGAGATCACAGAGTATTGTATTTGTACCATCAAGCTGACAAAGATTTTATTTGACCAAGGAGCACATTCACCCAGCATTCTTTCCTGCTCCTCTCCCTGCACGCTCGTGTGACCTGTGGCATCTCTGCCCTGCTGTGCTCCAGGAAAGGGCAGAAAGTTTCCTATGGGCAGCTCCATTTAGACTTAGTCTCTCAAAGCTTTTCAACTTTGAATGTATTGTCTCATTGTTCAAAAAGAGGCCCCGAAGCATAGGGTATCCGTGTAACTCAGAAAGAAGAATTTTCAGACATTTAAAGTTGATTCTATAACAAGACTGTGTAATTTCTTCCTAGGGAAGGGGAGAGTGGGATTTACAAATCAAATTGGGTGACTTTTGCCTGGTCTGGTTTTAATTAACTGGCAATTCTTCTGAGAATTATGGAGATAGACCAGATGTCTTCTCAAGGTTCCTTCAAACCTGCCTGCTCTTTGCTGAATGACAATGTCAGAACAGAAGGAGATCTTGGCCAGTGAGTCCAGTTCCTTCACGTAACAGTGAGGGAACTGAGGTACATGGAGTAAGTGTAGTTTACATTATTATTATAATTATGAGGAAAAAATAATGACGTTGCTTTCCATTCCCATCTTGCACTTTAAAAAAAACCAATTTCTTATTGAGAAAAATATCATGGCTTAAAAAGAGTTTATAAAATATATGTGTACAGTTTCAAGAATAAAAATGAAACAAAGACCTGATACTACCATCCTGTTAAGAGACAGTACCACCAATGCTCAGGAGCTCCCTAAGCACCTCCTCCTGATCTCACTCCCTTCCTGCCCCTGAGAAGTACCCACACTCTTGAATAGTTTGTTAATCATTCTTACGCTTTTCTTTATAATTTTACCACTCGTGTGTGTGCGTGTGTGTGTGTGTGTGTATCCCTATACAATATAGTTGAATGTCATAGAAATTAACTTAATACTATATATATTCTTCTGTGGCTTTTTTCTTTCATTCAACATTGTAATGAGGTTCAACCATGTCATACTCTAGTTGTTGTTTATTCATTTTCCTTTCAATATGCTATCTTGCTGCATAAACATACCATAACTTATCCATTCTACTGTTGATGGGCTTTGGATTGTTTCCAGTTGGCTTTTTTGATTGTTTGTTTTGATGTTTTGTGTGTGATTTGCATATGTGCAAGTTTTTCAAGTCTGGAGTTAACATGTGAAGGGAGAGCCAATAGTTGGGAAAGTGATGTTTGAGTTTGAACTGAGTCCTGGAAGGAGGCAGTGATGCGAAGATTGGCAGAAGAATGTTCCAAGGAGAAGGAGCAACATGCAAAAGCTCTAGGGTGCGAGGTCTCGGAGGGCTGGAGGAAGAGCTAGAAGGCCCAAGTGGGTGGTGAGAGGTGAGATCTGAGACAGAGTGGAAGCCAGGTCATTTTGATGCCGTGCCAAGGTAGATGCAGTGGGAGGCCAGTAAAGAGGCCTCTCTCAGTGAAGTGTGGAGAAGGGTTAAAGTCCTAGGACGGAGTGAGATTTATCCTGTCCGCCCAGAGGAGGTGTCGAAGGGAGGAGGCCCCAGAGCTAACCCTGAGGTGCCCCCAACAAGTTTTGGACAAGCTGAGGGAGAAGAGCCAGCAAAGGATGGCGAAGCAGGGGGGGACCGTAAATGATGGCATCATGGAAGCAAGAAATGAGACTGTTTCTGGAAGGAATGCTGCCCAAAGTTCAGACAAGATGAGGACAGAGAAATAGACAGACAAGCAGAGACAGACAATATCTGTCTGATGAAAAGGAAAATACGCATCTATGTTACATGTACAAAAACTTCTGACAACAAGTGCATGAGAACATTATCAGTGGTTATTTTGTGTATTGTCTGGGGTGATCCCTTTCTTCCTATACTTTGTTAAATGTCCAAATTGTCCATAATAAACAGAAATTATTTATCTTAGGGAAAAGACAGTTTATGTTATTTTAAAAAATAGTTAGAGCAAGACACAGCATTTTCTCTTTTGGCCAGACAGCCATTTCCTTTTGCTTGATAAATGGAAAAATATCACAGAAGTGATACTATTTAAATTTAGGTTAATTCCACTTTGGTTTTTCCCTTTTATTCTTATCTCATCTGTTTCATCTTCTTCATGACATTAGGCATGTTTCACTCAAGACGTGTGCCAAGATATTGCTTACACTCTTTCTAGGGCACTGGGCAATCACCCAGATCCTTTTAAGTAGTCCTACAAGAGAAGCACGCCAGGATCACTGCCAGAGAATTTCACTCAGTACCTTTCATGACAGGAAGGTGATGAAATGGGAGGGCTCTGGGGCCTTACAGAGAATCCCAATAACTCATTTAACTGAGAAATTGCAGTTTCAAGTAGTTGAAGCCACGAGAGATCAACTTCCTCAGTGGTGAATATTTAAGTAATTAGTGGAGCCAGAGTAAGAACACACTTCCCAGGAACCACACGGGTCCCCAGATAGAATTCAGGGCCGTTGTCAAGCTGTAAGAGTGAGTGCATGCTGGGCAACAACCAGTGTTGACCGCAGGCTGTAATCCCAAATCCTGACCTCATCGACCTGTAACCACAAAGTTAGAAGTCATATTTCCACTAAAAGAGGCTTTCATTCATTTGCCAAATATTTAGTTAGCACCTACTGTGTGCCAAGAACTATGCTAGGGGCCAGATAGACAATCTCAGATGTAAAAGACCCAGTCAATCCTCCCCCAAACCAGCAGGGAAGAGAGACAGTTGAACAGGTTGTGAAGAGATGTTAAGTGCTACCACAAAGGAAGCACAGAGAGCTAAGATGGAAGCTGCATCTATAGCAGCAGCAAGGCTTCCAGAAACGAGAGAAGTTTAAGGTAGGATATTTCTACGGGTGGGAATCAGCAGTGTGCTCTGGAGGTAAGAACGGTCTAGGCAGAGGAAAACGTGTGTGAGAAGACCCAGAGGAAGGCATGATAGCCCTGAAGAAGGTCAGTGAGGCTGGAATGCAAAGAGGGAGGAGCAGTGAGAGACGCAGCTGGACAGAAGGGTGGAAGGTTTGGGGTTAGAGGTAGGCAAGACTGGATACAGGGGGTCTGTTAGGAGGCTGTAGTAGCAGGATGGAGAGAAGTAAACTAAGAAATATTTAGGAAGTAGAACTGACAGGACTCAGTGATTAACAAATGTGGTGGAATCTTAGAACACTGATACTAGATCTTTCTCTCTCCTACTATAAGCATTTAAGTGCTGTAACTGTCCCTCAGAACACTGCTTTAGCTGCACGCCATAATTTTGGCATGTGTTTCCATCTTGATTCAGCTTTAAATACTTTCAGATTTCTATTTAGGAGCTTGTTTAACTTCCAAACATTTATGACTTTTCCAGATGTTTTTCTTTTATTGCTTTCTAGTAATTCTACTGTGGTCATTTAAATTTACTGAGACTTGCTTTATAGCCCAGTGTATGGTATGTACTGGGTCACCCCAAGCCCAGTCGACCCTTTTTATCTGGCCTTGCTTGCCATTCTGACTTTTCCTTCTCTTTCTCTTTTTCAATGGTCTCTCCTCCAGTGCAGAGAAGTAAAGAGAAGGCCAGACCTGAATAGATTTCCTGCAGTCTAGGGGTCTTTTCTAGACACTGCCTTTGAGGAACAAGGCACCAACTTCACAAAAGTAAGCAATAAAATATTGGCACATTGTAGGATAAACCCAGTATTTGGGAAAGAAAATTACTCTAAAAAAATCACAATCTGTAGAAATATGACTCTGACCACAATAATTACAACCTTTCCATTGTTGTGCAGAGGAATTTAGCTCTTTGGAGCCACAGCCACATGGTTTCAGATATCTCCTTCCCAGAAGAGGGTATTTCTCCACTGGGGTGGCTTCCCAGAAGAAAAAGACCTTCAGCCTCAAAGAGTCTTGGAGGATAGAGCTGAGCCCGGAGAGGCCAGTTCACTCCTCAACATCCAGACTGGGGGACCGGAGCCTGGAGGTCAACATACAAGCTGGGACTTGCCAAAACCGCCAAGTGAGGCACAGGGAAAGTGAGGACAAGGAAGCAGACTCCCCACCCACGGCCCGGGGCCTTCCCACTCCACCGTCCTGCTCAGGCACACAGGTAAATGCTGGGAACACCGTGCACTCGCTCCTAGACAAAACCAGGGCTTGTCAGGCACACATCAGGAAAGAACGAGGGACCCAGCCCTACCCCATGAGAAACTAAGGAAAGAGAAATGCTTCAGGCCTGTAACACAGTGTGTTATTTCTTAGACTTGCAGATGTTTGCCCAGCCCCAGCTGTCCGGGCACGTTCTCAAGAAACTCTGCAACTTAGGCCTACTGCAAGGGCTCCCGGAGAGAGCGTGGTGGAGTCCTTAGGGTTCCAGTTTATGTGTTATGGTCTCATGTTTCCCAACTTGAAACATCACAGTTAATGCATCAGCATTAAAAATGCAGCACTCAAGGTATTTACTAATGTTCAATTTAATCATACGTGTCTCTGGCACCTGGAGAAATTAGGCGCCTGGGGTGAACAGTAATTAGCAAGCATTCGAGCCTTGGAGTGCCCTGCAAGTGCAAAAAGCACTTTTAAGTGCTTTTAAGATACGAATCTCTCAGCAGCTCTCCCATGAGAAGGCCCCTCTGCTCCAGAAAAATTAAGCTGGGTAGTTTCTACAAAGTATTGTACAGGTGAGGGAGGTGAGAACTCTCAAATTTTAGGTCCAGGTTTGTCTTCTTGTATAAAATTTGGGGGGATACGTCTTCAGCACAAAGCTGGGTGTAAACCCGGAATCAAGGGGCCACCCTCTGCAAGTCTCCACCCCATTAGCAAAGGGGAAGGAGACCCTTCCCCCTGGTAGACTTTCGTATGTAGAACATGCAGATCACGTTGTACCCTTTTCCTCTGACACGGTGAATCCCAGCTTCCTCATACTTCTTTATCTCATTCTGCAACACCAAAATGGCTTAGAGGGCCACAGCCATTCAGACGATACCAAGTGTTCTTGCAGGAGCTATGACTCTCCCCCTTCAGTTGCACAATCCAAACAGCTGCGGGTCTGAGGATGCCCGGGCAGCCCCAGAGAGAGCACAGCTCAGTGAACGCACCCTATTTTAAAGGGGGAGGCAATGCTTAACATAAAAGGGATGCATTGCTAGCTGTGGAATTCCATGTATCCACAGGGGTTGGGGAAGGCAGGAAGAGGGGTCCTGTCCTTGAATCTCCCTACTCAGACGGTAGAAGCCAGCCCTAAAGATGACACCAGCTCCTGCAGACTAGACTCCCTGACTGTACTGGAGGACGGTTCTCAAACGTGTAAGTCTGGGCTGGGACTCGCATTTCTTACAGTTCCCGGGTGGTGCTGCTGCGGCTGGTCCAGGGACCAGGTACTCCGAGAACTAGTGGGCTGGAAGCCCCTTTCTCAGGTACCTGACTTCATGTGGTTGTAGAAGCATCTAAACCTGCCTTCCCCATTTACTCACTGTGTTGACAAGCGCTGGATTTGAACCGTGGTGTGCGCTGCAATTCCCACCTGCAATACTGTGATTTATAAGAAAAGTGTGTATTTGGTCATTCAGATGAGAAATATGTACTTGGCTATTCATCCACAATTCCTGGCTCTTAGCTCCCAAACCCTTGGAATTCTTTGAGCCATAGGAGCAATGAGATATTATTTGGTCTCTTGTCCTTGGTTCCTGAGAACACTTCAGGGAAGGTGACTTTTCGATCCCACCCAAGGGTGGGGGCTGGTTGCCCTGAGAACCATGTGATTAGTCCACCGGTGATGTCATCAGGCACGCCTGTGTAATGAAGGCCCCATAAAACCCCAGAGGGCAGAGTTGGGAGGAGAGCACCAGGTTGGCGAACACGCGGAGATTCGGGGAGAGGGGCTCCTGGGGAGGGCGTGGAAGCTCCACGACCCTTCCCCAGTGTGTCTTTTCATCTGGCTATTGATTCGTATCCTTTAATATCCTTTCATAATAAATCAGTGATCTAGTAAGAAAACAGGATTGCTGAGTGCTGTGAGCCATTCTAACAAATTATTCAAATCTGAGGAGGAACCTCTGAGTCATAGCCAGTCGGTCAGAAGCACAGGTGACAACCTGGGATTGGCATCTGAAGTCAGGGGTGGTCTTATGGGACTGAGACCTTAACCTGTGGAACTGATTCTGCCTCCAGGTGGTGGCATCAGAGCTGAGTTCTTAGACATCCAGCTGGTGTCCGAGAATTGTGTGTTGGTGGCAGGGAGCCACACACATGTTGGAAGTGGATCCGGGAACCCAAAAGACCATCCCACCTCTGTTTTTCTGTTTGCTGGATTTAAAGAGATTTAAGCCAAATCGTTTCAGGCGGGGAGGGAAAGTTTTCAAGATGAAAAAGAGAGACTGTGAGCTGCTTTGGTTTTGTTATTAAAGAAAATTCCTAGGCTTTGGGACCGTCACCTTTAAGATGGAATCGTGTCCACGTATTCCTGCTGAGAACCTCGAGCTCCCAGGCACGTGTTCTTTTTCTGTTTCCTCGTCTGAAAAGTCACACTTCCTCCCTAAACAACTGCTAAGCTTGTCTTGTCTTTCCAGCCACCAGATTACGTGAGGGCTGTTCTTGTTTTAAGGGAAGAGCAAAGAAATATTGAAGAGTTCGGTCTAATAGCCGGAAGAGCCAGCAGATGCAGAAATGAGTTATAGTTCTAGCACATTTCTCTGCTTAAAATAAGCCAGTTCCAGAGTGCCCCACCTGCCACACGAGGACCCCTGACTCTGCCCACAGCTGCACTTGGGGACCAGAGCCAGAAGGACCCTGGTCCCCCACGCCCAGCCCCTGGTTAGAGCCTGGGCACAGAGGGGGACACTGAGCTGGGTTTCCATGTGCCGTGTGAGCAGCTCTGCCCTAGGGTTTTCTTTTCCCCAAAGCGTATAGTTGGCCCCTTTATTACTGACCAAAAACCTTGAGGGTCTTAGAAGGCCTTTGCTCATCGGGTCAGGTTAAATGCTGTGGAGACGCTAGCACACTATCTTCAGACCCTCCCCCCGTCCCCGTGGAGAGAACCCGCCGAGATCTCCCCGTCAGGCTAGGCAAATGGCTGCACAGCACCCACGGGGGACAGAAAGATTTATTAACAAGGGACAGTTTCCAACAGTACTATGAATACTACATGTGGACAAGCCCTATATTAAGCATTCGGGACAGAAAAAATTGATGTAAAGCCATTCACTGAATGAGCCAAAAATAATTGCCCAAGAGGCTTGGGATAAAGCCAACAAAAGCACAGAGCAAAGCCCGCAGAAATGCACGAAGCCCTGACGTACATTTGCTTCAAACTCTGTAGCTTACCAACCAATTGAGGTTGGTCCTCCCTGTCCTGCTCCCTATTTAGAAGGAAACCAAAAGGAGGAAATACACAGCCCCCCAAGTGCAGGTCAAGAGGAGTAAAGAACCCCCAGTGGCTCAGAGCGTAACCTTGGTTAAGTCAGATTCTGTAAGTGGCAAAGCTATCGGACTTCATTTGCTTTGGAGGCTGCAATAGGAAGCGTGGCAACAGGCAAGAGGAGCAGGGGTTACTGAGCTGAACTCCACCCATCACTCGCTCCATGAGCGCCGGGGCTGTGCTGGGCGGTGGGCGGCACAGGTGCAGGCTGTGAGCACTCCAGAGCCCCACGGGGTGAGGGGGCGGGTGGGAAGCGGAGCGGCTGGAAAGACGTAAGCAATTCCTTATGATCCAAAATGTGGAAGAATGACATGAGGCCCCATGGGGACATCCTCGGTGAGCAATTGCCGGTCCTGTCTTGCTCAGCAGATGGCCGGGCCAGAGTGTGCAGGTTGACAAAACTCTGAGGGCAGGTGGGAGAAAAGAATGGAAAGCTTAAGAGGAGATCTGGGGGTAGGGGGTGGGAGGGAAAGAATAGGGATGAAACAGCTGCTGTAGGGAAAAAGAATCTCGGAGAAAGAATGTTTTAAAGAGAGGACTTTAAATGGTTGCTACTGGTGTGGTGGCATAAAAACCAACCATTTTTTTATGCTCACAGATTCTATGGATTAGAATTTGGAAAGCCCACAGTGGAGACAGGAAGGAAGGTCTACTTCCAAGATGGCACCTTCCTTCCTGGGTCTGGCCCTGGTCTGAGTGTAACCCTGAGCACCTGCGTGTGGTCTCGTCAGGGGCTTGGGCTTTGCATGGATGGTGCTGGTTCTGAGCAGGAGCTTGCAGATGATATTTGATTCCAAGTCAGAAAGATCTTGCAGGGGAGGATATACCTCAAGTGGGAGAGTGCATGCTTAAGCTTAGCATGCACAAGTTCCTGGGTTCAATTCCCAGTACCTCCTCTAAAAATAAATAAATAAACAAACCAAATTAGAAAGATCTTGGTCTTTGAGCTATAAGAACATTCTGGTTACTGAAATTGCATCTGTGTTGCTCAGAGAAAAACGGAGCAGTCCTAGATGGCAAAAGGGAATGTCCTGTTTACAGGGGTATAAACTCATTCGTACACAGCCACGAGGGCTGGTACACTTGTGCTCACGTATGTGTTTGTGATCTCTCTGTTTCCATTTTTCTCTCACGCTTTCAGCATGAACAGATGGTCCCTGGGTTGTAAACCTAGGTAGCCTGTTGGCCTTCTGATCTGCTCAACTATTATTTAAGCTAAAATTGGGCATTTATTGCCTCCCTTGGGAAACAGAACGTGCATGGCATGAAGCAGCTAGAGAGAAAATGACAGTGGTGTCTCTAGAATGAAAGTGATGACTACCGTGCTCCTGATTACAGCTTCACGGGTCTCCTACTTGCTCTTTGAGGGGAAGGGTGCTACACAGAGCTAGGCTGAAAACATGCAGATAGAAGCAAGCCTTTCCATTCTTTTCCTGGAAACAGAGAAAATGTTCAGTCAATTGCTTGTGTAATAAAAAGTCCAGGGTTACTGTAAAATTGATTTTTTCTCAATATGGAAGTCATTCTCTTACCTTTCCTTCAGGATTATGATAAATGTGTATTTGATTTGAGGAAAAGCTCCCCAAGATAGAAGGACTTAACTTTATATCTTTTAGAAAAAAAGGAAACAAATGGCACTGATTAAATTAATTTTCCTCCAATTGACCTTTGACTATGAAATAGCAACTTTAAAAAATTGCTGATCGGAACACAGTCAACAAGCACACGAAAAGATGCTTAACATCATTCGTTATCAGGAAACTCGAGTCAAAACCACAAAGAGATATACTTTACACCCATTAGGATGACTGTCACTAAAACAGCAAACAATAGAAAATAACAGGTGTTGGTGAGGATGTGGAAAGATTGGAACCCTCATACATTGCTAGTGGGATGTAAAGTGATGCAACTGTTGTGGAAAATGGTTTGGCAGCTCCAAAAAAGTTAAATATAGAATTACCATGTGACCCAGCAGTTCCACTCCTAGTGATAGACTGAAAAGAACTGAAAACAGGTGTTCAAACAGACTTGTACATGGATGTTCATAGCAGCTATTATTCACCATATACTATTATACACAATAGTTGAGAGGTGGAAACAACCGAAATGTCCATCAATGGACGAAATCAGGATGGTCTACCCAGCCAATGGAATAATACTCAGCCATAAAAAAGGAATGAATCCCTGATAGATGCTACCACATTGATGAACCTGGAAAACATGATGCTGATCAAAAGCAGCCAGTAGCAACCATGAGAGAAAATAAACATATTTATAATATGTCTGAATACATGATCTTTGTAGATCTTTGCACTTACTTAGATCTCCTTTATGTGCTTTATTTTGTTGTTGCTTTTGCTATTATAAATAACATCTCTACCAATTACATTTTCTAACCATTTTTTGCTTCTAGCAAAAAGACTAAATTTTCTATTAATTATATTTAACCCTGAGTTGACTGATACTTTTTATTCTTTAATTCATTTGAGTTTTCTAAATAATACATTCTTTTTAGTTTTTTTATATGAATCATGCAATCTGAATACTGACAGTCTTCTTTCTTCTAATTCTTATAACTTATATTTCTTTTTCTTATAATATTACATTGGCTCATATCTCCATTTAGTACAGTGTATTTCTTTCTGCCATGTCATTTTGTTTTCTATTTGCCTTCCTTTTTATTTGGCTCCTTTCTTCATCATTTCTATTTTCTATTAGATTTATCAAATATTTTTAGTTCCTCTCTTTTTTTCCCTCCTGACAGGGAGGTTACAGTTTGAATTTCTATTCTATTTTAACATGAATTCTTAAAAACCAGATTCTTTTAAAAGCTGTAAATGTTAACCCCCAATTTACATGCCCCTCTGGGCAGGCTCAACACTCTGGAATATTCTGCGGGGATTGCTCTGAATGAAACTTCTCTGAAGGACAAGGCATCGGGAGTAGCTCCAGCCTTTTCCAAACCAGGAGGTTCTGGTTTCTGTACCTCCTTCCAAGCAGTAAGCCTAGGGAAGACCTGGCAATGGGGAGCTATTGAATATTGATTTATTATCTAATGCTGATTCCATTCAAATCATTGATCAGCAGTATCTGACGCTGCCTCTCCCTTTCCTACTTAATGGTCACAATAATCTTCAGAAAATTGGTTAGCAGGGACTGGCCTCTGACGAGCTGTTGCTAGACTCCCAATTTCAAATGGCCTCTACCAAGAAAGCCACGATACATCCCCCAGTATTCCACTAAAATGCTGGGGAGTGTGAACACAAGAGTTGTCATTCTTCTTAGCTAAACTAAGCAAACACAATACACATTTCCCTAGAGTTGCTTTCAGGTGGTCAAAATCCATTTGAATATTTATTACCGAAACAGGAGACTGGAATTCCAATTTAATTAGAGGGTGGCAGCTTGACTTTTCTCCCCACAAGTTCTGGGTGACTTGAATTTCTTAATTTAATTCCTTTAAATTTTAGTAGCTCAGCTAAATTATTTTCTCCTTCTTTGCACAGTAGTTTTCTCTATCACTCAAATCTTCTGCAATTCATTCTTCCCACTCAGAATTAAACTTAGTTAAAAATTTCTATCATTCTCTGGAATAAAACCAGTCCCTCAGGCTGTCTTCAGTTCCCTTCCGTTTTCCACATTATTTTTTGTCAGTTATTTTATTTTCACCTTATTTTAAAATTTCTCCAAATTCATCATTTTTAACAAATTGGGTCTTTTATCACCAACTGTACTTCAGGGGTTCCATCTTCTCAGTGGATACCCACCCTTTAGTCATTCTTTCAGAGAGAGCTTGGCCTGGCAAATGTGTTAGACTGAAAATGTTGTTATTTTACCCTTATTCATGAATGATAAGGTAGCTGAATACAGCGGTTCTACACTGACAATTTTTTCTCAACATATTTTGCTGGCATTTATTATCACTGATGAGAAGTCTATCTGTAGCCCAACTGTCATTCCTTTGTGTGGGATGTGTGGTTTTTCTTTTGGCAGGGGGGATGTGTGATTTTTCTCTGAAGTTTATTTTTCTTTATCCTTAATATTCCATAGTTTTTATGATGAGTCTAATGTGGAGTTGTTCTTATTTCTCCTGTTCAGGATGTGTGCTTCTTCAACTTGAAGACTTGGGTCTTTCTTAAATTCTAAAATCCTCGGTTTTATTTCTTCAAATAGTTCACCTTCTCTGTTCTCTGAATTCTCATCTTCTGAAGGGAACCTTGTGGGACCCTTCCTTTCTGAGCCGGTTGACACATCCTGCGGACGTGTGTTGAAAGCTTTCATTCTGTCTTCCATGCTGCTCAGTATCTCGTACTTTCCATTTCTTCAACTCTCTGTGCTGTGAGGTGACTTCTTCAGACCTATCTTTCAATTTGCTGATGAGCTCTTCAGTGACATCCACCTTATTATGTTTCCTATCTATTGAGTTTTCATTGTAATAACCATAATTTTTATTCCTAGAGTTTCTGCTCATTCCTTTCCAAATCTTCCTGCCCTTGTTTCACATCCTCCCCTCCCTTTAGAGAGTGTGAGTATATTTACAATGATGTCTCTTCCAGATCGCTCTGTCATTGGTGCTTCCTGGGAGGTTCCTTATCCCAGTTGCTGCATCGGATTACTCTCAAGTGGTAGTTTGTTTCTTCACATTTGGCTGTGAAATCAGCTTCAGTGTGAGTCGTCTCCATGTGCAGTCCTGCACCTGCCCTGGGGTGTGGGGACATCCCTCGGGTCTCCCTGGGTTTCATCATTACTGGGCAGATTCACATGTTAATTTCTTGGCTCAGGGTTTCTGCACCTCCTAGGTGGTGAGATTCAGACCCTTCACCTGCAAGTGGCCCAGAACTCTGCTGACTTTTTTTACACCCACGACCTAGAGTGAGTGGCATGCTTCTGAGTCATGTCCCCAGTTAGGTGGACAGAAGTTTCTTACCCCTGCTCACAGGTGGGGCAGCCTTCCCTTGCTCCCCAGTATACGTCAAATCCCAGCTCTGCATCGAGACTAGGGGCAGGGGAGAGAGCTCACCTGTGTCTCCTTCCTTCTTGCAGGTGGAGGCAGAGTTCTGAGAGCCCCGCAGGCCACCCTGGTTCTCAGCTATGGCTTTGAGTTCCCTTCTTTCTGGCATTAGGGGGTTTTTCAGCCTGGATCTGAGTTTTCAAATGTGGTGGTGTTTTATTGAGCATTTCTGTGTGTTTGAAGCAGAGCCATCATGGGAGGAGGAGGTCTCCATATCAGCTCCATCCACCATGTCGTGTTGACTGGAAGTTCTGAGATCAGGAGGCAGAACTGGAATTTTTAATTAATAAAATAACCAAGTCCAACTTGATACAGAAACCCCAGGATGCTGTCCTGGTGCCAGCAGCTCACTCTTCAAGCCTGAAAACTGTTCTGCCCTCCTGGGCCATGAGGGAGGGGCAGCCTCGCATCTCCTTTGAGCTCCGGGATCCAGCACCACAGCAGGCCCAGCCCAAGTGCTCAGACAGCAACAGCTGCTCTCTGCTTAGGCTTCACAGACACCTCCTCTGTTGCTCATAACTTCCTGACAGAAGCGTGTTTTTAACCCCCACTAAAAATGCAGAGACTGGGACCCAGTGGCATTAAGTCACTTGTCCAAAGTCACTCAGTCAGAAAACAGCAGAGCTGGGAATTCTACTTGAGGTTTGTCTGAGCCTCCCGTCCATGTTTTTGGCCCCTCCTGCTCTCTGGAGCCTTCCAAATGTTAGCCAAACAAAGGAGTGTGGAAGAGGAAGGAGATTTATTCTGCATGGTCTCAGTGGTAAAAGAAGATTAATGGGTAGAAGCTAAGTGGAAACTGATTTTGACTCATGAGGAATTTTTATACCACTTAAAACATCCAAATGGGCCTCCTTGGATGGTAATGAGTTCCCAGGCATTAGAGGAGTTCAGATATTGACTGGCAGGGATATTGCCAGAGAGAATTCCAGCAATTCGCTGAGCTGAGCCATTAGACTGGAAGGTTTTGGGTCCTTTCAGACCCCTGGATTCTGGGGCTATGGGACTCTAGCAAAAGCTGTTTTCACATCTATTCAAAGCTGGCCATTCACTGGACTATAATGCCTCTTTGATCTAATTGATGACCCAAATAGCTTTAAGCAGCTCTCAGCGGGTGGCCCAGCCATTGTGCAGGGTATCCTGTTCAGGGAGCTGCATACACTGGGTGTGTTTTCTCTCCACTGTGGGCACCGCGGGGCAGCCCCCCAGGGTCAGGACAAAGGAGATCTTTGGCTGCTAGGGCCCCAGCCTGTCCCCACGTGACAGTCCACGACCTCACCAGGGAGCAGAGAGGAGTACAACTGAGGAGGAGAAGAAGAAAGAGGAGAAAAGAGAAGGGGGTTGGGAAGGAGACAGAGCCTTTTGAAAGTGTTTTCCAGCAATTGATTCTGATTACCTTCCACCTCCACTGCTGCGGAAGGAAGCTCATTATGCACACGCTGACTCAGCGGCTCGGGTGACAGTATTGATGCCCACTTATCCCCCAGTCCAAGGAGAGAGATTAGCTGCCTGCTCTGGGGTCCACAAGGCAGGACGTGCTTGTCACCCAGGTTGAGGGGTGAAGCCCGAGCGTGACTGTCCAGCGGGATCGTTGATGAGCAGGGTTGCTGGGTCCAACTCTGGCACTTTCTCTCCGCCGCGCCCAGAGCTCTGTTCCCAGTGTCTGAGCCCCATGGGACACGGCCTTCCTGGGAGCAGTTGCGGGTTCTCCACTGCGCCCTCCAGTGGCTCAGCCTCAACTCAGCTTCCCGGGGCACCTCTACCCTCGGCCTGCGGTGGGGGAGGGAGCCTGGCCTCCATCCCTCCCCTCCCCTCCCGCCCCGACTCCAGGGCCCTTAACCTTGGGAATGCATGAGGAAGGCTGTCGTTCTTGTCTTAGGAAGGCTCTTCTTCCTGAAACCTGCACACGAACTGGAGTTTCTGGGGTTAACATCTTGAAGAGGATATTGCTATGGCCTGCATGTTTGTGTCCCCTGCAGTATTCACAAATTGAAACCTAAACTTCAAGGTGATGGTATTAGGAGGTGGGGCCTTTGCAAGGCGATGAGTCATGAGGGTGGAGCCTTCATGAGTGAGATTAGTGTCCTCACAAAAGAGACCCCAGAGAGCTCCCTGCCCCTCCCACCACGTGAGGACACAGTGAGAAGACAGCCATCTGTGAGCCAGGAATCTGTCTGGATCTTGGACTTCCAGCCTCCAGAACTGAGAAGTAAACGTCTGGTTTATAGGCCCCCCAGTCTGCCGTTCTGTCACGGCGGCCTGAATGTGCGCAGACAGCTGTAAAGTGCTGCGAGCTGCTTTATCCCTGTCACTGCTCATCTTCCGGTCTGGGTTATATTCTAGAGGCCTGTCCACAGCTAGAGTATCGAACATGTCCTCCTGATCACTGAGCCCAGGATCTCTGCACTTCGCATCGTCCGGATCCAAGTGGGGACCGACGAGGAAGGAGGAACCTGGAGTGAGTGGACACACACCATCCCAGAGACGGAGACCCCCGTAATCCTTCTATCTTACAGCCAGAGGGTTGCGTCTCATCTGGGGGGGGGGCATTGTAATCTTGACAGAAATCATTCCTGGGCACACATTTTCCTACAGAAAGAGGAGAGGTCACCCGAGTGCCCCAGTAGGGCCCTGAGGTCAAGGCCAGGGTCCCTTTGGTCTTAGCAGCCCCAGGGCTGGTGGGGCTCTTGGAAGGCGGGAGCCCGGAGGCCCTGTGGCGTGTTCTGGCCCTCTGGCTCATCTCTGTGTTAGAAGAGTGGGTCGGTTCTGAAATTAATGGGAGTTAAAGCCAATGGGCCAACTGAGAGCCTTTCAGATGCTGCAGGGCTCGCCCCGGGGGGGGCTCTGGGTGGGTCATCAGTGTATTACAGGGTTTGACCCTGCAAACTTCTTCCCTTTCAGGTAGACTTGGTCTGTGAACCACTCACAAGCCATTATCAGGCGAAGACCTGTGTTTTCCTGGGTGAAGCTCATCTGTACTCTGATAAGCTCTCCAGGCTAAGGCAGGCTGGTGGCTAAAGGGTTGGTATCGACCATACTCCTTAGTGATGCAGGTGGTACCCTCTGAGCCCCCACTGGTTTCTCTGTCAGCACCTAATGGCCCCGGGGCTTTGCTCCTCTAGACCCTGCGCGCTGGCCTCGACTTTCCCCTGATCTCTGTCGTTTGACTTGGACGAGGGCCGGGCCCCAGAGCCTCTCTCCCATGTTGTTGTTGGTGTCCAGCCACAGGGCCACTTTCTGGCTGAAACCTCCAGAGCACAGAGCCAGGACGGGGAAGGCCCCAGAACAGGTCACTGCACAGGGGAGCACGAGTCCCATGGCTACTCAGCCTTGGAGCCACAGCCAGACCTGAACCAGGACAGCAGGGGCGAGGGGCAGCTCGAGGAAGGGGCCCCAGTGCCCCACTCACCAGCTCCAGAGCCAGGGTCAGCTGGAGGTGTCCCCCTGATGACTGTATTGATTGGTTTGGGTTGCAGTAACAGTCCTCATGTTACTGTGTTTTGGAACAATCAATGCAGCGGTGAGACCAATTAATGTGACCATCCCTACGTAGGAAAACCAAGTCCTGGGTCAGGAACGGCCGTCCTTGCCTCCTTGCTGGCTCTCCGTCCATGGAGCACTCTGGTTTAGAAAACACTGTCTGTCACCGTTAACATTCATTTCAGTACCACCCCCATGCCAGGCACCGTGTGGAGCTGGGGTGCTGACAGTCATGCATTTGGGACCCCAGCAGCCTGGCAGGTGTTTGTGCCCAGGGCCTCTCAGGGGTCACAGCGTCTGAGCTGAGACAGAGACACTGAGGCCCACATCCATGGGTGGTGACGGGCCTTGGATTCACCTGCACACTTAGCTGTGTGCCTTATTGCCTGTGAAGTTTGGGGACACTGGATTCTACCCTATAGAACAAAAACAAACAAATTAACAAAAACAGAGCTCAGAAAGAGTGCTTTGCTCAAGGTGTCGGGCTTCCCCCTGCAGGCCTGCAAGCCTCGTAGTTGCCAGGCCTCTGGACCGAGGAAAGAGCCTGGAGTCAGCAACACAGACGTCACTGGTTTATTGAACAGGAGACCTTACACGTCCGCAGCAAACGATCCTGGAGTGACACCAACCCTGCACGCAGACGACAAGCAGGATGTGGCAGTCTTCACTACGCAGGGGAGAAGGAGGCCACCATTCATGGGGGAATCAACGTCCGGTAGGCTCATCACTTACCAGGGAAACCGTCTGGGGCACATCCTCACAGCCCCTCAGGTTAAGGACCATCGGGGCAGATGTTTTCCTTTACTAAACTAGCAGGTGGGGCCTCTCTGGCCCAAGGATTAGAACACTCACTAGCTGGGGCAGGGGGCAAGCACTCTGGTGTGAGTAGGGTGTTGGGGAAGCAGGGACTGGTTGAGCAGAGGATGGACAAGGAGCAAGAGAACAGCCATCTCGAGTGACCTGCCCACACACAGGGTGACCACGGGGCCAGTAGCAGTCTGGGTGCCAGTCTTCAGTGCCTGGGGCTGCTCCCAGGGGCTGTCACACCAGCATGGAGCTCGAACCCAAGCTGACTCGCTGGGTGAGCTCCTTGCGTGACGTCAGCGAGTGCAGACCACAGGAAACAGGACTTGGGGAGCAAGCGGGGGAGGGGGCCGTCTTCCCTGGGCCCAGTCACCCACGTGGTCACCCTGGCATCCTCCTCTGTAACACAGACTTGAGAGGGTTCCTTGAGACTCTGCCTGCTCCCCAGGGGCCCTGCTGGCGATAACCTCCCTTGGGTCCCCCCTTGGCTTCATGCCGGTCCCATAGCTTATGTGCCCTTTGGGACTCTCTCAAGAGAAAGGGCACGTTCCCACACACTCGGGGTACAGGGCCGGACACTCACGTCCAAGTCGGTTCCAAGCATTAGCAGCTCAAAGGAGTTTTTCATCTTAAATGACTTTATTTGGTGTCAAAGACGAAAACATTATTATTCACATATTGCTCTAAGGAAAAGAATGTCTCTTTTTTTAAATAGTTATTTAAGTTCCGTGACCTTCTATTCATAATCTTGAGGTACTTTTAAAAATACTCCCTTTCTTTGGGCCTCACCAGAAGGACTTGTGGAAAGGCTCTGGTGATTTGTAACCTGCTGGTCTCCATTTCAGCATTTGCAGCTGTGATGCTTAGAAACGCCCCCCCATCCCCCCGTTAGTGAACTCTTGCTTCTCAGAAGAATAACGTTCTCAGAGCAGTGTGGCTTCAGGTTAAGAGGACAAAATAAACAAAGTGAAAAGCTCGGATTTCCTTTTAGGAACTCGATAGCTCAGCCCAGAAACACTCTTTGCCAACAGGTTGAAGCAGTGATGGTAATAACCACCACGTGGCCCAAGGTGTTCACAACCATCCTTTCCCGCCAGCCTCACCGTCCCACGCAGAGGTAAGCGGAGCAGGACCCTCGGACTCATCCCCCCAGGTGACTTCTGCCCATGGTGCTTTCCTGCCCGTTTCCTTCCCCCTCTGCAGAGACTCTCTGCCTCCAGACGCGGGATATCATGATGGGTCCCAGAGGCTGGTAGCGATCGCGGCAGGGAAGCCCTTCATCGCGCTCAGCTCAGTTCCTCATCCTTTAAGTCTGGCCCACTCACCCAGGATGTCCACTGAGCACCTGTCATGTGCCAAGAACTAGGAATATAAAAGCAAACTAGGCACATGCAAACCCCTGCCCTCTGACCTACACCAGATCCTCCCGTCCTGTCATCCACCAATCGGAAAGGCCCCCACCGTATCTGATTTCTCCTCGCGAGGATGAGGAAACCCAATCCACCCTTTTATTCTCTGACCATCTTCCAGTCTCACCCTGACTGCAATCCACCCACCAGCCTTGTGGCTCTTGCCTACATTTCCCTCCAAGTTCCCATTCTTCCGGTGTGAGTGGGCGGAGCACAGGGTTCTTAGGGCAGTGAAACTACCCTGCATTACAGACTGTAATAGTGGATGAATGTCAGTGTACATTTGTCAGAACCCATGCAGTGAGCCCTGATGTGAACTGTGGACTTGGTTACAATGACGAGCGGGTGTTGGTGCATCGGCTGTGACAAAAGCACCGTTCTGGGGGTGGGGATGCTGGCAGGGGCAGGGACTGTGCTTTTGTGGGGCAGGGGGTGTGTGGGGACTCCCTGTCCTTCCTGCTCAGTCTTGCTGTGAACCTAAAACTGCTCCAACAAGTAGTCTTTTTTTTTTTTTTTTTTTTTGGCTTGGTGCAGAGCTAGCCTGATTCAATTCAGTACAGACTGGCTCCAGCAACTCACACTAACCCACATTATTCCCGCCGGCATTTGGACTTTTTCTAGAGGCAGTATGAGTTTTAAAGCAGAAAAAAAAAAAATAGTGAGATCATTACTGGGTTTCAGGAAGATGGTTGAATGGGGATTAGCTGAGCTAGCCAGGAGTCAGGGGACCCATCAGGACCCTGTGGAGAGGGCCCCCTCCTGCCCCACTGCTCCCAAATCTTCGACCTTAGAAACATGCAGGAACAGCAGAATTTCATCACAGGCCCGAGGAAAACGCCAGCCTACTTTCCCTTATCACTGAGTTTTGCCATGACAGACTAGGCATCCTCCTTCCAAGAGTGAAGGAGGCAGCCTACCAGTGCTGGGTTATTCACAGAGATGACCGCCACCCAAGAGCTGGTGAACTCGGTCAGGAAGCCTTTGGCGTAGAGCTGACAGGCACAGCAAAGCCCCCTTTCACACCTGGCGAGTCTTGGGCTGTCCTCCTGTGAATGAGCGGTAACGCCAATCATGTCGCGCTGGCACCAGAAAGGCTCTCACAGAGCTGCTGGTCTTCCTCTCCAGCTGCTCCTCTTTGCCTGCTCAGATGTCTGCCTCCACCAGCTTTCATTTCCTTTTTCAGTTTTTCTTTCCCAACCAATTTCTTTGTTTAGGCCTCACTGCGTCTTCTTTTATCGATTCCCATTTACTTCCTCCAAGGAGTCGGAAGGCTTAACGTCAATTTCAATTTCCAAACCTTGGCAGCAATTGAGAAAAGTGCTTTCTTCAAATCAATACTTCCTCCCGACTCGACATGGAGCTATTAATGATGACTGGGTGTATGATTTCACTGGGAAAAAAATAGGAGCCAACAGGACTGAAATCCATGGATATAAAACTAGCTGGTTTTTCGAGATAGGTTTTACAGGGAGGCCACAAATGCTCAAAAGAAGCAGAAAGATCCTCGCGTTCACTGCACTCCCATTATCCACTGACCTTGTTACCACATCACCAGAAATCAGGTCCATTTGGCAAGAGTTCCTTTAAGGACTTGTTCTGCCAACTATGTGTGAACCTCTCTTTTTCCTTCCCGGTGATTTCAAATGGAAGGCTTTTTGCTGGCCACGCCAGCAGTTTCCTCAGCACTGTAAGTTATTTACAGTCGCTAATTGACTCATTGGGGTCCCTTCTTCCCAGACCAAAAATGTTGCGAGTGTTTCCACTCTAGGTGTGATGCTCAGTCATTCCTTCAGGGCCACCCCTCGTCCTTCTGCAGCTGTGCTTCCATAGGCGCCCCTCCCTCCTCAGACTTCTCCCCAGAACTCCTGTCCCCGTGTTAGGGACACCGCAGGCTCCTCTCCAGGCAAAGCAGAGGGAGACACCGGCCTGCCCCCGCCTCTCCACCCCAGCCCCCCATTCTCCACACCACTGCGTATGAAGTTGAAGAAGACTCCCCTGGAGTGTTTAGAACAACCGAAGGGAATTAAAAGGTAAAAGAGGGAGATTTTTCAACAGTACAAGAGGCCCCACCTCCACAGGTCCAAGCGGAAGAGCTTCGCAGGCTCCCGGCTTCTCTCACCTACAGAGCTGCCCCGGCTGCAGACCACGTCCTCACCCCAGGGGTACCTGGCCCCCTGCTGGAGTTTGCCTTCAGAATGTGCCCTGAGGGTGTTAGAAGAGGCTGGCCGGGGGGCCCCCCCCAGCAGCACCCTCGAGGTCTCCTTCTCCTTTCCTTCCAAACATCAAGCTGGTACCAACTGGTGCGACATACACACACACACATGCCCACACGCATGCACACAAGCACAAGTGCAGACACTCCAACCCCGGTGAGGAGCAATAGAGTCAAATCCAAACAGCAATGCAGACAGTTTCCTAAGAACACCACAATTTTCAAGGTCGTGATGCCACGGGAGGGGCAGGTATGTTACTGCATCTTGTCTTAATGCATTTGCTCACCTCCACCCCAAACCTTTTCAGATTATCCTCCCTTGGGCTGGAGAAACAAGCCCTTTCTTAGGAAAGCCTGGGAGGCTGGGCCATGCTCTTCAGCCAGGGAAGAGGGGAGGGAAATGGGAACTTGGGAGGGAGAGTTACTTGTTCCTTCGCTTCTACACAGAGGGTCTGCATTTTAAAAGGAAACTTCTTCGGAGATGGGGGGGCGGGGTCAGGGAGGACCTAAGTCCTGTTCCCCAACCCTTCCCTGTCTCTCCTCTTGGGAACACTGAGTGCTCTGCAAGTGTGTTTGGCTGAAAGGATCCACCAGTGCGTTTATGAGGACTTGGCACCCAACTGTGAAAGGTTTCCAATTCCCGTGCTAATCTGTCATATATACTTGGTGTCCCTGTGGATTTTATTTCCCCAAAATAGTGCCATTCACTTAATATTTTTCTTTTCAACTTCTGTGCAAGCTGTTTCTAAAGGAAATACTATTGTAAGTACAGCAGATGGATAGGTGATGGATGGATACATGCTCAGTGGATCAGCGGATAGCTAAGACAGTAACTTCTCTCTCCAAACCTCACACATTCCAGCTATTTCCTTGGAACAGGCACCTAAACCTTCTGGCTGTTTATTAATTGAAAATGGGCCTCTCATTTTATTCTTCAGACTCAGCTGAAAAGGGGCTTTCGTCAAGCTGGAGAGAAGATGGCTGCATTGACAACTTCATCAGGGATCTCAGGCATGCATGTTCCAAAGAAAACCCGTGTTAAAATTTATTATGAGCCCACGTGGACCCTGGGCAGCAGCAGCAGGAACAGCTGTCTTCTAAGGCCCTTGCCGATCTGATGGACCTGAAAATTAGTTGCACCATTGGCCTCCCATAGAAAGTTCTTCACCCACCCTGCCATGAACTTTCCAAGTCACCATCCGGCACTTTCTGTCCTCCTGTGAGCCTCTCCTATAATGATCCCCCCCTGGGGAGGTTCCAGTCCCAGGAGGCTTTGGAAAACAGAGTCACGAAGATGGATCCAAGAACAAAGGTATGGCCAAGACGCAGATGTGCTGGTGCTCACTCCCAGCAGACTCCTGCACACCAGCTAATGCTGGACCCGAACAGATGTGCTTAGTCCTCCCTCTCCTCTGTCCAAAAAGTGTTTCAGAGAGATCACTACAGTACAGCCTTTGGGTTTGCAAGTAAATATATTTTCTCAAGAATCCTCAAGCAGGAAAATCAAAAGCCAAACCAAAGCAAAATAAGGTATCAAAGGCCCGAAAGATACTTAGGTGAATTACCATCCAAGTTTTACAAGCCTGCTTTCTTTGTCTGGTTTTTCTATCTGCCTCTTGGAAGTTTTAAGAAAAGGCTTCACAACTCTAGTGGCCCTGATGTAGCAGCAGCAATCAGAAACGCGCCCCGCCTCAGTGGAGAGAGACCAATTTTAGAGACACGTCATTTTATCTCTGTTCACGGTTAGGTATATAGCCTACTTGCCACAAAAAATAAAATGGATTAATTCAGAAAACCGCACAACAAAAAAAGGCAATATCAGAAGTCAACTGTGCCTTTGAGTAAACAGTGCCTTGAATTGTAAAGCATTTCAAGGATGAGCAGTAGGTTCAAATAATGCAGTTTTCTCTCAAACCATGAGCACAGCCTGCCATATAAGCTGTGTTTATGTGGCGTCAAATTCATAAATACAGATTCTAAGTTTCAGAAAACATGAAATGAAGCCTCTTCCTTGAAAGCAAGTATCAGTGTACCCCTTATGTTATTCAAAGGTGGGAAGCATGTATTTTGAGTGTGAGAACAGGGTTGCTTTGCTTCCCAACTCACAGAACAGTTCTGTACTAAGGATTTGAGCAAAAAATAACCTTGATTTTTATAGACTTGTATTTTTTTTCCAAGGCCGTGGCCTATAATCTTATTAAATTGAACAGTTCAAAATAAGCTTCCTTGGGAAACTTAGAAAACTGACTCTTGGAAAACTTTGACTTTTAAAATATATATTTGCTATTAGTTTTCATTTACCCAAAATGATTATTACCAAAAAATCAGAAATATTGCAGAAGGATATAATCAAGAATATCTATTCTTGCCACCCTCTCTCAGAGATAATCACAATCAGTAGTTTTGAGTGTATACTTTGAGTTTTTTTATTGAAATATAATTAATACTAGAGTTTTAAATATATATATTTGTATATGCATATTTTACTCAAATATACATACATGCACACACACACAGATGTGTTTTTTCTTTAGCAAAAATTGAATTGTATGCTAAGAGACTAAATCTTAATTGTTTCCACAAAAAAGGAATGGTGATTATGTAACCAGACAGAAGTGTTAGCCGACACTGTGGTGGTAATCATAATACCATATGTTATGTGCATCGAGTCAAGATGTTTTACACCTTGAACTTACACAACGTTATATGCCAATGATATTTCCATTTTCAAAGAATGGATTGTAATCTACCACCGTTCTGTGGCTTGCTGTTGTCATTGAAGGACCTACCCAGGACCTCTCTCCTGGATGGTGGAGAACAGGACGAAGATGCACCTGGGACAGTGGGCACCTGCGGCTCTGGCCCTGGAGGGAACAGGGCAGTGGGGACAACAGAGGCATTTGCTGCAGACGCTGGCCTGAGGAGGGGCTCCATACATGCTGCTGGAAGCGCTCACGCCCCAGGCCAGCCCAGGCCCTGCTGCCCCCACCACCTGCCGTGCAGGAGGGAAGGAGCCCAGCGGACCCAAGCAAGCAAGTTGCACGCTCCTGCCCTCAGCAAAGTGGGCTGTAAATGCCCCCACGTGACCCAGATGATTCTATTTTTAAAGTTATGCATCATTATGCTATTAAAGAAGAGAATTTGGCCATTTTCCATGCAGGAGGCTGCATACGTTACTTTATTATGAAAAGCCGAATGCTGCAATTTGTTTTCCAGGCTACATCCCTGCTTAGTGGAGATGCTGCATTTGTTCCACAGCCCTGTCTTCTGGGGCATTCGCTGCTCTCATAACTCAGGTTAAGCGACGCTTCAGGTCCTTACGAATAGCTCCGCCTCTTTGCCCCTCCACCGCTGTCTGTGGTCGCTACGCTACGCCTGCTGTTCTAAACGATTGGGACACCCTCGCTAATGAGCAGGAGGAGCCGATCTCTCTCTCACAGAAGGCACCTTCTCCAGAGTCAGGCAGAACCCCACCTGCACTGGGCACCCCCTCCCCTGTTTCTCTCAGACTCTTCCAAACGGAGCCTGGGAGTGGAGGGCCCATCATGAAGGGAGGAGGCCTCCATCGTGAACCCGTGTCCCCCCAGCACAACTGCCCCATGGCTGTGCTCCTTCTCCCACTGCCCATCGTTCAGTCTCTTTCAAAACCTGCTTGGAGTGATGATACGCTCAGTACACCCCTGGGGAGACCTGGTCCTAACTCTGGAACCCGACGCTGCGGCTCTGGGCTGTGTGTTTGGTCCTACACCCTGAGCTCCTGTGGCCACCACCCCGTCTGACTGACTGGTACCCGGATCACGGTGCCTTCCATCCCAGCCAGGGGAGCAGGGTCAGATGCAACTGAAGATGCAGGGGTGAGAGGCGCTGGGATGGGCCTTCCAAGAGCCTAGGGAGGCACCTAGAAACCCAGCCTCCGGGAAGGGGACTCAGAACCAAAATCACTTGGTTCAGTCGCTCCGGTAATCCACACTGCCGGGTGTTCTTCCTGCGGAGCTTGGGGAGAGCAAGACCTGCACAAGGCAGCGTTCTCACCTCTGATTGTGGGCCCATCACACGCGGGCCTGTCATTCCTTTGTTTTCTAATGAGAAGGTTGAACCCCATCATCTCAGGAGCAGCATCTGATTTCTTGGAGCGTCTGAAAGCTTCGGAGCCAGACAGCCCAGGGCCCAGGCACCCACCCTGTCTTGTAGGAGCTGCATGAGTTCAGGCAAATGACTGGCCTTTCTACACCTCAGGCTGCAACTCTCTGTTATGTTCACGTTAGAAATACCGCCCCTTAGAATCGAGGTGATTAGATGATGTAAGAGGTGTGCGGTGTTTACTTCATGTCCGACCCACAGTTAGTGCTGAAAATATGTTGGACACTGTTGCTACTGTGATGTTTCTTCCCCTCTAAGAACCTGTGACGCTGTGAGTGAAATGCAGAGAGCTGGGTAGATGCGAACAGGACAAAAGGGATGTGATTTTGCAAAGTCCTGCTAAGCACACCGGTCCGTGAGGGAGCCAATGACCTTTAGACACACACCTTGGCCACACGTGTCACCGGATGGTCCGTGCAGGGTGGCTGCTGGGTCTTCAGTCTCTGTCAGCCCCACGCTCCCAGCACAGCCTGGTCCCGGAGCCTGATCCTAGACCTCCTGGGAGCTTGGGAGGTGCCTCTAGCGCTCTGTGCACCCAAAGTGTCCTGGAGCTGCAGAGATTCTGCTGGTCCCCCTGCAAGAGGGGGCCCCGAGAGAAGTGTTTATTTGCATCAGCTCAGAGGCCCCCTGGGCTCTCTGAAATACTGGAACTGTGGCCACTGTTGGCCCCACACAGGACGTGTAGGTGGATTTTGATGAGGCATTTTATCTCAGTCCAGTGGAAGCAAAGGTCAAAAAAAGACCAGGCTTTTCCACTTCAGTGAGGTTCCGAGAGCCAGATTCACAGAGACAGCAGGTGAAATGGTGGTGCCAGACGCTGGCAGGAGGGGTGGGCAGTCAGTGCTTCGTGGGTCCAGAGTTTCAGTCTGGGGTGATGGAAAAGATCTGGGACTGGATGGTGGTGGTGGTCACACAACACCGTGAATATGCGCAATGCTGAATTGTATGCCTACAAGTGGTAACTTTCATGCATGTTCTACCACAAGGGGTAAAAAACATGCAGTGCATGGCTTGGCTGTTCAGGCGTGAGCTGCAACGTTCCCACCTGCTCTCTGCCTCCTTCTTTTTCAGGCGATGCTGCAGAAATTGGTCCCTTTATAGAAAACTGTAGGTATGAGGCATGGTCCCAGGTGCATAAAACTCCACAAAATGAGTGTTAAAGAAACGCAATAAATCAGAATTGCCTTTAAAAGCTTCATAGTTTGCCTTGCTAGAACTGAAAGCCCATAACATTAACACCCTCGGAATAGGACGCCCTGCAAGAAAGGACTCCGGAGGCCCCTCAACCTTTCTGCTGCTGCAGGTGTCAGGATTCTGTGACGCTCTCCCCCCAGGGAACCCCGCCCCCGCTGCCCACAGAGAGGCTGCTCCCCACTGGGCTGCCCCCCAGGTACCCCCCCCCGGTCTCTGCACAGCAGAGCAACCACAGGGCCCGGAGACCTAGTGGGACTTGAGGAAGGCCTGGCTTGCATGGGTTTCAGCCAAATATTTTCAGAGGAAATAGCAACATTAAAGACGCGGCTGGAGAAAAATTCAGGCAGGAATTTTTTTCTAGTGAGTCAAAGGCACTGATTAAAAGCACTAATTTCGAGAATTTTGTAGCTGTCTCAGAATTACTTGACTGCTTGTTAGACCTCTCCAGCTTCATCTCCCTGCCTTCAAAGGCCTGTCGGGAGGCTGGAGAGGATAAAAGGAAAAGTGATTAGAGAGAAGGAAAAGAGAGCAAGGAAGGAAGGTTTGAAGTGCTGAGAGTCTGCAGAAAGGAGCTTTGGGACGAATACACTGCCTTCCAGTCTGGGACACACTGTTACCACACATCTGAAGCACTACTGGTGGGCAGAACCCAGACCGCTCTTTCCAGCTCTCGGAAACTGAGTGTGGTGCCTTGGAGACAGGGTTTGAAGGAAGGTGGGGATCTGGCCAACCAGGTCCTCTCCAGATAGGCAGATATTTCTAGAACGCCCACAGGTGTGCCCTGCTCAGAAGAGAAACAGATGAGAAGGTCCAAGTGGCCCCGAGTTTCTCATCACCATCACTGGAAAACCAGATCGAACACCAGCGGTCTTCAGAAACGTGAGAGAGGAGACATGGTCCTGCTAAGAGGAAGGGAAGGAAAGCATCCGAGGGAAAACCCCTCTAGAGCCATTGAAAACGGTCATGAGTTTCTGGAGGTGTGTTTTTAAATGTGACAGCTGGTAAGTGTCCTGGAATCTGCTTGCCCCAGACCAGAGACTTCTTTCAGGGCACATCAAGCTTTGGCAACGAAGGTGCAGCGACAGAGGGTAAATGAGTTAGAATGATCTCAGTGGAGTTGCAGGAAATTGTTCTCAATAATCACACACTGAGCGAGTGACTGCATATTTTCTGTCCTTGCCATGAGTGAAGGGCATTTTCTGTGGACCCTGAGAAGGAGGGAGCAAGGAGCTGTTGGAGGGGGCGCTTCCCAACAAAACGGGACAAAACGGCACTTTCTCAGCTAAGACTGGGAGCTGAAGGTCAGGGCAGCCATGCTCTTAGATCATCAAGTCGGGAGGTGGGCAAAGAGGGGCTGGTGATGGCTGACTGAGACCCTGTTTTATGCCAGACTGGGTCCAGAGTGGCATTCTTCCCTCCAGGATTGTCTGGGGCTAATTCTTAACAGTAGTTACAGTACAAGTTGCCTTTGTGGAAGTTGTAATAGTGATCAAATCATAGTTGTAATCAGCTACACTTCTCAGTGCGTTTTCTGGGCCAGGCCTTACTCTTGACACACGAGAAAGTGTTCTTTCAGTCACAGGCTGAAAAGATGAGAGAAAAACTGGCTTCACGGAGTTAAAAAAATAGTAAGTAGAGATGCTGTGTATGCCTATGAAGGAATGCCTTTCCCAGCTCTGCTCTGGCCAGCTGCATAAAGGGCCACATCGGGAGACCCTGCTGGCCCCCACCCCTTTCTGCTCTGTCCTTGCTCTTCGGGGAGCCCCCTTCAGTGGCACTGACCAGAAGGGGATTGATTTAAATGGTTAAAGTGGATTAAAATGCACCGTATCTTGGAGGGAAACGTTTGCATCTGTGCTTTAATCCCCTGCCAAGTTCACAGACTCTTTTCACCTACTTTATCTCATTCAGCTCCCTGAAGAACATTTATATCACATTTGCAGATGAAACATGGAGGCAGCAGGTAATTTCCTCATCTAAAGTTACACAACTGCTTGGTGTGAGAACCAGAGCCCGACCCCCAGCTTCTGGCTCAGGTTAAGGAGCCTACCAGTAAGCACACGATCACTTCGATTGAAACGCCAGGCCAATTTGTGTGTCCTGACACAGAGCAATAAAATGGAACTGGAACTAAAGAGAGAAAAGGGTTTAAGGGAAAATCCACTCCTCCTGTGAAAACCTCTCCAGATGACAAGCTGCTTGGAACCACATAACAATGAAGAGCGGTTGTCTCTCAAAATGCTTTTCTCCAGAAAGTACTCTAACGCGCTGTTTCCTTGTTATCCAGAAATGTGCTGACCGGTCAGCTTGCATTTGCCAAAGCAGCTGTAATTTCCAGTAAGTGTGTGCCTTTCCATAAATCGACTGTGTAAATGTTTGATTTGTGTACTTGTCATGTTAATACATTTTGATAATCAGAACTGACCATCTGTCCTGACGCCTGCTTGGGAAGTACAGCGCAAACCACTCTGCTCCCCCGCAGGCATCGGAGCAAGCGGACCTGCCGGAGAGCGCTTCTGGGAGCGTCCACGCACCGAGGCCTCCGTGGAGACCTGTGGGGATTTTATTGTATTCGACTCCAAAGAAAGAGCCTCGTCTTGGCCGGCTAGGCACGCGGCCCCAGTGGGGAAAGCCCCTCGGCCCGCCCGGAAGCGATCCCCCCACACCCACCTGCTCACGCACGTGCTCACGTCGGCACGCACGGCCACCCCGGACAACTCTCGCGGTAGTGTGCACACTCACATTCGTGCACACGCACACATGCACTTTTTAATGCGGTAAGACTCGCAGGAATCGGCGGGGGCCCGCGTGCTCCCTCCCCGCACGCACTGCGGCTGCGCAGAGCGGTGCCGAACGGCCCAGGCCCTGCGACCCAAAGCAGCCTGCGGACGCCCTGCCCCGTGTCTCTGTCCCGGGGGTGACGGTTGGCGCCGGGCGACCTGCGCTCCACCCGCACAGCCTCTCAGAGGCCCTTCCTGCACGGTGGGCACGGCTCCTCTCACCAGGAGCTGGCGTCTCCGGGGTGAGCACCTTAGGGGCCAGAGTGGCTATTTGTCCTTCTCCTGCAGCTCCCGCAGCGCGGCCTGGAGGAGGCGCCGAAGCTTCGAGAACACGCCGCGGGGCGCGCGTCCCTGGGGGTCCCCCGGGGCCGCGCACTCCTGCACCGCAGCCCGCAGCTGCCGCCCAAGCGGGAGGGAGACGCCGGGGCTCCTGAGAGGCGAGGAGAACCAGTGGCGGAAGATCTTGTCACAGATGACCTGGGGGAGAGGGGTTACACGTCAGTTCAGGCCGGAGGGTCGCCCTGGGAGCTTCCCCGACCTCCCTCACTCCGCCCCTCCAAGGGGGCCCCTGGAGGTCGCCAGTCTCCGAGAAGTACCCGCCCCCCTGGCCCCTGAGCCACCCAGCACAGGCTCGGCGAGGGGGAGGCCGCCTCCCGGGAGGTGGACAGCGCCTTTTCCAGCCTCCGAGCTGTTGGGAACGGACTGAATACGCTGTTGAAGAGAAAAAGGAGCAGAAAGTCACAGGCAGGAACTGCTGGGTGAGGAGTGGGCCCTGGCAGGTCTGAGGCAGCCAGCCCCGCTGTCATGCACTCCTGAGGTCGGGTTTCTTACCCAGAGGTTGGTGACGGTGACAGTGATCACCAGCTGACACGGGGTGTCCTGAGGGCCAGAGGACACGTTGGTGTGAGTGAGATGGGACTTTGAGGCCCAACTGAAAAAAAGTAAATGGGAAAGGAAAGGCTGCTCCTTTAAGGAGCCTTTGGACTGTTTCATTTTAGGAGAAGTGAAAATTAAGCCACTATCTCACAGCCTTCAATTCTCATTGGGTATGAAATTCACTCATGCTGAAGAGCTCTTTAAATTCCCAATTCAATCATGCTGTCTGTTTTACAGTCTCCTCTCTCGTGGGAGGGCTGGACTGAGAGCTGCATACTTAATGTTTTTCTACACCACACTTTGTATTAGATTCACTTAACAAGTGCCTCATTGTTACAGAGCTCCTGTTTCATAGAGGCAAATAACTTTAACTTCTGTTTCCCAACCCCTGCAAGGACAAAGATTCTATTAAAAAACATATTATTTCTTTTTTGAGTTGATAATACATTTTCAGGTGCAAACACTGAAAATGTCCAAAAAGACAGACTGTAATCTTAGTCTCCATTCCCACTCCTGACAGCCAAACACTCAGCCTCTGTGTCTGATAGGCAACCACTTACTTCCTTGAATATCCTTCTGGAGAGGTTATACATACGCATGCATTTCCTTTTTCTTCACTTTCCTTGGATAGGAGTGTATTACACACCTGTTCCTAGAGCTTCCATTCCCATTTAACCAAATATCAGGGTGAGCCTTCAAGCCTTATAAGGATACTCTCTCTGTTTTAATGGCTGAACCTCAAATGTGTGGCTGTGTCAAATTATTGAGCTAGTTCCCTATTGACAGAAATTTAGGTTGTTCACTAACTTTTGCTATTATGAAAACTGCTGCAATAAGTACCTTGCAGGTAGGACATTTTAATTTTGCATGTGAATAAGTTTCTGGAAATGAAATTTTTGGGCCGGATTATGTGCATTTTTTGTTTTGATAGATATTGCCAGATTAACCCTATAAAAGTCGTACCAAGTTACACTCTCACAGCAGCCTAGGACAAGAATGCTTGTTTCCCCCGTGCCTCACCAACACGTGTTGTCTTTCTTTTTTGCCAACTGGTAAATGAAAGTGGTTTAATTTGTCTTCTTCTTAATCAGTCAGGTTGAAAATGTTTATGCTTCCTTTCCAGTGAATGGTCAAAATGATGTTCTTGCCCACATTTCCATAGGATTGTTGGCCCTTTTTTTCATATTGATTTCTAAATGCCCTTTGTGTATTAAGGATATTAGCCCCTTGCTTAGGTTGGTTTCCTGGGGAGCAGGCTGTAAGATGGAGGTTTGCATGCTGGGATTTACGAAGGTGCGTTCTCAGGAACCATCTTTCCACAGAACTGAGGGAGGAGGGAGAAGGTAGACTTCTGGTTCTGGGGTGACCTACTGAGCTGTTCCTTATAGAGGCCCAGGGGCCAGACTTTGAATATGCCTCTGCACCCACTGACCAGTCAGTAGACACGGCCCCTGGGATGTGGGGTAACCATGGTGAAGAACCTGTGGTGGGCCGAGGACCATCCTGGGGGGCACGTTAGCCTCGGCACCCGGGGACTAAGGGCGGAGTCCGGCCCCTACTCTCCCGGCCTGCAAGAGCAACGGCGAATATTTTGCCAGCTTTCTCTTTTACCTTTTACGTTTCCTCGTGTGTCTTGTAATTTTGTCTTGTTTTTGCCACGTGGATATTTTAAAGATGGTTAACCCTGTCAGTTCTTCCTCTTACACCCTCTGAGCTTTGTTCTGTACTTAGAAAGGCCTTCCGAACTCTAGGAAAATATTTTAAATTCTCCTAGGTTTTTTTCTGGAACATTTAGGATTTCATGTTTTAGGTGTCAGTATCTGAGCCATCTGGAATTTAGTCTGACATAAGGCTTGAGACAGGAGTTAATTCGATCATTTGTTGTTCCCAAACGTTACAACACTGCTCACTGTACAACCCAGCTGCCTTCCCATGGCCCCAGAGGCTGTGTTTATCACACACTAAATGCCTATGTGTCATTCAGTCTATTTCTGCAATTAAAAAAAATTATATTCCTTTGATCTGTCCACCAACTGATACAGGGCAGGGATTTTTTCTTCTGAGTAAAAGTTTAAGTTAGAAAAGTAATACATACCACTGTAGAAAATTTTGTAAATATAGGAAAAAATGAAGGAAATACAAATTATCTGTAATCCTATGGTCCATAAATAATTGCTTTTGATGTTTTGGTATCTTTTTTTTTTTTCCAGTCACATACTATTTACCAAAATGAGACCATGTGGTAAATACTGATTTGTAACCTGCATTTTTTTTATTTAATGAATGCTTCGTATTTTTTCATATCCTTAAAACCTAATTTCATCTCCAGGTCTTCAAAGGCAATAGTGATCAAATATGTGCACAAATGAGATTGCTTGACTAAAAGAGAGTGAATATTTGTAACAGTCATGTACCCTCCCGAGAGAGAGAATTTAACAATCATGTTAACAATATACTCTTATCTATTTCCCTGAAGCCTCACCTGCTGATTAAATAGCATTTTAACAACTATTCCCAATAGTTGAAAGTAAAAAAATCATGATCACTGGGTTTTCATTTGCACGTAGTGAGATTAAATATTTTCCAGGTTCTCTGGCCCTTTGCACTCCATCTCCCGTGTATTTGTTACATGTTCTCTAGCCAGTTTTGTGTGTGTCCCTCTTGCCTCTTCACAGCTCTATAAGAGCCCTTTCTGTATTAAGGATATACCCTTAGTCTCCCATTATGTGCACAGGGCACATGTTAGTGTTCCCACTTTGTGGGGTGAGGTCACAGGTGGCTGACACTGCAGTGAAAACATCTTGTTCCCACAGCTGAAGAAGAACAATCTCGCTGCAGACCCACCGACGGAGCGAGTCCACGTTACATTAAAGAGGCTGCGCTGGAGAGGCTCCCGCTGGGCTTCCGCCCCAGGGCTCTGCCCTGCCGAGTCCAGGACCGCCAGGTTAACTACAAGTTGTCCAGGTCTCCCCAGGTCAGTCCTTCTACTGGGTGACGTGGCTCCAGGCTCTAAGTCCGTGTCACCAGGTCTGCATCGGGGTCGTATTGGCCTTACGGGTTGGAGGAGTGTAAGGATGAACAGACTGCAGAGGAGGTGAGACTGGGGAGTGGACTGGATAGGAGAATAAAAAAGTAGGAAAGTTGAGGCTAGAGCATAGATCAGTGGCGGTGGAGGTGAGCCCAGCTTCCCTGCCAGGACGTCTTCCTGGTCTTAATCAACACCTATGAGCCGGGCTCACCTGCACCCACCTGAGAGCCGGAGCGAGGGCCGGGAGTGGACATCTGCCCAGAGAAGGGAGACGTCTTCCCACGGCTGGGGGCTTTAGCCCTGCATCTGGGTCTCCCTGACTCTGACCAGATCTGAGAGCCTGGACCCAGTACGGGTTCCTCTTTATTGCTGGTCTCCTGGACGTGGGACACACGCTCTTTCTCCCTCTGTTAACCCCTGCTGGCCTAACGCCTTGCCTGTTGGGACTGGGGTGTGTGCCCAGCCTCTCAGGTTCGGCTGCTTTGCACTGTTTCCAGTCTTATCCTTGGTGGGTCAGCCTCTGGATGCTCATTCTGTGTGTGTGTGCGTGTGTGTGTGCGTGTGTGTAGATGCAGAAATCAGACCCAGAGGGAACAGCAACCCGAGCCCCCATGGCTGCGGGGAGCCCAGTGATGGCTATGCTGGGAGCACCACCCATCAGGCCTGTGGCGTTCCTTGACCAGCAACTCCTGGGGTAGACAACAAAGAACACATGACCCCCCACCTCCCACCATCCTGCTCTTACTGACCACACCAAGCCTAGGTGGTGTGGAAAGGGCGATGACCTTCGGCTCCGTCACCCAGATGCCACGGCTTGGTGACCAGAGGCACCCAGAGAGAACAGGGTCCCCCCACAGAGGGAACAGGGTCCCCAGCCCCGGAGGCAGCACCGCTCACCTGCAAGTTGCTGTTGGCTCTCTGGGCTCCACACCTGTGGACTCGGAGGTCACACTTTGAAAAACAGTCAAAGAAATTGCAGTCTTCATCTCCTGTGCAATTCTGTTCGAGAATTTCCCTCATTTTAGGTTCAAAAAAGGCCATGTCCACATCAATAGCCACTGCCTGTAACGGGAACAGCACACAGGTATCAAGAGGACCCCCGGGGGGCTCAGCACAGAGGGAGCCCGTGTAGCGGGCCTGTTCCTGTTGGCAGATGCTGGTGTCACAGGCCTCGGGGGGCACAGAACTCTGCTGGCCGGGGGAGGAGCCAGGCCGTTCTGGGGACACGTAAGCCACTGGCACAGATTATACTGCAAGGATTTAACTGCAGAAAGGACCTGTGCTGTCATTAGTGAAAGCCTAGAATTTGGAACTAGTACCACTTTTCATCTTTAAAAGTTTTCCCAGATTTAAAAGTTGAATCTCTGAAATAATCTTAAAAAAGGAATTGACTCTCCGTCCATTGCTTTCTCACTTGGTTTCTGACATTCAAGTCTCAGGAATATAAAAGCTGTGAGACGCAGACAGTCTACCCCTGTGGATAGAAGCAACAAAATAAAACTGCATTCCAGGGGCAGGTAGAGGATATGATGGTAAAAATGGGGTGGCCGGTGCCTGCGCTGTCTAGTTATGGCCCGTGACCTGAGTCAGCTGGCCTCCAACGGACAGGGACAAGTGGCAGAGCCAAAGTTCTCAAATGAGGGTTGATACATTTGGACCCTGATCCAACAGCTTCAGAAACTAAGTCACACTATCAGCATGAAAATCTGATGACCCCCTGGAATTTCACACTTATCTTCCTGGCTTCAGACCAGGTAGGCTTCAAAACCAGTAAAAGAATAACATCTAAATTATGCAGATTTTCCTCCACCACCTGAATTAAAAAAAAAAAAAAAAGATGAGCTCAAACCCGAGAAAACCTGGACTCTGCCCAAACCAAGCAGTGTATAGCTGCGAGGTATTAAAGAGCTGTTCGAAGACTTGATGAATCTGATGGAGTCTGTGGCGTTTCACAAGCCTTCACAGGTCGGCCTGTGGTAGCATCGCAAAAAGGGGTTCATTTTCTCCTCAGTTCTCTGCAGAGGCACATCCCAGGTGGCAGTTTGTTTTCCCTTCAGAATTGACGCCAGAAGGCAGTTTGTTGGGGATTATTCAGCACAAGAGAGGAGGGAAAATAATTTATTTCCAAATATATGGAGAATAATGACACGAAAGAACAGGGAACGTGTCCCCGTTTGAGAGCTTTGCCTAATGACTAGTTCAGGCACCACAAACAAATGATCATTTTAATCAGTTTTTCTCTCTCATTATTTAGCCAAAAGAAATACCTCATTTCTTGATTTATACTGGTTAATACACTAAACGTGTTAGGCTATGCTAATGAGTCTATTGTCTTTTGTAATTTATTTGGGGGCTCCAAGGTCCTCCTCTTCTTTTGCTGGCTCCTGGCCATCTCCTCAGCTTCCCTGGGCCCCACAGTGGAATTCCAGCCTCCTGATATTTCTTTCTTCCATCTCTGATTGGTCCTTTCTTATCTCCCAGGAAGAGCCAGATAAATTTTTTAATTTTTAGTGTATGGTGCAGAATGGATTACAGCTGCTGTGAGCATAACTCAATGCACTAAAATAAGAACAGTGACGAAATGAACAGAAAAGCCTGCATGAGTTTCTTAGGGAACATCCGGAGAATTGTAACATTCTTCCTGCACAAAATTACCTAATTGCATCGTCTTCAGAATTCATCCTGGCATCAGACGAGAAAGGAATGACGAGGATTATTTTGTTCTCCCCTGGAAAGTGTGCCTCTCAAGTAGAAACCACACCATCTGTTTGAAAAGAGCCCTCAGAAGGGAGGGTGTTTTCCTAGTTTGTTTGCAACCACCGGACAAATTCTCAGACTTGCAAGGGTGACCCTAACCCTAACCCTAACCCTAACCCTGGAGACAGTGGGTGACTGCAGTCATCAGTCCTCCCCTGTCATCTGAAGGACACGCCCTCCTTCCACCTGGGCAACACTACAACAGGGGCCAAAGTGGGGACCCACCTGCTGGTCCCTTAGCTGCTAGCTCTGCTGGTTCTCATGCTGAACGCACGGCAGAATCACCTGGAGGGCTTGCCTTTAAAACACAGATGGCCACATCCCATCCCAGAGTTTCAGACTCAGTAGTGGAGTCAGAGAATTTGCGTTTCTAACATGTTCCCTGGTGATGCTGGGACCACTGGTTTTCACCTAAAAGTTGTAAAATCAGAGGTAAAATTCACATTGTGGACCTCCGCATCTGTAAGGAAGGTCAGTAATGCCAGGCTGGGCAAAGGGGGCTCTGCTGTCCTCCCCTCCCTGTCCTCATCCGAGCGAGTGCTGGGGCGGAGGTGAGGCCCCGAGGGCCCCTGCACCATTGCCCGCAGCAGTCGGGGTTGGTCAGAGCGCAGCTGCAGTTTCACTGAACGAATGTTCAGTGGTGAGCAAGGTGCTGGAAGGCACGTGTTGGGGGCCACACAAGCCAGTCTTCTTGCTCACCAAGCAGGGGAGCCTTCGCCAGGATCTCGGCTCTAAGAAATACGCTGAATGAGTCTGGGGTCCCTCCCACTCACAGCTCCTCTGGTGGGGTCTCATGGTGCTCAGGGTATCGCAGACGGGGCTGAGCACCTGCAGAACTCATGGCAACATGTGGCCCCTCCTGGAACTTCCCAGAACCTTCTGGAACTTCCCAGAACCTCTCAGCTACTTCCCTTCCACACTTGGAGCCACCCCCAGCCTGTCCGCCCCTTGGGCCAGCCAGGACGGGGCATTAGGACAAAGCACTTCGGCCAGGATGCTGCAGCGCCCTTCATGGCAACAGAGACACGCTTGGAGAGCGATTCACACTGGGGGCAAATTTAGCTCCCGAGACTTCCGGCTCTTTGAGGAGAGCATCACTGTGCTGCCTGCTGTGGAAGTGCTTAGCTGGCAGTAATGCTACCTTCCTTTTCTCCCTTTATGTTTTTATCTGTGATGAAGAACATTGTTTGGCTGTGAGCCAGGCCCATAATGACCAGCCCACCGAGGTGGCCGGAGTTAAGCTGGCCTGGCCATTCACCTGCAGCAGGAGTAGTGACCCAGGCAAGGACGCCTGTGTTGGGACACCTAGATCACTATAGTGTTAATCTGACGCTGATTACCTGAGCTGAGTTTACCTGAGCTGAGGGGGACCTGGGAGGTGATTATCTTTTAATGAAGCATTGAAGTTCCTCCTGCTTCTCTACCTTGGGTAGTTCTTTGTGCACCTGCACTGCCTGGAGTGGGATATAAAATTCATCTGCCCTCTGCAGAGCAGATCAGAGGCTGCTCTGTCCATGCGGGCAGGTGTGCCTCTTGTGGAAGGCACCAGAACTCCAGCTGTCCCTCTAGAAGTCTTACCCGCAGAAGAGAAGCCAACTGGCATCTCTCCAGGAAGAAAGTATTAGAAAAAGCTGCATCATCCCAGAGCACGGGCAGTGTGAAAACGGTCCCCCTAGTGGGTCCCCGAACGCCATCCTTCCTCATCATCCTCTGAGTCTCCTCATCTCCTGAAGATTGTTTTCTGCACAAAGCAAGAACTTGTTTTCAAATGGCTCTAAGAAGCTGCTAAGCTGCTTGGAGAAACCAGAACAGCCCTTGAGGAGGACAGACCTTGCCTCCCACTGTCGGCAGCTTTCGTCACAATTCCTGGCCCTGGGGTGTCAAGGGAGTATGTTCTTGAAATTCTCTTGTCCACACCCGAAAGGTTTGGCAGGTCGGCGTGGTGCGGGCTGGCAGGCTGCATCACTTGCAGTGGTTTCCCAGGATTTCAGAAACCCTCCCGTTTACCATTTGATTCGCCCTCCCCAAGGTTCTGTCCTCCCCGTGATAAACACCCTCCCCACCAGGGGCACTCACCGTGAAGTCGCTCCTGATGGCAAAGTTTTCGGGTTTGATGTCACAGAGGTGCAGGCGGTGGGAGAAGTCGTGGTCGAAGTGGGCGACCATGTCCAGGAAGCTGAGCGCCATCCCGCTGACCGCGCGGGCCCGGCTGCGGTCCCCGCGGGGCGCCCCGTCCAGGGGGAAGAGGGCCCAGTGGTGGGGGCTGCCGGCCGCCAGGTGCTCCACGGCGTAGAAGTGGCCGCAGGAGCCCAGCACGGGCGGCGTGTGCGGGCTGAGGCCCCGCAGCAGGCTGAGCAGGACGAACTCCTCCTGCTGGAGCAGCGCCCACAGGCTGGCCAGCTGGCCCCGCCGCCGGGGTCCCCGCCGCCCCAGCCCCAGCGGCGCCAGGCTGCCGTTGGCCAGCTCCAGGCCCAGCGCGCTCCTGACCTCGCCAGCCGCCAGCAGGAGCAGCTCGGCCTCCGGGAAGTCCTGGCCGCCGTCGTCGGGCTGGCCGTCTAGGAGGCCGAGTGGCGGGAAGCTGGAGAAGGCCTCCTCCTCGGACTTGAGGACCACGGGCTGGCCGCGCCAGTCGGCCTGCAGCACCTTCTTGCCCCGCTCGAAGTACAGGCAGCGCCGGTACAGCAGCTTCCCCGCCACGCACAGGTCCTCACAGAGGTCCCCCACCAGCGCGCCGCCGCGGTAGTCCCGGCACTGGAAGGGAGGGGACAGCCGGTCACACAGCGGGCCTTTGCGCCCCAGACCGCTCCTGGCAGCTCTTGAGAACCCTCGAGAGTCTGAACCAGGGGTCAGAGAGCAATTAGGGAGTGAAAGACTGGAGAGAGTGTCTCCTGGTGGTTCCATTTCCCCAACAGGCCCAGGACAAGTTAGGAAGCGTGTCTCCCACTGTCCAGCTGGGTGATGCCAGCAAAGGCCGTGTGCATCTGGGTTTCAGTGTCCTGGACTGTCAGGGAAAGGACTGGGCCCTTGGTTCTCAAGTCTCGGCCCCACATCAAGGTCACCTGGAGAGCTTTTCACCTGCAGCCAAAAACAGCTCAGCCAGATCTCAGGAGGTGGGGCCTCGGAGACCCCAGGAATGACCCTTCCCGTAGGACTGCTCCCTCAGCCGGTTGTTTTCTCAATGGGAAGAGGTGTGGCTGTAAGGCCAGCAGGCTGTGGGAGGGGTCAAGAGGATCCACTGCGGGAAACATGAGTTAGGACACACCTGGTGGCTGGTGGTGTCGGCAGGACTGGGAGGGGAAGCCCGGGGGATGCCTTTTGGAAGAGGAGCCCTGTGGGGTACGTTCCAGAAGTGGAGGGTGTGTTGGGTGCCTGGCCGTGGGGAGGAAGCACTCAGGGACCCTCAGATGGAATTTCTCCTCAACTTCAGAGCTCGTCAGCCCTCCTGCCACGTGGGGCACCTAGTGACATCCCCACCCACCCCCACACGACAAACATTCCTCCCAGGAAGTTGTCCAGCTAGGCCCTGCCCCTCTGACCGGCTAGAGGGGGCGTAGGAGAGGCTGGTGCAACACCGATTGAGAGGAAAGACTATTATTTCTTTCTCTTTCTTTTTTTATCTATTCCAGGAAACCTAGACCCATTTTTACAAGGGTTTGAGCATATTTTCTAAGTCCACCTGTTTTCCTGCACAAATGCATCTTCCTTCCATGTGGGCAAATGCAGGTCAGGTGTGTAATTACACGCCGCCCAGACTCTCTGGTGGCTCCATGTTGCTCAGCTCTATTAACCCCACGTAGATTGTACACAGATCCTTCAAGGCAGAAAATATACCTCCAGTGCCTGGATATATGAATAATTACAAAATCCAGAACACTCTGAAAACTGCAAGTTTTTCATGGCTCGTGGGGTCAAGCCTAACTGAAAAGATGTGAGGCTGTTTATAGTCTGAATATATTTGACCTGTGATTTTGCATATTCTTTGCTGCAGAATCATTAGTTGTATTTGTTTAATTTCTTTGGTTACTGGTGCTGCCTCATACACAAAATGTAAGGTGTACTTATGTTGCATATTATCCAACACCCAAAAAAGTGTGAATTCCAAAACAGACCTGGCCCTAGAGCATTAGATAAGGGATCGTGGATCTTTAGAAATACTCTCAGCCAGCTGTCCAAAGCATATGACCAAAGTGCTGATTAAAAAAGATACACTCCCAGTTCTTAGAACAAGTATCTGGATTTTAGGGACCATTTTAGGCAGTAACTGGACAACAGCCTGGAAGACCCAAGCCAAGCCATCTGCCCTGGCCCCTCGGCTTCCTGCTGAGGGGCTCCTGCACGCGGCTTCCCTTTGCCGGCGGTGTTAGGTCTCGGTGCATCGTATTGGGATGTGAGGGTGTCATGCTTGCCAAACTCAAAGATGCAAGGGATGGAGACCTGTAGATAGAGTCTTGGACCTTTATCTGCTCCTGGAGCTTGGGAAGCCACCCTGTTTGCCCGGGGCTGGTTTTTTTGTCTTTGGAAAACAAACAGCCTTGATACAGCTGTATTAATAAGCACCCACGAAACTGTTTTAAATATGCTCATTGCTGTATTCATCCTGCAGTTTAACGTAACACAATTTTGGTCAAGTGCCCTCCTTTTACTTTTCATCCTAGCACCTCTTTCCAGGGCTTTGGGTCATGAAATGAAGAGGATCAGGACCCTCTAAGTTACCCTCTTTGTTTGGAATTGCTTCCAAATCGCCCTTGTAAGAAAGCAGCGCTGGTTCAGGCCCCTCTGAGACCTGCTTCAGGATGATCTTAGCCGTAAGGTGGGGATGAAAGGGTTAAGTGGTCAAAAGACCCAAGAATGAAAAGATGTGAATGACAGATAATACGGGGTGTTCATTTTACTTGTTGCACTTTTCTTCTACTTTATCTGGTATTTACAGAGTTTCACATCTCTGTAATAAACCTGATAAGCAAAGGCAACGTTTTTCCTTGAGTGCCTTATAAAGCCCCCAAACCCCTTACATCTGATAATATAAGGTTTAATTCAAATTCAAAATGGTTTAATTCAATTCCATAATCGTTTTTAGAGCACTGTCAAATTTGTAGTTTAATCAAAGATGCTTTTGTACGAAGGACAGAACGGCACTGAGCAAGAAAGGAAATCGGGTGATAGATCCGAGTTTGGTAGGACGAGGTGGCTCCTGCCGTGCTGGGCGAAAGGGAGAGGAGGCTGTGGGGAAGGTGGACATGGGTGTGGATCTTGGCCCGGCCACCGCACCCAGAGCGGGGAGCATGGAGGGTATCAGCTGTGACTGCCTGGGGCCTTCACGCTGCTCATCTGGAACTGCGGCCAAAATTATCCCTGTCCTGTGAGCTCAGACACCCGCTCCACTCCCCCAGGATGGCATTGGCCATGGACAAGCTACTTCGGCCACGCCGGCCACCTTCGCGTTAACACCACCGCTTTCCCAGCTCAGCCCAGCAGTGCGTGAACTGAGCCACGATCCAGCTACAGGTGATGGGCTCAGGAGTCACAGAGCGAGGTAGCTGCCTTCCAAACTCCTACATGACAGTGGAGTAGGAACAAGAAAGGAGCACAGCCAGGCTCGGCTCTAGGGCAGACTGGGTTTGCCTCCGTGTGTTGTGTTTCCAACATGATGATGACACTGTGTCACAGGAGACCTGTGAAGGTCAACCAAGGTCACCTGTGCAGAGGACCTGGTGGTCTCTGTGAATGCTAGTCCCTCCCACCCTGCCCAGCCCTGGTCACTAGAGGGCTCCCTCCCCCCAGGAGGCTTCTTCCTGCAGAGATGCGTCCCAGCTCAATTTTGGAAGACAAACTGTGGGCCACCTAGCGGACCAGGAGGGAGAGGGCAGGGAATGACCTGCACAGGGGCCCGTGGTTGCAAAGTTGCTTGTGGGTTCAGAGAGCCAGACACAGTCTAGAGTATTGGAGAGCAAGTTTGGAGCTGACACCAGGGTGGGAGGGGCTGGGGTGTCCTGCCAAAAACTCCGCTTGCCATGTCTCCACCTGCAAGGTTCAGATCCACACTGAGGCAAAGTATACATGAGACTAGTTATTACAGAGCTGCTCTGTCATCCTCCTTCACGAAGAAGTGTTTTGGGCCTATCAGTTCCTACTCTTCTTATTCGGAATGTAAAATTCGTCCACTGTGGCTGCTCTGGTTACCAGTGTCCTGTGAGTGAGTCTGCAGGGTCTTTTTGCATCTCTGTGCCTGCCACACTCAGAGAAAGACTTAGCTCAGCATTTAAAAAACAGTCAATTTAAAGGACCAATGACAAGTTTACAAGCTAATTAAAAATTATCATCATGTTAGAGACAATAGTGAAATTATTTTATTGGCAGTATGTCCTATTAAGGTAGCTAATTTTTTTAACTCAGTAGAAGTGGGTTATTTACTTAAACTCCATTTAAAAAATCACTTTTCTCTGAATATGAGGAGGCCCTAACTGCCAGCTTGAAGACAGATACATTTCTGTACCCAAGTGCATGTGCATACAAAATCCAGTGGTATCAGATTTTAAGATAAACTGGGGGGGAAAAAACAAGTTAAAATCTCATTGTAGTTAACTGGCATTTTTTAAATTAACGAAATTCACAGCAGATTCCTGTTTCTTATAGCTTGTGTGCAAACTACAAACATGCATCCCCAGTAGTCCCAGTTCCTGTAGGAAGCGCTCTTAGAACCTCTCCAATTGTATCGCGGTTCTCAGGCAAAAACAAAACCTGTCCCCTCTAGTCTGGGAAACCGGTGACAGGGTCTCAGAGGTCATGCCTGGAGGCTGGGTTTTCTTTTGTGTGCTTGTTTTTGTTTTTAAGGAGCATTAAGTTCTTGTGTGGTTAGTAGCATGTCTCACCACAGAATTCCTTTGCGGACTCTCAGAGCAATTAGCCAGCCCACTGTGCAGCCCTGCCTGACCCCCGGACAGCTTAGAAGACACACATGACAAACATGGCCAGAGCGCTCGGGAAAGCAGAGTCACCCTCTGCGACAGAGTCCTTCTGGGGGTGTGCCCTGCGTGTCCCACCCGGCCTTGGCTTCCTCTCAGAGCAAAGGAAGATAAGCCTGCCCTAGTGAAAAGAAATCCCTGATGTTAGTGACTAAATTAAATCACATCAAGACCTAACTAGTCTCTGGAGAACAGAGTCTGCGGGAATCTTTCTGAGATGCTTTGGAAGTGATATGCTGTGCTGAAAACTTAGTTTTCAATATTGGAGAAGCCAGTTACTGTCATGGGGTCTCTCCTCTCCGAGTCACATCCTGGCTCCTGACACAGTAGCTGTGTGAATTGGGACAAGTGACTCCACCTCTCTGGGCTCGGTTTCACCATCTGTGAAATGGGGAGAGTGAAAGCAGATCCCTCCCAGAGGCTGCTGAGGGGATGAAACAGTACACATAAACCTACTTAGCTCGGAGCCTGCCAGGGTGAGCATCGGCGGGGCCCCGCCGTGAGGTGCGCTGTCTGCAGGACCCGGCTTATAAATTATCAAGCACAGGGCAGGGGGATATAGCTCAGTGGTAGAACGCGTGCTTATGCTTCCTGGTTCAATCCCTTTGCCTCCGTTTAAGAAAATTGGAAAGTAAAGTAATTAATTATCAAGCCCAGCACAACGCTCACCAACCTGGCACAGCCTCCTGACCCGGTGCACTGGGAAAGCAGGGTTCTAGGAACCTTACGGAGGTGTCTTGATTATGGGATGTGCTGAAGAGCCATGATGAACAGGAGGGCTGCCGTCTGCCTAGAAAATTCCAAATCTGGGAGACCCAGGGCTCAACTCTGGAGCCATTCCAGCTGGCTCTTCTCTCTTTCCCTCTTGAGTGTGGAGGGTGGTGGGCTCCCTCCGGAGGTGGGGTGAGGCCCGGGGAGGGCACCAGCACACCTCCCAGCTCATAAGCAGCCCCTCAGCTTCCTCCACAGACCCCGGCACGCCAGCAATGCCACCTGCCTGGTGGGAGGGCACAGAGGGTCCCCACGACTCCCCGGGCTCCGCCTGACGGAAAGGGGCTCCCCCGGGCTCAGCTGCAGCTATTTCTTCAGTGCTGGTGTTCAGAGTGAAAGCTAATGAGCGTCTGGAGGCCAGTCAGAAAAATAACAGCCAGTTTTATTACAAAGGATAAAAGCCAGGCAGAATGAATTGAAAGTGCTTGGGGAGCCGGGAGACAGAGGCTCGATTCAGTCCTGGGAGGCCACAGTGCCAGCCTCGGCATGGTGGCCTGGGCCCAGCAGAGTCTGGGATGTGGAGACCGGGGTCCTATTCAAACCTCGGTCTCGTCTGCAGTGTCCTGGGTGAAAGGAGCTGGGTGGGGCTCCCATGAGCAAATCCAGATGGAGAAGGGAGAGAGTCAGGTCCTGAACGTGGCGTGAGAAACAGCAGCCTGAAACAGGGCCTCCAAATATGCTCCCACCAGCATCAGGTCACTGAGACCATGGCAGGTGAACTTCAGGGGGATAGACAGATGTGGTATTTCAAATCTGTCTTTTGGCCACAGGAAAGAATGAGAGTCTTCAAAGGCAGAACCTGTCTCTTCAGCTTGATGTCAGACTAAAAACAACCCCTTAGGGCTGCCACTGGAGAGATTTTGGCAAAGCCCCCAAACAGAATTGGTTTTAATTTTATGAGCTGGGATGCTGGGAAAGTTATGATTAGCAATTACTTAAGTTACACTAGGCTATTTAATTTCCATTAGGCCTTCTCTCGCTTAGCCAAAGGTAAAGAGATGAAACATAGTGTTTGTTTTTTATTTTAATCTAAAAGACTATCATATTATTTTTGTAAATGGGTGTTCCATCCTCTCCAAACTATTATTTTTTTTTACTATAATTAGTCAATCAGTCTCCCCAAAACGGGGGGGAATGTCTCTATCAGCGAATGGAACTTCTAGATGAGCTATTGAGATCAGTGTGCTCTTGAAGCTTACAGAAAACTTGACAGACCTTCATTGTGACTGAACAGATAGATTGACAGACAGATGACAGGTGATTGGTTATTGGCGGGATGGAGGGAATTGACTAGGATCTCATCAACGTTGATGAGATCAATTCACGAGGACGCGTCAGACTCGGGGAAAATAATTTGGTTTAGCTTGTCCATTTCACCTCATTTCTTTAGTTTTTCCAATCTCACTTCAAAAAATAGCGATTTACATGAAAGCCTTTATGCTACCATAAAACCTGCAATCTCAAAAGGCGCACCCATACAAAAGCAATTGGACTTAAAACTTCCCATGCGTTTCTTGAAGATTTCTTAGAAAATAGATCACTTTTCACACGAAATGCTTAGGGGCACTATTTTAGGACGTGAATAATCACTTAATCAATGTAAGAACTAGTTGGCACTACCTTCAATTTTCTTGGCCTTTCTGCTAGGGGTTCCTACTTTTATTCAAGTCTCTAAATGCGCATCAGCTTCCGAACCAAACAGAGAGACTAAGGAGCTGCTAACGTTTGGAATCAACTAATGCGCATCTGGGGCCCAGGGCGCGCAGCAGCCTGCAGGCTGCATTTCTGTCTCTCCCTAGTTGCCGGACCCAGCTAGGGAGCCTATTAGGAGACTGCAGTCAGAACCCCAGGCCGGGGCACCGCTGGGGTCCGAGCCGCCTCCCAAGCGGTCCGCTCGCCTGAGCGCGCTCTGCCTTGGGTCCTACGGACGCGCCTGGGAGAGCTGCTGCCTTGGCGGGGGGGGGGGGGGGGGGGCGGGGGGGGCGGCAAAGGCCCTACTAGCCGTCTGCATGGGGCTCGGTGAGGTGCAGCCCAGGCTGGAATCACAAACAGCGGCGGGTCGAGACGGGGACGCCAGGGGCAGAGGCGTGGTCCCCACCGGCCCCCATCCCTCACCAGCAGACTCGGAGCAGACCCGCAAACTTTTGTTAGGAGCTCAGGCTCGCGGGCGGCGGAAGGGCAGTGGGGCAGAAAGGTTATCTTGGGACGAGGGGCCAGTTTTGGCAAATGGGGAAGGACACCCCCGCGCCCCCACAGAGGACTCCCGGGCAGAGTCCCATGCTGGAAACCGGATGGTGCGCGCCGAGCACTCCCTGCCGGGCGTCCGGACCCCCCACCGTGGGTGCCACGGCCGCCCCCGAGTCCCCGGCCCCCAGGGCGCGCGGCGCGGGGCAGTGAGGCGGCGGGACCTACCAGCGCGGCCAGGATGCGCCGGCTCTTCTCGTCGGTGCAGCGCTCGGAGAGGACGCCCGGGTGCGCGCGGAGCAGAAGCGCGGCCGCCAGCACCCAGCCCGCGGTCCACGCGGCGCAGGCCAGCAGCGCGCCCCGCCCGCACCGCCCGCACCGCCCGCGCAGCCCGCACCGCCCGGGCCGGCCCCGCGAGCCCGCTGCCCGTGCCATGTCCAGCCCGCCGCGCCCCGCGCCCTGCGCTCGCGTCTGGGCTCCGCGGCTCGGCGGGGGAGGGGACGTGGGGGAGAGGCCGCGCGAGGGGAGGGGAGGGAGGGGAGGCCCCCGGGTCGCGGGCGGGCGCCTGGCCCGCCCCGGGGGTGGGGTGCGGTGTTGGGAGGCCAAAACCCGTGCCCGTCCGAGCACCCGGGGGGCAGGGGGTGTCCGCGCGCCGGACGTCCTGCTCTACCCGTCGCACCCCGCCACTGTTCTCACTTTTTCTTTTTTTGCACCTTTTTCTCAAGACCAGCTCCCCTCTTGAACAGAATCCGCATAGATTCAAGCTCCCCCCCGGTTTAGACTCCCAGCTCCTCTGTCGACACACCTTTGATTCAGACAAGCTCTCGCCCCTTCTCAGGGCTGCTGCTCAGTGCCCCGCACTCTTGTCTTTTTACAAACCGCCCCCACCCACCCTGCGATCGCTGGTTGCTCTCGGCTGCAGCTCTGTGCCCCCGCCCGCATCTACCTCTCCACTAGACTCTTGCCTCCTCCCGGTCGGCCCCTGCTGGGGTCTCCTCCAGGCACTCGCCGGGTGAGATCCCGAGTCGGGGGTCCGGGACAGTCTGGGAATGTCTTGGCGACGCCCGCCCACCTTTCCCAGGCAGCTCCTCCATCCAACCACCCTCGCCCAGGCTGCCAGAACCTTTGGGCATCCTTTCCAGCGGGGTAGGGGGAATCCCTGCAGTCTTTAAACGTTTTCCTTACCCCTGGCGAGGAGAAAGTGTTCACTGAATGTATCTGAATCTCTGTTTATGTGTATTTGTAACATCATCTGGGGAGCATGCTTCAACACTCAGTCGCCGTGGTAATATAAAATAGGCAGGAGCCCCCGCCAACAGAGCTGTCCCTGGTTCTTGCCAGCCTTCCCCCACCCCACCCCACCCCCTCTGCTCTCCACTCCCTGAAAGCATCTATGTCTCCCCTAAAGAGAGAGTCCTGGGCAGGTGGTGCGCTGGGAGGTGAACTGTCACAGCTGACGGCCTCTAAAAGCTGCCCCGCCCCAGAGGCTCCTGCATTCGCTCAACAAAAGCTTATTATTCAGCCAGCCCATCCCGGATCACCCTACCTGACCGCCCTGCTCCTGAGTTTCATATATTTTCTCCCCCAGTGCCAGGATAATAGGAATTACCCTCCCCCTGATTAAGGATCCTGTAATTATCCCTGAGGAACTGGCTTCTTAACTTAGTCTATTCTGCAACTTGCTGGTTCAACTTTTAAGTTTCATGGCCCAGTGGCGGAAGTCTCCAGGAATTATGACACATCAAATTAACAAATGGTCAGCCCTGAGGAACACTTTGGGTGCAATGCAACTCTTCCCTAACGCAGTGGACACTTGGGATTTGGGGGTCGCTGCATTGTTAGTAATAGTGCCTGTTGGAGTTCCCTCCATTTGACCAGTTCTCCTGACTCCCCACGCCCGCCAGGGCACACCCAAATAGAAGCAGAGTGTGGCAGGATTTCCCTAGGCTGGCTGTAGCGAAACTCCGTAGTCTCCTTTCAAAATTGTTGTGGAGCAAAGAAGGCATCCTAGGACTCAGCTTTAAAATCTTGACTTGATGGTGTAAAGGTGATTCCCTTTCCTAACAGTTTTATTTGGGGTGGGAGTGGGGGTGGGGTGGATGGCAGGGACAGGAGGAGAAATGAGACAAAGAAGTGTTAACACTTACCCTTTAAAACCTAGGATCAAAAACCACGGAGGGAGGGAGCAGAACATGAGATCAAAATTAACATCAGGATCTGCAAGACAAGTTTTACTTTGGTAAGTTTTAGAAATACATTATTAATCACACTTCCTTGGGCACTTTATAAAGAAAAGTATGCAGAAGAAAAGAAAATGATAACCCCACAATAACGCAATCCTTTAAACATTCAGCATTGTTTTTTCAGCTGAAATGTAGTTGGCATACATCATCATTGCTTTAATACAGAAGTTATGTACTCTCTAGAGCCAAAGCAAAACATTTGGGATACAGAACCTATGCCGGGCTGCCACCCTGTTGTGCAGTTTGCACACTGCACAAATCTGCGGAGGGTGGATGGGGCTGAAGTCCTTCAGAGTTCAGGCCACCAGGCCCTTTCCCTGGGAGCCCCATCGGACCCGACCTGTCTAATGGGGACTTTCCTGGGGGATCTACATGAAGGTGCCTTATAGGTCAGCTGTACCCTTGGTACAAGATACTCCCCTAGAGCAGCAAACAACTAAACAAATAATTACATTAACGATAAAATGTGAAGCTTTGACTTAAGGAACTGGGAAAGACGAGTTTGGTCTCATCATTTGGGAGCGCCCGCTTGTGACTAAGAATGACTGACGGCCTCGGCAGGGGGTGGCAGGGCCTGCAGGTCAGGATTAGGGTACCTGCAGAGCTGGGGGCGTGGCTTGGCCCAGCACAGGCTTCACTTCAAGTTGATTTGAATAATCTGACTCCTTAAAAAAAAAACTATGAAATCCAAGAACTGCTTTCCCCCAGTCCCTCACCCAAACTATGAAAACCGAAGTCATAATATTAGAAGTGGCTGAGTACCGCGATCCTGCCCGGCATGTTCTGTTCGCAGGGAAATTCTCAAGGTAGTTTTCCTTTGTCTTGAAGGAGATGGAAATTGGGTTCAGTACAATCACAAGGGACAAAAAGACCTGTGAGATGGAGAAAACAAACTCATGGTTACCAGTGAGGGAAGGAGGTGGGAAGGTATAAATTGGGAGTTTGGGTTTTGGAGAGACTAACTACTACATATAAAATAAACAAGTTTCTACTGTAGAGCACAGGGAACTATATTCCATATCTTGCAGTAACTTATAATGAAAAAGAATATGAAAAGGAATATATGTATGTACATGTATGACTGATACATGATGCTGTGCACCAGAAATTGACACAATACTGTAAACTGACTATACTTCAATTAAAAGAAAAACAACAACAAAAAAAAAGACCTGTGAGCAGCGACTGGGGTTCCAGAGTCCAGGCCCAGGGACGTGTGTTCACACTCAGACACACCCACTGCAACCAAGCAGAGGGAGCACACTCTGTAAGCAGGGTCTGTCTAACTGAGCACGTAGACCACACTGCCTTTATTCACTTATTCCTTCCATTAGACCAGAGGCTCCTTGAGGGTAAGGGCTGTGTCTCATTTCTGTTGTAACCAGCACCTAATCTGGCCCCTGATTCAAAGGAGGTCCTTAAAGATTTGCTAAAGAAAAGAGTGGAACCTGTATCCTAGCTTTCTGTCTGAAAGATCAGAAAACTTTGAGCATCCTGTGGAATTTTTCTTGAGACAGTGCTTTTAACATGCGAATATTTCCTTGTGATTTCCTGAGGCTAAGTGAAGCAGTCCAGACTCATCTCGGGGCTCGGGATATGCTTGAACATAAATCCTCTGGGTTCTGAACTCATCTTTTGACAGTTGGACTTGTCACTGAGAACAGAATTTGAATATTTTGCTTATTGGCCTTTACTAGAAGAAAACGTAAAATTCTATAGCTTTGACTCGGATTATACTAGACAAAGAGGTTTATCAGTGCTTAATTCTACACGTTTCTATGAGTTTATAAAAGTATTTTTCTTCCTCTAAGGGCTTTGAAACAACAGATATACCCATGTTTATACAGTACTTGATATGTTCCATTACTGGCTCACACAATTCTCCCAGCAACCTGGTGGGTGGACTGAGTGCATGTTGTCATCTGCTGCTTCACAGGAAAGAGTATTGGCTTTTTTAACCCTTATTTTATCTTTTTTCTTTATTTTTTAATTTTTTTGTGTTTTTTTCCGGCTTTATTGAGATATAACTGACACGTAAAATTGTAAAAGTTTAAGGTTTACAGTGTGGCTATTTCATGGCACGTATATATTGCAAAATGATTACTACAGTAAGGTTAAACATCTTTCGATTAACAAAATTACCATTCTGTTGTTGTTATAGTAAGAACATTCAACATTTACTCTCTTAGCAACTTTCAAGGATGCAATATAGTGTTGTTAACTATAATCATTCTGTACATTAGATCCCCAGAATTTACTCATCTGAAGCTGGAAGTCTGTACTATAAGTATATATATTCTTTTTCATTATAGGTTAATATAAGATATTGAATATAGTTTCTTGTGCCAAACAGTAGAACCTTGATGTTTATCTATTTTATATATAGTGATGTGTATCTGCTAATCCCAAACTCCTAATTTAGCACCCCCTACACACATACACACTCTCCCCTTTGGTAACTAAGTTTATTGTCTGTGTCTGAGTCTCTTTCAGATTTGTAAATAAGTTCATTTGCATCATTTATTTAGATTCCGTATGTAAGTGATGTCATGTGATATTTGTCTTTCTCACTTAGAATGGCAGTCTCCAGGTCCATCCATGTTGCTGCAAATGGCATTATTTCATTCTCTTTTATGGCTGGGTAGTATTCTGTCATATAAATATACCACAACTTCTTTATCCAGTCATCTGTTGATGGACATTTAGGTTGTTTCCATGTCTTGGCTCTTGTAAATAGCCCTGATATGAACATTGGGTGCATGGATCCTTTTGAATTAGAGTTTTCTCTGGATATATGCGGTAATGGCCTTTTTAAGTAGGATCTGTTCGTGGGAGGAACAAGGTGAGAGGCCGACTCACCTGCTTCTAGGAGTGATGTTCTAATTCCTGTTTCAGTGTTGGAATTGCCCACTTTAGGAGCGGATAAAGTGTTCTATACATGTCACAATCATTTATTGAAGTATCCTGCCTCAGGCCAAGAAAGTTTCAAATATTTATCAGCTTTACGGGTCATTTGCAAAATGACAATCAAAACAAGATTCTAGCTCATGCTTAGCTTTGCTTGGATCTCTGTTTCCCCTTCCCAGCAAGGGCAACCACATTTGCACAAGGGCGAACGCTCAGGAACGGGGAGGCCGCCTTTCGCCTTTCAGAAGGGGGTGCATTCCTGATCACCTGTGTAGTTAAGGGGTGAGGGAGGATAAGCCTGAAGAAAATGAGAGACAGCCAAGCTTCCCTCCTTACTCGAGAAACCTCTGCCCACCCCTGCACGTCCCACACTTCAGAGAGCTCAGCTGCACCATCCTTGGGGGTTCACTTTATCCACATATTTACCTTGCTTTCCTTCAAAATGAGATCAGCCGCATTTTAAAATGAGAGTTTTGTTTTGGAAAAGAAGGAGAAGTTACTTCACTGTCTGAACCAGCCTCGGGGTGGAGTGGGGGATCTGGGTGCAGGTCTCACTGGGAGTCCTTTGCAGCCAGAGTCCGGGGACTCAAGACATGAGGAGACAGGAGCTTAGAATTGTTAGGGGGAAGAAAAAACCAAGTGGGGCTTCTCTCACAGTTTTGCCTGAAGTCCCAGAATCACGCAGTTCATAAAGCTCAATCACTGCTCTACGCTGGTTCAGGAGAATTCCTGAAGGATGCGGGCAAAGATGTAGTGTTGGGGCTTTCTTTACAGCGCGCTATGTGACAGCGACAAGCTGGAAGCAACCTAAAGGTGTGCGCTGGGGGTTGGTCTGGTAGCCCTTAGTCATCTTCTGGCGGAAAAATGTATGCTGTCATCAAAGATGGTGCCATGAAGTCGGTGTGGGTAGGTGTTACAGGAGAAGATGTCCTTTTTCCTGGCCCTGCCCATTTCCTTCTCCCCGCACACCCCACGTTTTCTTAGGGAATCACACCATCTCATGCTCAGTCCCTGTGGTTTGTCCCGAAATGCAGGGGGGTGAGTTTGTAAGAAAGCCCACCGAGGAGGGCGAATCTCCCCACCACAGGGTCGGCCGAGGGCCCCCGGCCAACGAGTGGCAGGGAACTGTGTTCTGGGGCTTTGTTGGAGCCATTGGGAAGGAGGCTTTGTCCCGCTGAGGATGCCAGACTCTGAGGATGCGGGGCCGGCCGGGGGCCACCACGGGGTGGGGTTGGGGGGAGAATCAGCTGGAGAATAAGGTCAACCACGAGGAGGGAGGGGAAGGAGGGGCAAGACTCACCAGGACTTCATGTGAGCCTCTGACCTTTCCATCCCCCAGTGGACAGACCCCCTTTGTGGATAAAGCCAATTTGGGTTGGGTCTCTGACGTTTACAGTGAGCACAGTCCTGGTCAGTACAGACATTCGTGACGCGTCACTGAGTGAAAAGGCAGATTTCAAAACGTTATGTCCCATCTGAGTTTTTCTAAGCACACCGTGCACTTATTTACACACAAAACCTATGGAAAGAGGCATCAAGACATTTATCGCGTTACCCCTAGTGGAGGGGTGGCAGGCGATTTTTATCTTGTTCTCTTTACGTATGTAAGTTTCTAATTTTATTTAAGACAAGCACGCATTATTTACGTAATGAAAAAGCTTTTTTTAAATGAAGTATAGTTGATTTACGAAGTGGTGTCACTTTCTGGTGCACAACAAAGTGATTCAGTTACACCTGTGTATTCTTTCTCATATTCTTTGAAAAAGCATTTTTCCTTAAAGAGAGAAATTACCGGAAGAGAAGCAGACACGAGACCTCTGGTGTCAGCGGCTTCTAGTCTCAAGAGTGGCTGTGGTGCTGGTCGCCGGAGAGATGCCGTCTGGGCCCGCTCTGTCAGGGCTGGGTCGTCCCCTGTGACCTCCCGGCCTTGCTCACCTTGCTGGCAGGAGTTCATTCACTTATTCGCTCTCCGAGCACCGCCCCCCCTCGGTGAGAGCACACCCTCCGCCACACGGACTCTCTGCAGAACGGGCTATGACATCTCTGCTCCTCTCTGTTCCCTCCTGCTGCCCGTGACCGCCCCCCAGGCACCCTTCTAAAGGGCAGGTCTGAGGCTGCTGTTGCCAAACCTCTGTGGGTCCCCGGACCCCCTGTTGGGCCCTGCATGACCAGCGTGGGAGCCACAGTGGTGGAGGGTCTGTGGGCCAAGCCCTAGGATTATATAGTTTCTCCTCTCTTTCATCCTTGTCATCTTTCAGGAGCCAGAGAAAACCTCTCACCCCCCTGCCCAGAAACTCGGGAATGGCCCTTGCCCCTCCCTCCTTGTGCCTGTAAGACGAGGGGCCTCAGCTTCCTCCTGGCTAAGGGCAGGCGGCCTCCGGGATCAGAGCCCCTTCACACCCGAGCTTCTCAGACTGCGGGGGTGTTGGCTTCATGATTTGTTAACAGATTTACGGAAGCATAATTCACATACCGTAAAATTTCCTCATTTTATGTATGCAATTCAGTGATTTTTAGTAAATTTAGAGTTGTGGGACGGTCACCACCATCCGGTTTGGGAACATTTCTATCACCCCAGAAGGACCTCTCCAGCCCATTAGAATTTGCTCCCTATTCCCACCCCCAGCCTCGGGCAACTGCTAACCCGTCTTTATAGCTTTGCTTTTTTCTGGGCATTTCGTAGAAATAAAATCATACAATAGGCATGTTTTGTGTCTGGCTTCTTTCACTCAATCTAATGTTTTTGAGGTTCATCCACATGGTAAGAGTGTCACTCCTTCATTCCTTTTGTTTTACTGGATGGTACTCCTCTGTATGGTTAAGTCACGTATTGTTTATCCACTCATCAGTTGGTGAACATTTGGGTTGTTTCCACTTTTTGGTGTTACAAACTTTCCTGTACATGTCTTTATGCGAACATATGTTTTTATTTTTATTGACTTCTGAGCAATGAAATTGCTGGGTCTTCTATTTTTTACTTCTAGCTGAAGAAATTGCCAAACTCTTCCGAAGTGGTTGCATCATTTTACATCCCATCAGTCATGTGCCAGGGTTCCAGTTTCTCCGCATCCTTGCCAACACTCATGATATTGGTTATAGTGGATCTAAAGTGGCGTTTCAGCTTGATTTCCTCGTGAAGAGACGTCATTTTATTTTCAATGGCCAGAAGTGGCCCCACAATTTATGTGATCATTCTTTCTTGTCCTGCAGTGAGGTCCTTTTATGACAGAACCACACTTCAGGACTTTTAGGGCAGCTCGTTGTCCTCACATCTTAGAGCACCAGTGATGCTGCTTAACGTCGGTGAGCTGAAGGCCTGTAGGCACCCAGCATGGTTCCCTGCGCTGCCCTGAGTGTAAGATTCTGGAACCACCCACTGCGTCTTCTCTGTGCTGTTTTGCTGGTGCCTTTGCTGTGAGTTGAAGTTGGCCAGAAATCTCTGTACAAAAGGGATCACTGTGTTCCTTGCTGGGTTCTCCTTGGTTTACAAGCCTCTGGGGTTTCCGAACCGCTCACTCAGTTGCACCACATTGTTTGGGACAAATTAGGAAATCTCTAACCGTTTTTTGGGCCTCTTTCTTGCATTTTCATTTCAACTCAAGACGCAGCTGCTGGTTGGGATTTCCCTCCAGTGCAGGAGGAGCGGTGGGAGCACTCACACCTCCCCCGACACCGTGGGCGCCGGCGGGCACGCGTGGAGGAGCCCGTCAGGCCCGTTCCATTCACCTGGAAGCCCCGCGCGGGGCAGACCTGCATCTGCGCCTCGGCCCGGAGACTCCTGCACAGGGGTTCTTAGGAAAGGGTGACGTTCCAGAATTTCTTTGCCTTTTGGCAAAAGACATGCAACTGTGCAGGGAGCAGCTCCACCGGGAAGCGTGCCTGGAGCAGTCTGCAGCCGGAACGGCCCACCCAACTTGAAAGTGGGGCCAGTTAAGCGGGTCTCTTTCACCAGCGGACGGAAGCAGAAGGCCCTGGACTCTGATGCATCTAAATCGGGAAAGGCTGATGCCGTGGCTTCCGCTACATTGCCAAATAAACGTCCTGAAGATACCCACAGTTCTGGAGTAAGATTCTTCTCAGCGGGGGTTATCAACTGTCACCTATGAGAAGCCACAGTGTCAAGTCACCCCGATTTCCCCTCAGCCCCAGTCACCTCGGCTCTCCAAGTGCTGCTGAAAGCCAGTGGTGGCCTTGTGAGTGAAGAGGTGGCATTATTACATCAAAGAGGTTGTGCCGCCTCAGCCCTGCTCCCCAGAAAGCATCCTTGTTCAGCCTCAGACATCCTTCCTAGGAGCAGCGGGCTGGATGCTGAGGAATCCAAGATATCAGGACACTCACTGCTTTTCCATTCAGTTGCCGCCGGTTTCGTGGGAGAACCAGGTGTGTGAAACACATGCCCACCCAGGCATTTAGAAAGCGCCAGGTGGAACAAGGGGAGGGGAGGCAGGAGGTGGTGCTGGAGGTGAGCCTTGCGGGCTGAGTAGGGGCCACCGGGACAGAAGGAGGACTCGGGGGCTCCGTGGCAAAGACAGAGGGGTGCAGGCGGAGGGCCTGGGCAGGGGTCTGGGCAGGAGAGGGTGGACTGGCGGCAGCAGGCAGCATTTCACAGAGCAATCAGATGCCCTGGGCTGGAGCATGGCCTCGACTTCCTTGTCCAAGATCACTCAGGGCCCCGTAAAGGAGGGACTGGAGACAGCCTTTGTGGGAGGGAGGGATGTTGTCGTGGTGGCCTGGATAGGACTTGCCAGCTAGATGTGGGGCCTGAGGGAGCCAGCTGAGACCTGCAGTGGCCCAAAGCGCTGAAAGGATGGTGGCACTCCTCCCCTCCCCAGCCAAGTCAGCAAAAGATAATCCTCAACCATAAACCAACTGCGTGGAAATCTTAAGGAATTTTCCCTTCCCCGTGATGATTACTCCATTGCTCCCCGTGGACTCTCCAAAATAAAACCAAGTACTTTGAACAAATATTTTGAGGTTTTGTGCCATCCATGTGTCCTAAACATGTGCTGACAGTCCCCACTGAAGCATCCTGTGTCACCACCAGGGGACGGCAAATTGGAACAACAGCAAGATGTCACTGCACACCTATCTGAATGGCCAAAATCCAAAATCCAAAACGCCGACAAAGCCAAATGCTGGTGAGGGTGTGGAGTAACAGGAACTCTCGTCCTCTGCCAGGGGAGCTGCAGAATGGTTCCACCCACCTTGCGAGACAGTTGGCAGTTTCTTACAAAACAAAGCACATTCTGACCACATGATCCAGCAAATGTGCTCCTTGGTATTTACCCAGAGGAGTCACGTCCACACAGAAATCCGCACGTGGATGTTTACAGCAGCTTTAATCAAGATTGCCAACTCTTAGAAGCAACCAAGATGTCCTTCGAATATATGAATGCATTAATAAACTGAAAGATACATAATTTCCCATTAGAAAACATAATTTTTTATCATGGTAAAATATATATATAACATAAAATTTACCGTTTTAACCATTTTTAAGTGTATAGTTCAGTGGCATGAAGTACATCCACTTTGTTGTGCAACTACCACCACCATCCATCTCCAGAACTTTCTGTCCTCTTAAACTGAAACCCTATCCCCATTGAACAGTAACTCCCATCCCACCCTGCCCCCAGCCCCCAGCAACCGCTACTCTATGTTCTGTCTTTGTGAGTTTGACCACTCCAGGTGCCCACAGACTCGTCCTCTTGTGTCTGGCTTGTTTCCCTGAGCATAATGTCCTCAAGGGTCTTCCTTGTTGTGGATGTGTCAAAACGTCCTGCTTTTTCCTGGCTGAGTGATATTCTGTTGCAGGTCCAGACCACATTTTGCTTATCCATTCCTCTGTCCACAGACACCTGACTGATTCCACCTTTCAATTATTGTGACTAGTGCCGCTATGAACCTGGATGTGCAGATATGCGCTTGTGTCCTTGCTAGAATGCACGATTGTTCATAAAGGGAAATATCAGGTGGTAATGAAAGCTGGCTTTCTGATGGAGCACGTTGCTTCTGCGAAATCAGAAGATTCACTATAAAGCACCGATTTTCTATTCTGACTACAACTACTGTATATCAGCACTGTTTTCTTCTCAAAGTTACAAAAACTGTATTTTACATGCTTGCCAAGGTACAGGATTACTCAGGAAGAAAGTCTCATACAACAAATGCCAGTCAATGCAAATAATTGAGTAACTCTAGCCAAAGGGGGGGGGCTGCCCTTCATCGTGCAAACCAATTAACTCCCCTAATTCCCTCACTACCAGCTCCCTCCAGCACTCTGAGGCTCCCTTTCCAGGCTCCCCGCCAAGTTCTGCTCATTCTGTCATGTAATTTTTTCCCTTATTCACTCACTCCTGCCAAGTGCTCTTAACGTTTTTCTCGTCCAGATTGCAGTGTTCATGGGGAAGATGTGCTCAGTCGTCTCTGAGCCTGGCCTGCCCCTTCACATCACAGTGAATTCCAAGGGCAGGGGAGGCACTGGTTTTGTTTACTTTGAGTTGGGAAGTGGCCTGCGTTTACAGGGCTGGCCCCTCAGCAGGAGTGGATGGATGTGTGGATGTGATGCAGGGGACCAGGGTGGGGAGGTCTCAGAGCAGGTCATCCATGGCTTTGTTGCTTCCATCACACCTTGAGTTTGAACATCTATCTCATTAGCATAATGGATTAGCTTTTCTTCTTACCGAGCAATCACAAAGCAGATTTCTGGTTTTTTCTTTTTTTTCCATAACATCGTATAATATTGTTTTCAGTACTCCTGGCTCTGGACGTTTTTGGCAAAACTCTCAGCTTCACCACTTTCAGTGCTAAACAATAGCCTGTTTTCTAAGTAGTACAGAGCCTCGGCCTGTTTACCATTAGAACTCCAGAGTTCATCTGTAACCCCCCTCCTTCTTGGCTCAGGTCAGCCTCAGACCAGAACATCTGTGCTGAGGAGGGGGTGCGGCCTGTTCCTCTGTATTTCTTTGTCTCCCTCCTCTTCTACTTGCAAATAACGATGGTTTGATTTCCTTCCTTCCAGCTCTTCTGTCTTTAATTTTTTTGGGGGGGGGGGCTTCTGTCGGTGTCGTTTAGAGGTAGTAGCAGGCATCCACGTCTTACTCCTACGTCATTATTTTCCTGTGACCAAACCAAATATTTTATTTGTGTAACTGAAGAAAATGGGTAACTGGTATTGGGCGCTTTAAGAAATGCAGCTATAATGAGGGCCTTGCTGATACCAATCACTGAAAGTCCATGGTAATAATCACCTGTACAAGTTCTAACTGATCTCAGCTTCTACAGTTTTATTTTTAAACCAGCGTAGAGACGTGACTTTTACGTGAGCATGTGTGCCATTTCATGAATTTCACACATGTAGAGTCATGTAGCCATAGGTACAGAATAGTTCAGTCAGCCAACCCACCCCTCCTGCTGCCCACCCCCTCCGCCACATCCCCGGTGATCACTGAGTTTTGTGCTTTTGAGAACGTCGTCGAAACGGAACCATACATTTTGGAGACTAGCTTCTTTCACTCAACATGATGCTTTTGAGATGCCTGCAGGTAGTTGCGTGTAGCAACAATTCATTCCTTTTCATCGTTGAGTCATATTGCACCATGTGAATGGACCACCGTTGGCTTCTGCATTCACCTGCTGAAGAACATCTGAGTTGTCTCCAGTTCGGGGTGACTGTGAGTAGTCATGCCCAGGTTTCGGGCGAGCACACGTTTTTATTTCTCTAGGGATTTCATACCTAGGAATGGGGTTGCTTAACTTTGTAAGAAATTGCCAAATCGTCTTCCAAAGGTGTGCCGCTTCACATCTCTGCCAGCAGGGCTGAGCCCTCCCGGTGCTCTGCGTCCCCGCCAGGATTTGCTGCTGTAAGTATTCTTCTATCCCAGCCGCTCTGTTCCAGCAGGGAGCAAATCCCCTGCCCTCTTGGAATCTACAGCGTGAGACAGCAGTGTCGTGCAGCCCACAGAAGGCTTGCAGACAGCACACTGTGGTCTCAGCTTGCATTTCCCTAACATCCAGTGGAGTCAAACATCTTTTTATGGGCATATTTGCTGTCCATAGATCTTCTATAGTAAAGTGTCTGCTCTTTTCCCATTTTTTAACTGAGTTTTCTTACTGTTGAAGCTGAGAGTTTTGTGTTTCCTGGATGCACATCCTCTAACGGAGATGTGATGTGTGAGTACTTTCTCCCAGTAAGGACCTTGTCTTTTCATTCTCCTACCAGCCGATTTCAGTCTTTGAGTTAATTTTTGAGTAAAGCCTGAGGATGTGGTCCCTTTCCTACATATTGGGCGTTGAGTTGTTCCAGCACCACTTCTTGAAAAAGACTATCCTGTTTCCATTAAATTGCTTTTCTGCTGTTGTCAAAATTCGCTCGGCCATGTTTACGTGGGTTTGGACTCTGTTCTCTTCCGCTGACTTCCGTGCTTATCCCCTTGCCAGTATATGCTGCTGTGTTTCCTGCTGTCTTTATAGTAAGTCACAAAACAGGGACATGTGGATTCCTCTACGCCCTCCCTCCCTGCACTCCCTGCCGGCTCTGAGTCCTCACTGGACCCACAGCTCCTGAGGAAGGAAAGCCTTGCCTGGGGATCTCAGCAACAGATGCCAAAGGAAGTGTGGCCAAGGGAAGACACGGTCCACTGCTCATCTCCCCCAGCTGGGCCCCTGGGTCCTTCAGGGCCCAACGCCTCCCCACTCGGCACCCTCCCCAGAAGTGGCCCCACGTCCGCCCTAACAGCCTCTCCTGACGCCACAGCCACACCAGGGAAACAAACTTGGATCCTACTGGTGGCTGTCAACCTGGGAGCCCCGGGAGCTTTGGGAACCTCGAGGCTCAGGTCCCATCCCAGGCTGGCTACCCGAGAACCGCTAGGAACCCACAGGGAGACAGACGGCCGTGTTTTCTAAAGCTTCCCGGGGGATGTTCCCCAGACTGAGACAGTTCTTGAAGATAATTAAGAGGCCAGGCTAAAAGTGTTAGTGGAACTGCTGGTACAGATGGTTTCTTCCATTTTATTTTCTGTAAAATTAAGTACAGTGAAAAGCTAAATGGGTTTTTAAAAACAGGCAGCATAACTTAAGTCACAGGAAGATAGGAGCCCCTGGAATGAAGCCCACGTGTTGTTCTGAGAGGGGATTCGAGGCGGCAGCTGGGATCCAGGTGCCTGGTGGCTCTGGGAATCTCTGCTGTCTGTCATTGGCCCTGGCTGGACCTCGGTTTGTGGGACCTGAGGTCTTAGAAGTTAGGGGGCCTCTTTAAGAAAAGGAGCAGAGAGCTGTGAATAAAAGTTAGGCACAAAAGTAGACACTTAATTAGAAGGGGCCTGTGGGAGAGGAGCCCTGAACCTTGAGTTTCACTGATTTCAAGACAAATAACTTCTCTGATTAGGCCCAAATATTCCATCCCAGGTGGGTGCTGGCAGTGCCAATCAGCCAGGCACGTGCTGAAATGTCCTGCCTCGGTGGCTTCCTCATTGTGGGTGGCCTGTGTGGTGGCCTTATAACCCTCTGAGGAGGGCCTGACATGTTCCATGTTCCCTGGGTTCTAGGAAGCGGGTGGCGGGACCCTTGTGTTCCCAGGAGGGCCGGGGCCAGCCCCTGGTGCATGTGGCGGGATGGTGGCATGTGCCGTGAGCCCTGCTGATCAAGTTTCCCATTTGAGTAAAATCACCGGAAACCTCCATCTCCAGCGTCATCGCACCCACAGTGCTGGGCTCCGAAGGTACACGCAAGGACCCAGGGGTGGGCAGTTCTCCCTGCTGGGGCGCCCCTGGCTTGCTCTGTCCTCTCCTCGCCTCAGTGTCTCCTCTCCACTGGGTATTCCTTTTTCCCATTTTTTTCTATGTTTCTTCCTCTTTCTACTTCTCTGCTTCCTTCTGGAGGTCCCAGTAGGTACCAAAGCTGCTCTGGACATGGGTTATGGGCGTGTCTGTTGGGATGGTTGTATCGGGGAGCCCTTGGGCATTAGGTCAACTGCAGTGTTCTTGAGGGCACAGACGCACGGTGTGGGGGTTGTCCTGTGCGCTGAGCACGTGACTGTGGAATACATGTGCACTGGCTTGAGTAGTGTCCCCCAAATTCACATCCACCCGGAATCTTGGAACTACGTTTTTTGCAGATGTAATTAATTAAGATGAGGTCTTACTGGATTGTTGGGGGGGGGATCCTAAATCCAGTGACTGGTGTCTTTATGGGAAGAGGAGAGGACACACAGGTAGGAGGCCGTGGGAAGACAGAGGCAGAGACTGGAGGGTGCAGCTGCAAGCCAGGGAACTCTGAGGAACACCCGGGAAGGCCGGGAGCCACCAGAAGATGGAAGAGGCAGGGAGGCGTCCTCCCCCAGAGCCTCCAAAGGGTTCGCGTCCCTGCGATGCCTTGATTTCAGACTTTCAGCCTCCAGAGCCGTAAGACAATGCATTCTGTTGTTCACCAGCCGCCCAGTTTGTGGGAATTTGTTGCAGGAGCCCCAGAACCTAATATTTATTTATTATAAATAGATTACTTTGAGAAACAGTCTCGGGGTGGCTGAGTATACGTGCAGTCACGGGGGAGGGAAAACCTCCCGCTGTTGATGCTGGAAGTTACGTGGCCTTTGTTTCACGATTAGAGATGAGACCCAGAGGCCGCTGGGCCCAGGAGGGCTCATGTACTGAATTAGCTGGACCAACTGGAAGCGACCCTGAGCCCAGCACCGTTCTGATGGCTCGCGGCTGGAGGGAGGCACACATCTGAGCGTGCGCAGACGTTGTCACCTAACTGCACCGTGCTCTGGATGGTGGGTTATTTTGTTTTTCCCAAAGAAGACACTGAAATTTTTCAATCTGTGTTTGCAGACTTTGTGCAGTAAACACAGAGAATTGTTTAACGGGGTTCGCCTCCCCCTGGCCAGTCTCTTCCTCCAGCCTTGGACAGATCGTGATGGCTCAAAACACACAGAACTCTTGACATTTTCTGGAACATTCAACTGTTTCAGTTCCTTTTGCTCATCCGGGGATTTTAAAGCTGTTTATAGTCTGACACAGGATAGGTTTTGCTGTTTTGTTTTTGTTTTCCTTTCACTTAAAAGACAAGCTGGGAAAATAGCCTCAAACCGCCAACAAAGTATAAACGAATCATGAATTTTTTAAAATCCCCAAGTATATGCTTTGTTTCTTAAATAAGAAAGTGAAAGGTTGGTGGGGAGCCAGTCAATCAAAGGAAGAAGAAGAAGGGGAAGGGGAAGGGGAAGGGGAAGGGGAAACCTTCATCACCTCAGTGCGCTGGCTCAGAAATAGGTGAAGACGGAATAAATCGCGGGCCACAAAACAGCGTGTGCTTAGAGAATTGTTCTGGCAGAAATCTGCTGTGCGTCCTTGGTAAGTGGGTATAATTTCCGGTGAGCAAACATGCTTCTCTTGTGTTTTATATCCTTTGCATTAAATCTGAAGTCAGCTGCAGCAGGCGTCGTATGCTGTTAACTAAACTCGGCATGTGGATCCTTTTTAAATGCTCAGTGCAAGACGGGGAGCGGGGGTGCAGGCTTAAACATCAACAAGTTTTTTCTTGGTTAATTAGTGAGTATAATCCTTAAGTATTTGGATATTTTGAAACATAATTGAGAAATGAATACTGGTATTATTGCAGCCAAGAGAGAGGATATCAACCCAGAAGACTCATCGCCAACTCACAGGTGAGTCCTGACAATTTGTCACCTTATAAAAGATGACAAATCCCAATTAACAGTATTAGTGGCCAAGCTCCAAAATCAGTTTGAAATTCTCACGACAGTGTGGAAATTTGCACACATTTTTAGAGGAGAGTAGACACAAAAGATTAAAATCTAAAGATATCATTCAAGGACACCTGATAATGTAAAACCAGTTGGAAGCTCTGTGAAAAGCGGTCACTTGCCCCACTGGTAGCAGGTCATCTCAAAATCTGTAAAAGAATTGAAGAGGGGGCTTTCTTCCCCTTCTGTCCAAGGACCGTGTATATGGCAGAAATTCTGGGTTATGTTAAGATTTTGTTGGGGGAGGGTGGAGGAGGGTTGTCCTTTTTGCCTTGGTTGCAATTTCTCAAGGCATTTGATTGCCGGTGGACATTTATAACTGTCAAAAGTAGAATTTTATACATTTATTCAGAGGCCCACCCTCAGGCGCTGAGTGAGACTAAGTCTTGAGCCTTCTGGGAGCCTGTAGGTATAATTTCCTGGATGTATAACTTCACGGCCAACGCAACAAGATGGTGGGCGGGGTGGGGGAGGGTATTTGAACTTTCCTTCCAAGTCACTACACCCGTAAGACACACCTGTTGGAGGGGATTCTCCAAGGAGAGGGAGGAAAGAACAAAAGGAGGAATAGTTTTGTCCATCCATCCATCTGTCCACTCCTTCTCCAAGTGCTCAGAGAACATCGAGTGTGTGCCAGGCACCAGGCTACTTCAGGACTTGTGACCCAAATTCAGCGTCCTCAGTTACCGCTTTGTGTCAGTAGGACACAACTGTGACCTTCAGAACACTCTTCCCGAAAGATCTTTGTGGCAATCAGGAACATCAACAAAAACGTATTTCTGAAAAGTGAAACATTAAAAAAAGAAAATTCAGCACTAAACTGACAACAAGGCTCCTATTCAGACACCCGGCAGCCAAACTCTATCTCCAGTGAAAAACACGTGGCCAAGAACACCTGCAGTAAAACGGAGCGACCGCCCGGGGTGCCCAGGCGCGACGGCTCAGGACAGAAAGCCAGCACTGCGGAGCCCAGATGTTAACTGTGGCACGTGGGTGTCTGTTCCAGGTCCACGGTGCTTTTACTGACCTTTGTGAACAGCTCACAAATATCAGTGGAAACAGCAAAGCCATGTCTTGAAGCTCTTTCAGGCTCTTTGAGCTTGCAAATCTTCGGCATAGTCAGGGTAGATTTCACTGAATTAGAGCGAATTGCAGGGGTTTTATGAATTCACCAAATTGACGTTTTTGAATACACTCGGAGTTAAGGTGTTGTGTAACTGTTCCAGGCCAGAAGGCAGGAGATGCCGATGCAGAAGGTGAAGACCAGACCCGCTGCAGCTGCTGCTGGTGTGGGTTTTTGTTGGTGGTGGTGTTGATTTGGGGGGTGGGGGTGGGTGGGGAGGCACCGTCATTGGAATAATCGGAGTTTTCTTTGCAGTGGTGATTTAAAAGCCCTCGTTTCCATCTCTTAACTGCCCACTCACATTTCTCTGCCCAGGTTGGCACCTCCGGATTCTTGGATGCAAGGCCACCCCGGAAACTGTTAAGTCAAGAAGTCTGTACTGAATCCAGGGGTAGCTTTTGTCTTGAGGATAAAAGCAGTTCTGTTTCTTCAACTGCAGGGACAGAGTCCCGACCTGACCCCAGATGGAACGGGAACTTCTGTTGCTTCCGACAGAATCACCAGTGAGCCAGAGCAAACTCCCGCCTGCTGAAACCTTCCCAGTCTGTGTCCTGCCCCCAGTCCAGCATGGTCATGTGCAGAGTGCCACACCCAGCTGTGATGTCACCTCCTCAGCCAGGTCGGGCTGCACCAGATGGGCACCCGACCCAGAGGCAGCCATCAGCTGCTGGCTGCTGGCCTGGAGAGAAGCCGGCAGGCCTTCTGCCCAGTAGGGGAATTGATTCCTGATGGTGACCTGCTAAACCAATCACATGCTCTCTTTTGAGAAATATTCACTTGGACAAAGAAAACGAATTCTCTGTGTCTGAGATGTGGGCTCCCCAGGTGGCCACTGGGTCATCAGCGCGGACGCTGGCCGTGTGTGGCACCCAGCTCTCCGTGGGTGGCTCTCTCTAGAAGCCCCTTCCATCTTAGCACCTGCATACTTCTCTCTTCCTGGGAGCTAAAGGCCGAAACTGGGGGCTCAGAAGACACACTGGGCATGGTCCTTACCTTGGACATGTGTACTAGGGAGAAGCTGGGTGGGGGGACTCAGACAGAACAAAGGAAGGTTGGACTCAGTAAAGAAGCTACCCTACCTTTCCCAACCAATGTTCAATCTTACTTTTGAAGTATCTTCCTGGGTTGAGAATAAAACACAAAGATATTTGTTAAGTAAAAAACCTACAGCTCAACAAGAGTGCCAGACTGCCCTGCGTGTCGGAGCCTTTGCTCTGGAGAGAGAGATTCTGGGCAGAGACCTAATCCCCAGCTCGTAGGGAGGACAGAGGACACCGTGGCTCCTGGATGCGCCATGCAGGGACACACACCGGAGGGGCCACGGCAGGTGAGTGGAGCCCGCGGTCCCTTCGTCAAAGCTGTTCCTTCTACTCTGTCTGGACTTCACACCTCCCTGGGGTGGAGACAGTGAGACCACAACTGAAATACGAGGGGAACTAAACAGTTTCCTCTCAGCCTTTGAGTCTCCAAGGGTGGCCTGGTCCCCATCTTAAGAATGGGGGATGGTGTCTGACAGACGCCCTGCAGGGGCCCCACAGAGACCATTCATGGGGGGATGGAATTCAGCAGCCGCTGGAGGCTGAGGCATGTGAAGCACATGGACGCTCCTAGGCCATCCTACTTGGCATCCTTCTCTGCATCTAGGTACTGGAGAACAACCAGACTTTCCACAGTGGCCTCTGCCCAGGGAAGATCTCAGTTTTCCAAGGTAATGGGTGCTCCCATGGTCTGTGTGCGTAGTTAAACTCGGTTAAACGGAACTGATTAGGAGTCTGGAGACTAAGTTCTGTGACTCGTGCTGGGATCTGAAAGTCGTAATTGGAAGCATGATCTAACGTTTTATTAATGGATCTGTAATCAGTAGTAACTTTCATGTTGCTAATAGTCCCTAAGTTCTCAGAATAAGTCACACCACTTCTCTTTCTGAAGCACCCAACCTCTGGTCACCCGACCACATACTTCTTTGTTTTCTCTCATAGTATCCCTGTTCCCCCAAAAGTCCAGCAGGGAAGAGGGGAAACCTGTTTACTCAGCTCCTTAAACTATGATCTGATTGGTCCCTATGGAGCGACCTTGAGAAGCATCCTGGACCCAAAAAGGAATGGACTGCAGCGCCACCTGCTGGAGATTCCCAGCTGTGCACCTTAGGTTTAAATACTACCTCAGTTTCTTAATTGCCAGGTAAGGCAGGGGTCTCAGACTGAAATACTGGGGGCGCAAGAAGACTTTTAAAGGAAGGTTCAAAAAGTTTTAAGGGCACCAACTTCCAGTTGCCCAGATTCCACGTGAACTCGCTCCTGGAGCAGATAAAGCTGGGAACAGGCCAGCAGTGGAGCTGTTTGCTGTCCCTCCTGCCTTTCTGCTCTCCTACAAGACACTCAGTGCTACATAGACTGAGTGTTTGTGTTCCCCCAAAATTCATGTGTTGAGACCTAACCCCAAGGTGATGGTATCTGGCGGTATCTGGGCCTTTGGGAGGTCATAAGGTCATGAGGGAAGAGCCTCATGAGTGGGATTGGTCTCTTATCAAAGAGACCCCAGAGAGCTTTCTGCCCTGTGAGGTTACATGGAGAAGACAGCTATGAACGAGGAAGTCTCTCTCACCAGACGCTGAATCTGCCGACACCTTGATCGTGGACTTCCAGCCTCCAGAACTGGGAGAAGTAAATTTCTGTGATTTATAAAGTATCCAGTCTGTGGTATTTTGTTACAACAGCCTGAACAGACCCAGATGCTCAATGCCAGGCTTTGCTTTAAGTGCTGTACGCTTATTAACTCTTCAAAAAGCCAAAATGTTCCAAAGGGACAGTTTGAAATACCGCAGTATGCTATTAGAGACCGCCACCTTACTCGAGGCCACCTGTGTCTGTTGCATATTTTGCTTTATTTCAAGGGGTAGGAGGTACAAAGTTCCACCTTCTGACAATTAATATATTTCCAAGTAACAGTTCTATGTCAAGAGTAAATTTTCTTAACTTTTATTCAGATTTGCAGAAGAAACATTTTCAGTAACTTTCGTCAAATGATTATTAGGTACTGTAAATGCATATTCACTTTTTACTTGGACCCAAGCTTCCTCTTTTCTCTTATTTATTACCAGCACATACCCATAAAATTTTAGTAAACCTGTATGTGTTATGGATTCTACTCGCACTTTTTTCGCTGTTTTTCACCAAATCCTGTCTCATTACAGCGATAACCTCATTTATAGATACCTGAACTATTTTTTTTAAAGCCTAATAGACATGAGTAAAGGATAGCCTTCCAATATATTACTCTAAATAGCTAAAAATTCTTTACCAAAGTGTATATGTAGGTGGTTTTTATCAATCATGTACTAATACTTGTAATGAGAATTTAACCCAGAAGAAAATAATTAACATTTAGAACTTTATGGTTACAGGAAAGTACACTAATTTAAAATTTTACACATATTTTGTTGCAGAGAAGCATGTTGGACCATCAATAAAAGACTATCAAGTATAAACATGTTACAATTTGACAAAATCCTACGAGGGATACAGATGAAAATAGGTTTTCGAAGGAAAAACAAACCATGTAAAAATTTAGGTAATTTTATTTTAAAATATTTACGGGAGTTGAGAAACTACATCCCTTGCAACTATTAAACCTGTTATTAAAACAACCAAGAATGCGAGAGGTCTAAGAGTTTTGCCAAATTTGGGGGGGAACACAAAAACGGAGGGTAAGAAGTAGCCGCTAATAAGTAAATGGTGGCCTACTTTCTTCATATATTCCTAGGATTATTGGACTTAAATACTAAAATATTTCCTTAGTAACATGCTGCTGAAGGCTTTGCGAACGAAGTGCCAAAGCTAAAACGGAAACGTGCGCTCCTCAGGGGCCCGCGGGGATGGGGACTCTCGGCGGGAGGTCGGAGGCCCCCCCCCTCCACGCTCCAAGCCTGAGGGTTCGGAGAGGGTGTAGGCGTCCCCACTTCGGGCCATCTTTTGGACCTCGCGCGGGCGGAACACGGAGGGGAGGTACCCAACCCGCTCGCGCACCAGAACCGCGGCCTCCCTAGTCCGCGCCCCGCCCAGTGGAGGGGCGGGGGGACGCTGTCTTCAGCAAGGCCTGGGATTGGTGGGCGGTGCGGCGGCGGGGGCGGGGCGACGCCGGCTCTCCAGACGCGTTCGGGGATTGGTGGACGGGGCGGCGGCGGCGCGGCGGGACCGCGTGGGGGCGTGGCCGGGACTTGAGGTGCGGGACCGGCGCGGCGGCCGCGGGCGGGTGAGTGGCCTTTCCTTGCGGGCCGGGCGGGAAGCCCTTGGGGGTGGAGGGAGCGGGGCCGAGGCCGGAAGCGTGCGGCCCGAGCCGCCTCCGGGCGGGGCAGGGGAGGCCGGGCGCTGCGCGGCGGGCCGGGGACGCAGGCCCGGGGAGGGCCGCGGGTGGACAGCCTGACGGGAGGAGAGGGTGTCCGGGTCAGGTGCGGCCCCGCGGGGGTCCGGAGAGACGGGGGCGCGCACGCAGCGGCCTGTCGCGCTCTTCGCGGCGAGGCCCGTGGGAAACGAAGCCAGTGTCTCGCCCGCAGAGCCCTTCGGCGCGGGCCTGAGGTGGTGCAGCCGGACGGCCCGCGCCCGGGGTCAGGGGTCGGGGTCGGGGTCGGGGTCTCCCTCCCGCCCTCAGTTAAGGCGGGAGGTCGCAGCCCTCCGCTCTGGGCGGGCGGCGGTTTCCTCATCCGTCAAGTCGGGGGTGCTTGGTCCCTGGGGCCCCGGGCCTCGCAGCAGCGCCCCGACCCGCCCGCACCGGCAGCCCTGGGTCCTGTGCTGACGCAGTGACCTGGGGGAGGTTTTGTTCAGGCCTCTGTCGTCCTAGACGTTTGCAGGCAGGAGTGGCGAGAAGTTGTAGGACTGTGTCCCTGGGATTCACGGTCTAGATTGGGCACGTGAGAGCTTCCCACCCGTTTTAGTGGTTTTCACACACTTTTGAAGCCATGATTCGGCTGTTTACTCCATGTGTCCTGAATTAATGAGGGACAAGGAAGAGGGCACTGAGAACTGAAAGGATCACTTGTAGGCATTGCTGGATGGTTCCAGGTGCTGCCAGCGTCACGTCTTCCCCTCACACTAGTTTCACTGTGGAAGTTGTTGCTTACTCCCCTTGGAATGTAAGGATTCCAAGAGAGGAGTGAGGCTGGCGGTCATTGCCAGGTGGTAATACTTGCTTTTGTTCACGCCAACTCAGGGCGTTTACCCTAATGAATGGGGCTTTCCAGGGCATATAAAAGTGGCCCCATTTAATGGCTTTGGTACTGGCGGTGGTGACACAGGAGTGGCCCAGAACTGTGAGTGGCAGGGAGAAAATGGATGTGTCGTAAGCTCTCCGGCAGGGTCAGCAGTTCAGAGGAGGAATTTTTTCCCCCAGCCCTGATGAGCTGGCATGCAGAGCTGAACAGTCTGGTCTGTGTACTCGCCTTTGGTAAAAAGTGCAACTTAGACATATCTTTGACTTTAGTTGGAAGTCAAAAGTCAAATTAAATTTGGCTGCAAAGAACATAATGTTAATGAGACTATATCACAGAGAGCTTGGGATTTGTCGTATGTAATGACCAGAGACTCATGAAGAGTACCAGGTGTAGCACATGCTCCTGCTGAATAGAGTTTTATGGAAGTACGTAGCATTCCAGTTTACGTGTTTGGTGATAGGTGCATGAAAATGTGACTTACGTGCAGTGCCTCCTCAGCATTCAGGGGCTCGGACTTTCAGGTAAGAGCTGCAGCTGAGACAGTCTGCGTTGGCTGGGAGGCGTGTAAATATTTGTGCTCTGTTGTGGGCGCTGGAGGAGGCGGCAGGAGGCACTGAGGACTGAGTAGTTTGATTTCCCGTCCTTAGTGAAGTGACACGGCGCTGCCTCCGTCAGCTGAACGGCTGCCATGCCTCCGTCACAGTGGGTAAAGTCACTCATCTGTTTAGAGATCACTGTAGCATCCTGTACTGAGAAAAAGTGCTGGTTAACTCCAGGATGTCGGTCCACAGGTGTTCCTTACCTGCTGTCCCAGTCGGGAACTTGGTAGATGTAGTGGGACCTCGGGGCTCTGCAGCTGCAGTTTGAACCACGTCCTGTCCCCACGGTGTGGCATGTGCTCCATGTCGCCGAGCTCTGCAGTCACTGCAGAAGTCTCAGTCCTGACAGGCTGGGCTGTCAGTTGGACGAAGTGGGGAGAACCACACTTGAAAGGCCCAGTTCCAGAATTATCTTTGCTTCATATTGATTTCAGTTTTCGGAGGTGGTGAGTCGGATGGTTTCTTTTCCCCTGTGTTCGTAAGGTGCAGCAGGATGTGCTGGGTCTCATGGGTGTTAGAAAGTGCGCCTGGGATGCTGGGGTTCCCTTGTCTTCCTCAGGCCCTAGTGGCATTTCACATGTTGTCTTGGTGATTTCTGGGCCTCGGCTGTCATGGTCCTGCATGGGCCTAAAACTGAACAGACGCTCCCCTCGTTGGCTGCGTTGTCCGTCTGTGGCGCAGACACAGGATGTGGTGTTTTTCCCTGGGAGCCTTGGAGGGGTTTTTCCCCCGTGTAACAGTAAGTGGGAGGTTCTCTGTGCTCTTTAAGAAAGTAAAATTACATTTAAAAAATACTTTAAATGCCAGTGTGTCGGTGCTACTGGGAAGTGCCTGCTCTTAATTTACACCAGAGTGTCTTCAGCTCAGACCCGTCTTTCAGTTACCTGCCGTTTTGACACACAATCCTGTGCACATTTTCCTTCTCAGAAGAGAATGGAGATCAGCCTGAGCCTCCCCCCACTTCCTAGAACTGTCGTTTCTGCTGAGGTCGCTTCCTGGAGTCCTCGTGATGACCGTGTTGCAGTGCTGGTCGTGGGTGGAGTGGTTTATGATCCTGAATGAGTGCCTCCGGGCCTGCTGATCACTTGGGCCCCGTCTCTAGGCAGGACTAACAGCCTGTTCTTCCTTCCAAGAATCTCCAAGGTCTGCGGTCTGGTTGAAAGATGTCGGCGCTCACTGCCGTGTTTAAGTATGTGGATGAGAATCAGGACCGCTACATTAAGGTAAGGAAACATTTACTCTGTTCATTTTGGTCCCATGGGACTCAGAGGAACTTTCAAGAAGCTTATGTGAATTACGCTGTTCTCAAGTAGTAACAGTATCGTCTTGAAGGAGAAAGACAAGCACCAGAATGATCTCCCTCACATGTGGAACCTGAAAAAGTTGAACTCGCAGAAGCAGAGAGTGGGGCGGCGGTTGTCTGGGGCTGGGGAAGCAGGGAGGTGTCAGCCAAAGGGTGCAACTTTCATCAGTTACAAGATGAGTAAGTTCTGGGGATGCGGGGTACCTCATGATGAGTGTGGTAACAGTACTGTATTTGTGCTTTGAGATTGCTAAGAGTGTATCTTAAGTGTTCTCACCACCAAAAAAAAAAAACTAAACTAAAAAAATTGTCTAAAATTCTTTTGCTCTCCCTGCTCTTTACAGCGTAAGTTACTCTTGGCTTTTGACAGACAGTCTTTAATACATGTTTCTAGAAATAAGAGTGCTAATTCAAGATTTTTGTTTATTCTTATGGTAGAGATAAAGAGCTATTTTACATTTAGCATGTTTTAAATGATTCAGTAATGTTATATATTTGTCTGTTTCTTGATGTTAACTTAAAGGATCCTGCTTTAAAATGATTTTTGGTAGACATATTTCAGACAAAATCTTCCATGTTCTCATCCTAAAAATTATATTCTAGAGAACCTGGCCATTGCCATGATGACAGATAAGCTGATTTGGACTGTGAAAGTGTTGGGTATTTTCTGTAGCTTTCAGTTGTCATTTTGTTAGATTCAGATACAAATGTTCGTATGGAACTTTGTGCATCTTGCATTCACATCATGCTTAATGGTTAATGGTTTTTCTGACGTGCTGTGAAGTTCCCAGCACAGGGTCTGTACAAACAGTTCTCTTAAATCGATTTAAAACAAAAAGCAAACGTGATGAATCTCTTCTGCGTCTCGTCAATGTGTTCCAAATGGAGTGGCTGCAGGGAACAAGTCAGCTTTGTGGGCCAGATAAAGGCTCAACTGTGAGTACCTTCCTTCCTCGGGGACCACCTATTCAGAAGCCCTTTTGCTGATTGTCCACACACAGAAGCTTGCGGACTGGGTGGCCATCCAGAGCGTGTCCGCCTGGCCCGAGAAGAGGGGGGAGGTCCGGAGGATGATGGACATGGCCGCCGCCGACCTCAGGCAGCTGGGCGGCTCCGTGGAGCTGGTGGACATCGGGAACCAGAAGGTAGGGGCCACGACCTGCCCGCAGGATCCTGCTGTGGGGTGGATGGGACCGTCTTTGCTTCAGACAACCTGCTGGTCTTTAGAACAAACTAGAAGGGCCTGATTTGGGTGCTAAACAGAGATTTCTTGAGTTGGATTGGTTAGGGATTTTGTGATATTCCTCATTTTTCTCCAGGAGGGGGAACTGTTGAGGTTATTCGAGAACTAGTGAACGTGATGGCCGTTGTTAGACACTGCTTCCCAGAAATCAGCTGCTTTCAGACCAGGAAGTCACATTCTGCCCGTTAGATATAAAACTAATGAAGACTTGACTCACCCCGCTGTGTCTCTGGTGGCCCAGCTAGTAGAAAGCTTTTTCTTTTCCCAGAAAAGAGCTACTGTATGTGTGGGGCTCAGGGCTCGGCTGCATTTCAGTGCAGGAATCCGACAGATTCTAACTGGAAGGAACAGTCTCACTTTGTGGTACATTATTCCAGTATTTTCGTTTCAGATGATTTCAGTCTCTTGTTAATTACACGTTTGTGCCATGTATTTTCAAAGTCGTTAACACTTTTACCTTTCAGGGTGTGACTGGGCTTGGCTTATCTTGGTTCTCTTATCTGATGATCTCTGGGTCAGTTGAAATCAGAGTCCTGGGGTTTTAGGTGTGGACGTTCAGCCCTCTCTGCTCTTTTCATAGATGGAAGGGCCCAGAGGCCCAGGTGAGCTGCATCTTCCAGGGAACCAATAATAGGTCTGACTCCTAGTCCAGTGTTGTTTGTGTGAGATTTCTTCTGACCACAAATTTAATAGTTAGCTTAAGATTGCTTAAGATCCATTATAGCTTCCAGGCACTTTTCCCCACTTATGAGAGGATGAACCCAGTTTCTTTGTTATTTTCTGTTAGGAGCACACTTGACTTGCTTCTGCTCCCTTTTTTCCTAATATGTTATTTAAAAAATAAAGTGTAGGTGGCAAATAATTTTGAAGTGTTGTTTCGTTAAAATAGATGGATCTGTTCTCTTTAACATAGCCGTTAAATGAAGTTCTTAAGAAAGGCCCCTCCACGAAAGACTAAAATGACTACCACACTATTTGAATTATGTAACACCTGTTTTTACCAAGGAGTTGGCCGCTTTCATCACTGTTAGAGAAGTTTTGTCTTGGTCTTCTCTTCCCATCGGTTTGGGTTCATTTGGCACAGGAGGCCCTCTTTCAGGAGTGATAGTGACTTATGGCAGGTGTGCAGGTGGAGGAGTTGGTGTCATCACAGGTACACTCAGAACTGGGGGATCTGCAGGCTCGTGGAGGAGAGAGGATGTTGGGAGTTGTGGTGGGCAAGGCTCGGGGGCTGGTGCTGACGTGGAAAGGCTGATTTGGGGCTCTTGGGGCCTCCTCACCAGTGCCAGAGTAGGAGCTGTCAGGTCAGGCTGGCCCACAGCCCATCCGCTACCCTGGGCAGTTGGTGTGGAAGGCCTGGCCCGAGGGCCTAAGCTCCAGATGGAGGGGCTCAGAAAGTGGGACAGTCATGGCTCCTGAGCCAGAAAGTGACGGAATGGCCCCCGGGTGCTGGTACAGGGTCAGGGGCTGGGGTCGTGCGGCACCGTGGGCAGAGGGAGCAGTGGGGGCTCCTTGTAACGGAGTCGTGCCCAGGCAGGTGCTCTGGGAGGGGACAGCCTGTCACCTCTGTAAGTGTTTTGCCGTGTTCCTCCTCTGGACCTGGTTCTGTGATGTCTGGAGTAGTTGGGGAAACCCAGACAGATTTGCAATTTCCAGCATGAATTTCAGTTCAAATTTACCTGTGGACCCAAACAGCTTCTTAGAAAATGCTGAAGTATTTCAGAGGAGCCACCGGAGTAGATATTTATGTAGAGAAAACCTGGAATTTAGAAATCATTTTCCTCTGAGGCAAGCTAAGGGCTGTCTGTGACTAGAGAGCCACATCCCGTGTGAGCAGGGTGGGTTTGGTTTCAGGAATGATTCTCCGCGCTTTGGCTACTGGTTGTGCTCACGAGGGCAAGCTCAGCCCCAGGTGAGGGCAGCTGCCTTGGGGTGGGGTGGGGTGGGTTGGCTTGGAGCCAAGGGCTGCCCTTGGGCAGCTGTGGGCTCAGCAGGAGTTACTTAAGTTGGTATTTATGAGTAGAGTGTACTGGAAAGACAGATTTCTCCAGGAGTGCGGCTACCGCTGCTTGGTTAGTGTGGCTTCCTGTGAATTTTAGTCCATCATGTCCTGGTCCACGGCCCTTTCTGTGCATAATTGTAAATTTGAGTGCAGAATTTCAAAACATGTCTTCCGCTTTAAGATCACGGTGGTTTTTACCCATTATTTTAGAAAATGATGAACTAAGTTGCAGCCTAGACTCAGCTTTTATAATGTGTTTTGTTATAGAAAAGTTTTTTTTTTAATCAGCCTTTAAAAATTTACCAGACTGCCTACAGTTGGTAAACATAATTCAATCTCTGAGCTCTGGATTGTGGGAAAGTATATCCTTGTTAATCAGTGACTGAGTTGAACAAGATGATCTTGAACTCTACAATAGAGGGGACTGATGACAGGTAAGAAGGCTTGGGGAGTGTTAATGACATCTGCTGTGAACACCACACCCTTTCAGCAGAGGCTGTCCTCTCCCCCCAGCTCCCCGATGGCTCAGAGATACCGCTTCCTCCCATTTTACTGGGCAAACTGGGCTCCGACCCGCAGAAGAAAACGGTGTGTATATATGGACACCTGGATGTGCAGCCGGCAGCCCTGGAGGATGGCTGGGACAGCGAGCCCTTCACCTTGGTGGAACGAGATGGTAGGGACACTGCCTGGAGGAATGTGCGGGCTTGTGGGGTCTCCTTTAGGAAGTGCACCCACAGTCTCCTGGTTGTTACCTTTCCAGAGCTAGGTGTTCTTCCATAATCTAGAACTTGGGTTCTGGAGGCGTCACGCATGCGCACCTGTCGTTGAAACCTCAGAAAGCCTCCTCTCCTTGTGGAACCGGGTCTCGTGGCCTCGGGTCTGCTGGGCTTCCCTCTGCGGCTGACACTTTCTCCAGAGGCCCGTTCTGAACTGAGGCTGTGCAGCCCTCAAACACCTGTCGTCTGAGTCTGGCCCGATTCGCGGCTGTTTCCCTGGTGCATTTGAGCAGCTCCCCTTAGGGCTCTAGGGAAGTGGGGAAGTGTTCTCCCGTCCCTGGCGAGGGTAACCTCAGCAGAACCATCCAGGACCTCCCCCTGGGCTCTGCTGGCGCCTCGCCCTCCTCACCATGTCCCCGCTTTCTCCTCGCTGCCCCCCTGGAGGGGAGGCTCCTCCTGCCTTCCTTCCCGAACGTTCACATTTCTGTATTGACCCAACCTTGGGCCAGGTGGAGAAGCCTCTCGGTGTGTACCGGCCCCTTGGGCTGAGTCCAGACTGTCTTGGTATGGCCTTCCTAACGGGACACGTCGACTTTCTGTCGGAGCCTCCCCTGGCTCAGCGTCCGTTGGGTCGTGACTTAGAGCCACATCTCTGAGGAGGTTGAGCCCACACCGTGGTCCCCACGTGCACCTGCTCACTTGTCCTCAAGGACCTGGGCTCCGCTTGCCACTGTCAGGAGCAGAGTTCTGTGTCCCCTCACTGTCTTCCCCACTCCTGCCCGGGAGCCCAGAGGTCATCCTCGTCCTGCCCCGCTCTCCCTGCTTTGAGGGCCCTCCCTGGCCTACTGAGGTTGGGTCCTGCGCCGCCTCCCCTGCCCCATGGTGACCTCCACGTGCCATCTCTGCTTGGCAGCTCTCAGGATACTTGGGGGTCCTGCCAACCCCGTCTTCTCTCCCCTCACTGCTCCTCTTCCACCTGGGCCACCTGCTTCTGCGCCAGCCCTGGTCACCCCCCGCATCCTCTGGAAGGCCTCCCACTCATCCCCCCTCCCCGGCCCCCGGACAGACACACTGACAGACACGCTGGATAGACTCAGGAATGGATGACCCTGGAAAGACTCCTCGTATCCCAGATAAGCTGCCTGGGGAACACCCGCGGGCATGGGGTGCCCGAGGGCAGGAGTACCCCATGGTCACTTGGTTGGTGTTTGTCACAGGGACAGGGACGCCTCTTGGGAAAGCTCTTTATAGCTTTTGTGAAAAGTAGGCTTAGTTTATAACAAGAAATCCCCAAAGCAGTGATGGCTTTCAGCCTCATTCCACTTTGGGGTGGGTCATGTTGAAACTGCCAAACATTAAAAACAGGCTAAGAATGAGGAAGTCAGAGGACTGGCCAGGACAGACCAAGGCGGGAGAGGGGCTGCCTTGAGCACAGGTCGCCCGGGGTTCTGTCCTTCCTCTGCCGTGCCCCCCTCAGGCATGTGCTGCATCCTGGCTGGGAGAGGGTCCAGGCTGTTCTCCCCGTGCGGCCGATACCCGGCCCCAACACCCATCTTTTACAGAGGCCCAGAGACGCTGTGCAGCGGGCAGTGACCCGTTGCCCTGGGGAGAAGCAGCATATCAGTTGTGTTCTGTATCAGGTTAGGCGTCAGGTTGTAGCAGAGGTGAGGCCAGGTCTCCTTGGATGGTGACACATCATGGTTGCCACATACCTGCTGCCTGTGCTTGTGAAACAGATTTTAACAGAGTAGCCTGGGGCAGTGATCCTCTGGAGCTCGTGCCCTGAGGCAGTGGGCCCCTGACCTCTGGTGACCACTTGTCCTCTAGGAGCGGGAGGGAACGTGGCAGCACCACCATGGCTGGATCCAGCGAATTCTCTGGTAGATCCTAACCGTGGTGTTGGATGGAGACTCCATGCTCCAGGTGGGATGAAAGAGGGCTTCTGATGTGAAGAAGTCTTAGGACTGCTGCGTGCAGTCGTGCGGGATGTCATCACATGCTCACCAGACAGTCTCCTCTGTGTTCACTGAGTTGTCGCTTGACGAATTTGCTGATTGCTGTTCTAGGCAAACTGTATGGGAGAGGAGCAACAGATGACAAGGGGCCAGTGGCCGGCTGGATGAACGCCCTGGAGGCCTTTCAGAAAACGGGACAGGTACGCTACCCACACACACCTAACGGCCCGATTCACCTGTCCCATGGGTGATAGCTGTTCCCAGCACAGCCTGCGAAGATCAGAGGTCCCTGGGCTGGAGACAGCCAGCTTCCCCCAAAACCGCATCAGCACAGCTAGGTCACGTTGCAGATTGTAGGTTGTTTTCCTACAAAAAAGTAAAGATGAAGCTGTTTTACAGTTGCTCAAAGGTCAGCCTGTTGGTGACTTAGCAGGGACCCAGCCAGCAGGGGGAGTGAGAGTTCTGGTCTTTGGCTGCGCCTTAGGGGTGCGCCCTTGTTGGCGGGTGCGTGACCTGGGCTCTGCAATAGTGGGAAAACCCCTTACTTTATCTGTGGGGTTTTTATCCTCCTAAAAATAAAATTTATTTTTAAAAATATATTTCCCTGGGGGTGGGAGTATAGCTCAGCATTAGAGTGTGTGCTTAGCATGTGCGATGTCCTGGGTTCAATCCCCAGTACGTCCATTAAGAAGTGTACACATATTAATCCATATTATAATATAGTAATATATCATTATTATATTTTGTAATCAATGTGTTTATTAGTACATATTGATACATAAATATTTCCTTAACTGAAACGTCCACTCCTTGTTGAAAGTTTGTAAAATGCAGAAAAGTAGAGGAAAAAAAGGAGTGCCTAGAATCCCAACCCCCAGAAACTTAATATTTCGTTCCTTACTGATTTTTTCAACTCTTTTCAGCCTAATTGTGATTATAATGTGTAGATAGTTTCTGCATCTTGCTTCTGTCTTGTGTTGTGGTAAGAATAGTAAGACAGGTGTTTTTGTTAGGACCTGGAGAGGCAGATTGGAAGAGGGTCCAGGCTCACTGGGCCAGCATGGGAAGGCGTCCCTCCTGGCGGGCACCAGGGGCTGTGGGCAGCCAGGGGCACGGGTGGCTGTGTGCAGGTGGCGCCGCCCAGCGCCCCCGCTGACACCTGTCCCACAGGAGAGGAGGAGGGGGCCCCGCGTGTGCTGAGCAATGTTGTCTGGGGGCAGCTCTGGACTCAGACTCTGCAGACGGATCCACATGGGTCTGGCCTTCCATAGCCGTCACCATGCTCAGGTGCAGCTTCTTGTCCCCACCTGTGCAAGGGGGCCAGCTGGTCCCCGCCCAGCATGGGGAGACCTGGAAAACCAGGTGGATGGCGGCATCTGAGGTCATTGTCACCTCTCTAGGAAAAGGGCCTCCGATGTGCAGGGTTCGGGTTGTCAGGCAGGAGCACCTTCTGAGTAGGGAGCTTGCTCATGCGTGTGCTTGTGGTGGCCACAGTGGTGCACGTGAAGGCCCTGGTGTTCTCTGTGTCGTGGCCTTTATTTTAGAGAGAGCAGCTCAGATTTGCCGGAGATGCTTGATTCTTGCTGGGTGAGCACGGAGACCCGTGAGTGGGAAATGGGGTCAGGCCGTGAGTTCCTGGAAGGAGTCCTGAGGATGGCCACAGCTGCAGCCACGCTTGTCCCCTGGCGGCCCAGCGCCTAGGGACTGAGGGGCACTGCAGGCCACACACAGCCTCCGGGGGGTTGGTCTGGTGGAGGTTGGGTGTTTGAAATTTGTGCTTTCAGAACATTTGTGGCTTCCTGTCTGTTCCTAAGAAGTAAAGTGCAGGAGCTCCGAGTACTGATCTGCTCCCGCTCCCTTCCCAGGAAGTTCCCGTCAACATCCGTTTCTGCCTGGAAGGCATGGAGGAGTCTGGCTCCGAAGGCCTGGACGCGCTGATCTTCGCCCAGAAGGACACGTTCTTCCACGACGTGGACTACGTCTGCATCTCCGACAACTACTGGCTGGGCAAGAGCAAGCCCTGCATCACCTACGGGCTCCGGGGCATCTGCTACTTCTTCATTGAGGTGCGTGCAGGGCGGCGCGCGTCCCGGGCCATGCAGGGTCCTGGGGCATGCAGGGCGGTATGTGTCCCGGGGAAGTGCAGGGCCGTGCAGGGCTGCGCAGGGTGGCGCACGTCCCGGGGTCCCTTCCTCTTCTGCGCTCGCAGGAGGAGGTACTGGAAAGTGACCCTGGCACCCAGTCGTGAAGCACAGCCTGCCCAGCCCCAGATCAGAGGGACAAACCATCGCACTGTCCAGGCTGGACAGGGTCGAAGGTCAGGTTTGTAGGCCGGGAGCTGGGGCCTCGGGCAGTGAGGACAGATTATATGTGCGCGTCTGTTCGAGGCCAAGATATATACAGAGTCATTCAGGAGTCCTTGCTTTTAGGAGTTAGAATGTTCATGTCCTTAAGCTCTTAAGCTCTCATCCCTCGACTACCATCTAGAGGGAACCAGGATGTGCCCTGGACTCGGGATCTGAGGAGGGCAGAGCAGGAAGGCCGCCAGGCACACCCGCCTCTCCCTGGCCCGGCAGCCGGGCCTCAGTCTTTTCGCCTGAGGGCAGGGGCCCACCGCACAGGATGACTGATGGTTTGCTTAGGCCATGTGGGAAAGCGTCTCACAGCTGACATGTGCCAGGAGGACCATAGTTGCTACAGCCCGCTTGCCTCCCCGCCGGCCGCCGTGGGAGGGCAGCAGCCCGCTGGCGGAGGGAGCGCTCTGCTGTGGTTTCACAGGGCGGGAGCCCATGGGGCGGGTCTGACCAGTCTGCTGCCTGTCATGGTAGGTGCGACCCTTGTGGCAGGTGGTGCAGGGTCTTTGTGAAAACTGCTGGGAGGCCTCCGAGCGCCCACGCTTTCACCCGCGGGCCTCGGTGCCCCTCCACCCGTGGTTGGCGTTCCCGGGAGTTCTGTCATTGCCGCCACAGCTGTGTGACTTGGGAAGCGCCTTGCTTTGCTTGTTGAGGGAGCAGCTTTTCATTCTGAATGTTGTCTATTGTGTTTGCTCACTGGCCTGTCACGTGACAGGGATAAGCTCCCATGAGCAGCCGAGCAGGGTGGCCTTTGTGTCTGTGCAGGTGGAATGTAGCGACAGGGACCTGCACTCCGGCGTGTATGGCGGCTCCGTGCACGAGGCCATGACCGACCTCATCACGCTGATGGGTGAGCGTGGGTCCCGTCCCCATGTGGACTGCGGAGGAAGGTTGGAGCAGGGTTCCACTCGGAGCGTCTCTGTCCCTCTGTCCCCCCAGCTCACATTGTTCCCTGTAAAAGACCCACGTGCTTCATTTCTGCTTCCCTCTTCATCCCTGGAGCACCAGACCCAGGACCCTGGGTCGTTCTGGGAATGGAATGGTGTGGTGAGCGCGGGTGCGTGGCAGTGCCCGGTGGTCGAGCATGCCCGGCTCTCACACACGGCATCTGTGTGAGCACGGCTCGCTCAGGACCGCCTGCTGCCATGCGCTCATCCTGCCTGTTCCCCTGCAGGCTCCCTGGTGGACAGGAAGGGGAAGATCCTCATCCCCGGCATCAATGAGGCAGTGGCCCCTGTGACAGAGGAGGAGCTGCAGCTCTACGACCAGATCGACTTTGACCTGGAGGAGTATGCCCGGGACGTGGGGGCAGAGACCCTGCTGCACGACTGCAAGGTGTGCCCGCTGCCCTGTGCCCCGCCCGGCTGGCTGTGTGCCCTGTCCTGGGACCCAGCGGGAGGAGCCTGAGAGCTGGGGAGCTGCGGGTGGACCCTGGGTTGGAGAGCAGTCAGTTAGAGTGGACGCCCTGGGGAACACCATGTTCCCGGATGGGAGCTGGGAGTCCTTCAGCGTGTCAGATGTGGCCCGTTGACAGCTGGGGAGCTGGCAGGTGTGCGTAGAGGCAGGCGCTTTTTCCTGGCTTGCCTGGGCCAGGTAATCCCCTCACTGCTGGGCCCAGAGATGATGTCAACTGTTCCTGATGGGGCAGGTGCTCAGGTGGAAACTGTTTGCACAGAATGATTACTTACCTGTTAAGAGAAAATTGTGTTGTGACTTTTCTCTTAATTAGTGTAGTTCCTGGTTTTTAAGATCCGGATATAAGTTCACAAGCTGGCAATTTAGCCAGCTTTAATTGGACTCCGGTGACAGTCCCTGGGGGTACAAGGGGGTGAGTTTCATCTCTGCAGGTGGCAAATAGGCAGAGAAGCATTATAGGATGTGTGGAGGCCACTGTGGGTGGTCCAGGGCCTGGGATGGGGAGGCCTCGTCAGACGGGAGCCCCGTCTGCCATGGGGGCTGCAGGACACAGTCAGGGCTGAGCAGTGGAGCAGGGCCAGCTGTCCCTGTTTGTGGGGCGGGCTGGCTGGGCAGGGCCTGGGGTTAAGACTGAAAATGCCGGACGTGAAGCTTTCCGTGATCTGCAGAGGAGCTTGTCTGCCGTCCTGGAAGATGGCTGTGACCAGTTTTGAGTAGAGGGATGAGCTGATCAGACCTCACTTGTGAACAGATTACAGATGGGGGTGTGGCTGGATTGGAACCGAGGCATTGAGGTTGGGGACCAGTTAGGCCGCTGTAGGGGAGAGCGCCTTGAGCTGGTGGTGTGGGAGTTGAGGAAGTGGGGGAGGGGGGCTCCTCAGGCTCAGGACACATCGCAGAGTGGACGGGACCAAGTGGAGTCAGGAGTTCACGGTGGGCAGTGGTCGGCTGGGTACTGATGCTGTGGGCCAGGAGAGACGAGTCCCGGGCAGTGGGGAAAGGTGGGCTCCGGACAGACTGGATCTCCTCCTGCTTCCTGCTGCCTTCACAGAAGGTGCCTGGTTTTGGGTGTATATTCTTTCCCAATGTCACTGGGCTCTTTGGTTCACAGACAAGTCCAGAGAAGCGGCTGAGTCACTGAGGAACCCCAGGGTCCCCATGAGGTTTCTCTGCTCTGGCCAGCCGTTCAGGCGGCCACGTGTCCTATCACGTCCTGGGCTGCTGCTGGAATGTGTAGGGCACGAAATTTCAGTTGTTTGGGGTAGACACCTGGAAGACCGAAGGCTGCTTGGTGCCAGTCCCCTCAGCAGACCATGGTCACCGGCCCAGGACACAGTGGATGGCCCTGGCTTCCCTCTCTCAGGAACTCCCCCCATATTCTATGTCCTTTAAGCCCAGGACCTAGGGAGGGGTTCACAGATGGCCTGTGTCGCACCCCCATCTTCCTCCTGGTGCCCCAGCTCTGCAGCAGCTCAGTGTCTGGGACCATGCCTTCCCCCTTGATTCTGCAGAGCTGGCCAGCACAGCCCCTTCGATGGTGTGTCATAGCAGCTACCGGAGTGTCTTTGGGGCTGGCTCATCTCATCCGCCCGCCCTGCCGGGGTCGGTACCGCCTTCCTGTGGGTGTGCAGCCCCAGGCCGGCTGATCTCCTCTGTGAGCAGACAATGTTGTCCCCAACCCGCTTTGTCATTTTTCTGCAGAAAGAAATCCTGATGCACCGATGGCGGTACCCGTCCCTGTCCCTCCACGGGATCGAAGGTGCCTTCTCTGGGTCGGGGGCCAAGACTGTGATTCCTCGGAAAGTGGTCGGCAAGTTCTCCATCAGGCTGGTTCCTAACATGACTCCGGAAGTGGTCAGCGAGCAGGCATGTGGGCACCGGGGCGTGGGGTGGGGTGCTGTGCACCGGCAGAGACTTTCACCAGGGTTCCTAACGACAGGAAAGCACAAACCTAACCTTCCACACTCCATCCTTTGGCTCTAGGCAACTCAGCAGTTACTAAAATAGGTAGTTCAGAAGCTGATCAAAGATAACAGCCATATGAAAAAGCGTCGTGTGTAAGTGACCTTTGTCACTGCTGAGGTGTGCTAAAATCTGACTTCTGTCCTCATGCTAAGGCTTCAGGGCAAATGCTGACTTTGGGCTGAATATGTTATGGTGAAAGTCATGGGCCTCTGGGCCGTGGTGAGCAACAGAGGGAAAAGTTCAGAGGGCGCAGATTCCTCAGGGGACAGACTCCAGCAGCTGAAAGTCAGCCAAGCTTGTGGGGAGCAGTCACCCGCCCTCATCTGGGGAGGTTCCGGGAGAGAGGGAGTCAAGATCTTGCCTGTTGGTGGAGGAAACCGAGCCCTGTGCTCCAAGCTGAGGACTGAGACTTTGCCATCATGAGGTGTCCCTGGGTCAGACCTGGCTCTGTTTTTGGTCTAGATGTAATCATTTTATAAAGCAACTCAAAGGACTTTTTTTTTTAACTTGATTTAAATATCATCATATGAGAACATCTATGTAAAGGGTGAATTTTTTGAAATTAAAACATAATGGATTTTGTTTTTTGACAAAAGTCCCTTTTACTGTTGTCACAGTTAAGCCAGACAGTGTTGAGCAGCAGCAAATGTGACCCGTGGGAGACCTGTTTAGACCCGTTGTAGACCCACTGGAGACTCTGGGTGAGAGGCCCGGCTCATCAGACACCGTGACTCTTCTGTTTGTGGTTCAGGTTACGAGCTACTTGACTAAGAAGTTTGTGGAACTACACAGCCCCAACAAGTTCAAGGTGTACATGGGCCACGGAGGGAAGCCTTGGGTGTCCGACTTCAACCACCCCCATTACCTGGCTGGGAGAAGAGCCCTGAAAACAGGTCAGGTGTTCTCCTCGGGGACGTCCCCGGGGCCCCAGCATGTGTGGTAGGCCCTGCCGGACCGTGTGCGCACATGGCTGTGTTAGCTGTGTCTCTGCAGGCTGGGCTGGGCCACCACCCACCTTGAGAGCAAGGCTGCTGTCCCCAGACCTCACACGGGGCCTGGACTCAGGGTCACTGGGCAATAGGGTTGAGGCAGATCCCTAGCCTCACAGCCCAAAGCTCACTGTTTCTTTCATTCCACTCTCCCCAGTTTTCGGTGTTGAGCCAGACTTGACCAGGGAAGGCGGCAGTATTCCTGTGACTTTGACATTCCAGGAGGCCACGGGCAAGAACGTCATGCTGTTGCCCGTGGGGTCAGCTGACGACGGAGCCCACTCCCAGAATGAAAAGCTCAACAGGTGAGGACAGAAAAGAGGGGCCATCTTGGGGTACGTGGGGTGGGCAGGGACGGGGGAGAGGACGGAGACCTGGGTGTCAGGACACACATACGCAGACAGGCAGGAGCCATGGTCCAGGGCAGCCGCTTCACACCAAGTGCTGGGTGATCCCCCGCGCGTTCTGGTAGGCCAGGACTGCTGCTGGTCCCTGGTGGGGCGTCGGGCTGGACCTGCAGTTGAGAACCAAGGCAAGCGGCACTTGGGGCCAGGACGGTGGGACATCAGTTCCAGAGAGAATGCAGCATGTGTGCCCGGGCCTCGGGACACCAGCCAACGTGGTGACTGTTCCTCCTGTCAGGCACAACTACATCGAAGGAACCAAGATGCTGGCCGCTTACCTGTACGAAGTGTCTCAGCTGAAGAACTGAGCCGCAGCCTCCGCCCTCCACCCTCGTTGTCTTCCGATGGCTCAGCAGAGTGGAAGCCTGTCCTCTCCTCCTCTTGTCCGGTTCTGCAGACTTCAGGATGTCTTGGTGGAGTGACCTGTACTGGGCAGTGACAGACGTTTAGTTCTGGGGCTTGGGAACGACCCCGGATGACAGCTGCGCTCTCACAGGTGGGCAGCACGACTTGGTCTCCGGAAGATGGGCGAGGCCTCCAAGCACACGTTCTTGTGTAGGAAGTGCCACTCGGGGTAAAGAGCCCCTGGTGCTTTCTGGTCCCACTTCTGCCCCGAGTCAGGGCCGTGCGCACGCGGAACATGCAGTCACAGCGCCTAAGGCCTGGACGGCCACCTGCTCTGTCCCTCACTGTCTCGTGCGCGCTCTGTCGTCCTCTCCAGACTGTGAGCACTGCTGCTGTCCTTATCTCCTCCTGATCTCCGCCCCTCGAAACCTGAACCTGACTGGGAGGGTCATTTGGTCTCAATCTGTGTTGCTCAATAAAAAGGAAAAACAGCCTCTGGAGGAGTCGCTGCCTGTCCGCCTGCCTCCGTGCCCCCTGCCCCCGGCGTCTCGGGAGGGCCGTGCTGCGCTGCGTCATGCCGGCTCGGGGCCAGGCGGGAGGGGCCAGGGCTCGGAAAACCAGCGTGGTCGCCTTTCCCCGTCTCACTCAGCCCGCCCTGTCCCCACTCACTGTGCTGCCAAATCACAGAAGAGCCAGTCAGGCTGGTTTGGACAAAACAGTCCTTTGGCCCCATTGATGGAAGAGACCGGAGTGAACTCCACCAACAGGAACCAGGCCCTTGTCTGTCACAAAGCCTATGTTTTGTCCACTTTGCTGACCATCTGGACTCCTAGGCTGGGGCTGGGATGGGGAACAGGAGTGTGTTTATTGGGCCCTGCCATGCCCGACACTTAATAGAACAGAACGGAAGTCGCGCTTTCAGTCCCCGTGACCTCTCACTCCCTCACTTCCCCAGGTCCCCCTCTGCCCCTGGTGTCACCTCCACAGCCCCTAGCCTCCTTGCTAACCACCCCTCCTGGTCCTCGGGAGGCTTACCCAGGAAGACAGTCTGATGTCAGTCACCCTGCACCCTCCAGGGACCGGGCCCTTGGGCCTGCCTGCGCAGGGTCTCTGCGCTTTACTTCCAGTTCACGTTGGGGGCTGAAGCTTTGCTCAGTGCTGGTGACACTCACCCCTCCAGCTGTTCCGCGGGAGAGCTGCCCTTCCCCAATTGCCCTGAACCGTGTCACTCAAGGTAGGAGGCTGACTCCTAGTAGGGATCCCTGCCCGGTCTTTTTTAGAAAAAGAACTGACCAGGCTGCATTCTTGACTTTGAAGAGAAGCGGCTGAGAGGAGCCCTGACTGGGAGGAACCTGACGGTAGATGTGTCAGGATCCTTGAGCCCCACGCGTTAGCGAGTGAGGCCGCTGTGACCCAGACGACATAGGCTTCAAGGTGGTGGCAGTTTCCCGTCTGCAGCTTTGCGTCCAGCCGTGAGCTCTGCTCCAGCTCCAGCAGTCCCAGCCTGTGGGGAAGAGGGCGGGGAGACAGGCCTCCTCACTTCCCAGCACAGCCCAGCGTTACCAGGTGGTGTTTTTTATTTGCATCTTACCCAGGGGGTCACTCGGCCACTCCTAACCGCACGAGAGGCAGGAAGCACACAAGGATGAAACTCCGTGACTGTGGGAGAGGAAAACCTGGCTTGTCGACCTTTATGCGCCTCTGGTGCCCCATGATTGTACTGTGACCTTTGTCCGAAGGAAAACAGAAAAATGGAATGTCTAGCATGAGATAGGAGGACCCAGGGACCCAGTTTGTCATTCACTCTTCAGAGAGAATTTTACCATCTGCTTCAGGCTCTGAGCCTTTAGGGAGCAGCTGAGTTGGGGTTGGGAGGGTGACCCTAGCCTGCCTGCCTTTTCCTTGCGCTATTTCTCATCAGAATGTGACGGTGGGCCATGTTGGGCTCATGGTGGAGCCCAGTCTGCTCCTTTCAGCCATATTCAGTAGAACCTGTTACCCCACATCATGAGAGAATGGCCCCTAAATGGACTGATAAGTGAAGACAACTGTCTGCAGAATTCCTTTGACCTGCATTTCCTGAAATGGCCTTGCAGGAGAGGCTGGTTCAATGCAAAACCTGAAAGAAACGGTTATTGAATAACAGCCAAAGTTCCTCGGAACAGCAGACAGTCCTGGCCAAGCCCACCCAGGAGGGAACGGTGTGGACTTGGACCCAGGTATCTGGTGGATCTTGTCCCGCACCGCTAGCCACTGGTGTGGGAGGAGCCAGGGACTAACCCCGCCCAGGGGTGGCTGACTTGCAGGCCTGGCGTGCTTTGGAAGGTCTCCCTAGGTGACTTGGAGACTCACCACCTGTTACGGGTTGAATCGAGCCCCCTCAAAATTCATGTGTTAAGCCCATTCCTGGTACCTGAGGATGTGACCAGATTTGGAAATGGGTTCTTTGCAGAGGTAATCAAGTTTAAAAGAGATCATGTGGGTGGGCCCTAATCCACTGTGACCAGTGTCCTTAGGAAGGGGGCAGTTTGGACAAGGAGAGGCCACTAGAAGGTGAAGGCAGAGGTCGAGCCAGGCATCTGCAAGACAAGGAACGTGGAAGAGTGCCGGCAGCTGAGAGGGGTTCTCCCCCAAGCCCTTAGGAAGGAACCAACCCTGCCAACATCTTGACCTTGGGCTTCCAACCCCAAGGCGTGGAGAATGGATTCCTGTTGTTTAAGCCACCCAGTCTTTGGCAGCTGGAGCAAACCGACACCCAGCCTGTAACGCCGCCACGTTCTCTCACATGAGGGTCCCAGCTACAGCAGGGGCCCGTCAGCTGCCAAAGGTAACAGGACATGTTCATGTCACTTCTCTCAGGTCTGCTGGCCCCAGGCATGTGCACCTGCTCCCTCTCAAAGGTGACACCCTCCACACACGCCTGGCAAAGCGCCTGGGTGGTCACACAGCCTAAGCTGGTCCTGTTGGCCTTCAGTAACATCAGATGACTTCCGGGCCACTACCTCATCCCGTATCTGCACACGAGACACATTGTTTCTTCCTCTGCTGTCAAATTGAATGAATATCTCTGAAGCATCTTTGTTTTCCAGACGTGAATGGGTCCACTATTCCAGACTTGCTGTCCTTTGAGGGGGCGGTATTGGGGAGTGGGGAGGACGCAGACAAGCACCCTGCAGAGGGATGTCTAGTGTGACTAGCCGAGGGCCTCGGTGAGACAGCCTCTTCCACTTTCCTTTGAGGTCCAGGGAAGTTGCTGGAGGCCCCAGAACTGCAGCCCAGTGGATCCCAAACTAGGAAGGATGGTGAGTAGACCCTCGGCCGTCCAGAGTCTAGGGGAGCAGAGCACGGCCTTCCGTGCCGCGCTGGTGGACCAGGTGAACAGAGCAGGTCCCTGCCCGTGCTTAGAAGTGTTCTCAGAGGCTCCCCGTCTCAGCCCGAGCCATGTGGCATTTGAAAGTACCTTATCAGTCCGCTTTGGGCGGCTGCACGTTCCAGCAGATAATGAAACAGCGTTCTTTCCCAGCGCGTCCTACGTGCCTGGGACGCATTTCCGCTCAGTGAGCGCTGGGGTCTGGGGTGTGGACGCAAGGCCCCGGCAGACGGCGTGAACCAGACGTTCAACAGCACACTTCGCCGTGCTCGCTTTCTCTTCCCATGAAAAGCAACGTTCTTATCTGAGCAGAGCTTCTAGCTGCTGAACGTAAGGTACCACCCAGAGGGTGGTGTGGAGAACTCTGCACATCCAGGTACAACTTGTTGCCTTTCTCACTAAACTCTGAACTCCGCTCCTCCCCCTTCCCAGAACATTGGTGTGAATGGTTTTGAGGAATTTGCATTTTTAAAGCATGTAATTCAGTGATTTTTTAGTATTCGCAGAAATATGTGGCGATCACCATAGTGTATTTTAGGATATTTTCATCTCCTCGGAAAGAAGCCCCGTGCCCCTTAGCGGTTACTCCCCTATTGCCTTACCCTGCCCTGTCCCTAAGCAACGACAACTCTACCTGTGTCTCACTTAGGGCTCCCTGTGGTGCAAGCAGTGAGGCATTTAATAGGAAGCGTTTCTACGGAAACAAAAAGAAAGGTTAATGATTAGAACAAACTACAATTCCATTTTGAGTCCAGAGGACTCAGATGGTGGAGTGAGGGCAGTTCTGACAGATTTTCTGGTTTTAGCTTGAATGACTCTGGTGATGGCGTTGGGTGTCCTGGTGAATTTTCTGAGTGGCCCACCCAGCAGACTGCCAGAGAGTGGTCCAGACGTGCTCCACCCTGGTGGTTTCTCTGAAGTTTATAGCAAGTGATGCAGCTTCAGTTTGTAGGGCTTCGGGAAAAGGACGCTTTTAGTTCTCCTGGTGCCTCCAAGGTAGAAGGGTAGGAGATAATTGGAAATGTTAGTTTAGAGAGTTATAGACCGATATTAGAGGAAACTAGAAGAATTCAGGATCCAATCCAATTTGCAGGTGGATAACAAAACCTCAAAGACAGTGAATAGGGTTTGGATCGGATAATGGATGCGCTACAGTTTTTTACTGAAACATAATTTTCTGTCTACAATCACTATCAAATATAATCACAGTAAGACCAATTTGTTTATAAGTCTAGTCTTATTACACTTGGCCTGATTATTTACGTACATGCAGCCAGAGTATGGATTGATCATCTAGGCTCTTAAGTGTGCTTTACTGGAACTTTCAACAAAGAATCTCAGATTGACTTGTAAAAGCTTCTCAAGGCTAGGAAGCCAAGCCAAACACTCGCCATCAGACTTCACCTGCAGTACCTAAGATTTGGGTGAATTCCTCTTTTCTGAGGCCCCCAGTGTATCTAAAGATTCCTGGGTCTGCCAGAAAGTGCCCTTCCATACTCACCTGTAAGGTGGGAACTCTGTAAGCAAGGCACCAGTCTGTTTTTTTCAGGGTACAATAAGGTCAATTTTAGTTCCTTAATACTTCTGGCCACATGGATTCTTTGCACATCATTTTCAAACATGGCATTTCAGTGAAGGCCTTGGTAATAAACCAGTGTTTTTAATTTTCTCCTGTTATATGGAGAATAGATTCTTCTTTAACTTAAACGTGTGTGTGTGTATGAATTAAATTGTCATGAAAATAAGAGCAGTCAATTAGAGTTTATAAATTCTGGAGGTAGGAAGGAGAAAAACATAAATGTTCAGTTCTGTTGACAAAGATACAATTTGTCAGATTACTGTAAGTTACAGATAGCTTAAGGGAGAAAAAGAGTCCCTTAAATCTAGAAATACAACATTAAAGAATCGATAGTATTTCTAACAAAAACTCCTAAGAATGATAATCATTCTCATCATTTCACTCAGTCTCATTTAATGATTTTTGTTTTGCTTAATCTTGGGTTAGAAGTTCTGTGAAACCACCAGCATGTTCATTAGTTTTAGAAATCCTCAGTCCAGTGGCATGGTCTAAAAATTGTCCAAATGATGTCATTATGGAGCATTCTTGTCTGCGGCTGATTATAAATGTTTTCAGAGAAGAATCAGAATAAAGCAATAATATTTTGTGAATGACAAAAGACATTTAATAGCCATGATTAAAGATATGGTGAGAGCTCATTTTTAAAAATGACCCAGTTGAGGAGGGGAGGGTATAGCTCAAGTGGTTAGAGCACATGTTTAGCGTGCATGAGGTCCTGGGTTCAATCCCCAGTGCCTCCCCTAAGAATAAATAAACAAATAAACCTAATTACCTCCCCCCACCAAATAAATAAAGGACATGCATAAAAATGACTCAGTTGAAAAGGAAATTTGGTTATTTCTGAGGCATACAACTTTAAAAAAATTTTTAAGGTAAAAATCAGAGTTATGGATTACATGGACAATAAGGACTTTGACAGGTTTCTAGGAATTTTATGCAACTTTTGAAATACTTACTAGTAACATATACACATACAAATGTGACCTACAGAAAGGTTAAACATCACTGCTTTGGCAATGCCTCATGTAATTTAACACATGAAATAAGCCTAATTATTTCCATAGCACTATTTGTATAAGGAGAGGGAGCAAATCTTTGATATGTTCCGGGGCCCTCTGGAAATACCACAAAATTGGTTCCAGGTCAGAAAGACTTTATTTGAAATCTGACTTTGAGAAGTTTGCAAAAATACTTAGCTCTATAACCAGAGTGACAATTAAAAGATTTCAAAGGCATGTGCAGAAAGTTACAGCTGTAAAAAGACTTTGGTTCTTTTAATATTGAGAAGACTCAGTTTTCTTAAGTAATCAAAGACCTAATTAAGAGAGACTCGAGGAGGGTGGAGAACCCAGCAGTCCCTGGGACTTTCTCGGGAATGCCGCGCCTTGAAACGGCTTTCTTCACCCTGGAGTGTATCCAGGCTCCCCTCTGAGAGCCACGCCCTCACCGGCTGGCCCTCCAGGGACTCAGCCCCACTTCGCTCATCTCTGCAGGAAATTCACTTGGCTGAGTTCAGCGCTTGCAGGGGAATTAACACCATCCAGAAAAGCCTGTTTCTTGATTTGAGATTTTTACTTTTAATCCTTTCATGGTGAGATCAACTATTGGCCTAATAGAGCATTTTTCCTGTATTATAAAATTCATCAAAGCAGACACGGGCAGAGCGACCTCCGTAAAGCAGTCGCACGGGGCTCTGGGTGACTTGGTAAGTAGAACTCCTGGCATCCAGGTTGGCCCCCACACTCAAGGTTCTTACAAGCGGAAGAGGGTGTGGCTGATGGGCCCTGTGTGCACAGGGCAGCCACCCTCGGCCACCCTCAGGCTGCGTCAGGTGGGAGGTGAGAACGCTTTTGTTTTCTCTTCTTTATTCCATGCAACCTCAGAGACTAGCAACAGCAAACGGGGCAGGAGTGGTTTTAGCAACAGCTCACCCATCCCAGCCTCCGTTTGAGGTGCCTGCTGTTTTTGTGACAGGAGACAGAAGTGTCACTGGTTAAGGCAGCCCCTGGGGACTTCAGGGCTGCTGTCAGCTAAGCACACAGACCATGGAACTTCCCCCCATCGTCGGCTGGAGCTGGGAGAGAGGGGAGGGGACAGTGAGTAGGACCTGCGTCCTGTGGGGGCGAGGCTTTGAGGAAGCGAAGCTCAGATGACAGAGTGGGGGATGGTCCCACCACAGAGGTGGGGACGTGGCTTTGAGAAGTCTTAAAGTATTTGAATAAGACTCAGCACAGGGGCACCTGGAACTTCTGTCCCCGACCTAAGAACAAGCCTCTGGAATGAACAGGAGCCTTTGGAGCAAGCAGGGTTTCCTGCGTGAGGTCCCAGGGCTGGGCCACCTGCCCCGCCAAGAAGACAATAAGACCCAGGCTCCCGGCTCTGCCCCTGACCCTCATCTTCACCCTGCCTCCTCCAGCAACTGCTCCTCCTGGGAAGGCCAAGCCACAAACACCCTTTCTAAATCCCCGAGGTTTTGCTGAGTGATTCGTTCAGGTCGAGCGTGACTGTAACACAAGAAGATAGAAAGGTGAGGAACACTGGAGACTCAGATGCAGCCCAGGGGTCCCACCCGAGGTCTTAAAGGCAGGATTAGCGCCCACAGTCGGTCTCTGCGGGCCTAACAGTGTGGACAACAGTGCTCCATCTGCAGATAGGAAGGGAGATGGGCAGGAAGGGCCCCGGGGCTGAGAGGTGCGGTGGTGCAGGCCCTGTGGTCAGGGCCACAGCTCCAGAAACAACCCCGAAGGAAGCTCTGTCCTCAGGATCCCCGCCCCAGGAAGGGAGTTCCCGAAACCCCAATTACTCTCTGTCCTCACAGTCACTGTTCTCCTTTCTCTCCTGTGGCTTCCTTTTCTTCTTCAAAGTTTCTTTTTTTAATCTCAGTGGAGAAGAGCACCAAATAATTTTTAATGGAAACTGAATGAATTAAAATACAGTTCAAATATTAATTTAGATGGATCGGCTGCAAATAACCTGTTCCACTTCCAAGAGCCTCACTGTCCTGCCGCCATGGGTCTGCTGGGGACATTTCCCCCTGGTTCACTGGGTCCCCAGCTCTCGGCTCTGCCAGACCCAGCTCAGCTGGATCCCGCCTCACTCCTGTCCCAAGCCGAGCTTGGAAGCAGTGGAGGAGGCCGAGGGAGATGCTGAACAGCTCACAGGCGCCACCTGCTGGACGCTGTGCTTCATCCATCCACGAAAGAGCATGGCTCACGTGGACCCTGCTTTTACCCACAACTTAGCTTCCTTTATGGACCTTTCTCACACTTAGTGGTATGTTTATATTGTTGGACGAGTGCTTATGTTTCTGATGGTTATTTTTTATAACAACTGAACTGCAGTACAATTCACTTTCCTTTACAATCCACCCACCAGAAGTGTGCAATTCAATGATTTTTAGTTGAATCGCAGTCACGGCCACAGTCAACCCTAGTGCATTCTCATCACCTAAAAAGAACCCCCAACTCATTAACACCTGGTGCAGGGCGCCGACTTCGCTTTATAGGAGAGATTGTGTCACAGGAAAAACCTGCAGAACTTTGTTCAAAGGCAAGCTTGTTAACTTGGTTTCTGTCTTATTAATGTTCTTCAGCATCGCAGATGAAGTGTTTGGGTAAAGATAGAGGGAAAGAATATATTTCTCATTCTACTACTTTGTGTTATTTTAGTTCAAAAGCCTGGCAGCAGCTGTGTTGGATAACATTAACTTTCTTGAACTATTTGAAGGGTTGAAAGTCCAGAACCTGATCCTTATTTTAAGTTGCCCTTGTCGCCCGCCAACAGGCGTCATCTCTGCTTGCTTTCCTGCTGCTGCTGGACGGAGGCATGTTCGCACCGTCCTCGCCGCCCACCGGGCTGTTGGAGAGGGTCTTCCGGTACATCGATCTCCATCAGGACGAGTTTGTGCAGGTAAGAGACTCCACACACACAGAACACTTGGGTGGCTCTTCGGGAACCTGGGAGGATGGTTATTTTCTGGGAGATGTGGGTTTTTTTTTTTTTTTTTTTTTTTGCCTGACAACTTAATTCCATGTAAACGCCTGTGACTCCTCGTTGAATTAAAATAGTAAGGATCGGTTAGGTTTAGGTAAGCGATCCCTCCCGGCCAGTCCTCCTAAGGAGGGCAGGCCTGGCACAGTTGGTGTAGGCATGCCTGTTTAGCGATGACCAACCAGCTCCGCTGAGCTCACCTTTGCTCTGGACCCACCATCACATGGCCCAGCCTCCCATTCAGAGGGGCCCTGGCGGGGGCTCTCTCCACCTGCAGACCTGGCTGAGACACAGCCTCCCGTTACATCCGGAGTGGTTCCACCTGCTGCCGCGCGCTTCAGGTCCAGAGTTCCGCCAAGTCCGGTATCAACGCTGCTCATTTTGTAGCCTGTGTGCAATATGTCCTTCACCTCCTGTATGCTTCTCTGCTTCTTCATCCTTACTCACCACGTGTGATCTGCACGCAGTCTGGGCATTTGGGGGGTGGGGGCAGAAAGGAGTGGGGAGTGTTCTACCTGCCGCCTCAACTGGTAGGTCCCTCTCCTCCATCCGTTGGCCATCACCGCCCAGGACCTCCCTAAGGTCCCACTGACTCTGGACCTCCAGTCCTTCACACCGTGTCCGGCACAGGATGTGTGTTCAGTGTATGTTTCTTGGATCAACTGACCGATATTAGGAATGCCGCGCAAGTAGGCGTGAAAGCCCCGTGGTTCGTGCAGAAGCACAAAGTTCAGGCTGCTGTTCCTAAGGTGGACCTTCATGGGATCCTTCCTCATGGGGGATGCTGACTTGATGTAAATGCCTCGTGGGCTTTCGAAACCTGGCTGGGGCTGCCAGGTAGGTTGCAGTTTGTAGGGGGGAGAGAAAAAGTGTGTGATGGGAGCTTGTGCCGGTCTGGGCCTCCCAGCCAAAACCTTCCTCTCTGCAGCTTGCTCAGATCCACCCAATCCATCAAATTTAGTGATAACTTGGCAGCATTCACCCTATAAATTCTAGTTTAAAAAATGTAAAAACACAAGACTCCTTAAGGTTAAATACAATTTTTTTGTATTGTCTTTTAAAATTTTTTTGGGGGGGAAGTAATTTATTTATTTATTTATTAACTAAATAAATTAAATAATTTATTTATTTACTGGAGGGACTGGGGATTGACTCCAGGACCTTGTGCATGCTAGGCATGCGCTCTGCCACTGAGCTACACCCTCCCCCTTTACACTTCTTTATAATCAAAATCAAAGTGCTACAACCAGGACAGGAATCAGACTCAGCTGGAAGTAGAGTCCGAGGTGACACGTGTGTTTTTTAATAAAAACTATGGCGATCCCTATCCAAGCGGCTAAGGAGGGCCCCAGGCTGGGAAGATTACTACTCATCGTTCCATATTCGCTGGCCTTTATCAGACACCCGCCAGGGCGAGGCCCCGGGCTGGACCTCCTGCACTTCCTCTCATCCCACCCTCACGGAGGGAAGCCGTGCCTCCTCTGCGGCTCCGCTGGCTCCTATGACCAGGGGTGTGGGTTTTCCGCACAACGAGCAGTTCTCCGGCTCCCTGTGGACCCCGCCTGGGCATTCTGCGTTCTGACTCCCTTCTGACTCTGTCTCCCTGGAGTCAGCCGCACCCTCACCCCACGCCGACTGCAGACCCAACCACAAGCAGCGGGTCCCCAGGCCGCCCACACTTCTGCCCACCTCAGCTGCAAATCAGGGGCTCTCGTAAGCCCTGCTCAGGTTCATCTGCCAGAACAGCTCGCGGAACTCAGGGAGATGCTTACGTCCATTTGCCCGAGGCAGGAGCTTCTGTCCTGGGGGTGGGGGTGCCCACTCTCCCGGCCCAGCCCCGGGGGGCCTCACCAGCCCAGAGGCTCCCGCAACCCAGTATGAGGTGCGGAGGCCTCAGCCATTCTTAACTCAACCTCTAGTCCGTCTCCCCTCCCCGGAGGCTGGGGGCTGGGACTGAAAGTTCCCGCTTCTAATGATGGCTTGGTCTCTCTGGTGACGAGCCCCCCTAGGGAGCCCATCCAGGTTCCCTCGCTGGAACAGAAACCCTCTCCTTTCACCCAGGAAACGCCAAGGGCATCTGGAACTCTGTGTCAGGAACTGGGGTCAGAGACCAAATGTTAGGACATGAGATGCTCTGAGCACCTTATCGCTTAGGAAATTATAAACATTTTAGGAGCTCCGGCCAAGAGCTGGGGCGAAAGACCAAAATACACATCTGCTGCCGGGCCTCAGCATCACTCACCAGCGTCTGCGGCTGGGGGCCGTCACTCTCCTTGTACAGCTGAGAAGCCTGAGGCTGAGAGACTCGAGGGACATACTCAGAGTCACCAACCTGTAATGTAACCAGACTAAGAACTCAGTCTGCCTGCCCAGCCCTGAGTTTAAGCCCGGGGTTGCACTGCCTCCTGGATCCCGCAGGTGCAGTGAGGGGGGCGGACCACAAAATGGAAATGCACAGGGCGCCTGGGGGGGCCTGCAGCCGGCTGAGGCCACCTTGGGCTTGAGTCAGAGTGACCTGCAAGGGCACTTGTGGGAAGCTAGGGCCCCGGGGGGTGGCCAGCTTGCTCTCAGGTCTCAGAAACCAGAGAGGGTGGTCGGGACGGGCCCTTCTGTGTGAGCCTGGTGGGGTCGAGGGCCACAGCCCCAGGTTTCAGGGGGCAGCCTTCCACCAGCTGTCCCACCCTGTCCTTCACTAACCAGAGTCCTTGGCCTCTGGGCTCTTGATGACACCTCCAGCTCGTCCGCCAAGTACTCGGAATGTCACGTTTGCCACCTCAGTCTCCGTGTCCAACAAAGGGTGCTGGTGACATGGTGAGGTGTGCCCCCACCAGGGTGGATGCGGATACCCCCACACCGTGCTAACCACCTTGCCGCCTCTCCTCCCAGACACTTAAGGAGTGGGTGGCAATTGAGAGCGACTCAGTTCAGCCGGTGCCCCACTTCCGACGGGAGCTCCTCAGGATGGTGGCCCTGGCTGCGGACCAGCTGTGGCGCCTGGGAGCCAGCGTGGACTCCGTGGACACGAGCTCTCAGCAGGTCTGCCGGCCCCTCCCGCCTCCGGGCCGCACTCCCTGGGCTTGGACCGCGCTTCCCTGCGTGGTGGCGAGACAGGAGGTTGCCCTGATGCTTGGCCAAAATGCCCCTGTAATCCTGCTTCCCAGCAAGGGTGACAAATTCCTCTCCATCCCAAAGGAGACTGTAGCGTTGACTTCTTAATCGCGTCGGGGCTGGGGGGAGCGGGGTGCTTCGTGAATCCCCCCCACCTGTGCTAGTCACATCCTCCCACGTGCTTCAGATTTCTCCCAAATGGCCCTTTCCCTTAAATTCAAATGCCTTCTTCTCAGCGGACCCAGCCCCTCACCAGCGTCCAGGCTTATTGCTGTCCCTCGGGAGCAAGTGGATCTTTAGTCCAACCTCCTGGCTTTGCCTGCTGAGGGCTGACAAGTCGGAATAGTCTGCGTTTTCCAGGACTGTGTCCACCTGTTGAAGCTAGTTGGCTGTGAGTCGTACTGAGGAGCACGTTCAATTAAGTCCACTCCTTGTCCGTGTGTATCTAAGGAAGTACTTCATTTCTAGTTGTCCAATTGAAAATCTCTCATGGGACCCATTTTAGAGCTGGAGAAAGTGATGATCAGAAAAGTTATGTGGGTTCTCCAAGGACCCAGGGATAGAAACAGACCCCAATGTCATGGCTTTGGATTTTCTGGAAGAGCTAAATGGATTTTTTTGGTTTTAATGTAATCCGTTTTCCTTCTGCAGCTGCCTGACGGTCAGACCCTCCCAGTACCTCCCATCATCCTGGCTGAACTGGGGAACGATCCCAAGAAACCCACTGTGTGCTTCTACGGCCACTTGGACGTGCAGCCAGCCAGACGGGAAGACGGGTGGCTCACGGACCCTTACACGCTGACGGAAGTGGACGGTCAGTGACACCTCGTGCTGGTTCCTCTGTGGGTGAAGTTCTGCCCTCCAGGCTTCCGAATTTGAGACGTGCCTCCACCCTGGACCCAAGTCTTAACTGTTGCTGTTAGGAACACGCTGTCCTCGTGGTCTATTCAATTAAGCTAGTTTTCTTTCATTTGTGAAAGAAACTATGAACCTTTGTGCCCCTGGGTGAATTAAGTCCCCAGGGTGGGAGCTCTTGGGTTTCAAGGAAAACAGTTGTGTAGGTCACACATTTGCCTTTTTAAAAAACACCAAATGTAATTATATTTTATAAAGACAAGAAGAAGAAAGGTTAATGGAGACACACATACCCTTTTTTCATTCTTCTGCTAATTGTAAAATCTCAAAGTGTGAGGCTATGTGATAGGACATTCCACAACAGATCCTCCAATCTTTTTCAATGAACTTGGATAAAATAGCTGATTACTATGAAGGCCAGATGGATCTGTACATTTCAAACTAGCTCATCTGACTAGCTGCTGGCGCTCTGTACATAATAAATAATACTTTGTGATTTCAGAGCAAGATTTGTGCCTGGAAAAATAGCACCATTTAAATGATTCCCCATAAAACTACCTGTTTTTGAGTTATGCTCCTTGGCAGACTTTTCTGAAAAATTCTTCCCCCATTTTTAAAGGAAAACTTTATGGCCGAGGAACGACAGACAACAAAGGCCCTGTTTTAGCGTGGATCAATGCCGTGAGCACATTCAGAGCCCTGGACGAGGTGGGTGCCAGCTGTGCTTCGGAACAAAGATGATAACGGTGATGGTGGTGGTGATGGTGGTGATGACGGTGATGACGATGATGGTTGTGATGATGGTGATGGTGATGATGGTGGTGATGGAGATGACGATGATGGTTGTGATGATGGTGATGGTGATGATGGTGGTGATGGTGGTGATGATGATGGAGATGATGGTGGTGATGGTGATGATGGTGATGACAATGGTGATGATGGTGGTGATGGTGGTGATGATGATGGAGATGATGGTGGTGATGGTGATGATGGTGATGACAATGGTGATGATGGTGGTGATGGTGGTGATGATGATGGAGATGATGGTGGTGATGGTGATGATGGTGATGATGGTGGTGATGACGGTGGTGATGATGGTGATGGTGGTGATGGTGGTGATGGTGATGGTGGTGCACAGGGAGGGGTCCTGGGGCTGGAAGGTCAGGTCTCCATGGTCCTGGCCTGGAGGATGTTGGTCCTGTTCCTGAGCTCACACTGGACCTGCTCCATTGCCCTGGGGTCTCCTGGGGCCCCCTGAGATGGCCTCGATGGTCTAGAAGTTCCCTCAGGGCCCTTTGAGCCAGAGCTTCTCTTTTGCTGAGACCCAGCTTAGGGGTGTCCATTGTCAAATGTTCCTCAAAGTGCAGTTTGGAAGGGGAAGGCTGACGTCAGCACTGTTTAAGTCACAGGATTGGTGTTTTACCCAGACGTTCAGATGCAGCGAATGTAAACGCCGCTCACTGCGGTATTACAGTGAGAAGGAGGCTCGTGCTGGCTCTGCGGGCGCTGGGACATCCCAAGAAGGAAACGCGGCCCGTCCCCGTCTGGGCTCCATGGAACCCTGTGACCTGGGGTGTTTGTGGGGTAACCTTACAAATGTGCAGCCTGCCTGCCTGCCTTTCCCTCGTCTTACTCACATGGCTGAACTGAAGTAAGCACTTTGGGACACTGGAAATTTGTTGGGTTTGTGGACAGAAAGGGGAGTCCCAGCAGCCACAGAGCAAACCCTCACCCGCCATCCACACCCCTGGTCCGCAGCGGCTCCCCTTCCAGGACAGAGGACTAGGAGGTTGGGTCGGCTGTGCTGGTCCCCATCTAGCCTGCTCAGGAACGACTGTAGAGTGGGGGCCAGTCTGCTGTCCCCGCAGGAGAAACACGAGGCCACGTGGGGCGGCCCAGCTCTGCCCCGGGCTTAGATCTCCGACGGTGCTTCTCCGAGACCCTGTTGATCCAGCAAGTCCTGGGTTTTTGCTGTTGTTGTTGTTGTTTTTTGGGGGGGAGGCTAATGGAAGCAATTTCATCAGATGTTAAGGTCTTCTCTTTGCTGACTTAATCTTCTGAGATGCAAGCAGAAGAGGGGTTTGACTGCTCTCCACTTAACTGCTTTATCTCTCTGAGGAAGACAAGCCCAATGAGTCAGGGCGTGCTTCTGGCCGGGCCGTGTTGACCACTGCAGAGTCGTCCTCTGGTCCATGGGGCTCCCCTAAATAAGCCCTCGGCCTTGGTCTCTCTCTCCTTGACTCTCTCTCTTCTCTTTCTTTCTCCTTCCTCCCTCCTTCCCTCACTGACTCCTTCCTTGTCTGTCTCTCTCGTTTTCTGTCCTCCTTTCTTAGGAAGAGAAAAGCGGTATTTATAAGAAAGTTCCTATAGACAGGTCAAAATCTGCTTTGTTTTTCAAGTTTCAACTCTGAAGCTTCCATACTCACAAACAAGACATAAGAACTATTCACTGCTCTTAGACAAATCATTTCATCTCCCCGGGCCTCACACCCCCATCTGTGAGCTGGGAGTATCCTTTCTCCCTCCAGGCCTGCTGAGTGGAGCAGGCGAAGTTACATGAGTAACTTCGGGGCCTCGGGGGCCTGCGAGCCCTGGGCCCTTTATAAACCCTGGTTTCTTTCCTGTTCCCTCCTGCCCTCCCATCCTCTCTTAAACATACGTGGACTCACTGGATTATCAAATATTAACACGCATCTCGAACAGACAGAGTGGTGGGCTCCCAAGAGGTGAAATGGCAGGTCCTGGGGCCCCTTGGGTGTTGAGGGACAGAGCAGAGACCAAGACCCAGGCCTGCCCCCCCCCCGCCCACCATCCCCCTGCAATGCTGAGCAGCTCTCGGCTTGTCTTTTGTTCATCATGGTTTGCCAGAAACTTCTTAGGCTTTCCAACTACTTCTCAGCAATTGTGTTCTAGTTAAATGTTAATAAGGAGCTTTCAAATATTACGATCTCAGAACTTTAGCTTAACTTCCTGAGACACACAGAAATGTATTCGAGGAATACATTGAACAAATCATTATCCCCAAATGCCTGTAACTAACTGAATGCCGGAAGGTCACTTCTAGTGCATAATCCTCCACTCATCCTGCCTTTGCTAATCTGAGCAAGTCAGTCCCACTCATTAGAACTAATTAGTATGTTTGTGCTGCCTTGTCTGCACAGAATCATTTTTAGGGCCCCCCCCCCACGTCCCCTCACACGCCTCATGCTCCGGGAAAAGCCATCGACCTCACTTCTTCGTGTGGCTCACAAGATATGAAGTTATAAATTATAAAGATAGAAGATCAAAACCAAACGGGGGAAAGGCACATTGTAAAAATTTTAAAGGAGCTATTCAGTGCCCTAATATTAACTAGAGAAAAACTCCAGTTCCATTTTGCTGCGAGATCAAAGCCTTTGAATAAGTTAAAAGGCAGATTGAACTCATAGCTGAAAAATAACAGATACTTGAAATAAAAATTATCCTGAGGCTTAAACATTAGACAGCCTTTCAAAGGAAAAGAGTTCTCATTTATCATGCTCAGAATTATGAGGGCAGAAAAGAGATTTGTAATTGAGTAACCTTTCTAGAAAAATTCCTTTTGGGGAAAAGGGGCAGAGGGCCTCTGCAGGGGCTGAACGGAACTCTGTCCTGTGGACCCTGCTTTTCTTTAGGAATTCCCTCCCTAGATCCTTTATCAGCATTAAATTGATTAAATTGATGGGTCACTGCCATTACCTTGAATTGTCTTTCACAACCTTGCTTAAAACTCCTTCACTGTAAACAGAGCTGATGGGAGTGTACGTAATAATTTAACGTGTTTATGTTACATACAACCTAATCCTGGATCTTCAAAGGTCAAAGGGCAAGTTGTCCACTTTTTTTGATGGAATGGTTGGCTCCGTTGTTAACCCAGGATCTCCCTGTGAACATCAAATTCGTCATTGAAGGGATGGAAGAGGCCGGCTCCCTTGCCCTGGAGGAACTTGTCCAGAAAGAAAAGGCTGGGTTCTTTTCCAGCGTAGACTATGTCGTGATTTCGGATAACCTGTGGCTCAGCCGGACAAAGCCGGCGCTCACTTACGGCACCCGAGGGAACAGCTACTTCTCCGTGGAGGTATGTGTTCGCAAACAGCCTCCGTGTGGAGTGAGGGTCCGGGCTGGGGTCTCACTGGGGGTGAGAGAGCTCTCCCGAGAGCAGACGCCCACCTGGGTGCAGGGCCGAGGGCGTCACGGGGTCTCGGGACTGGGGGAGTTCATGAAGCCCCCCCAACTGTGAACGCATGTGCTTTGTGCATTCTTCTGGAAGATTCAGAGGGGTTTGTGACGCACAAACCAAAAAACTTAGGAACTACGGCTGTGGAACATGGGGGCAGGGGCGGCAGCGCTGGGGGAAGGGACTGGCTGCCCCATCAGGCTGGGATGCTGTGACCCACGTTGCCTGCTCTGCCTGCGCGTCTTGGACGGACAGGCCGGCACCGAGTTCTGGCTCATATGATGCGCGGCCTTGTGCGGGCACCTTCAGCTCTGAGCCTGTTTCCTTACCTGTAAGGGGAGCCCCACCCCCACCCCCCACCCCAGGTGTCAGCCTCAGGTCCTTGTCCTGCCCTGTGACTGCAGACGGCCTGCGGTGGAGCACGCAGCTCAGAACCAGAAAGTCCTCCCCGGTAACCGTTGGCCTTTAGCCGCTCTGTCTGTTTTTCCCTCACAGCAGTGGGGGCGGTGGTGACACGAGCCCCCCCACTGCCCCGCGGCTGCGAGAATCAAGTGAGATAGAAAAGTGGAGATGCTCCTGCATCAGGAAAACCGTTCTGTGGGCCAGACATGTTGCTGCTGGGTTCCGGGCGGTGCAGGACCGCCTCTGCCCTCAGAGCTGGCTGCCTGGAGATGCAGGTGCCACGGGGGCGAACGTTTCAGGGTTTGGAGGGAGTAAGTGAAGTCAGGCGAGTCTCGAAGCGCCGTGTATAAAGGATGATCCAAGGATTAAGCTGTGGGATGAAAAGACAGAAAAGCACATCTTAGAGGAGACATATATAGAATTGTCCTGCAGCCAAGACAAGAATACAGGGAAGGAAGTTTCTTGGAGAACTTTTCTGAAGGAAGGCCAAGCAAGAGCTGGGGTGAAACCAGGGGGAGACGAGCACACGGGCGCCAGCAGTCTGGCCGGGAAGGGGCTGGTGGTTTGGATACAGCCGTGTCGGGATGGCTGGGGGCTGAAGTCGGTTTCAGGGAGTTCAGTGGGAAATGAAGACTTGGGAGGGGCAGCCACTCCAAGGTGTGTGACAGAAATAGAAATGATGTCGTCAGGAGACCCACCTGAGTCCTGAGGGGCACCTGGGGCGTGTCTTCCGCCAGGTGCAAGCCATCGCTAAAGCTGCCGCGGCCGTGAGCAGCTGTCTTCTCTTTTACCTTCTTGCAGGTGAAATGCAGGGATCAAGATTTTCACTCGGGAACCTTCGGTGGGATCCTCAACGAACCCATGGCAGACCTGGTCGCTCTCCTTGGTAACGTGCCTTTTCATGTCGCTTTTTAAGCATCAAGGAATCTGCTGAAGTGGTTCTGTTTGACTCAGTGCCTCTCTCCCCTCGGTTCCCAGGCCAGCCCCAAATAAGGGCAGAGTAGAGGAAAAACCATGTTCTGAGCTCCCCCCGCCCCCGCCCCCGGGCTGAACCTTCCTTAGGCTCATTAAGTCCCGGCATTGCTCTCCATGGACGGAAACCCTTCCTCTGTTCACCCCCTTTTCTTTTACTGGATGCTGTGACACACCTGGCCATACTCGAGGACAGTAGCATCCAGACCCTTCTGGAGAAGTATCCAGAGTTGGTGCCAAATCTGCCCATGCCTCCTGGCTTCCTTCCTCCAGGTCCCTGTGGTCCCAGGTGCGCAGAGATGCCAGGAAGCTTGCCCGTTGCCCCTGCCCTTGACCTCCAGTAGTGGCTGGGTGGATGCAGGCAGAACTCGTGTGTGTGTGTGTGTGTGTGTGTGTGTGTGTATGATCAATTAGCAAAAATCTTTTTCCAATGTTGACCCCGCTCTCCCCAGGCCCTGCCTGCTCGCATCCCCCGGGCCTGGGCTGTCTTCGGAGGGGAGCAGTCAGCCCAGGGGAGACCTGTGGGGAGGTTGCTTCTGGGTGATCAGTGTCGTCTTTTTTCTGGAGCTTCTTGTTCCTTCACAGCCTGACTTACGTAAGGAAATCCATCCACCCATTTATCTTTCCTGTCTCATCTATCTGTTCTCCTACAGACTTCTAGTTTCCTAAAATTCAACTCTTGGACAATATTTTCCATGCTTGAAAGTGTCAGACAGAAAACAAGCCATATTTCTTTAAAGGGTTTAAATTGTTTCCAGAAGAATTCAGATAGTATGCAACTTGACATGTTTTGTGGTTGGGGGGGGGGGAGATAAGATAATCTCTAGCTCACCCTCCCTGGGAATGGCGTCGTCAGTCCATAGGAGTGGATTTCAGCCCGCCCCCCGCCCCCCAGCATGACTGCTGCATGGCGTGTTGGTGGACTGTGTGGTCTCACCCAGCATAGAGCTCCATTCAACCCCACACATGCATATGGCTCTGCTAGGAAAAGCCAGATCAGCGTCAGGAACAGAATGAAAAGCACATGGTTTCACTTTCTTTGAATTTTGAAACAAATCAAGTCATCAATCCATAACTGAGTGATTCTGGATTGTGTCCTGTATGTGGTTTTCATCTGCTTTGTGCAAATACATGAGGGTTGAGCTTCAGCACTGATCAGAAGACAAGCAGGAATTGTGCAGGCTGTCCCGCCAGGCTGTTGTGTAGGAACCCGTGTAGCACCTTGACTCGCACTCCTGCTCAGGGCCACTGCAGGTTACAACATCCTGGGAGCTCTGTCCTGCCCTCCCCCTGCAGGCTGACAGGTGCCCTGCACATCAGTCAGGAACCCGAAATCTGGGTGGCAGCTCTCCCACTGCTGTGTGACCTTGTGCTAAGGCTTCTAAACTCTCTGTTCTTCAAGTTCCTTATCTGAACCATCCTGATAACCACCATGATTACTAATAGGTTACAAATGGTTATCAAGTGCCAACCACCTAAAAGGCTTGAGAGTCTCCACCGGAGGATACAGAGGGAAATCAGTAAGTTCCCCGTCTTTAAAGAGGCTTCAGATGCAGTGTGTTGAGGAGGCAGGAGACGGTGGGGTGAGGGGAGCTCTCACTCCTGCTGCATCTCTTTGCAAACATCTCCCCCTCCCTGCTGTCTCCTAAAAGCCCTAAAGCAGAAAAGATCCCTGGGCCCAGGGCATTTTCATAAGCCAATATTATTATAAATTAAAATTCCCTGAAGACTCCCGGGGATCAAGAGTCACGTTTCCTGTGGGCAGTTCCCACAGGCGGCGCCCTCCGCCTCCTGTGCATTTCCTGAGGCTGGGCTCCGGGTCGGGGCGGCGGCGGCCGCAATCACGTCACCTTCGGAGGACTGTGTTTCAGGTGGAAAATGAGAAAGCGGCGGGGGCGCTCTGGGGAAGGACTCGTTTTCCACAAATGGACTCAGGACGTGCAGAGCAGAATCGTCTGCACAGCACACACATCCCTGAAGTGTGGGTATAGTTCTGTTTTGAGTTTACAATGAGTATATACTATATATTCTTTATAATGAATATTTGTTCTTAAATGGTAGTTGCATGGTGGTGTTTCCCGAGCTGTGAAACACTGGGCGCAGCAGGTGAAACGATCACGTACATCCTGAGGTGTTTTTCCGGAAGGGTACCGACTCCATGACGATGTTCTGCCGTGGAGCGGGGAGCCGATGGAATTGTCCGTCCTGCTGCTCCTGTCTGCGTCACAGCCCGTGAAGAGGGTCCCTGTCTGCTTCTGGCAGGATCGTAGTAATCTTATTAATTAGAGGTCTGGGAGAGGTCCCGGGGCAGCTGGAGGGGGACCTCGGAGGATGTGGTTGAGAACCAGAATGGGGAAGACTTCTCTTCACATTTTGCTGCCTTGACAGCCTCAAACCTCAGGGCTTTGCCTTCTGTGACCGTCTCAAAGCGCTGGGAAGCCGTGCGTCTGGCACGCCTGTAGATTTTGGTGGGTGTTTACTTTGTGTCTACACAGGCCAAACCACCTGTCGGGCCACTCAGGTGGGTCACACTTGTTCTTCACCCTGTGTGCTCAGAGACGTGCCCTGGCAGGGGAAGGCGGGGTCTTCTGCAGGGTCAGGTGCCGCCTTCGCGTGGCGCCCGCAGCACAGCAGGTGCCCAGGAACCAGGCGTGGTACACCGGTTCCCTCCGAGCCCGCTGCCCGGGCGTCGCAGTTGCCGACGTCACAGAAAGATCTGAAAATACAGGGCTTCACAGCAACCTTCTGACGTCGTCAGGTTCTCCTCACACTAGGAACGTGGTGCGAATTTTCAAGAAGTGCCTTTACTTGAATAAAAGTCCCCGGATGGCCTGGGGGCGGATTTAGCTGCCCTGGAGACATTTCCTGTCATTTTTATTATTAGTCTACTTGCTGGCTGCTTTGGATCTTTGCAAGTACTTTCTCAAGATAGTGAGCAGTGTTTCCTCAATCTCAACGTCTGCTCTTCTAGATACTGCGGATTTTTTGACTCATCCCTGTTAATCCCAAACCCCTTTCACAAATGGCAGGTTGGTGTATCTGCTTAGTCCCTGCGAAGGCTTTGTGCGTAGTCATGATGTGTAGCTCACGGACTAGACCTTAAGGCTGCAGTGCTTTTAATTAAAGTTGAGTATGTATTGTATTCCTGCGGGGTGCGTAGGGGAGAGAAGTTGAGAAGGAATGAGGACTCCCAGTTTCTCGGGCATGCACGTATATACGTAGACGTATATATTTAAAATTTTTTCTAATGAACACATTACTTTTTAACTCAGGATACGATAAAACAAAAACAAAAGAGCCTTGTTTACGATGTAGAAGGTTTAGCTGAGAACTTGCAGGTAATGCAGGAGAGTCACTCCACACTTGACACGTGCTCTCCTCCCTCCGGGACAAGGTGGGCGATAAAGAACCTCCTCCTGCCCTCCCACCATCACCTCTGGGATGTGTGCTGCTGCCACGTGGTTCTGCCGGGGGGGGCCAGGGCCGGGCACAGGCCCTCTGCCACCCCCGGAGAGTCACCGGCGTTCCGCTCCAGGGCCGGGACTTGGCACACCTGTTAACTCCCACCTGGCTCTGCCCCACGCGTGTCTCGCAGGCAGCCTGGTGGACTCGTCCGGCCGCATCCTGATCCCCGGAATCTATGACCACGTGGCTCCTCTCACAGAAGAGGAGAAAAGAACGTACGAAGCCATTGACCTGGACCTGGAGGAGTACCAGAACAGCAGCCGGGTTAAGAAATTCCTGTTTGACACCAAGGTATGGTCACTGGCTGCGGGACAGCCTGAGCAGGCATGACGACAGGCGGCGCCCTCCCGCGCCCAGCTCGCGGTGCTGCCCCGCCCCCGCAGGGCTGCGGGCGGCGCGCTCAGGCCCGGCTTCCCTCTCACGGCCCCTCTCCCGGTCTAGATCATCCGGTCTTCATTCTGGGGTCCGCCTGGCGCTGGCCTCGGGCACCTAATCACAGGGCAGTCACTCAGATCACAGCCATGCTTTTCCAAGTCGGTTCATGAGACTCAACCCCACGCCGGCCCTCAGCCAGTGAGCTGGGAAAGGCTGAGAATAAATTGTCTGAGATTATTTCAGCTCCAAGAACCATAATTGTTCATTTTTTTCTAGACAAAATCAAGAGACTTAGGGGCTAATCTGTAAATTGCTACATTGCTGTCTCAGTGTATAGTAAGGAAACCCAGAGCCAAAAGCACTGGTTACTAGAAAATTTAAATTTTTTTTCTTTCCCTTCTCCTCCTTTTTTTTTTTTTTTTAAAAAAAGGCTTGCCTGCTGTGCCGCTTGGTGGCCATGGCTGGTTCCTGGGGGAGCTGCCAGGAGAGGGAGCAATCCTGCTGAACAGAAGTGGGGGAGTTGTTATTACGAAACGTGTTTCTTCCTGCAGACTAGCTCTTTGGTGGTCACAGCAAGAGAAAACTGTTTCTGTAGAGGTCTTTGAAAGCTTCTGAAAAGTAAAATGCATTTAGCACACAAGTTATCATTGCAATGACTGGGCATAGAAATTTACGATCAAACCCCAATTTTGGAAGAGGGCCCCTTTGCCATTCATTAACTGCAAACTTCAGAGCCCAGATGACAAGGGTCCCTTGTCATGGGAGGGGCTTGGGCAGGTGAAGGCAGCAGAGGGTCTCGGGTCTGGAGGGAAGGTCCACCTGTGCTGTTAGTCCTGACCTATCTAAGTAGGGTGATAATTAGCTTGTCATGAACAGCGTCAGAGCGCTACAGAAACTGGTGACACAGCAGTACAACTCAACTGAGTTTTAACTCAACATTCTTTTATGTAATAAAACAATTTTATTTTAATTTAGGAGGAACTTTTTTGGATGTTGTAAGGTTTTTTTCAATTCTTTTTTTTTATTGAGGTGTAGTTGGTTTACAATGTTAGTTTCAGGTGTACAGCAAAGCAATTCAGTTATACATATACAACTATACATATATATATATTTTTTTTCAGATTCTTTCCATTACAGCTCATTACAAGAAATTGAACATAGTTCCCTGTGCTATGCAGTAGGACCTTGTTGTCGGTCTGTTTTATACACAGTAATGTGTGTCTGTTCATCCTAAACTCTCGATTTAGGAGGAACTCCTAATGCACCTGTGGCGGTACCCATCTCTTTCGATTCATGGGGTTGAGGGCGCGTTTGACAAGCCTGGAGCCAAAACAGTCATACCTGGCCGAGTTATAGGGAAATTTTCCATCCGTCTGGTCCCTCACATGAATACGTCTGTGGTGGAAAAACAGGTAACCAGTGCGCACGGTTCTTTGCCCGGCAGCACCATCTCTGAGCACCGCATACATTCAGTCATTAGTGTTCAAGTGTCAGTCTTTTTTTTTCCAATACAAAAGATTGGAATAAATGGCAAGAAACTGATATAATTTTTGTTCAGTAAAAACCTGTTTGCTCAATTATATGCAATTACAGTAGTCAGATAAATAACCATTTGGAGTTGGAGTGATGGGAAATTTTGAAAAATTAATTGATGGATCTAAAGGCAAGATTGGTTTTACACACCGATGGAGAAGCTGGACTGAGCCGGAAAAATCTCCAGCCCCCGTTATCAGTTGGTCCATGATGTCTGAAATCTGTACTCAGAAAGCAGCCATTGTAATGAAAACATTATCCAGAGGGAGTTATCCATCTGAATTATCCACCCATCATCGGTTTCACAGGAAGTGGACTCTGAATAAAGGAGAGCAGGGAACACCGCAGCCGAGCCTCTCTGCCCCTGGCCCCCATCCATTGCCTGCTGGGTGCTGATCACAGCCTGGAGTACAACCCCTCCCTCCCCCTCCCTTTGGGGCATACTGTCCCCCTCCCTACAGCACACAAAGTCCACTCACAGCCGTGACCCCAGTGCCTTGAACAGTCACTGCCACATGACAAGGGTCATTAGTATTTGTTGAAGGAAAGATTGGGCAGAATATTTCAGAGTGTGGAGCTTTTCTCGGAGGATTTCCATAGTTGCAGCTGAAACAGAGCAAAGGCAAGAAAAGGACACTGGCAGCGAGGCTCCTTCCCAGCTCAGCTCCCTGCTCCCGCTTCTTGGAAGTTTCCAAATGCCTGGTGTTCCCCAAACGGTCGTTAAGGTACTTATGAGTCCAAAAAGAGGGACCACCAAATGGAGAAACTGTATTTGTATTGTGTTTCCTAATCACCAAAATGCATAATAGCCAAATGTTAACGGACGCTGTGGTGAGATGGGGTGGGGCAGGGCTGGGGTCGGAGGGTCTGGGGATGGAAGAGGGTGAGAGCTGCTGTTCCTCCCACTGGGGAAGCTCTGGTCCTGGAGATACTGCTCACTCACGCTGTCCCCCTGGAAGAACTAAGGTAAAATCACAACACTTGAATTTGTTGGGTTAAGATCTCATTCAGTTTCTGGATGGAGGACGACTGTGTATTCATGGTCCGAGAGAATAACTTGCCATTTTCTCCTCCCTTTCAGGTGAAGCAGCACCTGGACCATATATTCTCCAAAAGAAACAGCTCCAACCAGATGACTGTTTCTATGACACTGGGACTCCAACCGTGGGTTGCAGATGTTGGAGATAAACAGTATCTTGCTGCAAAAAGAGCCATCAAAACAGGTTGGACTTGAGATATTTCAAGTTGCCAGTTTACCGTGGGACGAAGAGGGGTGCCTGGTGGGGCAGTGGAAAAAGCAGGCAAGTTTACACCTCAGTGCTGACCCCCTTTTTGTGTGGGCTGCATCACTACATGCAGGGCTTCAGCTCACGACGGTCCCACGAGTCCTCCCGACAGCCTCCCCCATCTCACAAATTAAGGCTCGAAGAGATGGAGTAACCTGCTGACGGGAGTGGTGGTCCCCCCAGTCAGCAGTGGAAATGACAGCCAGCATAGAAAATCATCCTTTTACAGGCACAGCTGAACTTACATGAAAGTAAAGGAAATCCTCTGGATTTAAAAATGAAGGAGCTGAAATGTAGTGGCGTTTGCTCTTTGGGTGGTGATGGTCTCAGGCCAGCAGGGAGCAGAAAACAAGACCCACTACAGAGGCAGAGCGCGCGCGCGCGTGCGTGTGTGTAAGCTTGCTTGACTGCTGCTTGGGTGTTGGATGAATCTCCCCTGAGAAGCTTTAAGCACAGACCCATCTAGACATGGGTTTGGGTCTTTCATTTCTACGGTGTGGGTCCAGTTCTTTTCTGCCTGGCTGATGCCAACAGCCCCAAGGCAGGCCATGTGAGATTCCACCGAGGGAGCTCCCTGGATATGAGTTCATTGTATAAAATTACCAAACACACAAGAGACTTAATTCTGGCCCCTCTGACTCTAAAACTAGTGGTCTTTTCACAAGGCCACTCTGCTTCTCCAGAGGTAGGGAACAGCTTTAGTTGTGATTGCCTCTGGGGTGCCTGTTTTGACTTCATGTATTTCAAAGTCCTGCACAGGATCACGTGATTGGTGCTGCCTGGCAAGGGAGATGGAATGCCCGCTCTTTTTTGCAGCAGGAGTGGGACACTGCCAACAGTTGCAAAACGGGGGGCTCTCTTAAAAGCAGGCGGAATTTGGGGGTCTCTCCAGAAGCTAGATGGGAAACCACTGACAGGTGTTTATATAGACTACGCGCTGTATTACCAATGGGCGGAGCTGGAACTGGAGGCCCAGACCTCCCCGGAGCATTCATCTCTATCCGGATCATCAGGACAAGGGACACAGACATTAAAAATTAGAGGAGAGGTCCAAGACTTAGAGCCGTCCTCCTCTACGTCACCAGGCCCACTGCCCCCAGGTGTAGCAGCGTGTTGCCAGTAAGATGTGGGAGTGAAGAAGGAAGAAGGCGAGCTGGGAAGGTGAGCAACGCCAGCTGAAGAGAGGTGTGTGACTGACACGTCCAGGCCGGACGTCCCTGCAGGAGCGCAGGGGCACCTGTGGGTCTCGTGGGCGGAGCCAGTTCTGCTGACCAAGCCCATCGTCTCTGTTCACATTCACACCTTGGTCTGTGGATAAAGAAGACCTGGCACGTTCTTTGCATCTTTGTTTCATTTTTCATTCCCACTCAATCACCAGCAACTTGTCCTCTAGCCTAGAAGGTTTGAACTCATCTCTGAAGACCCTAGGACGGCCACTAAAACTACTTCGTGGGATGCCTTGAAAGCTGAGTACAAACTCTGAGACATTCAGGTGATAGTTGAGTGCAGCTATTTATTTGAATACTGGTTACAAACAAAAACAAACAAGTCCCCCTTTCCCAATGTTTAATTCATGAAGCAGCCATGAGAGTGGGTACACTCTCTTGTACACCTGCTGAAGATGCCATGAGAAAACATCAGACAAACTGAAACTGAGGGACCTTTTACAAAACAGCTGCTCAGTCCTCTGCAGGAGGGTCAAGCTGATGAAAGTCAAAGACTGGGGACCTGTCACAGGCTGGAGGAGACTCAGCATCAGTGACAAAGTGCAGTGTGGGATTCTGGGTTCAGTCCCGTTACAGACAAAGGGGAGGAGTGGTGAAGTCCCTGTCAGGCCTGGGTCTAGTTAATACCACTCCAGCGTTACTCCCCTGGTCTTCATAACTGCACAGTAATTGCACGTTAACATTAGGAGAGGAAGGGAAATACAGGAACTCTCTCCGTACTATTTTTGCAACTTTTCTGTAAGTATTAAAATTAGGTCAAAACACAAATTTTTTTCAAAAAATATTTTTTTAAAGCAGGTAATTGTAAAGAAAGCAACCATGCTTTTCTTCTTGACTCTATTGATATTATCATACAAACTGCATGAAGTCAAGAAAAGATGCTACCTGCCACCCCAGGTATCAGATTTAATGATTTAAAAAAGTAAAAGAGGAAGAAAGGTCCAGCAAACGCTACGCTGGAGGAGATCACTGGGGGCAGTCTTGTCGTTAGTTTATTCAGACAGCTTCCCCTCCTGTGTTTCAGTGTTTGGGACAGAGCCGGATGTGATCCGGGACGGGTCCACCATACCCATTGCCAGGACGTTCCAGGACACCATCCAGAAGAGTGTGCTGCTGCTCCCGCTAGGTGCTGCTGACGACGGCGAGCACGCTCAGAACGAGAAAATCAACAGGTCGGGACTGCCGGGCCAGCCTGCACGTGCCCCAGGGTCCCCAGGCCGGTCGCCCCCTGACAAGCTGCGTGCTTTGGATGGATTTTACATCAAGTCTTTCCGTTTAAAGTGTAGACCCCTTTTCCTCTTGTCGTTGGAATGGGAATAACAGTGTTTCTCTTTATTTCGTCTTTGTTAGGTGGAACTACATAGAGGGATCCAAATTATTTGCTGCCTTCTTCCTAGAGATGGCTAAGCTGCACTCGCCGTGGCAGGAACCTTCCAGCCTAGATCTGACCTACTGACAGGTCCCCTCTCCCACAACCCTGGGGAAGGGGCAGAATCTAAGTGTCCAGAGAATCTGGATCCCACAATGTTTTCCCTCTGATTTAAAATGTCCTGGGACATTTGGACCAGCAATAAAATATTTCCAAGGTACAGACATCGCTGTTGCATGCCTTTCTAAAGTCTCAGCTACCTTCAACGACTTGGTTTCCCCAAGTCCTGCTCCAGTGGCCCTGGGACTGGACTCACGGTACCTTCAGGACGAGGATGGGTCTTGGATGGGGCTCTCCCCTGGCGGTCTCATCGGCGTCATCACTCCAGTTTGCGTTCCAGGCCTTCAAGGGCACAGGGCCCGTGGTCGTTCCACCCAGGGACTGCCCATACTACAGCGCCCTTGCTCTTACCACGTGTCTCTTTCATTTATTAATAAAAATGCTGGTCTTCACCGCTGCCCACTGTGATTTCCTCGTGTTCATTTCTGGAGGAGTTACTAAAGCAGGGTCCCGTATTAATTTCTTGCTTCCTCTTATTTTTCCTGCTTCTTCAAAAGTTCACAAATGGAAATGATTGATGTTTATAACCTTAAGCCACCTGGGATTCCCTGTGCGAGGATGAGTACTTTTAAGTTCCGAGCCTCTTCACCTTTGCTGTACGATGCCAGCTGACCGCCCTCTGCACCCCGTCTCTCTCCTGCCCCATCAGCACAGGCCTGCCTGCTCGCTCTCTTCAGCATCTGTGCACATGCAAATGCGCCACAGCAAAATCAATCCTCATAGAACTTCTCTCACCCCGTTGGCATTTTACTCAGTGACTACATCCTAAATTGCTCAAAGCTTTTAATCACATCAGTTTTAGAGAACTAATCAACCCTGACATCAGTAACGCAATCTAAATTTAAAGCCATCAGCTAATGGTGCGTTCATTAATCATTTTAGTTAACCATCTTGTTTGGCTTGATTAGATCTGATGGTGTAAACAAACAAAAAAATGAAGTTTTTCTACAGCTGAGTATATGTAAACACACCGATTTAATCTTTATAAATTCATTATTTAAATCACATTAATGGAGAAGAATTTAAGGGTTTATTAAAAATGTTTCTCTTACGATTCTAAATAAAAATCAAGCGTAACACACTCCATCATTTTGTGGGTTCTTGAAATGTCAGTTTTACAGCTTGCTGCACCACGTCTGATGTGGCTGGATCAGAGAGCCAGTAATTCAGCGCACCCTGACCCTCCTCCCTGAGATGGGAACCAACTGAGGATTCAGGTTCGCAGGGACATCCAGGGAGGAGCCACGTTTTCTCTGATGCTAGAGAACATTTAAATGCTGTTTGTTGAATATTGGCAGGTGTTCGCTATCCTTTGCTATTAAGCTTGTCTGTGCTTGCCAGATTCCACTGAATCTTGTGACGTTTTGGATTTTGTGGGGCCTACCTGGTGTATACTAAATATACAAGAAGTTTATGATGCCAATTTATATTTTTAAAAGGATGTTCATATTAGTCAATGAACAAGGCTGGTTGTAAAATATACCGTAACTACTTCCGAGCAACGTAACATCGGTTTTACCAAGCCACTAAATTATAAAATTATTCATTCACTGACCTTCATTCCTGAGGAGTCTCTGAGACCTCCAGTGTCTTGGTTAATTATTCTGGGAGGATAAGAGCTGAGGTCGTTGAGTCTAGGAGATTCCAGACTGAATCAGGGATGTCTGAGTGCAGGGCCCATGGTTTCTGCCTCTCGGGGTCACAAAGAGTCTCGCCAGCTCTCCTAGCTCCACCCGGGTGTTCTGCCTGGCCCAGAGCCTGGGTTCTGCTGGGATATGGGAGCCAGAAAGGAAGGATTTTCCAGGTTGGTTACAGTCAGAGGGGTGAGAGAAATCTACCCAGGTATTGGCCAGGAGACCCATTAACCAGTTAAAAGAAGACAAAGAGGTTGGGGATAAAGGTCAATCTTTGGCTAAAAATGGTCACCCAGTATGCTTGTCGGGGGAATGCGGTTACACTCAGTCAGGAGGGGACTGTCACATTGGAGGGGGCAGCATATCAGGCTTAGGGTTAGGGCTGCCAACTGGACTTGGTAGATGCCCTCACAGCTCAGGGAGGGCAGTGGGCGGAGGACACTCAGAGGACTCGGTCGGGGCCTCTTCTCCCTCTGGGTGTCGGCCCGGTGCCCGGGACGCCCAGCCCAGCCCCCTTTGCTGAGAACCAGACCCCCAACCCTCCTGTCTTTTTCACATCTGAAACTCAACTCATCCAAAATGGAAACTTTCATCCATCCTCCCAAACCTGCTTCCTTCTGACGTTCCCTGCTCTGCTAAACGGACCACCGGAATCCTGAATCTTCTTTGACACTTACCCCCCTTTCAAATCCAATTCAACATCAGGACCAGGTGATTCCATTTCTTACAAACCACCACTTCCATTTCCATTGTCACCTCCAATATCCTGTAAAGCAAACCCTCTATAATGTTTGCAAAAGCCCTGACCTTTGTGCCCATGGCAGCCCCTCTGTGCGTGTCCCTCCCACTCATGCCTAAAACCCTGGAGTGGCTGTGCGGTGGCAGGATGAAGCCCAGCACCACAGCAGGCTCTCCTGCTCCCGCCTCTGGCCACGCCCGCCCTCACTGCACACGCCCCAGCCCCATCCTTCCAATCCTTCCGGCTTCTCAAACTAACCAAGGGCCTCCTGAGTCCCTTCCCATCTCTGGAACTCCACCTGCCCTCGTGGTCTGGCTAATCCTCTTGCCACCCTGGACGTGGTATTGTTCTCCAGATCTTAGCTTAGTTTACTTTTCCGGGGAAGCTTCATCTGAGTCCCCCCGAGGGAGTCAGGTGTCCCTCTTCAGCACCGCAGTCCCCACAGTTCTGTGACGGCATTTACCACCACAGCATTTCAGTGCGTATTTGTTCAACTGAGAACTGCCAGCCCCTGTGCTAGACTGGAGATCCCTGAGGGCAGAGACCACGTCTGTTTTGCTTTCTGTGGACTCTCCACAGCTCTAGCCATGCTGCACATCTTCAGGAAACATTTACATGGCAAATTAACAGAGATCTCCGCACCCAGGTGGCCCATCCACCTGCCGCTGGGCCTTCCCTACTTTGTGCACAGCTCTCCCTCCCCCAGGCAACTTCAACTCCCTACCTTCAGATTCTATTTCCAAGTCATCTCTGTACTTCAGAGGCCCAGTGAAGTGCACTGCACACAGTAGGTGCTCAATGTTGCTTGCTAGGATCTTCCTTTTGATTCCGTGGCTGCTTCTGAGGTGCCCCCTGCCAGGCGTGCGGTCCCCAGCCAGGACTTCCATCTTTATGCTCTTTGCCTCACGACGTTCCTAGAAACTGTCTTGGGAGCAGCTAGGACAGGGAAAGAGCACGTAGAACAAGCCACGCTGAGGTGCCCCTGACTACGGCGGCTCCCGTGAGGCCTCCCGGGCAGCGCCCGTGTCTCCGCAGGGGCCACAAGCCAGCAGCCCGTGAGCCCCACAAGGCTCCCTTCACCGGGTCTCACGCGGCCCTCACATTGTTCCAAGCACTTCTGAATCGGAAGCCAGCATTTCAAAATCAGCAGACCTCACGCGAAATGACTTCTCTTGAGCAATCAAGACTGAGTAACAGTGATCTGCGGCTCCCACAGGACGACAGCCAGCGGAGCTGAGGAGGGTCATGCCAAGCCCGGTGCCTGACCCACAACACGTGCTCAGCATGTTCCTTAGAGGCGGAAAAAGAAGGAAGCTCATGAAAGGTAACGCTATCGTATTTGGCTTCTCACCTCCATTGATACCTACTTCCACTTAAAAAACAAGTCTCCAAGTATCATTTCATGTTAGATCCAAATGGCTTTTACATACTGTACTATTTTTAAATATCTAGTTTTAAGTGTATTCAGTGCCGTCTAGCTATTATTTTTTGATCTTAATTTTCAACTTGAGTTTGAATAGTAATTGAACATGTAACAGCCAGAGTTAATGATTTTGAGGTCCTGATTATGTGAGATGTGGTTAAATCTAGCAGAGTTCTGCCATCAGTACTACTACTGCCGTTCACAAGCAGTGACGCCGAAATTAAGGCCTAACATTTGCACATAACACTTCTTCCACTGACCAACTCTGTTTAGCATCTATATTCTTTGTAGGGCACTTAAGAAGTAAGAAACATAATCTCCCTTTTCACTATATTGAAAAAAACTTCCCTCTTCAGGAAGCAAGCTCTGGGAGGAAGTTGGGCATATTCTATTCTTTGCTCAGCTGTCCAAATGCTCAATTGATGAAGTACAAAGACAGAAATACAGGGGATTTTCTGAAGCAAAGTAATGTCTCTTTTTCTTTACAGCACGATGTGGAAGAGAACAGATGGTAGGTGTAATGACTGTAATTTTCTAACAGTTATGCTAAGTAAATAAATGACTGATTTTTTTTTTTGATTAGGAAGATTGAAGAGAAAAAACTGTCATTACATGGAAAAATTTTATTTAAAAACATTATTTTAGTGTAATTTCTTATTGAGAATGAAAAAAGATGTCAGGGAAATTATACCTTTGACTACAATAGAAAATATGAAGTTTTAAATCATCTCACTTCCCACACTGAAATTCACCAAAACAGCATTCAGAAAGACTTAAGATTTAAAATTCTGGTGTGGGTGGTTAAGTGTTCACAGCATTCTTGCACTGTTATCGTAGGTAGGCATTTGAATGCAATGGCAGAAAATTTTAAAGGAAATTAGAACTTTAAATTTCACACTGTTAAATTAGTCATCAAGAATGATTAGTCACCAAAAATGACCAATGTTTCCTTTCACATTTTGAATAATTATAATCAAGTAAAGGTGGCTCTATAAACTTTATTTAAAATCCCACTTGAAAAGCCAGAAGGTAGACTTCGGGGCTACCACATCAGTGAAAAGTGAGGAGAGGGTTCAGGGCAGGAGAGTCAGGGGGAAGCACCAAATTCGGCACACCCCGCTGAAATCTCTGGACAAGCGCTGCACTATGCACGTGGGAAGCAGACTGGAGCCTCTCGGCCAAGCCTGAGGGAACTGAATGAAATTTCAGGTGCCATCATGACAGGCGAGACAAAGTATGGAGTATGACTACCGCCAAAATAACTGCCTGTTTAAACAACAACAAACCCGCTCTTCAGAGGAACATGAGTGAATTCGGTCTCTACATTGTATTACTCAAATATCTAGGATACAACCAAAATTACTAGACACTTAGGAAAAAGGAAAACACGACTCAAAATCAAGAGAAAAGAGAAAATTAATAAAGATGAACCCCAAGATGATTCATATGTTGGAATCAGCAGACAAAATGTCAAAGCAGCTATTATAACTTTGCTCAAAGATGTGGCAAAAAATATGCCTGTAATAAGTGAACAAATAGGAAATCTCTGCAGAGAAATAGAAATTATGACAACCAAACAGAAATTTTAGAACTAAAATAAACTAAAATATACAGTATCTGAATTAAGAAAAAAAAATCACTAGCTGCTTCTAACAGATGATCAGAGATGACAGAAGAAAGATATCAGGGAACACAGAGAATAGATAAAAGTTACCCAATCTGAAGGTCTGAGAGAAAAAAGACTGAAAACAAAACAAAAAAGGACAGAGCCTCAGTGAGTTGTGTATAATATCAGTGAGTTGTGTGTAATATATATTTAATTGGAATTCAAGAGAAAAAGAAAGAATGGAGAAAAGTACTTGGAGAAATAATGGCCCCAAATTTTCCAAACTTGGTGAAATACATATATTTACAAGTATTAAAAGCTCAGAAAACCCCAAACAGGATAAATATGAAGAAAATCATGCGTAGGCACATCATAAGCAAATTGCTGAAAAGCCAAAAAGACGGAGACAATTTTGAAAGCAGCCTGAGAAAAATGACAAATTACATGTAAGGTCACGTCAGAGGGAGAAAAGGTCTGAATGACTTCTGCTCAGCAGAAAAAAACGGCGGCCAGAAGACACGGAACGGCATCATCTTTAACAAACATCTCTTAAAGCCCCAAGAGATACGTACAAGGATATATATACACACACATAATGTATATAATAAATAAACATAAGGATATACATATATTATATATATGTAAACTTTCCTAATATAGCACAGAAAATATAATCAAAATTTCCCTACATTCTTGGATTCTCTAGAGCATTGCATGACGCACAGTAGGTGCTCAAGTATTATCTAACGGAACAAAGTCTTTTAACTGTTTTAATGAGAATAACTGTATCAGACACTATCACTGTGACTTAGAAATTTAGACTCTCATCTACCTATACAAATAGAATTTCAAAAGAAGGAAACTACCCTAAACCACTCATTTTATACATGAGGAAAATGAGGTCAAGCTGACTTCTTTAAGGTCACTTTATGATGCAAAGCTCTTCTGTCCGTAAAATAACGGATGATGGGGAACTGAAAAATAAACTCAGATTTCATTTCACTGCTCAAAGAAGGAAGATGAAATGTTAACAAAGTTCCCAGCGTAAGAAAGGTAGCAAGATCGATCACCTAAAGATCAACAGAATGCCTACTCCATACGGAAAATTGTGCTCCTGTAACTTGAGAAACGGACCGCCCTGTCGGACAAGACTAACAGTGCTTAAATAACTACTAAAGGATGTGCGGTGGACAGAACAAGGCTGACTCGAATTTAAAGCTGAGTTCCAACTTCATTAGCTGTGTGACCTCGGAACAGTGATTGAGTCTCCTAAACTGCAATCTCCTGTTGTGGGCGGCAGACACGAGCATTTTCGTGGACCACAGTAAGAACCTGACCAGGCCATGTCCGAGAAACCCCCCCGAGTGGGACATCGCCGCTCGTTGCCGAGTGCATCTCTGTCACTGCGCTTTTCGGGCCGCGGTCTTCCTTCCAGACTTCGCGTTTCCGAGGACAGCGGGGTGAACGCGAGGGCCAGGAGAGGCGGGGACCGCCGTGCCCCGGTCCTGCCGTCCTTTCTTCCTGGCCATCCCGGCGCCGTGCCGTTAACGTTTGTATAAACGGCCCGTAGGGGACGTTCAGACACCCGGGGCGTTTCGGCTTTTACTGCCAAACTGCAGAACCAGCTCATTCAGCTCCTCGCCTTCCCGTCAGTGTCGGAACTTGGCTCATGGCTCCCCACGGCCTGGGACTCCACGCGTCCCCTTCTGCGGCCTCTAGACAGACTTTCCTCACAATCTGGGGCTGCGCACGCGCCTGGCGCGGCAGAAAAGCCTTGTTTCCGGAGACAAGCGCCTCGAGGCGCCGGGCCCACTGGGGCCGGGGAAGGCGGAGGGCGGCCGGCCGCCGGCCCAAACCAGGCCTCTGCGGCTCCCGCGTCGCCCTCGGGGTCCTCTGCGGCGGGCGGGCGTGCGACGGGGTGGAGCTGGAGGCGTGGGGTAGGGAGGAGTGGACTGTCCGCGAGGAATCCGCTCTGGGACCCTGTGATAAACCCCGCTGGCCCTCGGGGTCAGACACCGCCAACCCTCCAGCCGGACGCAGGGCTCCCCTTCCTTGGATTGACTTCATCGGCTTTCCGTTTTCCTCTCGGGGAGGGGCGGGACTTCCTGTTTTATCTCCCAGTGAGTTCCGGCAAGAGCTGGTAGACTAAAAACAAGAGGCACACAGGCCCGCCGGCCAGGCGGGGCAAACGAAGGTGACTCGATGTGGGTTTCACTAATCCAGTTCCACAATCCTGGTTTTTGGTCACGGTGTCCGGCGCTGGGTCCACAACGGAGTCGTCCTGGGAACCGCCGGAAGTCGCTCAGCAGAGAGACAGGAAGTCCCTCCCCTTCCTCCCAGAGGGAAGACGGTGAGCCGGAGGAGTCAGTCAGAGGGGCGAGCAGGAGCGATTCCGTCGGCAAACAGGTAAGTTATTCTCTGGCCGGGGCGGGGGGTTTGGAGGCGGGGACCGTCCAGCGTCAGCGCGGGGCCTGGGGGCGGTGGCTTGAGGGCCCGGGCCCCGGCGGCTGGGCGCCGGGAGCCCCGCCAGGGCCCTTCGCTCTTCCTCCTCCCCCCTCCCCCCGCCTCCGCCCCTCCCCGCTCGCCGGGCCCTCCCGACGCCGCCCAGACTCACCCCACACGCCCGCCGCCCGCGCGGCCTCGCCGCCGCCGGGCCTCCGCTCCAGCCCGCCGCTACTCGCTCCGCGGCCGGCCCCTCGCGGACCCGGCTGGGCCTCGGTTTCCCCGCGGGGCCGGCTGTCACCCCCGAGTGGACCGCGCACGCCCGAGCGCCGAGCTCTCGCCGTGTCGGTTTATAGTCCGGGCGGTGGCTTCCTTCGGCTTGCCTTCCACTCCCGGTCTCCCGGAGCTGCGCCGGTCCGCCGCTGCCGCCCGCGCCTCCTTCCGTTAAGGGCTGTAACGCTGGCGACCGAGAGCAGCACGCCGGGAAGTGGAGGGGCCCGGCCACTGGGCTTCGGCCGTTCTCAGCGCCTGGAGGGAGACCCCGGCTGCCGCACCGCTGTTCGCAGCGGCGGGTCTTGCCCCGGTGGATAGATACCACCTCCTCCCAGCCGGCGGGCACCACCCGTGTGTGCTTGCCCGCTTTCCACAGAGTAGTCTGGTGGAGGCGGGTGGCAGGAGCTGCTGACCCCTGTCGGTTGAGTGGAGTTTTGAATAGCCCACTTCTTTCCCTGGGGGAATTCTGGAATAGGACATTTTGGCAGGGTTGGCTCCATGGACACACAAGTAGGATTTCTTTATTTTTTAGGTAATCATAGCTGTAATGGTGAGTGAAGTATAACTTTATAGTTTGTGCGGTGGCAGTAGTCCCCGTATGCACCTGTTTTGCGGTGAGGTGTTAGTCCAGCAGTCCAGTTGAACACCGCGTAGGGCAGGGCACTGATACATGTTGGTTGGGACATCATTAGGAGAGCTCATTTGATATTTTCTGTGTATTTCATTCAGCACAACAGTCTTGCGGAGTAGGAATGAATCCCTTTCACCAAGTGAGACCCAAATAATTTCATCAAAATTAAAGTATGGATTCAAATCGCAAGTGTTTGTTATTCATTCTTAAAGTTTGCTACGTGTGAAGTTACTAACTTCTGTCACGTCCGAAAAACACTAAGGCAAGGCTTTCTAGTAGCTAATGTCTTGCATGATGTGAGGCAGTTGTGATTATTGCTGATAGCACAGTTGCTTACCGGTGCCTTAAAAAAACTTTATTTTGAAATAATTTCAGATTTACACAAAAGCTGCAAGATAGGACAGAGTTCCACTGGTATTCAGCAAAGTGGCTCCACTTCAACAAACACTGATTCCCGCTTCATGCTGGACACCATTCTAGGTGCAGCAGAGAGTAACGTGTTGCCCTAGGTGATCTTAAGGTAGGGTTGAGGAGACAGGTACATAAACACCATGCCTGTTGCTAAGTGCTCAAGTGGAGAGAAGGGGAGCACAGAGGACATGATCACTGTCGGGGTGGGAGTGGTGAGAGCTTCAGGACACAGTATTTGAGTCTCAAGGATTAATGAATATTAATTTGACTGATGGGACATTTTCCCAACATGCATTCTAATTAGGTTTGTTTTATTAGAGGAGAACTCTGTAAACTTTATGAAACAGATTCTTCTAGTTTGATTGTCATCCTCTCTCATAGTCCCTTTAAGAAGAGATTGGCTTCGTAGGTATCACAGGTTGTGGGAAGAATCCACGAACAGGAGGTTAACGCTCTGTTTCTCACGCAGTAATGAAAATGTCTAGATCTGTACGTTTAAAAATTCTTTGTTTTTCATGCTTGTTAAGTACCTCCTGTGGTCTGGGCACACGTGTTATGAGAGGTCATGAAGCACAGCTCTTGTGCACTGTAACCTGGCGTGTTAGGTCCCCGTACCAGAGGGGGCATTGAGTGTCTTAGTCAGCTTGGACTGCTATAGCAGAATACTGAAGCCCGGGTAGCTGAAACAGTGGACATTTATTTAGCACAGTTCTGCAGGTTGAGAAGGCCAAGATCAAGTGCCGGTTCCTTGTGAGGGCTCTTCCTGGCTTGCAGATGGCCGCCTTCTTGCTCTGTTCTCACGTGGCAGAGAGAGAGAACTCTGGTATCTTCCTTTTACAAGGATGACACTGATCCCATCTTGGGGGCCCCACCCTCATGACCTCATCTAAACCCAGTTTGGTCTCCCAAGATTCTTTCTCTAAATACTATCACATTGGGGATAAGGGCTTCAACATATAAATTTGGGGCAGGGTACAGTTCAGCCTGTAGTGTAAGTTTCTTAGAATTTTTGTTATTATGTGGAATTCCTCCAAAATGGACTTGGTATAGAGCTAAACAGGAAACTGTAACATTAGAGTTTATGTGGCTTTCAGTAAAGCAAAGTTAACACAATTTTATTTAAACTAATAAGAAATATGATTCAGAGACCAGTTTATAAAAGAAAGAAGTTTTTCTTGTTTCATTTTGTTGAAAGAGAGAAATATGTGAAATACTGTGGTCTTTTTTCAATTTTAGGCCTTATTGAAGTGAACACTCTCATAGAGATACAGATGTTCTAGAGGGCGTAAGGACTGTGGCAATGATCCATTTCAGTTCCCTCATTGTCTGATGAGGAGGCTGAGCCCTGCAGGAGCTAAGTGACAAATCCGTCTCAGAAATTAGTGGCAGAACAAAGATTAGAGACAGGCCTCCTGATACACAGGCCAGTCTTTCTACTCTTTGAAGCATCAGTAGTTCTCAAACTTAAGGTGTGTCAGAGTCCCCTGGAGCCTGTGAAAACACAGATGCTGGGCTTCACACCGGGGCTTTGATTTGGCAGGTGTGCCCTGGGACTGAGAATGCATTTCTGACAAGTGTCTGGGTGGTGTGATAGCTGCTGGCTCTGAGGCCACACCTCAGTAACCCTGCCCTCCGATGATGTTGCCCTTGATCTCTGTAAAGAGGGTCTAGTTCTTTAGTTTTGTGTTACAAACAGTAACACACCAACAACATAATTATTAGATGAAAAATGAAAGGACTAGAAACGGAGGATTTCTCAGGCAGACTAATTTTGGCATTTTCACGGATAGTTTTTGGAGCCAGTTCTAGCATTGGAACCGCTTGCTGTGGAAGGGTATTCACTTGAGCTTTAGAGCCGTCAGTCTGACCAAAATTCACACTAAGAAGGGTGTCCAGATTGATTGCTTAGATGGTCTAGGACTGAAAAATTACTTCCCACTTTGTTATTCTATGCTCTCCTCTTACTTTGTGTACTAAAATGTTCTTTTCTTGTATATCAGAATCTTACCAGGCCCTACACAGTTACATGCCTGTAGGAGATGCTGAAGAAATGTAAGTTGAGTTAAAAAAGAGTAAGGGTGAAAATAAGGTAGGTCATTTATCTAGAAGGTTTGTCTGCTCTCTAGATGATCCCAGTTGTGGCCTGTTTTGAGTAACTGTCATCTGTTCCAGTTTACGCCTTATTTGCAGTTACTGGGATTTTTAAGCAGTTATTGGAGGAAGTAGCATGTTATGTTAGAGTTAACAGTGGTTCCCTCAGCCGTTTTATGTATATGTGTAATAGATTTTTTCGTATTCAGTGGCTTCATCTTTAATTGATACTTCGTTGCTGGATATTAGGTTATTCCCAGTTTTTTTTCTGTTGTAAAGAGTTCCATGGTGAATATTCTTAAACACATATTTTGTCCAATATTTCTTTAAGATAAATTCTGTAGAGTCATTGATAGCTCAAAGAAGATACACATTTTTAAGGTTTTTGATATATAAATTGCAAAATTACCCCGTGGAAAGGTTGTATAGATTTATATCCCAATCTGTACTATTGAGAATGCACATTTTCCCACGTTTTCCGCAATGCTTAACTGTTTTTGTTTTAGACAAAATTGAGTTTTGAGGGGATATTTTTAAGGATTCTTCCTGTAGTATGATGGGTGGGAATGGTATTCTGACTAATTTGCTAAAACCTTCCTTATTTTCACATTGAAAATTTCCAGTTTTTTGTTTGCCTCAATGAGAGAGCAAAATAAACCTCAATAAAGTAGTAATTAACACCTAACTAGCATTTCACTTGGGGCACTTTTTGTAAATGGCTCCTGTTGGCTGTATCTGTGGCCCTCACCAAAAGGGAAGCTTCTTACAACTTGCATGCATTTCTGATTCACATCAGTCACCAAAATCAACCACAGGTCAATCAAAGGCGTAATTATAGATGGCAAAACTAGAAACTTTTAGGAAACAATAATTGGGCAATAATTATATCACTTTGTTAGAGGGAAGAGGTTCTTAAACAAATCTCAGAAGGTGCAAACTATAAAGGGAAAGATTGATACATTTGACAACATTGATATTGATGACTTTTGTTTGTTAAAAGAAACTGTCAAGAAAGTGAACAGTCAAGTCACAAGCGAAAATAGATCTTTTCAGTACATATTACTGATAAAAGTTTAGTATCCAGACAGATGAGCAACTATAAATCTATAAGAACAACAGAAAAATGGGCAAAGGACCTGAATAGGCATTTCACAGAAGAGGAAACCCAAATGCAAAGACACTTGACTTCATCAGTAATTAGAGAAATGGAAATTAGGACCAACATACAATGGTGTAAAAATCTGACCATGCCTGCTGTTTGTAGGGAAGAAGTGGGAGTGTTAATTGGTGCATAACTGTGCAGTTAGCTAGTGAAGTTAAAGATTCCTGTACCATTTGACCCAGTGCTTCCACTCCTATGTCTTTAACCTGGAGTGTTGGTCCTACAGGGTGCTAACAGCATCTCCTGGGAACTTGTTAGAAATGCAGATTTGGGGGCTCCACCCTAGGCCTGCTGAGTCAGGAACTTTGGGGATGGGCCAGCTTTTTGCTTTAGAAAGACTTCCAGGTATTTGATGCATGCTAAAATTGGCAAACCACTGCCCCAGAGAAAATCTTGTACATGAGCGACTGAAGACATGTACAGGAATGCTCATAGTTGCACTGTGTAAAAGGCAAACCCTGGAAGCCACGTCCGTCACAGGAGAACAGATAAACTGTATGATATGCCTCTAGTGAAGTACTGTGCGAGAGTGAAACCGAATGGATTTTAGCCACATGCATCACCCGGAATAAGTGTCAGGCACATCTTGAGGGAAAAGAAGCTACTTATAGAAGAATGCGTATACCATTTTTTCTTTTTCAAGTTTAGAAACATGCAAAACAATATTGTGTGTTGTTAGGAGTACAGATATTGAAAGTAATAAAATAGGTAAATTATAAACAGAAAATTCAAGTTAATAGGTAGCTCTTTTGCAGGAGGATGACAGGGTGTGAGAAGATGGTCATGTCTCAGGTCTCTGATGAGTCTGTGGGACCTGCTGCCAAATAAGGGGGTCCTTGGCTTTGCCCAGGAAAGAGTTCGAGTGAGCCATGAAAGTGAAAGCAAGTTCCTTTAGAGAGATACACATTCCATACACAATGGGGTCCCTCAGAAGGGAGAGCGGCCCTAAGGTGTAGGGTTGGTAATTTCATATGCTAACAAGTGGGAGGGTTATTCCAGCTATTTTGGGGAAGGGGTGGGGATTTCCAGGAATTGGGCCACTGTCCACTTTTTGCCCTGTGGTCATGGCACCTATGGGTGTGTCATTTAGCAGATAATGTATTGCAGTGAACATGTAGTGAGGCTCAGGGTCTCCTGGAGGTCTAGTGTTGGGCCTAGTTGGTTTTAACCAGTTTGGTCATATCCTCAGTGGCTGTGTCATTCTTTTAATGGTTGTGCCCTGCCCCCCTCCCTTCTCGCTCAGCTCTGTAACAAGAGGGAAGGGGACAGGCACACCAAGAGGGACTTTAAAGCCAAGAATTTAATTTTCTTAAACTGACCTGTGCTCAGGGTTTTGTTATAATGTGCTTAATGTCTTTATATTTTATGTAATAAAATTAATTTTATTTCTACCAAATATCTTAAAAACAAATTTTCCTTTTTGCAGTGTCTGTTGACAGAAGGACTATTCAGTTTGTGTGAAAAAGATACGGGGGTGATGGTGGTCAAGATGTGCTCTTGTAGGATTATAATACAAAAGTACTCGCAGTGGTAGAAATATCAAAAAGCCGGTTTGTCTGGACGGTAATGATTATTAATACTTGCTGGATGCTCACTGGGTACCAGGCACTGGTGTACCCACACTGCGTACTGAGTTTATGCTCAGTTACCTGAGAACTGAGCCTCCCACTGACCCATGAGTTGTGTCACTACTGCCCCTTTAACCAGAGGAGGAAGGGTCCTGTGGGCACACAGGTGGGAGTGGTGGTGGCCTTCTGTCTCCTGACCACTCTGTCAGAAAAGGTCAGAGGAAGAAGACAGTCATAGACAGAACGAAGGTACATCCCAGAGTGTTGGAGTTACGAGAAAAAGTCAGAGTCAAAGTTGGAATGGGAGTTCAGAGGAGGACGGTGAAGGGTGTATTCACCCCCATTTTCCGAGTTACTTTCTTTATTTTGCAAGATTTGTTTTTAAACCAGTGTACTTAACTTTATCATTCTAGTAAATGACAAGTCTCAAAAGCAGAAAACGTAATTAATTGTGTTTTGTTTGTAGTTCTAAGGATTGTATCTTCCAGTCCTTCAGAAAGCAGTAGTGTCCTGTTATAGGACTTGGGAAATCATACTTCTTTGCTTAGGTTACTAAAAAGGGCAGTTTTGGGAAATTTTCCTTTGCCTATTTTTTCCTAGCCTTTTGATAAATTTTTTTTTGGGAGAGTCATATGTATTCCATATTATGAGGACTGTTTTATAAATAAACATTGCCTGTACTGTAAACCTTATTTTAAGCTATTGTGGTGTGACAGTCATTTCTTGAAACGAACAAGTATAGGAAAAATAAAAAGATGGTTCTAGAAGCCCTATGTCAGTTACATGCCCTGTGGAATCAAATAGCTCTGCTGTTTTTGTTTGATATTCAGAGTGCTAAAATTGTCTAAACCACGAAAAGTGTCAAGCATTTGCAATTATGTAGCGTCATACGTTCCAGCAGAGTCAGCCCCTCGCGAAGACGCTGACAGCCGGGAGAGTCCTTCCCTATCCGGGACGTCTGCTTTCCCGACGCGGGTGGTGCTGGTCGAGGGTCCCTCATGGGCAAATGCAGAACATAGGCTTCTTCAGACAGATCTCAGGGACTTGAGCTCTTCCAGTTTCGGCTGTGTTTTGCTAAAGCTAGACAATCAATCTTAAATCTCAGTGCTTTTCAATGTGTTTGGTGTTCCTACTTCTTTTACATTCTCTAATCTCTTGTACTTTTTTCCTTTTATTAAAAAATAGTTTTAAATAAAAGCAAGTAAGGTAATAAGAAGCCTCGGGTAAAGTCATTACTTAGCACAGTTGGAGCAATACCAGTATAATCATCCAGTGTAACCAAAGCCTAGCTTGCTTGTCAGTTACTAAATATAAAGGGACGTTTGTGTTTTAAACCTGTAACAAACAACAAGCCACTTCTTATGAAGTGTACTTGTAAATTATTGTGAACTAGGGATCAAAATTTGATATATAATTATTGGATCAATTATTATAGAATGAAGGATCACAGTTATAGGGAGTGCATAAAATTATAAAACTGTTAGAATTTAAACTGAGCTGTAATGTGCTTTTAAAAATGCTTAGAGAATTTAGAGCATTCAAGGAGAGGTGGTAGAAATTATAGCCTTTCAAAAAATGAGATCAAATGGTTTTCATTAAAAATCTTTAGGGTCCATCATCTGGTTTCCCACAGGGGAGATACTTAAAACCCTAGGATTTGGGGGTGGTAGACTGAGGCAGTGTTTGCGAAAAGTCACATTCAGAATAATTTTGTGGGCTGATCATTACGTTGGCAAATGAGCTTGGGATGTGATGTGACAGCCCTGTTCAGTGCAGTGCATTATTTTCCTTCCTGACTCACCTTTCCTTTTCCTCTCCCCCCCTTCTCCTCTGCAGTTCCGCTCTGTATGGTTAATATGTTTTAAGTATATTTTTTGAGGGAAGTTAGGAGGGATTTTAATCCAGTGGATCACAAATCTGACTCATTAAAATCAACCAGGGAGCTCTTTAAAACTACAGATTTTTCTGCCCACCTTAGACTTTAATTGGAATCTCTCCACAGGTAGGACCAAGGGATTCATGCTTTGATGATTTGTAAATGATTGATATTGTCTGTAATTGCCTTACTGTACACGCATGGAAGCACTAGCTCTAAGTATGCTCTTCCAGGGACAGGTGCATTTCTCAGAACAGGTTTTGATAAGTCTTAAAGTCTGCAAGCCTTCATTAATGGTAGGCAAACAAGGAGAGTGATGATTTTGGGACTGCTATGTGGCGGGGATGGTTAGCTGTCCACCTAAATCAGCTCTCCCTTCCGTGAGGTACAGTCGCACAACTGCAGGCTCCTTGCCGAGAAGCAGGCAGGCGTGGAAGTGGCAGGGGGTTCAGGGCCTTTGAAGGAGCAAAGGCCCTGCAAACTCCACGCTTGCTTCCGTCCTTCGCCCGCTGGGTGCAGGGAGTGAGCTCTGGGGCTGAGCGCTGAGATGGGAAGAGTCAGCATCTCTGAGCCAGCGGGAGCGCCCGCCTGCTCTCCAGGAGCAGCTGCCTTGGGAGTTCTCAGGAGCGGGATTCAAACTTCTGTGGGGTTTGAGCCGTTTTCAAGCCCACTTATGACAGCAGTTCGGGTATTAGGGCGCTAACTTCTTGTCAGGTTGATTGTAGCCAAATCTAGAAGGACAGGCAGGTTGTGAATATGCAGAACGTTAGTAATCCCCAGTTTTTCTTCTCCACATGTGTAGTTGTGTTACCCTCAGAAGGTGGAAGCGTACTGCTGCAGAGTCGGGACGTGTTGCTGGGCCACAGTGCTTTCTTAGAGCTGTGCTTGGAGGGTGGCCAGTACTCAGGTGAAAATTAGTGAGTGAAGGCTTGTGAGGCCACCCGTGAAAGGCTGGCAGCAGCGGGGAAGGGGCTGATTTTCAGAACACTCTTACTTACTAACGAACTTAGAGCTGAGAATTCTTACGTATTTTTATCGATTTCTTAGAATTTATGTAATTAAAGAATTAGTCAACGTGTAAGGTGTATGTAATGCAGGGTTTCCCACACTTATTCATTTACTCCTTCGTTGTTTTGCTACATTTTATACCACAGCATTTCAGCTCACTTTTTTTTAGACTTAGCCTTGTCATAAGAAGTAACACATGTGGACTCATAGGTTGGTATGTTATTTCCTTCCAATACACATTCTAATAATATGTACTTACTTAAAAACCCTTATTTGCAGAACATCACTTTATTTTAAATGCCACTGGTGATATTTCTGTTATACTTGGGAAATACTGTTCACCTGATAAGTACTTTTTTTTTTAGTTTCTTCAGCGCTTCATCCATAAAATTCTAATAGAAGTACATGCAGTCACCTGGAAACAGGCCGCCCCACTGTCTAGTGGGGCTTTGGGGTACCATTTTCCTGTTGCAGAGACTAGTGTTCTGTTTGATTGCCATTTACCTCTGTCACTGAGGGGCAACGGAAACGATGTCTAAACAGTTTGCAGCGAAGCAGCATCTGCTTCTCAAATTAGAGAGCGAGGGGCCTAAGGAAGTGCTAACCGACAGAAATGTAAGTGAAGCTCTGGGAAAGCACTGCTACTTTCGGTAGAGAAGGAATTTGAGGAAATAATCTGGTAGAATACTCGAGGGAGAAGCAGGTAAGAAGACTGGAAGGGACCATGAGCTCTGTCGAGTACGGACTGAGCGTTTAGGGAGAAGAGGGCTCAGGAGGGACGTGATTCGCGTCTCTTCTTCTTCATCCCATTGCCCACATCCTTTCCTTTTTTCCTGGAGCGCGTTGTATCAGGTCCACAGGAAAGAACGCGTTGTTGGAGGGCGAGCCTTTGCCGTCCTTGGAAGCTGAGGAAGCACCCAAGCACTTCTCTTTCCTCTCAAATGTCTTGAAGTTCTAGAATTTACCAATTCGTACCATTGCACTTCTGCATAATTTAAGTTTTAAACTCTTCAATCATTTTTATCAGTTTGTATCTTGATGTATAAATTAATCCTTTAAGTTTGTTCTAAGCTTCTATCTTTTAGTTGGAAAGGGAGCTTCTTATTTCAAGTGTTCCAGAATTTTGCACTCGAGTCTTACACACTATAGTCACTGAGCATGTTGAAACTTAGTCTTTGGTTTTCCTTTCGAGGAGTCATATATAGTCATATATAGCGCTGCTTATCTCCTGACTTCCTCTACCCATATTTTATTTTGTACTTTTTGAATTCATTAACACCCTATACCAACAACCAGGATAAATAAAAGCAGGCAAGATAAAGGAAAAGTGGTAGAATTTCAGATGAGTTTATTTCTGTAATTTGTACCAGATCAAGTAAAAGAGAAGAAGTACGTTAAAATAGTGAAAGAATGATCATTGAAATAAAGCTTGGAGATTATTTACTCTCTTCTCATTTATGACAATTAATTGAGAGTGAGACATGAGAGACACTGACACAGGTTTAGTGAAAAGCAGCAAAATGTAACTTGAAAGAGAATTCAGAGGAACACTTGAAAATAAAAATCAGTTTTGCCAGGTGAAAACTAAGGGGAAGGGGACAGGAGAAGTTGTTACAGAAAAATGAGAGTTTTGTATTATGAACAGTGTGAAGCTTACGGAGAAACCCTCTGAAGCAGTGCAAGAATCCAGAGGTGTATGTGATCGCAAAGCTGTCACAGACTTCAGCTCCACCCAGTGGTCCCCTCTCATCCCAGGACCTGTGTTCCAAGACCCCCGGTGGATGCCTGAAACCGTGGATAGTACCAGACTATTTGTGTGTGTGTGTGTGTGTGTGTGTCTGTGTGTGTGTCTGTGTGTGTGTACTGTTTTTCCTATACATGTGTACCTGTGATAGGCCCAGTAAGAAATTAACACTAATAACTAATAATAAAACAGAACAGTTATAACAATGAACTGTGCTAAAATTTACATGAATATGGTCTTTCTCTCAAAATATCTGATAGACCTGTCTTACAACCACGCGAGAGGGAGCAGGGCCTGTGTGATGAGAAGAGGGGAGGTGTGTGATGCACACACTGTGACGTGGCGTTAGGCCCCTGTTGACCTGATGGTAAGTCAGGAGGAGGACGGTTGGCTTTGGAGGTCCTGGATTGCTGAGCCGTGGTGATGTTGATGGCTGGCTGTCAGGAGTAGACCACGTCGATATTGGGGATCCTGGGTGGGCCGAGATTGCATCATACCACACAGAATGGCTTGCAGCTTAAAGCTTATGTTTATTTCTGAAATTTTCCATTAAAATTTTTGGACCACAGTTGACAGATGGTAACTCAAACCACAGAAGTAGAAACCACGGAGAAGGCGGGACTGCTGCAGTGAAAGTCCAAGTTCAGGTGTCGGAGTCCAGAAGATGGGAGGGTGCTGGTCGGGACCTGGAGAAGGATCGTGATGCAGCATGTCTCAGTGGTATTTGATCACTTTGTGCCTGAGTCTGATGGCCCGCGGTCCAGGAGTGCTGATGTTTGAGGGCAGGAGAAGGTGGACATCCCAACTCGAGGGAAAAAAAGCGAATTTGCCCCCCTCCACTCTCCTTGTGTTGTTGCATTCAGGCCCTCAGCAGACTGGGCGTTGCCAGCCCACATGGGTGAGGGCCGGTCTCCTTTACTCAGTCTGTTGTCCAGATGCTCCTCCCTTCCAGAAACACCCTACAGACGTGCCTGGAAATAGCATTTTACCAGCTGTCTGTGCATCCCTCAGCCCCGGTCAGGTTAGCACTTACAGTTGACTGTCACAGTCTTTTTGGTCAGCTGCCCTAAAGTGTCCTTAGTGCCATGTTTTCCTGCCACCTTAGGATCCAGTCTGAGAAAACATACCACATTTAGCTGTCATGTCTCCTTAGCCTCCTTTAATCTGGAACATTTCCATAGTCTTTCTTTGTCTTTTATGTCATTGACATTTGTGAAGAATGTAGTCCTCCCCACTTTTTTTTTTTCCATCTTTAAATAAAACGTTCCTCACTCTGTGTTGTCTGCACTGTTTCCTCCTGATGAGCAGCGGGCCCGGCGTTCTCTGCTGCAGTGCTGCCTGCTGCCCCGTCCTTGTCAGGGTCTTCGATCCGGGGTGCAGCATGTCTGCCTTCATCGAGGATGCTCATTTTGATCACTCCTGGCAAGGTGTTCCTGATTTATCCACTGTACAGTTGCTGAATTTTCTTCCCTTGAAACTAATAAGCAGTTTGTAGGGAGATGGTTTAATGCCACTCCAACGTTCTGCATATTAACGTTACCCCCTTGATTGGCTTCCATTGATAATTCTTGCCTGATGCAGTCTTTGCCAGTATGACTTTCTGTCTCCTGCAGTCCCTCCACATTTCCCAGGTGGCCCTCCACATTCTGCTGTAAACAGAGCCATACGTTTGCCCTGTCATTCCATCCATTTGTCTGTACATCTACCTGTCTGTCTCCCAACCATCCATACGGACTCACTCATTCCTACTTTCAATGGTCGTTAATTATTGTGGTGCGGAAACTGTCCCAGATTTGGTCAGCAGGAGCCCCTTCAAGCTGACTCTGGTATCTTTGTCACAAAAATTTTTAAAAGCATTTCTCCACTTTGTGACAAAATAAGGTGCTCCAGGCTTATCTTGTGCCTACTATGCTCCAGGCCTCGAATCTGCCGTTCTTTGAGGAGCCCAGGTTCTATTTACTGGGGCTGGTATTGGAGACCAAGATGTGGGTGCTGGGTGTGCTCGTTGTTCCTGGTCCTCCTTGAGTTTAGTGGGAGGTCCAGTGAGCCATAGGGAAATTTCTTGGTGTCCCTGAATGTTTGACCAAAATTAGACCCCAACATCTCTGACTTTTACAGGTTGCTGCCAGATTTCCCTATATTTGTGGTATTTTGATTTTCAATTTAGTCCAAGAACCACAATCATAAATGTATTTCTATATGAAGGCCTCCTTTTTTTTGAGAGGCATTATCATTTTCCATTACTTACCATGTGTAGAGGATTTTTTTTTTAAAGCTGCTTCTTTCGTCTTCTCCCACAAAGTAATATATTTAGGAAATCATATAGAAGAGAGCCAAGAAGAAGAAGAAGAAGAAATTGCCTATAATTTTACCACCCAGAGGGGGAAAGGCCTATTAACCTTATTAGATAAATGACTTGGTTAGAACTATATCCATTTTTAAAATTTAATACTGAATTTTTCTCTTTTCCAAGTATACTTTAACACTCAGATCTTTGATACCTAATAATTTATATTCCAAATATCTTGAGGCTTGAGAGCTTTATATTGTGTGTTAGCTTATTGACATTTGGAATTACAGTGTTTTCCAGATTTCTTCCAAAATTAGTAGTTTTATTCTTTTTTCCCTGTAGTTCTTTGATTAGCCATTGTATTAATCCATCTCTTCTCAGTGGACCTGACGAATCTGTCTAAGCATGAACAACGTGGAACATATGTTTAGCTGTTTATTTAAGTTATATTTCCTCCATATTTACATTTTGGAAATAGCCTTTTTCAGATTTTTCCTACTGGAATGAAAGAAAAAATCCATTAGTAAGAATTCTTTTTTCTACTGGTTGAGTGCTCAACAATTTTTTAGTCTCAGCAAAAGATTTTCTGCTGGAATTTAGAAATCTTCGTCCTTCTCTCCCACTTTCCAAATGAGGAAACTGAGGCTCAGCATAGTTAAATGCTTGCCGTGTGCCCTGCAGCGTATTGATGGAGTGGTTGGGCCACGTTACTTGAACCAAAACACTTCGTTCTCACTAGTGTTTACCATTTTCAGTGTAAATGCGTTGTGTTTCGTGCATTCTTTTCTCCTAGTTCTCTTCCTTTCCTCAGCGTTTCTATGCTGTGTGCTTCATTCTTTTGCCTTTTGAAAAAGATGAAAGGAAAATTTAAGGAAAGTATACTAACTTTTATTAAGGAATGCTTTTTTATGGCTGCATTATAAATTCTTGAAAATAAAGCGTCTAATGGAAACACTTAATGAGAAAGTAGGGGCTCTATCACATGTCCCCCCTCTCCCCCTTTTTTAGTGAATAGACCGTTTAAACTAAATTAAGTAAAGGATATAAATTCTGTTGTTTCAGTTTTAATATTTCATGACTGATTTTATAGATGAAATTATATTTTACAATAAATAGGAAGAAGAATTTATACAGCCTGTTCTATTTGATGTGAAACAGCAAATCCCATTTCTCTGTAGCTGTAAAGAAAATTCATTATAATGTCTTTAGTTGTAAGAGATGGTTTCATTGTGATTAGTTACGTTGATAATAAAACAACCTTTTCACATGGCATAAGATACAAACGACCCTACGTGTCTGCTTTTAATGGCGTTGGAGTTTTTCATTTTCTGCTTTTCTTATAGAGTCTTCATTTCTTTTATTGTTTTTCTATTTCAATAAAAATCCCCTTTCTTAAGGAAAATCAAAACAATTAGGTAGAAAGACTAGCATGACATTGATCTTAAAAGTACTCTTTGGAAGGAGATAGATTAAATTTTAACTTTTTGTGTAAAATCTTTCTTACTACAAAAAATACGTTTGTCAGGGATGGCTGATAGAAGGTAGTCGTAAAATTAACTTTATTCCTGGATCAATTAACGTATTTGGAGAAGAGTACTTGAAGTGTAGGAAGATTTAAAAAAAGGAATAGCCAGGTAAGAAGGCTGAGCTAATTTACAGTGTTTCTGTCCAGTGATTTGTTGTTTTTCTTGGTGTTAATGTGTCTTCACGAGTAGTGCTGGGAAGGTGGCGGCCTTTGATAATGAAAGGGATGATGATCTGCGTTTCTGTTATGGTCACCGTGGTTTAATCCCTCTTGCTATGACTTTTTAGTGGTTGTTTTAGCTCTAACTTAAGCACTCAAGAAATACCCTAGTTTTTAACTTGCACACAGAATCAAATTGGATATTTGAAAAAGATCATGGGTACCCCTGGAATAGAAATAATATTCTATTCTGACTTGAGTGAGAGTGTTTTTCCTTCCTGTGCTAGTTTTACTTCCCTCTGACCCTTGGGGCTTAGGAGCGTATGGTTCTGGCCTGCTTGTCCTCAGGGTGACCTTGGACTCTGGCCTGGGAAGATTCTTTTTAGGCTTAAGCCAGGCATGGCATGTGAAATGCTCTGGAGGTGAAACTTCATCAGTTGCAGGTCCTATGGCCAGAGGCGCCTGCATCTCCTGGGCTTGGATGCCTCCTGCTAGGGGAGGGTGAGGGGTCACGCAGTCTGCATGGCCAGAAGGACTGTGACTCGCTCAGCCCTGATGCCCTGTGGCTGGCCGTGTGTTCACTGCATGGGCCACGTCATCAGGTGTGGGGAATGTTCGACTGTGGGCATCCTGAGCCCAGCTGAGAAAGGCAATCCTGGCTACTGTCAGCTCTGAGGCAGGCCTCTTGCTGTGATTCCAGGGGCCTGTTAGAATGAAGACCCTCATCCACAATGAGAAGGTCTTTCAGAAATAGTAAGACATTTCTTTTATTCCGTACAAATCTGAATTAAAACTCTCCGCACCTCATCTTTTTAATAACTCTTGATTTTACTGTACCACTTTTTCACCGTAAGCTGTATCAGGTCTGATTTTGATAGTGGGAGAGACATAAATGTAAATGTCAGTTTCTTACGTTCTAAAATCTTACAGAAGCGTGATAGGAGTTCTGCTCCTGGTCTGCATTGCATAGTGTACTTCACCTGACATTTATTGACCTCCTCCTGTACGTTAATACTGTTGTGCCAGTGCAGAAGGTTCTTGTTAAAGGCTGGAGCATGTAGAAAAGGAAATTATATATGAAATATATATAAAGGAGGGGTGAACTTGCACCGTATCTGTTCTCGACAAGGTGTAAAGGAGAGAGAATGGGCATTATATTAGTAATCCAGTGCTATGTAGCAGATTCTGTAACACACAGGGGCTTAAAGCCAGTTTCTAGGGGTCAGGGATTTGGGAGTGGGCCTACCCGGGTGGTTCTGGCTCCTGCTCTCTCCTGTGGCAGCACTCAGGGTTGTGTGGGGGCTGCAGTCACTCGAAGGCTTGCCTGGAGCTGGAGGAGCTGTTCCCGGGCCAGACCCACAGCTCGCCCCCCTGGCTGTCAGCAGGAATCTCTGGTCCTCACTGGCTCTTGGTAGGAGGCTTCAGTCCATCACCCACAAGCCTGCCCACGCACAGGCTGCAGAGGTGTCCCCACAGCAGGGCTCCAGCTTCGCCCAGACAGTTGTCGCAAGGGAGATCACAAGCAGGGAACACGGTGCCTCCTATGAAGTCAGACAAACTCACTTCCAGTGTTTTCTGTCCCCTCCAAGTGGGTCAGCAGGGCCAGTCCACGCCAAGGGGAGCGAATAGGCTCCACTCTGTGAAAGGAGTGCCATAGAATTTTGTGGACTCCTTTTCAACCACCACAGGCATTTTCCTGGCTGGGGAGAGGGACGGGCTTACAGACATAACCGAGGAGAGCCCTGCAGCCAGCAAGGAGCTGGGTTTCACTGGGCCCAGGTATTTGTGCTGGTCCCATCGTGGATAAACCACAACCCTCTTACACGCCCATTTGTGGTAAATTGCCTCCAGTGTTATCTAGGAAATGGTTTCTAGGGTGTTAAATTATACCCTTTTGTCATGGGAGAAGTTACTCAACTTGTAAGAATTTTCATAGAAAAGTGATTTTTTTTTTTGGTAGAATCAGATACTTGATTTTGTAGTCCCTGTTATGAATTGATGTTTCCGATGGGGGAGTTTCTCTGAGAGGAGGATTACATCAAGAAAAGACCCTCTAGTTACCCTTCGATTATGTACGTGGTGTTTTGTAGTGACAGCCAATGCTTCAGAGTTTCTGAACATCAACAGACTCTGGTGTGGACTTGGTAGCACTGTGTTGAGCAGGGGATAGTGTAATGGCAAGACACGTATTTTCAGTAAAAGTCCAGCTGAAAATGGAAGGTTAAGAAAGGGGTCAGAGTCATCCACTGATTTCCCTTCTTTCTCCCTTTATTTCCCTTTACTCTCGGCTGTCTCCATTGCAGGCTGTAATGGGCTTTTAGGGAGCTTTTCCTGCCCTGTCTTGACCTTCCAGGAGGAGAGACTTCCTGCGTTGGCTCCTAATGACCAGTGCAGTTCATCCTTTTTTGAACTCTCCAAGGGGAGAGGGCCAAAGACTGTTGGAAGTTTCTGTATATGTGCCCGTGTGGGCACACCTGCCCTGCCGCACATACAGAGCCCCTGCTGTGATTTTACTGTTGGCCTGATGCTCACTTCACACCACGAATTTGCACCATGAATTCGGGTCAGTCAGGAGGGATGAAGGGTGAGATGGCATGGGATGGAGCAGGGAGAGGTGGTTCCTTGTGTGGGTTGCCTTGTCACACCAGTGAGAGAGAGAGAGAGTGTGTGTGTGTGTGTGTGTGTGTGTGTGTGTGTGTGTGTCTGTGTGTGACAGAGAGAGAGAGAGAGACAGAGCTCAGGCTCACCGACCGTACACTCAGCAAAGAGGAAAGGGCTCAAGAGAGAATGAAGTCAAGAGGCAGTGAGTGCAAAGTGGAACAGAAAGGGAGAAAAGCAAGGGGGAAATTCCGTGCGTGCTGCCCATAGTAAGGTGAGCATGTGAAACGGCTGAATGAATAACTGGTGTGTTTCTCTGCTAGTTCCTGAAATACCTCTTAAAAACGCTGAGGAAACCTCCTGTGAGAAATGGCCACCAGATGTCACCAGCAGTCTGCCGTTGACTTGTTTTGTTATTTTTCTTAAAAAGTACATGTGTTTTGATTTGTTTCTTACATTGTTTTTCTTTTTAGACCATGGCAGATACTCTTTGTGTTAGAGCAGTGACTTTCTCTTTTCTTTTTTTTATTGACGTATAGTCAGTTACAAGGTGTCAGTTTCTGGTGTACAGCATCGTGTCCCAGTCATACATATATGTACATGTATTCATTTTCATATTCTTTTTCATTAAAGGTGAGCAGGGACTTTCTTTTGGGACAGTGTCTTGGTGAGTTAATTTTTTATAGTTAAAATTGATGATTTTGGTATATGTAACTTAATTTTTTTAGTTGAGGAACAATTACTAGTTGAGAATTTGGATGAGTAGAAACTGTAAATGGAACTGCATATTTGAAAAGCTTTGGCACAGCAAGGATGTGTGTTGCATGGTAATTGATGAATTTGTAGAGGAACCATATGCTTTACGAAGATGTGGTTTAGTAACATATCTCATTATTTTAGTCTAAACACCTACTAAGTCTTCTGAATCTTGAAACCTTATTGTGGGAAGAAATCTGAGGCTCACTGTCTTCTCCAGAGGATATAAATACCAGTACTTCCTGGAAGAACGGAGATGATGCCTTCCTCACTTTGAGGGTGGGCAAGGGGGTCCCCTGCCTGTTCTGTTGTTTTGCCTTGCTCGTAGAAAATTAAAGGTGCTTTCTGGTATGTGGTAAGCTTTCGATAAGTGTTTGTTGAGCGGATGAATTAGATCTGCTTTAGAAAAAAGAGCCCGTGGGTGATTTTGGATTCTGCTTTAAAGAAGACCCCTTCTCCCGTCTCCACTGGTAACACGGTGCTTGTTCTAATAACCTTTCTGATGAAGGTTTTTCTTTTCTAATTGACGTTTGCATAAACTTCCTCATTTTTGTTTAATCCCCCGTAGGTCACTTTAAGTCACTTACTAAATCACCTTGCACCCTTGCCTACCGGTGTCATTCTGGTTCGGGCCTTATGCTTAAGCTATTAGAATACGCTCTTTCTGCCTCTAGACTTTCCCTACCTGTGATACGTTCTGCGGACTGAAAAATGAATCTTCCTGAGGCAGTGCTGCGTTTTGGTGACTCCCCACTGACGCTGCTGAGTAATTCAGAGCCTCCTGCGATGTGGTCCTGGTTGGTCATCTGCCTTGTGTTCTCGTCGCCCTGCAGTAGAAAGCAGAGCTGTAGCTGTCCGGACGGCTTGTTGGATGTGCTTTGTGGCTTTGCTAATCCCTTTTTTCTACTTGTAATGTTTAACTGTTCCTACCTGCTTCCTCAGCAAAAGAAAAAAAACATTTTTAGTTTCCTCAGGGTTTAGCTCCAGTGATATTTCTGCTATTTCGGTCTACTTGGCAGTATGGCCCCTTGCTCGTTTACACGGCCGTAGATCTTAGTTTCTATCACACATGTGACGACACGTGGCCTGGTATCAGAGTTGCTTTGCATTTATGTCACATGGCTCCCAATAGGATCCGAGCCTGCTGAGGCAAAAGGACGTGTTTGTATCATTAGAGTTCCTTCATATTGTAGTCAACTCAGGATATATTTGTTGAATGATTGTTGTTCTTTCTTGGTATAATGAGATGCTGAATTATTTCATTAATTTAAAAAGTCAGTGGGGAAATAACAAATGTAGAAACACTTTTTCCTTTTGTTTTAGAATTTTTGGAGCCAGTATATAGAAGATAGTAAAGCGCTTCATTGTTTTGCTTCTGCATATTAACGCAGTTATTCTCTTGTCCCCAAATGTGTGTCAGGTGCCATCTATGGAACGTCCGCCTGGAGCAGATGTACACATGTGGGTCTTCCCTCCGTGGGTGTCTGCCTGTTCTGGGCGTGTCCGCCCGCTGGTGCCCGTAGTGAAGGTGGGGCAGCCATGGCCATCACAGTATTGGAAGAGGAAGAGATGGTTGGACGCACTGCTGAAAGGGATTCACGCTGTTTTAGACTAAGCATTAAAAGATTTTTAAAAAAATAACTCCTGTCACGGACATTTTCAAACACGTCTGTACACGAACACGTAGGAAAGTTTGCAGAACAGTGTATGGAATCCATGCAGCTGTCAGTCCCCGTCAGCACTCGGTTCCGGGCCCCTTTCCTGGGCTGTTTTGAAGTGCATCTCAGATACTTTTCATTTCATCAATAAATACTTAGATAGGAGATGTTTCTAGTATCACAATGAGGCATTTGTTCATTCTAGTACCTTCTGTGTGGAATTGTTCTAGGCTCTTGGGACATATGGGTGGATAAAATAAACCAGGCCTGTACATTCTCGCATGGAAGACAGAAAACAAACTAGACACATAAATAACCAGAATAAGGGAAAAATTGATTCCATCAAATCTAAAACTTCTGCTTATCAAAAGACAACATTTATAAAATGAAAAGGGAGAAACCATTTGTAAAACACATGTCTGACAAAGGATTTATATCCAGAGTGCATGAGCATCTCCTCCCACTCAATAATAAAGTAGACAGGTGACTTAAGAAATGGGCAAAAGGCCAACAAGGACTTTGCAAAGTGAGTAACGTAGGCTTCCGCCTCGTCACCTGTCACGGGGTGATGCAGATTAAAGCCGCCCACACCCGCTAGGATGCCTGAAATTTAAAAGACTGACGGTGTCAGATGTGGGCGAGGACGTGGATCAGTCAGAATTTTTGACCTTGCTGGAGGCTGTGTAAACCAGCACTGCCACTTTGAGATTCTCGGCAGGTGAAGCTTCCACATCTGCCCTCTGACCCCACAGTGGTGCCCCAGGTGTTTACACAAAAGAAATGAAGACCTGTGTCCATAAAAGGCATGCACAGGAATATTTACAGCAGCTTCATCACAATCCCCAGAGAAGGGAAGTAGCTTGGTGTCCCGTCAGCAGAACTGTGGGCGGTCTGCACGCGGAGGACCGTCAGCACCGGGGTGAGGCCGGTCGCTGATGCACCGCACATGTCGTGTGGAGCAAGAGGACCAGGCCCCCCTCCCCGCAAAGTGAGTTTATCCTCTGATGTTGTTTACCTAAACTTCCAAAACAGGCAAAACTCATCTACTGTGGAAGAACCCTGAGCAGTGGTTGCCTCAGGGCAGGGTTTACTGGGGATGAAGGGGCCTGGACAGTTTTCTGGGAAGAAGGCAGGGTTCTCTGCCTCCACAGGGACAGTCTGGGGACCCTCTGCAGGTCTTGGGCTTCTCTCCCTGGCATCTCTTCGCTCCCTCCCTGGGCCCCGTGGGCTCCAGCTGCCTGTCCTCTCTGGCCTCTGTGCTGTGGCCTGGTCCTTCCGTCAGGCCGTAGGCTGGCAGCCACCTGGTTGGTTTCTCATCTCTCAGGAGCAATGCCCTTTGGTGCCTCATCTCTGGTAATGTCTTGTGCTGTTGTTTCATAAATTGTCTGTTTTTTCTTTTTTTCTTTTTTAGTTGTTTCGTGCATGAGAGTAAATCTAGTCCTGTGATTTTTTTCTTGACCAGACTAGATGTCCTGGATTGGACAATATATCTATTTAAAAAAAATTATCTCACCCCCTTACAATGTAAAGGCAGAGGTTTTGTGTTTTTCTTTGCTGTGATTCCAGTATCTGCAACCAAAAATACTTGGCATACAGTAGGCACTAAGTGAAGCTTTTGGATCAGACACATGATTCATTCTTCCTTACTTTCTTTCCTCCTTTTACTGTTCCATTACAGATGTTGACTAGCAAAACCAATGCTTTATCTAAAACAGCATTTTCTAAAGGGTTCTTTGGAATACTGGCCTCCTGATTATAGACAAAGGGTCCTGTCATGAAATTAGTTTGAGAAATGCTATGTACAGAGACATTCTATAATAAAGGAATTCTATGCTCAAACCACAGTTTTCTAAACTTATTTGACCAGGGATATTTTTTTTACCCCTGAAACACTACTGACCTTTTATATAATTTGTATTTTCTGGAACATATTCTGAAGAAATGGCGATCTAAACTAATGTTGAACATCTTGTAAGTGTAATAAAACTATATGCATTTATCTTTTTCACTCTTTTACAAGAATGACACAGCATGTTACTAGATGACAATATAATAAATACAAGATATTTTTGTATGTAAATTATGTATGACAATTTATATACTTTTAAGCAACTTTGTTGAGGTAATTCACATAGCATACAATTCACTCATTGAAACTATGATTTAATAGATTTAAGAATGTTCACAAACATGTTGCAACCATCACCACTGTAAATTTTAAACATTTTCATCACCTTTTAGCTACCCCCTGTACCCTGTCCTGTGCCCCCGTCCAGCCTTAAGGAACCACTGTTCTACTTTCTGTCCTGTTGATTTGCCTACATTTCTTATAGAAGGAGTCATAGAGTATGCGGTCATTTGTAACTGGCTTCCTTCACTTAGCATAACGTTTCCAAGGTTCATCCATACAGTGGCTTATATTAATACTTCATTCTTTTTGTGGCTGAATAACACTCTGTTGTATGGATGTACATCATTTTGTTTCTCCTTTAATCTGCTGCTGAACATTTGGGTTGTTTCCACTTCCTCTTAATGGATAATACTGCTATAAACATTGATGTACAGGTTTTTGTGTGGACATCTGTGTTTATTTCTCTTGGGCATGCACCTAGGAGTGGAATTGCTGAGCTGTATGATGACACCAGGTTTAATCATTTGAGGAACTGCCAGACTCTTCCAAGGTGGCATTGTCATTTCACGTCTCCACCAGCACTGTGTGAGGGTTCTGATCCTTCCACGTCCTCACCGTTACTTGCCATTGTCTGACTTTTTGATTCTGGCCGTCCTAGTCGGTGTGAAGGTATTGCATTGTGATGTTGATTTGCACTTCTCTAGTGACCCCTGATGTAGAGCATCTTTTCACATGCTTTTTGGCCATTTGTATATCTTCTTTGGGGAAATGTATATTCAGCTACTTTGCTCATTTTAAAGTTGGCTTTTTAAAAAATTACTGCATTGTAGTTCTTTTATATATTCTAGATAAGTCCTGTATCAGATACTGATTTGCAGAAAACTTCTCCCATTCTGTGGCTTGGCTTTTCACTTTCTTCTTGGTGGTCTTTGAATAGAATGTCAGTTGAAGTGTTTAATTTTGATAAAGGCCAATTTATTTTTTCTATTGTTGCTCATGCTTTTGGTGTTATTATCTTATGTATATTCTCTACTCCCCACTTTCAGCAGAGTCAGAGCAACAACCTTCATTTGGTTTGTCGTTGTTGTGGAAAAAAATAGTTATAACAGTTAAAAATACTTCTCACTAACTTTGAGGCCATAATACTTGATGGCTTTTTATTAACATCAAATCAAATGGTATTTGGCTGAAAAGTCCAATCATTGTGTAAAGTAAATGGAAAATGATATGTTTTAATTGAATTAAATGGCATAATTAAAAATAAAATCAATATTATTGATTTTAAAGCATTTTATTCAATAAAATTCTTTTGGCCACCCTAGAATTTACTTCATTAGTTCTATTCTGCCACTAACATTTCCCTTTGCCATTAACCTTCAGACAACACAAAATGACTGTTAGATGAAGAAATTGGTGATTGACAGCTGGAATAGGTGTGGCTTTTCATTGGCAAAAGAGCTTGAGCATGAATGATGATGTGTGCTGAGAATGTGCATGCTGCTGATTAGGGGAGACTTAGAAACATAATGCTGAGATTGTGCTCTCTGGAAAAGGGTGAAGCAGTTGTTTTAAAATCACATCTTTTATGCTGGGACTCAGGCTTCGTCGGGAAGCTAAAGATGGGAAGGGCGGAATTCCTGGCTCATATCACAGCAGTTTTGTCTTCTCTGTTTTACAGAATGGAGTTCACTGAAATGTAATTTGAAAAGAGGGCTTCTCTGTTTAAAAAAAAAAAGCAGTAAGTTGAAATGTACTGGTAAAGAGAATTGAAACATGGGCGTTTTTTTGCAAGCTGGTTGAGTTGCTTTCTATCAAAAGTACCGTGGTATTGCTTCCTGAGTCAGCAGTGTGGCGATGTGGTGGTCCCCAAACCTGATTTCATACTTTTCATAAAGGACTTCGTACATGGGATCAGATTCATCTCAACGTAAAGGAAATTGCAAGGCTAATTTTATATTTTTCATCCAGTATGTCACTTTATGTTGACGTTTGGGCGAATAATACATGTGTCTTTTCTTTATGTTCAAAGGTGTAATACTGTGTTTTTCTTCTTCACAGGTTATGAGTGCCAAGTGAGCCACCCTGACACAAGAAACATCACCAGCACTTCATTAGTGATGGATACAGAGAAGAAACCGGAGAACGAGGAGGATGACAATGGCAATAAAGAAGCAAAGGACTCGAGAACTATCTCATCCCATGACGTAGACCTTGGGCCTGTATCTGATGTGATAGCAGATTCCTCTGTGAATTCCACAAGCAAAAGAGGTTTTTCAGAGTCTTCAGACTTTGGCAGTGTCATTGTGGAGGAAAATGGAAATAAACATGCTTCCAAACGGATGAAATTAGCTGAGGTAGAGCCCCTGAAGTCTGGAGAGCAGGGCACTGCTGGGTCAGAAAGTTCCGAGAGCGCAGGCCCAGAGCGGGGTGTCCCGCTGGAGGAGACCAGGACGGAGGCCCTCCTGGGTGACTCAGACGGAGGCACGTGTCTTCCTAGTGCTTTTGTTCCTCCTTGCTACTTGAGTGCCGTGGATGCTGTTCCTATGGAGACGGGCGCTGGAAAAAAGTCTGCTCAGGAAGTGGTTCTCCTCCATCCAGGGAGAGAGTCTCCCTTGCCTCTGAAGGAGATTAGCGTCAGCTGTACCCTCGGGAGCACGGACACAGTTCTCAAGTGCGGGGCCTGCAGTCATTTGTTTTCCTCCTGCTCCGATGTGGAGACGCACACCGAGTGCCCGGCGGGGCCACCTGGGGAGCACGCCTGCGGCCACTGCAGCCACAGGGCAGAGAGCGGCGCGGCCTTGCAGGTGCCCGTCGCACAGACACATGGGCTGCAGAAGATCTTCTCTTGTGAGCTTTGTGGCTTCCAGTGTGTGGAAGAAAACCTGTTGAACGCACATTATCTCGGTAAAACACACCTCCGGCGTCAGAATCTTGTGGCTCGTGGAGGGTTTGTACAGATCTTAACCAAGCAACCTTTTCCTGAGAAGCCATGTCCCATGGGAACAAAAAACGTTCGCACAAAACCGAGAGCCTCTAAACCACTAGCAAAGAATAGCGAGTCAAAAGGATTACGAAATGCTGAAAGCAAATGTAAAGATTTCACAGGAACCATTTCTAAACATGGGGGAGGTAGCAGCGAGCTGCTGGTTGAAATGGTGCCGTCAGGGGACAGTCCGTCAGAAAAAGTAGACTTTGTTGAAGAAAATGTAACCTCGCTGAGCACAGCTCAAAATCCTGACAACAAGAGTGAAAAGTTAGGAGCTTTAGTCACCTCGGAGAGTCTCCTCGATAAATTGGAATCCACCAGAAACAGCCCGCAGGCAGCCCATGGTGTGGGTGCGGCCTTGAGACTGAGACCTGAGCGGAACTTCCTCGTTTTGGGCAGTGGCTTCCGACGACGCGGTGGCACTTTCAGCCTAAAGGGCCAGGCAAAGAAAAGGTTCGGTCTTCTAGGAATTAATAAAAGGGGAAGTAATGAGACACAGAGGCTGTACATGAGACACTTTAGAAAGCAGGTGAAAACAAGTGAGGCCGAGTCGACGCCTCAGCACGTGGAAACCAGTGGCAGCGTCCACGGTCCGTGCGTGACGTCCTCAGAAACCCAGGACCCGAAGCAGGACAGGAGGAACTCCCACCTCCCGTGCTCCTTGGACTCTCTGACGGTGAGGCCAGCCCCTGACCATCAGGTGTTGTGTGCTTGTGCAGACTGTGGTCACACAGCCACAGACAGGACAGAGCTGGAAATCCACGGGGAAAAGTGCCAAGCAGGGGAGACCTGTGGCTTGTCCAGCGCGTCCGGGAGGGACTTGGATGGGCACGTGCACGGTCACCTGCACCCGCAGACGGCCTCCGGCCTCAGTTGTCAGTGCTGTCCGTCTCTCCCCGTGAGTGAGGAGGACCTGAGGGAGCCCGCGAAGGAGAAGCGCAGTCCGGGTCTCCTCTGCGCTCCCCGTGACCTGTTCTTTGTGTCCGAGAAGGACGTGGACGAGCACCGGACGACCGAGAAGCATATCCACTTGTCGGCTCAACCAAAGACTTCTCAGTCACTCAGCACTGACTTGGCTTTACAGACTTTCCCTTTAAGTACTTCAGAATCAGAAAACACAAAAGATTCTGTGAGTGAGCCAGGAAAAGCAGCTCAGGAAGAGCCAGTCAAGTCCAGGGTCAGCCCTGGAAATGAAGTAAGGCATTCGAGTAGGCCTCAGTTTCAGTGTAAGAAGTGTTTTTATAAAACCAGGTCTTCCACTGTCCTCACGAGACACATCAAGCTCCGGCATGGGCAGGACTACCACTTTCTTTGTAAAGCCTGTAATCTTTACTCGTTGAGCAAAGAAGGAATGGAGAAACACATTAAGAGGAGCAAACATCTTGAAAATGCTAAGAAAAATAATATTGGCTTAAGCTTTGAAGAATGTATTGAAAGGGTCTGCATAGGTGCAAATGACAGGAAGGAAGAGGCGAACATTCCCGGAGGTGGAAGGGCAGCTGGCCACGGAGAGGGCACGCACTTAGCAGAGCGCTCCGGTCTTGAGCAGAGCGTTCTGCCTGCCCCGGAGCTGCCACAGTCTGGTGTCATCGCCAAAGAGGGTGAATTAGCTTTGGCCACTACTCCAAAGAGAGGGAGACCTAAAGGTAACATCTCACGGACCTGTTCGCACTGCGGCCTTTTGGCCTCGAGTATTACAAACTTGACCGTGCACATTAGACGAAAACACAGTCACCAATACAGTTATTTATGCAAAGTGTGTAAGTATTATACCGTGACTAAGGGAGATATGGAGCGTCACTGTGCCACCAAGAAGCATAAAGGCCGTGTAGAAATAGAAGCAAGTGGAAAACAAAGTTCAGATGTCGTTGTTGGCCCTGAAGGGGGTGACCTTGAGGCCAGTAGGAAGAACGCTGGTTCAGCAGTTTCAGGTGAGCCTGCTAACAGGTCGGCTGAAGCAGCTCCCTCCACGTCGGAAAAGCCAGGACTGGAGCACGGGAATCCAGCTGAAGTCAAAGCTGACAGTGTGTTTCATTCTCTAGATGGGGACGCTAACAGTCACCTGGAGAAAAAGGAACAGGTCTCTCCAGAACCAGAGGACCTTCCCCACCAGGGGGGTGCATGCGCCCAGGGCGACGTCACGGGTACAGGTGATAACAAGTGTATACACTGTGAGTTTAACGCTCACTCTTCTGCTTCCCTAGAACTGCACGTAAAACGGAAACACACGAAAGAGTTCACGTTTTACTGCATGGCGTGTGATTATTACGCCGTGACTCGTCGAGAGATGACGAGGCACGCGGTGACCGAAAAGCACAAGATGAAGAGGCAGTCCTACCTGAGCTCTTCCAGCGCGGAAGCCGCTGCCACAGAGATGTCCAGAGACACCATCATACCCGAGGAGCTGCATCAACAAAATGCTGAAGAATTTCAAATAATTCCACACCAATCCTCTGAAACTCTCAAATCGAAAAGTGGTGCCGATTGTTCTGTTCTAGAGGAGAATGCTAATCTAGATGTGTCTAAAGTGCTCTGTGCTCCTGACTCTGTAGAAATTGAGACTGAGGAAGAATCCAGTCTCAGTGAAGATCACTCCTTCTGTGAAACTCTCCGCCAGCCCCTTGCCAAGGATAAAGTTCTGAGACCCGAGGAGATGGTTTCCCTTATTTCCTCTAATGATGGCTCCCCAGCCAAATTTCCGAATGAAAATTCAGGAAACTCGGCATTGAATTATGAGACAGCAAAGAGAACGCACAATGTGTTGAGTGATGTCGGCAATCCACACGCACACGGCCAGGGTGACGGAGGACGCGGAGGAGAAAAGGCAGAGAACGCCCTTGGCCGGCGTGCATGTCCCGGGGCGCTGGATGGAGAGCGGGCTGCCGAAAGCGCCTCGAGGAGAGTGGCCGGAGGACGGCTGCCCCTGCGGAGCGGTGGTCAGGATGGAGCTGGAAGCCTGCAGAGTCCAGGGGATTTGAGAGATGTCCCTGAAGGCCCCGTTCTGGAGAATAAGGAGAGTCTGATGAGTTCCCAGCATGAAACTAAAATTATTTTGGAAGAGGATGGTCTGGTTTCTGATAGCACCGTTGAAAATAATGATGTTTATGAAACTATAATCAGCATTGATGAGAAAGGACAGGCCGTGTACAGTTCTGGCCGGTTTGACTCTTCCATAATAAAAATAAAGAACCCTGAAGACGAACTGTTAGACCAGTCTGAAGAAGCCTTGGTAGCAGCAGGAGTGAGAATTAGTGAGCTGCCCTTAAAGGACTGTGCTCAAGGTGGGAAAAAGAAGAAGTCTGAAGGCAGTTCCTTTGCTGAATCCACACGGATTCGCTGTGATGACTGCGGCTTCTTAGCTGATGGTTTGAGCGGACTGAACGTCCACATAGCCATGAAGCATCCGACGAAAGAGAAACACTTCCATTGTTTACTGTGTGGAAAATCATTCTACACGGAGAGCAACCTCCACCAGCATCTGGCCAGTGCTGGTCACATGAGAAATGAGCAGGCCAGCGTGGAGGAGCTTCCCGAGGGCGGGGCCACCTTTAAATGTGTCAAGTGTACAGAGCCCTTTGATTCCGAACAGAATTTATTTCTGCACATTAAAGGGCAGCATGAGGAACTGCTGCGGGAGGTGAACAAGTACATAGTGGAAGACACTGAGCAAATCAACCGCGAGAGAGAAGAGAACCAGGGAAACGTGTGCAAGTACTGTGGGAAGATGTGTCGCAGCAGCAACTCGATGGCCTTTCTAGCACACATTCGCACTCACACAGGTACGTAAACCGCGGCACACCCGTGCTCACCTGTAGGGTCAGGCCAGCCACACAGGTGGGCCGTTCCTTCCCGTCCGAGCACGGAGTCCTCCGCTTTGTTTGCTGCTTGGCCAACACCCAGTTCACCTTACGCTGCCCTGTGGCTCTGGGTACCTGCCACGGTCTTTGTTGACACTTAACATTTCCAAAGGTAATCAGGTGAGCCTTAGTGATTCCATAGGTGGCATGTTTGGCCCGTTTCTTTTATCAGAAAGCCTGGTCCCTCTGATGCCTTTGTTAAAGTCCCGTCTCTTACAGCTTCTCAGTTGTTTCCAAGTCCTAATTGTTTGGTTTTCCAGGGTTTCTATTTAGTGGCACTTGGGGTTTAAGTAGACACATTAAATGACTTTTGAGGACTGGAGTATGAAATTTTTGTTACAATTTTAGGGATTTAAATCTATTCATTGCCAGGCAGTTTATATCCCACAGTGTAACTCCCAGGCAACAAGATTCTGCTTTCCAGGATCAAAATTAGTCAATACTTTTCAAAGTGAATATGTCCTGGCGATTTGGTTTTCATGGAGGTATCACTTGATTTAGTTTCTGTGCTCTTGTCACATGTAGTGTTCCATTTTAATGTTTAATTTTAGATAGAAATTTTTTTAAAAACTTTTTTTTTGGTGGAAAATACATAAGCCACTGTTCTAAATTTATGTAAAAATTCACTGCACTGTTTCTATAAACCTGCCATACATTCTTTATTTTAAATAGACAGCTTTTCTAAATCATTGTGCTCTGCTTAGACAAGTTCTGTCTCCATGGTTGAATTTATGAGTGGATTTGAATAATAAATTCACATTTCAATGAACATATTTTCATTAAAACTGTAAGGTTTATTTTACTGTACTTTTAAATAATGGCTTATTATTAAAGCTATACTTTAAATTCATGCAGTTTTTGAAACTTAGTGCATGGTTACAAGGAGGGAGACAAAAGAGTGTGAAACGTTGGTAGTTCAGAGTGATGAAAGATAGGTAAAAGTTTTTCGTTGAAGAAAGTAACAGGGCAACCTGTGTAAGGTTAATCTAGGTAAATATGAACATGGTACTCTTGATCCCTGCTATTTTCATGCAGTAGAACCATTGCTGGGGACTAAGTCCAAATCCTGATTTGTTGACATCATTAATACCTCTGTCGGTACTGTGTTGCAGCTCGCTTTCTGAAATGATACAGTTTTAGAAACAGGCTCGCTGTCCACATTGCAGAAAATAGGTGCTTTCTTAACGTGCCCTCCTCAGGCAGATAAAACAGAATAAAACTAAGAGGAAGATGCTAATGGAGCTCTTTTTAGAATTCTTTATGCAACTGTCTGGTCAAGACATGTTGCTTATAATTGATGTGTCCATTACTTGAATTCTCTTGTAATTATAGTCAATAAGTCTTGTAAATGTGTTAAAGCTCACTAAAAGCATACAAATTCAAGAACAGAGTAAGGCTAATAATTTAAAATAATCAATGTAGGCATTTCAGCACTTAATTTCCCTTGTGTGTTGATAGCTGATCATTCTTAATCCATTAAGATTTATTTAGTCGTTTACAATGCAAAATAGGTTTGCACTGGTCACTTGTGCCATTTGAAAATGTCCACCAGGTTAAGTGCAGAATGTAGTCCATTCGTCTTCCTTGACTATATGTATTAATTGCATTTAAAATCAAGTTAATGTGGATGTGAAAGTGAGGTAACTATCAATATGTGACAAAGTAACCCTACTTATATAAGTTACATCATTGATTGTAACATTTAGTAAAAGTTAGCATACTTTTTAACATCTTGTGTTGGGCTTATCAGTAAGTACATTTTTATTGTGCTCTGAGGCACCAGAGCGAGTGCACAGTGCCAGTCTACATTTTAAGTTTGCAAGTCATTGTTTGGAGGAGGCTGCTCTCTAGGTTTTAATTTGAGGGTTTTCCTTGGAGCATCTTAAAATGAATTGCTTTTCTGATACTTTGCTTGTGTCCATGAAATAGTAATTCAGGGACTGTTATTAATGGTTAACTGGAAAGGGGCTTATTCTTCCAATCCCTATTTTCATATTTTGTGATTTACTCTGTTTTATGTAACCTTTTCTTCCCATCCTTAACACGATAAAAGCAGCACTAGAAGAAATAAATGAGTTTTGGTTATCAAGACTGGTGGGGAAAAGGCTCCCGGTTTTCTGAGTGCCTGCTGGTGTGAAGCCATCAGCATGAGCAGCGTCTCGGTCCCTTTTACGTTAGTCGGACCAAAAATGCTGTTCGTTTTCCCTCCGGCATTGTTCTGTTAGGGCTTCAATTTCATACACCACGGTCATTGAGCCAGAGGGCTGAAGACCTTCACTTTCTGTTCAGAGCACTCTGGTCACTGGTGTTTTTTTCGAAGTGTCTGCACAGGGGAGGGAGGGAGTGGGGTGACTTCAGGGGAAAACTCTCAAGTTAGGGCTGGTAGTGTTTGTGTCTTAGTACAGGATGATTGAGCAGCCAGATGAGCTTGGGACAAGGTGGTGAGGGAGGGAGCGGGGACTGGAGGCGCAGAGAGAGCAGGAGGACTGTGCGCTGAGGTGGTTGTTGAGAAGATTCAGTGATGGGTTGTGTTCATCTTACTGGATTCTTTCAGACCTAAAGTCTGGTCACGACCTGTTCGGTGTTGATGTCATGTCCATGTCTCAGAGCAGTTACCGGTGACTGAGGCCGGGACGCCTGTGCACGTCTGAGGGAAGACTTAAAGTCTTTGGAATTCTTTTGGTAAAATTGTACAAACCAAGACTAGAGACTCTTCCATTTTCCCTTTCAGAAAACCTCACAGGCCAAACTGAAAAAAAAAAAAAAAAGACAGGATAGTGCTGTCCCAAGGAATGGAACTATTTAAAATAATATTGATGGTTTGTAATAATCTCAACATGCCTGAGAGAGACAAATTTAGAAATATGCACTTTTACAAATTTTGCCTTATAAACACTATTCCTGGATTCATTTTGGGATGTGCCTGGCAAGCTTAAAAAATGGAAACATCAGTTAGGAAAAAATTTAAAAAAAAGGGGAAGTTTGCTTTTTTTTTTTTTTTAAATACAGAAAATATTACCTCTAGTTCCCAAGTATTTGAATTTTTATGGCACAGAAAGGAGGTGTTCACACATCTTCTCTGCGCGTAAGTTCTGAAGAGCAGTCAGGGCCTCAGTGGTTTCTGCGTGAAGACAGCCAGCAGGGCGGCTCGTTCATGTGCGCTCAGCGCGCCAGCCGTGACCCCCGAGCCCGAAGGAACTGGGCTTTCCTCCGAGGGGCCCTGCACAGTGCGGGGGCCCGCGGGAGGGCGGTGTCCAGCCCTGGCCCCACGGCAGGCGCGCAGGCCCGAGGCAGCATGGTGAGCAGCACCGGAGCTCAGTTACCAGGTCGCTGGAATCCTTTCACCACACCTGTGATACAGGTGTTGCGAGAGCTTTATCTTCTTAGTTTATTTAGGATCCTGATGCAGTGGCTGAGTAATAGTTTCCTCACCACCTGATCCGCGGTGCCGTTTAACATACAGTGCAGGTAAATCGGTTCTCCTCGCTCTTTTCTTTCGCAAGAGCCTTTATAGAATTCTGTGTCAAGATGAAATGTTTCAAAGTAGTGATAGGCTCAGTTTTATCAGAATCGTTTAAATAAACTGTAGTTTCTAATGTGACCGATAGAATGTGATTGCTGTAAGCTGCAGTCCCAACCTGCTTTTGACATTTAAACATATAAAGCTGACTAGATATAACCATTCAGGTGCTAAATATATTTTACATCTACTTCTAGCAGTAGAAATGGAAGTATTAAGAGATCTGGCTTCATTGTCATTGAGCTGTGAAATATTCAACCTTGTCTGCCCGTGCTTAGTACTGTTGACTTTTTTATTTCTGTTAGAAGATTAAAATTGAATGCTTCACTTTTTTTTGTCAGCTTTTGGGAATTAAATTGAAATTTAAGACTCTAAAATTTTTTACTGAGTGCTTCAGTTTCAACAAAGTATTCTTAGAGGATTTTTTTTCCAAGGGCATTGCACGAAGTTCCATTGATCAAAAATGATATATTGCAACTTTTTAATTTGAGCTCCTTTTGTATATTTATTAAAGTTCACACATTTCATATTCTGTCTAACTGTATTAGAAGAGGTACCTTTGCCAAGTGGGTACCAAACATGCTATGAAAAATTTGGAAACATAATACTGATTTTAAACTGTGATCTTCATGATTTTGATTTGTTTCTGTGAAGATTTAGTCCTTAGAAGTGGAAAATGGCATGTACACGTTACACTTTCAGAGTGTCGCTTCTCGTTCGTGTGGGTACTGACTGTTTATGAGTGACTGTGTTCCAGTTAGAATCTACCTATTGGTGACAACTTTGTGGACTCTGAAATAATTTTGTTTTCTCATTTTTAAGTAAAAGTTAATTTTATTTCTTTATGAAATAAAAAAAAATTGTTGGCATTATGCCTTTTATGTTGAAATATTTGTTCTTGAAATCAGTAATAACCACAGTGTCAGTACTTCTGGATTGCCAAATCGTCAAGGATTTTTGGCTATAAAATGATCATAAAAGCAAATAATTTATCCACTATATATTCTTATATTGTGTAGTATTAAAATAGTAATGTAATGAATCATTTGGGATAAGTGTCAGAAAAAAACCCCTGAAATACCATTGTTACTGTGAATAAATTCAAAGCTGCAGAAATGTGAGGAAATGGGGATGAGGCCACTGAGAAATTTGATAATAAATATATTTTTAAAAGTATCAGCAGCTGTCTATGCATTTATGTTTTTAAAATGTTCTGTTTTAAATGTTGAGTGACTTTAAAAGCTATTTCTGTCGATTTGTAAGAAAAATATTTGAAATTATTTAGCTTCTCTCATACACTTAGTTCTGGTTATGTATTTTACTTTTGACTTTAAATTTTAAAATGTTACTGAAAGTTAGAAATACTCATTGAAACATTAAGGTCTTGGAATAATTATGGAATGCAGGTCTATTCAAGGTAGAAAGGAACTCAAGTATTCCATTTTGGGTACAGAAATTTGTAATTAGATTATAAGTATGATTCAAGATCTAGACCTCTTAAACTATCAGTAGTGTGCTGTTCAAATTCAAATCATATTGTATGTTAAATTTACTTAGGATCAAAACCATTCAAGTGCAAGATATGCCATTTTGCAACAGCTCAGCTTGGCGATGCCAGAAACCATGTCAAAAGGCACCTTGGGATGAGGGAATACAAGTGTCACGTCTGTGGGTGAGTAAATTGAAACCATCTCTGCCAGGGTAGGGGGGTCAGGGGGCCTGGAACTATGTGCAGGATATCCACTGTTTCGGAATCTCAGAACTGATACGAGTAAGAGGGGCTAAAATTATGCACGCGTATCCTCCTTTCCATTGTTATGGTAAATTCCTTAAATGCAGTTATGACATTCTTCTCCCACTTCTAATCCTGTACTGAAGATGAGCAATTTTATGGGCTACAAGGTCAATTTGAACCTGTAATCTGTAAATTGACTAAATTATAGGATGTTCATTCACATTGCCAGAGAGAACTGTAAATTCCATTTAAAGACATAAAAAAATACATAATATAGCTTTAGGAGTGTATATGTATGTTTTTTTTTATTTTGCTATACTGCTTTAATTTTAATCATATTAATGGTTCTTTGGATCCCCTGGACATATTCTATGAGGAAAAAAGCAGAAAAAGATTTGATTTCAGAAAACTGATTATTGCAGGAATGATGCTTAAAAACCCAGTGTATAAAATGTATGTTTTTGTGTAACTTTATTTCAAAACTTGTTTTCCTGTTTTAGTTAACGGCTCTTTCCTCTAAAGAAAAATTCACAATGTTTAATTGTCACTCAAATGTGTTGCATTTAATAGGAAGCACTGAAATGCCTTGATGCAAAACTAATTAATTTAGCAGAAATGTTTAAAAGGTTTTAAAATGCCGTGACATCTATGGTATATCATAGGACATTCAGAGCTGGATTTTAATACTCTACTTCTGATTAAAAATATATTTTAATGTTATTATGCTGGAGAAATTAACTAATAAGTGCATCATATAAAAACACTTTATGTGAAACCTGAGGAACCTGCAGTCCTTATGGTTAATTCACAGAACACCTCGGAGTCAATTAAGTTACGCAACATGCACATGTTCTATTAGGTTTATTTCTTCAGTGGAAGACTCCGGTTGGCACTGCTGCACACATATCTTTTAAGTCAAAAACCGCATCTGTGTTTTGTTGGACAGTACATTTCATCATGGAATGCAGTTGCATTTTTTGACCCTTAAGATAGTTTTACAAATAACTTTGCAAGCAGCTTTATGGACCATGCTCTGTGATTTATTCATTGGCAGAACTGATGGTTCAATGACTTGCAGCTAAAGTAAATGAAGATGAACCTTTGCCCTGAAGCCCCCTGAAGATCAGTGGGAGAATGAGTCTGGTTGCTACTGATTTTAGCTGCAAGGGTCGAGTGCCAAATGGTTCATTTTAATTGTTCCAGGTCTTGGAATTTTAAAAGATAATCTCATTTATTGTTTTTATGATGTGAGTTATAGGCAAGAGGAAGGCCCTGACTCCAATGAAAATTTGCTATAAGATGGCAATAAGCAGTTTCTTCCTCATTTCTGCAAAATAAGACAACAATTTTTGCATACTCTGTTATTAGAAACCTAATTCCATTCATTTTTATTAGCGTTACCAAGACCTGGAAAGAGAAGAAGAAACTTTCAGAGAGCAGTTTCTGGCATATATAGCGTCAGAAACAGTACCTGGTTGGTTGGCTGTGGTTGTGTGATTTAAGCAGTGCACACTTTGCTTATGCACACGTTTTGCACTAGTAGTTTATATATTTGATTCCCAAGGTAAAGAATTACAAGTACATATAAGCTATGTTGAGTTTTGTACTGCTGTCATAGAGGCCTGCATGTATGTGTGGGTGTAGAAAAAGCAATTTAGATTCCAAAATTGTATCTCTTAGAATTACAGTAGTCATTGAATTTTATTTGACCAAGAAATAATAGTTCTCTTAATTTTTTAAGTGAAATTTGATTTAAAAGGGACATAACAATAATTTGTACAGGGTTGATATTTTTAGAGTGAAGCTGAACGTTCTGAAGAATTGCAGTGAACTGAAAAAAATGCCTGTTGATCTATGAGGTTGAGACAGGACAGTAATGAGTTAACAGCCCTTTAATGCTAACGAAAAGTATCATAGGTTGTTCTGTATTTCATGTGTTTCAGAAGGATAGAGCAGTATGTAAGTTAAAAATTAAAGTGGAAAACATTAAAAAAAAAATCCAGAGTTGGCTATCAGGTTAGTGGCAGCAGAGAGCACTGGTACATTAACATCACTGACAATGTCAATTCATTATCATCGACGGCTAAATAATCTTAGAAATGCTCGGTGGACCTATTAGTTCCTGAACATAAGCAGCTCATGCTGCATTTCTTCATTAGCTTTAATTGCTATAAATTTTACCTTTTCAAAAATCAAGCTTTAAGAGGCGAAGTGATCTTTCTGGAACATTAACTGTATAATTTTGTCACAAACAGAAGGTCCTGCACTGTGTTTTCTTTTCTTCAATAGTTAGTATCTTAGTTTCCGCTTTAGAATTTTATTAATAACCCCTTCATTATTTGAGTTGTAAGAAATACACTGTTTTTCAAATAGTTCTGATTCAGTCAATGATCTATGAAAACAGTGAGGCAGACACATTTAACCCTTTTGAGAAACCATAGTATTTTATGGTGAAATTGATGAAAACAACATAGAATGCATTCTGTTGAATTGAGCTCTATATTAATGTTTCAGATTATTTGTGATTGACTTTTTCATATCTTTCATATAAGAAGATTTTAGATGCTCATCAAATATATATCATATATTTTTTACTAAGGCTTAAACTTAAAATTTAGAAAGCAAAAACTGCCTTTTAAATTTTTATTTCAATTGTTTGAACCTACATTGATCTTCTTTGGATTTTTAAGCTCAGGTTTAAGATATCTTTCTCCCCCTCACCAGCAAATCTTAGCCACAGTATAGCATGGATGTAAGTTATTTGACAAAAGAAGCTGAATTAGATGTTTAATTCCTATTAGGTAGTAGGATTCAGAATTCAGGATTTAAATTTTGTTTGTCCATGGTTTACACACTCACGTCAGGGTATAGATTTAAAAAATGTATTGCTCTGCGCTTCCTGTTTTGAGAACGTTATAGATAACGTCATTTAAAGGCCATTCATTTTACTTTCACTTTTAGGAGGAGCAGTTTTTGAATTACAGTTTCTTAGTGTTTTTCTTATATCTGAGTGTGATCTCAAAAGGAATTTTATGAATTATAGGTGTTTTGTATTTAGCACTTGATGGATAACATGAACATGTGCTGTGGGTCGGATATAGGGCTAAGTAGGGGAGAAAATAAAAAATAACAGAAAGCACCCTTACATGGAAGTTAATAATTTTGGGGGGAACATATGTTTAAAAATAGGTAAATACATTTTTACTAAATCCATGATCTCTATCTTTTTTTTTTCCAGTGGTCAACTTAAAAATCTCAGTGGCTTAAGAATGTCATTAGGGGTACCATGTTTTTGTTAAATTCATTTAAATTTATTTAGTAATCTCTTTCTTCACATATATACACACACAATAGTATACAGATAATACTCTCAATTATAAATAGTATTTATGCAGTGCTGTGGTTTAGTGTGCGCCTTAATTAACATTGATTTCATTTGTTGATACCAGTTTCATGAGATTATTTATCTCATGTTTAATGTCCCCATTGTACAGATGGTAAACTTGAGAGTACAAGTATTTTTCGTGCTGAACCTAACTAATGTGCTAGTCGTGGTAGACTGCTGTTCCCTTTCCTTTAACTCTACCTTTTCTTTATTTCTCTGCTTTTGTAGTATCTGTTGTTTTAGCTACTGAGTTTAATTTGTGCTTACTATTTTCTCTCGAGGCTGTTTTCTGTAGCATGTGATGACTATAACTTAGTTGTTTCCAGCTCCCAGCCACTTTTGTTTTTTGCTTTTGCTCAGACTTAACATTCTTCTAAAAAATTACTTGCACTGTTTTTCACTTTAGTATTCTGGTATTCAGTCTCTGTCTCTCTCTTTTGGTATCTTGTTCTCTGTTTCACTTTTTTCATATTAAAGTGTTACAAATAATTTTGTTTTTCCTCGTTATTCTTTATGTATTGATAATTTGTTGTACTTGAGTGGTTACAAATTGAATGTTAGTATAATAGAAATAAGTGCCTAAACAAATGAAGGTTTTATTGTCTTTCCATTAGGATGACAGGGGTAACATTGATCATCCTGGGTTATTGTTTTTGTTTCTCATTACTAATTACTACAAAAAAGAGTAAGTAGAAAATTAGTAAGTAGCCTCTGATTTCGGTAAACCTGGGAAATGCTACCTAACTCCTGCTAGGCCACTGTTTGGAAAGACTCCAGTATGCCTGGTTCAGGGGTTGTGCTGTGTTCTGACTGCTCTCCCTGGGTCTAGTCTGGAATCGTATATGTAGAGATAAACAGTGGTGCAGGACTTACCTAATCCGGACAGAATAAGGGCATTTACTGAATCTGTCACCTCTGGGTTCATGAAAACAGATTCCAGACATTTTCTACTGTGTATTAATGTTCTTGTGAACTGTTTATTCTTAGTTGCTTTAAGAAACCTTAAATAGAAAGTTACTAATGCAGTAAAACTCTCTTTTTTGTGTGTGTGGCATTACCTAGTTTTTGTGCATTAGAAGGGATCTCTATGTAGATGATTATAATGTCACTTTCTGACCTTTGCAGCTTGAATAATTGTAAATCATTGCTTCATAACGTGTCAGAGAATGTCTGTACTAGGCAATTAAATGGCAGAATATAATAGACCAAATTATTGCCTGTCATGTTTTCAACAACACAGTTAGTATTTGAGTTACACTTAATCATTACGTGCATTAGCAACTTCATTGGAATCCAGCTTCAGGCTGAGCATGAAATACATTACATTATTTAAACCTCTAATGGTACAAGTCATTTATTTGTGTTGAAGTGTACAACATGCAGAGTTTCATAAAGCAAGGAACACTTGAGAGCTTAATTTATCCAAATCAAAGTCTAAATGCAGATAAACACAAGTGGCAAAAATTAGTAATTTTTATAGGCTGGAAATATTTAAAAATACATGGTTGTGGGTAATTGTAGGCAGCAGGAATAAATTAAAATCACTATTTTTAGTCTGCTCTGGGAACTAAACCTAAATCATTAAAAGCACCATGGAATTGCATTTTTAGCTGAACAATTAATTACACCCATCATATCCACAGATGTACCCAAATGAAATAACTTTTTGGTTCAGCTGATTGTTTTGGTTAAAGAGATATAGAAAAAATGATACAGATAGAAGTTTGTTTTGTATTGTGTCATAAATTATGCTTATAACAATGTAAAGAGCTGCATCTCTCAGTTTTGTAAAAAAAACTCATTTGACATTAAGATGCTTGTATTATAAAGGATGTATTACATATTTTATCTCTATAATATTTTAATGCTTTTTGTTTAATGATATATTTTTGCCTTTAGTTTGAAATTTTTAAAATCCCATGTAATGCTTACTATCTGTCTTCCTGGCAGTGAGGAGTACCAAATGTACATGGTTAGTTTATTCCTCTGATGTTGAAGTCCTTGAAATACTATTTAAATAGTGAATGGATGTTATTTTATATTTTTTTTTTATAAAAAATCACTTTTCATTTTGAAAATCTTAAGAGATGTCTTCGTCATTATATTAAAGTAACACACACTCTTTCTCAGATGTGATTTAGGTACTTCCCAGTGAGCTGTTTCCTAAGTCCAGGAGAGAGTGGAGGGTAAGGTTGGGACGGTGGAGAAGAAACAGAAGAAAATGTTTCCTGCATCTCCTCGCAGGAAAAAGAGAGTGTCTTTGTCACCACCATACCCTGTGCTCCTTTTTTGTGATAGTGTTTTCTCAGCTTTTTGCCAGGGAAGAGTAGGGCCATGGATTCATTCCAAGGCCGTCAGTATGATCAACTCATCAGAAAATAGGAAGAATACACATTGTCATTTGTTGGTGTTGTGCCATGTGTTGTAGTTGAAAACATTGGGCTCTGTCTCTAAGGTCTTTTCCAGTGAAAAAGTCTTATTACCTCAGTGGCTTAAGTCATTCTTACTTTATTTTTATCTTGAAATGGTTCCATGGTGACTTTAAAATCCTATTGTGGAACCACAAGGTTCTTCAGCCCTCCTGAGCCCCTAGGTGAAATACAGGAGGGCAGCCACTCTTCTTGGCTTCCTTTGCCAGCCCTGTGATTTTTATTGTTAACCTGTTTTCTCCCTCCCTCTTCCTGTTCCTGTGATTGTGAAAGTCCTTTACTTTCTGCAGGGTTTTGTTCTTTGATTTGTCCGAGACTGAGTAAGAGGAGGTGTTGGAAATGTAGATAGGAGGGAAGTACAGACACTGATTCAGGTATTTGTTCGCTTCCTGTTGGGCAGATTCTTGAGAGTTTCCTCTTCGAGGAGGCCTAGGTGGTGCAGGGGCCCTGCTGTCACGTGCTCCCAGCCGGAGGCAGACACAGAGAGGCGCACTGCAGGAGTAAGAGCGAGGGACGGCGGTCCCCAGGAGGGGTGCCCAGCTCCGCTTAGAAGCAGCAGGAAGGGCTTCATCCAGAGGCTAAGTTTGAGTTGGTTCTTGAAGGATGAGGAAGTATTTATATGCAAGGCAAGTTTGGACTTTTTTTTTTTTATTAGAGGGAACAAAAGAGCAAAAATAGCAAAGGGTAGAATAGCATGGCATATTAAGAATACTGCAATAAATTCCTGGAGTTTCAAGTGGCCAGATGGAGTGAAGTGGGGGATTTAAAAAAATATTAAATATTTCTGGAGCATCAGTATGTTCCAGTGCTATTAATCTTCAGGGTTAAAAGATCAAAACAACACTTGCTGCAAATGGGCGGAGAAAGCTCAGGTAGAGAAATGAATCTCGTTGCCAATTCAGAAAATACTTCCTCAGACAGGTAGAATTTGGTGTGAAGGTGAGTTGGGCTTGAGCAAAGAACCAGGGGCAGCCGATTCCAGGCGGGGCTGTGAGGATGTTCAGTCAGGAGCCTGGTAAGTTCAGGAGCTGCAGGGACTTTGGCCCTGTCTGAGGTGGGGTCATAAAGCAAGGGGGCAGTTGGCAGGGCCAGACCGCGACACTGTGCCGTGCTCTGGTGTTGAATGCTGGCCTTCTCCTCTGCTTTCCATCCTTTTTTTTTTTTTTTTGGCTTGTCCAACTATCTTCCCAATTTCCTGGACTGTAGGCAGCGAAGGAAGTAGAGAGCCTGGTAGGAAGTGGATTACTGCTTCAGAGTCAAGGAGTATGCGATTTGGCCATGGGGAATTACTTTTAAGAGAATTTCATTGTTCCTAATTTTAATTAGGAATGCTGTTGATTGTGGATAGTGGTAATGGAAACAGGTCAATACCAGTTCCATACAACGTAGTGCAGCCTAGTCCCAAATAATGATTACAAGGACACACAATTTCGTGGCCGTGATGCAGATGCCCACATGCAAC